>NW_027508777.1:7150000-8615000 GCF_051911475.1 Siphateles boraxobius | reverse complement strand
ACTTCCCACTTCTTCCTCACAACTTTGTCCCTGGGAAACTTTCAAAATGAAAACGGAAGATTTTGGAGAGTCTACAAAAAAAAAAAAAACATTTCACAATGGAGGTCAAGCTTAATTTCTTCCTTCACATTTCTTAGAACCTTTCTTCAACAAAACTCCAATTTTTAAATAGAGTTAAGCTACTGAAAAGTTACTTGATTCAGTAAATAGTGAAGCTAACAACAAAATACTAAGTTACTAGCTAAGCTACAAGTAGTGACTGCCCAACACTGATAATACAGTATATTACACTTGTGTAAAATTCAATGGCCAATGTTATTATACCAATAATAATTGTTTTATTTCTACATAGAATTATGGGAGGGGGTAACTTAATTTGCGCATCGCCGTCATGCGTGTATTATATTGCTTCCTAATATCACGTGCGCAAAAAAAAAAAACTATATATATGTATATATTTATACCACAGGGCAACCAATAGTACGGTAATGTTAAAACTTGCTTGTGAAAAGTAATCCCCCGGGCCCTATTTGCGATGGTCCGCCGATTAGAACAGGAAAATGCTGCACAGTGCTCTGGCATCTTATCTGCTGCCACGCAACGAAACTAGAAGTATGACCGGTTCAAGATGGCCGCCGTATTTCTCGGTGCTCAGCGGCCAATAGGGCATCTAGTCTCTATATGATGTCTATGATATAAACAAGCTCTGTGATATAAACACTGTCACGGGGTGCCGTCAGTTGAAAGATGGAAGTCCCAAGACTAAAGAAAAGACCTCGGCGCCACTGTGAACATTGTGACAATGAACTCTGTCATACACAATATTTTGACCACAGAAAGCGCTATTTCAAAAATGGAGTTTGGGAGAAAAAACCAAAAGGGCTAGGTCAGATAACGCACAGGGTCGGCTGCGATCCAGTCATGATCAAACCGGCGGGAGTGATGAAAGTGAAATGCACCCCGAGCACCCAGAAAAAGAAGTGATGGAAGAATCTGAAGAAATGCACCGAGCGACTGACAGTTCAGACAATGGTGATCACCACAGTTTAACTGTTATACCTGTACAGCTATGGGCTACAGATATTGTAACTGTACCTGGTTTCCCATTTAAATTGTCTAGGTAAAATGTGGTTGCTTTTCACTGTTGTGGTTATTGTAATAACAATTAATAATTAAATACGAATATCGCATTATAATGCATAACTGTATCTTCTGCGTGGGTTGTTTTCCAGACGAAACAGCAATGACCAAAGCATTCATCTTTTCCTGGACTCCAGTGATTCAGAGTCAGTGCAAGATGATGAAGACATCTCCTGTTATGTGGTAAGCATGAAATTACTGAGAGGGGGTAAAATCTTTGCGTGGTAGTGATTTAATGACCAGTCACAGATGGAAAGTGAAAAGTCATATTTTACTTTGTCTTTCGTCAGATATCCCTGCAACTCGAAAATGTGGAGGCTTTGTTGGACATGGAGCATACAGAGGTAATTTAAATATTCAAACATCCTTTGCTATAATTATTAAACATTGATATTGATCATTGAATCAGTAAAATCAATATGTAAATGTTTAATTTTTTTATTTTTTAATGGATAACAGTTGGTCTTTTTCATTGAATGCTCAAATATAAATATGTGTGTGTGTAACATATTGTATTTAACTTACATTTGCAGGATGCCACAAGTGTTTGAAGACGTTCAGCAAGAAAGAATTTGTTGAAAAAATGGACTACTCAGGATTTGAACGGTCTTCGTGGGAGCCACGCACGTCGAAGGATCACATACACTATGCTGGGTTATCCAAACGGGCAAGGCCGAAGGCAGAACAGAAAAGAGTTGAACGTAAGTATGGAGCTAGATGGTCAGAACTTTTTCCGTTTGAGTTACTATGATGCCATCAGATTTGTCGTCATAGATCCAATGCACAACCTTCTCCTTGGTACGGCAAGACATGTATTCAGATTGTGGACAGAACTAGGAATTTTAACAACAAAAAGCCTTGATGAACTTCAAGCTAGAGTGGAAAACATCAAAGTACCTTATGAGGTTGGAAGAATTCCCTTCCGGATTTCATCTGGCTTTACTGGATTTACAGCAGATCAGTGGAAAAGCTGGACAACCATTTACTCACTTTTTTGTCTGAAGGGGCTTATCAACAACAGACACTATGACATGTGGTTTGACTTTGTGCAGGCTTGTATCATACTCTGCTCCAGAGTCATATCCATCAATAGACTGGAAGTAGCAGATGGATACCTGTAGACATTTCTCTCAAAATTTGTCGAACTGTTTGGCCCATTGTACTGCACCCCCAACATGCATTTACATCTTCATTTGAAAGAGTGCATGTTGGATTATGGACCAGTTTATTCTTTTTGGTGTTTTTCATTTGAGCGTTTTAATGGAATACTGGGAAAGTTTAATAACAACAATAGGAGAATTGAAGTCCAGATTATGAGGCAATTTCAGCAGAGCCAACAGCTTAATATGCCATGGACTTGTGAATATGGTGCTGAATTTGCCAGTCTTTTAGGAAGACAAATGGTTGGGACTTTGTCATGCAATGACACAGCTGATATGCTTTATGTGAAGCACAGTGTTTTGGTGTCAGCAGAAAGACTTCTCTTAGAAAACTGTCAAGTGGTGCCTCTGTCTCCATTCCACCGGACAATTTTGGATGAGCCTGACAGACATGCCATGTTAACAATGTATCATCAGATGTACCCTTGTGTCACTGACGTTGACTGTTTTGCCATGACATGCAAACGGGTAACATATCTGAATGTAACTTACTCAATCGATGGATCTAGAGCGGAAAGGTCAGCATATATACATGCTAAGTGGTGTGGAAACACTAACAGTTTTGAGGAACCCATCCTTGACCCTCTAGCAGAACTACGACCAGCCATTATAAAGCAGTTTATAGTTGTTAATGTTGTGTCAAAAGGTTCTGCATTCAAACATGTTATTGCACAAGTTTCCTGGCTTCATCCCCACCCGGACAGATATTTTTATGGAAAGCCAATAGAAGTTTGGAGCTTGCAGGGAACAGACACGTCATACCCAGCATCATTTCTGCCTGTTGAGCGGATTGCTGGGAGATGTGTGTTTAACACATCCACTGTGCATTTAAGCAAGACCAAAGAAAAGGTCACTGTAGTCATGCCACTATGCACAGTGGTTGAGCTGTAGGAGACTGTGATGTTGTTTGCATGGAATGCACATTTTACCTTTGTGGCAAAGCATGAATAAAATAAAATTGTTGAAAAGTTTTGTGTATCTTTTTTACACAATATTGGCCATTGCTAATGACATGCATGTAATTAATCTAGCATACTTTCATTAAATATATACATTTAAAATGTAGGCAAGGCAAGGCAAGTTAATTTATAACAGCACATTTCATACACAATGGTAATTCAAAGTGCTTTACATAGAAGAAATTAAAATAATCTAAATAAATCAGAATAATTAAAACAATTTAGAATAATAAAATAAAATACAGTAAATAATTAAAACAGTTTAGAATAAAATAAAGAAAAATACAGTAACAGTCGGACGAACAGTGGCACAGTGCTCATTCAGTAAATGCATAGCTAAACATAAGTGTTTTGAGTCTGGATTTGAATGTGACTGTAGGAGCACATCTGATCTCTTCTGGAAGCTGGTTCCAGCTACGGCTGGCATAATAGCTAAAAGCGGACTCGGACAGGTTTGGGAACCACTGCTCTAGATCAATAATTATCGAAAAAAAATTGAAATTTTGCATTTGGGTGGCTGTAACAGGGTAATTTAGAAAAGGGGCGGGGCAAAATACAGTCAAAAGCCTATAAATCCTAAACGAAAAGTCAAAACTTCACAACAATTGATGAGCATATGTGTCATAACATGGTGAAGAAGCATGCAACTTTTTATGGAGATCGGACCATAGGTGGCACAATAACTGTCAAAAAGGTCTCATTATTATTAGGTGTTCAAGCACGAAGTGCTGAAAACCTATTGTAATTGCTATTTGAAAAAAAATTTCCCCTAAAACTTATCGTGCAGCCCAAACCGTAAGGCCCAGAGACTTGAAACTCGGCCAGATGGTAGGCCACACGTTTGGGGACAACCTATCAGAGTATGACCCCGATTGGCCCATAGGTGGCGCTACAGCAACCAAAAGTACTACATTGCTCATAACTCATCAACCTTTGGTCCTAGCCTCAATCTTTTTACATCACTGTGATCCTTAGCTCAAGACGGACAAAATGTTTATCTCCAATTTCGATTTAGGCAAGACAAATTTTCCGCTATGTCGAATTTTGTCCAAAGCCTACTTTTGCGAACTAGTCCCTGGTTCCCTGAGAGGGAACTCGAGCTGCGTTGAGACGCGGTGGGAACGCTCTGCGTGATTGCGTCGTGAAGCACGTGTATAATCAGTCCAATGGAAGAGCGAGACGTCATAGGCGGTGACGTCATAGACCAGGAAGCTATAAAGCACACCAGAAAACAGACCGCGACAGCTTCTGTTGCCTTCAGCAAGCGATCTGTGTATTCTGTCCTTGTCAAATTTATTGTTGTCTGTCAAGTTGCAATATGTATATATATTATGGCAAAAGAGAGCAAGCAGCTTTTGTGTTGTTCCCTGCCCACGTTATATCACGGGTGGGGACACACACATCAGCTTTTTGTTACTATTTGGGAGTGGAGCATGCCACAGTCAGTTCTCGAGGGGGCTGACTGTGAGCATTGCGAGCACCCCGCGCAGGTCCCGCTGTTGCCGATGCACGGCGGCGACTCGCATTTTGGGGTTCGCAAACGGATCTGACAGCGGGGGTTGGGACGGGCCCCGCCCTATCTCAGCTTTCACCTGCCAGATCCAGTGCTGGCGATTTCCAGTTCCGAGGAATTGGTATCGTTAGTGTTTTGTTTAGAAAAAGAGAACAAAACAAATAAAGATATTAAGAAAAGGCAGATGTTTGAGTTTTCAATAAATGAATAAATAAGCCAGCTCATAACTCTGTTGAATAAAGAGGAGCTTTAAAAGGAGGTTTATCTAGTGCTGTTGCTAGTTAAATATTTTCTGGCCAGCTGAACATTATGAGAGTGAAAATAAAAAGAGTTTATTAGATGAAATAAATCTAAAAACAGAAAAACTCTGTATCTCAGCCTCCTCGTCGGGGACTGACGTTTTTTCCCTATCTCCACACCACACTGAGGTGTCGAGATCATGGAATAAGTCGGTTTCTATTTTATGTGTTTAATGCCCAACGTCTAACTATAGTAATGCTATGGGTATTAAGTATCATGGTATGACAGTGCCTCGGGTTAAAGAGACGCTTGCTAGCTTTCTCTCTCCCGAGTCGGCGTCATCATTTTTAACCCCGACGTTACCCACTAGCCATCTAAATAAAAAAATTTATTAGGCAACGCTGGTGGGTAAATTATAAAGACATGGATGAATGTGAGGTTGTCAGCACTGACGCTATTCGAGAATTGCGTCGTGCAAAAACATATAAACTATTCTGGGGAGGGAGGGTTTCGAGAAATCGTTTCTCCTCTGCGTCCTCTGGGTGGCGACTCTCTGAGGAGGGTCGCAGCACGGCCAGTTCGGTTGTTTTTCCTGCTGGTGGCCACGGAGTGATATATTTATATATATATATATATATATATATATATATATATATATATATATATACGTTTTTCTGATTTAAAAATAAAGAAAAATAAGATAAAATTATGTCTGTTCTTCTGGACGCTCCGCTTTCAAAAACAAAACAAAACAAAACTAAGAATAAACCGTTCAGCGGCGTTCCAGAGGTTTCTTCCTCACCAATCTAATGTTCCCGAGACTGCTGGCCGGAGCAGTCTGAGTCTACTAAGCTCCTCGCAGCACAGAGTGCAAGAACGAGCATCACCATTTGGGCTCCTCCACAATCTAAGGGGACTTCAGTGGCGGCAGCAGTCTAGCCAGTTAGAGATATGCAAGATCTGAGGACTATTTTATCTCTAAAAAAGCTTGGACAATAGGAAGCCCTGACGCCGAGGCTATCAGGCTTCTAAAGGGTGGTCCCCTCCGGGGTAGGGATGGTTTTGAGAAAAACGTTTCTCCTCGGCGCCCTCTGGGCTGCGACTCTCTGAGGACGGCTCATGGCAGTTGCGTCCAACGTAGTTACTTTTGGCCTTCTGTACATGAGACCCCTGCAGTGGTGGCTCGGGACCAAGGGGTTTTCTCCGAGGGGAAATCCGTTTTCGCATGATCAAGGTCACGCGGCTATGCCTTCGTGCCTCGGTCATGTGGAAGAAACCTTGGTTCCTCGCCCAGGGCCCAGTGCTGGGTGCTTCTTGTCGACGCGTCACGCTATTGACGGATGCTTCCCTCACAGGATGGGGGGCGGTCATGAATGGCCGCTCGGTGAAAGGTCTTTGGCTGGGGCTCATGGCAGTTGCGTCCAACGTAGTTACTTTTGGCCTTCTGTACATGAGACCCCTGCAGTGGTGGCTCGGGACCAAGGGGTTTTCTCCGAGGGGAAATCCGTTTTCGCATGATCAAGGTCACGCGGCTATGCCTTCGTGCCTCGGTCATGTGGAAGAACCTTGGTTCCTCGCCCAGGCCCAGTGTTGGGGGCTTCTCGTCGACGCATAATGCTATCGACGGATGTTTCCCTCACAAGTCGGGGGCAATCATGAGTGGTTGGTCGGCGAAGGGTCCGGACAACACACTGATGGTCTCGTATATCAGAGCAGATATCCTGTTGAGGCAGGGGCTGTGGCCCGGGGAATGGAGACTTCACCCCGAGGTGGTGGAGCTTCTTAGGGAGAACTTCGGTCAAACTACAAGTCGACCTTTCGCATCGCTTGTACAATGCATTGCCCTTGTGGTTCTCCCTCACGCATCCAGCTCCGCTTGGACTGGATGTAATGTAATAGGTGTGGTTGCCACTACACCTATACTTTTTTCCCGATATCTTTGCTCCTGGGAGCTCTGGAGTTGTGGATACTGTGGGCTCGGCCTCTGAGGGGGCCCAGTTCATAGATTCAGGTTTCTCGACCGAGGTCGTGGAGACCATACTCCAGTCTAGAGCTCTCTCCACGAGAAGACTAATATGCTGTTCTCTGCCTGGTGCAGAGAACGCCTTCTAATCTCGTTTCTGCCCTGTTGGTACAGTACTTGATTTCTGTAATGATTGTTTCTTTGCTGGGCTATCTCTGAGGAGAGATCCCTAATTTCGTCTTCTCCGTGGTACATGAGGCTGAGGCCTGCACGTACTTGGATTTGCACCTGGTTGGTGGTAGTATTTCTTCACCCCAGATCGGGTTGTATTTCTAGGTCCCTACTAAATGTGCGGGTCATTTGTGCTCCAGGCCTTCTGTCCTCCACCTTTAATACCCCAGATCAGGAAAATCTTAAATCTGTTATGCCCTGTCCGGGCTTTGGATGCTTAGGTCCACAGAGCTGCTCAGTGGCGTTTATCAGAACAATTATTTGTCTGCTTCGGGTAACCTAAGATAGGTTGCCCTGCATCTAAACAGATAATGAGCAAGTGGGTAGTTGAGGCTATCTTACTTGCTTATGAATCGGCCGGACAGCGTTCACCTGTGGCTGTTCAGGCCCATTCTACAAGGAGTATGGCTGCCTCTAGGCTTTAATTTCGGGTGTTTCCCTTCAGGATATTTGTAATGCGGCAGGCTGGTCCTCACCTCATACATTTGTCAGATTTTATGCCTACACCTCTCCACTCCCGGGGCTAGGTTGCTTGCTTCTAGTGTGCGCAAGGACTTTACACAGAACGGGCATTTGTCTTATGGCGTAGTGGGTATGGGGTTCCCACCGCGTCTCAACGCAGCTCGAGTTCCCTTGAAAGGGAACGTCTCAGGTTACGTATGTAACCCTGGTTCCCTGAGAGGGAACGAGACGCTGCGTTCTCCTGCCATACTTCCTGCCATACTTGCTTCAGGATTTTTCAGAAGCTGTCGCGGTCTGTTTTCTGGTGTGCTTTATAGCTTCCTGGTCTATGACGTCACCGCCTATGACGTCTCGCTCTTCCATTGGACTGATTATACACGTGCTTCACGACGCAATCACGCAAAGCGTTCCCACCGCGTCTCAACGCAGCGTCTCGTTCCCTCTCAGGGAACCAGGGTTACATACGTAACCTGAGACGTTTTTCGCCTGATCGGAACCAAACCAGTCTAGGCCTATTCTCGTGACTCTCCAGATCAATAATTATCAAAAAAAATGAAATTTTGCATTTGGGTGGCTGTAACAGGGTCATTTAGAAAAGGGGCGGGGCAAAATACAGTCAAAAGCCTATAAATCCTAAACGAAAAGTCAAAACTTCACCAAAATTTATGAGCATATGTGTCATAACATGGTGAAGAAGCATGCAAAGTTTCATAGAGATCGAACCATAGCTGGCGCTATAACTGTCAAAAAGGTCTCATTATTATCAGGTGTTCAAGCACGAAGTGCTGAAAACCTATTGTAATTGCTATTTGAAAAAAAAAATTCCCCTAAAACGCATCGTGAAAAATGTTCCGCTATGTCGAATTTTGTCCAAAACCTACTTTTGCGAACTAGTCCCTGGTTTTTCGCCCGATCGGAACCAAACCAGTCTAGGCCTATTTTTTGTCATAACATGGTGAAGAAGCATGCAAAGTTTCATGGAGATCGGACTCGCTATGGTCGGAAACGTCTCGCTATGACTGTTAAAAAGCTTCAAAACCATATATTTCCTATGGTAAATTGCCTGTATTAGCTGTAAATGGTATTTTCCATCTACAATCATATAATGTTCATATCATAATTTTTATAACCATCATAAATCATTATAGAATGTGGCATATCATGGTAAACCATCCTATAACATGGTAAATCAAGGTAAACTAAGATAAATCATGGTATACTATGGTGAATCATGCTAGAATCATATTAAATCATATTAGAATGTGTTCAATTGTGGTAAACCATGCTAGAACAGGGTAAATCATGGTGAATCATAATAGAACTTGGTACAATATGGTAAACTATGGTAAATCATGCTAGATTCATGGTAAATCATGCTAGATTCATGGTAAATCATACTGGAATGTGTTCAATTGTGGTAAACTATGCAATAACATGGTAAATCATGGTAAATCATGCTAAAACATGGTCGATTCCATCTATGATGTCAGTGGTTAAATGCTTGCTACATGAAAGCTAATGCCTTAACTGCTTGAACACCGATAAATGCTGCTTGCAGCTTTAATTCAAATTGCATTTGGACTCAATAGCATTTACACTAAGTAATTTATCTTAAAAGCTTTCATAAAATCAACAGCAAGACAGCAAGCACAGGCTTGTTCTAATAAAACCAAATATAAAAATTCCCTAGATTAAAATTAAAACATTAACATTTTACATTAAAATAATACTTCACCCAAAATGAAAATTCTCCAAAAAATGAAAATTCTGTCATCAACTGTTTGGGTTACCCACGTTCTTCAAAATATATTCTTTTGTGTTCAGCTGGAGAAAGAAACTCATTCAGGTTTGGAACAACTTGAGGGTGAGCAAATGATGAAACACTTTTCATTTTTTTGGGTGAACCATCCATTTAAAATAACATTTAAATTATGTAATGTTTATGTGCATTAATTTTAAAATAATGAACTCATTGCACCTTATATCAATGGCAGAGCAATCAACAAATCATAACAGAATTAACACTGTTGCAGAACACATCCTAGTAATTAAGTTATACCAAACTTTTATTTTGGTGGGTTGTAGTGAATAAAAGTTTTGTATTGTTACTATTTATGTAGGCCCAGGGGCGGAATGCTTTTAGTAAAGCCCCGAATATTTTGCTACCTTCTCTTTCTCATAGAGCAAAACAATTAATCAGAAAAACAAATGTGAATAAGATTACAGCTGCCGTGTTTACCTAATCATGAAAAGTGCATATTACAGTTTTATTTATATTTTTCCCTTTGCATTAAAGGTACTTAGAACGTGCTTTTGCAGCGTTGAGCATTGTAGCCAATCGCAGACATGTCTGTTGAACGCATCGGCCAATCAGAGGCGTTTAAACGAGTCGCGTGCTGAAGATGTGTTTTGCGCGATCTCACCGAGTTCTACACTTTTCGCAAACCGGTCATTATTATTGGCAATAACCTTAAGATGCAAAAAAGAGATTCACTGCAATGTATTTGATATTCTTGATGCTGCACTGAAGCACTCCATTACGCACCGCTCTGTTTGTTGGATGACAAAAAGTTCAGCGGTCTATCTCATCAATGTCAAAATGATTAAAGAAGGCGGGGCTTACCGTTCACAGAAGGATGTTAACAGTGAACGAACGCCTGGTAAAATGTAAGTAGATAAAGATTTAATATTAGACAACTGTAATTATTTCACTAATAGGCCTACAATAAGCCTTTCTTTTTCTTTATTCCCTTAAATCGCTTTTATAATCAATTCATTAATTTAAAAAAAAATACCCAATTTTAGTATGGGCTAAAGCCAGAATATCCACTGACCTTAGAACCTCCCCTATTCTTGTATCAAATTAAATGCTGAAACGTTCTCAAAGTGACTCATAGCAGCTCTGGAGATGAGACTCTTGTGTAAAGGCAAAAGGTTCATACATTTTTACTCACGTAGGCCTATGCCGCCCATCAAAGAGAATGAAAGCCTGTGTCCGCCATATAAAATTATAAAAAAGGTAGGCTAATTGTGACTTTTTAATCTCACAATTCTGACTTTAAAGTCACAATTACCTTTTCTTTTCTTTTTTGTATTCAGTGGCAGAAACGGGCTTCCATTACAAATGACATAGGCAAGCTACTAAACGTCTTAAACAATATTAATTTAAAACAGTTAAAAAAACTGACGGATAAAAAAAAAAGAACTGAAAAATTTAAACCTAGCCTCTTAACTTTGATATTACAACTAGGCTACTGTATATTCGCGGATTCACTCTTCTCTCTGGATATGCGCACGCGTTTGTGGGGGGAGAGAAAGAGAGAGCTGGTGCGCTCTGCCAAGAATTTCCCCGATGGTCTGACTGGATTCCGCGATTCCGTTCATAAGGTTCTAAAATTTGTACCGCGGAGCCCACTTTGAGAACCACTGCCCTAAGTGATGGCTCACTGTGGGATGCAGATTTCGGAGGAACAGGGTTTTGAAGTTAAAGTCCTCCTCCATACCTGGCTCGTTCCATGCTCTGAAGTAGGCTTGTCGAAGTCGGCCGTAGTAGGTTTCTGGGGTCTCCAGTCGGGCCTGCTTGGTGTCCATGGCAGTGATGAGCCCTTGGTCTGATTCTGGATCAGAAAATTCTCTAATGAATGCCTGCCACAGCTGCTGGTAGTCGGATTTGATTGTCTCTGGTTGACGATCTAGGAAGCTGTGCACGTCACGACTAGGCGTGATTCTTAGCAGGTACAATCTGTCCCACGTGGTCACGTTGGGAACAGTGTGTAAGTGAAAGTCTATGTATTGCAGGTAGGCGTGCACATCATGGCCTCCTGCTGGGCTTGGGGTGAAAGTAGGGATGTTTCTGGCCAGCTTGTAAAGTTCTTTGGGAGCCATGCCATGGTCAGGGATCAGGATTTTGTGGAAAGGCTCCCACCGCTTTGTTGCTGACGGGGGTTCTTGGCTGGTTGGTGACACCTTGAACTGTGGACTTTCACCCCCCCGTTTCAGCTCTGAGCATGTGGCTGAAAGGCTTGGATTCACTGGTCGGGGGAAACTCTGTGGTGTGTGTTTCCCCTTGCTGTTCACTTTGCTCGGGCTGTGTTCAAGTGTTTTTCACAGGCTCTGGCTTTAGCGTCTCTTTCTTTTAGTTCAATCTCGGCTCTTGCAAGGAGAGCTTCGCCTTGTCGGAGTTGTCCATCGAGTTCCTCTCTGGGTTTCCATCCGACTGCTCTCTTTGGTCTGTGTCCAGATGAAGCTTTTCCAGGGCATTTCGAAGTCTCTCTACTTCATCCTGTAGATCGGTGTCGGTTGCATCCTCTGTCTCACGCTGGTCATGGGTCTCGAGGAGTAGCTTATCTAGGCGGCTCTGCGCTTGGGCCTGGTTCCTCTGGGCCTCCTCAGCTCGAAGCTTTAGCTCTGCGGCTTCCTGCTCCAGATCGAGGTTGCTCCTTTCACTTAGCCTTGCCTTGGCGACGAGGTTGTGGGCGAGGCTCCCGATGATCTTGGCCCATTCCTTGTGGTTGTAACTCTGGGTTGGATCGTGGGCCATCAGCCTGTTCAAGTCGACGTCTAGCTGTTCTTGGCTCAGGTGCTGTAAGCCACCGGCGTCCGTCATCGCGCTCAGCCAGGTTTCTAGGTGATCCCACTGGGCTGCCGGACTGGATAAACGGGACATATTGGCTCAGTGCAGGTGAGAGAAAGACAGCACACACAAAGAGGCCAATGCAAGTACGTGGATGGTTAGTGAGTTACATTATTATATGTGACCCGTCACAGAAACCAGGGACACAACTTTCGGCAGCACAACTTTCGAGCAAAATGAGAAAGAAGAATTTTTTTCAAAATTGGTGAATTTAAATTTTTTGCAGAATCTGTAAATTGAAATCACGAAGAAGCCTCTCCATGTTTGAGATAGCAGTATTGGTGTATTTAAAAGCTTACATTTTGAGGTTGAAATCGGCTTGTTTTTGGAGATTCTAGCATGCAGTAGGGGCGTGGCGTGTCATTGTCTGTGTGTATTTCCATACTGAATAACCTAGCGCTTTTGCCCCCTGCCTCCAAGTGAACCGCATGGCTACTTATTATGCTGTGCTCTGGCCGGCTCTATCTGATATCAAAATTCAATGAAGATGGATGCCGCAAAGATTGTCGCAGACGAGCTGAACCGTCTGGCAGTTACACCGAAAATGTTTTCGCCCCACTTCGTGGGCTCGGGAAACTGAACCGGAGGTATGGGCGCGGCGCGCGCGCCCACAGTGCTTGAATACGGCGGCTCGGCTCGCTGACAGCGGTGGCTGGCTGTTTCATATGTGACGTCCCGATTACTTTGAATGGGGAACGTTTTGTGAACAGGGAACAGAGTTAATGGACTGGCAACAATCTCCATAGAACATGAACTGGCACAGAGAATCGAAATAGAGGATGCAGTTAATACTTTTGGTGCGATGAAGGCCTGCCGTGCGCGTTTCTGAAATGTAAGTTAAGCTTCATTTGCTCTTTAGTCGGTATTTAAGATGCTGAACCTGCTGATGATATAATGTGCTTGCGGACATTTCATTTGTGTGTGTATACGCACATAAGAAAGTGGTGTAAAGAGATTTGCAACAGTAATTTGAGGAGGTGAAATGTGATTATTTGGAAAATTCCTGTCATGACTGCTTAAAGAAAAATGCCAGCAGGCATTTGCCTCCTGCATAAACTTTAATATTGTTGACATTTTGGGCACACGAGCGTTGCGCATTATTTGCGTTATATGTAGGCCTATGGCTTATTGGTCTTTGTGTGTTGTTGCTGGTTTTGCGTTATATGTATATGGCATATTGGTCTTTGGGTGTTGTTGCTGTTTTTGCGTTATATGTAGGCTATATGGCATATTGGTCTTTGGGTGTTTTTGCTGGTTTTGCGTTATATGTATATGGAATATTGGTCTTTGTGTGTTGTTTCTGGTTTTGCGTTATATGCAGGCGATATGGCATATTGGTCTTTGTGTGTTGTTGCTGGTACGTTGCAAATAGAGGGGCAGCACAATTGTTTTTCGCCTAGTGCGGCAGAAGTGCACTCATTTGAAGTGCAAAAAAAGCTGTAAAGCACAGGGGGGAGCTTTACAGGGGGTATGGCTTATCTAAATGAGATGTAAATGAGCCCTATTGTCACTCCCAGCAGCAGAGACAGGTGAGAACTGCACATTCTTTAGAGGTCGTTTTCTCATCTTTGAGCTTTTTTAAGTGCCTACTTTAAAATGGCCACAACTTCTCCAAATATTATCAGATTTCCACATGTTACACATCGTTGGAAAGCTTGGAGATTACACTTTCAGAATCTATGAATAACTCAAAATGCCCCAGACCCGACTTGTGTCCCTAGTTTCCGTGACCGGTCACATATGGCTATGAAAGCCGTAATTTTGACCAACTGGTGCAGACAGTTAGGCAGTTAGGTGGGCCGATTTGCGTGGGTCAGCGCAGGTCTAAATAAACAATTTGACAGGGCGGCAGCCTAATTAGTCATTTGATGACGCAGGCTGCTTGGTCATCAATCTATTCAGCTTTCCTTGATGGCTCTCGTAGGCTCTGTCTTAAGGTCAACTGAAAGAAACAGAACACACAGAACAGAACAGAACAGGATAGGGTAGAACAACTTAAACCGCAAGAGGAAAAGGCATGAAATAAAACGGAATACAATAAAGCCAGGAGTAGATAGACAGGAGAGAAAAAGGCCTAAGTCTACTATCACTGCTAGGGTTTATGATAGAACCAACAGTGTGGGGGCGCTATCGCAGTATAAAACCTAGGTAGACAATGTGACTTGGGGAAGGAAAAGTGGGCTAAACCCTTAAATGACCGGGGAATATCTAATATTCTAATACTTTTCTAATATCTGATACTCCTCCACGGTGCGCCCTCTCAAACAATTTGTGACTTTAAACACAACCGGCCACACGAAGGTGTCAACTTGTCAGAAGGCACAGAAAAGGGGTTTTTCCCCGGAACCCTCGTTTGGAGTCCTTTCAGCAGCCCCAGATCGGGTAATTATCCCAAAATTGCCTTGTGTGTCAGCTGACGTGGTTGACGTTACCCTTGGAGTGCCAAATTGCTGGTGTCACAAGTTGCGTGCCGCACCGATGAAAGGGAATTGAAAGGTCCGAGACTCACACACGGCCAGCGTCGGTAACGCCGTTCGGATGACTCCGCTCGCTGGAACCCAACCAGAGATGGCTGTCAAATCACCGCCACACTAGGGAGTTCTACCTATAAATACAGAACAGGAGGAAACAAGTGTGTGGCAAGGGGGGTGTGGTCTCGCGAAGTCTGTAGCGAGAGACGAGTCAGCGAGCTGTGCGGTGAGTAAGTAGGTCAAGTGCAGATGATGAACACCTGTGTCTGATTGCACTGATTGGCATGGAGACCGCATATAAGCTGCCAGGAATGAGAGAGCGGCAAGAGAGAAGGGCTTGGGACTCGCACGCGACCCGCAACAGATACCAGCAGAGTTTATGCACGAAGTGGAAAGAGTTTTGACTGAATGGACTGAGTTATTTATGAAACGGGAAGAGTGGTCGTTGGACTGAACCTTGAGAGCTGGAGACATACTGCGTGAGCTGGCACAGCGGGCAGAGTGTTTCTTATATATGTGCTGTAGTGTTACACTACGGTGAAGGCGCACGAGCGCATCTTTTTTGTTCTTTTATTTTCTGAATAAAGTGCGAGTCCCAATTGCGCCGACCCTGTCTTCTTCTTCCTTCACCCACACACACTGAGCTTGACTACACTGGTGCCGAAACCGGGAAGAAGAAGACTGTCGCCGCCATGCAGAACCCGCCAGGTACGCCAGTTGCGGACCTCATCCAAACGCTCGCGGGTCTTCACAGGGAACAACACCACGCCCTGCTGACAGTTAAGGAGGAGCAAGATCAGCGGTTCCAGCTGCTTCTCCAAGGCCAGCAAGAAGACCGCGAGCTGTTCCGGAGCTGGCTCGACCGGGAGATTCCGGCCATCCCCGATCCAGCTACGGCCTCTGCCCCGCCCCTGCCTCTCAATAAAATGGGGCCCCAGGATGATCCGGAGGCATTCCTGGACCTTTTTGCGAGGTCGGCCGAGGCCCGGGGGTGGCCCCGAGCGGACTGGCCCATGCGGCTCATCCCTCTACTGTCAGGAGAGTCGCAGATAGCCGCCCACCAACTGCCAGTCCAGAATCTCCTGGTCTATGAAGACCTGAGGCGCGCCATTCTTCAGCGGGTCGGCCAGGGAGGATCACATGGTGGGGTGGCCAGGGGTCGGCGAACCCCTCCCATCTGTCTCTCCCTCTCTCTCTCTCTCTCTCGTCCCCTTCTCTCCCCAAACCTGTCCCCCTTCCCAGGTCTCGTGGGGGGCTGATGCCCTGGCCGGCACCAAGGTGGAGCCTGTCCCGGCATCCAGGGCCCCACCCAGGGGCCCGGCATCAGTCGACCACTCCGCCCCGGTTCCTGCAGCCTTGCACTCTCCACGCCAACCCCTTGAGCTGCTTCCCGCCACTGGGGCGGCGGGGAGGCCTGGGCCGGCCTGTTGGCGCTGTTATAGACCGGTCACCGGACACTTTATAGACCGGTGTCCGGTGATGGAGGTGGGGACACTGATCCGGGTCCCCGACGCCCCACAGGCTGCCCCCGATCAAGCCTGCCTGTACCAGATACCAGTGAGTATCAAGGGGGGTACTTATCAGGCTTTGGTGGATTCAGGCTGCAACCAAACCTCCATTCATCAAAGCCTGATACAAACTGGGGCATTGGATAACGGCCGCATGGTTAAGGTGCGGTGTGTGCACGGGGTAGCGGTGAGTTATCCTATAATGCCTGTGGTAATTCAATTTAGGGGAAAAAAGCATAGCGTAGAGGTAGCCGTTAACCCGCACCTCCAGCATCCGCTAATTCTGGGGACGAATTGGCCTGCTTTTGGGAAATTATTGGGGTCATTATGTGCGGATGCTTCTTGGAAAAAGAAAAACAAGGGAAAGACAGCGGTTGTTCAGGTGGGAGATGCTGAGCCGGGACCTCTGGCTTCTGCTGCAGGGGAATGGAGTGCTCTGGAGAGAACTATCCTCACCGAGCGCGATGATTTTCCCCTGGAGCAGTCCCAGGACGAGACGTTAAAACGTGCATTTGATCAGGTCCGGTCTATCGACGGCCAGGTACTCCACCCAGACCAACCGCTCTCTTCTCCCTACTTTGCTATTTTGAAAGATAAGTTGTTTCGGGTGACCCAAGACACCCAGTCAAAAGAAGATACAACACAGTTGTTAGTTCCTAAAAGCCGCCGGGAAATGCTTTTTCAGGCGGCTCACTGTAATCCAATGGCAGGGCATTTAGGTCAAACGGCAGCGCACCACCACACCCGGTTCCGTCTCAATGTGGTGCTGAATGAGGTCCGCGCAGGCGAGAGAACACATCAGCAATCTCAGCTTGTAAATTTTTAATGTCAGTGAGCTGGGAGGGTGAGAGGTGATCTCCACCATGAGCCAGCGCGAGAGATTGTGGTTTTGTGTTCGCTTCTGGCCCGAGATCCTCCTCTCCGCTCACTACCGTCGCCAGAATCACTGACTCTGCTCAACCCACTTTTTGACGAGGTTGAGGTGATAAATTTGATGTGCTCCGCCCCTATCTGTTCGAACTACTTCATAATTGAGATCGCTAACCCGCCGTGTGACCTCAAAAGGTCCTTGCCACTTTGCGAGTAATTTAGAGCTGGAAGTAAGGAGTAATACAAGCACTTTATCTCCCGGTGCAAATTGACGAAGTCTAGCCCCCCTGTTGTACAGCTGGCTCTGTCTGTCCTGGGCCTGTAACAAATTCTCCATTTATATCCGCCCCAAAGTGTGGAGTTTTGTTATCAGATCCAAGACATACTGAATTTCGTTATTACTAGCGGACGGTCCGTCCTCCCAAGTCTCTCTAAGAACGTCTAACACCCCGCGGGGCTGACGCCCATAGAGAGCCTCGAAGGGGGAAAACCCCGTGGAGGCTTTGGGGGCCTCGCGTACAGCGAACAAGAGGGGTTCTAGCCACTTATCCCAATTTTTGGCGTCTTCGTGAACGAAATTCCGAATCATGGACTTCAAAGTGCGATTAAACCGTTCCACTAACCTGTCTGTCTGTGGGTGGTAGACGCTAGTGCGTATCGATTTAACGCCCAATAATTCATAAAGTTCGCGAATAGTTCGTGACATAAACGCCGTGCCCTGATCGGTGAGAATCTCTTTAGGGATTCCCACCCGGGAGCTTAACGAGAAGAGCGCGCTTGCAACACTTTTGGCAGAAATGTTACGGAGCGGGACTGCTTTAGGGTACCGCGTTGCGTAATCCACCAGGTCTACCGCAAAGCGGTGCCCACGTGCTGACCGTTCTAATGGCCCGATGAGGTCCATACCAATTCGTTCGAAGGGGAACTGCATTAATGGAAGGGGGCACAATGGTGCTTTTGGATTGGCCGGTGGGTTCACCAACTGACATTCACGACAAGACGCGCACCACCTGCGCACGTTCTCGTGAATGCCCGGCCAAAAGAATTGGGCCATGAGCCGGTTTAGTGTCGCCGTTTGACCTAAATGCCCTGCCATTGGATTACAGTGAGCCGCCTGAAAAAGCATTTCCCGGCGGCTTTTAGGAACTAACAACTGTGTTGTATCTTCTTTTGACTGGGTGTCTTGGGTCACCCGAAACAACTTATCTTTCAAAATAGCAAAGTAGGGAGAAGAGAGCGGTTGGTCTGGGTGGAGTACCTGGCCGTCGATAGACCGGATCTGATCAAATGCACGTTTTAACGTCTCGTTAACTGCCATTCGTTAAACACGAGGAACACAGGAACAAGCACGAACACGGGAAGCCTCAAACAACGATCTGGCAACCAAGAGACGAAAGACAGGGCATTAAATAGGCTGGTAGATGTTCTGCAGCTGCCGCTGATGATGACAAACGGCGGTGACGCCCACAAGAAACATTGAAACTAGACCAACACACACACACAAACACACCAGACCAGAATGAAATCACAAATCTACCAAACGTGACAAGCTGCCACTAATAATAATAAGTATGAACAAAAACAATAATGAGTGCCTTGCCTTTGGCAAGCACCACTAATAATCTTAAGTACAATATTAGTAATTTGGCTTTTCCAAGCCAACTTTATTATTTTCCTACAAATAATTTTGCCTAATGTAATGTTTAATACTTGCATTTGAATGAAAATGGGTATTTCATGATGCTTGAATTATAGAAAAAAAAATTCTGGTCATTATTCAACAACACAAATCCACATCGTTCAACCTCTTTTCACAGTTAGACCACGCAACGTTTAAAATAGTGAGAGGGCGGGTATTATGTTAGATTGCAGAAACACAGTGAATGACTCCTAAGGTTTATATACATTTAGCTGACGCTTTTATCCAAAGCGACTTACAATTGCTATATATGTCAGAGGTCGCATGCCTCTGGAGCAACTAGGGGTTAAGTGTCTTGCTCAGGGACACACTGGTGTCCCACAGTGGATTCGAACCCTGGTCTCTCACACCAAAGTCATGTGTCTTATCCATTGCACCATCATGTATATATTTATATATTTATATTTATATATATTTTTTCATTATTTTTTTTTTTTCCTGAGCTACTTTTCCATATTTTTCTATGTTTGACCATTTGTAGTGTTGCTAATATTTTCCCAGAATGCATTGAAAATCTACAGTAACATACTGCACACAGCTTATACATTAGTAAAGTGTTGATAATGAAGTAATAATACTGTGAAACAATCAGAAATCATTCACAGTGTTCAGTGAGTCAAAATGTTTCAAAACTAAAATTGGAAAAGGAGAGAAAATAAAAAATATACATTTATGATTTGATGGGGAAATGTCCAAAGATCTTTTAAATTTTTTTAATTGTTTTGCATTTGCAATGTGTGGTCTGAAAAGTGAATTGTGAAGCATTACACATATCCCAATATACACTTATATAAGTTATGTCGCTATGCATGTGTGAAGTTCTGAAAAGAAAACAACGTCACTCTAGGGAAGTCACGTTTATTTATATAGCGTTTAACACGCTCTCACGCCAATAAAAAAATGGTTACACTTTATTTTAAGGTGTCATTGTTACAGTGTAATTATATATTTGAGTACTGGGTAATAATAATTAACAACATGTACTTACTATAGGATTAGGGTAGGATTAGGGTTTGGTTGAGGGTTAGTTGCAAGTAATTTTGCATCATTTACTGTTATTACTATGGTAAGTACATGTAACGTGTAACAAGGACACTGTAAAATAAAATGTTACCAAAAAATCTGTTATTGCAACTGTTGAGGCTTCCGAGTTGTGTATGATGGAGAGGAAATCCGTGTGAACAAAGTAGACCAGTTGTGATTTCATCGGGTCACATGACCAGAAAGTGTAATAGATTTGAATGGTGGAAAAATTCCATAAAAATACATTAATTGTTCTTTTGACGATATGAGTCGTGTATGATGGAAAGAAAATGAGTGTGAACAAAATACAATAGTCAAGATGTCATCAGGTCACATGACCAGTTAGTGTAATAGATTTGAATGGTGGAAAAATTCCTTAAAAATACACCAGTTGTTCTTTTGACGATATGAGCATGTATGATGGACAGAAAATGCATGTGAACAAAATACAATAGCCGTGATGTCATCACGTCACATGACCAGGAAGTGTAATAGATTTGAATGGTGGAAAAATTCCTTAAAAATACACCAATTGTTCTTTTGACGATATGAGTCGTGTATGAAGGACAGAAAATGAGTGTGAACAAGTAGACCAGTTGTGATGTCATCAGGTCACATGACCAGTGAGTGTAATAGATTTGAATGGTGGAAAAGATTCCTTAAAAATACACCACTTGTTCTTTTGACGATATGAGTCGTGTGTGATGGACAGAAAATGAGTGTGATTAAAGTAGATCAATTGTGATGTCATCGGGTCAAATGATATAGCTCGTGATGTAGCTCAAACACTAGAGCGATGGCGCTTGCAATGCTAAAGTCATGGGGTCGATTCCACGGGAAAGCTAAAACTGATAAGAATGTGTACCTTGAAATGCAATGTAATTCACTTTGGACAAAAGCGTCTGCCAAATGCATAAACGTAAAGGTTTAAACAAGTTGAGTAGTGTTTGTCTTTGATCGGGACACATCACAAGGACCTGAATTCAAATCCAGCTTATACCAGGTGAATGTAGAATTCATCTCCTTGCTCTGACTCTTTTTCCTGTTTACAATGTCATATAAAATAAATATTGCAAATAAAAAATATGTTGATAAACAAGGTTTGTAATACGTGTGAATTTATTGCTGATTTCTTGGTTAAGATAAAAAATTCAATTCAATTCAATTCAAATTTATTTGTATAGCGCTTTTCACAATACACATTGTCTCAAAGCAGCTTTACAGAAATTGCATTTCGGAAATGTACATAGAAAAATACAGTTAGTTAATCAAGTATTAATTTATGGCATAACATATCGCCGGCTTTGAGTCGTCTCTTCACAGGCGTCGAGTCGTCTCTTCACAGGCGTTGGGGCATCTGAAGTCTCCGTGAGAGGCTGGATACAAACTGGAGCTGACGAACGCTATTTACCTCGGGACTAGCGTCCCGAGATAACAGCAGAAAGGCAGATGGGAAATAATTAGCATAGCTGATGTTCATAATGTTAATGCATTCGAACTGATTCAGCAGTATCAAAGGTTAAGCATTAAGTGAATGCTTGGTTAAAGAGATGCGTCTTTAATCTAGTTTTAAACTGGGACAGCGAGTCTGAGTCTCGTACAATATCAGGAAGGCTATTCCAGAGTTTAGGAGCTAAATGCGAGAACGCCCTCCCTCCTTTAGTGGACTTAGATATCCTAGGAATGACCAGAAGCCTCGAATTTAGTGATCTTAAAGAGCGCGATGGATTGTATGGCGATAGAAGGTCTGTTAAATACACAGGAGCTAAACCATTTAGGGCTTTATAGGTCAGTAGGAATACTTTGTAATTGATACGTAACTTAATAGGTAACCAGTGTAGAGATGATAAAATAGGTGTTATATGATCATATTTTCTTGATCTAGTAAGAACTCTAGCAGCTGCATTTTGCACTAACTGTAGCTTGTTGATTGAGGATGTAGGACAGCCAGCTAATAAAGCATTACAGTAATCTAGTCTCGAGGTCATGAATGCATGAACTAACTTTTCTGCATCAGAAATTGATAGCATGTTGCGTAGCTTAGCAATGTTTCTAAGGTGGAAAAAGGCTGTTCTTGTAATATATGAAATATGAGTTTCGAAAGTCAAGTTGCGGTCTAGTATAACACCCAGGTCTTTTACTGTAGTGGATAAAGTAACAGGACATCCTTCTAAATTAAAGTTGTATTGTAAGGGATTTTGTGGGTAGTTTTTTGGACCAATAAGTAATACCTCCGTTTTATCTGAATTTAATAGCAGGAAATTACACGTCATCCAGCATTTTATATCATTTAGACACTCTGTCAATTTAGATAAGTTAGTGTTTTCATCTGGTCGTGATGAGATATATAATTGAGTGTCATCAGCATAACAGTGGAAATTAATTCCATGTTTTCTTATAATATTACCAAGTGGCAGCATATATATTGAGAATAGCAGAGGGCCTAACACCGATCCTTGCGGTACTCCATAGTCTACTGACGTTATCTTTGATTTTTCCCCATTTAGACAGACAAAATGGTAACGGTCTGATAAGTAAGATCTAAACCAGCTTAATGCCTGTCCCTGAACACCAGTGTAGTTTTGTAGTCGATCCAGGAGTATTTTATGATCGATAGTGTCGAACGCAGCGCTTAGATCGAGTAGAACTAGTATTGAGATACAGCCTTGGTCAGAAGCTAAAAGTAAATCATTTGTAATTTTAACTAGCGCAGTTTCTGTGCTATGATGCGGTCTGAATCCCGACTGGAATTTTTCATAGATATCATTTTCTTGTAAGAAAGAGCACAATTGAGCGGACACAATTTTTTCTAGTATTTTAGACATAAATGGAAGATTTGAGATGGGTCTGTAATTTGCTAAGTTATTTGGATCTAATTGCGGTTTCTTAATGAGAGGTTTTATTACTGCCAGCTTGAATATTTTTGGAACATGACCTAAAAATAAAGACGAGTTAATAATATTAAGAAGAGGCTCTTCGACTACAGGTAACACTTCTTTCAGTAGTTTAGTGGGTATTGGATCTAATAAACATGTTGTTGGTTTCGATGCAATGATAAGTTTATTTAGCTCTTCCTGTCCTATAGTTGTAAAGCGGTGTAGTTGTTCTAGAGGGGCCATAATTGAGGCTGAATCATAAGACATCATAGAGGATTGTATATTTACAATTGTGTTTCGGATGCTTTCTATTTTCTCATTGAAGTAATTCATAAAATCATTACTACTATATTGTAATGGAATATTTTGCTCTGGTGATGTTTGTTTATTTGTTAGTCTAGCCACGGTGTTGAATAAAAACCTTGGATTATTTTGGTTATTTTCTATTAGTTTGCGGAGATGCTCAGCTCTTGCTGCTTTTAGAGCCTTTTTATAACGTGACATACTGTCTTTCCACGCGATTCTAAAGACCTCTAAATTAGTTTGTTTCCATTTACGCTCTAAGTTACGAGTTTCTCTCTTGATTGCATGCGTAGCACTGTTGTACCATGGTGCTTTAGTTTTCTCTCTTACCTTTTTTAATCTAATTGGTGCAACAATATCTAGTGTACTAGAGAACATGGTGCTCAAACTGCTAGTCATTTCCTCTAGTTCATCTGTTTGTTTGGGTGCACTGCGCAGCTGAGATAGATCAGGTAAGCTATTTGAGAATCTATCTATAGTGGTTGGAAGGATTGTTCTGCCTGGTCGATAACGTTGCGCAACGTGACAAATTTCAGCAGTACGTATTATACAAGTTACCATGTAATGATCAGTGAGATCATCACTTTGCGGTATAATATTTATATCAGTTGGATTGGTTCCATATGATATAATTAAATCTAGTGTATGATTTAGACGATGAGTGGGACCACTGACGTTTTGCGTGACCCCAAAGGAGTTTAATAGATCTGTGAACGCAGTCCCTAACGCATCATTTGTATTATCTACGTGTATGTTAAAGTCTCCAACAATTATTGCTTTATCGACATTGACCAATAGATCTGAGAGAAAGTATGCAAACTCTTTTAGGAAATCAGCATAGGGCCCTGGAGGTCTATATAGGGTAGCCAAGGCTAGAGATAATATGGATTTGTTTCTTGCATCTAAGAGCGTAACATTTAGCACAAGTACTTCAAACGAATTAAACCTGTGACCTGTTTTCTGAGTAACATTAAGAATATCTCTATAGATTGTTGCAACACCGCCGCCACGACCGATCAGACGGGGCTCATGCTTATAACAGTATCCTGGTGGAGTGGACTCATTTAGACCGAAATAATCATTTGGTTTAAGCCAGGTTTCAGTAAGGCAAAGTACATCGAAACTATTATCTGTGACCATTTCATTTACAATAACCGCCTTAGGTGTGAGCGATCTAATGTTTAGAAGACCTAGCTTTAGAAATTGTTTTTGTTCACTGATATTTAGATTTTCTGGTTTAATTACAATAAGATTTTTGCTAGATCCTACACTAGATTTATTGTTTGGCCTCACTAAGCGAGGAATAGACACAGTTTCTATATAATGTTCTACACTACTTATATCAATTAAGTTGGGACAGCAAAGACTGTGATTTGGACTTTGACTTACTAGTCATATGGTGTGTAACGTCTTGGAGATGTTGTCCGACAGAACAGCCGCTCCGATTCTGCTGGGGTGCAGGCCATCAGCGCGGTAGAGCCTAGGTCGCTCCCAGAACAGATTCCAATTATTTACAAAGAGCAGTTTCTGTTCATTACACCATGACATTAACCATTCATTTAGAGCAAATAATCTACTGAACCTTTCTTGTCCTAGTCGGTACGTGGGAAGCGGTCCAGACACGATGATCGTTGCTTCAGGCGATGTGCTGCGAACCGTCTCGATCAGGCTTCTGTAGTCCTTCTTCAGAACCTCCGTCTGCCGCAGCCTGATGTCGTTCGTCCCGGCGTGTAGGACCACAGCTCCGACGCGCTCGTCACCGTTCAGGATCTCGGGAATCTGTGCAGCGACATCAAGAACACGAGCACCAGGAAAGCAGTGAGTGCGCACCTTACGCTTACCTGAGGTAGCACGGACATGACGGACCATGGAAGTGCCGATGATCACGGCGGCGTCACCATCCGGCTCGCGAAGAGGGGAGAAGCGGTTCCGGGTGGAGATCTCGAAGACCGGGAGGGGGGGGGAAGTCCTTGGTCTGGTCCTGGCTCGTGTCTTCCGCTGTGGGATCACCCAGGGTCCGTGGTGTTGCCTCGGTGCCGGAGTGAATGAAGGCAGAGATGATCGCGTCCTCCTGGGCAGAGAAACGCACGGAGTAGACGAAGTCGGAGTCAAAAAGTTACTAACCACTGACTTGTGAGCATCGGCGCGTGATGTTTCAAGCGTTGATCGCCGATCTCGCAGCTCGGCTTGCTTCACCAGCAGAACGCGGATCTGTTTCTCCACCGACTCCAGCTCCAATCGTACCGAAACCAGCTCGAATGTGTCCTCACCTGCACTCAGAGGTAACGTTAGACACACATCCGATATGTTCGCCATTATAACAGATGAACAGTAAATTAGTAGTGATACTACCAATATCACTACTAATTTAGGACTGAAATGATGGATATAACACGTATCCTTTCAGTCAAACGGGTGTAAAATGAGAGGGTCGATAGGCGCGAGGCCACGCGTAAAATGCTAGCGGGCTAAAGGCTAGTAGCCGAGATTCGGAAAGTTGGATCTAAGTAGCGATATCAAAGCAATCCGATTGTTTTTTATAAGGAATAGTGTCGAGGATAAGTTCACATGATATAAAAATAGAAAGTGCTTGTTTATAAATGAGTGGTAAAGAAGAAAATCAGCGATTAATGAATCAATTCGACGGAGCTCCAAACACAAACACAGATCGCACGCGCATCAAAACAAAATTAAACAAATTAAGCTTGTGGTTTTTGTACAAAAAAGTTTTGTTCATGTTTCATACTACATTTGCATACATATTTTATAGCTGGAGAGAAAAATGTTTTTATTTATGTTTTGCTGTTTTGGATCCGTTTCACACTTTAGAAATGCTCCCTAACTTTTCAAAGCGAATGTCAAACGAATGTCCAATATAAAAACAACTTTAACGCGATGTGCTGAAGTTGCTAGAAATCAGTGTCAGCATCATGTTGCAGCGGTTAATGTCAATATTCCACATGTAAGTCATATTAGCAAATGCATAGCAGACCTATCCACCGCGGAAAAAAAATTAACAGTGAGCCATTTATTTATGCAAACAGCAACTAAAACTTACCAGTAACTTCTGAGGGCAGTATTAATCTTAATCTCTTCGAGTCTGCTTCGATTTAATTCGACTTGAAAAGCTTGCCTCTGATTGGTCAAATTAAATGTAGCTGAACTGAAAAATACCTGCTGTTACACTTTGTCAAAAATACAACTGGCACACAGACAAGTAATGTTAATGTAATACAAATCTTACCTAGAATCACAATATAATGAGGTTCCAAATGTCACAAACCATGCAAACTTGAAGCCGGGTAAAATGAAAAACAACACTACGTGTTCTATTAGATAAAATAAAAATCTAAATTCTGTCATGATCACTCTCCCTTAAGTAGCCTAGTTCCAAACCATTTAAGACTTCCGTTCATCTTCGAAAGAAAACCTGACATTTTTAATGAAACCTGAGCGATTTACGTTACTCCGATGATCGATTCACCAAATCGGTTCACGTTTTAAAAAGTTAATCGAAAAAAAAACATCACCTAATCCATATGAATATGGTTTCCTCCTAGTCCTCTAAAGAAACATGATCGCTCTATATATTTTTAACAGTTTAAATTTAGACTTCTAAATCTAATCACATTCAAGTAACATACGCACGCACAGCATATCTGATAAACGGAAGCTCTGAGTGAGGTGCTGTCACAGATCAGGACACAAACAGGTAAAGTTGAACAGGATTTTATTAATTTGCACTCAGGAACAGTCATGGCAGGTAAGTTGAAGAGATGAAGATATAAATGGAAGTGGAACAAGATGAATGAGTTGGCCGGGTCTCTTATCTGTCACAGGATGCAGTGGCTGTGAACTGAGCAGATGATGGCAGACAGGTTTGCAGACAGATGGAACGGAGAAAGCTTGAATGGGACAGTATGTAGGTACACAAAGCAGGTAAGGTTGATTGTAGACTTGGAGATCTTCTTTTATGTTGATAGTCAGGAAGTCGATGGCATATCGACGAGACCAGACAGTGAACTGAGGGAACTGGTGGTGTATTTAAGGTTTGGGTGAGTGAGTGCAGATTGCCGGCAGGTGATGAAGTCAGGTGCAGATGATTAGTATTCAGGGGATGCGGAACGAGTGGGCGGAGTGGGGAGGTCTGGGGCACATTCAAGTTCAAAACGATGCGCAACGTTTTGCTACGGTTTCCGGGTTATACGTCATGTTTCCTGGAAACGGCGTGCACCGGTGTGCAACGGGGTTTGAGATACGTTTTCTCTTGTTTGGTGGGTGTGTCAGAACTGCAGTCAGCAGCAACATGAATATAAAGCACAAGGTATTAAAGTGAACTCGCACAATGGGTTCAAGGAAAGTAATTTACAAATGTGTTCGATGCAGCTCGGTATACACAACAACTGATGATATTAGAAGACATGTTTATCGTAAGTTTTCTTGTTAGAAATATAGGATATCAACGTAATGATGTAGTTGTTTATATTTGTAGCTTCATTGCAAGTGTATGACATTTGGTATAGAAATAAACAATGGTAGCCTAATTAAGTGCTTTTCCTAAAAATGAGAAAGAAAATACAGGGTATTAATACAGTATGGACTACAAATAAAGTCAGTATGACATAGTCAGTAACATAGCATGGCATTCATGGTTCGACTGGTCGAGACTGTTTTCCAAAGATGGCTCCTGCTTGTATACGCGAAGTGTATTATGAACAAACTGTAGCAACTTTTAATGTAATCACAGTTCATAAGGCAATACCACCAAATATGTTAAACAATTATACATTGGCATTGCATTTACAATTATGGCATTGCATAGGTTGTAAGTTTTTCACAATTGTTTTCACAATTATGACAATGTTTATAATGCAATAAATTTCTCATAATGTAAAAATTATTATATTATGAGCTCATGATTTTATTACATTTTGAGAAAATTATTATATTATGAATATTTTATTACAATACTAATGTAATCCGTATTACATTATGCAGTAATTACATTATGCTTTATTAAGATGCGCGGTGCTCAATTGGTTCTCTTCATATCTCACTAACAGAACTTTTTCAGTAATGCTTAATGACTTTTCCTCCTCAGCTCTGTCTTCCGGTGTGCCCCAAGGATCCATTCTCGGTCCGATTCTGTTTTCATTGTATATGCTGCCACTTGGTAAACTCATTTCCAATCACAACGTTCATTCCCATTTCTATACTGATGACCTCCAGATCTACCTTCCTGTGATTCTGAGCAATCGTTCTGTGCTGGATCCTCTCCATAACTGCCTTCAGGACATCAAACAGTGGCTTTCTCAGAATTTCCTTCATCTGAATGAAAGAAAGACTGAGTACATCCTATTGATTAATACCTTAATTATAATCAATCATTACTGAAGGGGGTGGATTGGAATCCACTGCTGCTTCAATCCTGTTCAACCCGGACTCACCCAATAGGTCTCCCAGTTTTGGTCCTCTAACACCTCAGTTTGCACCCAATGTGCGCAACCTGGGTGTTATTTTTGACAAAGGTATGCAGTACGATAAACAGATTAGTGCAGTTGTGAAGGCGAGCTTTTACCAGTTAAGGCTCCTGAGTAAGGTCAAACCATTTTTGTCCAGAGCTGTATACCAGAGCTGGATATAAAAAATAAAAAAATTAATTGATTGATTGATTATTACATTATGAGTTGCTACAAACATTTTTTCTTGGTTTATGTGAACATTAGAGGAACATCCCATTGTATAATTTTGAAAATACTAATTACATTATGCAGTGATTACATTATGCTTTATTACATTGAGTTGCTACAAAAAAAAATTGGTTTACGTGAACGTTAGAGTAAAATCCCATAATATAATTATGAAAATGTTATGAAAACGTTAGTTCTGAATGTTTTCAGAACGTTCAAAACATCTTTTTTTTTTTTTTTTTTTTTTTACGTTTTAAGAATGTCTTGTCCTAACATTTACATAACTTCCCTTGATTAACTTGGTGGGGTTGTGTTTTTGGTTTAGAAAATATAAGCTTTGCACTTTATGATTTTTGTTTTGGACTGTGTACTTCCCAGATACTCTTAGTGTACTACAGTAAAATGTGAATAGTGAGGTAAAGTCGTATCTGTTATTTTGTGTTATTCAAATATTTAATGCACTTAGAATCTTTTATACTCTGTAAAAATGTAAACACTCTGTGGCTGTGAGAAATTGATTGCTTACATTTTATCTATTTTTATCACTTGGATTCATATAAACATCAATATAAACAGGGCAGGACAGTGGCTCAGAGCACTGTCACCTCACAGCGAGAAGGTCCACGGTTCAAATCCTGGACGAAAGTTCTTAAATATTAAAAGGGACGTTTTGAACATTTAAAAAACATTCAGAAAAAATGTTTTCATACCTTAATGGGATTGTTAGCAAAACATTCTAAGAACATATTTTTTGTTAGTCGACACTGTGCTCCAGGAAAACTGCCCACCGCAGCTTGAACATGTCACTTTCTGAAGTAAAGTCTGAATAATTAACAAAAGACTCCTGATGATGACTTGATGATTTTCACCAACCCTAAACTATCAGGTCTGGTAATTGTAAAACTTATGAAATTGACAGAACACAACATACCGAGACAAGAAACATTGAATGTATATTTTAGTCTCAGAATTAAAGTGGAATTGTATCCCATGAATACATTTTCAACAAGTTCACCTGAAGTCATCTGAGGTCAATTGCAATGGTGGCCTATATAGAACAGCATATATGACACTTGAAGCAAATTTTGAGCAACTCTGCAATACTTTTTATGCATGTAAAACATATTTATGGAATAAAGACTTTAAAATGTCAAAAACACTAAAGCACATGATATGTTTACTAAAAAGATTATAGGCCTATTATATACATTTAGATGGGTGTAAATTATAGGCATAAGGACTAGAACAGAGAATATGCATTGAAACAATGTAATCTATTATTGTGATACATTCTTCCTTACAATGGTGCGTTCACACCGGACACGAATCGAGCGTCTAGCGCGAGTGATTTCAATGTTAAGTCAATGCAAAGACGCGTTATGCGCGTAAAATATTCCTGCGGCGCGAATGAGGCGTAGAGCGCGGCGCGGTAAGTTATTTATTTAGTGCTTTTTGTGCATTCACGCGTTTAACGCAAATTCACGTCTGCCGCCCGAGGTGAAAAATCTGAACCTCTGCGTCAATTAGCGCCGCGTTAACCAATCAGGAGCCTGCTTGCTTCACGTGGCAAAGTGACATGATAAACTCCCACTCGAAGTCACTCATTCCAAATGGAGGAGAAGTTAATTTTAGCTGTGAGTGGATACCCAGAGCTCTACGACTCAACATCGTACTTTTATAGACACAGGAGTAAAAAGGACCTCACTTGGAAGAGGATTAGTGAGGAGATTTTACAACCTGGTAAGTTAATTTCACTTTTGAGTCACGTTATTGACCTACTAACCAGCTAGCAAGCTGCCGTGCTGCTATTTTACAACTATTTTCCTGCTAATATACAACTACTTTTCACTAACAAGATAATGTGTTTATTCAGAGGATTTCTGCCGTAAAAAGTGGAAAAGCCTCAGGGACACGTACCTGAAGGAGAAGAGGAAGGAGGCGGAGAAGAGGAGTGGGTCAGCAGCAGGGTCTGGGAAGAGGTGGAAATTCTCTCAGATCTCGGGATTCCTCGGCCCAGATCTGAGAGGACCACCACCTTGAGGGCCAGGGATACGTAGAAGAACCATCAGGGGAGACAGTGACAGGTGTGTTTACAATAAAGCCACATTACATGGCATATATGCTGTCATGTTTACAGATGAAGAAATGTAATCTCTCTATGAGTATTGTTACCAACATGTCGTATTAACATTTAATATTGTCTTGACAGAGCCATTTGAACAGAGAGAGGGTGGTCAAGAACCCCCTCCTCTTCTCCTGTCTCCCCAGTCCCTGGTCCCTCAGCCCCTGCTGCTGAACCTACAGGTGTGTGAAGGCAATAGTACAAACAATATTTCAACATGTTACGTGCACACAACATTAGTAAGGTGCACTAATTATCATAGTTTTTGTAAATGCAGACACAAATCCATTGCAATCTATGCAATCAATCATCTGCATACATACTTTTTAGCTACTGTTCATTTACATGTTTATCTATGTATATGTGTGAAGTATAACTTTAATTACTTAATATGTTAAAGCAAGTTCAAAACAATATCACACTTGCATTTATTCTATTTCACTCACACAGGCACAGATATTATTCTCACAATATCTAGACAATTTTGTTGTTTAAATTAAAATTTTATACCTTCACTGTGAACATGAAAATCAGGTATCATCTTTCTGCCCTCTCATTGCACCGTGTGTGGTATTTTTTTATTTCACAGGGCCAACAGAGGAGGAGAGGTCGTCGCCGGACCCGTGAGCGGTCACAGGATGGTCCGTCAGAGGTGGAGCAGCAACTTTTTGCGGTTCTGGCGCAACCTCCGGCACGACCTCCAGCCCCACCGCCACTGTCCGCAGATGAGCACTTCCTCCTCGGCCTTCTGCCTTTTCTACAGAGCATGCCGCCTCATGTGAAAGAAAATATTAAATTTTAAATTTACAAAATTGGCAAAAATGGATTCAAAGTGTACACGCGTATAACTAGACACGGCAGGCACGAATTTGACGCTCAATTCGCGTCTGGTGTGAACGCACAGTAAGTCAACACTGAATGCGTTTATAAAATTCATTAAAAAAAGGAATGCCGCTTTTACTTTTCCACATGAGTTTGTGCATTTTTGAGAAAATACAGAGTAGTTTACAGAGTTGGCATGTAGAAGTACATCATGAGTAAAGAAGCCATCAGACTCAGTGAACTGGAACTCAGGAAACTTGAAGATGATTCTTTAGATTCTTCAGACACGCTTTAGACAGAAAGAGAAAATTCAAGTCAGTTTATTTTAGTTATGCTCAGTTTATTAGAAATTAGTATTTCAACATGAGTTTTATTCAATCAAATAAATCTTAAAGGATTAGTTCACTTCGGAATTAAAATTTCCTGATAAATTACTCACCCCAATGTCATCCTATATGTTCATGTCTTTCTTTCTTCAGTCAAAAAGAAATTAAGGTTTTTGAGGAAAATATTCCAGGATTTTTCTCCATATAGTGGACTTCAATGGGATACAACGGTTTGAAGGTCCAAATTTCAGTTTTAATGCAGCTTCAAAGGGCTCTACATGAACCCAGCCGAGGACTGAGGGTCTAATCTAGCAAAACGATCGGTCATTTCCTAAAAAAAAAAATAAACATTTCTATACTTTTTAACCACAAATGCTCATCCTGCACTAGCTCTGCGATGCGCCACGCATTACATAATCACCTTGAAAGGTCACGCGTGACATGGGCGGAAGTACGGATCTAGTGTTTACAAAGTGAACGTGCAAAGACTAAGTCAAACGCCATTTACAAAAATAAATAAATAAAAGGTAAAAAAACTATGTCGGACGATTTTGAAGATGGAGGAGAAAATGAGATGGTGTTTTTCGCCCTACCCTACTTTTTTGAACCGAAATATGCATGACCTTTCAATGTGATTACGTAATGCTTGGCGCATCGCAGAGTTAGTTCAAGACAAGCATATGTGGTTAAAATTATATATATATATATATATATATATATATTTTTTTTTTTTTTTTGAAAATGACAGATTGTTTCGCTAGATAAGATCCCTGTTCCTAGGCTGGGATTGTGTAGAGCCCTTTAAAGCTGCATTGTACCCCATTGAAGTCCTCTATATGGAGAAAAATCCTGGAATGTTTTCCTCAAAAACCCTAATTTATTTTCGACTGAAGAGAGAAAGACATGAACATCTTGGATGACGTGGGGGTGAGTAAACTGTAAACTGCTCTCTCTCTTACCTGACAAGGCTACTGCAGTTGGAGGAGCTCTGCATGTGTGAATGCATTAAGGTGATCTCTGTGTAACGGTCATTACTATCACTAACAGTCTTGATATTCTTAACTGTGAAAACTTCAGTGGGTGATATTAGAAGATCTATATCCTCTGATTTACACACTACATCAAGGTTGATCACAGAACAAGAAGTGATATGGAAAACAGTCCCCATGGTCTCATCATCAGTTGTTGCATCTTCGGTTGCAGCAGTATATTCCAGTGTTGCTGGAAAAAAACTCTCAAAACGTACTTTGTCCCGAATTTTGATGCTATATTTCTTCTCTGTGCCAGAGTACACTGTATTACAATTGCTTTTCAAGAGTTGCATGGCATCAGTCAGCAGGAAGAAAAGAGATTTGAAAGGAAACATATCTTGGTAAGTTGAATTGCCCCTGCTCTTGGTGTGAACCAACTTATTAAATGTTTTACGAAATATGGGATCAGCTTCAACATAGCTCTGCAGTGCAATCATGTGCTCTGGTGTACCCTCTGGAATGGCCTTCTCACATGCTGTATTAGTTTTCCACATTTTCATAAAATCTGTATTGTTGTTAAGCTCTGTCTGTAGCAAACCTCCAGCTTTTGTGACCATTTGCAGCATCTCTTTCCGACAACTGTAGAATGAGTAATCTGCAGCTTCAGGAAACTTGCTCATGTGTATCAGCTCTTCAGTTATCTGCACCACAGTCTGAAAGCACAAGGAATTTGGAGATAAATAAAATCAAAAAATTATGCTTCACAAAGTTAAACAGTTTAAAGTGGTGAGGATATGTTCAATGGAGACCTTACAGTGTACAAGAGCACCAGGAGAAATGCTGGAAACCGCAAACTTCCCATTGTATCAGTTGGCGTATGTGCACAAGTCTGGGGAAAGACAATAACACGAACAACAAGCTAAAAATAAAGTTGGTAAATATATGCTTGCCAAATATATATAAAATACAATTATTTTCAGCACAGACAGAACAAAAGCACAAACCCCTAAAAGAAATACGAAGTGAAAAATTGACAAGAAGCACAAATTGTGATATCACAAAAAAATAGTTATTTGGCATGGTACATTGATGTTGTCAGAAACATCTACATAAACCCAGTGGCTTATCAAAAAACAAAGAGAAACTGAGAAAGGCAGCACTTACCGTCTCAAGATGCCTGGTATTTTTAAGGTTGGTTTAACATGAGAAAGCTACAGTCAGAACTGCAGGGGGTCAACAAACAGGAAAAGATATACACAGGAAAGCTTATCAGGGCTGTACTCTGCCTTTTCCTTCCTGAAATTTAAATCACTATGGTGATCAGCTATGAGAAAAGCCAGACAGCATAATCATGTAAGAAGAATCACAGAGTAGGTAATTAAAAAAAAAAAGGTTTCAAAACCATCAAATGAGGTCACTTCAGATAAAAAAGTATTCAAATTCACCCTTAAATAACAAATGAGTACCCAATGGTATGAAGCTGTACTTCATTATATAATTGACCAACAAGTTTAATATTATCATCAAACCAGTTCTTGTAAAAGATAGATTTGTGCTTGTATAAAGTATCTTTATTATTCCAGATAAACTAATAATGGGGAGAGAAATTATGCTTATAAATTGAAAAAACCAGGGGGTGTATTACAGAAAGATATTATCTGTTTGACATCGCTATTTCAGTTAGGACCTCATTTAGGACAAAGCCTATTAAAGAGTAACATTTCCTAACTGCATTATCTTACTTTAACTACAGATAGGAAAAGGGTATTACAGAAGAAACCTATCTCAACAAAAAAAAACTTAAAACTTAACTTTAGGATAACTCTGGTATGCTAACGTAAATCCTTTTTGAAAGCCAACAGTAAAAATCACATTACAATAGCATAGTTCGAGAATGGTGTTACATTTAATAATTTTAAAAGGTGAAGAGCAGCGATGTTTGATGGTGGAGACTTTTGGAAGACCCAGACGTACTGCACTATGATGACAAAATACTTGTATATAATTGCAAAAAATATATTGTGAGCAAAGGTAAAAACTTACCGGTAAAGTAAAAGGTAAAAGGTAAGTTAAGGTAAAAAAAAAGTAAAAACTTACCGAATAGAATTGATTTGACCTTTTCTACCGAGCTTATCAAAAATTCTGTAATACTTTAGAGTACTGTTCTGTCATTATGAATAACCAGGAACAAAGGAGTGACGCACTATTAACATTCTAGTAAATATTAACAAAAGAAACTCTGATTAATGAATTAGTACAGTAAGAAATAGCGCTCAGTTGAATGTGGTATTCACTATTAGATAATCAGTAACTACTATTTGTTTTTTCATACCTCCAGAGGACTACTAAGAACTACTATATACAGGTTCATAATTAACATGAATAATGCATAATGTATAATTCATTCTAAAGTAAAGATGATGGTAACCTAGTAATTACTCAAGTATTACCAAATCTTTCATAAGGAATTATTAATTATTTGGATCAGTATTGTAATGTGAAAAGCATGATATCTCTCTAATATTGTATGAAGTCATTGTAAACTTTTGACTTATAAGTAAAAAAGAATGTATTATTCATGTTAATTATGAACCTGTAGGCCTATATAGACTAGTAGTTCCAAGTCCACAGGGAGGTATGAAAAAAATTGTTAATTAGTTAATGGTGAACTACCTCATTCAAGTGTGATTACTTACTAATCCGTTAATCAGAGCTTCTTATTAGTTAACCCTCTGGGGTCTGAGGTGTTTTCTGGGTCCTGGAGGTGTTCTGACATGCTCTGACATTTGTGCTTATTTCTGTTACTTGTGACATTTTCATGGCTAAAGTCTTATTACATTGTATTCAGCACAAACTCTGCTACAGTAATATGTCAGCAGCATGTATGTAAAAGTTTGTAGTTTTAAGATAATAATGTTTATGCATGGTTTATGCATCACGTCACCAGATGGAAAGAAGCGTAAATGGATGGAGAAGCATAGGTTACTGTAAAGATACGTCTTAGTTGGTGCTTATCTTGGCGAAAGCCGAGTACAAATCAGCATGAAGTTTTAACATCTACTCTCGTGTAATGGAAATCATGAAGATCTGGATACGTCCAGTGACTGCGGTGAATAGTGCTGCTGGCAACAAGGGAAAGACCTTGTGACAGCCTGGAGAGACAGCTGACAGGAGGAAAGAGACCCCAATGGGGCTGGTAAGGGTTAGCTACCCTTGTCGGCAGTATCCAGCTCTGTGTTTACAGGATGCTGGAGACACCCGCCTAAGGCTTCTGAAAAATTAAAGAGGAAAATACCCCTAGAGTCTGCGAGAGCAGGGGCGGAAGATGACTCAATGGTGGACAACATGGTTAACGACTTTGGAATGGAAACGGATATGAGTATGGAGAGTACTTCACAAAAGACTAGTTCAGGTTCAGCAGTTAGCAAAGCAATTGAACTCCAAGCTTGTGTCTGTGGCTGGAGCAAGGCGACAACGGTCAGGGGTTTGAAGATTCATCAAGGGAAAATGAAATGCTTGAGGGAGAAGGGACAAGGGCCTTGCATTGATCAGTACTTCTTACGGAGTCAGTCAAGTCAGTCGAATGAAATCCAGCGACAGGAAGCAAACCACAGTTCGCAGGATATCAGCACCCCTCTCATAGAGGAGATGAGGGTTTGCACAGTTAGTGATGAACACATTGATTCTTGTGAACCCGGTCAGACTAACCAGCATAAGAGAGAAAAGAACCTCAACGGGCATAGGCCTGGAGTTAGATGGCCAAGAGCTAGTGAGAAAACTGCATGGGACACGGTAAACACAGATCTATGCTTTGCATTGGAAAGATTAACTGGTACAGTTGAAAAGAAGCTGGATAAATTTGGGGACATCATTTACGCATATGGAAGTGAGAGGTTTGGTGTGGAAAAAAGGAAGGAAAAAGTACAAACTACTCCTGGATTGTCTAGACGGCAGCAGAAAATTGAAGGGTTAGTTAGAGAAAGGAGACAGCCGAGGAAGCAATGGAAAAGAGCGGAACAAAGTCAGAAGGAGGGACTCAATCTCTTACAAAGGGCCATAAAAGATAAGCTTGCAACATTACGCAGAGCTGAGCGCCTACGGAAACGCTACAAAAAGAAGGAACGTGCGAGGGCTAATTTCTATAAAGATCCATTCAAATTCATCAAGAAGTTATTCACCAGTGAGAAGAATGGCACTTTAAAAGCATCTAGGGTTGAGCTAGAGAGATATTTGGAGGAAACGCATACAGATGCAAAAAGGCAAGAGCCTATGTCAATTCCGTCAGACATCCCACCTGTCAATCCACCAGAATACCAAATGGAGGTCTGTGCACCTAAGTGGAAAGAGATAGAGCAGGTTGTGAGAAAGGCAAGGGCTTCATCATCTCCAGGGCCTAATGGAGTTCCGTACAGAGTGTACAAGAGTGCTGCAGGAGTTCTAAGGATTCTGTGGAAATTGATAAAAGTGGCTTGGGAAAAGCAGGTTGTACCTAGATCATGGCGCCGAGCAGGGGGAGTCTTTATACCCAAAGAAAAGATGCCACAAGCATCAGTCAGTTTCGCCCTATCTCACTATTAAACGTCGAAGGCAAAATTTTCTTCAGCATTATTGCTCAGAGATTGTCAACCTACCTATTAAAGAGTGGCTTCATTGACACTTCAGTTCAAAAAGCGGGCATTCCAGGATTCTCAGTATGCTTAGAACATATCAGTATTATCTGGCAACGAATACAATCAGCTAAAAAGGAGAGGAAGGAGCTCCACGTGACATTCCTGGATTTGGCTAATGCATATGGTTCAGTGCCACATGAGCTTCTTTGGGCATCATTTGATTTTTTCAGGGTACCGATGTCGATAACAAATTTAGTGAAAGCCTATTTTGGAGATTTGCAATTTAGTTTCTCAACTCCAGAATTCAGCACTACATGGCAATGCTTAGAGGTTGGAATAATGGCAGGATGCACCATTTCTCCACTGGCTTTTACCATGGCAATGGAAGTAATCATTAGGGCATCAAAATGGGTAGTAGGAGGAGAGCGCTTGGCTTCTGGGATGCGACTACCACCAATCAGAGCACACATGGATGACATGACAACCATGACTACAACGGTAGCCTGCACTAATCGGTTATTGGGGAAGTTAACAGATAATATTGAATGGGCACGAATGAAATTTAAGCCCTCTAAATCAAGGAGCATCTCAATAGTTAAAGGCAAGGTAGTAGATAAAATATTCTTCATTAATGGTGAGGCAATACCAACAGTTTCTCAGAAGCCAGTGAAGAGTCTAGGGAGATGGTACGATGGGGATCTAAAGGACACAGTTCGAGTGGGAGAAGTTAGACGACAAGCAGTGGAAGGGTTGAAGAGCATAAACAGCTGTTCTCTACCAGGCAAACTAAAACTCTGGTGCTTTCAGTTTGGTCTACTGCCAAGGTTGCTGTGGCCACTGACTGTGTACGAGGTTTCTTTGACAACAGTGGATAAGCTGGAAGCGTTAATAAGTTCATACATCAGGAAATGGTTGGGAGTTCCACGCTGCCTCAGCAGAGTGGGACTTTATAGTAAAGGAGTATTGCAGCTGCCAGTCTCTGCTTTAACCGAGGAGTTTAAGTGTGCCAAGGTCATACTGGAAATGACTTTAGCAGAGTCACGCGACAAATGTGTAAGGTAGGCAGCCCCTGTGGTAAAAACTGGTAGAAAGTGGTCAGCAAAGAAATCTGTAGTAGAGGCAAAGGCTGACCTTCAAATTGGGGATATCGTGGGACAGGTACAGCATGGAAGAGGGGGTTTTGGGCTCAGTTTAGCTCCTCCTAAATGGCACAAGGTAGGCCCAGCTCAAAGGAGGAAGCTGGTAGTCAACGAGGTGCGAAAGCAGGAGGAGAGGATGAGATGTATAAAGGCCATTTCAAAGGCCAAGCAGGGAGAGTGGATGAGATGGGAGAGTGTGGAACAACGCAAAATGGGCTGGCAAGACCTTTGGTCAATGGAAGAGAGTAGGATCAGTTTTCTTATTAGGTCAACATATGATGTTCTCCCATCACCGCAGAACCTAAACCTCTGGGTAGGAGAGGATCCCTCTTGTCCTTTGTGTTCATCCCCTGCCACATTAAGGCACATTTTGACAGGATGTAAGGTGGCTCTTAGCCAAGGTCGGTTTACTTGGCGCCATGACCAAGTATTGCGATGTTTGGCTTTAGCATTGGAAGGCAAGCGTAGTATGACCAATAAGTTGCCGCCTGTTCTAGCAAAACATTACACGCAGAAGACAATATTCCTCCGCCCAGGCGAGCAACCACCAAGAAAAGGTGCTAACACCAATTCTCGCCCAGGACAACTGGAAGCTGCTAGGGACTGGAAGATGCTGGCTGATCTTGATCAATGGCTTATTTTTCCACCTGAGATTGCCACCACTAACCTACGACCAGATATTGTTTTGTGGTCTGGATCAGCACGCATTGTTCAACTGATAGAGTTAACAGTGCCATGGGAGGATGCGGTAGATGAGGCATATGAGAGGAAGAAATTGCGGTATGCTCATCTGGCCACTGAAGCAGAACAGCGAGGATGGAGAGTCCAGGTTTATCCAGTGGAAGTGGGTTGTCGAGGTTTTGTGGCACACTCTACAACTCGGTTCCTCAGAGACGTCGGATTCAGTGGTCAATTGTTGCGTCGCACAGTAAAGAACTTATCTGAAGCAGCAGAAAGGAGCAGCAACTGGCTGTGGTTGAGACGGAAAGATTCTAGCTGGCTGAGTACAGGCCGCCATGCTACGGTTTCGTAGAATTCTTGAAAACTTGAAGGGTGTTGGTTTATTTGTATAGGTTGTATAGTATTTACAGTCATTACGTTCCTGTGTATATTGCGTGAATGACGGGATGTTGGGCAGATATTGTGTTTTGCGGTAGGTGGTATGCCATACGGAACCGTTGCCACTGAAACTGCATATTAACGCACCAGTGGGGCTCGACAGCCTTAGTCAAACGGGTTGGCGCGTATGGTTGGGTTGCGGAGAGATTGTGAGATTGTGGTTAGGTCTCAGCAGCACTGTTGGTTTATTTGTAGAGGTTGTATAGTATTTACAGTCATTACGTTCCTCTGTATATTGTGTGAATGACGGGTGGTTGGGCAGATATTGTGATTTGCGGTAGGTGGTATGCCATACGGAACCGTTGCCACTGAAACTGCATATTAACGCACCAGTGGGGCTCGACAGCCTTAGTCAAACGGGTTGGCGCGTATGGTTGGGTTGCGGAGAGATTGTGAGATTGTGGTTAGGTCTCAGCAGCACTGTTGGTTTATTTGTAGAGGTTGTATAGTATTTACAGTCATTACGTTCCTGTGTATATTGCGTGAATGACGGGTGGTTGGGCAGATATTGTGTTTTGCGGTAGGTGGTATGCCATACGGAACCGTTGCCACTGAAACTGCATATTAACGCACCAGTGGGGCTCGACAGCCTTAGTCAAACGGGTTGGCGCGTATGGTTGGGTTGCGGAGAGATTGTGAGATTGTGGTTAGGTCTCAGCAGCAAAAGGGAAGTAGAGGTCAGTAAGCTGGGCTGAGTTGAGTGGGGGACGGAGGGGGGTGACTCTGGGATGCCAGAGTCGCTGCCGAGCCCTCTTGAGGTGTCGTGGGCTAGTCGACGAAACACTGAGGACGGAAGGTGCCCACTTGAAGACCCTAGATATGTTCCCTACTCCGCTCAATCCAGAGGGTTGTTATGGGGGGACCGCACTGTTGTTGCAGCCGTTGTGTGTGCTGACGCGCAAATACACTATTAACACCAGACAGAAGGAGATTCACGTCACCAGATGGAAAGAAGCATAAATGGATGGAGAAGCATAGGTTACTGTAAAGCTACGTCTTAGTTGGTGCTTATCTTGGCGAAAGCCGAGTACAAATCAGCATGAAGTATTAACATCTACTCTCGTGTAATGGAAATCTTGTGAAAAAACAAAAAAACAAATGTCACTGAAATAAGGTCATAAAACCCATAGTGATTATTTCTTCCCAAGAATTTTGAAAATTGTATCACGTAGCCTAGAATATTTGCTCCAAAACTATGTGAAAATCATCCTGTATACTCATTTAGATAAGACAATATATTGATTTAAAATTTGTATGACTTGTTTTGTGTGAGAAAGCTTTATGCAAGGAGGCATTTTTCATTATCATCAATGTTGAAAACAGTTATTTATTCTTTGATAAATAGAAAGTTCAAAAGAACGTCCTGGTTGCGTATGCAACCCACCGTTCCCTGAAGGAGGGAATGGAGGACATAGTCGACGCCGACTGAAATGGGGATTGCGCCAGAGAGCCTATCATCTTCGAGTACTATTGAACGAGCCAATGCAATTGGCGTGCGTGATTTGCATCATACACACTCCGCCCTGCAGCGCGGGTATAAATACGGAAAGTGGATGCACGCACTAGTTGCTTTTTTGCTGAGGAGCCGAGAGTAACCCAGGGTCAGCGGTGGTCCAGCGATAGTGGCAAGGGGACTACGTCCTCCGTTCCCTCCTTCAGGGAACGGTGGGTTGCATACGCAACCAGGACGTTCCCTTTCAGTCGATAACGTCAGACGTAGTCGACGCAGACTGAAATGGGGATAACCTTTGAAAGCGCCACTAAAGCTGCCACCTTCCAAAGCCTAGACAAAAGCCTCCTGATGCCCCCGTAATTAAGGCGGGGAAGGACAGGGTTTAGGTCAGGAAGTCACTGCTGTTCCTACAGGACCACTGGGAAAGCGTTCCCGTACATTGGAAGGAAGGGACGCTCCGGAAGCCACATCCTACCCAAAGGGCGGTAATGAGGAAAATACACATATGAACTGGCGGAAGACCGCAGTACAGCATATGGAATGTCATTGGGGTGGCTCCAGCCTAAGACGGGGGGAGACTCACCGGACAGTGACGGCAGAGAGACTCTGCCAAGGGAAGACACGGGCTCGCCGTGGGGAGCCGTATAGTGGAAAAATACACATATGGGATCACCGTAGGGACCGCAACATATGGACCCAGCCTAGCACAGGTTCCACACTGCTTACGAGTGGTAGGCCTGACCCAGGACGTTCCGCACCTCTGGAGTCGGAGGGGTAAGGAGGAACTCAACAGGGTCCAGATTTAAGGGAACTCAACCGGAGTAAACCGGCTCACGTATCCAGTCCATAGGAGGGGAATGGCGCAGCAAGCCGACACTTGAACCGGGCTCACGGAGAAACTGGCTTCATGGGAAGGGAGCCCACGGAAGCAGCGGTTCAACTAGGTGTCGTCCAGCCCCCAACTAGAATCTGTTAGCAAAGCATATCGTCAGCGCCCAGGCGGAGCACTTTACACTCATCATAGAGGAGCTCAACACCTAAGTGGACATGTTGCATCTCGGAAATTTTTACCGAAATGAAAGCAAGCACTAAGTGGCCAACTTTGCTTGGAAACAGCCTTCCCTCTCTGCTGAATTCCTAACAGATATTCGTAGAGCTGGTCTGAGGTATATGGCTTGCGTTCTGTACACATCTAACCGCTATAAGCGAACGGACAGAGAGAGCCAGGGCTGGATCTGCCTCCTCCGGGGCAGTGCTTGCAGGCTCACCACCTGCTCCTATTACGGGAGAGGTAGGAACCTTGGGCACAATCTGAGCCGGGGTCTCAGCTTGTGAGAGTTAGCCGGCCCTAACTCCAGGCACAATACGTTGACCGAAAGCGAGCAAGTCCCTACCCTCTAGTAGAGACCACGCGAGCAGGAGAACTGATATAACAGAGTTTTTAACTCACTGGCTGCAGTGGCTCAGGGGCAGTCTCTGCAGTGCAGTTGCACCAGAGATAAGGCCCACGAGGATAAAGAGGGACGCAAGGATTTACATTACCTTGCTCCTCAGGAACCTGACGATCAGGACGTGCTTCTCCATACTTCTGCATCACGATGAGCGTCGTTTAAAAACCGAGGCAACATCATTTTGAGGGTGAAGGAAAACAGCCTACTCCAACCCATCTTGCAGGAAAGAGAGCACTGAAGTGATCGAAAGCTTTCAGGATCTCCTCTGGAGAGAAGATGCACTCAACGACTAGGTTCCACTTCTAAAGGCATAAATACCCTACCCATTTCTAGGGGGTGCTCGCAGAAGTGATGGTAACTATCACGTGTCCCTGTGATAGCCACCTGAACCTCCGCGTTCAGATCTAAGACCGCCCGGAATCTCCAGGGGTAGAACGCGGGTGCCATCGTGCCCCGTCCCTGAAAAGGTGTTCAGGGGAAGTCAAGAAGGCTGTCGATGGGAACCAGGTCTAGTTGGGCCAATAAGGGGCAACTATGAAGACCTGCTCCCTCCTGACTTGGCACCTTAGGTGCAAGCAACGGCGCAAAGAGACAGGAGCACTGCTCAACACAACATGTGAAGATCACTGAGCTTCAGGAGCATTTTCTGCTCAGCACTTGAGTGTGATAAGTTCACTGAGCTTCAGGAGCATTACTGCTCAACACCTAAGTGTGAAAAAATTCACTGAGCTACAGGAGCATTTCTGCTCAACACTAGAGTGCGAAGGACTTCACTGCGTAACAGGAGCATTTCTGCTCAACACTGAGTGTGAAAGGATTCACTTAGCTTCAGGAGCATTTTTGCTCAACACCTGAGTGTGATAAACTCACTGAGCTACAGGAGCATCTCTGCTCAACACTTGAGTGCGAAGAACTTCACTGAGCAACAGCAGCATTTCTGCTTAGCACTGACTGTGAAAGGATTCACTGAGCTTCAGGAGCACTTCTGTTCAACACCTGAGTGTGATAAATTCACTGAGCTACAGTAGCATTGTTGCTCAACACCTGAGTGCGATGAAGCTACAGGAGCATCTCTGCTCAACACCTGAGTGCGAAGAACTTCACTGAGCTACAGGAGCATTTCTGCTCAGCACTGAGTGTGAAAGGATTCACTGAGCTTCAGGAGCACTTCTGTTCAACACCTGGGTGTGATAAATTCTCTGAGCTACAGGAGCATTGTCGCTCAACATGACATGTGAAAATTCACTGACTAGATCAGCCGGCAGACGACCCTGAATCGCAGTCGCTTTTTAGGAGGCTCACTGGGGTTAAACGCATTGCTGCGGGCCCCTGGGGCAGCTGAGAGCTAGTGTCTGTCCAAGGGTAGTCCACTCGGACAACACAGGCAAGACGACGAAACCGGAGGGCAACTGGCGGCTCCGGAGTGGTCATGACCCAGCTGGACCCCAGGGGATGGAGTCTCCACTCACCCTGGCTCTAACTGTCATGAGGCTCGCCGGCGGCACGGCTGAGTAGAGCGGAAAGTGGAACGAAGCATCCTCAGCAGCTTCAGACTCCAAGGAGGAGGTGACGGGTGAGTCGTGACCTGCGTGGTAAGACTAAGTAACAGTCGCAAAGTCCAACAACTCAAGGCATATATGCCCGTGTAGTCGAGAATATATATGCCCGTGTAGTCGAGCACACGGTGGAGGGTTTCACACGAGCCCCACCGCCTCGGCGGCCCTTTTCAGCATAGCTGACATTTCTAGATCCGGCTCGGGCAACACTGGTCTCCCAGGAGGAGGCAATGCAGCCAAGTCGTCATCTCCAGAGTTCAGCTCCCCTTCCGATTCTGCGATTGACATACCATCCCCTGGAGGGGCCCCAAATGACACGGCTGGCCTGTCCATTACAGAGGGACCAGCGGGATCAATGGGGAGCTCCACCGGCTGCAGTGTCAAAGAGGAGTGAGGGATCCACAGGGTGTGGCCGAGCGGATTACCCCTCACTGTGATCCTCAGATCACCCAGCTTGGACGGCACCCCAGTCTTTTTCTGGGAAGGTAACCCAGAAGAAGAACAGGGGCGGGGCCCAGAGGTGGGGACTACACCAACGCTTTTAACAAAGGTGAGTCTAGATCTCAACCCTGAGATGGCCATGTTCCCGCAGTGAGAACATGACTCATCCATGAAAGCTGCCTCAGCATGCTGTAAGCCCAAACATGCGACACAACTTTCGTGACCGTCAGAGGGGGATAGCGCCAGACTGCAACCAGAAACGCACGGATGGCATCTTGAAAAAGACACACTCACACCCGTGTTGCTCTTTTAGGAAATGGGACCGTCACCAGTGCCGGTGCACACAGGGAATGACCGCAGCAAACACTGAAATAATTTTTCAACTATAACAGTGAAGCACTCACTTCTCGCCCTCAAACCAACCGTCAAAGCACAAACAAACAATAGAAATTTGATGCTGTTAGAACAGCAGGTGAGAGCTGAGAAGCTCGCGATCACCGCTGCACCACGCTGTAGAACACCAACACTGGGAGGTCTTCCCGCAAGAACACCGACACACTCGCTCGTTGTAGACAACAGCACTCTTCAGAGACATCAAGACGAACGGCTCCGAAGCGAAAGGCAACTAGTGCGTGCATCCACTTCCGTATTTATACCCGCGCTGCGAGGCGGAGTGTGTGGGATGCAAATCACGCACGCCAATTACATTGGCTCGTTCAATAGTACTCGAAGATGATAGGCTCTCTGGCGCGATCCCCATTTCAGTCGGCGTCGACTACGTCCGACGTTATCGACTGAAAGGGAACAGCATTTATCTGAAAAATAATCTTTTGTAACACTAAACACTACCGTTCAAAACTTTGGGGTCAGTAAGAATTTTTATTTTATTTTTTGGGGGAAATAAATCAAATGGATCAATACTTGTATTCATCAAGGAGGAATTAAATTGATCAAAAGTGACAGTAAAGACATTTATAAAGTTACAAAAGATTCTATTTCAAATAAATGCTGTTTTTTTTTTTCAACTTAATGTTCATCAAAGAATTCTAAAAAAAAAGGTACACAACTGTTTTCAACATTGATAATAATCATACATTTTTCTTGAGCATCACATCATCATATTATACTGATTTCTGAAGGATCATGTGACACTTAAGACTGGAGTAATGATGCTGAAAATTCAGCTTTGATCATAGGAATAAATTACGCTTTTTACTATATATTCACATAGAAAACAGCTGTTTGGTGTGCCTTGTATACAGGCATGTGTAGGGCTGCATAAAATAATAACAATAGCCTAGATAGCAGTCAGCCTATAAATCGGTACAAATGAACACTTTAGTAACACTACACTAGACAAACATATATTGTTTATCATATGTTACTTCAAATATTTCTATTCGGTATGAAATGAGATGAGTTTGGCGTGAAGCCTAATGTGTGGCGTGTTTTGCCTTTCAAACACACAGCGCGACTCAGACCCAAACTGCGCGTGCAGCGATCGAGCCGCTCCAAACTATAAAACATTATTGTTACATTATACATCTACGTTTGAGCAGATATCCACAAACACAGTATTTAACAGTAAACACAGGTCTAAACATTAAAATATTCACCATATTAGAATAAACACTCATACTAGCATACTTGTATCTCATTTCATAACATTCTAGGCTGGCACCAGTTTAGTAGCTACATTGTTAAGTTTATGCAACAATAAAACACTTACTATTATGTCTCTAACCTTAAAAATTGTTCTCATAATCAAAACGTGTTCTTCTGAGGTAAATCCAAGGTAAATCCACAGCACAAACAGTCTTCCAAACTGATGAAAAGCAGAGGAATACTGGAGTCGCTGATTCTTTGTTTAGAGCTGATGTTAACAGCTCTGAGTTCCTTCACGTGGATCATTTGCATGAGAACAGCTCGCGCGTGTGGGGGTGTGGTCCCATTTAAGTTAATGAGCTCGGGCTGGAGAAACGTCTACGGTTACGTATGTAACCCTCGTTCCCTGAGTAGGGAACGGAGACGTTACGTCGGATGACGACGAATGGGGTTTCGCTTAGAAAGCCTATCAACTTCGAGTATTACAAAACGAGCCAATGGCAAAGAAATGCCATGGGTCTGCGGAATTTGCATGGCGTAACTCCGCCCCACCTCGTGGGTATAAAAGGAGGAAGCCGGCAGCAAGCAGATATGTTTCTTCGCTGAGGAGCCAAGACTGAGCTCAGGCGATCCCCGCGGTACAGCGGAAAGTGGCAGGCAGACGTAACGTCTCCGTTCCCTACTCAGGGAACGAGGGTTACATACGTAACCGTAGACGTTCCCTTTCGTTGTCACTCCGAGTTACGTCGGATGACGACGAATGGGGTTACCAGTCTAATCACGCCACCTTCTCAGCTGTCTTCCAGTGCCCTGCGTAAATCGAGATCCCTGTCAGCCTGGACAAAGGACTCTATTTATCACAGGAATACCAAGGTACACTGGGAAGCATATCCCAAGCTTAGGGGAAGTATGCAATTAATGCCAGCCCGGAGGGGGGGGGACTTAGAGAATACACATATGACCCGAAGGAAGCATATGGAAAACACTGGGGTGTCCAGCCGCAGGTGGAATATTTCAACCCCAGGGGTGGCAAGGTGGCTTGCCAAGGGAAAGACACACGCTCAGAGAGGCTTACAGTGGAAACACACATGTGGGGGTCGCTCAGAGGAGGGACCATGCACACGGGAGGCACCTAGCCGACGCGCAGGCAACAGACACTGGCGCCGACGTCAGGAGTGCTGGAGGAGCTCAGGGCTTTCGGAGAAGCTCACCTGAGGAAAATATCGCACGTATCCAGTCCGTGGAGTGGAATGGCGAGCAAGCGAAGACACCTGAGCGGGTCCGGTACTAGCTGGTTGAAGCGAGTACACGAGAGGACACAGGCTCCACTCGGAGATTAAAGAATCTGGCGAATGTGTTAGGTGTCGCCCAGCCTGCAGCTCTGCAGATGCCATGCGCTAGAGCCCAAGAGGACGCCACACTCCGGGTGGAGTGGGCAGTCACACCAAGGGGGCACGGTCGACCTTGCTGCTGGTAAGCCAAAGCAATGGTGTCCACTATCCAGTGAGACAACCTTTGCTTGGAGAGAGCCTTTCCCTTCAGCTTCCCACCATAACAGACAAAGAGCTGGTCTGAGGTCCTGAAACACTGCGTTCTGTCTTCATAGGCGCGGAGAGCGCGTACTGGACAGAGCAGTGCCAAGGCTGGGTCTGCCTCCTCCGAGGGCAGCGCTTGCAGGTTCACCACCTGGTCCCGAAAGGGAGTGGTAGGAACCTTGGGCACATATCCAGGCCGGGGTCTCAGGATCACGTGAGAGGAAGCCGGCCCAAATTCCAGGCACGCTTCGTCAATGGAGAATGCGTGCAGGTCCCCAACCCTCTTGATGGAGGCCAGTGCAACCAGGAGCGCTGTCTTCATAGACAGGAACTTAAGCTCGACTGATTGCAGGGGCTCAAAGGGAGCACTCTTCAGGGCAGTTAGAACCACTGAGAGGTCCCAAGAGGGAACGAGAGGAGGACGAGGAGGATTTAGTCTCCTCGCTCCTCTCAGGAACCTGATGACCAGGTCGTGCTTCCCCACCGTTTCTTACCTTCGATGAGGTCATGATGTGCGGCAATGGCGGCAACATAGACCTTCAGGGTGGAGGGAGACAGCCTTCGCTCCAGCCCCTGTTGAAGGAAGGAAAGCAAAACACTGATCGAGCATCTCCGGGGGTCTTCTCGGTGAGAAGAGCACCAGTTGACGAAGAGGTTCCACTTCAACGCATAGACGTGTCTCGTGGACGACGCTCTAGCGGAAGTGATGGTAGCCACCACCGCTGGTGGTAGGGTACTCAAACCTGCCTCGTCCCATCCAGGAGCCACACGTGGAGGTTCCAAAGATCGGGACGAGGGTGCCATAGGGTGCCCCGTCCCTGAGAAAGAAGGTTCTTCCTCAGAGGGATCGGCCAGGGAGGTGCTGTCGCGAGGAGTACTAGTTCGGGGAACCAGGTCCGGTTGGGCCAGTAAGGGGCAACCAGAATGACCTGCTCCTCGTCCTCCCTGACCTTGCGCAAAGTGTGCGCAAGAAGGCTCACTGGGGGAAACGCATACTTGCGGCCCTGCGGCCAGCTGTGCGCCAGGGCATCCGTGCCGAGCGTGCCCTCGGTCAGGGAATAGAACTGGGCGCAATGGGTCGAGTCGTGAGAGGCAAACAGATCTATCTGCGCGTCCCCGAACTGGTCCCAAATCAGCTGAACCGACTGGGGATGGAGTCGCCATTCTCCAGGGAGGGGCTGAAGCCGTGAGAGCTCGTCGGCTGCACAGTTCAGCGCTCCGGGAATGAAGATGGCTCGAAGCAACCTCAGATGCTTCTGACTCCATAGGAGGAGGTGGCGAGCGAGTTGTGACATACGGCGGGAGCGTAGACCACCTTGATGGTTGATGTACGTTACAGTGGCGGTATTGTCTGAGCGGACTAGTACGTGTTGACCCCAGAGCAACGCCCGGAAGCGGTGCAGGGCAAGGCGTACTGCCAACAACTCGAGGCAATTGACATGCCACAGCCGCTGGGGTCCTGTCCAGGAGCCCGCAGCAGCATGTCCATTGCACATGGCGCCCCAGCCCGTGGTGGAGGCATCTGTTGAGACAACAACATGCCGGGAAGCTCGTGCCAGGGGGACACCGCCCCTGAGAAAACCGAGGTTCGCCCACGGGGTGAAGAACTGACGGCAGGTCGGAGTAACTGGTACTCGGAACGTGCCGTGTTGCCATGCCCACCTCGGGACTCGGTCGCGAAGCCAAAGCTGAAGCGGTCTCATATGAAGCAATCCGAGCGGCGTGACCGCGGCTGCAGATGCCATATGCCCCAGGAGCCTCTGAAAAAGTTTCAGTGGAACCGCACTCTTGCCCTCGAGTTGTCTTAGGCAAGTCAGCAGTGACTGCGCGCGCTCGCTCGTAAGCTGCGCGGACATGGCGACCGAGTCGATGTCCATACCGAGAAAAGAGATCCTCTGCACGGGGCAAAGTTTGCTCTTCTCCCAGTTGACCCGAAGGCCCAGACGGGCTAGGTGCCGAAGCACTAGGTCCCTGTGTTCGCAAACCTGATCTCGAGAGTGAGCTAGGATCAGCCAGTCGTCGATATAACTCAGGATGCGAACCCCTTGTTCTCGAAGGGGAACAAGGGCCGCCTCGACGACCTTCGTGAAGATGCGAGGAGACAGGGCTAGCCCGAAAGGGAGAACCGCGTACTGGTATGCCTGCCCCTCGAAAGCAAACCGGAGGAACGGTCTGTGTCGAGGAAGAATGGAGACATGAAAGTAGGCGTCCTTCAGGTCGATCGCTGCAAACCAATCCTGGGGCCGTATGCATTCGAAAACGCGTTTGGCGGTGAGCATCTTGAACGGCATCCGGTGAAGGGAGCGGTTCAGCACGCGCAAGTCCAGGATTGGCCGTAACCCACCGGTTTTCTTGGGGACAATGAAGTAGGGGCTGTAGAAGCCGGACCTCATCTCGGCTGGAGGGACAGTCTCGATTGCACCCTTCGCCAGCAGGGTGGCAATCTCTGCTCTCATGATAGGGGCATTGCCACCGACCAAAGTGGAGCGGACTCCCCAGAAGCGGGGAGGAGACCGTGCGAACTGAATCGCATAGCCGAGCCTGACGGTACGCGCGATCCAGTGGGACAGACGTAGAAGCTCTAGCCAGGCTCCCAGGAACTGAACCAACGGGATCATGCGAGCCACAGGCGTCCCCCCGGAGGGGCAGCGAAGCGGAGTAACTGGCCCAGATGTGGACGGCATAGCGGCCCGGAGAGGGGGCACAGTTAGCAACCGCGCCCTGGCAGAGGGGCCAGGGGAGGACCAGGCTGGTCGTCCCGCGGGGGCCTGCTCTGCCAGGGGTCTGGCGACAGAGGGGGACAGGGGCGAAGCGGTCCGTGGACGGCACGCCATGTCAACCACCTCTGGGACAGAGGGGGACGAGGAGAGCACGGCTTGTGGGCGGCGCTCTGTGACGTCCGAGAACTCTGTGCTCAGAGACGGGAGAATCAGCTCTTTGGAGAATAAGGATTCTTCCCCGGCCCTCCCCGGGGAAAGGAGTGGTCCTGCTACCAACTCCTGGAAAGAACTGAGTCCCATCTCTGAGGAGCCCAACTCAAGAGCGCCGCTTAACCCGGCGTGTAGCGGGGTGCGGGGCTGGAGAGGACTGTGGCGTCCAACCGCGGCCTCCAGAGCCGACCCGGGTGAACGGGCGGGGTGGGAGCCGCGGGGGGGCGCCCTCGGCAGTGGGCAGACCGAGGGATCTGAGCGGACGGCGGGGCTGTCGGGACAGAATCAACCTCAGTCTGCTCCATCGCCGAGGTGCCCGTCTCACGAGCGCTGCTTAACCCGGCGTGTAGCGGGGGGCGGGGCTGGAGAGGGCTGAGGCGTCCGCCCGCGGCCCCCAGAGCCGGCCCGTGAACGGGCGGGGTGGGAGCCGCGGGAGGGCGCCTTCGGCGGTGGGCAGACGAGGGATCTGAGCGGACGGCGGGGCCGTCGGGACAGAATCAACCTCACTCTGCTCATGGGCGGCTGAGAGCTGTTGGGCAAGCCCTCAACCGCACCGCCGAAGAGGCCGACCTGGGATATGGGAATGTCGGACAGACTGGTCCGCGCGACATCCAGCACATCAGACAGGTTCAGCCACAGACTGGTGAGCATCACCTGACCCAGGGAGCGTACGGCCACTTTCGTCGCAAAGAGAGCAAGGTCAGTGGCGGCGCGCAGCTCAGTGAAGAGCCCTGGGTCAGTCCCGCCCTCGTGCAGGTCCATGAGCATCTGGGTCAGGTGGACCAGCAGAATGACCATGGCATGCAGTGAGGCGGCTGCCAGTCCCGTGGCGCTATAGGATCTCGCCACAAGCGTAGACGAAAAACTACAGGCCACGGGCGGGTGCTTAGGATTGCGCCGAGAAGAAGCACTCTGAGGACACATAGCATCGCAACAGAGCGTTCAGCCGGGGGAACCCCAGTGTACCCATGGGCAGCGGCCCCATCGAGGGGAGGAAAGGCGGATGAGATCAGCGAGCGGTCCCGAGAAGACAAGGGGGTCTTCTTGGACTTCGAGATCTCATCATGCACGTCCGGGAAGAGAGGTATTGGGGTTTGCCGTGGACGAGGGTCGGCGGCCTTACCCAAAACCCATCGTCCCAGGAAAGCATGGTCGTCATCTCCGGATCAGACTCAGGCACAGCCGTATGCACACCGGAAGGTGGCAGCTGTGACGAGCCCTCACTTCCAGAAGACTCAAACCCACCTAGTGATGCTGCAACAGACATGGCATCTTCCTCTGTAGCTTCAACTGAAACACGCGGGCCACCAGAGGGTAGACTCGCGGGAATCAGCAGTTCACTAGCGGGCACCTTCATTGAAGAGGGGGGCTGGGGTCACGGACACATAGTCGGCGCCTAGATCCAGACCGTAACCCTCAGGTCACCCTGGCCACCAGCCGAAGATCGGGGGGTGGATGAGGGGACTCTCACTCTTGCGAGTTCACCGAGTCTCGACCTAAATATGACGCGATGATCACGTTCCCAGCGAGAACATGAGTCACCCACGAGCGCTGTTCAAGCATGATCAAAGCCCAAACACACTAGACAGCGCTCGTGCCCATCAGAGTCCGATACCAGTCCGCTGCAACCAGAAATGCACGGGCGAGCCGTCTTTAAAAAGACGTGCCACGTGTAAGCTCTTTTAGTGAGAGAAAACTCAAGTGTTGAAGCACCCGGGGAGAAACGCACCGACTGGCAGACCACTGCAACAGATCAGCAGGAAGCACGCTCTCGCCGTAGATCGCCGTCACACCAACACTCGAGGTACTCGTTTGTAAAGCTGACAATTCAGAGATGGCTTGTGGAGAGAAGAATACACTTGGCTCCGAAGCGAAAACATATCTGCTTGCTGCCGGCTTCCTCCTTTTATACCCACGAGGTGGGGCGGAGTTACGCCATGCAAATTCCGCAGACCCATGGCATTTCTTTGCCATTGGCTCGTTTTGTAATACTCGAAGTTGATAGGCTTTCTAAGCGAAACCCCATTCGTCGTCATCCGACGTAACTCGGAGTGACAACGAAAGGGAACTGTACATGTCGTCACTTTCATACGGATTTCTTAAACCGAGAATATTTTTTTTTATACGATTTACTTCATTTAAAAAAGGAGACTTCAAGCTTTGTAAAGAAATTACTTTCATGTGTGGGTGGCAAGTATTGGCTGAGTTACAGATCCTTTTCTGTCGCGTTTCAGAATGAACTTTACATTGAGAGAGAAGACAGAACGTGCATCATGTTTTTTTTCTTTATTTTACGAAAAACACAACTTTTTGTTTTTATTATTAGTGTACACAAATAAAAGAAGACATTTAACAGTTTTTAATGATGTATAACACCTGCCTGTATGACAAGAATCGACGCGGTTATTTTGCCCTGATAAGAAAAAAAGCGAGACTATCGCGCAACCTCAGAGGGTTAATAGTAGTTACTACAGTTTAAAAAATGTGTTCCCTTTCAATACGGTTCACTCGCATTGCGTCAGTCTCTGACGCATATGGGGAAACTACATTTTCTCCGAATACTGAAGCCTGATTGGTTAATGTCTGGCTTTTTAGCTCCCAGAAAGGGTGGGGCCGACTGCCTATTTAAGTCGCGCAAAAAGGCCATAAATATGATTTTCTCTCCTTAAATGCGAAGACACATCTCCTCGCTGACTTTGAAGAAGAAGCCTCTACTTGCCATTGAGAACAGCCTTCTGCAGAGCAATTTCAAAGCGCAAACCGCCGAAAAGAGCAAATTTAATGTTGCAAGCCAATTACAAAAGAGCTTACTTCCATTCTAAAAGAGAAAAGTGGTGTTTGTCCTTCTTCCGGCACGAGCGGTGAATCTGCCCACCCACCGCTTAAAGAGAGAGACTCAGCTGGGCCTTAGACTGGTCGGCTCAGGAAAAACCCGTCCACAGCCACCTCGATGAATGATTCCTGAGTAGTGATTAGGGTCCACCATGTAACGACGACCTTGACCACTTAGGCCAGTGTCACTTTTGACCTTGGGTATCCTCCGGGGAAAAAAAATTATCTATGATCAGCACATATTTGGAAAGCCAATGTTGGCCTATGACCTCCAGAGGGAGTTTTTTTTAAATAAAGTCTTTAAAGTATTAATAAAAAGAAATCTTCTACATCTGATGACCTATGGAAAAAACTTGACTTATACTTAAAGTATATTTTTAATTTATCATGGCACATGTAAAATACTTTGAAAGTTGGAGTCTTACAAGTCATCTCACACATTGTGTGAAATTTTCAATAATTCCTTAATGTTGTATCCGTAAAAAAAATCACCACATATCTTCAGAGAGAGAGAGTGTCACGGGACGGGGGAATCAAAGACTTCAGGCAGAGATGAGGGATCCAAATGTAGGGAGATTTTAATGAAAATACACAATAATAAAATAAGTCGGGAACAAAATAACACAGAAAAACAAAGAAAACATGGGGAATGTCTCGGTTACTAATGTAACTCTCATTCCCTGAAGGAGGGAACGGGAGACGTAACGTCGACGTGACGACATAATTGGGATCGCCTTGAGAGACCAATCTACTTCCAGAGTATTAAAACGAGCCAATGCACATTGGCATGCCATAATTGCATCAGCTGCTCTGCAGCGCGAGCATATAACGAGCAGCAGGTGCGTAGCATATTGTTTTACGCTGAGGAGTCGTGACGTGTTCGGCCGTACAGCGATGGTCAGCGTTACGGATGGTCACGTTACGGTTCCCGTTCCCTCCTTCAGGGAACGAGGGTTACATTAGTAACCGAGACATTCCCTTTCAGTCACTCACATTCGACTTAACGTTGACGTGACAACGTAATTGGGATCCCATGAAAAACGCCACGGTTGCTGCCACATCCAGCGCCCTACGCAATACCCCCAACTGGCTAGGGCTGAAGGCCTGCGTAGAGGGAGTTTGAACTGCTGTTCCGTTATACCCCACACAGTGGAACTTTTGGATAACACTGGGAAAGCGTGCCTTTCAAGGGGAGAGGGACGCTGCAGAAGCCACATCCTGCCCGAAGGGAGGTAACATGTGGAAAATACACATATGGACTGGCCGGAAGGGGCAGTGCAACATATGGAGTGTCACTGGGGTGGCTCCAGCCTGAGAAGGGGGAGGCTACACCAGACATTGACGGCAGACCGGACTCTGCCACGGGAAAGACACGAGCTCACCGCAGGGAGCTGGTCGTGGAAGAAAATGCATATGGGATCGCCGCAGGGATCACCACATATGGAACCCAGCCTAGCACAAGTTACACAAGCATACAAGCACTAGGCCTGGCGTCGGACGCTCCACAACGTCCGACTGCCGAAGGGGTGTGGAGGAACTCTACAGGGTTTGCCTGGGTGGGGAACTCAACTGGAGCAAAAAAGCGCACGTATCCGCTCCATGTGGAGGGGAGTGGCGCAGCAAGCCGACACTAGAGCGGAAACTTCTGTGTAACTGGCTGGTTGAAGCGAGCACACAGGTAGAAACCGGCTCAACACATAGGCTATAAAAACTACTAGCAAACGTGTTAAGTGTCACCCAGCCCGAAGCTCTACAGATATCTGTCAGTGAGGCGCCGTGTGCCAAAGGGTGCTCTGAAGTGCCGAAAGAACCAGAGACAAATCCCAAGAGGGTATAGAGAGCAGGCGAGGAGGATTTAGTCTCCTCGCCCCCCTCAGAAACCTGACGATCAGGTCGTGCTTTCCCAGCGACTTACCTTCAACTGCATCGTGATGTGAGGTGATAGCGGCAAATACACTTTAGGGGTGGAGGGAGACAGCTTTCACTCCAACCCATCTTGCAGGAAGGAAAACACAGCTCCGATCGAGCAAGTTCGGGGGTTCTCCTTGTGAGAAGTACACCAGTCAACGAATAGGTTCCACTTCAACACATAGATGCGCCTTATAGAGGGGGCTCTAGCGGAAGTGATGGTGTCAACTACCAGTGGGGGTAGGTCACCTAGAACTCTGGAGTTTCCAGAGGTCTGGATGCGGGTGCCATAGGTGCCCCGTCTCTGAGAAAGCAGGTCTTCTCTCAGAGGAATGGGCCAGGGAAGGGCTGTCGTGAGGAGCACCAGTTCCGGGAACCAGGTCCGGTTGGGCCAATACGGCGCAACTAACAAGACCTGCTCCTCGTCCTCCCTGACCTTGCACAAGGTCTGCACAAGAAGGCTCACTGGGGGAAACGCATACTTGCGTAGGCACGGGGGCCAGCTGTGTGCCAGAGCATCCATGCCGAGGGTCCCCTCGGTCAGGGAATAGAACAACTGGCAGTGAGACATGTCCGGGGCGGCAAACAGATCTACCTGTGCAGACCACCTGGGGATGAAGTCGCCATTCTCGGGGTAGCACCTGCTGCCGTGAGAGCTCATCAGCTGCACGGTTGAGCAGAGGAGGAGGAGGAGATGCCGGCGAGTTTTGACATGCGGCGGGAACGTAGATCACCCTTACAGTTGATGTGCGCAACGATCGCAGTGCTGTTGGTCCGGACCACGACATGCTTGTCTAGTAGTGGCGTTTTGAAGCGGCCCATCGCAAGATGTACTGCTAACAACTCGAGGCAGTTGATGTGCCAGTGCAGGTGAGGCCCCGTCCACAGACCTGAAGCTGCATGCCCGTTGTACGTGGCCCCCCAGCCGGTGGCAGAGGCATCCATGGAGACCACAGGGTGCCTGGACACTTGTTCTAGGGAACACCTGCCCGCAGGAACGAAGGGTCCGACCACGAGCTTAGAGTTTTGGTGACAATGCTGGGTTACTTGGATCCGGCATGAGCCGCTCTGCCACGCCCATCTCAGGACTCCATCATGGAGCCAGAGTTGGAGCGGCCTCACATGAAGTAATCCGAGTGGCGTTATCGCGGCTGCAGATGCCATATGCCCCAGGAGCCTCTGAAAAGTTTCAGTGGTGCCAATGTTCTGCATCTGAGCGAGCTCACGCAGTTCAACACTGACTGGACACGGGCCTCTGTGAGGAGCGCTGTCATGTTGATCGTGTCCAACTCCATACCGAGAAAAGAAATCCTTTGCCCGGGGGTGAGTTTGCTCTTTTCCCAGCTGACCCAAAGCCCTATGTGGCTGAGGTGACTGAGCATCATGTCCCTGTGTTCGTACAACTGCTCTATCGACTGGGCCAGTGATAAGCCAGTCGTCGGGGTAGTTGAGGACACGAACACCACGCTCGCACATGGGAGCAATGGCCACCTCCACGACTTTCGCGAAGACAAGGGGCGACAGGGTAAAGGGTAAGACTTTGTACTGATATGCCTGTCCCGAAGGGTAAGACTTTGTACTGATATGCCTGTCCCTCGAATACAAAGCGAAGAAACGGTCTGTGCATCGAGCCGGTCCCTCCAGCCGATATGAAGACCGGCTTCAACCCGTGCTTCATTGTACCCAATAAAAGCGGTGGGTTACAACCTATTTTCGGTGCGAGGCAGAATCGAGACATGAAAGTACGCGTCCTTCAGGTCGATCACTGCATACCAATCTTGGGGACGGATGCACTTGAAAATGCGTTTCTGCGTAAGCATCTTGAATGGCAGCCTGTGAAGGAACCAGTTCAGGACACGCAGGCTCCAGAGACCCAGAGATAGATAAGCTGCTTTTGCTGAGAATTTGGTACCGCTGGCTGTGACGCCAGTGGCAGAACAGAATGATTCAACAAAAGTTCTCCACCTGGCCCTCCTCAGGGGAAGAGCAGCTGACTCTGGGTCGCCCGTCTCAGGGCTACTGAGACGGGTGGTGCCGTCTTCCTGCGCAAGCTCAACGTCACAGTAGAGCTGGCTGTGGCAGAGGTTTTTTGGGGGGGGGGGGGGGGGGGTTTCGCATGGGACTGACACCCTTGGCAACAAACAGACTGAGGGGCAGCCCACCAGTGACGCAGGGAGCACATTGTGGCAAGTTTTTTGTTTTACCTCAGCCTGCTTTTGAACTGCGGAGAACCGCTGGGCACAGTCTCCAACAGTGTCGCCAAAAGGCCACCTCGTGAAATGGGAGCATCGAGAAAGCAAACGTAGGCGATGTCTCACACCTCTGCAAGGTTTAGCCAGGGTGCGCTTCTGGACCACTAGGGTGGACATCATCTGACTTTAAACACGGTCAGTCACCAGGCGCAGCTCAACCCCGACTCAGAACTATGCTCATGCATTATGACTGTTTTGGCCTTCCACAATTTTTTTTTTTTTTTTTGCAGGGTGGCTGTCACATGAAGGGAAGAGGCGGTCTGCAGTAGCACTGCCACCCCAGCATTGAGGGTAGAGAGAGAGGAAAAACTTTCTGCAGCTTTTGGCACGTTTGGCTTGCCATATTGGCACCAAAATGCTTCCATACTGCAAAAAGTTTTTCAAACACGTCCGGAAAGGCACGGCTAACCAGGATAGCATGGCTGTCAAGTCTGAATCGGAATCAGCATGAGCATGCACATCATTATAGTGGGAGCTCAGCATCCTCTTCATTTCCAGAGCATAACAACACTCTCTCTCTGATGCAGCGATCAATGTCTAATCCTCCCCTGGAGCCCCAAATGAAATGTTAGGTCCATCATGAGAATGACCAGCATCCCATTCGGAAGCTGTGAGGCATGCGAGACCGTGAATGGGACCAGAGACGGCACACAGCACGCTGATCGCTTAGCCCTAATGAATGGCAAGACGAACAACGTGCTGACGTGGTCATGTTCTCATAAGAGAATATAACCACCCACAAACAGAGTCTCAACGTGTTTGCAATGCGATAGAGGAGTGAGGGGCACACACGGATTGGTTACCGGGCAAGGAAGCCCTCACTATAATCCTCTGGTCACCCTGGCTATACGCAGAAGTAGCCCTTTTCCGGTGCACCAGAAGAAGAACTAGATCGTGGCATCAGCAAAGGGACTCCACCTCGTTTGAGGCACTTGAGTCTCGATCGCGCATCTAGAGCGCCGAACGACGCGCGCTGGGTTGCCGTGACAACCCGCGCTGTCAGCCGGCAGCTCGACGGCACACTGATCACCTAAACCTTAATAAGAAAGTCAAGACGAACGACGTGCTGACTTGGTCATGCTCTCAGAGAGAACATAAACCACTCACGAGCAGTGTCAGCACACTTAAACCCAGGCATGTGAAACAGTGATCGTGGCCGTCACATGAGGATAGGAAACAACCGCATCCAGAAACACGCGGTTTGAATGACGTCTTGAAAAAGATGCAGTGTCAAACTGTGTATGCTCTTTCAGGAAAAACTGCTCTAACTGGTGCTGAAGCACCCAGGGATGACCGCGGCTACACAGGACGATGGTGCAAGCCTGATGTGACCACTCACATTCTCATTGAAGGCGCAACATTCTGAGCTGTGAAAACATACTGTTTTGCCTCTGTAAGATCACGGCCAGCGCTGTCTGCGCTGTAACACCAACACTAGCTTTGAAGAGGTGTTCTCCTGAAGAGCAGACTCATTTTCTTCTTTTGAAGTTTAACACTGTCAGAAGATTGTAGAGCAGGAACAGTAGAACCGCTCGGCTCCGAAGCGAAAGACAATATGCGACACACCTGCTGCTCGTTATATGCTCGTTCTGCAAGCATAGCAGCTGATGCAATTATGGCATATCAATGTGCATTGGCTCGTTTTAATACTCTTGAAGTAGACTGGTCTCTCAATGCGATCCCAATTACGTCGTCACGTCAATGTTACGTCGAACGTGAGCGGCTGAAAGGGAACTGGAGACACCTGCATGACATCAAACAATGACAGACAGAAAACCAGAGAAAACAAGGGCTATTTAAAAAGAGGGGTAAACAAGCTTAACCCTCTGGGTTCGGCAAACGCCGGCGCGTTTTGCTCGATTTTTTTTACATAGCAGCAAAATAGACTTAAAATATCCTGTCATTTTTGGTCATATAGACTTAAGAAATATAAAAAAAATAATCTGTTAAATGTCTACTTTTTATGTGTCCACTTACAATCGAAATAAAACATTGTGCTTTTGTAAAATAAAGAAAATAAACAGGGTGTGCTTTCTGCCTGTCTCCATTAACATTTTTTTTTGGAGCACCCCAGATAGCAAGCATGTTTGGGCCACATGTGGGTTTTATCTGGCACATATGGCCTAGATGTGGCATGGCTGAACAGATATGGGCAAGGGCGTAACTTTGGGTCTATCATCAGGGGGGGTTAAACTCGCTGCATATTTATTAATTTATTGAATAATTTTCTTGTGTAAAAGGTAACATGCTAATTTGCCCTTCCTGTATTAGAAATACATTGTGATACTTTTACTGATTTAGGCTACTTAACGTAAATGCAGCTTGACTATTATGCCATAATGACACAGTAGTTAAATTAAGTGTTTAAACACTAGCCAGCAGTGGTAGCTTCCACTTAATTGATTTTTTGTGTGTTCAATATCTTATGAAAAAAAAAACCAGGAACTTAAAGATTAATCAATTGCATCACTGTATTGGCACCTACATGCCGCAAATGTATTATGCACAATTCAACTCTCAATACATTACACAATACAGGGTGGCTCACTGGAGTGCAGTTTGCACCTTTATTATGAACAGATTTAACATATTGGTGGGCATCACCAAAACTCACCATCCACTAACAAAAGCTATCTAAACAAAAGCATGTACATACAAAAGAAGGCCTATCTGTAAATCACATTTTAAGGTATGTTACAACATATTAGGCTGCAACTTAACCTACATACCATTCAGATAAAGCACCAAACACCTGTTTACGTCTCGTTGTAAAAGAAATGAACTGTGCACACACTGACTTCTTAGTTAAGAGGTCCAATACAGCTCAACTAACGCGATCGTTATAAAGGTGTTTGAACAAGAAAACACATCCACTTGCACATATTTGACAATCGGAATAACATATATATCCTGCTATAGCTAACAAATTTGTGAAATTTTGAATAAAAAAGGAAAATATAGCTGCGAGCAGCGATTGTGGGCCCAAGCCGGTGGCACCGCAACCCCGGTTCCTTTAGTTACCTAAAGGCACTGGGGTGGCGGTGCCGCAGGCTTTGGCCCTTCATCCCTGTTCACAGCTATATATATATATATATATATATATATATATATATATATATATATATATATTAGTGGTGGGCCGTTATCGGCGTTAACGTGCTGCGTTAACGTGAGACTCTTATCGGGCGATAAAAAAAATATGCCGTTAATCTATTCTCAAAGTTGGGTTGGGATCATAAAATAGCTTTTTCGAATATCGTTATATTTTCGCGCAAATCACGCAGCAGGGTATTTTTCTGTCAGGGACACAAGGTGTATATCTTTTTTATGGGCATGAGCGATGCTCAATTTACAAATGAATCACTCTTTTGGGTCGATTCTGTTCAAAGACTTCATCAAACAAGTTGGCAGATCTGTCTAAATCGGTTCGCGAATCAGTCCTGTTCAGTTCCTCACGCACTGAATCGTCTGAACTCTGAAGCGCGTTCAATCACACTCGACACGGAGTCGTAACAGGAAGATTTAAGAACATCAAGAGCTACAGTTTAGTCTAGTGAAAGCAAATCTGCAAATGCATCATATTTTTGCCAGCGATGAAGATATTTATTAGATGAACATCTTCGTAAGCTGTCTGTGAATGAATGATTCCACAGGACGATACATTCGATTTCATTTCATTCAAGTAGCTTCTAATACATATTTTACAACCAAACAGATTATTACGCAACGATAGCACTACTAAAAAGTATGACATTATCCGTTGGACATATACATTCATTTATAGGCTACAAAATAAATAAGCTATTGTGTACAGTTTATGAAATGAACACCCGCCATCCCGCGGTAATGTCTGTGTATTGCGCAGGGGCATATAGTCACACGAATAGTTTACATTGATTGAAACTAATTTGTTTAAAAAGGAGGAGGCTATTGCCGGTAAAGGCAGGTTCACATAAAATCATATGACATAGCCTATGACATTATTTTTTGATCTAACGAGCATCTGGTTTGGCGATGCAAAAACGGAGCTACGGTGTGCTTATTTTTTCTTCTTCTTCCAATTAGCCTACTATGTTAAAAAAACGACGAAAACATGTTACTTGTTCAATTAATAAAGTTTGTTTGATGAGAAATCGCTCAAGATGAAATTGGCATCCCTTTCTGTCATTGTAATTGTGCGTTTTATTGATTTATTTTATTTTATAATTTTTTTTGACCGATATTCGACTTTTGCTCCTCTATTGTCGAATGGCATTTTTGGCAGAAATTCACATCCCTACGCGAGGGCGAACTATTCTCAAAGACTTACTTTTAGTCATTATTTGGGTAGCACACATATTCTGAATGCCTTCGGCAGAATTCAAATGAGCCATTTTAATCTAGATTAATCTAGATTAATTCCAAGATTCCAGTGAGATTAATCTAGATTAAAAAAATTTATCTATGCCCACCTCTAATATATATATATATATATATATATATAAAAAGAAGTCGGTGGCATCGCCACCCTGGTGCCTTTAGGGTTATTGTGCACGACGTGCAAAAACGTAACCCTGCTTTGATTGTCGAAAAGAAGTGTGCTGTAGAGCTTGCATCAGTTTGGGTGCATCAAGTGCGCATCGAGGGCACATATCAACCACAAAGTATGCGTGAGCAACCTTCTGAAACCTAAAATGAAAAATGAGACACCTCATCCATGGGTCTCATGGATTTAACTGACACATGAAATAATTACACAAGACCGAGTATTCATATGAAGTGTGCCATTTGGGACAGGGCCTATGATCTTGAACCACAATAGCCACATATATTAGATAATTTAAATATAGAATAATTTTTAATGTCATAGGATGTCATAGCTCAATATGTTTTACAGCACTTAAATGTGTAAATATAGAAGCCCAGTATTTATCTGGAGGTCTTTGTAAAGGTTTATTAATGTAATTATATTTTACGCTTATGTGTCCTATGATTTGCAATGGAAGTAAATTTTAATGTTTAACATGGGTGTATTCACAACACATAGCATACGATATAATATCTTAAGATTATTGATCATTATGTTGTCTCTGCCTTTTCTGTTTTAATGATATTCAGAACAGAAAAACTAAATGTTCCTTAATTTTAATTAACACTAACTTTTTTCTCATCGGAATTATAAATAATTGATTTCCGTAAAATGATTTCCGCGCCCCTCTCTCTCTCTCTCTCTCTCTCTCTCTCTCTCTCTCTCTCTCTCTCTCTCTCTCTCTCTCTCTCTCTCTCTCTCTCTCTCACTCTCTCTCTCTCACACACACACAGTTCGATCTGCGAGCACAGATTACGGGCCCAAGCCGGTGGCACTGCAACCCCGGTGCCTTTAGTGACCTAAAGGCACCGGGACGGTGGTGCCGCCGGCTTTGGCCCTTCATGTGCAGTGTTGCAAGTGCGCATCGAGGGCATCAACCACAAAGTATGCGTGACAAACCTTCTAAAACCTAAAATGAAAAATGAGACACCCTACAGTCTCATGGATTTAACTGACATATGAAATAACTACAAAAGACTGAAATTTCATATGAAGTGTGCCATGTGGGACAGGGCCTATGATTGTGAACCACAATAGCCACTTATATTGATTTTGCCCGGCCATCATTTCCCATGTTTGATTTCTGTATTTGACCGATTGTTTACCGTTGCTGAATACATTGTGCCTGGCCCAATCTGGATTGTTTATTGGACTCTGATTCTTGCTGCCTGCCTCGGCCCTTTGCCTGTCAACCTGGTTTGTCTCTGCCTTTTCTGTTCTGCCCTGTTTGCCATTGCTCACCCTTTCTGTCTTGACCATTCTTTATAAAAAGCTGCAAATGGATCCCCCTGGCCTGACCCTGCCTCGTTACAACACATATGCTGCATCTGCTTGCTATCTGCCGAAGGCTCTGGTAGTTCAACTTCAGCACTGATGATGTTGTAGGAATAGTGCGCTCTGTTTGGTCTGGATTATTCGGGATTTTTTATTTTATACAGAAATAAGTTATTTATAATTCAGATGAGAATAAAGTTAGTGTTGATTAAAATGAAGGAAAACTTTGATTGTATTGATCTGAAATGTAGCACATAAATTTTAAATTCATTTAGGTTCAATTAGGTTTAATCTTAATTTAATGTAAAGCAAACAATACATTTAAATACATTTAAATACATATATGGGTTATATGAATATTTTGGAGAAAAAATAATATGTATATATATTATTAAAAATAATATATATATATATATATATATATATATATATATATATATATATATATATATATATATATATATCCAAAAAGACAAGGCCTTAAACTTAAGCTTGAACAAGTGTTAAACTCTTGTCACTAACAGACACCAAGGCACAATCACACACACACACACACACACACACACACACACACACACACACACACACACACACACACACACACACACACACACACACACACACACACACACACACACACACACACACACACACACACACACACACACACGCACGCACACACACACACACAGTTTAAAAGCAAAAAGATATTTATACAACCCCATTTAAAAACAGTCTGTGAGTGGACATCCATCATATTGCATAGGTTTCAAAAAATTTTAAGGAAAACATAAATATTGATCGAATATATATATATATATATATATATAGCACATATGTATAAATGAACAGGCTTGCGATGTCAAGATTGCAATCCTGGAATGTGTGTGTGTGGGTGTGGGTGGCTCAGCGCGATTGAACAGTGTGTTACACATAAAAACATACTCTGTCATTTTCTTCATACAGGACATCATTCAAACTGCAAAGTGTTTACTTATATTTGTGTACACTCGCAATAAAACACAACATTGTGTTTTTGTTAAATAAATTAAAGTAATACATCCACCCGAAATGGCACTAATTTTAAAATTAAACTAAAATGCTCACGGCTGCACGGGCATTCATAACTGTGCGCGCCCACGGTGAGGAACGAGCAGAACAGAGTGAACGTTGTTTAGTTCATTCCTACTTCCATAGGAATTAATTGAAAAAGCACCCTCTACTCTGCACCATTATTAATGTCTTGTGCGGACGTCCGTATTTTACTTCCACTTCCAAGTTAGCGATTTTAAAGCTCCCAGCGGTGTCACACGTTGATTAACCGGTGGGAAAATATTCCCATAGTAACATCCCTAATATTATAAATAAATAAAATAGGCCTACCTGATTTTGAACACAAGAGGGCAGTATAGCACTATGTATTTACTATACTTTTTATAATAAATACTATTTATAATAAATTACTATACTTTTTAAATATATACTATATTTTTTTTTTTACTAAACAACCATTCTGGCTGTTTTTAAACTTAAACATAATTCTTTAATTGAAAAAAATGAATAAAATGGGTTAAGTTCTAATATTTGTATAATTTTATATAAAAATAAATGGTGTATAATTACATTTTAGAAAGATATGAGACATTTCCTGATTCTTTTTTTTTACATTAATTTAATCCCTCACCATAGCAAAACCGTTTGAGATATTCACTATCCGTTCACAATTTAGCATCTTTGATGTATTTTCATCATGTTGAAAAAGTTTGGCGTGAATAAAATAAACTACTTAGGAGGAGTAGCTAAAAACTCAGAATCTGAAATCCACATTCAAACCAAAATATCTGACTTCCTCTTGGTCATAGCTAATGACTGTAAATTAGAAAGTTGTCCGGCTCGAAGAGTACAATATACATACCGAGTTTTGTTACTGTAGATAAAACTAACCCCCCCACTTTTGTCAAAAGCATGTAGAAAGTGACACACTTCCTGCTGCCGGTTGGTGGCGCTATAACTTTGACTCACAATAGTCACATCCATGTGATCGCCCTCTTACAGCGAACACACTGCTGAAGTTTCATCAAGATTAGTGTATGGTGAAGTTATAACACACTTCCTGTTTCCATTATTCGCCATAAATTTGTTTCCTCGCCACGGCCAAACCGTTCGAGATATGAAAAATCCGTCCTCAATTTAGCATCCTCAATGCGTTGACCTCAAGGTGACCGAGTTTGGCAGTAAACGGATGCAATCTCTAGGAGAAGTACTTCAAATTCCAGAGCAAGTGTTCTCCAAACAACCCATAATAGCCGACTTCCTGTTGGGCTGGCGTAAAACTTGACCGAGGGAAAGTTGTTCGGCCCGATGAGATCTATATGTGTATGCGGCCCGATGAGATCTATATGCGCTGTTGAGCCCCCCTGCTACGCCCGGGTACCAGCTTCAGCTAGGCCCTGATGGCCGTGGGCTCTGACCTGTGTGCAAAGTTTCAAGAGTTTTCAAGCACGTTAAGGGCCCCAAAAGCCCCTGAAACCTTGAACACCATTAAAATAATAGTCAAATTCCCCAAACCCCACACACAGAGACAGAGGGAGGGGGAGGGAGAAAATTCTCCTGAAAATCACATTCAAACCAAAATATCTGACTTTGTGTTGTTCGGAGCTAATGACTGTCAATTAGAAAGTTGTCCGGCTCGAGGAGAACAATATACATTTCGATTTTTGTTACTGTAGGTAAAACTAATACCCCATTTTTGACTAAAGGTGGCGCTACTGAGCCCCTCACCACACCCGTTTCTGAAACTTTGCACATGTCTACTGGCTAATAAATGTGATGTGTCTATCGAGTTTCATGCAATTTCAAGCATGCTAAGAGTCTCAAACGCATAAAACAAGAATATTAAAGTTTGATGCGTTGCCAAGGCAACATTATCTTAGATATTAAATAATCCTTTCACAGGTCTACAGCTGGCGTATGTTTACATTATACGGATGAAGTTTGAAGCAAATCGGGTAAAAATAAGAGGGTGATTTCAAAGCATTTTGAAAGTGACACACTTCCTGCTGCCAGTTGGTGGCGCTATGACTTTGACTCACAATAGTCACATCCATGTGATCGGCCTCTTACAGCGAACACACTGCTGAAGTTTCATCAAGATCAGTTAATGTATGCTGAAGTTTTAACGAACTTCCTGTTTCACGTTTCTCGCCATAATTTCTTTTCCTCGCCACGGCCAAACCGTTCGAGATATCAAAAATCTCCTGGCAATTTTTCATCCTCAATGTATTGACCTCATGCACACCGAGTTTGGTGACGATCAGGTGAATTCCCTAGGAGAAGTGTTTCAAATTCCTGAGCATGAGTTTCCAAACAACCCATAATAGCCGATTTCCTGTTGGGCCGGCGTAAAAAGTAAAAGTACGAAGGATATATGAACCAATGAGATCAATATGTGTACCGAGTTTCATAGTATTACATGCAAGCGTGTTTGATTAATGGACCAAGATTTTTTACCACTTCCAGGGGGCGCTGTCGAGCCCCCCTGCCACGCCCGGGTACCAGCTTCAGCCCGGCCCTGATGGCCGCGGGTTCTGACCCGTGTGCAAAGTTTCAAGAGTTTTCGAGCACGTTAAGGGCCCCAAAAGTGCCCAAAAGGTAGTAAAATAATAATAATAATAATAATAAATATAGCTGCGAGCAGCGATTGCGGGCCCAAGCCGGTGGCGGTGCCGCCAGCTTTGGCCCTTCATCGCTGCTCGCAGCTATATTTATATATATATATATATATATATATATATATATATAAACAAGTCACCACAAACTGTGCCTTTAGGGTTATTGTGCACGACGTGCAAATACGTAACCCCCGCTATGACTGTTGAAAAGAAGTGTGCTGTAGAGCTTGCATCAGTGTGGGCTCTGCAAAAGTGCGCATCGAGGGCACATATCAACCACAAAGTATGCGTAAGCAACCTTCTGAAACCTAAAATGAAAAATGAGACAGCCTACGGTCTCATGGATTTAACGGACACATGAAATAAGTACACAAGACCAAAAATTCATATGAAGTGTGCCATTTGGGGACAGGGCCTATGATCGTGAATCACAATAGCCACATATATGAAATCATTTAAATTTACAGTAATTTTTAGGTCAATATGTTTTCCAGCACTTAAATGTGTAAATCCAGAAGCCCAGTATTTATCTGGAGGTCTTTGTCCTTTGCCTGTCAACCTGGTTTGTCTCTGCCTTTTCTGTTCTGCCCTGTTTGCCATTGTTCACCCTGCCTGTCTTGACCATTCTTAATAAAAAAGCTGCAAATGGATTCTCCTGGCCTGACCCTGCATCGATACAACACATATGCTGCATCTGCTCGCTATCTGCCGATCGGCTCTGGTAGTTCCGCTTCAGCACTGATGATGTTGTAGGAATAGTGGGCTCTGGTTGGTCTGGATTATTCTAGAATTTTTATTTTATACAGAAATAAGTTATTTATAATTCAGATGATATATATATATATATATATATATATATATATATATATATATATATATATATATATATATATATATATATAAGACACAGAGAATATTACCTGCCTTACCTGATTAGAACAATGAAAAAATAAATTAAAAAATAACTAGGGAATCACTAAACCAAGAGAATTATTCTGATTTGATGATACACTCAAAATATTACACAAGCAATCCTTTAAATTTAATGATATACAGAACAGAACAAGAATTTTAAAAAACTATAAACAAGAAGTAACCGAAATAATGTGAAGCGAAAGTGAAAGTAAGTGGTGTTGGGCTCACGTAACTCTCTCATTAGAATCAAACTGTTTCAACATTTGCGATGTATTTGGATGCTAAACTATTCTTTATTATAGGCTTTGTACTTCACTCACGTTCCAATATGTGTGTGTGTGTGTGTGTGTGTGTGTGTGTGTGTGTGTGTGTGTGTGTGTGTGTGTGTGTGTGTGTGTGTGTGTGTGTGTGTGTGAGGTGTGAGAGAGAGAGAGAAAGAGAGAGGCGCGGGCGCGATCGAACTGTGTGTGTGTGTGTGTGTGTGTGTGTGAGAGAGAGAGAGAGAGGGGCGCGGGCGCGATCGAACTGTGTGTGTGTGTGTGTGTGTGGGGGGGGGGGGGGGAGAGAGAGAGGCGCGGGCACGATCGAACTGTGTGTGTGTGTGTGTGCTTGTGAGAGAGAGAGAGGTGCGGGCGCGATCGAACTGTGTGTGTGTGTGTGTGTGTGTGTGTGTGTGTGTGTGTGTGTGTGTGTGAGTGAGTGAGAGAGAGAGAGAGAGAGATGCGCGGGCGCGATCGAACTGTGTGTGTGTGTGTGTGTGTGTGTGTGTGTGTGTGTGTGTGTGTGTGTGTGTGTGTGTGTGTGAGAGAGAGAGAGAGACGCGGGCGCGAGCGAACTGTGTGTGTGTGTGTGTGTGTGTGTGTGAGAGAGAGAGAGAGAGAGAGAGAGAGAGAGAGAGAGAGAGAGAGAGAGAGAGAGAGAGAGACGCGGGCGCGATCGAACTGTGTGTGTGCGTGTGAGAGAGAGAGAGGCGCGGGCGCAATCGAACTGTGTGTGTGTGTGTGTGTGTGTGTGTGTGAGAGAGAGAGAGAAAGAGAGAGGCGCGGGCGCGATCGAACTGTGTGTGTGTGTGCGTAATACATGTAATAAATAAATAAAAGTGCGTATAAATATAATTTTGGACACAAGAGGGCAGTATAGCCCTATTTATGATTTTGTGTTTAAACTATCACTGGAAGAGACCACCCCACCCCACGCCCCCCCCCCCCCCCCCCTTTCCTTCTCACCCTCCCTACACAGACAAACCCACACACACACACACACACACACACACACACACACACACAGAGAATGGCAGGGATCACTCTCTCTGTCAGAGAGAGGGAGAGAAAATTCTCAGAATCCACATTCAAACCACAATATCTGACTTTCTGTTGGTTGGAACTAATAACTGTAAATTAGAAAGTTGTTCGGCTTGAAGAGAACAATATACACGCCAAGTTTTGTAACTGTAGGTAAAACTAACTGAGTTATAACACACTTTATGTGTCCTTTTTTAGTCATAAATTCATATCCTCGCCACGGCCAAACCGTTCGAGATATCAAAAATCCGCTGGCAATTTATCATCCTCAATGTCTTGACTTCATGGTGACCGAGTTTCGTGGTGTTTGGATTAATTCTCTAGGAGAAGTATATAAAAAATAAAAGCATGCATTTTCCAAACAACCCATAATAGCTGACTTCCTGTTGAGCTGTCGTTAAACTTAGAGCACGAAAGTTGTTCGGCCCGATGAGATCTAAATATGTACCGAGTTTCATATTATTACATGCAAGCATGTTTGATATATGGACAAGTGTTCGAATCACATTCCAGAGGGTGCTGTCGAGCCCCCCTGCCACGCCCGGGTACCAGCTTCAGCCCGGCCCTGATGGCCGCGGGTTCTGACCTGTGTGCAAAGTTTCAAGAGTTTTCGAGCACGTTAAAGGCCCCAAAATCTTGAAAAACAAAAATAAAAGCATTCTCACTCAGCAGACAAATCCCCCTCCCCCAAACACACGGAGAGACGTAGGGTCAGAGAGAGAGGAAGAGAAAATTCTCCAAAACATCCACATTCAAACCAAAATATCTGACTTCCTGTTGGTCTGAGCTAATAACTTTAAATTAGAAAGTTGTCCAGCTCGATATGAACAATATACATACTGAGTTTTAAGATTGTAGATAAAAGTATAGACCTAACTCCCCCTCTTTTGTCAAAAGGTGGCGCTACTGAGTCCCTGCACCACGCCCGTTTCTGAAACTTTGCACATGTCTACTGGGTAATAAATGTGATGTGTCTGTCGAGTTTCATGCAATTTCAAGTATGTTAAGAGTCTCAAAAGCAGCCAAAAAGAATATTAAAGTTTGATGAGTTGCCATGGCAACAGTATTTAAGATATCAATAATCCTTTCACAGGTCTACATGTGGCGTGTGTTTACATTATACACATAAAGTTTGAAGCAACTCGGGTAAAAATAAGAGGGTGATTTAAAAGCATTTTGAAAGTGACACACTTCCTGCTGCCAGTTGGTGGCGCTATAACTTTGACTCACAATAGTCACATCCATGTGACCGGCCTCTTACAACGAACACAATGCTGAAGTTTCATCAAGATTAATTAATGTATAAAGAAGTTATAACACACTTCCTGTTTCCATTATTCGCCATAAATTTGTTTCCTCGCCACGGCCAAACCGTTTGAGATATCAAAAATCCCCTGGCAATTTTTCATCCTCAATGTCTTGACTTCATGCACACCGAGTTTGGTGATGATTGGGTGAATTCCATAGGAGAAGTGTTTCAAATTCCTGAGCGTGCGCTTCCAAACAACCCTAAATAGCCGACTTCCTGTTGGGCTGACGTAAAACTTAGAGCACGAAAGTTGTTTGACCAGATGAGATCTATATGTGTACCGAGTTTCAGATTATTACATGCAAGCGTGTTTTATATATGGACATGTTTTCGAATCCCGTTCCAAGGGGCGCTGTCGAGCCCCCCTGCCACGCCCGGGTACCAGCTTCAGCCCGGCCCTGATGGCCGCGGGTTCTGACCCGTGTGCAAAGTTTCAAGAGTTTTCGAGCACGTTAAGGCCCCCAAAAGTGCCCAAAAGGTAGTAAAATAATAATAATAATAATAATAAAATATAGCTGCGAGCAGCGATTACGGGCCCAAGCCGGTGGCACTTACGGGCACAGCCGGTGGGGGTACCGCCGGCTTTGGCCCGTAATCGCTGCTCGCAGCTATATTTATATATATATATATATATATATATATATATATATATATATAAAGAAGCCGGTGGCACCGCCACCCTGGTGCCTTTAGGGTTATTTCGCACGACGTGCAAAAACGTAACCCTGCTTTGATTGTCGAAAAGAAGTGTGCTGTAGAGCAGTGTTTCTCAACCGGGGATACGCGGACCCCTAGTGGTCCGTGGCAAAATTGCAGGGGGTCCGAAAAAACATTAAAAAAATATATTTTTTTAAATATCCTAAAATGCATTTTTTTGCTTTATTGTTTACTTTAGTATTACTAAAACCAGAATCAAGGTTGAAATTACAAATTATTTTAAATGACCTCTTGTGCGTTTTAATTTTTGCCGCGATTTGCCGCCATTTTATTCAATCCAGTACGTTTACAGCGCGTTGATTTCAGTCAGAGAACTGTCGCATGGGCTGGGGAGAGCAGCATGGACAGGTGGCTTAAAAAAAATGATGGGCCATCTACCAGCGGGTCTGACACAAGACAAGTAAATTCCAGCCCACCAGAAAAGCGAATTAAAAAGGGCAGAACAAAAGCACGTCAATATCAAGACAGTTACCAAATGTTTGGATTTACCACAACAACTACTGAGCCTCCACAGCCATTGTGTTTTCTGTGTGGTGAGGTCCTGTCTAACCACGCAATGAAACCATCCCATTTACAGCGACATCTGACAACGAGACATGCTTCATATGTAGGTAAATCTGCAGACTTTTTCTACAGAAAACTTTCTGAATTGCGGAAAAGTCAAGACACACTAAAAGAGGCAACACAGATGACCAGTTCTTCCCTGCTTGCTTCATATGAGGTATCTTTGGACAAATCGAAAAAACCATACTCAGTTGCTGAGGAATTAATTGTGCCAGCAGCTGCCATCCTAGCAGAGACAATGTTAGACAAGAAGGCAGCAGATGCAATTAAAACGGTGCCTTTATCCAACGACACTGTATGCCGTCGGATTGATGATATGTCTGCAGATATCCTTGCGCAAGTGGTGGAAAAATTAAAGCGGTCTGACTGTTTTGCTTTACAATTAGACGAGTCAACTGACGTTAGTGGCAAATCACAAGTGGTAGCGTTTGTTCGCTTCAAAGACAAAGATAATATCACCGAACATATTCTTTTCTGCAAGACAATGCTGGCCAGAACCACCGGCGAGGATGTTTTTAATGTTGTGAATTCTTTTTTCACGGAGCACTCGTTGAACTGGCAGCGCTGCTCACATATCTGCACGGACGGAGCAGCATCAATGACGGGGCGCACCCGTGGATTCCTCGCACGCGTAAAACAGGCAAACCCTGGCATTAAGACAGTTCACTGCATAATTCACAGGAAAGCTTTAGCTCCAAAACGTATGTGCCCCAGATTACACGAAGTCCTTAATGATGCTGTTAAAATCATCAACTTCATTAAATCCCGACCTCTAAATGACAGACTGTTTAAAAAACTATGTGATGGAGCAAATTCTGAACACCAGCAATTGTTGCTTCACACTGATATATGCTGGCTCTCAAGGGGAAAAACACTCCAGAGACTGTTTGAGTTACGTGATCAAGTCAGTGACTTTCTCTCTGAGCACTTGCACTTGCACCACTGCTGAAGAACAACAGCTGGCTGGCATATTTAGCTTACCTGGTAGATGTTTTCAGCAGGCTGAATGACTTGAACTTGGAATTGCAAGGTAAAGACCCAACTGTCCTTCACCTGTATGATCGAGTTTCAGGGTTCAATTCAATTCAATTCAAATTTATTTGTATAGCGCTTTTCACAATACACATTGTCTCAAAACAGCTTTACAGAAATTGCATTTCGGAAATGTACATAGAAAAATACAGTTAGTTAATCAAGTATTAATTTATGGCATAACATATCGCCGGCTTTCAGTCGTCTCTTCACAGGCGTCGAGTCGTCTCTTCACAGGCGTTGGGGCATCTGAAGTCTCCGTGAGAGGCTGGATACAAACTGGAGCTGACGAACGCTATTTACCTCGGGACGATAACAGCAGAAAGGCAGATGGGAAATAATTAGCATAGCTGATGTTCATAATGTTAATGCATTCGAACTGATTCAGCAGTATTATCAAAGGTTAACCATTAAGTGAATGCTTGGTTAAAGAGATGCGTCTTTAATCTAGTTTTAAACTGGGACAGCGAGTCTGAGTCTCGTACAATATCAGGAAGGCTATTCCAGAGTTTAGGAGCTAAATGCGAGAACGCCCTCCCTCCTTTAGTGGACTTAGATATCCTAGGAATGACCAGAAGCCTCGAATTTAGTGATCTTAAAGAGCGTGATGGATTGTATGGCGATAGAAGGTCTGTTAAATACACAGGAGCTAAACCATTTAGGGCTTTATAGGTCAGTAGGAATACTTTGTAATTGATACGTAACTTAATAGGTAACCAGTGTAGAGATGATAAAATAGGTTTTATATGATCATATTTTCTTGATCTAGTAAGAACTCTAGCAGCTGCATTTTGCACTAACTGTAGTTTGTTGATTGAGGATGCAGGACAGCCAGCTAATAAAGCATTACAGTAATCTAGTCTCGAGGTCATGAATGCATGAACTAACTTTTCTGCATCAGAAACAGATAGCATGTTGCGTAGCTTAGCAATGTTTCTAAGGTGGAAAAAGGCTGTTCTTGTAATATATGAAATATGATTTTCGAAAGTCAAGTTGCGGTCTAGTATAACACCCAGGTCTTTTACTGTAGTGGATAAAGTAACAGGACATCCTTCTAAATTAAAGTTGTATTGTAAGGGATTGTGTGGGTAGTTTTTTGGACCAATAAGTAGTACCTCCGTTTTATCTGAATTTAATAGCAGGAAATTACACGTCATCCAGCATTTTATATCATTTAGACACTCTGTCAATTTAGATAAGTTAGTGTTTTCATCTGGTCGTGATGAGATATATAATTGAGTGTCATCAGCATAACAGTGGAAATTAATTCCATGTTTTCTTATAATATTACCAAGTGGCAGCATATATATTGAGAATAGCAGAGGGCCTAACACCGATCCTTGCGGCACTCCATAGTCTACTGACGTTATCTTTGATTTTTCCCCATTTAAACAGACAAAATGGTAACGGTCTGATAAGTACGATCTAAACCAGCTTAATGCCTGTCCCTGAACACCAGTGTAGTTTTGTAGTCGATCCAAGAGTATTTTATGATCGATAGTATCGAACGCAGCACTAAGATCGAGTAGAACTAGTATTGAGATACAGCCTTGGTCAGAAGCTAAAAGTAAATCATTTGTAATTTTAACTAGCGCAGTTTCTGTGCTATGATGCGGTCTGAATCCCGACTGGAATTTTTCATAGATATCATTTTCTTGTAAGAAAGAGCACAATTGAGCGGACACAATTTTTTCTAGTATTTTAGACATAAATGGAAGATTTGAGATGGGTCTGTAATTTGCTAAGTTATTTGGATCTAATTGCGGTTTCTTAATGAGAGGTTTTATTACTGCCAGCTTGAATATTTTTGGAACATGAACTAAAAATAAAGACGAGTTAATAATATTAAGAAGAGGCTCTTCGACTACAGGTAACACTTCTTTCAGTAGTTTAGTGGGTATTGGATCTAATAAACATGTTGTTGGTTTAGATGCAATGATAAGTTTATTTAGCTCTTCCTGTCCTATAGTTGTAAAGCGGTGTAGTTGTTCTAGAGGGGCCATAATTGAGGCTGAATCATAAGACATCATAGAGGATTGTATATTTACAATTGTGTTTCGGATGCTTTCTATTTTCTCATTGAAGTAATTCATAAAATCATTACTACTATATTGTAATGGAATATTTTGCTCTGGTGATGTTTGTTTATTTGTTAGTCTAGCCACGGTGTTGAATAAAAACCTTGGATTATTTTGGTTATTTTCTATTAGTTTGCGGAGATGCTCAGCCCTGGCTGCTTTTAGAGCCTTTTTATAACGTGACATACTGTCTTTCCACGCGATTCTAAAGACCTCTAAATTAGTTTGTTTCCATTTACGCTCTAAGTTACGAGTTTCTCTCTTGATTGCATGCGTAGCACTGTTGTACCATGGTGCTTTAGTTTTCTCTCTAACCTTTTTTAATCTAATTGGTGCAACAATATCTAGTGTACTAGAGAACATGGTGCTCAAACTGCTAGTCATTTCCTCTAGTTCATCTGTTTGTTTGGGTGCACTGCGCAGCTGAGATAGATCAGGTAAGCTATTTGAGAATCTATCTATAGTGGTTGGAAGGATTGTTCTGCCTGGTCTATAACGTGGCGCAACATGACAAATTTCAGCAGTACGTATTATACAAGTTACCATGTAATGATCAGTGAGATCATCACTTTGCGGTATAATATTTATATCAGTTGGATTGGTTCCATATGATATAATTAAATCTAGTGTATGATTTAGACGATGAGTGGGACCACTGACATTTTGCGTGACCCCAAAGGAGTTTAATAAATCTGTAAACGCAGTCCCGAACGCATCATTTGTATTATCTACGTGTATGTTAAAGTCTCCAACAATTATTGCTTTATCGACATTGACCAATAGATCTGAGAGAAAGTATGCAAACTCTTTTAGGAAATCAGCATAGGGCCCTGTAGGTCTATATAGGGTAGCCAAGGCTAGAGATAATATGGATTTGTTTCTTGCATCTAAGAGCGTAACATTTAGCACAAGTACTTCAAACGAATTAAACCTGTGACCTGTTTTCTGAGTAACATTAAGAATATCTCTATAGATTGTTGCAACACCGCCGCCACGACCGATCAGACGGGGCTCATGCTTATAACAGTATCCTGGTGAAGTAGACTCATTTAGACCGAAATAATCATTTGGTTTAAGCCAGGTTTCAGTAAGGCAAAGTACATCGAAACTATTATCTGTGACCATTTCATTTACAATAACCGCCTTAGGTGTGAGCGATCTAATGTTTAGAAGACCTAGCTTTAGAAATTGTTTTTGTTCACCGATATTTAGATTTTCTGGTTTAATTACAATAAGATTTTTGCTAGATCCTACACTAGATTTATTGTTTGGCCTCACTAAGCGAGGAATAGACACAGTTTCTATATAATGTTCTACACTACTTATATCAATTAAGTTGGGACAGCAAAGACTGTGATTTGGACTTTGACTTACTAGTCATATGGTGTGTAACGTCTTGGAGATGTTGTCCGACAGAACAGCCGCTCCGATTCTGCTGGGGTGCAGGCCATCAGCACGGTAGAGCCTAGGTCGCTCCCAGAACAGATTCCAATTATTTACAAAGAGCAGTTTCTGTTCATTACACCATGACATTAACCATTCATTTAGAGCAAATAATCTACTGAACCTTTCTTGTCCTAGTCGGTACGTGGGAAGCGGTCCAAACACGATGATCGTTGCTTCAGGCGATGTGCTGCGAACCGTCTCGATCAGGCTTCTGTAGTCCTTCTTCAGAACCTCCGTCTGCCGCAGCCTGATGTCGTTCGTCCCCGCGTGTAGGACCACAGCTCCGACGCGCTCGTCACCGTTCAGGATCTCGGGAATCTGTGCAGCGACATCAAGAACACGAGCACCAGGAAAGCAGTGAGTGCGCACCTTACGCTTACCTGAGGTAGCACGGACATGACGGACCATGGAAGTGCCGATGATCACGGCGGCGTCACGTTCCGGCTCGCGAAGAGGGGAGAAGCGGTTCCGGGTGGAGATCTCGAAGACCGGGAGGGGGGGGGGAAGTCCTTGGTCTGGTCCTGGCTCGTGTCTTCCGCTGTGGGATCACCCAGGGTCCATGGTGTTGCCTCGGTGCCGGAGTGAATGAAGGCAGAGATGATCGCGTCCTCCTGGGCAGTGAAACGCACGGAGTAGACGAAGTCGGAGTCAAAAAGTTACTAACCACTGACTTGTGAGCATCGGCGCGTGATGTTTCAAGCGTTGATCGCCGATCTCGCAGCTCGGCTTGCTTCACCAGCAGAACGCGGATCTGTTTCTCCACCGACTCCAGCTCCAATCGTACCGAAACCAGCTCGAATGTGTCCTCACCTGCACTCAGAGGTAACGTTAGACACACATCCGATATGTTCGCCATTATAACAGATGAACAGTAAATTAGTAGTGATACTACCAATATCACTACTAATTTAGGACTGAAATGATGGATATAACCCGTATCCTTTCAGTCAAACGGGTGTAAAATGAGAGGGTCGATAGGCGCGAGGCCACGCGTGAAATGCTAGCGGGCTAAAGGCTAGTAGCCGAGATTCGGAAAGTTGGATCTAAGTAGCGATATCAAAGCAATCCGATTGTTTTTTATAAGGAATAGTGTCGAGGATTAGTTCACATGATATACAAATAGAAAGTGCTTGTTTATAAATGAGTGGTAAAGAAGAAAATCAGGGATTAATGAATCAATTCGACGGAGCTCCAAACACAAACACAGATCGCCCAGAAACCCAGAAACACAGGGTTCATGAAGAAAATTGAGCTCTGGTGTCGGAAATGCCAGAATGGGGATGTCAGTAGTTTCCCTCAGCTGGACATGTGTATTGTTAATGCTAGAGCTGAAAAAGTGAGCATTCTGCAGACAGTACAGGCACACTTGGACAAACTTTCCTCTGAGTTCAGATCATATTTTCCTGACATTGAGGTTCATAATTCTGCACTTGACTGGATAAGGAACCCTTTTGTGACTACCTGCACCCAGACCGTTCCTGTTACTCTCCAGGAAAGACTTATTGATTTGTCCTCAGATAGGGGTTTGAAGATAATGTTTTCAGAAACATCACTGACACAGTTTTGGTGCAATGTTGAAAAGGAGTACCCTGATGTTGGGAAACATGCTCTGTATGAACTGCTGCCTTTTGGATCAACCTATTTGTGTGAGGTCACATTTTCAGCCATGGCACACATAAAGACAAAACAGAGAAACAGACTCAGCTTGGAGAGGAACCTTATTGCTGCTGTTGCTACACTTCACCCCAGTATGCAAAAGCTTATTTGTGATAAACAGGTGCAAATTTCACATTAAACAAAAGATTCAAGTAAAATAACATTCAGATGGACATGTTAATAAGTTAAAGCCAAATTACATAGATGGCAGTGTTGAAACTGTTCCATGTGTTGAAAGAGAATGTTGTTCCAAAGAATTGGTTGTATATGAAGCATTTGTTGTGTAATTTTAATGCAGTAGAATGAAATTTTAGTATTAAAAAAGTGTAAATTTTACAAAAGAAAGTAACATTCAAATGGACGTTGTTAAAATAATCTCAAATTGGACATTAATGGACATGTTATGTTTTATAGAATGCAGTAGAATATTGTTCTGAAATTGACAATGTTGTTGTGATTGGTTGTGTAATGTGTTGTGCCATTTCAATGCAATCAAATTCAATGGCCAGATGCAATTCTAGTTGCAAGTCATTAAAAAAAATATTAATTACTTAACTTGCATTCACTGATAATGCATTCATAGTGTTTAACTGTGAAAATCATTGTGATTGGAAATAAAACAGTGGATGGCGGGTGAGAACAGGGGTAGGGGGGGTCCATGAGGCTGGTTTCAGATATTATGGGGGTCCAATACTCCAAAAAGGTTGAGAAACACTGCTGTAGAGCTTGCATCAGTTTGGGTGCATCAAGTGCGCATCGAGGGCACATATCAACCACAAAGTATGCGTGAGCAACCTTCTGAAACCTAAAATGAAAAATGAGACACCTCATCCATGGGTCTCATGGATTTAACGGACACATGAAATAAGTACACAAGACCGAGTATTCATATGAAGTGTGCCATTTGGGACAGGGCCTATGATCTTGAACCACAATAGCCACATATATGAGATAATTTAAGTATAGAATAATTTTTAATGTCATAGGATGTCATAGCTCAATATGTTTTTCAGCACTTAAATGTGTAAATATAGAAGCCCAGTATTTATCTGGAGGTCTTTGTACAGGTTTATTAATGTAATTATATTTTACACTTATGAGTCCTATGATATGCAATGGAAGTAAATTTTAATGTTTAACATGGGTGTATTCACAACACATAGCATACGATATAATATCTTAAGATTATTCATCATTATGTTGTCTCTGCCTTTTCTGTTTTAATGATATTCAGAACAGAAAACTAAATGTTCCTTATAATTTTCATAAACACTAACTTTATTCTCATTATTATAAATTATTCAATTATAAATAATTGATTTCCGTATAAAATTATTTCCGCGCCTCTCTCTCTCTCTCTCTCTCTCTCACACACACACACACACACACAGAGTTCGATCGCGCCCGCGCCTCTCTCTCTCTCTCTCTCTCTCTCTCTCACTCTCTCTCTCTCTCTCTCTCTCTCTCCCTCTCTCGCGCGTACACACACACTCCAGCTTAAGAGAGAGGCGCGCGCCATCAAACTGTGTGTGTGTGTGTGTGTGTGTGTGTGAGAGAGAGAGAGAGAGAGAGAGAGAGAGAGAGAGAGAGAGAGAGAGAGAGAGAGAGAGAGAGAAGCGCGGGCGCGATCGAACTGTGTGTGTGTGTGTGTGCGGGAGTGTGAGAGAGAGGCGCGGGCGCGGGCGCGATCGAACTGTGTGTGTGTGTGTGAACAGCAGAAACATACTCCGTCATTTTTTTCATACAGGACATCATTCAGACTGCAAACTGTTTACTTATATTTGTGTACACTCGCTATAAAACACAACATCCTCAGTCACATACATAATATATCTATATATAAATATAATTTTGGACACAAGAGGGCAGTATAGCCCTATTTTAAACTATCACTGGAAGAGACCCCCCCACCCCCCCGCCCCCCTTTCCTTCTCACCCACCCTACACAGACACACACACACACACAAAGAGAGAATAGCAGGGAACACTCTCTCTGTCAGAGAGAGGGAGAGAAAATTCTCAGAATCCACATTCAAACCACAATATCTGACTTTCTGTTGGTCGGAACTAAAAACTGTTAATTAGAAAGTTGTTCGGCTTGAAGAGAACAATATACACGCCAAGTTTTGTAACTGTAGGTAAAACTAACTGAGTTATAACACACTTTATGTGTCCTTTTTTAGTCATAAATTCATTTCCTCGCCACGGCCAAACCAATCGAGATATCAAAAATCCGCTGGCAAATGTCTTGACTTCATGCTGACGAAGTCTCGTTGTGTTTGGATTAATTCTCTAGGAGAAGTATATAAAAAATAAAAGCATGCATTTTCCAAACAACCCATAATGGCTGACTTCCTCTTGAGCTGTCGTTAAACTTAGAGCACGAAAGTTGTTCGGCCCGATGATATCTAAATATGTACCGAGTTTCATATTATAACATGCAAGCATGTTTGATATATGGACAAGTGTTCGAATCGCTTTCCAGGGGGCGCTGTCGAGCCCCCCTGCCACGCCCGGGTACCAGCTTCAGCCCGGCCCTGATGGCCGCGGGTGTTGACCTGTGTGCAAAGTTTCAAGAGTTTTCGAGCACGTTAAGGCCCCCAAAACCTTGAAAAACAAAAATAAAAGCATCCTCACTCAGCAGACAAATCCCCCTCCCCCCAAACACACGGAGAGACGTAGGGTCAGAGAGAGAGGAAGAGAAAATTCTCCAACACATCCACATTCAAACCAAAATATCTGACTTCCTGTTGGTCTGAGCTAATAACTGTAAATTAGAAAGTTGTCCAACTCGATATGAACAATATACATACTGAGTTTTAAGATTGTAGATAAAAGTATAGACTTAACTCCCCCTCTTTTGTCAAAAGGTGGCGCTACTGAGCCCCTGCACCACGCCTGTTTCTGGAACTTTGCACATGTCTACTGGCTAATAAATGTGATGTGTATGTCGAGTTTCATGCAATTTCAAGTATGCTAAGAGTCTCAAAAGCATCAAAAAATAATCTTAAAGTTTGATGCGTTACCACGGCAACAGTATCTAAGATATCAATAATCCTTTCACAGGTCTAAATCTGCCGTGTGTTTACATTATACACATACAGTTTTAAGCAAATCGGGTAAAAATAAGAGGGTGATTTAAAAGCATTTTGAAAGTGACACACTTCCTGCTGCCAGTTGGTGGCGCTATAACTTTGACTCACAATAGTCACATCCATGTGATCGGCCTCTTACAGCGAACACACTGCTGAAGTTTCATCAAGATCAGTCAATGTATGCAGAAGTTATAACACACTTCCTGTTTCCATTATGCACCATGAATTCGTTTCCTCGCCACGGCCAAACCGTTCGAGATATCAAAAATCCCCTGGCAATTTTTCATCCTCAATGTCTTGACTTCATGCACACTGAGTTTGGTGACGATCGGGTGAATTCCCAAGGAGAAGTGTTTCAAATTCCTGAGCATGAGTTTCCAAACAACCCATAATAGCCGACTTCCTGTTGGGCTGGCCTAAAAAGTAAGAGTACGAAGGATATATGAAACGATGAGATCTATATGTGTACCGATTTTCATATTAATTCATGCAAGCGTGTTTGATATATGGACATGTTTTCGAATCCCGTTCCAGGGGGCGCTGTCGAGCCCCCCTGCCACGCCCGGGTACCATCTTCCGTCCGGCCCTGAAGGACGAGGGTTCTGACCCGTGTGCAAAGTTTCAAGAGTTTTTGAGCACGTTAAGGCCCCCAAAAGGTAGTAAAATAATAATAAATATAGCTGCGAGCAGCGATTACGGGCCCAAGCCGGTGGCACCGCAACCCCGGTGCCTTTAGTTACCAAAAGGCACCGGGGTGGCGGTACCGCCGGCTTTGGCCCTTCATCGCTGCTCGCAGCTATATTTATATATATATATATATATATATATATATATATGTAAAAAAAGCCGGTGGCACCGCCACCCTGGTGCCTTTAGGGTTATTGTGCACGACGTGACACAAAATATCTGCTGGCTATCTGACGAACGGCTCTGGTAGTTCCGCTTCAGCACTGATGATGTTGTAGAAATAGTGCGCTCTGGTTGGTCTGGATTATTCGGGATTTTTTATTTTATACAGAAATAAATTATTTCTAATTCAGATGAGAATAAAGTTAGTGTTGATTAAAATGAAGGAAAACAAATATATTGATCTGAAATATAGCACATTAATTTTAAATTTATTTAGGTTCAATTACCAAACATACAATCTTAATTTAATTTAAAGCAAACAATACATTTAAAAGATATGGGTTGTATGCACTTTTTTCTTAATAAAAAAAGATATATATCCAAAAAACAAGGCCTTAAAGGGTTAAACTCTTGTCACTGTAACAGACACAATCTCTCTCTCTCACACACACACACACACACACACACACACACACACACACACACACACACACACACACACACACACACACACACACACGTCAAGTCACTTCCATTTTAGATGCAATATTGAATAAGCAGAAAATTCGGATTTTCTGCTCTGAAAATATAAATAAGCATAAAAATTGAATAAGCACTTTTAATATTCTAAACAGAATAAGCACTAGTCGCTAATGAATAAGTACTAGTACTTAATGGAATAGATACTAGTATCTAAAAAATAAGTACTAGTAACATGAAAATAGAGACTAGTAGGTTAAAATGATAAAATGTTAAAACGGCTTGCCATATTGGCTCAGAGAGAGAGAGAGAGAGAAAATGACCTTTTAGATACTAGTACCTATTAATAGATACTAGTATTTATTCAATAAATACTAGTACTAAGTCATTAGATACTAGTACCTATTAAATAGATACCAGTACTTATTCATTAGCTACTAATACGTATTCAAAAGAATATCTAAAGAATAAGCACTAGTATCTAAAGAATAGGCACTAGTACTAAAGAATAAGCACTAGTCGCTAATGAATAAGTACTAGTACTTAATGGAATAGATACTAGTATCTAAAAAATAAGTACTAGAAGCATGAAAATAGAGACTAGTAGGTTAAAATGATTAAATGTTAAAACGGCTTGCCATATTGGCTCAGAGAGAGAGAGAGAGAAAATGACCATATTCAAACCAAAATATCTGACTTCCTCTTGGTCTGAGCTAATGACAGTAAGTTAGAAAGTTGTCGGCTTGATCTGAACAATATGCGTACCGAGTTTTATGATTGTAGGTAAAACTATAAAACTAACCCCCCCACTTTTGTCAAAAGGTGGCGCTACTGAGTCCCTGCACCACGCCCGTTTCTGAAACTTTGCACATGTCTACTGGCTAATAAATGTGATCTGTCTGTCGAGTTTCATGCAATTTCAAGCAATTTCAGGCATGCTAAGAGTCTCAAAAGCATCCAAAAATAATTTTAAAGTTTGATGCGTTGCCACGGCAACAGTATCAAAGATATCAATAATCCTTTCACAGGTCTACATCTGCCGTGTATTTACATTATACAGATGAAGTTTGAAGCAAATCGGGTTAAAATAAGAGGGTGATTTCAAAGCATTTTGAAAGTGACACACTTCCTGCTGCCAGTTGGTGGCGCTATAACTTTGACTCACAATAGTCACATCCATGTGATCGGCCTCTTACAACGAACACACTGCTGAAGTTTCATTAAGATCAGCTAATGTATGCTGAAGTTATAACACACTTCCTGTTTCACGTTTCTCGCCATAAATTCGTTTCCTCGCCACGGCCAAACCGTTCGAGATATCAAAAATCCCCTGGCAATTTTTCATCCTCAATGTCTTGACTTCATGCTGACCGAGTTTCGTGGCATTTCTTTGAATTCTCTAGGAGAAGGACTTTAAATTCCATTGCATGCGTTTTTCAAACAACCCTAAATAGCCGACTTCCTGTTGGGCTGGGGTAAAAAGTAAGAGCATGAAGTATATATGAACCGATGAGATCTATATGTGTACCGAGTTTCATATTATTACATGCAAGAGTGTTTGATTTATGGACCAAGTTTTCGGACCCCGTTCCAGGGGGCGCTGTCGAGCCCCCCTGCCACGCCCGGGTACCACCTTCAGCCCGGCCCTGATGGCCGCGGGTTCTGACCTGTGTGCAAAGTTTCAAGAGTTTTCGTGCACGTTAAGAGCCCCAAAAGTGCCCGAATAGTCGTTAGAATAATAATAATAATAATAATAATAATCCTCAGGAAAACAATAGGGCCTTAATCCTTAGGAAAACAATAGGGCCTTTGCCTTTTCAAGGCTTGGGCCCTAATAATAATAAATAATCCTTAGGAAAACAATAGGGCCTTCGCCCTTTCAGGGCTTGGGCCCTAAATATAGCTGCGAGCAGCGATTACGGGCCCAAGCCGGTGGCACCGCAACCCCGGTGCCTTTAGTTACCTAAAGGCACCATGGTGGCGGTACCGCCGGCTTTGGCCCTTCATCGCTGCTCGCAGCTATATTTATATATATATATATATATATATATATATATATATAAAAAGCCGGTGGCACCGCCACCCTGGTGCCTTTAGGGTTATTGTGCACGACGTGACACAAAATATCTGCTAGCTATCTGCCGAACGGCTCTGGTAGTTCCGCTTCAGCACTGATGATGTTGTAGAAATAGTGCGCTCTGGTTGGTCTGGATTATTCGGGTTTTTTTATTTTATACAGAAATAAGTTATTTATAATTCAGATGAGAATAAAGTTAGTGTTGATTAAAATGAAGGAAAACAAATATATTGATCTGAAATATAGCACATTAATTTTAAATTTATTTAGGTTCAATTACCAAACATACAATCTTAATTTAATTTAAAGCAAACAATACATTTAAAAGATATGGGTTGTATGGACTTTTTTTTAATAAAAAAAGATATATATCCAAAAAACAAGGCCTTAAAGGGTTAAACTCTTGTCACTGTAACAGACACAATCTCTCTCTCTCTCACACACACACACACACACACACACACACACACACACACGTCAAGTCACTTCCATTTTAGATGCAATATTGAATAAGCAGAAAATTCGGATTTTCTGCTCTGAAAATATAAATAAGCATAAAAATTGAATAAGCACTTTTAATATTCTAAACAGAATAAGCACTAGTCGCTAATGAATAAGTACTAGTACTTAATGGAATAGATACTAGTATCTAAAAAATAAGTACTAGTAGCATGAAAATAGAGACTAGTAGGTTAAAATGATAAAATGTTAAAACGGCTTGCCATTTTGGCTCAGAGAGAGAGAGAGAGAAAATGACCTTTTAGATACTAGTACCTATTAATAGATACTAGTATTTATTCAATAAATACTAGTACTAAGTCATTAGATACTAGTACCTATTAAATAGATACCAGTACTTATTCATTAGCTACTAATACGTATTCAAAAGAATATCTAAAGAATAAGCACTAGTACTAAAGAATAAGCACTAGTCGCTAATGAATAAGTACTAGTACTTAATGGAATAGATACTAGTATCTAAAAAATAAGTACTAGAAGCATGAAAATAGAGACTAGTAGGTTAAAATGATTAAATGTTAAAACGGCTTGCCATATTGGCTCAGAGAGAGAGAGAGAGAGAAAATTACCATATTCAAACCAAAATATCTGACTTCCTCTTGGTCTGAGCTAATGACAGTTAATTAGAAAGTTGTCCGGCTTGATCTGAACAATATGCGTACCGAGTTTTATGATTGTAGGTAAAACTATAAAACTAACCCCCCCACTTTTGTCAAAAGGTGGCGCTACTGAGTCCCTGCACCACGCCCGTTTCTGAAACTTTGCACATGTCTACTGGCTAATAAATGTGATCTGTCTGTCGAGTTTCATGCAATTTCAAGCAATTTCAGGCATGCTAAGAGTCTCAAAAGCATCCAAAAAGAATATTAAAGTTTGATGCGTTGCCACGGCAACAGTATCAAAGATATCAATAATCCTTTCACAGGTCTACATCTGCCGTGTATTTACATTATACAGATGAAGTTTGAAGCAAATCGGGTTAAAATAAGAGGGTGATTTCAAAGCATTTTGAAAGTGACACACTTCCTGCTGCCAGTTGGTGGCGCTATAACTTTGACTCACAATAGTCACATCCATGTGATCGGCCTCTTACAACGAACACACTGCTGAAGTTTCATTAAGATCAGCTAATGTATGCTGAAGTTATAACACACTTCCTGTTTCACGTTTCTCGCCATAAATTCGTTTCCTCGCCACGGCCAAACCGTTCGAGATATCAAAAATCCCCTGGCAATTTTTCATCCTCAATGTCTTGACTTCATGCTGACCGAGTTTCGTGGCATTTCTTTGAATTCTCTAGGAGAAGTACTTTAAATTCCATTGCATGCGTTTTACAAACAACCCCAAATAGCCGACTTCCTGTTGGGCTGGGGTAAAAAGTAAGAGCATGAAGTATATATGAACCGATGAGATCTATATGTGTACCGAGTTTCATATTATTACATGCAAGCGTGTTTGATTTATGGACCAAGTTTTCGGACCCCGTTCCAGGGGGCGCTGTCGAGCCCCCCTGCCACGCCCGGGTACCACCTTCAGCCCGGTTCTGACCTGTGTGCAAAGTTTCAAGAGTTTTCGTGCACGTTAAGAGCCCCAAAAGTGCCCGTATAGTCGTTATAATAATAATAATAATAATAATAATAATAATAATAATAATAATAATAATAATCGTTAGGAAAACAATAGGGCCTTCGCCTTTTCAAGGCTTGGGCCCTAATAATAATCCTAAGGAAAACAATAGGGCCTTCGCCTTTTCAAGGCTTGGGCCCTAATAATAATAATAATAATAATAATAATAATAATAATAATAATAATAATCCTTAGGAAAACAATAGGGCCTTCGCCTTTTCAAGGCTTGGGCCCTAATAATAAATAATCCTAAGGAAAACAATAGGGCCTTCGCCTTTTCAAGGCTTGGGCCCTAATAATAATAATAATAATAATCCTTAGGAAAACAATAGGGCCTTCGCCTTTTCAAGGCTTGGGCCCTAATAATAAATAATCCTAAGGAAAACAATAGGGCCTTCGCCTTTTCAAGGCTTGGGCCCTAATAATCCTAAGGAAAACAATAGGGCCTTCGCCTTTTCAAGGCTTGGGCCCTAATAATAAATAATCCTAATGAAAACAATAGGGCCTTCGCCTTTTCAAGGCTTGGGCCCTAATAATCCTAAGGAAAACAATAGGGCTCTGCGCCCTTTCAGGGCTTGGGCCCTAATAATAATAATCCTAAGGAAAACAATAGGGCTCTGTACCCTTTCAGGGCTTGGGCCCTAATAATCCTTAGGAAAACAATAGGGCCTTCGCCTTTTCAAGGCTTGGGCCCTAATAATAATCCTTAGGAAAACAATAGGGCCTTCGCCTTAATAAAGCAGATCATCAGTCATTCAGCTATTGTGGCTGCGGTGTGGTAAGCAATGAATGACACGTCTCCATGGGAACCATAAAGTGACACTACGATCAATAACGGTCGCCTTGAAAAACGTAAACTTACCTGTGAAAAGGTTAAGTAAGGCTTACATTTAAATGTGTCTTTGTTTTGTTTTGAGTGTATGGTCAATAAATAAAGGAATTAAAAAGATGGGCACAAAACCCGTTTGTCGTGCCCCACTTGTCATGTCTCTATGCCCGCGCCCCACACTTTGAGAAACGCTAAGCTAACTTAACAGCTAACTTAGCAATTGGATACCTCCGTTTGGTCAGGATTTTTCCTCTTTTTGGCTGGTGTCGACCAACAATGAAAAATCGTTGTCTGGCTGCCTTTCCGTGTCCTTTTCATCCTTCCATCCGTTAGCATGCACCGTCAGCTTTCTCCAACCATTCATCCCAGCGACTGCGCAAAATAGTGAACAAACTTGGTAGATAAAGCGGGTTGGGTAATACCAAGTAGTCGGTGAGGTGGGCGGGGGGTACATTACAGATCATTTAAAATATGATACTATCTTTCTTGCTGGCAAATTAATTTAATAAAGAAAACGAACAAAAGTATTCATTCGGAATATTTCATATTTATTTTAATCTGAATGATGTGATGATATTGGGGGGGTTATATTAGCTGGATATGATTTTTGAGGGGGTCATGACCCCCGTTACCCCCGTGCAAATTACGCGCATGGATATGGGCCAAATTGGGACCATATTTGTTATGCCACAACTTTAAAATCTGCGGGAAATGCTCTCTTGGTTCACAACTCAGTTTGAGGTATATGGCACAGATAACAACGAACACATGAGAACCATATGGTTGAGCTATGGCACACAGTGAGAAACACCGACCTGTGGTAAACATTTGGCGTATACATGGAAAAACACAGGAATCCTGAAATGAAGTGCGGCAGACGTCCGCCGTTCCACACCTCAGGTTGCTATGCATCTTCCCTCCTATTGGTGGAGTGAGACTATGGCGCAAATTTGACTGTGACGCGGAGACGTTGGTGCCATTTACTCTGCTTTCCTCACGACTGTTCATTCAGTTAAGTGATATTGCACATTATTAAGCGTTTAGTTATTCGTTTCATTGAGGAAGGAGTCAAATTAGCTAATATTTTCCTCAGTTTACCGCTATACAATAAAGTTGAATGTATAGCTATCTGCTGGTTTGCTGTTTTAAATTCAGATGGTTTTTTTGGCTATAAATCAACAGTACACTGTCGTATAACGTTACATAAAATAGTATCGTATGTCATGTGTAATTATATCATATATTTGTGAATTCAGGCGACACGGTCCGACGTCACGGTGTTACTGTTCGTCAAAAATCCTAAATCCTTATTTGTGTTCACAATCATTTAATTAATAATAATTATTTTAAAAAATGCCAACAAGAAAAAACATATTAATACATGTGCATATTTAACTCTGAAATGATATACAACCAAGACTTTTTCTCATGACTTTTCCCTCTTTAAAATTACGTTGTTGGCCTAAAGTTACTTGGTGTTGTCACAATAGGCTACAAAAATTATGACTTTCGATACAATACGTGATTAAAATACCCAGTTAATATACTAATAATGGACTGCACTTCTACAGCATGTATTAATAAGTGTTAATGTTAATTTCAACATTTACTAATACTAATACATTCAAATCAGAAATTGAAACGTTACTTGTTAGTAACTTATGCACTGTGAACTAACATGAACAAACAATGAACTGCTGTATTTCTATTAACTAATGTTATCAAAGATTGCCAAATACAGTAAGAAATGTAGGCTATCACTCCTATGGCTAGGCTATCACTCCTATGGTTAGTTCATGTTAGTTAATACATTAACTAATGTTTGTTAACAAATAAAACCTTATTGTAAAGTGTTATCAATTGTAAATTAATTTAATAAAACTAAAACTTCACTTGACTGCTTGTTCATGCCTTGCTTTTTGACCATTCTCTCCCCTTTATTTAAAAAAATTATAATAATTACATGCCACAGTGTGATCGTGCAGAGATGTTTGCAACAATCATATTATCAATTATGTTAACATTCTCTAACCTTTCACAAATACGAACCCCAACCTGTCATAACGTGTGGGTCCTATGACCGAATTCTTATTTCATGATTTGAGTAATTTAATAAATATATTTTTTTATAAAATTGTTTGATCAAAATATAGTTTGTATTTTATTTTATCTTTGTTATTAAAATAAGCAAAGATGCAAATAATAATATTTCATCCCTAAAGTTTAAATAGTCCTGTGCTACGCGTATGTTTAACACGATATGGCAATTTCTAATGATTGAGATTAAATACTATTGCTATGGTATATATTGTCATACCATCCAGCCCTTATGTGCGGGATGGGTGGGAAATGTCCATATTACAAACCTAAAAAAAGTTTCAGATGAAGTAAGTGATAGTTTATAGTTAATTTTTGAATTTAACAGCATTTTCATTTTAGGGTGGTCTATTTAAATGCATATTTCAATCACTTACACAATGGGTTTTTTCTTATCAGATAACCTATATGGGTCTGGTTGGTGGCTTTAACCTGAAAGACACCATGTGGAGAGTGCTGAAAGCCACTTTTACAACTGCTACGGCACGTGTTATTAATTGGCGAGGAGTTAATGTGAAGATTGGTGTCCAACGCCTGGTCCTAAAGGAAGTTGTCATTGGTGAGAACCTTTTTTAGAAGTCATTTTTATTTGAATAGCACTTTGCACAATACACAACTTTTCAAAACCGCTTTACAGAACACTGTATTGTAATTTCTGCTATCTCAGTAATAGTAATAGTCACATATTCATGGTTCGGAGCTTAAATCCCCTAAACAGCTTTTCTCTTAAAGGGATAGTTCACCCAAAAATTTAAATTCTGTCAGTAATTACTCTCCCTCATGTTGTTCCAACCCCGTAAGACTTTCGTTCATCTTCGGAACACGAATTAAGATATTTTTGATTAAATCGGAGAGCTTGATCACTCCTCCATAGGCTTCTAAGGGATTGAAACTTGCCAGCGCCGAAAAGTTATTAAAGACATCGTTAAAATAGTCCAAGTGACTACAGTAGCTCAATCTTAAGTTTATCAAGCGACGAGAATACTTTTTGTGCACAAAAAAAACGACTTTATTTCAACTATTCATTTCCTTCTCTGTAGGCCTCTAGTCAGTTGACGTAGTGTGATAGCGTAGTGTTTCTGTGTTATACGTCACACGAAGGCAACCTACAAGCCGACGCTAGTCATGTATGTGATGCATGTGTGACGTACAACACAGAAGCGCTGCACTGTTACACTATTGAACTCACTCGAGGCCCACAGAGAAGGAAATGAATAGTTGAAATAAAATCATTATTTTGGGTTTTTTTGCGCACAAAATGTATTCTCGTTGCTTGATAAACTTAAGATTTGTCTTTTGAGGACGTGCCCACGACGTTTCTGGAACGTTTGCCAAGATTATAAGAAAATGGAACTTTACCAAGACGTCCTCACAACGTTCTCCATGGGATAAACTAGCGATGTCTTTTGAGGACGTTCCCACGACGTTTCTGGAACGTTAGCCAAGATTATAAAAAATGGAACTTTACCACGACGTCCTCAGAACGTTGTAATAAAGCAGGGTTCTCAAGTTGTATCAAAAGCTTGGAGTGAGATCACATGCGGTTAGGGGAGGAGCCCTAATGGAGCCCCGCCCCCCAATTTTACCCATTGTACATAATTAACCAGCACAAATTGAAATTATAACAATTGGTAAATCTGATGAATGACAGAGCAATTCATCACATCAAATATACTCTTTAATGTTGTATTTCAAGATTACAAAAAATTACAAAAATATAACAAATTGCTCCAAACAGTTTGGAAAAACAAAATCTTTTTGCTTTTTCCCTGACATCTTTGAAAATTACAAATGCAATGGCAATGATTAATGTATGTTTTGACAGGATATAAAATATTACCCAGAGCACTCTGCTTTAATACGTGTAGCCTTAATGTAACTTGAAAGACTATTAATTAATAATAATTTAAAATAAAATTAAGAAATACATCTTCATTCCTTCCCATACCACTTACATTTCCCTTAGCTTCAGATAACGTAAGCTAGCCAAACTGAGCCAAAGCTTCTGGCCTGGTTGCAAAGTAGTTGTAGAGTTTTTGACTGCATCAATAATAATGTATACGATGGGCTATATATTAAATGTTCAAGCCTAAAAATTTTAGACGAGCTTTCTTCCAACTTACATTCTCCATCACGACGTGTGTTCGCGCGATGTTGTTGGTTACCTAGTAACGAATGTACGGTGGCTGAGAATGTTCTGTCAACTTTCGTTTGTTCGCGCATCTATTTTGCCTAGTAACGAACGCCATCTGGCCGAGATACGTGCTGGCGGCAGGAAACTTCACTTAGTGTGCCTGCGCCTCGTATACAACGTTATATATAAAGCTTGCATGACAACTTGGTTGGCATTGCTTTTTCAGCATGAGAAATACACGGTGTGGCGTGTGAGTGTGTGAACTGGTTGAATTGCGTGTGTCTCACGGCCAATGCGTGAGACTTGAGAACCCTGTAAAGTAATGTCGCGGTGACCAAATGACGACTAACTGACAACGTCGTCAAAACGTACAACGTAGTTGTTATACATGCACATGTGCACAGCAAAAATCACAACTTGTGCTTGCTGCGCACGCAAGTTATTTAAGGTGTCTCAACACGACTCAACTGTACACTACCGGTAACTCACCAAAATAGGTTGAAAATGTAAAACAAACATTTTCAAATGGTTTCACTTAAAATGTTAATTTATGGTTTGTTTGTTTTTTCGTCTGAATGGTTTTACCTTTTTTCTGACTATCGGCCGGGTCGCTGTCACGGTGACAATTTTAACTTGTGGCTAAGTTAAGTTCACCTATATTGGCCGAAATATCCTTTAGTTAAAACGATAAACATAACGTTTGTGTGTTCCGCTGCCTATTTAACGTAAGTTTCTCTACAGGTGCAGACTGAGTCATCTGTAACGCTAACCGTAGCGAACTAACGTGAGATTGACGAAACCCTTGTTTAAGTGAGGTTTTTAAACAATATTTTGAAGTACATGCTTTGATTTATTTTCAGGTTTGTGATCTGGATAATATCATCTGCAGTCTGCAACGTTGGAGTTGTTTGTTGAAGCCTTTTCATTGCCGTCATAACGGTGATAACATCAACTGGTAGGTTAACTTCACCTAAATTAGTCGAAGTAAACTTATTAAACAGAGAAGCATAATAAATGTTGTATGTTCCTTCCCCTCTTTATCACAATTTAGCTATTTAGGCAGAAGTAACAACGTTAACAGTGAGCTAACGTGAAATACTGAGGAAAACTAAGTTAAAGGGATAGGCTAGTACACCTCAAAAATAAAATCCTGTCATCATTTACTCGCCCACAAGTTGTTCTAAACCTGCATGAAGTTCTTTATTCTGAACATAAAAGAAGGAATGTTGGTAATGAAACAGTTGCTGGTGTGGGTGGGAGTGAAGAGAATCTGTGCCATGACATTTGTTTGTTTTACTTTCACTTTCCTTTTTTTGCGTGAATAGGTGGAGTATTTCAATTAGCAACGGAAGCATTTTGAACGAATCCTTAATATGACTCGGGACTACCGAGTTGTCTCAGAGAGTGATTCGTTCATTTTGTGTTGACCGCGCATGCGCGCAACATCGCATAAGGTACATGAAGTCACGACAGAAATTATAGTTAATCTTTCGTGAGTCTCGAGTCTTCGGGTTCGGGACGGGTCCGAGTCTTGTGTTCTTCCTGTCAGTCCCATAGAGACTATGCGGTCAGTACCGGAAAGAGAAATGATTAGTTCGTCTGGTTCGGGTTCGGCCAGATCCGAGTCTTTCGTTCTTCCTGTCAATCCCCTAGAGACTATGCTGTCAGTTCCTCCGCAAAGAGAAATGATTAGTTCATCTGGTTCGGGTTCCGAGTCTTTCGTTCTTCCTGTCAGTCCCATAGAGACTATGCTGTCAGTACCGGAAAGAGAAATGATTAGTTACAGTTTTTCTCGATTGCTAAGACACATTTCTAGAAAGCTGCTCTCCTTTTCTCTAAACTGTGAACACAAAACCCAATTTTCAAGCTACATTCACAAAACCTCAGACTCTTCTTCCAAAACCAAACTTTCACCTCAAAACAGTTCAATCTGTGCTCAAAACTGAACTATGTTGTCAAATCGTGCCCCGAGTCAATCAAAATTAAAAACACTACTGAACAGTCACTAAACACTACGTAGAAAAATAGAAAACGCAATGCTCAGTACATGAAGCTGGAGAAATAAATGTTTATTGTTCACTGTAGGCTAAATGCATGTTGCAAAACAAAAAAAAACTGTGCATTTAGCACTTGTACAAAAAGACAAAACAGAAATCTTGTGTATTTACACATAGCACTTGTAAAAACAAACAGAAATCTTATGCGTTTCCCACTTGTGTACAGTAAGTGTGTGTGTGTAAAAATAAAGTACAAAAATATACAAATAAGTGAATTACTCAGCCACAGCATCATGTCTCCGTACTGGGTCAGGCCACAGGACTTCATCCACATCACAGGCCACATTTTGTCTGGCCAGGCAACGGGAGAAAAACCCCCTGGCATGCCGTATCCAGGCTTGGCGTGCCTCCACACCGATGTCACCACAGGCAAGTCCCATGGCTTGCAGGAGATTTACCCTGGTGTAAGGTTGGCGTTCATATACCTTCCACCGCCATGAGGAGAAGAATTCCTCAATGGGGTTTAGGAAAGGGGAGTACGGTGGAAGGCAAAGATTGATAAAACCTTGGTTCATATTGAACCACTCTCTACCCTGGAGGGCTCTGTGAAAACTCACATTGTCCCAAACAACAACATAGATGGGATGCTCATCCTGCTGCCCTAACAGAGCATCTCGCATGTGATTGAGGGAAATCAGGAGCTGGTGAGTGTTGTAGGGCCCCAGGTTGGCATGATGGTGGACAACCCCATGATTGCTGATGGCAGCACATAATGTGACATTGCCACCACGCTGCCCAGGAACACCAACAATGGCCCGATGGCCAATCACATTACGGCCTCTCCTTCTCCTTTTGGTGAGATTACAGTAAACCCATCTTCATCCATGTAGATGTATTCATGGGGTCTTTCCATTGCATCCAGTTGAAAAACCCTCTCTAGAAATAGATATAGTTTTGTAAGTGATATGGAAAAAGTGATTTAGGCCACTACAGTAAATCACAACTTAGAGTAATCAACATTGAATGTGTCTGGATATATGCCAACCTGTACATACTGGAATCTTTGCTCTTTGATTCTGTCTGAGTTGCGATCAAATGGCACTCTGTATAGCGGTTTCATGCGCAGTTGTTGCGCTTGAGGACACGATCAACAGTAGAGAGGCTGACACTGTTGATGCCCTCAAAATGTACATGGTCCTCAATGATCTTTTGCTGAATTTCACTCAGTTTAATGGCATTGTTATCACGGACCATATCAACAATTAGGGTCTCTTGGTGTGTGGAGGATTAGTGAACCCCCATGTGGCAGTCTTTCAATTCTACAAAAATAGAACATGGAGTTACAAAAAATATACATGGAATACCAGGCCTACAAACAGTTAGACCAACCCTCCATTACAATTCTACAGTACATTGGTACAGTGATGTACTGAAACATATATTTACTTACAGTATACTGTGGTACAGTATATAGTATGTCATACAGTAATTGCTGTCAACATTTACATACTGTATTATAATGTCAAAAAAAGGTAATTACCTGTTCTCTTCTCTAAATCTTCAGATTATGGTGGACACAGTGAGTCTACTGATGTTTGGTTGTACCCTTTGTCCAGCCTCCCCCATGCTCATACCATGGACAAGAACATGGTCAATCACAGTAGCTCTGATTTCATCAGATATTACTGTTCTTTGTCTTCGCTGACCACCTCGACCTCCTCTCACACGAACTCTTCCTCTCAGATTTCTGTCCATTGTAGGGCCTCACAAACCAGTGCTCTCTGAACTGGCTTACTGTATATGTCCCTCACATCATTAGCCACAAGTGTGATCAATTTTGAGTTGTTGTGTTCAAGCGGTGACACCTTTGCTTTAATTGTGTTTGACTTTTGTCACCTGTGCTCACCATTATGCAGCACGGGTGCATCACAATGAAAATGTGTTGGCAAGTTGTGTCTAAACAGGTGAAAAGTGCTTATAGTTTTGCCAAAAGAGTGATTGATTCAATCAGTGGGTTCAGGCAACTGAGCATTTGGTTCAGACAATAGGGTTTAGTGTTTTAGCAATTGAGAAAAACTGTAATCACTTCGGTTTCGAGTCGTTCGTTCTTCAAGTCAGACTCACAAACCCATAGCACCATGCAGAAACAGAAATGATTTGGCTTTGGCTGCATTACCCTTTAGTATAATTTGGCTTTGGCTGCATTACCCTTTAGTTTATTTTTATTTATTTATTTCAAATGGAATCAACATTTTCTGCTGAAATTAACGAAATGACTCGAAAAAAGATTTGTTCATTTTGCTGAACGAGACTCAAAGATCCGAGTCAGTAAAATTATCCGAACTTCCCACCACTAGTGCATTGAGAAGTTTGGCGGTTGTGATCGTGATGGATTATTGGGGGAAAGACGGCCGCTTGTCAGCTGATGCTTCCTGTGGTTGAGGTCTGGTGCGTCGCGAAGCGTTGCACATCCAGACTGACTGATTTTGAGCTGTTCTAAAAAGTCAAAGCTGCTTATCCGCCTATCTTGGTGTCGAAGATGACACGCGATCCTCTCTACCTGCCTCTTATACCTGCAAACGTGGTCCGTACCTCTGCGCCACCATTACATACATTACTACACACGCACGCACCCACTCGCATACCTTTTAACTTTCGCACATTCTGTGTGCTTAGTTTTTGTTTTTCATAATTGTTGCTGCCTGTTAAAATTATTGTTTGATGTTGTTGATTTACGACGAAATGAATGAGATGTTTATCAAATGTTTACTTTTTTCTCTTTTCCTTTTTTTATGGACAATTTGTGAATAAATGTGGACACGAAGGGCTCAGGGTTCGTACGGGTGCTTGAAATCCTTGAAAATGCTTGAATTTTGATGTGTTTAAGGTTTTAAAAGTGCTTAAATGTTGGATAAAATGCTTGAAAATGCTTGAAATTGTAACGTCCTGGTTGCGTATGCAACCCACCATTCCCTGAAGGAGGGAACGGAGGACCTAGTCGACGCCGACTGAAATGGGATCACGCTAGGGAGCCTATTGTCTTCGAGTATTTTGAACGAGTCAATACACATTGGCGTGCGAGATCTGCATCTCACACTCCGCCCCGCAGCACGGGTATAAATGCGGAACTAGATGCACCCACCATTTGCTTTTCGCATAGGAGCCGAGCGTAACTCGGAGTCAGCGGTGGTCCAGCGGTAGTGGCAAGGGGACTACATCCTCCGTTCCCTCCTTCAGGGAACGATGGGTTGCTAACGCAACCAGGACGTTCCCTTTCAGTCAATAACGTCGGACGTAGTCGACGCCGACTGAAATGGGATCAACCTTTGAAAACGCCACTAACGCTGCCACCTTCCAGTGCCTAGACAAAAGCCTTCTGATCCTCCCGACGTTTTAGCGGAAGAGGACAGGGCTTAGGCCAGAAAGTCACTGCTGTTCCACAAGACCCACTCAGTTAGACTTAGTAACACTGGGATAAGCGTGCCCAAACATGGAAGGAAGGGATGCTGCGGAAGCCCAACCAACCTGAAGGGGGGGGGGGGGGGATACACATATGAACTGGGCAGATGACCGGGCAGTACAACATATGGAATGTCACTGGTGTTCCTCCAGCCTAGAGAGGGGGGAGACAACACAGATTTTACAGTGACGGCAGAACTCTGCCAAGGGAAAGACACGGGCTCACCGTAGTGAGTCGGACCGTGGAAAAAACACATATGGGATCACCGAAGGGATCGCAACATATGGACCCAGCCTAGCACAGGTTCCACACTGCATACAAGTGGTAGGCCTAACACCGGACGTTCCCCCAGGTCCGATGTCGGAGGGGTGCGGAGGAACTCAACAGGGTTCGGAAAAGGGAACTCAACTGGAACAGAATGGCGCACGTATCCAGTCCATAGGAGGGGAATGGCGCAGCAAGCCGACACTGAACTGAGGCTCACGGTGTTACTAGCTTCTATGAGAAGAGAGCACACGGGAAGCAACCGGTTCAACGCGTAGGCTATAGAATCTACCGAACATATTAGGTGTCGCCCAGCCCGCAGCTCTACAGTCTACATCTGTCAGCGAGGCACCCTGCGCCAACGCCCAAGAGGCGGCAACACTCCTTGTGGAGTGAGCTCGCAGTCCGGGGGGACAGGGTTCACCCTGGGACTCATACGCCAAGATGATGGCATCCACTATCCAGTGGGCCAACCTCTGCTAGGAGACAGCCTTTCCCTTCTGCTGATCTCCGTAACAGACGAAGAGCTGCTCTGAGGTCCTAAAGCTTTGCGTTCTGTCCACGTGCAAGCGCAGGGCGCGAACGGGACAGAGAAAAGCCAGGGCTGGGTCTGCCTCCTCCGGGGGCAGCGCTTGCAGGTTCACCACCTGGTCCCGAAAGGGAGTGGTAGGAACCTTGGGCACATATCCAGGCCGGGGTCTCAGGATAACGTGAGAGTTAGCCGGCCCGAATTCCAGGCACGATCGCTGACCGAAAATGAATGCAGGTCCCCTACTCTCTTGATGGAGGCCAAAGCAAGCAGGAAAACTGTCTTTTGAGACAGAATTTTTAACTCTGCTACCTGTAAAGGCTCAAAGGGCCTCAGGAACCTGACGATCAGATCATGCTTTCCCAGGGACTTCCCGTCCACTGCATCGTGATGTGCAGCAACAGTGGCAACATACACTTTGAGGGTGGAGGGGGACAGCCGACGCTCCAACCCATCTTGCAGGAAAGAAAGCACGGAAATGATCGAACATCTTCGGGGGTCTTCTCGGTGAGAAGCACACTACTCAACGAACAGGTTCCACTTCAGGGAGTAAGCAAGCCTCGTAGAGGGAGCTCTCGCTGAAGTGATGGTATCTACATGAGATACAATGAAAACATGAGCTGTCCACAAAAGCTGTCTCAGCGTGCTGTAAGCCCAAACACGTGATACAACGATTGTGACCGTCAGAGAGAGACAGGGAACGACCGCATTCCAGAAACGCACAGGCGGAATGACACCTTGAAGTGAAAGGCAAAGGGTGCGTGCATCTACTTCCGTATTTATACCCGCGCCGCGGGGCGGCGTGTGAGATGCAGATCTCGCACGGCAATGTGTATTGGCTCGTTCAATAATACTCGAAGACAATAGGCTCGCTAGCGTGATCCCATTCCAGTCGGCGTCGACTACGTCCGACGTTATCGACTGAAAGGTAACTGTATTTCTATCATAACAAATACCTATCTGCCTGAATAGTTAGTTTATAAAATGGATAAATAAAATATAGCCCTCAGATACAGAGCGATTTGCGTTACGCTGGCCAGAGCAAAAGTAGGCAGAGTTTTCATTTTGATTTCCGGGCTTGTTTGGATGCCCCGTTTTTATTGGCCGCGCAGGTAATCGTCACAGAACTTTAACCACGTCGTGGGCTCGAGCTCGCCAATGGTGCGCTCCGCCTTGGTCGACGCAGCAATAAAACGTCCTCATGTGGCGCAGGAAATAAATGGGTTCCATAGTGCAGCGCAATCCCGCGTCTTGTCTGAAAAGGCCATTAGTGACTGAAAGTCAGAGGTGGTAGTGTAGTGTTACAAATGTATTAAATGTTTTTAGGTTCCAATACAATAGTATATTCACTGAGAAAGTTTAGTAGACTGAATTTAGCATTTGAAGTATAAATGTTGATATCAGAATTATCAGTAAGAGATGCATTGCCAGTCCTGATCTCTCTATTGTAAGTTAAGCAATTCAGGTGTCGGACATTAGCTTTTGTCTGTATGCACTTCCTGGCCATTAAGATGGGTGATACAGTCGGGCAGATTACTGAAACTCTCACCTTTTGTTCTAATGGCTCTCGAGCCACTGTCCCAGTCGGTGAAGAGTCTGGCTGATTGGATTAGGATATTTACATTTGAATCACCCTGTTATGCTGACGAGATTAGGTCTGTGGAACTTCCGGTAAAGTGCTGATTCCTGTACTTCACATTTACATGCTTTGTTCAGATTGCTTCCCCCCTTTTATGTAAATCCCTCCCCCTTTGGAAGGATAAAACACTGTGTTTTTAGATATTGAGTTAGACTTGGGTAAGATTTTGGATGAAGCAGACTACAGCAAATAAAGAATCCTGCTTAAAATATAAGCCAAGTCTCCTGGTCTTCGCTTCTGAGTTTTTCTACACTTAAGAAGAAAAAGGTTTACAACAGTAGTGAAGTACATTTACTTCGTTACATTTACTTGAGTATTTTTTTGGGAGAAATTGTACTTTTAAGAGTAGATTTAAATGTGGATACTACTTTTACTTTAACTCGAGTACATTTCTAATGAAAAAAACTGTACTTTTACAGTTGGATACTTTTTACTCTTACTCAAGTAACTATTAAGATTATTACTTTTACTTTCGGTAAATATTTAGTAAGTACTTGTACTTTTACTTGAGTACAGTTTTTGGATACTCTACCCACCTCTGCTGAAAGTACTTGGTGTGATAATGAAATGTAAGTATTGCATGTCCGTTAGGGCACGTTCATTTGTGGAATATGCAGTGAACATAGCCAAAGTTACAACACAGTTACGTGCTACCCGTTAACGTTAGCCCAGTGCATAACAACAATCGTTGATTGCAGAACAGAAATCGTGTAGGATGGAGTGTCATACAAGTAGCCTACTGTAAGGTTGAGGATGGCCTTATGTGATATTTACACTGCTCTATTCCAGTAGATAAATGTACGTATGTCTTGGCAATGAAACACATTTGTTTTTTTTTTTCAATTAATATAGGTTATTTATCAGGCAGGTGCCTGTCCACTGTCAGAGTCTTCTGGGTTAAATTGAATTACAGGTTGTTGTTGCACTTTCTCAGATTTTGTTTAAACCTTGTCAATATCAAGAATGTGTCCCAAAACCAAGGCCTGTAAAATATTACTGTTCAAATCCTGTCTTCATATTTTAAGCCCTCGAAATTTCTTCAGTTTTACAGCCTGAATATCATATTATCTGGGAAGCAATATTTGGATATGTACATAATGAAAAGTTTTTTTGGGAAAAAAATTAAAATAAAACTTGATTTGTTTAAATATCTGATCCGTCTGCTATTATGAAACACAATTTTGCCTGTTTATATAAAAACACTAAATAATAATTTTGGCTATGTATTGGTATGTAATTTACAGTGGTGTAAGGTGCTGGAAAAAGCTTTAAAATGGAACTTGAAAGTGGTTGAATTTGACCGTGGAAAATGTGTACGAACCCTGAAATCTGCAAACGTGGATTAGCATGACGCGGTTTTCTGCACGGATTTCAAAGACCGGGTTGAGATCTACTACCGCTAGTGTTGAACTTTATTAGGTGTTCAAGCACGAAGTGCTGAAAACCTATTGTATTTGTACTGATTTTTATTATTAGGTGTTCAAGCACGAAGTGCTGAAAACCTATTGTATTTGTACAGATTTTTTTTATTATTAGGTGTTCAAGCACTAAGTGCTGAAAACCTATTGTATTTGTACTGATTTTTATTATTATTAGGTGTTTTTTTTTTTTTTTTTCTTTATTTATTTTTAAACAGGGACAATGCAAAATATACATTAACCTTAAGAGGAGAGATGCATTTTACCAGGTTATAGCACTTGTGCTAATTTTCACCTGTAGTCCCTGGGCAGGCTGATGTCAACAGATACACATATTAATAAAATCATTCCTCTCAAAAACAGCACAAAAAAACACAATAAAAGAAGAAGAAAAAGAGTCACACCCTTCATTCATTCTTCAACATTCATTTACAAATACCCTCTCACATACACGTCAATTACAATACATTATGCAAGCATGTTTGTTTTAAAAGAAGCCATTTTTTGGCCCGGTCTGAAAAAGTGCTAAAATGTACACATGTGGTCAGCTCCGTTGGCAACTGATTCCATTGTCTGATGGCCACACACGTGTTCAAGCACGAAGTGCTGAAAACCTATTGTATTTGTATTGATTTTTATTAGGTGTTCAAGCACAAAGTAAAAATACAGTCAAAAGCCTATAAATCATAAATAAAAACCCAAAACTTCACAAACACTGATGAGCATATGTGTCATAACATGGTGAAGAAGCATGCAAAGTTTCATGGAGATCGGACCATAGGTGAAAAAAAAATTCCCCTAAAACGCATTGTGCAGCCCAAACCGTAAAGCCTAGAGACTTGAAACTCGGCCAGATGGTCGGCCACACTTTTGGGGAGAACCTATCAGAGTATGACCCCGATTGGCCCATAGGTGGCTCTACAGCAACCAAACGTACTAAATTGCTCATAACTCATAGACCGTTGGTCCTAGCCCGAGTCTTTTTACACAACTGTAATCCTTGGCTCAAGACAGATGAGATGTATATCTGTGATTTCGATTTAAGCAAAAACAAAAAAAGTTATGTCGGATTTTGTCCAAAACCTACTTTTGCGAACTAGTCCCTGGTTTTTCGCCCCATCGGAACCAAACCAGTCTAGGCCTATTCTCTGGACTCGCTAGATCAATAATTATCGGGAAAAAGTTGAAATTTTGCAATTGGGTGGCTGTAACAGGGTCATTTAGAAAAATGGGCTTGTCAAAATACACTCAAAAGCCTATAAATCATAGATAAAAACTTAGAACTTCACAAAAATTGATGAGCATATGTGTCAGAACATGGCGAAGAAGCATGCAAAGTTTCATGGAGATCAGACCATAGGTGGCGCTATAATTGTCAAAAAGGTTTAATTATTATTAGGTTTTCAAGCACGAAGTACTGAAAACCTATTGTAATTGCTATTTGAAAAACAAAAATCTCCTAAAACGTATCATGCAGCCCAACCGTAAGGCCTAGAGACTTGAAACTCGGCCAGATGGTAGGCCACACTTTTGGGGAGAACCTATCAGAGTATGACCCCGATTGGCCAATAGGTGGCGCTACAGCAACCAAAAGTACTAAATTGTTCATAACTCATAGACCGTTGGTCCTAGCCCCAGGCTTTTTACACAACTGTGTAGGGTATGGACCAATCAGACACATACTAATTATTCATTATATACAAAGGTTTATGAAACTCCTCACACAGCCCAAATGAACAAACACAAGGGCAGAAACAGTGTCATCTTACAGGGCATGATAAGGAGATTTTACGACCTCCGAGGAATGTGGCCACATACTCAAAGAGAGAGACTATGAAACAGAAACCCTCTTTAAAACAGACTTTGCTGCATTAATCATAGACTAACTGATCTATAAATGAACATGCATAAAACTGTGAAAGAAACAGTGTAAATGGTTTACTGTCTCGTGTACTATTAGGTATATATTATGGTATGTATCCTGGTATACAACCAACTAACGATCAATGTAACCTCACCTGTATCATGCCTCCTACCTAATTAATCCTCATTTAATGACTCACACTTTGATGTACATCACCTTCTTCTAGAATGCAGTGTGGATGTGTTATAGCTATCTGAGCATTAATGAAGGTATAATCATGCTAGGGACAAAGATCCGTAAATCAACTAAGAGCCACTTTCCCTCTCAGACATGTCACCTTTCTTATTGGTCGAGCTCAACCCTTAGGGGAGGATCTTTTCCAGGCTTTATTAGAGACAGTCCACATGTGACCTCCCTCTCTTAGTTCTTTCATCCAGCCGCAACGCTGTTCTGGTTATATCTGGTCTGTTATACTGGGGAACCCCCTCCCCCTCCACGGGGGCCCCAGGGCCCAGCAGGCCTCGATTCCAACCAGATATGGGCTCAGGCAGGAGAGAGATGACTCTCTCACAAAGAACCAAGGACAATCTCAAGAGTTTTAGAACAAAGACTCCAACCAACAACGACTCCAATCACCCATCCTTCCGACTTCCTCACTTCTCCTGGGTGCTCGGCGTGGCCTCAACAGAGTCCCAGGCCTTGACCAAACCAGCCAGGCGTTCCTGGAGAAAGAGAACGCTCAACCAACTTCCACTTGACACTGCCGGAACCATCAACGACTTCAATTTTCAACAACTTCAAGAATTGTTCCCATTACAAATGCAAGTATTCAATTCAATGAAATGTGAAAATGAAATTCTGATGGTTCTTCTCATAGACCCTCTTCCGGTTTCCAATTTCATCCTATCACTAACCTATTTATTAATTCATGTGTGTATGTTGTTTAGTTTATTTATATTCATATAAATATCTATATTTAGTTAATAAAACTTGTACATAATATGTATTTGGTTCTGTTTTGTTTGCAATACAAGTCACTTTACGATCACGGTTTTTGCTACTGGCTCAAAGTACTGTACAGGCGAAGAAATAATTATTCTTCTGTGGCCATGGAAGATACCCTTTTCTTAGAATAAATTAATAATCAAAAGTGTTCGTTGGAAGAACTGATTAATTGATTGTATTATTAATTCAGCCACATCAAGTTAATCCAATTAACTGACCCAAATATTTATAATTAATAATAACAAGATATTATTGATTATTAATATTTCCAAAAAGCTGAGTTCCTTACAACTGTAATCCTTGGCTCAAGACGGACAAGATGTATATCTCCGATTCCGATTTAGGCAAGACAAATTCTCCGCTATGTCGAATTTTGTCCAAAACCTACTTTTGGCATAGAATAAAACTGTATCTGCTATAGGATAAACTTAAAGCTACAAAAAAATATAAAGTCTTGGTAAATGTTTTTAGTTAGGGTGACCATATTGTAATGAGTAATACATCATTTCCATTCAACTTTTGGCCCGTAACAATAGAATAATGACAAACAAATTAAAAAAATACATTTGCACACGGCCCACTGTGTGAAGCTGCACTTACGATTTGGCATGTTGTGTGCAATACTGCTCCGCTGTCTCTCGGTCGCAGAGCCGTCCACAAGGCAGCCTCTTGGGAATTACGTCACGCAACAAAGTACCGTATTGTGTGCAAAGGCAAGCGCCAGTCAATTTAAAGTACACGCTTAATGGTCCCATGAAAAACTGTGAAAACCGTACATTTTCATGAATTTATAAAACCCAGACGGACGCCCCAGACAGTACGTAAAAAGTGGACATGTCCAGGCAAAAGAGGACGTTTGGTCACCATAGATTTAGTTGGGTTAGTGTGGCATCAACTGCATTTAGTTGAGTTTTTTTGTAATCAATGTCTAGAAACGGTATCCATTTGGTTTCAATGAGAACACAAAATGGTTTAGATGGCCTTTTTCCACCTGTATTTACCGCTTAACACTTGTGATTGGATGTGTCTTATTACCAGGTAGAACCAGGTAGAAACAGGGTACAACTTCTAGGATACGACTGCACCCAAGCCTGCTGGAGGTTACAACAGACCCGTCGCCAGACCTCAGTCTTAAGGGGAATATATGAAATGTATGGGGGGGCACAATTATTGTTAGCCTACAGTATGTATATTTATAATAATCAACTCTAGTCGCGCAGCACGTAATCATCACGTTAAACATACCAACAGCAATATGACCAGGTAGCCTAACGTTATAGTCTAACGTTACACCACATTACACAGAAGCAATGTTACGAATATCCATAAAACACTTGACTACACAACATATTAGATGTAACACCAGAAACATTTCTCAAACATTGCATTTTAAAGCAGTCAACAGAGGGATATGCATTGCCATGACACACACACACGCAAATACACTCGCACAGATACTTTGAGTGGAGGCAGCGCTGTCCTCTCTCCAATCCCAGTACAGCGGGAGGAAGCGTTTCTCCGAGCAGAACCTCCTCATCAAAGTATCATTCCACTCGGAAGGAACTGAAGCGAGTAAGCCGGCGAAAACTCATTTTGAAACAGCTTTCAAATATGCGTGGTAACTGTTGAGCGGCTTAGTTGTATGTTACGTACGTAGCCTAAGGTTCTTTTGTAAGGCGGTGATAGGCTGTTGCAGTGTAGATTCCCATCAATCAAACTAAATCACACCATTGTTTCTTTATATTTTTTATATGTTAATGATAAAGAATGCAACATTAATGCAACACAAAATTAGCAGCTATGATAATATTAAAATTAAATTAAAATTAAATTATCTGTGCCTCAAGTGGGGGGGCACAAGCATTTTTGGGGGCGGGCCGCCCCCCTATGGCCCGCCCATAGCGACGGGTCTGGGTTACAAATGATCTAAAACCCTAGGCATTGAAAGGAGACTTTAATTTTCCTCTAAAAACAACATTATTATTCCCCCACACCCTCCTCAGAGGGGGAAGGAGTAACATTTATTTTCCTCTGAAACAAGACAATGATTCACTCTTCTCTAAAAACGACATGTTTTACCCCACACTCTTCTCAGAGGGGGAGGGAGGAGGTTATTAATCTCCATCAAAAGCAGTTCGCTGCTCGTAGGAAAACGTCTCGGTTACGTATGTAACCCTCGTTCCCTGAGTAGGGAACGGAGACGTTACGTCGGATGACGACGATTGGGGTTTCGCTTAGAAAGCCTATCAACTTCGAGTATTACAAAACGAGCCAATGGCAAAGAAATGCCATGGGTCTGCGGAATTTGCATGACGTAACTCCGCCCCACCTCGTGGGTATAAAAGGAGGACGCCAGCAACAGGCAGATATGTTTCTTCGCTGAGGAGCCAAGACTGAGCTCAGGCGATCCCCGCGGTACAGCGGAAAGTGGCAGGCAGACGTAACGTCTCCGTTCCCTACTCAGGGAACGAGGGTTACATACGTAACCGAGACGTTTCCTTTCGTTGTCACTCCGAGTTACGTCGGATGACGACGAATGGGGTTACCAGTCTAATCACGCCACCTTCTCAGCTGTCTTCCAGTGCCCTGCGTAAATCTGAGATCCCTGTCGTGAGACTGGCACGGACGAAGGACTCCTATTTAGCACAGGAATACCAAGGTACACTGGGGAGCATATCCCAAATTTTAGGGGAAATATGCAATTACTGCCAACCCAGAGGGGGGGGGGGGACTTAGAGAATACACATATGACCCGAAGGAGACATATGGAGAACACTGGGGTGTCCAGCCGCAGGTGGAATATTTCAACCCCAGGGGTGGCAAGGTGGCTTGCCAAGGGAAAGACACATGCTCAAGAGAGTTACAGTGGAAATACACATGTGGGGGTCGCTCAGAGGAGGGACCATGCACACGGGAGGCACCTAGCCGTCACGCAGACAATAGACACTGGCGCCGACGTCAGGAGTGCTGGAGGAGCTCAGGGCTTTCGGGGAAGCTCACCTGAGGAGAATATCGCACGTATCCAGTCCGTGGAGTGGAATGGCGAGCAAGCGAAGACACCTGAGCGGGTCCGGTACTAGCTGGTTGAAGCGAGTACACGAGAGGACACTGGCTCCACTCGGAGATTATAGAATCTGGCGAATGTGTTAGGTGTTGCCCAGCCTGCAGCTCTGCAGATGTCTGTTAGCGAGGCGCCATGCGCTAGAGCCCAAGAGGATGCCACACTCCGGGTGGAGTGGGCAGTCACACCAAGGGGGCACGGTCGACCTTGCTGCTGGTATGCCAAGGCAATGGCGTCCACTATCCAGTGAGACAACCTTTGCTTGGAGAGAGCCTTTCCCTTCAGCTTCCCACCATAACAGACAAAGAGCTGGTCTGAGGTCCTGAAACACTGCGTCCTGTCTACATAGGCGCGGAGGGCGCGTACTGGACAGAGCAGTGCCAAGGCTGGGTCTGCCTCCTCCGGGGGCAGCGCTTGCAGGTTCACCACCTGGTCCCGGAAGGGAGTGGTAGGAACCTTGGGCACATATCCAGGCCGGGGTCTCAGGATCACGTGAGAGTAAGCCGGCCCAAATTCCAGGCACGCTTCGTCAACGGAAAATGCATGCAAGTCCCCCACCCTCTTGATGGAGGCCAATGCAACCAGGAGCGCTGTCTTCATAGACAGGAACTTAAGCTCCACTGATTGCAAAGGCTCAAAGGGAGCACTCCGCAGGGCAGTTAGAACCACTGAGAGGTCCCAAGAGGGAACGAGAGGAGGGCGAGGAGGATTCAGTCTCCTCGCTCCTCTCAGGAACCTGATGATCAGGTCGTGCCTTCCAACAGACTTACCTTCGACTGGGTCATGGTGTGCGGCAATAGCGGCAACATAGACTTTCAGGGTGGAGGGAGACAGCCTTCGCTCCAGCCTATCTTGAAGGAAGGAAAGCACGACACTAATCGAACATCTCCGGGGGTCTTCTCGGTGAGAAGAGCACCAGTTGACGAAGAGGTTCCACTTCAACGCGTAGACGTGTCTCGTGGACGACGCTCTAGCGGAAGTGATGGTAGCCGCCACCGTAGGTGGAAGGGTACTCAAACCTGCTTCGTCCCGTCCAGGAGCCACACGTGGAGGTTCCAAGGATCGGGACGAGGGTGCCATAGGGTGCCCCGTCCCTGAGAAAGGAGGTCCTTCCTCAGGGGAATCGGCCAGGGAGGTGCTGTCGCGAGGAGTACTAGTTCGGAGAACCAGGTCCGGGCGGGCCAGTATGGCGCGATCAGAATGACCTGCTCCTCGTCCTCCCTGACCTTGCGCAGGGTCTGCGCAAGAAGGCTCACTGGGGGAAACGCATATTTGCAGCCCCGCGGCCAGCTGTGCGCCAGTGCATCCGTGCCGAGCGTGCCCTCGGTCAGGGAATAATACAGGGCGCAATGGGTCGAGTCGTGAGAGGCAAACAGATCTATCTGTGCGTCTCCGAACTGGTCCCAAATCAGCTGAACCGACTGGGGATGGAGTCGCCAATCTCCCGGGAGGGGCTGAAGCCGTGAGAGCTCGTCGGCTGCACAGTTCAGGGCTCCGGGGATGTAAATGGCATGAAGCGACCTCAGATGCTTCTGACTCCATATGAGGAGGTGGCGGGCGAGTTGCGACATACGGCGGGAGCGTAGACCACCTTGATGGTTGATGTACGCTACAGTGGCGGTATTGTCTGAACGGACTAGTACGTGTTGGTTCTTGAGCACGGCCCGGAAGCGGCGCAAAGCAAGACGTACGGCCAGCAACTCGAGGCAATTGATGTGCCAGAGGCGGCGGGGTCCTGTCCAGGAGCCCGCGGCAGCACGTCCATTGCACATGGCACCCCAGCCCGTGGAGGAGGCATCTGTCGTTACAACAACATGCCGCGAAGCTCGTTCCAGGGGCACTCCGGCCCGTAGAAAACTGAGGTCCGACCACGGGGTGAAGGTCTGACGGCAAGACGGAGTAACAGTTACTCGGAAGGTGCCGTGTTGCCATGCCCACCTCGGGACTCGGTCGCGAAGCCAAAGATGAAGCGGTCTCATATGAAGCAATCCGAGCGGTGTTGCCACGGCTCCAGATGCCATATGCCCCAGGAACCTCTGAAAGAGTTTCAGTGGAACCGTACTCTTGCCCTCGAACTGTCTAAGGCAAGTCAGCAGTGACTGCGCGCACTCGCTCGTAAGCTGCGCGGACATGGCGACCGAGTCGATGTCCATACCGAGAAAAGAGATCCTCTGCACGGGGCAAAGTTTGACCTTTTCCCAGTTGACCCGAAGGCCCAGACGAGCTAGGTGCTGGAGCACTAGGTCCCTGTGTTCGCATACCTGGTCTCGAGAGTGAGCTAGGATCAGCCAGTCATCGATGTAGTCCAGGATGCGAACCCTGTGTTCCCGAAGGGGAACAAGGGCTGCCTCGACGACCTTCGTGAAGACGCGAGGAGACAGGGCTAGCCCGAAAGGGAGAACCGCGTACTGGTATGCCTGCCCCTCGAAGGCAAACCGAAGGAACGGTCTGTGTCGAGGGAGAATGGAGACATGAAAGTAGGCGTCCTTCAGGTCGATTGCTGCAAACCAATCCTGGGGCCGCACACATCCGAGAATGTGTTTGGCAGTGAGCATCTTGAACGGCAGCCTGTGAAGGGAACGGTTCAGCACACGCAGGTCCAGGATTGGCCGTAACCCACCGGTTTTCTTGGGGACAATGAAGTACGGGCTGTAGAAGCCGGTCCTCATCTCGGCCGGAGGGACGGTCTCGATCGCACCCTTCGCCAGCAGGGTGGCGATCTCTGCTCTCATGATAGGGGCGTTGCCACCGACCAAAGTGGAGCGGACTCCCCTGAAGCGGGGAGGAGACCGCGCGAACTGAATCGCGTAGCCGAGCCTGATCGTCCGTGCGACCCAGCGGGACAGGAGGGGGAGCTTTAGCCAGGCTCCCAAAAACTGTACCAGCGGGGTCATACGGACCACAGACTTCCCACCGATGGTGCAGCAGGGCGGAATGACTGGCCCGGACGAGGACGGCATAGCGGCCCGGTGTGGGGGCACAGTCATTAACCGCGCCCTGACAGAGGAGACCAGGGAAGGAAGAACGTTCCACGGGGGTCTGCTCTGCCAGGGGGCTGGCGACAGAGGCGGAAGGGAGCGGCACGGTCCGGGGACGGCGCGCACTGCCAACCGGCTCTGGGACAGAGGGGGACGAGGGGTGCACGGCTCGGAGGCGGCGCACCGTGTCGTCGGAGAACTCTGTGTGCTCAGGGATGGGAATGTTACTTCTTTCTTTAACCACATTAGGGTGCTGCCCACCCGTGGGTGAGCAGCGGGGAGTGGAGAACAAAAGATTCTCCCCCAGCCCTCCACCGGGGGAAGGAGTGGTCCTGCTACCATCTCCTGAGAAGTAATTTTCAGCATCCCTGAGCAGCCCGTCTCAGGAGCGGCGCTTGGCCTGGCGTTTAGCGGGGGGCGGGGCTGGAGAGGGCTGGGGCGCCTTCTTACGGCTTCCTCCGCGACCGGGCCTGGGTGGAGGCTGCTGCTTGGGCCGGGCGGGAGGGGCGGGAGCCGCAGGAGGGCGCCCTTGGCGGCGAACAGACTGAGGGATCTGCCCGGTCGGCTGGGTGGAGGCAGCAGCGGGCCGTCGGGGCAGAATGTGCCTAATGGCCTCAGTCTGTTTCTGGGCGGTGGAGAACTGTTGGGCGAAGTCCTCCACCGCACCGCCGAATAGGCCGGCCTGGGACATGGGGGAGTCGAGCAGGCGAGAGCGCTCAGCGTCCCGCATGTGAGCCAGGTTCAGCCACAAGTGTCTCTCCTGGACCACAGCTGTGGACATCACCAGACCCAGGGAGCGTGCGGTCACCTTCGTCGCCCGGAGGGCGAGGTCAGTGGCGGCGCGCAGCTCATCGAAGAGCCCTGGGTCCGTCCTACCCTCGTGCATGTCCCTTAGCATCTGCGCCTGATAGACCTGCAGAGTGGCCATGGCATGCAAAGAGGCAGCCGCCTGTCCCGCCGCTCTGTAGGACTTCGCCACTAGGGTAGACGAGAACCTACAGGCCTTGGATGGGTGCTTAGGCTCGCCGCGAGAAGAGGCACTCTGAGGACACAACTGCATCGCAACAGAGCGCTCAACCGGGGGGAGCCCAGTGTACCCACGGGCGGCTGCCCCATCGAGGGGAGGAAAGGCGGATGAAATCAACGAGCGGTCGCGGGAAGACATGGGAGTCTTCCAGGACTTCGAGATTTCATCATGCACGTCCGGGAAGAAAGGTATTGGGGCAGGCTGAGGACGGGAAGCCGCAGATGCACCCAAAAACCAATCGTCCAGCCGCGAGCGCTCAGGACAGGGTGGAGGGTTCCACTCCAAACCACTGCTCGCGGCCGCCCGGGAAAGCATGGCCGTCATCTCTGGATCGGACTGAGCCACAGCCGTATTCACACCTGAGGGTGGCAGCTGTGACGAGTCGTCACTTCCAGACGAATCAGACCCGCCTAGTGATGCTGCGATTGACATCGCATCTTCCTCTGGAGCGCCAAAGGAAACCCGCGGGACCTCAAAGGACGGTCCCGCGAGGATCCCCTGAACGCTCGCGGGTTGCAACACTGGAGAAGGTGCTGTGGGGCACGGACACATAGTCGGCGCTTTGTTCCACACAGTCACCCTCAGATCACCCTGGCCACCAGCCGAAGTAGAGCCTCTCGAGGAGGCGCTAGATCGGGGTGTGGATGAGGGGACTCTCACTCTTGCGAGATCCTTGAGTCTCGATCTAAGTGTTGCGATGGTCATGTTCCCACAGAAAGAACATGACTCATCCACGAGCGCTGCTTTAGCGTGATCAAAGCCCAAACACACCAAGCAACGCTCGTGCCCATCAGAGTCAGACACCAGTCGACCGCAACCAGAAGTGCACGGGCGAGGCATCTTTAAAAAGACGTGCCGCGTGCAAGCTCTTTTTGTGAGAGAAACTCAGTGCTGAAGCGCCCGCGGAGAACACACTCGCTGGCAAACCACGCTCAGATAAGCAGGAAGTGTGCACTCGCCGGGAGATCGCCGTCACACCAACACTGGAGAGTTGCTCGTCTCGTAAGAAGCTGACAATCAGAGATAGCTTAAGGAGTGAAGAATTACACTTGGCTCCGAAGCGAAAACATATCTGCCTGTTGCTGGCGTCCTCCTTTTATACCCACGAGGTGGGGCGGAGTTACGTCATGCAAATTCCGCAGACCCATGGCATTTCTTTGCCATTGGCTCGTTTTGTAATACTCGAAGTTGATAGGCTTTCTAAGCGAAACCCCATTCGTCGTCATCCGACGTAACTCGGAGTGACAACGAAAGGGAACTACTATTCTCCTCTAAAAAACAGACCTATGTACCCCAACACCCTCATCAGAGGGGGAGAGAGGAGATTACTTTACTTTGAAACAAGGCGTCAAAACTCTCCTCTAAAAACAACATACTGTACCCAACACCCTCCTTTTTGTTATAATTTTATTCTCCTTTAAACAATTATTGTACCCCAACACCCTCCTCAGAGGGGGAGGTAGGAGATAGGGAGGATAAAAAAGGGTAAAAGCTCAGCCAGCGGCCCCATTTAAATATTCTCCTCTTTTTTTGAATGTGAAAAAAGCCCTCTGATCTGAGTGCGGCTTCCTCCTGTTATGGTACCTCTGCACACTTTTGTTCCCCTTTTCAGGAACTCAATCCCAGCTAGAGCTCAGATTATTTGGGAGGAGTTCACAGCCAGCGCGGAATAAATTCTGCGTTCGACTGGGTTCTCGCCTCTCTAAACCTGTTCACCATTATCTCAACAGTAGCGTCAAACAGTCGTGAGGGCGAGACGGGCATCCAAGAGGACAGCTTTGTCACACTCCTTGATCCCCTAACAAATTGGTCCACAGATGCCTCTCTGTCGTCACCATAGCAGCTATAGACCATCCAAGGGAACGGGCTGCCTGCCTGGTGGCACAAAGAGTTCAGTGGTCATGCGCAGTTCAGAAACCACCTCGGGGATAACCCCTCCCCCTGATCCAGGTCTTTGAGCAGATCTGCCTGGTAAACTTGCAATATTGCCATAGTATATACAGGTCCTTCTCAAAAAATAGCATATTGTGATAAAGTTCATTATTTTCCATAATGTAATGATAAAAATTAAACTTTCATATATTTTAGATTCATTGCACACCAACTGAAATATTTCAGGTCTTTTATTGTTTTAATACTGATGATTTTGGCATACAGCTCATGAAAACCCCAAATTCCTATCTCAAAAAATTAGCATATCATGAAAAGGGTCTCTAAACGAGCTATTAACCTAATCATCTGAATCAACTAATTAACTCTAAACACCTGCAAAAGATTCCTGAGGCTTTTAAAAACTCCGAGCCTGTTTCATTACTCAAAACCGCAATCATGGGTAAGACTGCCGACCTGACTGCTGTCCAGAAGGCCATCATTGACACACTCAAGCAAGAGGGTAAGACACAGAAAGAAATTTCTGAACAAATAGGCTGTTCCCAGAGTGTTGTATCAAGGCACCTCAGTGGGAAGTCTGTGGGAAGGAAAAAGTGTGGCAAAAAACGCTGCACAACGAGAAGAGGTGACCGGACCCTGAGGAAGATTGTGGAGAAGGACCGATTCCAGACCTTGGGGGACCTGCGGAGGCAGTGGACTGAGTCTGGAGTAGAAACATCCAGAGCCACCGTGCACAGCCGTGTGCAGGAAATGGGCTACAGGTGCCGCATTCCCCAGGTCAAGCCACTTTTGAACCAGAAACAGCGGCAAAAGCGCCTGACCGGGGCTACAGAGAAGCAGCACTGGACTGTTGCTCAGAGGTCCAAAGTACTTTTTTCGGATGAAAGCAAATTTTGCATTTCATTCAAGGTGCCAGAGTCTGGAAGAAGACTGGGGAGAAGGAAATGCCAAAATGCCTGAAATCCAGTGTCAAGTACCCACAGTCAGTGATGGTCTGGGGTGCCATGTCAGCTGCTGGTGTTGGTCCACTGTGTATTATCAAGGGCAGGGTCAATGCAGCTAGCTATCAGGAGATTTTGGAGCACTTCATGCTTCCATCTGCTGAAAAGCTTTATGGAGATTAAGATTTCATTTTTCAGCACGACCTGGCACCTGCTCACAGTGCCAAAACCACTGGTAAATGGTTTACTGACCATGGAATTACTGTGCTCAATTGGCCTGCCAACTCTCCTGACCTGAACCCCATAGAGAATCTGTGGGATATTGTGAAGAGAAAGTTGAGAGACGCAAGACCCAACACTCTGGATGAGCTTAAGGCTGCTGTCGAAGCATCCTGGGCCTCCATAACACCTCAGCAGTGCCACAGGCTGATTGCCTCCATGCCACGCCGCATTGAAGCAGTCATTTCTGCAAAAGTATTCCCGACCAAGTATTGAGTGCATAACTGAACATAATTATTTGAAGGTTGACTTTTTTTTGTATTAAAAACACTTCTTTTATTGGTTGGATGAAATATGCTAATTTTTTGAGATAGGAATTTTGGGTTTTCATGAGCTGTATGCCAAAATCATCAGTATTAAAACAATAAAAGACCTGAAATATTTCAGTTGGTGTGCAATGAATCTAAAATATATGAAAGTTAAATTTTTATCATGACATTATGGAAAATAACGAACTTTATCACAATATGCTAATTTTTTGAGAAGGACCTGTAGAGTTCCACTAGTCTGACCGCCCGCTGCATATGCTTTGGCTACCAACCTCAATGTCATTTGATATGTCTTTGACGGCAAAATGGGAGCCTTCATCGATGAGGATGTCCCCGGGAGACGTAATTCGCTAAATTCCACTCCACCCGAGGCATCCTCCCATAACTCGGAATATGGATGTTTCCACGAACCTGACACCTCGGTGAGCAGGTCGGGAAGAAATGGAAAGCTCACCCGGAGCTTTACACTCATGACTTTATATAGCACATTTCCTATGTACTGCCACAGTACAACAGCGCTAGTGCGCTCACCACACACCAGCTAGCTTTTAGTTTGGAGAGGAGAGAGAGTGATCGAGCCAATTGATTGAGTCGATTGATAATGGTCAATGGAGGGAATTTGGCCAGGACACCCGGGTTACACCCCTACTCTTTACAAGATGTGCCATGGGAATTTTAATGATGACAGAGTCAGGATCTCGGTTTAACCAAAGGACGGTGCTTGTTTTAGTATAGTGTCCCCATCACTATACTGGGGCATTAAGACCCAGACCACAGACCACAGGGTGAGCACCCCCAACTGGCCTGAGTAACACCTGCTTGACTTTGCAGATATCACTCGTCTAATCGACTGTCTGCGATCTCACATTTCAAGCAGGACCATTCGAAACTCAGTCTGGCTGTAGAACGAGTCATAAGCTCCACTAGCTCATCGTATTCAACGTTTAGCTGTATGGACCAGGAAACAGATCTTTTATAAATATCTGTCTCTACTTACACCACGCTTTCTATATAGTCAAAATCATAAGCGTGGAACGAGTCCTTATTTACCACGGAAGAAGTGAAGCGAACTTTCTACACTCCTCAAACAGGTGTGTGCGAGATCCCCACGGCTGCAGCCTGTGCGCTGCTTCGGCAATCACAGGGTTGGACGCCTCTGGCCTTCTTGTCTCCAGCATCACCTTTGCCAACTGCTCATCACCGAGGCTCCGCCTTGGGCTCCAGACATTTGCAGCTTATATGAGCTTTAAGGTATTGATAATTCAGTATAATTTGTGTTAAATGAACACATATTTGTTTGTTTGCAGTGGCGCCAGTAGTAAAACATGAAGGAGAATCTGCTGAGATCTTCTGCCCTTGTGATTCAATCAATAAATCAAAGTCAAAGTCTCTCTGTAAGGGGGGAAGTGCTCCACTAGAGATAGAAATACTCAAAAATGAGACTGTGAGAGAAGAGAAAGAGACCAAGACTGATAGATTGACTCTGAATGATGAAGTCACTGCAGGTGTCTTCACTGGGACCATCACTGGACTGGGAGCAGAGGATGCTGGGAAATACTGGTGTGCAGTGACATTAGAGAGAGACGTGAATTATCTTTACACTCATCTGATCATCATCATGAACAAGGGTGAGGAAGGTTTATACATCTGGATATGTGAAACTATGGCTGTGAATTGATGTTCTTATATTTCAATATTTCCAGAGCTGAACTTGACTAAGTATGAAGGAGACGACATGTCAATCCAGTGCAAACATCATGATGAACTTCAGAAATGCTTCTGCAAAGCACACAAACCCTCCATGTGTGTGAAGGATGGAGTTTCATTGGAGAAGATCAGAGACGATCGATTCTCGTTCAGTGATGAAGCTCCTACTGGAGTCTTTACTGTAAACATCACTGATCTGAGAGAAGAGGATTCTGGGATATACTGGTGTAGAGCTCACACCATTACTAAAGTCAATCTAGAAGTCAAGAAGAGTAAGCATTCCCTTTATTTCCAAAGTTGATTGTTATGCTGCTAATTATAATTGATTTGTTTTTTTTAAAGGAATGCCATAAACAACAAGTTTTGGTAAAAGCAATATTCTGGGTTCAATCTAAGTTAAATTTTATAAAATACTATTAAGCGCTGTAACATTAAAATTAAAATATAAAACCGTAAGCTTCACATTTTTGCATTAATGCCCTCCTAACATTATTATATTAGGAGTCTTGTGAAGAAAATGAGGGATGAGTCAAAATAATTTTTTGAATCAGCTCTATGCCACAAATTATGATCAACATCAAATCTTTAAATGGGGCTCAACCTGAACTACATGTTTCTATTTTAAGGTAATTATTCGCATCAGTGATGGTCTTTGACCTCACAAATAGTGGTAGATTTTCAGATTAAATGTTTGAACAAGAGGTTTGTGGTTTGTGATCTCCTCAGATTGAAAGCAGAAGTGAGAGAACTGAACAGCCACAAATAGATTTTAGAGGAAATTCACAGATGCAAATGATATTACATTATACCAAAACTAAAGCTAAATTATTTATTATATGTGGTTGTATGTGTTTTTGTGTGTGTGTGTGTGTGTGTGTGTGTGTGTGTGTGTGTGTGTGTGTGTGTGTGTGTGTGTGTGTGTGTGTGTGTGTGTGTGTGTGTGTGTGTGTGTGTGTGTGTGTGTGTGTGTGTGTGTGTGTATAAAAATTGGGGGTTTAGAGATTTATTCTTAGAGATTAAACTGTTCACGTCTACTTGACAGAATTTCTCTGACAGAATCGTCATCTCTTGCGTTTGTGTGTCTTTACCGCTGATCGGAGGGTCAGTCCTGTTATAATACAAATTAAGATACATCAAGACACGAGGTGAGGATCGCACACACGCAAACACACACATGATATTATGGTCTGCTGTCCTTCTGTGACCTGCTACTGTTTTACATTCTCCCTGTGATTGTGAACTCAAATTACATTAGCAGTCTAAGCCAGCTGTCATCTGATTTCATGGAAAAGGGATCTGAAACTTTCTAGATTACATTTTCTTGAGACGCCCAGGTCCTAATTAACAAGAACAACTCATATTTTGTTTCTAAAAGCCACCCTTAGAGTATTGTTTTATCTAATTTTGATTTTTTTTTTTTAAGATTCGTATATTCAGTAATTTTCAGTAACTTGCTCTTTTAAGCTGCTTTGTGGGTAGTGACATATATTTTCTGTTTAGCGCTGCTTTACCGATTAAATTGTAGTTTTTATAACTGAAGAACACTGTTATTGTCCTGTCTATTACTGTGAAGCTGCTTTGAAACAGTCTGTATTGTATAAAGCGCTTTAGAAATAAGGTTTTTACTCATGTTATTCCACAGATCAGCACTCTTCCACAGACAGGACATGAGCAGTGGAAAGGTGAGAGGCGTTTAGTTTCTTGTTATTGAACAGTTTGCTGACTGTATTTTGCACATGAGGCAGAACTGGAACTATGTGAAATACAGAACATGTGAATGACCAGCAGTGACCCCACATTCAGATGTTCAGGGGTGAAAAAAATTGGAAAATTTAAATATGCAATAAGCAAATAATATTTTTTTAAGCAAAAAACTAATATTTTAAAGTCATGATGAAAAAGAAGAAGTGACTAATCTTTTCTTCCATATTGCATTCATCCGACCGAAATGATTTATAAAGATAATGGGGTGTGGAGATTTGGTTCTGGCTGTCGTTGTTGATTGGATGTTGAGATGTGGGCGTGGCACTCAGAAATGGAGGTGAAACAATGCAATGAAAAAATATGAAATATGAAGCATGAACGAATCAATAACATGCGTTTAGAAAATAGATGTGGTGAATGTTTAGTTAATTACACTGTATTAGTGAATTTGGAAAACCCCTCGCTCTGTGAATCTACCTGTTATTTCCTGAACTGAATCTAGTTTTGATCTCTTGTTTCCAGGCGCCTCAGGCTGTGTGTGAATATGAGAATATCAGAGACGTCAGACAGCGCTTAGTTTCAGGAACTGGGGACGATGGGTTATATTCCAACGCTAAACGTTTCACAGACTCTTCTGATCTAAACCACACGCTATATTCCACAGTACAGTTACCCACAATCCCCTCTGATGGGCTCCTGTACGCGTCTGTGCGTTTCCAGAAGCACAAAGAGTCTCTCAGTGACGCTAAAGTCACGTTCAATAACGAGGAGATTTACAGCATGATCAGTCACCGTGAGAGACTCGACTAGTTCAGTGAGATTATCACTGTATTATGTTGCTCTTTATGGAAGCTGGTCATTATTACAGTCAGATTTTAATGTGTACAGTGACTCCCAAATGATGTTGGCTCTTAAGACTCACACTTAAAACTATGAATGACAATTCATTATACAAAATGTTAAATCAAGAGCCATTTATTGTAAAGTAAGACAGCACAAGCACAATTTACAATCAGAACAAGAAGTATTTTGTGAGTTTCTGCTTGTTTGTGATTAGTGGAACATGTTCAAAAATGTGAAGCTATTTGTGAGGAAAAACTCAAGTAGCATTTGTTTGCATGTAAAGTTTGCTCTGCACTGTTTACTGTCTGACATTTATCGATTTAGTTAGTCATTTTGTCACACTCGGGTGAATTTACAGATAAACTGTAGATAAACAGAGCTTCCGGTAATGGCAGCGGACTGATTAGTCGCGGTTTCACCTCTCCCGTTCCACGTTCCTGTTGTTCGCTATCTACCTTCACCCTTCTTTCTCAAAGTCATCATTTAGTTGCTTAATTGCTTCTTTATCATGCCCAAGCCGTCAAAACAGAACAAGCCGGACCTCTCCCGAGGCTTTACGGAAGATTGCACTGATTCGAGTGAGGCTAGTAGTAGCAGTAGCCATGCGGCTGGCCATGAAAGCTCGTTACCTGATTTATCACATGGGGCTCTGTTGAAACACATTGCCGAAGTCGTCGCAGAAGAAGGTCGGCGCACGCAAAAGATGATGAATGACTCTTTTGCTAAGCTGGAGTCTGGCCTGGACGTGAAAGTTGATTGCATCATCAAACGCATCGATGAGGTCGCTGCAGCCACCGACTCCCTTGCGACACGCCAGGCTGAAACAGAAACTCGTATCTCCGTCCTGGAAGATGACATCCCTCCGTTTAAAGGGAAACTGGCTGCACTTGAGACACTTATCTAGAGGGGCGCTCCAGAAGGGACAATATCAGAATCCTTAACCTCAAGGAGTCCGTCGAGGGAAGTGACCCAATACTTTTCTTTGAAACTTTCATCCCAAAACTGCTTGAGTTGCAGTCCCGTCTATATCAGAATAACAGTTGCGAAAGTTAATATAGAAAATAGAGATGTTGCCTTGTTCTCAATTTATGCCCCTAATACTTTTGAAAAATAATTTAACGAACAGCTCACTAAGGTACTGCTGGAGCTCTCTGATTTCAAACTCGTAATAGGTGCTGATTTTAATGCTGTCGTTGACTAGGCTACTCAGTTGACAGATCAGGATACTCTGAAAATTTAGATCAAAAATACGCTTCTGAGGCCTTAAGTTCCTGGATTAACGATACTGGGGTGGTGGATCTCTGGCGTTTATTAAATCCTGGTGTTAAAGGCTTTACTCATCTTTCATCAAGACATAAATCTTTCTATCGAATTGACTTTATCTTTTCTACTAGAGATCTGTTTTATAATATTGTTAATGTTAGCATATTACCAGTGGCTTTTTCTGACCATAATGCAGTGATGGCTTCTGTGTTGTTAAATTCGAATCCAGCTCCCCCTAGATGGCGTTTTAACACCACGCTACTCTGAAATGAAGCATTCAAAACCAAGTTTTCAAGTCAACTAACAGATTTTTTAAATATAAATAAAGGTTCTGTGGATGACCCTAGGATACTCTGGGATGCTGTTAAAGGTTTTATTAGGAATTTTACTGTATGTTATGCCTCCAACATAAGGAAAGCTCGTTCATCCAGATTACACAATTTAGAGTCTAAATTATCAGCACTAGATGGCCTATTACAACAAAGTTATGATGAGGAGGTAAGGCTTCAATTTGACCTTGTGAAAAAAGAGATAAATGCTGTTATGAAACAGCGGGCTGAATTTTTAATTCATAGGACGCGGCAGTTGTATTATTTTAATGGGGCTAAACCCAGCCGTCTATTAGCCCTTAGATTGCGGTCTAAAGAACAATTTGCAGATATCAGCACAATTAAGTCTAAAAATGGTGATATTCTTAGTGAACCCTCACAGGTTAGTGCTACTTTCCGCAGCTTTTACGCTGATTTATATAGCTCTGAGATATCACATAAGCAGGATACTTGTGACAATTTTCTAAACAACATATTGCTTCCTAAGATATCTGAGGGAGACTCTTTAGAATTAAATACCCCCATTACTTTAGATGAGCTTAAGGAGGCTGCTTTGGATATGTCTAGCGGTAAATCCCCTGGGTTGGATGGAATTCCCCCAGAATTTTATACCACGTTCTGGGACAGTCTGGGCCCTCTACTTTTTTATATGATCCAAGCCGCTGTTGAGAGAGGGTCCTTTTCCAGTGATGTGAACATCGCAGTCATTATCCTTTTGCTCAAGAAGGATAAGGATTCTAATGATTGTTCAAATTATAGGCCTCTGTCACTTCTAAATACTGATCTGAAAATTTATGCAAAATTGCTCGCGCGGAGGCTCCAGCCGGCCATGACTAAGCTTGTTAACTGTGACCAGACAGGCTTCATTAGAACATAACTAGCATTATCTTCTGATAATGTTAGGAGATTACTCCATATAATTCATGGGTCATCTTCGTTGACTCTTTCATGTCGCGGTCCTTTCCCTGGATGCTATGAAAGCCTTTGATCGTCTGGAATGGCCATATTTGTGGTCTGTGTTGAAGCTCATGGCTCTGGGGTCCTCCTACATCCATATGATCAACTATTTGACATAGCCAGAGGTTCTCAAAAGGGATGCCCCCTAAGCCCTTTTCTTTTTGCACTCTCGCTAGAGCCTCTGGCTCAGACAATACGCATAGATAAAGGTATCACCCCAATCACAATATGTGGGACCAACCATCACATCTCATTGTATGCAGATGACGTCCTTCTTTTTTTAGGCAATCCACTGCAGTCCATTCCTAACATTTTAACTATCTTTGGCAACTTTGGCAAGATTTGCGGATATAGAATAAATTGGACAAAGTCGGCACTTCTTCCACTGAACAACGCAATGAGAAACACAGCACTACCCTCGGGTATACCAGTGGTTAAACAATTTAAGTATTTGGGCATTATGATTGGTGCTTCATTGCAGTATATAATTAAGACCAACTATGAGGGCATCCTGTCTAAAATTTCATGTAACTTGGATAATTGGTCATCACTTCCAAATTCTCTTAGATCACGCGTCTCGATTATCAAAATTAATGTACTCCCTCGAATTAACTTTGTGAGTTCTATGCTGCCCTTGCCTCCCCCTTCTCGTTTTTGGGATAGGCTACAGAGCATAATTACCAAATTTGTATGGAATGGCAAACGTGCACGTCTTAAACTTTCCTCGATGCATGAGATAGATTCGCTGGTGGACTTTCACTTCCAAACTTTAAGTTATATCACTGGGCTTTTGCACTACGTCCCCTGCTTAGCTGGAATAACGACAAAATTGATGTTTCGTGGCGTTCCCTGGAGGGAAATTTAGTTCTTCCTCTGAAATTAGATGAAGTTCTATTTGCCAATATCCCTCTAAAAAAGTGTACGCTCCGTTTTGGTCCTTTAGTGTCACACGTTCTGTCGGTCTGGAGAGCAGTAGAAAAAGCTTGTAATATCTGATCTAACTGGAAATACATACTCTCCTATCTTTAATAATGATGGTTTGCTAATCTGTAAGCGCCCAATAAAGATTGGCCAGTGTCGACAGTGGTTCGACAAAGGAATTCACTCGGGTGATTTAATTAGTGATAAGGGCCTTTATTCATTTGAAGAACTTTCCATTCCATTTAACCTTCAGAGCTCAACTTTTTTTTTTACTTACAATTGAGGGCAATTTAATATATTTCTATGTGACTTCTGTATGGGCAGCCATAAAGGCCTATGGAGTCCCTTGGACGGCTCCTCTTAAAGATCACCCTTTACTCAAAGCATTATGTGAAACTCGGGGAACAAGAGGATTGGTTTCTAAATTATATAATTTTTTTCTGGAAAAAATGCATCCTCGTCTGACAATAGACTCTTCATGGCGGTCAGATATTCCCGACCTTTCCCACAGTTTTAATTGGGACAGTGTTTGGGTTATGGTAATGCATTCTTCAAGGAATCCGGATCATCAACAAATCCATTTAAATTTTATTCATAGGACTTATTTGACTCCACGTAAACTCTATAGTATGAAGCTTAAACCTGATCCTAACTGCACACTGTGCCATACAGGGGAAATTGGTACTTTTTTCACATGATTTGGGAATGCCCTGGGGTTGCTTACTTTTGGAATATGGTTAAAGAAAATTTGTCCACTCCATTAAATGTTTCAGTCCGTTTGTCCCCATCTGTTTTTATTTTGGACGATCTTTCTGATATCCATCTCAACAAAACGTCCCGGGTTACGTATGTAACCCTAGTTCCCCGAAGGGACGGACGCTGCGTGAAATCGCAGTGGGAACGCCCTCAGCGTGACGCGTCTGAAGCATGAATGAAATCAGTCAATGGAGAGAATGAGCGTACGGCGAGTGACGTCATCGACCAGGAAGCTATAAATATCCCCTGAGTACACAACACGCCAGCTTAAAAGTTACTGAAGCAGCGACCCAAGGGGATGCCGAGAGTATGGCAGGACACGCAGCGTCCGTCCCTTCGGGGAACTAGGGTTACATACGTAACCCGGGACGTTCCCCTTCAGGGACTACCGCTGCGTGAAATCGCAGTGGGAACGCAATACCCACATCCCCATACGACCAAATCCCCGTCGTGTGTCATTAGGAGACACAAACCGACGAGAGAACCTGAGCCCCGGGAGTGGAGCTAAGATCGAGGGAATAAAATCTAACGAAAGTGTGCGGTGAGGACCAGCCTGCCGCATCACAAACGTCCTGAAGAGAAGCTCCTGAAAGAAGAGCTGTAGAAGCAGCCATACTCCGGGTGGAATGAGCCCTTACAGCCAAAGTGAAGGCTGATGGGCCGAACCATAAGCAAGTGGGATGGCCTCGACCACCCACTTGCTCATCCTTTTTCTAGATGCAGGACACCCTTTCTTAGGTGACCCAAACAGACGAACATTTGTTCCGATCTCCTCCACAGGGCAGCTCTGTGGACGTAAGCATCAAAACCCAAACTGGGCACAGCAAATTAATTTTCTCCTGGTCTGACGTCAGAAAAGGCGGAGGACAGAAAACCTGCAGAACTATAGGTCTAACTGAAACAGTTGGAACCTTAGGAACATAACCTGGTCTCGGAAAGAGAAAGGCCTTAACCAACCAGGAGCAAATTCCAGGCACGAGGGAGCCACCGAAAGTGCTTGAATATCTCCAATTCTTTTTAGAGATGAGATAGCGAGAAGAAGGATAGTCTTTAGAGTAAGAAACTTTTCCGAAACTTCCTCGATGGGCTCGAAAGGAGCAAGGGAGAGACCTTCTAAGATGACGGCCAGATCCCAAGCTGGTACCCTTGTGCGAACTGCAGGCCTCAGCCTCAAGGTGACACGAAGGAAGCGAGACATAAGCGGGTGTTTCCCGAGGGAACCTCCACTTGAAGGGGTGTGGTAAGCAGCTAAGGCCGCCACATACACCTTCAGTGTGGAGTGGGATAACCCTGTGGAGAGACGGTCCTGCAGGAAATCCAGGACTGTACCAACCGGGCAGTTAACTGGGTCCTGCTGGCGCTCTCCACACCAAGAGGTGAAAAGTTTCCACCTCGCGGCATATAACTTCCTCGTGGAGGGAGCTCTGGATCGGAGGATGGTCTCAACGACCTCAGCCGAGAGACCAGAATCTATGAGCTGGGCCCCCTCAGAGGCCAAGCCCACAGCCTCCATAGCTCTAGACGGGGGTGAAGGATCGACCCACTCGCCTGAGAGAGCAGATCTCTCCTGATCGGTATCTCTAGGGGAGAGCCGTTGAGGAGAGACACTAGGTCCGCAAACCATACCCGGGCCGACCAGAACGGGGCTATTAGCAGGAGACTGAGCCCGTCCCGGCGAACCCTCTCCAGAACTCCTGGGAGCAGAGCGATCGGGGGAAAAGCGTACAAGCGTGACCTAGGCCACGGATGTACCATCGCATCCAACCCCAGCGGGGCTGGATGGCTGAGAGAGAACCACAGCGGGCAGTGTGATGTTTCTCGAGAAGCAAATAGGTCTACCTCGGCAAGACCGAAATGTTTCCATAGGAGTTCCACCACCTCGGGGTGAAGACTCCATTCCCCGGGCCTCGGCCCCTGTCTTAACAGGATGTCTGCCCCCTGATTTAAATACCCCGGGAGATAAAAGCTCTCAGAGAAAGAATTTTCCCCTGGGACCATAGAAGGATCTGACGTGCCAGTTTGTAAAGCGGGCAAGAACGCAAACCCCCCTGATGGTTGATATAAGAAACCACCGATGTGTTGTCTGTCTGGACAAGAACATGGTGGCCCCTTAGGTCTGGGAGGAAGTGTTTCAGAGCCTGAAACACCGCCAACATCTCTAGGCAGTTTAAGTGCCACAGACGATGATGGTCCTCCCACAGACCCTGAGCCCACCCGTGAGAGAGGCATCTGTCATTAGCATAATGCGACGACAAGGAGCTCCTAACACAGGGCCTTGGTACAGAAACCAAGGATCTTTCCACATGATCAGGGCGTGATGACACCGTCGCAAACTCACGATCATGCGAAGCGGATTTCCCCTCGGGGAGAATCCCTTGGTCCTGAGCCACCACTGTAACAGTCTCATGTGCAAGAGGCCAAGAGGTATCACGTTGGACGCAGCTGCCATGAGACCTAGCAGTCTCTGGAACTGTTTTACAGTGGATGACTGGCCTAGCTTGACCTGATCTACTGCAGCGAGAATCAAAGCAATACGAGCAGGTGACAATCGTGCCTGCATCGTCGTTGAATCCCACACTACACCTAGAAAAGTGGTTCTCTGTAATGGAGAAAGAACACTCTTTTTGGCGTTGAGCCTCAGCCCCAGTCACTTGATATGAGCAAGAACGACATCTCGGTGCCGAACCGCCTGTTGTTCCGATTGAGCTAGAATCAAGCAATCGTCTATATAGTACAGAAAGCGGATGCCCTGTAACCTCAGCGGGGCTATAGCAGCATCCGTACACTTCGTGAATGTTCGGGCTGACAGTGCTAGGCCGAACGGAAGAACCCGATATTGGTACGCTTCGCCCCCGAAAGCGAACCTCAGGAACTTCCTGTGTTGAGGGAGGATAGATACATGGAAGTAAACGTCCTTTAGATCTATCATGACAAACCAGTCCTTGGATCTGATTTGAACATCCCCAGTGACAGACACAGCGCCCTGTAACGTACTGGCAGGGAACAGCTGGTCTGGGCACTCCACAACCCTCCTTGGAGGGGGCGAGCGTCCCTCGGGAAATCGCTCGCCGAGTCTCTCTACGCCCTGTATAGGCAGGGTTAGTAGAACAGACCCCTGAGGGCATCGAGAAAGACAGGGCACCGTGTTTTTGTGCGGTGAACTCAAGTTTTTCCCGATGGGGACCACCCTCAGAGTCCTGACGTTCAGCCCGTCAGGACTTTTTCGACGCGGCCTTTCTGGCGACAATGACTGTCCTCAGATCAGTCCTGCCCCGAGAAGGCCGCGCCGGAGAGCACCCCGCCTCGTCCCTCCAGTTTCTCTGCAGGGGGGCACGAGACGTGACACTCCGCTTCTGCTGTGCTCTTTTTGAAGACGAACTCGACGAAAGACTTTGCTCTGGTTGAACATTCTGCGTGACAGACAGTGCCCTGTAACGGCGCACCGGCAGGGAACGACTGGTCTGAACACACTAGAACCCTCCTTAGAGGCGGCGAGCGTCCCTCGGGAAAGCACTCGCCAGACCCTTCTACGCCCTGTTTCGGCAGGGTTAGTAGGACGTGCCCCTGAGGGCGCCGGGAGAGACAGGGCACCCTTAAGGGAAATGAACGCAAGTCTCTCTCGGCGGGGACCCCCCTCAGATTTCCTTTGAGCAGGTCGGCCTGAAAAGCCTGCATAAAAGTCATCGTATGCAAACATGCAGCCGCCTGCCGAGCCACCGAGTAAGCCTTCCCCACCAGCACAGAGGTATATATATTTATTTAATTATTTATTTTTTGGTGGAAGAGCCGGTGCTTTAAGTGAAGACGATGAAGCAGGAGAGAGATAGCTCGCAAGCGTCTCCTCCGCCTACAGTATCGTCACATAACCAGCAGATTTAGCACCAACAATGTTACCATAAGCATTGGACTGATTTGTGTAAATTCTGCTTGAAACCGGTCTAACCCAGGTCTTTGAAACCTCAGCATGAAGATCTGGGAAGAACGGTAAGCACCGGCTAGAAGGTTGAGGTCGTGCAGACAGAAATCTATCATCTAGATTGCTTTTAATTCTAGAAACCTGTCTATCAGCTGGCCACTCGATACTGTTATTTTTTTTTTATTTTTTTTTAGCTTTTCAACAGCCCGAGATAATACATCCATCAAACCTTCTTCATTTGCAGTATAATGTGATAAACTAGTTTTCTCTGATAATAAACTTTCGACATCCAGCTCCTCAGAACTGGAAAATCTCAATTCAACATCATCATGTGCCTCCACCCGGGCAGAAGTAACCGCCGCAGCGCGTGGTTCCAGAGCCGGGTGAGAGGCACTAGATCTCGTCGGAGATAGCTGAGATAGGGCAGAGCCCGTCTCAACGTCGCCAGCGAGATCCATCTGCGAGCCCCAAGACAAGCGCCGCCGCTCTGCCTCAACAGAAGCGGGACCCGAGCCTCGGGGAGCTCGCAGCAAATCACTCTCCTCGAAGAGCGATCGCCGCGAGCGCAGAGTTCTCAAGGGAAAACGCTCGCAATGCTGACAATCGACTCCCTCGAGAGCCGACTGGGCATTGCTGCACTCCCAAACAAGCCACACTTAGCTCGTGTGAATCCCCACCCGTGATGTGTTTTCTTTTTTTCGAGTACAGGGGGGAACACACTTCTTATACTGCTCGCTCATATTGGTTTTTTTATATAAAATATATATAAAACTCCTGACAAAACAGACAAACACAATCGACAGATTCAGACACACACAGAGCTGCTGAAGTAACTAAAAGCTGGCGTGTTGTGTACTCAGGGGATATTTATAGCTTCCTGGTCGATGACGTCACTCGCCGTACGCTCATTCTCTCCATTGACTGATTTCATTCATGCTTCAGACGCGTCACGCTGAGGGCGTTCCCACTGCGATTTCACGCAGCGGTAGTCCCTGAAGGGGAACTCAGAAACGAGTATTTTTAGCTGGTTTGACAGCTGCTAAGAAAATAGTTGCAACAAGATGGAAACCTCCGCATTCTCTCAATAAGCAGTATTGGGTTCTCACATTTATAGACGTGGTGTATCTCGAATTGTCCACAGGGTGTATTCATGGAGCAATAGAGGACACTAGGCTCTGGGCCCAAACATTGGAGAAACTCAAGGGTCTATTGAGTTGAATAGTTTTGTGAATATTTTGAAGCATATTTTGTTTCAATATCACTTTTTTATTTTTTTATTTTTTTATATTTATTATCCTTCTGATATAGTACCCTTGTTAAAATATGTATGTATGTGTGTATATATATATATATATATATATATATATATATATATATATATACATATATACATATACATATATATATATATATATGTATATGTATGTGTATGTTTATGTATATGTGTATATACATATGTGTATATACTACTTTCACTGGGGTAATTGCTGATTTTTTGTCTTAGTCTTTTTGTACGTTTAAACAATAAAAATGGGACAACAAAAAAAAACTGTAGATAAACACAAGAGCACAACACCTGCTAGAAATCTCCAAGAAAACAACTCGACTGGACACGTTTTTACACGTTTTTAGGAGGTGTTCACATCCAGAAGCGTCTAGAAATGACAAACGGAGCTCGACGCAGGATGTAATTAACCACTTACTGATGTATTTTCATTATGTATTTTCATTACGAATTTTTCTTACTGCAACTGTTTATTTATATTTTCTAATTACACTGTTCATGTTCAGATATGACTCATCTGGAGCAGGGGGACCATATGAAATAAAGCAGTGTTGTAAGATGTCATATCTGTTATGAGACTGTGATATTAATGCATGTTGAATGAATCCTTGTTCTTATCATATCTGTATTATATATTTTATATTATACTTCAAGTGTGTGTGTGTGTGTGTGTGTGTGTGTGTGTGTGTGTGTGTGTGTGTGTGTGTGTGTGTGTGTGTGTGTGTGTGTGTGTGTGTGTGTGTGTGTGTGTGTGTGTGTGTGTGTGTGTGTGTGTGTATACTGGTCTCTGTTTATCAATGATCAGGTGTTTTATATTCATATTGATCATCTTACAGGGAAATGAACCTGCAGAATCAGCTTTAACTAGTCAGTGTTGGACTTCTGATTATGTAGTTTATATACTGCACTTGTTCTGTTTGAGATCGCTGCCTTTTGTTTAAACATTAAACATGTTATTTTGAACAATCTCTAGTTCTCTGGTTTGACAATAATTTATTTGGTAACGGTCAGTAAACAGTGGCATCATGAATTAAGAAAAAACAGACTGATTTCAAGCCACATTTGGAAGCAAGCGGGAGTGTTTTTCTGCTCTTCAGACTACTGTATATATATATATATATATATATATATATATATATATATATATATACTCACACACACACACATACATATATATATATATATATATATATATATATATATATATATATATATATATACACACATATATATATATATATATATATATATACTGTTTTATGGTGTAGGATCTAATATCTCATTATCACCTATATATAAATCCTCAGCACCTTCTACCTTATTTTGTTTATAATCTCAGGTAATGTAAAGTATTGGTAAAATTCTACCTTAGATAATAAGTATTGAAATTCATACAGTCTAGTAGAAAGACCCCTCCGTGGTTAAGTTTTTTATAGAAAGCAGAGACTTGTGGCAGGCAATCTTTTTTATAAAAATTATAAGTATATTTATTATAATTATTATATAAAGGTTACATATAAAGGTTTACATACATATAAAGGTTTAGTTATTTAAAAGTAGTTCACAAGATTCACCAGCAGGTGTCAGGCTTGGATCATCAAACAATGGATAGGCTGGCTTGTCATCCAGCGTCTGATTCACAGATGGAGTACAGTACTTTTTATAAGACTTATCACATATCACACCCCCATATTACATATTCAACATCATATGCACAATCTATCCAATCGTCGATCTTGAACAATGGTCAACTCCTTAACTCCTCTCACAATTTTGTTTCAAAGTTCTGTGTGTCTTATTTCTCTTCCTCCGGGCTCGTCGTCTCAGATTCCGTCTCCTTTTGGTCTGGAACATCATACTCAAGGTAATACTGACATTTTCTTTACTGCATGCTTAGTATTTTTTTTAATACAGGTTACAGTTTATCTATCTGATTAATAAAATCATTTTTACTTAAACATGTCTCATGGTGTTTTCTTTCACCCTTCTTCAATAAAACATCTTTATCAAAATATGTCTCAGTGTATTCTATATAAACCCAATAAACATTTATTTAATTACATTATATGTCTGTGTCTTATTTCCTGGGTTTCTTCCCAGAATCAACTTTTTGCAATTTCATGTTTGTATACAATAGAATACACATCAAGTCTTATAAGCAGTTTTACTATAAAAAGCTGCAATGAAAGACTCTCTATTAAAGTCTCATATAAAAGGCTTTTATGACGCCTTAAGCTCTTAACGCCCTTAACGCCCTGACTGGGCAAAGGAAGCTCGCATCCCTTTCCTCGTTGTAAACTGGTAGGGCAGACAAGGAAATAACCTGAGCCCTGAACGGTGTGTTGAGGGATTTAGGCACGTATCCGTGTCTTGGTTTGAGTATGACTTTTGAGTCATTTGGCCCAAAATCCATACACGTCGCGCTCACTGAGAGCGCTTGTAAGTCCCCTATGCGCTTCACTGAAGCAAGAGCCATAAGAAACACTGTCTTGAATGACAGATGTTTCATGTCTGACGACTGGATTGGTTCGAACGGGGCACCTTTCATGGCTTCCAAAACCGTGGAAAGGTCCCACATGGGGACTGAGGGGGGTCTGGGAGGATTCTGCCCTTATCCAGTAGCTATGGAAGGAAGGAGAGCACTTCCGTAATCCCGCAGTCTAGGGGTGAACAGCATCGGGCTTTGCACCAGCCAGAAAACACAGACCATTTCGAGGAATAGAGCCGTCTAGTAGATGGCGCTCTAGCCTGCGTGATCGTGTTTAACACTCCCTCTGGGAGGTTTGCGGGTACCCGTTGATGGCCCATGCGTGCAGGGACCACAGTTCCGGGCAAGGATGCCAAATCGAGCCCTTGGCCTGAGAGAGGAGGTCTTTCTTCATCGGTACTGGCCATGGGGCAGTGCTGGTCAGCTGCATCAGGACTGGAAACCAGGCCTGGTTTTTCCAGAGCGGAGCCACAAGTAGCACCGAGCATCCTTTTTCCCTGATTTGTTCCAATACCTGAGGCAGGAGTGAGACGGGGGGAAAAGCATAGAGTGGTCAGCGGGGCCAGACATGGGCCAGCGCATCCCTGCTCTTGGAGAAAAACTCCGGACATTGAGCGTTTTCTTGAGACGCAAACAGGTCTACCTGCGCTCTGCCGAATGTCTCCTACAGCAGTAGGACCGTCTACGGGTGCAGAGACCATTCTCCTGCTGGAATATTGTTTCTGGACAGTCTGTCTGGTCCCAAATTCAGGTGACCAGTCACATGTGCTGCTCTCAGTGAGCGGAGATTGTGCTGAGCCCAGACCAGGAGGCGTTCCGTCAGCCTGTAGAGGTTTCGGGACCTGACCCCACCCTGGTGATTTATGTAGGCCACCACTGACATGTTGTCCGAGCGGACCAAGATGTGGTGACCTTTTATTTGGGGACAAAAACGCCTCAGCACTTTGTCGACTGCCATCATTTCTAGACAGTTTATGTGTAGGAGCTTCTCTCGTTCTGACCACTGGCCACAGAACGGTATGCCCTCGAGCAGCGCTCCCCATCCTGAGGTGGACGCATCCGTGGACACCACTTTCACACTCGAGGAAGTCCCCAGGTTTACACCTGACTGGTACCAGTCGCTCGCTCTCCGAGGTTTCAGAGCTGTAACGCATTTCTGATCGACCTTGAGGCGAAATAGACCGGAGGCCCATGCCCGAGGTTGTACTCGCGCTTTTAGCCATAGCTGCAGCGGTAGCATGCGAAGCAGACCCAACTGGAGTACTGATGATGCTGAGGCCATGAGACCCAGCATTTTCTGAAACCGTCTGAGCGGGACTATAGTGCCGCAGCGGAAGGATTTTGTGATGCGCTGAACGTTCAGTCTGCGCTCTGGCAACAGTTGCGCTGTCACAGCGAGTCCAGTTCTGTCCCCAGAAAAGATATTCTCTGACTGGGAGACAGCGAACTTTCGCCCAATTGACTTTGAGACCTAGATTCTCGAGGTATTCGAGTAATATGGTCCTGTGTTCTATGAGCTCTGATTGTGATCGAGCTAGAATAAGCCAATCGTCCAAGTAGTTCAAAACTCGCATGCCCCGAAGTTTCAGGGGTGTGAGAGCCGTGTCCATGCACATCGTAAATGTACGGGGTGCTAGGGACAGACCGAACGGTAGGACTGTGTATTGATATGCCTGCCCCTCAAAGGCGAATCTCAAAAATTGCCTGTGACTATTTGTATTTGGAAATACGCGTCTTTCAGATCTATTGACATAGTCCCCTTGGCAAATCTGCGCGAGGATTTTCCTGGTCGTGAGCATTCTGAACTTTTATCTGCTGCAGTTTTCTTTTATGTTCCAGCACTGAGGAATGTTTTAGACACTATAGTGAATTTACCTATTGTGCCCATTTGATAAAAGGTTCTGTTTGTACCGACCGTACTGTCTGCAGTATTTTTCTTTGTTTAAATTCTCACTGCAGTTCATATAAAGTAAAAACGAAAAAATTAAATATGACTATGTCTTTATTACATGGTTGCCTAAAATAAAATAGTGCTTTGTTTGAGTCTCAAAGAGGGATTTTCGTATTAAACAAATACAAATTAAAAGTAGGCCAATGTGTCCTTTCAACCCTGTTACAGTATTCAACCCCATCACAGTATTCTCAATCCTGTCACATTATTATTGTTGGAAAATAAAATAAGGAAGACAATTAAAAATTTGAGCATTTCTTGCTGATTACCACCCGACATGTTAAGGGCTAACAAAGTAAAATTGTGGTTTTAGTGAAACATCTAAGTTATTTTTTTTCTTACTAAAATAAAGAGACCACGGACAAACAATTTGGATATTTGTAACTTCCATCACATACAAATGTGAAAATTGTCATAAATGTTACATTTGAAGTCATTGAATTGGTATGAGGGACACATGAGCAGTAGGTAGATGTTTGTTTTATAACAAGTTTTGTGTAAAATCCTGTTTAAATTAATTCAATTTTTTGGTTGAGAATAAAAGGTGTACAAATCTGAAAAAAACTGAAAATAATAAAAAGCCTTTAATGCCTGAGATGGGAAAATATGATTTTTTGAAGGTTTGATATGTACCTAATAATGTGGGGTATTTAGAAATGTAATCATATGTAGTTCAAAAGTTAAAAAAGTCCAAGTTGAAATATTACTGAATCCCAGGAATGACCCACTTGCATATGGATCTTTGTGTCGCTGAATAAGGCTGCTTGGACACGGGTTTGGTCCTCGTTGCGGTTCTTGGACTGAAAGCGCTCCGAATCGCGTTTTACTCGTGGGAAATTCAAAACTGAAAGTAAGTTGTCTTGAAAGCTATAAGGAAGAGTTTGTTTCCCTTGTAGGACTGGACTTCTACCAAACACGAAAAGCAAGCTAGAGTGAAAATAAAAGACTGAGCTAAACTCAAAACGGAAAGTAAAACGGGAGAATAAGAAAGACAAGACAAAACGAAGCCACGAAGACACGACAGGAAGAGCGAAGGGAAGATGTTCGGGCCATCACCTTTGTTTTAAGGAAGACAGCTCAGCTCACACGTCCTTTGGAGCAGAATAACCAATCATTGTTTATTATTATGATTGTCATGTTTCATGCCAAGTGTGTTTGTGATGCTAATGTTGGTTAATTCTGTTAAGATGACGGAACACGTGAGTTGCAATGTGTACTGTACGTTTATCTGTTTATTCATTACAAGGACAATGCATATTAACATGACAAGTCAAAATATGCCAGAGTTAGCCAAAAGGCTAGTTTTCATCTGCAGTTCTTGGCCAGATGTACAATAGGCAACCTAAAAATACAACGCAAATACAGCAATTTAATCAAAACATAACAAAATGCAACAAACCCTACAATTTCCAAAATCACAAAAAAATGTTGACACATTTGCATGCTAAAAAGTCAAGTTTTAAAAGAAGAACGAAATCCATTATAACTATTTAAATCTCTAACTGACGTTGGGATGTCATTCCATTCTTTTGTGTTGCACGCTGTGGGTCAGTTATGCCTGCAGCGAAATACCACTTAAAAGGGTGTTCCCTTTCGTAAGGGAACTCACGCTGCATCGATACTCAACGCTTTGGGGAATGCCTTCGGCATGATGCGTCTGAAGTCTGTAGTGGAACTTCTCCAATCTTGATTGGTGCTAAGTCTTTTGTCAATCGTGACGTTGCATGTGACGGTGATCCGGAAGCTATAAAAGGACACCGGAACAAAGCCGCGTCAGTTTTCTGTCTTCAGCAAGCGTTCTGTGTGACTGAATTGTCTTATTTGATGTTGTCTGTCTATCTCAATATATATGGCGAATATAGAGAAACGACTCAGGTGGTGTGCGTCCCCTTGCCCACGTTATTTGAGCGAGGATGACACGCGCTCGTCCTGTGTTGTTTGTCTGGGAGTGGAGCATGGACGGGCAGTGCTCGAGGGCGCTGTCTGTGCAAACTGTTTTTAGTTACCTATGAAGAAGCTCCGCTCCCATTTGATCCTGTTCGATCAAATAGATCAGGCTCGCGTTTCCAGTGCATCAGGTCCCGCATCTGTCGAGACCCGTGCTGCGGCTTCTTCCAACTGTGTTAAAGACCCGGTGTTTGGTTTATCTAGCTCAGAGAAACGGCCCGTGCCATTGGCCATTCTATGGCAGCACTAGTCCTCTCAGAGAGACATTTATGGCTAAATCGCTTGGGGATCGGGGAGAAGGACAGGGCCTTCCTTCTCGATGCCCCCCTTTCGCCTTCTGGACTCTTTGGCGACGCGGCAAGAACCGTTATCGAGAGGCTTAAGAAGGCAGAGCGACAATCAGCTATCCCCAATTGTCAGTCCAGGTCTCATGGGGTTGCTGCAGGGGGCAGCCTCATGGGACAGCCGCCAGCTCCTCATATTCTGAGAATCTTCCCCCCCGTATAAGACTTGGGGCCAGAGGAAATATTCTCGCACAAAGCCATCCATACCGAAGACAGGTCTGAGGATTGTCTCTCGGGTTAAGATGGCCTCGACCAGGAGGTCTTGTTGTAAAACGCGGACCCTTATGGGCGTTCCCCCAGGAGAGCGAGTACAAGAGTCTCGCCCCCTTATCCAGCCCTTAGGAAATCGATGTTTGCTTCCCGCCGTCGATGGTGCCTCGGGACACATCGGCTTCCAGCGTACACCAATCGCTGTGCCCGCCTGAAGAAGTTGCGGCCCTGTCGAGTTCACTGCCTCTCAGGAGCTCTGTAGAGAGCATATTTCGGTTAGTTCCTGCCAGTTAGCTGCTTCAGGTCACCGAAGCCCCTTGGAAATTTATAGCCAAGGCCAGGTCTGGTCGAAGACTGGTCCCCATAATGGCATATCTAGACACCCCGAGGGGTCTTCAAATTATAGCCTAGGGGGTCCTGCTTACAGTGCAGCTAATATAAAAATATTATCTACTAGGGGTGGTTCACCCGCCCGAGCAGGGTCGGTTCTTGGAACAGGAAGTCTAGTCCCTCTTAACACAGGAGACCTTAGAGTGGGCTCTTCCTTGGTTAAGGGAACCCGGGTTCTACAGCCGGTACTTCATAGTTCCTGTGAGGGGAGGGGAGTCAGGCCTTGTTTTGGATCTCAAGGTACTGGATCAACCACTAATGGGGTTCAGATTCAAGTCACCGACTGTCAGTCAGACCAGCTCCGAGGACTGGTTTGTCGTGATAAATCCACAAGCTCCTTAACTCCTCGTTACTCTCTAACCCCATCTCAGGAAGTTTCCGAGATCCGCTTTTGGGGGAAAAGCGCATCAGTTCCAGATTCTTCCACTCGGCCTAGAATTGTATCCCCGCACCTCCTTGGAATGCATGGTCACTGCCCTAGCTCCATGGAGTTTTTAGGGCATCCTCATTCCCGTCGATGGACTACTAAAGCAGACGGTTCAACATCAAGGTGTTGTTCTGCGTCTCGTGAGGTACTTGGAAATATGGCTCATAGTCTAGGAAAAATCACTACAGTGTAGATCCCCTTAAGAGAAAGGGGGCAGTGTAGGTTATAGTCACGATGCAGGCACAATTGTTTCCAGCTCGGACATTCACATTCCTGACCATAATCATGAATATCAAGCTAGGCCAGGCCACCACTATATGACCTTATCAAAGAGTGGGCTCGCTGGCAGCAGCGTTCAACATATTATCCTTTGGCCTGCTGTACGTGGGGGCCCTGTAGCAGTGGCTCAGGACCAGTGGGTTTTTCCCGAGAGGGAACCCACTCCGCATGACCAGAGTTACGCGCATATGCCCTCGTTTTCTGATCATGGGGAGGAAGTTATGGTTCCTGCTTCTAGAACCTGTGTTGGAAACGGAGGATCTGAGGAGATTTCAAAGAGGCCATCAGGTTCTATTTTTCACAGACAATTCGTCGGTGGTCTCTCTGATCAAAGAGGGGGCAGTCATCCTGTCAAGGCAGGGGTTGCGTCCCGGTGATTTCAAACTCTACCCCAAGTTGGCTTTAGCCGGGATAGAGGTCGGTGTTTCGGGGGTGTTCCCGTCTCCCCTTCATGCAGACGGCCACCTTCCGCGCCACCTCTCCCGTGCTCTTCCAGCCCCGCTGCACTGTAAAAAAAAAAACTGTAAAAAAACGGTCATTTTCTGGCAGCAGGGGCGCCAGAAAATGTCTGTTTAAAAACAGAAAAAAACTGTCAGGAAAAAACATAGATGCACTGTAAAAAAACAGTAATTTCTTATCCTATAATTACTGTTATGAATGATCCACTGGAGGCGAGCTGGTGAGGACCCAAACGCAAACTTTAATACCAATAATAAATCAACACAAAACATAGGCAGGGCAAGGCCTGAAACAAGAACAAGGGCCGGAACATACAAGACTACAAAACATTCACATATAACATTCAATCCAAGACAAAGACACAGGGCAAACATGAGGGCTTAAATACACTGACTAATTACAAGACAAGGACCACCTGTGAACAATGATCAGACAATTAACAAATGACAAGACACATGGCAGGATCACATGACGAACCGGGAATCACATGACAGACAAGAACAAGACACACAAAACCCAAACCGTGACATAGCCCCCCACTTAAGGAGCGGATTCCAGACGCTCCTCATGAACAGTCCATGCGGGAGGTGGAGCAGAGGCGGACCCGGGGGTGGGATGGAGGGCCAGGCCCATGGAGCGGAAGAGGACCTGGAGTCTGCGGCAGGACGGAAGGCCAGGATGGAGCAGGATGTGCAGGCGACCAGGGTGCAGCAGGAAGTTCAGGTGGCCAGGGCGCAGCAGGCAGTTCAGGTGGCCAGGGCGGAGCAGGCAGTTGAGGTGGCCAGGGCGAAGCAGACGACCCATCGGTCGGCCAGGGCGAAGCAGACGACCCATCAGGCGGCCAGGGCGAAGCAGACGACCCATCGGGCGGCCAGGGCGAAGCAGACGACCCATCGGGCGGCCAGCGCGAAGCAGACGACCCATCGGGCGACCAGGGCGAAGCAGACGACCCATCGGGTGGCCAGGGCGAAGCAGACGACCCATCGGGCGGCCAGGGCGAAGCAGACGACCCATCGGGCGGCCAGGGCGGTGAAGACCCCTCGGGCGGCCAGGACGGTGAAGACCCTTCGGGTGGCCAGGGCGGAGACGACCCCTGCTCAGGAACAGCAGACACCGGCTCAGGAACAGGAACAGACTCTGTGACGACGGCCATCTTGTCTGTAGACACTGGCTCAGAGGCGGCCCTCTTGTCCGTAGACACTGGCTCTGTAGAAGTGATGTGAAGCGTCTCTGGCTTGGCAGAAGTGACGTGAACAGTCTCTGACTTGGCCATCTTGTCCGTAGACACTGGCTCTGTAGAAGTGACGTGACGCGTCTCTGGATCGGCAGAAGTGACGTGATCAGTCTCTGACTGGGCAGACGTGACGTGAACAGGCTCTGACTGGGCAGACGTGACGTGAACCATCTCTGGATCGGCAGAAGTGACGTGAACTGTCTCTGACTGGGCAGAAGTGACGTGGACAGTCTCTGGATCGGCAGAAGTGACGTGGACAGTCTCTGGATCGGCAGAAGTGACGTGGACAGTGTCTGACGTGAAGCTCTGGCTGGACGTGGCTGACGTGAAGCTCTGACTGGACGTGGCTGACGTGAAGCTCTGGCTGGACGTGGCTGTGGTGAAGCTCTGGCTGGACGTGGCTGACGTGAAGCTCAGGCTGGACGTGGCTGACGTGAAGCTCCGGCTGGACGTGGCTGACGTGAAGCTCCGGCTGGACGTGGCTGACGTGAAGCTCCGGCTGGACGTGGCTGACGTGAAGCTCCGGCTGGACGTGGCTGACGTGAAGCTCCGGCTGGACGTGGCTGACGTGAAGCTCCGGCTGGACGTGGCTGACGTGAAGCTCTGGCTGGACGTGGCTGACGTGAAGCTCTGACCGTCTTTGGACCGTCTCTGGCACAGGATCAACGGGCTCTGGCGCAGGATCAACGGGCTCTGTGCTGGACAGAACCAACGGTGAAGGCTTTCTGGCTGGACGGTCTCTGGCACAGGATCAACGGGCTCTGGCGCAGGATCAACGTGCTCTGTGCTGGACAGAACCAGCGGTGAAGGCTCTGTGCTGGACGGGACCAGCGGTGAAGGCGCTGTGCTGGACGGGACCAGCGGTGAAGACGCTGTGCTGGACGGGACCAGTGGTGAAGGCGCTGTGCTGGACGGGACCAGCGGTGAAGGCGCTGTGCTGGACGGGACCAGCGGTGAAGGCTCTGTGCTGGACGGGACCAGCGGTGAGGGATCAGCGGGCATGACGGTCGTGATAACATCCACAAATGCTCCAGTAAATATCGAGCCGCTTATCCAAAGAGCAAGGTCAATATATTGGATTAAGGTCCATCGAGGGGTGTTATCAGGCATGAGGTAATCAAGAATGTCCGTAAGCCCATAACGGAACATGTCCTTTAAGACACTCTCATCAAAGTCCACCCCATGGCAGAGCTCACAAAATTCCTCCACATACTTCTCAATAGGGCGGTCACCTTGGCTGAGACGGAACAGGCGAGTTGCTGGGTCCATGTTTGGTCTTGGATTCTGTTATGAATGATCCACTGGAGGCGAGCTGGTGAGGACCCAAACGCAAACTTTAATACCAATAATAAATCAACACAAAACAAACCGTGACAATTACGGATTATTACTGTTATGTAATACTATGAAACCTTTGAATTGTTACATGAATTGTTAAAATACAGTCATACACCTCTAAAACACAGAAAAATTATCTTTAAAGAATGATCAAAAAAAGTTTAAGTACAGATAATATATGTATACACACAATGTTTTTATAACAGTACTTAAACTTTTTTTACAGTTTAGTTAAACTGCAAAAATAACTAAGATTTGCTTTAATAAAAATAAAAAAACAAAAACAGTAATCTTAATTTTGTTTTGTTCGATTTGTTATCTGCAAATACATCCTGTGATCAACATTTAACAAAGCACTTCATAGCATCATTAGCAGCATTATTATATTGTATTTTTTTAAATGTAACTGGTCCTCCCCACCTGTTAAAACTAACCAACTTTTCCATAAACAGTCTTTACTGTGAGAATGACAGCTTTTTTTTAACCCTGTACTTTGAAATGTACACAATTTGCATTAAAGTACACATTAAAACGCCGCACTCACTCAAGATAACAGCCAGCCACAAAATACAAGCAGAATGAACCCTTTGAACATTACAGAATAGTATACAAATTGGATATGTATGAAACAGAAAGAAGCTGGTATGTGAGATGATGTCTACTCTCTCCATCAAAGTTTGCAATGTTTGTAATCAATGAAAGAACCTTAGGATTTATGGACTTTTTTAGATGGCTTCTTCTCTTAGACAGTAAAAGAAATGGACACAGTGACCCCCTTGATTTCAAGGGAGAAAACTGAAGCCCGATTATAGCACTCACTTCCTGATGGCTGTGAGTGTACTGCACAGGCTCAAACTGAGCTTGACGACAGTCTGACAGTTGTAAATCTTCTAGTAGCTGTGCCAAGTCAAATCTGAATCAACTAATTCCTCAAAAACGTTGTTGAAATATTTTGTCCCGTTACTTTTATGGACTCTCTGAGCTTCTCCCTTGACTTTATGCCTCTATGTCCCCCCGATTGCCTCATGGACAGTAAAAGATTGCCTGCGAGCTTCTCCTCCTGTCTATACGGTAATTTCTCTAAAAGTGCGACAGAAAGTCGCGTGGTTATGACGCAATCGTTAGCCTATTTTTACAAAAACGGCTTCTACGGGGCCATAACGTAAGATACAAAGTAATGGAGCCTTTTATACATTGTGTTTCTTTAGAAATAAATAATGGAAATAAATGAAGTCTTTGGACGCCTCAGATGTAAAGTTATTCGCTGTCAAAGTGACGCCAAAATGAATGGGAGTCAATGAAATGCTAACAGCAGGTGAAGTTCTGCTACAATGGCGGCCCCCAGCGAGGCTTCAGTTTCCGGTTGATGGATTACCCCCTTCCTTCTCCACTTTGGTCCCCCTATCTGGATTTATCCTGAAAAGGCATCTTCAGTATTTAAGTATTCAGTATTTAAACTGAACAAGAGATGTGACACAGACATATCTAAAGGTATAGTTCATCCCAAAATAAAGTTGTCATCATTTACTCAACCTTAAGTTGTTACAAACCTGTATACATTTATTTCTTCTGTTGAACACAAAAGAAGATACTTTGAAGAATGTTTTGTAACCAAACAGTTGATGGACACCATTGACTTCAATAGTATGGAAAAAAATACTCTGGAAGTCAATGGGGTCCATCAACTGTTTGGTTACAAACATTCTTCAAAATATCTTTTTTTGTGTTCAACAGAAGAAATTCATACAGGTTTAGAACAACATGAGTGCAAGTAAACAATGACAATTTTATTTTGGGGTGAACTATCTCTTTAAGCAAGTGTGCCATTCCAACAACCAGTGTTAAAATCTGCTGCCAGTGTCAACATCTCCATAGATCATAAAGGTAGTGTTACACCATGTCCTAACCAGCCGCGACGGCGACACGCGATGATTCTATTTTAGAAACTGTTTCCATTTTTCCGCGATGTCGTGGCTGGAACAACAACACAAAGTATGGTAGTGATAATCTCAGGTACTGTTTAAGTGCTTTATTTAATGTTAAAATTGTGTAATGTGACTTTGAATATCATTTATTGTTCCCAGTCTTGTAGCCGTACTACCTCAGGTCTTACAATTACACAAATGGAAACAAGAACGTTCAAACTGTATTCTATAACAAAGATTGTTTTAAAGGATTAGTTAACCTCAAAATGAAAATTTCCTAATAATTTCACCCCAATACCATCCAAGATATCCATGTCTTTCTTTCCTCAGTGGAAGAGAAATTAAGTTTTTTGAGGAAAACATTTCTGGATTTTTCTTCGAATAATGGACTTCAATGGCAACAAGCATTTTGAAGTCCAAATCAATGCAGTTTCAAAGGTCTTTGAAGTGCTTCAACAGTCTGTGCACGATCGCAGCTGGGGAGGAGGGTAGGGATGCTAACCGATGACCGTTTGACCGATGGTTGACCGTCTCAGCGTTAACCGATCAAAGTTGTCGGTAGTCGGTAAAAAAAAAAAGTGATCTCTAAATTAGGCTATTATAGACAGTGGACTAAACGCTACTACAGTTAGCCATCTTATTCCAAGATATTTTTGTGTGAAGTGAACAAATCCCTCACATTCAATTTTTCATAACTCGCCTGTTTGTACTTAATAAACCAATAAAAACATTTAGCGCGAGGTCACAGCGTTTGGGTTTGCGCGCTCACAAGGTTTGCGAAAAGTAAAGGCTACAGGCTAAAACACTGGATGTTAGAGCCAGGGCAGACGACAGGATGAAGCGTGCAAAGAAACGTAGTGTGTGGGACCATTTCACCAAAAAGAATGACACAGTAAGTTGCAACTTGTGTGATACAGTGCTTAAATTCAGTAGTAATACTGTCGAAATACATTACATCTACATTTCAGTGGTAATAGATAAGGTGATGATGATCATCATCTTTCTTTATTATTGTTAGCACTAACGTTACCTCAAACTAAGCGGAGTCTCTTTGGAGCTGTCATTTTCTTAAATGAGACGCTGCAATGTTTCAAATGAGCTTCTAACGCTAGACTAACGCCTTTATTTTCAACGCGATCACCTTGTACCCAAACCATTTCGAAACTAAGGAGCCATTTGTCCTCCAATTACATACAAGCTCCTCGGCACCGCGTTTGCGGGACTCATGTTTCGCGCTGTAGGGGATTTTAAAAAAGTGATGTGAATGGAAGCGCGGCGATTGGGCAGTGTGTTTGTGTGTGTGTGAGCGGGAGGCAGAGAGAGATGCGACAGAGTTGCAAAATTGCAGGTGCGGCTCGAAATGGCTGTTATTTCAAATAGCGTGGCATATTTTAAACTAATTGGTTAACCGGTTTCAACCAGCTAATGAGGCTCGGTGGTCGAAAAGAAAATTTTTCGTTTTCGCCATCCCTAGAGGAGGGGCATCAAATCTGCCGCCTTTTCAAACAGTAACATATTTTCCGCTTTCGCAAACCTCAACTGTGTGCATGCGTCACTGGAACCAGACGATAGGCTTAAATGTTTCCCGGCTTGACTGTTAAAAGCAGACAATTGGCTTTCCAGCGGGAGGGGCGGGACATGTGCATACAACCGCCATCTTTGGCGTTACGGGTTTTCCCTATATAGTTGTATTGGGGATTGAGGAAGTGGTATGTCTCTATATAAATAGTCTCTGGTATTTCCCTTATGTCATTTTAGCTGTATATCAATTAACTGACACTAAATTTGCTGACATTATTTTTTGAGAACAATCATTGATGCTTTTGCCAGAAAGCCATACAGGGCTGTCACCAAAGAGACTGATGTTAGTGTACCATTTGAAACCAAAGTCAACGTTGATTTTTCACTTTAATCAAACAATTATCTTTTTCTAACAATTGTGACGATGTTTTGGGCCAGTTAATGCACTTAACAAGTGCGCAGCATATTTGAAAGCTGTTGCTAGCAGTGGTTAACTTTAGTTCCCTTTCGTTGTCACTCCGAGTTACGTCGGATGACGACGAATGTGGTTTCGCTTAGAACACCTATCGACTTCGAGTATTACAAAACGAGCCAATGGCAAAGAAATGCCATGGGTCTGCGGAATTTGCATAGCGTATCTCCGCCTTACCTCGTGGGTATAAAAGGAGGACGCCGGCAACAGGCAGATATGTTTTCGCTTCGGAGCCAAGAGTATTTCTTCACTCCACAGTCATCTCTGACTTCGCTCTACGAGACGAGCTTCTCTCTCCGGTGTTGGTGTGACGGCGATCTGCAGCGAGCTCACAGTGCCTGCTGATCTGTGCAGTAATCTGCCAGTGTGTGTGTGTCTCCCTGTGCGCTTCAACATCGCAGAGTTTTTTCTCTCCTCTCATAAAAGAGCTCGCACGCGGCACGTCTTTTTAAAGACGGCTCGCCCGTGCATTTCTGGTTGCAGCGGACTGGTATCGGACTCTGATGGGCACGAGCGCTGTCTAGTGTGTTTGATCATGCTTGAACAGCGCTCGTGGGTGACTCATGTTCTCGCAAGGGAACGTGATCATCGCGTCATATATAGGTCGAGACTCGGTGAACTCGCAAGAGTGAGAGTCCCCTCATCCACCCCCCGATCTTCGGCTGGTGGCCAGGGTGACCTGAGGGTTACGGTCTGGAACAAGGCGCCGACTACGTGTCCGTGACCCCAGCCCCCCTCTTCAATGACGGTGCCCGCTAGTGAACTGCTGATTTCCGCGAGTCTACCCTCTGGTGGCCCGCGTGTTTCAGTTGAAGCTACAGAGGAAGATGCCATGTCTGTTGCAGCATCACTAGGTGGGCTTGAGTCTTCTGGAAGTGAGGGCTCGTCACAGCTGCCACCTTCCGGTGTGCATACGGCTGTGCCTGAGTCTGATCCGGAGATGACGGCCATGCTTTCCTGGGACGATTGGTTTTGGGTAAGGCCGCCGACCCTCGTCCGTGGCAAACCCCAATACCTCTCTTCCCGGACGTGCATGATGAGATCTCGAAGTCCTAGAAGACCCCCTTGTCTTCTCAGGACCGCTCGCTGATCTCATCCCCCTTTCCTCCCCTCGATGGGGCCGCTGCCCTTGGGTACACTGGGGTTCCCCCGGCTGAACGCTCTGTTGCGATGCTATGTGTCCTCAGAGTGCTTCTTCTCGGCGCAATCCTAAGCACCCGCCCGTGGCCTGTAGTTTTTCGTCTACGCTTGTGGCGAGATCCTATAGTGCCACGGGACTGGCAGCCGCCTCTCTGCATGCCATGGCTGACCCAGATGCTCATGGACCTGCACGAGGGCGGGACTGACCCAGGGCTCTTCACTGAGCTGCGCGCCGTCACTGACCTTGCTCTCCGAGCGACGAAAGTGGCCGTACGCTCCCTGGGTCAGGTGATGCTCACCATTCTGTGGCTGAACCTGTCTGATGTGCTGGATGTCGCACGGACCCGTCTGTTCGACATTCCCATATCCCAGGTCGGCCTCTCCGGCGGTGCGGTTGAGGGCTTGACCAACAGCTCTCAGCCGCTCATGAGCAGACTGACGTTGATTCTGTCCCGACGGCCCCGCCGTCCGCCCAGGTCCCTCGGTCTGCCCACCGCCGAAGGCGCCCCCCCGCGGCTCCCACCCCGCCCGTTCACCCGGGCCGGCTCTGGGGGCCGCGGGCGGACGCCACAGCCCCTCTCCAGCCCCGCCCCCCGCTACACGCCGGGTTAAGCGGCGCTCCTGAGACGGGCTCCTCGGGGATGGAGCAGACTGAGGTTGACTCTGTCCCGACGGCCCCGCCGTCCGCTCAGGTCCCTCGGTCTGCCCACCGCCGTGGGCGCTCCCCCGCGGCTCCCACCCCGCCCGCTCAGCCGGGCCGGCTCTGGAGGCCGCGGTCGGACGCCAAAACAGTCCTCTCCAGCCCCGCCCCCCGCTACACGCCGGGTTAAGCGGCGCTCTTGGGATGGGCTCCTCAGAGATGGGACTCAGTTCTTTCCAGGAGCTGGTAGCAGGACCACTCCTTTCCCCGGGTGAGGGCCGGGGAAGAATCCTTATTCTCCAAAGAACTGACTCTCCCGTCTCTGAGCACAGAGAGTTCGGACGACACAGAGCGCCGCCCACATGCCGTGCTCTCCTCGTCCCCCTCTGTCCCGGAGGTGGTTGACACGGCGTGCCGTCCACGACCGCTTCGCCCCTGTCCCCCTCTGTCGCCAGACCCTTGACAGAGCAGGCCCCTGTGGAACACTGGTCCTTCCCTGGCCTCCTCTGTCAGGGTGCAGTTTTGACCTTGCCCCCACACCGGGCCGCTATGCCGTCCACGTCTGGGCCGGTCATTCCGCTTCGCTGCACCACCGGAGGGACGTGTGTGGTTCTCGACGCCGCTGGCACAGTTGGGAGCCTGCCTAGAGCTTCCCTTCTGTTCCGCGCGAACCATCGGCTCGGCTATGCGATTCAGTTCGCACGGTCTCCTCCCCACTTCAGGGGAGTCCGCTCCACTTTGGTCGATGGCTATGCCCTATCATGAGAGCGGAGGTTGCTACCCTACTGGCGAAGGGTGCGATTGAGACTGTCCCTCCAGCCGAAAGGAGGTCCAGGGGTACAGCCCCTTCCTCATTGTCCCGGAGAAGTCTGGTGGGTTACGGCCAATCCTGGTCCGAACCGCTCCCTTCACAGGCTGCCGTTCAAGATGCTCCTGGCCGAACGCATTTCTGGATGTGTGCGGCCACAGGATTGGTTTGCAGCGATCGACCTGAAGGACGCCTACTTTTATGTCTCCGTTCTCCCTCGACTCAGACCATACCTACAGTTTGCTGTCAGGGCGCGCGCATATCAGTACGCTGTTTTCCCATTCGGGCTAGCCCTGTCTCTTCGCGCCTTCATAAGGTTGTTGAGGCTGCCTTTGTTCCTCCATGGGAACACGGGGTTCGCATCCTGAACTATCTCGGTGACTGGCTGTCTTAAGCTCACTCCTGAGACCAGGTTTGCGAATACAGGGACCCAGTGCTCCGGCACCTAGCTCGTCTGGGCCTTCGGGTCAACCGGGGAAGGAGTAAACTTTGCCCCGTGCAGAGGAGCTCTTTTCTCGGTATGGACTTGGTCGCCTTCTCCACTCAGCCATTGCTGACTTGCCTGTGACTATCAAGCGCAAGAGTGCGGTTCCACTGAAGTTTCTTCAGAGGCTCCTGGGGCATATGGCATCTGCAGCCGTGGCTCGCCGCTCAGATTGCTTCATATGAGACCGCTTCAGCTTTGGCTCCGCGACCGAGTCCCGAGGTGGGCATGGCAACACGGCACCCTCCGAGTACCAGTTACTCCGACCTGCCGTCAGACCTTCACCCCGTGGTCGAACCTCAGTTTTCTACGGGCCGAGTGCCCCTGGAACAAGCTTCGCGGCATGTTGTTGTAACGACAGATGCCTCCTCCACGGGCTGGGGTGCCATGTGCAATGGACGTGCTGCCGCGGGCTCCTGGACAGGACCCTGACGCCTCTGGCACGTCAATTGCCTCGAGTTGCTGGCCGTACGTCTTGCTTTGCGCCGCTTCCGGGGCGTGCTCAAGAACCAACACGTACTAGTCCGTTCAGATTATACCGCCTCTGTAGCGTACATCAACCATCAAGGCGGTCTACGCTCCCGCCGTATGTCGCAACTCGCCCGCCACCTCCTCATATGGAGTCAGAAGCATCTGAGGTGGCTTCATGCCATTTATATCCCCGCAGCCCTGAACTGTGCAGCCGACGAGCTCTCACGGCTTCAGCCCCTCCCGAGAGATTGGCGACCCCATCCCCAGTCGGTTCAGCTGATTTGGGACCAGTTCGGGGACGCACAGATAGATCTGTTTGCCTCCCACGACTCGACCCATTGCGCCCAGTTTTATTCCCTGACCGAGGGCACGCTCGGCACGGATGCTCTGGCGCACAGTTGGCCGCAGGGCCGCAAGTATGCGTTTCCCCCAGTGAGCCTTCTTGCGCAGACCTTGCGCAAGGTCAGGGAGGACGCGGAGCAGGTAATTCTGGTCGCGCCATACTGGCCCGCCCAGACCTGGTTCTCCGAACTAGTACTCCTCGCGACAGCACCTCCCTGGCCGATCCCTCTGAGGAAGAACCTTCTTCCTCAGGGACGGGGCCCCCTATGGCACCCTCGTCCCGATCTCTGGAACCTCCACGTGTGGCTCCTCGATGGGACGAGGCAGGTTTGAGTACCCTACCACCAGCGGTGGTGGCTACCATCACTTCCGCTAGGGCGTCGTCCTCGTGACACGTCTATGCGTTGAAGTGGAACCTCTTCGTCAGCTGGTGCTCTTCTCACCGAGAAGACCCCCGGAGATGCTCGATCAGCGTTGTGCCTTCCTTCCTTCAACGGGGCTGGAGCGAAGGCTGTCTCCCTCCACCCTGAAGGTCTACGTTGCCGCTATTGCCGCACACCATGACCTCATCGAAGGTAAGTCGGTGGGGAAGCACGACCTGGTTATCAGGTTCCTGAGAGGAGCGAGGAGACTAAATCCGCCCCCCTCCTCTCGTTCCCTCTTCGGACCTCTCAGTGGTTCTAACTGCCCTGAAGAGTGCTCCATCTGTGCCCCTGCAATCAGTCGAGCTTAAATTCCTGTCTATGAAGACAGCGCTCCTGGTTGCACTGGCCTCCATCAAGAGGGTAGGGGACCTGCACGCATTCTCCGTTGACGAAGCGTGCCTGGAGTCCGGGCCGGCTTACTCTCACGTGATCCTGAGACCCCGGCCTGGGTACGTGCCCAAGGTTCCTACCACTCCCTTCCGGGACCAGGTGGTGAACCTGCAAGCGCTGCCCCTGGAGGAGGCAGACCCAGCCTTGCACTGCTCTGTCCAGTACGCGCTCTCCGCGCCTATGTAGACAGGACGCAGTGTTTCAGGACCTCAGACCAGCTCTTTGTCTGTTATGGTGGGAAGCTGAAGGGAAAGGCTTTCTCAAAGCAAAGGTTGTCTCACTGGATAGTGGACGCCATTGCTTTGGCATACCAGCAGCAAGGTCGACCGTGCCCCCTTGGTGTGACTGCCCACTCCACCCGGAGTGTGGCATCCTCTTGGGCTCTAGCGCATGGCGCCTCGCTAACAGACATCGGCAGAGCTGCACGCTGGGCGACACCTAACACATTCGCCAGATTCTTTAATCTCCGAGTGGAGCCAGTGTCCTCTCGTGTACTCGCTTCAACCAGCTAGTACAGGACCCGCTCAGGTGTCTTCGCTTGCTCGCCATTCCACTCCACGGACTGGATACGTGCGATATTCTCCTCAGGTGAGCTTCCCCGGAAGCCCTGAGCTCCTCCAGCACTCCTGACGTCGGCGCCAGTGTCTATTGCCTGCGTGTCGGCTAGGTGCCTCCCGTGTGCATGGTCCCTCCTCTGAGCGACCCCCACATGTGTATTTCCACTGTAAGCCTCTTTGAGCATGTGTCTTTCCCTTGGCAAGCCACCCCTGGGGTTGAAATATTCCACCTGCGGCTGGACACCCCAGTGTTCTCCATATGTCTCCTTCGGGTCATATGTGTATTCTCTAAGTCCCCCCCTCTGGGTTGGCAGTAATTGCATATTTCCCCTAAACTTTGGGATATGCTCCCCAGTGTACCTTGGTATTCCTGTGCTAAATAGGAGTCCTTCGTCCGTGCCAGTCTCACGACAGGGATCTCAGATTTACGCAGGGCACTGGAAGACAGCTGAGAAGGTGGCGTGATTTAGACTGGTAACCCCATTCGTCGTCATCCGACGTAACTCGGAGTGACAACGAAAGGGAACGTCTCGGTTACGTATGTAACCCTCGTTCCCTGAGTAGGGAACGGAGACGTTACGTCTTCCTGCCACTTTCCGCTGTACCGCGGGGATCGCCTGAGCTCAGTCTTGGCTCCTCAGCGAAGAAACATATCTGCCTGTTGCCGGCGTCCTCCTTTTATACCCACGAGGTAAGGCGGAGATACGCTATGCAAATTCCGCAGACCCATGGCATTTCTTTGCCATTGGCTCGTTTTGTAATACTCGAAGTCGATAGGTGTTCTAAGCGAAACCCCATTCGTCGTCATCCGACGTAACGTCTCCGTTCCCTACTCAGGGAACGAGGGTTACATACGTAACCGAGACGTTAGCCAGCCATGTGCCACACAGACACGGCCACAAAAATACAAGCTAACACAAAGATAATGTTCGTATAAATGCAACGTTAAACGACGTTTAGGTAACGTTAACACAAAGCTAAAATGTATCTGCACCTAGCTAAAGTAACGTCTGACATACATTACTTGTTTTGTTTTTTAGATTGTCAATCTTAATGTATACTCTAGCTATGTGTCAGTATTGCGTTGAATTTTTGAAAGTGTCAGTAAATATTTTTGACGTTACCTCACACACGTGTTGCTTCCTCGAAAACAGCAGAATAGTTCACCAGCGCGCCGCCATCTTCATCGTTCATGTCGCGCACTTCTTTCTGCGTGCACAGAGGTGTCAATTCTGATTGGCTTAAATAATTGAGGGCTTGAGACGAAGAACCATATAAGTCCATATTTTCAAATTTTGAATAATAACATTTTTTTAATTTGGACTCTGAATATTATATTATTCATATTTTTTTGACTTGAAGATAGACAACAAAAGCTTCACAATTCTAATGAAATAAGATTTTTTAGTGTCAATCTTAAAAATAAAAAGTTAGAGTAATTTACATTTCTGGAATGTGTAAGAACAGTATATGTCCAGTTAATGTGGAATAACAGTATAAGTCCAATTCATCATATCACTTTAAACCACTGGAGATTTGATTCCTTTATCTTAGTTTTAATACAGTAAAAGAACCTTAAAGAAAATATTAAGCATTTCTTTCTTTCAATTTCATTTACTTTTTGCCAACGTAAATCACAGAACAAAAACACGGACAATACAGTACGAACAATGAACAAAACATAGGCCTACTTATAGTACAGAAAACAAACATCAGTACAAACAATAAACCGTACATACAATCAACAATACATACAAACAATAAACAACAGTAATAACTGTAAACAATACATATTTACAATACAGACATACATCATCATCATTCCATGCTATGGTTCCATATGCTAATTTACCATTTTATAATACATTTCATAAATCACCCCATTCATTCATTTACTAAATAAATAACTATATATTCCTTTTATACAACATAAGATAAGGCATACAAGATAAGCAACAACTACAATTATGATTAATTTTACACAATATACCCCACCTTACCCTGCACATGATCTACACATACCAGGCTACTCTTCGCATTCTAATGTCCCATAAAATGCTTGGGCCTCCGCTGGCATCTAGGCTAGCATTTTCATAAGATCCCGGTGCTTCTCCTTCTTGACGGGCAGAGGGTCTTCATAAGCACGAGCATACGGGGTGGAGAACAAGGGAGCTGGAGGTGGTTGATTCTTCCTCTGTTTGGTGATCAGCCAAGTTTTCCAGCCCTCGTAGAGGCTTCTGGCTCCCTTTTGTTTGGACACACCATGGATCAGCAGCTAAAATCATGATTCAACAAGAAATTCAATAAAGATTATTCTTTCACGCATATATCCCCAACACTGTTAATCTCAGAAAACCAACTCTTAGTTTTTTACCTGTCACTTTCAACCACATCATGGATGTGATTAGCAAGCCAGGTGGACGCTTTAATGTTGCATCAGGGAGCTGCCTGAAGTCCGGACATTTCATCTCAATGACTTTGAATGGATGCGGCTGCCTGGCTCCACGGATCATCTCAGCGACATCGCTGGGGGTGTGGAGTGTGGACAACTTACGCCTCTTGTCCAGCGTGGCAAAGGAACGGTCACAGGGAAGGAAGGAGTGACCAGACACCATGAAATTCTGCTCTATCTGACTGAAGTACCCTCTAGATACGAGCAGGGCCGTGAGGTTTAGGACTCGCCAGTTGTTGTTCTGCCCACAGCATCGGTCACTATAGATGACGAGCTTCCGTTCCTTTGCCTGGACTAGGGGAGTGAAAGATGTTTCTGCCCACTTCAAAAGACAGCTTCAAAAGACAGCCACCTCGATGGAACCTCTGTGAGCGATGCCCTCATGCCAGAGGCACATTGTAGGAGGATCGTCAGTGCCCATCTCCTGGATACAGAGGTTGTAGTTGGCCAGCTGTCGCTGATAGTACACGTTGGAGTGTGTCAGGTTTGGTATGAACACTACCCCCTGCATATCGATACAAATGACATGGCAGTCATCATTGGCTTTGGCCCACTCTGTGTCAGCCTCCAACTGGTGGTACGCTTTTTCAGCTTATCGGTGGTGAAGCTCACTCTCGGCTGCGATCTTCAACCTTTCTCCATCTGTTGTAGCAGCTGTTAATTTTGAGAACAGGGTGTCACATTTTGCACAAGTGTCACTTCTTGGCTGCCCAAAACTGAGGTTCCCTTTCGTTGTCACTTCGAGTTACGTCGAATGACGACAAATGGGGTTTCACTTAGAAAGCCTATCAACTTCGAGTATTACAAAACGAGCCAATGGCAAAGAAATGCCATGGGTCTGCGGAATTTGCATGGCGTAACTCAGCCCCACCTCGTGGGTATAAAAGGAGGACGCCGGCAACATGCAGATATGTTTTCGCTTCAGAGCCAAGTTATTCTTCTCTCCACAAGTCATCTCTGAATTGTCAGCTTCACGAACGAGTACCTAGAGTGTTGGTGTGACGGCGATCTACGGCGAGCGCGTGCTTCCTGCTGATCTGTTGCAGTAGTCTGCCAGTCGGTGCGTGTCTCCCCGGGTGCTTCAACACTTGAGTTTTCTCTCACTAAAAGAGCTCGCACGCGGCACTTCTTTTTAAAGACGGCTCGCCCGTGCATTTAAAAAAAAAAAAAGAATGGTGCGGCAGCTTGGTATCGGACTCTGATGGGCCCGAGCGTTGTCTAGTATGTTTGGGCTTGATCATGCTAGAGCAGCGCTCGTGGATGACTCATGTTTTCTCCGAGGGGACCTGACCATCGCGTCATTAGGTCGAGACTCGGTGAACTCACATGAGTGAGAGTCCCCTCATCCACCCCCCGATCTTCGGCTGGTGGCCAGGGTGACCTGAGGGTTATGGTCTGGAACAAGGCGCCGACTATGTGTCCGCGACCCCAGCCCCCCTCTTCAATGACGGTGCCCGCTAGTGAACAGGTGATTCCCACGGGTCTAGCCTCTGGTGGCCCGTGTGTTTCATTTGAAGCTACAGAGGATGATATTATGTTTATAGCAGCTTCACTAGGTGGGTTTGATTCTCCTGGAAGTGACGACTCGTCACAGCTGCCACCTTCTGGTGCATACGGCTGTGCCTGAGTCTGATCTGGAAATGACGGCCATGCTTTCCTGGGACGATTGATTTTTGGGTAAGGCCGCCGAACCTCGTCCACGACAAACCCCAATACCTTTCTTCCCGGCCGTGCATGATGAGATCTCGAAGTCCTAGAAGACCCCCTTGTCTTCTCGGGACCGCTCGCTGATCTCATCCGCCTTTCCTCCCCTCGATGGGGCCGTTGCCAATGGGTAAACTGGGGTCCCCCCGGCTGAACGCTCTGTTGCGTCCGTGGCCTGTAGTTTTTCGTCTACGCTTGTGGCGAGATCCTATAGCGCCACGGGAATGGCAGCCGCCTCACTGCATGCCATGGTCATTCTGCTGGTCTACCTGACCCAGATGCTCATGGACCTGCACGAGGGCGGGACTGACCCAGGGCTCTTCACTGAGCTGCGCGACGCCACTGACCTTGCTCTCCGAGCGACGAAAGTGGCCGTACGCTCCCTGGGTCAGGTGATGCTCACCATTCTGTGGCTGAACCTGTCTGATGTGCTGGATGTCGTGCGGACCCGTCTGTCCGACATTCCCATATCCCAGGTCGGCCTCTTCGGCGGTGGGGGCCGTGGGCGGACGCCTCTGCCCTCTCCAGCCCCGCCCCCCGCTACACGCCGGGTTAAGCAGCGCTCTTGAGACGGGCTCCTCAGGGATGGAGCAGACTGAGGTTGACACTGTCCCGACGGCCCCGCCGTCCGCTCAGATCCCTCGGTCTGCCCACCGCCGAGGGCACCCCCCACGCGGCTCCCACCCCGCCCGCTCACCCGGGCCGGCTCTGGAGGCCGCGGTCGGACTACACGCCGGGAGGCTACACGCCGGGTTAAGCGGCGCTCTTGAGATGGGCTCCTCAGAGATGGGACTCAGTTCTTTCCAGGAGTTGGTATCAGGACCACTCCTTTCCCCGGTGGAGGGCCGGGGAAGAATCCTTATTCTCCAAAGAACTGACTCTCCCGTCTCTGAGCACACAGAGTTCTCGGACGACACAGAGCGCCGCCCACAAGCCGTGCTCTCCTCGTCCCCCTCTGTCCCAGAGGTGGTTGACACGGCGTGCCGTCCACGGACCGCTTCGCCCCTGTCCCCCTCTGTCACCAGACCCCTGGCAGAGCAGGCCCCGCGGGACGACCAGCCTGGTCCTCCCCTGGCCCCCTCTGCCAGGGCGCGGTTGCTAACTGTGCCCCCACATCGGGCCGCTATGCCGTCCACGTCTGGGCCAGTTACTCCGCTTCGCTGCCCCTCCGAGGGGACGCCTGTGGTTCGAATGATCCTGCTGGTTCAGTTCCTGGGAGTCTGGTTAGAGCTTCCCCGTCTGTCCCGCTGGATCGCGCGGACCGTCAGGCTCGGCTATGCGATTCAGTTCGCACGGTCTCCGCCCCGCTTCGGGGGAGTTTGAAGGAGTTTGAAGGAGTTTGATTGCACGGGCGAGCCGAATCGACCTGAAGGATGCCTAGTTTCATGTCTCCATTCTTTCTCGACACAGACCGTTCCTACGGTTTGCTTTTGAGGGGCAGGCATCCAGTACGCGGTTCTCCCTTTCGGGCTAGCCCTGTCTCCTCGCATCTTCACGAAGGTCGTCGAGGCTGCCCTTGTTCCCCTTCGGGAACACGGGGTTCGCATCCTGAGTTATATCGACGACTGGCTGATCCTAGCTCACTCGCGAGATCAGGTTTGCGAACACAGGGACCTAGTGCTTTGGCACCTAGCTCGTCTGGGCCTTCAGGTCAACTGGGAGAAGAGCAAACTTTGCCCCGTGCAGAGGATCTCTTTTCTCGGTCTGGACATCGATTCGGTCGCCATGTCCGCGCAGCTTACGAGGGAGCGTGCTGACTTGCCTGAGACAATTCGAGGGCAGGAGTGCGGTTCCACTGAAACTCTTTAAAAGGCTCCTGGGGCATATGGCATCTGCAGCCGCGGTCACGCCGCTCGGATTGCTTTATATGAGACCGCTTCAGCTTTGGCTTCGCGACCGAGTCCCGAGGTGGGCATGGCAACACGGCACGCTCCGAGTACCAGTTACTCCGACCTGCTGTCAGTTCTTCACCCCGTGGTCGAACCTCAGTTTTCTCAGGGCCACCACGGGCTGGGGCGCCATGTGCAATGGACATGCTGCTGCAGGCTCCTGGACAGGACCCCAGCGGCTATGGCATGTCAATTGCCTCGAGTTGTTGGCAGTACGCCTTGCCCTGCACCGCTTCCGGGTGTTGCTCAAGGGTCAACACGTACTAGTCTGTTCAGACAATACCGCCACTGTAGCGTACATCAACCGCCAAGGTAGTCTACGCTCCCGCTGTATGTCACAACTCGCTCGCCACCTCCTCCTATGGAGTCAGAAGCATCTGAGGTCGCTTCGAGCCATCTTCATTCCCGGAGCGCTGAACTGTGCAGCCGACGAGCTCTCTTGGCTTCAGCCACTCCCTGGAGAATGGCGACTCCATCCCCAGTCGGTTCAGCTGATTTGGGACCAGTTCGGGGACGCACAGATAGATCTGTTTGCCTCTCACGACTCGACCCATTGCGCCCAGTTTTATTCCTGTGATAAATGGAGTCCTTCATCCAGTCTTGACAGGGATCTCGATTTACGCAGGGCACTTGAAGACAGCTGAGAAGGTGGCGTGATTAAACTGGTAACCCCATTCGTCGTCATCCGACGTAACTCGGAGTGACAACGCAAGGGAACGTCTATGGTTACGTATGTAACCCTCGTTCCCTGAGTAGGGAACGGAGACGTTACGTCTGCCTGCCACTTTCCGCTGTACCGCGGGGATCGCCTGAGCTCAGTCTTGGCTCCTCAGCGAAGAAACATATCTGCATGTTGCCGGCGTCCTCCTTTTATACCCACGAGGTGGGGCGGAGTTACGCCATGCAAATTCTGCAGACCCATGATATTTCTTTGCCATTGGCTCGTTTTGTAATACTCGAAGTTGATAGGCTTTCTAAGCGAAACCCCATTCGTCGTCATCCGACGTAACGTCTCCGTTCCCTACTCAGGGAATGAGGGTTACATACGTAACCACAGACGTTCTGCTGCTTGAAGAGGTCCCTATAGAGCCAGAACTTTGCAGTGGATGTTGGATTCCTTGTACAGGCGGAATATGCGGTGCAGGTTTAAATCAGGGCTCAGGTACTCCCTCTCCACATCTCCCTTCATCCGTGAGTAGTGGTTCGGTTGGCGTGGGAAGCTCAAGATATGCTCTCTTATCCCCTCTCTCACTGCAGGGTGAATGCTATGAGGCCTAAAAAATAAACAACACAACCCATGAACAAGGGAAATATAATAAACTATGCTGGTCTGTTTTGCACAATTGTATTGTTTCTGTGACCATAAATGTATGATTCTAAACATTCCTCTAAACTATAGGATTTTGTTTTTCACATACAGTCATTAAAGGGATACTTCAGGATTTAGCATTAAGCTTTGTATCATTAGAAAACCGAATTCTTTTTAGTATTTTCGAATTACCATGCTTTCCTCCCTCATATCCCCCTGAGATGAGAGATTTATGTATTTTTTGTCTGGAAAAAATCCTCAGATGACGCAAAAATCGTCATTGTTTACATGCACACCTTATGTTTCAATCTAACTGAATTTATTCAGACTTGTGAATCTGAATGTAGTGTTTACATGGATGCTAAACATGTGATTGATTGATGTGTGCATTCTAGCATTGCAATCTGGGAGTTGTTGTCTTCTATCCCCATAAATCAAAAATACATTTTCTGGCTCTTCTCAGTCTAGAAGGCTCCAAATTAAAAAATAATTTCACATTTCTACATAAATGACCCATTTTAAATACACATTAATCTTTCCAAAGCTGAAGTATCCCTTTAAGATCCACATGTTGTAATACAAAGAATAATCATACAATACATTTGCATAGCACTTTACCTGATGATATCGATCTCAAAGTGCAAAAATATGTTTCCTGCCTGGACAACAACAGTGAGCTGAATCCTAACCATTACGGTATGTGCACGATGGCGTTATAGGGTGGCAAGGCACCCAACGCCCTATAATGCCAGCGTCCAGTGCACCATCAGACCAGGGAATGTTGTAGGGCAATGGATGCTGACAATGGTGCAGCTTTAAAAACTAACAGGACGAGAGCATGAGGTCCTTCAAGATTTTTTTTTTAACTTACCTGTTCTTATGTTTTCCTCTGAAGTCCTCTAATGGAGACCTGACTAGGGATGATTCGCGGATGACACTTTTTCGAATATCGTTATATTCCGTTATATATATATCGTAATTCCAATGTGTCATAATTGACGGCGCGCCAACTGTCACAGATCGCGCAGCAGGGTATTTTCCTGTCGGGGACACAAGGTGTCACTAACATGAATGAAACCCCCTACTGCGCGATAGGATACCAGTGTTTTATATAGTGTAAACAAACAACAGAAGAAGAGCACCGTGACCGTTAACTCTGCGCCCAACAGGTGGGTAGTAACCTTTTACTGTCTATGGTAGTAACCGTCTACAAATTAGGCTACATTTACTTCTTTACTTTGGGGCGACGTTCCTCTCGTTACTTTATTTTAATGCAATACAGTATGCTGTTAAATTCTTAATGTCTTAATGCGCATGCGCGTGCGATCTGTGTTTGTGTTTGTAGCTCCGTCGAATTGATTCATTAATCCCTGATTTTCTTCTTTACCACTCATTTATAAACAAGCACTTTCTATTTTTATATCATGTGAACTTATCCTCGACACTATTCCTTATAAAAAACAATCGGATTGCTTTGATATCGCTACTTAGATCCAACTTTCCGAATCTCGGCTACTAGCCTTTAGCCCGCTAGCATTTCACGCGTGGCCTCGCGCCTATCGACCCTCTCATTTTACACCCGTTTGACTGAAAGGATACGGGTTATATCCATCATTTCAGTCCTAAATTAGTAGTGATATTGGTAGTATCACTACTAATTTACTGTTCATCTGTTATAATGGCGAACATATCGGATGTGTGTCTAACGTTACCTCTGAGTGCAGGTGAGGACACATTCGAGCTGGTTTCGGTACGATTGGAGCTGGAGTCGGTGGAGAAACAGATCCGCGTTCTGCTGGTGAAGCAAGCCGAGCTGCGAGATCGGCGATCAACGCTTGAAACATCACGCGCCGATGCTCACAAGTCAGTGGTTAGTAACTTTTTGACTCCGACTTCGTCTACTCCGTGCGTTTCTCTGCCCAGGAGGACGCGATCATCTCTGCCTTCATTCACTCCGGCACCGAGGCAACACCATGGACCCTGGGTGATCCCACAGCGGAAGACACGAGCCAGGACCAGACCAAGGACTTCCCCGCCCCTCCCGGTCTTCGAGATCTCCACCCGGAACCGCTTCTCCCCTCTTCGCGAGCCGGAACGTGACGCCGCCGTGATCATCGGCACTTCCATGGTCCGTCATGTCCGTGCTACCTCAGGTAAGCGTAAGGTGCGCACTCACTGCTTTCCTGGTGCTCGTGTTCTTGATGTCGCTGCACAGATTCCCGAGATCCTTAACGGTGACGAGCGCGTCGGAGCTGTGGTACTACACGCGGGGACGATCGACATCAGGCTGCGGCAGACGGAGGTTCTGAAGAAGGACTACAGAAGCCTGATCGAGACGGTTCGCAGCACATCGCCTGAAGCAACGATCATCGTGTCTGGACCGCTTCCCACGTACCGACTAGGACAAGAAAGGTTCAGTAGATTATTTGCTCTAAATGAATGGTTAATGTCATGGTGTAATGAACAGAAACTGCTCTTTGTAAATAATTGGAATCTGTTCTGGGAGCGACCTAGGCTTTACCGTGCTGATGGCCTGCACCCCAGCAGAATCGGAGCGGCTGTTCTGTCGGACAACATCTCCAAGACGTTACACACCATATGACTAGTAAGTCAAAGTCCAAATCACAGTCTTTGCTGTCCCAACTTAATTGATATAAGTAGTGTAGAACATTATATAGAAACTGTGTCTATTCCTCGCTTAGTGAGGCCAAACAATAAATCTAGTGTAGGATCTAGCAAAAATCTTATTGTAATTAAACCAGAAAATCTAAATATCAGTGAACAAAAACAATTTCTAAAGCTAGGTCTTCTAAACATTAGATCGCTCACACCTAAGGCGGTTATTGTAAATGAAATGGTCACAGATAATAGTTTCGATGTACTTTGCCTTACTGAAACCTGGCTTAAACCAAATGATTATTTCGGTCTAAATGAGTCTACTCCACCAGGATACTGTTATAAGCATGAGCCCCGTCTGATCGGTCGTGGCGGTGGTGTTGCAACAATCTATAGAGATATTCTTAATGTTACTCAGAAAACAGGTCACAGGTTTAATTCGTTTGAAGTACTTGTGCTAAATGTTACGCTCTTAGATGCAAGAAACAAATCCATATTATCTCTAGCCTTGGCTACCCTATATAGACCTCCAGGGCCCTATGCTGATTTCCTAAAAGAGTTTGCATACTTTCTCTCAGATCTATTGGTCAATGTCTATAAAGCAATAATTGTTGGAGACTTTAACATACACGTAGATAATACAAATGATGCGTTAGGGACTGCGTTTACAGATTTATTAAACTCCTTTGGGGTCACACAAAACGTCAGTGGTCCCACTCATCGTCTAAATCATACACTAGATTTAATTATATCATATGGAACCAATCCAACTGATATAAATATTATACCGCAAAGTGATGATCTCACTGATCATTACATGGTAACTTGTATAATACGTACTGCTGAAATTTGTCATGTTGCGCCACGTTATAGACCAGGCAGAACAATCCTTCCAACCACTATAGATAGATTCTCAAATAGCTTACCTGATCTATCTCAGCTGCGCAGTGCACCCAAACAAACAGATGAACTAGAGGAAATGACTAGCAGTTTGAGCACCATGTTCTCTAGTACACTAGATATTGTTGCACCAATTAGATTAAAAAAGGTTAGAGAGAAAACTAAAGCACCATGGTACAACAGTGCTACGCATGTTATCAAGAGAGAAACTCGTAACTTAGAGCGTAAATGGAAACAAACTAATTTAGAGGTCTTTAGAATCGCGTGGAAAGACAGTATGTCACGTTATAAAAAGGCTCTAAAAGCAGCCAGGGCTGAGCATCTCCGCAAACTAATAGAAAATAACCAAAATAATCCAAGGTTTTTATTCAACACCGTGGCTAGACTAACAAATAAACAAACATCACCAGAGCAAAATATTCCATTACAATATAGTAGTAATGATTTTATGAATTACTTCAATGAGAAAATAGAAAGCATCCGAAACACAATTGTAAATATACAATCCTCTATGATGTCTTATGATTCAGCCTCAATTATGGCCCCTCTAGAACAACTACACTGCTTTACAACTATAGGACAGGAAGAGCTAAATAAACTTATTATTGCATCTAAACCAACAACATGTTTATTAGATCCAATACCCACTAAACTACTGAAAGAAGTGTTACCTGTAGTCGAAGAGCCTCTTCTTAATATTATTAACTCGTCTGTATTTTTAGGTCATGTTCCAAAAATATTCAAGCTGGCAGTAATAAAACCTCTCATTAAGAAACCGCAATTAGATCCAAATAACTTAGCAAATTACAGACCCATCTCAAATCTTCCATTTATGTCTAAAATACTAGAAAAAATTGTGTCCGCTCAATTGTGCTCTTTCTTACAAGAAAATGATATCTATGAAAAATTCCAGTCGGGATTCAGACCGCATCATAGCACAGAAACTGCGCTAGTTAAAATTACAAATGATTTACTTTTAGCTTCTGACCAAGGCTGTATCTCAATACTAGTTCTACTCGATCTTAGTGCTGCGTTCGATACTATCGATCATAAAATACTCTTGGATCGACTACAAAACTACACTGGTGTTCAGGGACAGGCATTAAGCTGGTTTAGATCGTACTTATCAGACCGTTACCATTTTGTCTGTTTAAATGGGGAAAAATCAAAGATAACGTCAGTAGACTATGGAGTGCCGCAAGGATCGGTGTTAGGCCCTCTGCTATTCCCAATATATATGCTGCCACTTGGTAATATTATAAGAAAACATGGAATTAATTTCCACTGTTATGCTGATGACACTCAATTATATATCTCATCACGACCAGATGAAAACACTAACTTATCTAAATTGACAGAGTGTCTAAATGATATAAAATGCTGGATGACGTGTAATTTCCTGCTATTAAATTCAGATAAAACGGAGGTACTACTTATTGGTCCAAAAAACTACCCACAAAATCCCTTACAATACAACTTTAATTTAGAAGGATGTCCTGTTACTTTATCCACTACAGTAAAAGACCTGGGTGTTATACTAGACCGCAACTTGACTTTCGAAAATCATATTTCATATATTACAAGAACAGCCTTTTTCCACCTTAGAAACATTGCTAAGCTACGCAACATGCTATCTGTTTCTGATGCAGAAAAGTTAGTTCATGCATTCATGACCTCGAGACTAGATTACTGTAATGCTTTATTAGCTGGTTGTCCTGCATCCTCAATCAACAAGCTACAGTTAGTGCAAAATGCAGCTGCTAGAGTTCTTACTAGATCAAGAAAATATGATCATATAACACCTATTTTATCATCTCTACACTGGTTACCTATTAAGTTACGTATCAATTACAAAGTATTCCTACTGACCTATAAAGCCCTAAATGGTTTAGCTCCTGTGTATTTAACAGACCTTCTATCGCCATACAATCCATCGCGCTCTTTAAGATCACTAAATTCGAGGCTTCTGGTCATTCCTAGGATATCTAAGTCCACTAAAGGAGGGAGGGCGTTCTCGCATTTAGCTCCTAAACTCTGGAATAGCCTTCCTGATATTGTACGAGACTCAGACTCGCTGTCCCAGTTTAAAACTAGATTAAAGACGCATCTCTTTAACCAAGCATTCACTTAATCCTTAACCTTTGATACTACTGCTGAATCAGTTCGAATGCATTAACATTATGAACATCAGCTATGCTAATTATTTCCCATCTGCCTTTCTGCTGTTATCTCGGGACGCTAGTCCCGAGGTAAATAGCGTTCGTCAGCTCCAGTTTGTATCCAGCCTCTCACGGAGACTTCAGATGCCCCAACGCCTGTGAAGAGACGACTCGACGCCTGTGAAGAGACGACTCAAAGCCGGCGATATGTTATGCCATAAATTAATACTTGATTAACTAACTGTATTTTTCTATGTACATTTCCGAAATGCAATTTCTGTAAAGCTGCTTTGAGACAATGTGTATTGTGAAAAGCGCTATACAAATAAATTTGAATTGAATTGAATTGAATTAAATGCATAGTTTATTACAAGCGCGCTGCATCTTTTTTATGGGCATGAGCGATGCTCAATTCACAAATGAATCACTCTTTTGAGTCGATTCTGTTCAAAGAGTTCATCAAACAGATCTGTCTAAATCGTTTCGTGAATCAGTTTGAATGGTCTGTTCAGTTTCCTGCACGCACTGAATCCTCTGATGCGCTTTCAATTCACACTCGGAGTCGTAACAGGAAGATTTACATCAAGGGCGTTGGATGAAGTGGCCGTGGGCCTACAGTTTAGTCTAGTGAAAGCAAATCTGCAAATGCATCATATTTTTGCCAGCGATGAAGATCTAGCTAGTTGAACATCTTCGTATGATGTCTGTGAATGAATGATTCCACAGGACGATACATTCGAGTTCATTTCATTCAGGTAATACATTTTACAACCAAACAGATTATTACGCGATGATAGCACTGCTACAAGTATGATTACATTATCCGTTTTTTGAACATATTAATTTATAGGCTACATTAAATAAGCTACCATTGTCCACAGTTTATGAAATGAACACCCGCCATATCCCGCGGTAATGTGTGTGTATTGCGCAGTGGCATCACACGAATAGTTTTGATTGAAAATAATATGTTTAAAAAGTAGGCTATTGCAGTAACAAGGCAATTCCGCATACAATCATTATGACATATGACATATGACATAATTTTTTTTATCTAACGAGCATCTGGTTTGGCGATGCAAAAACGGATTGTCGTGCGTTATTGTTTTTTTTTTCTATGTTAACTATGTTAAAAAACGACAAAAACATGTTACTTGTTCAATTAATAAACAGTTTGTTTGATGACAAATCGCTAAAGATGAAATTGGCCTCCCTTTCTGTCATTGTGAGTGTGCGGGTTTTTATTTTTTTTATTTTTATTTTTTTAATTTTCGAACGATAATCCACTTTTGCTCCTCGACAGGAATTCACATCCCTAGACCTGACTTTAGCTACCTGCTCTGTTCCCTCAGACTGTTTGCCTAACTTTTCTTGAATAACCTTTTAAAAGATAAGTAACTTTAAATAAATATGTTATGGACAATGTATCTATTAAAATCATGCATGTAATAAAAAGTTAACAAACGGAAAACGCTAGGCTATATAAAACTTGCCTGTAGGCGATTGTTGGTCAGTTGAAAGACTGATATAAATGTGAGCTTATGCTTTCTGTAAAGAAAAAAATACACCTAAAGACTTTGAAAAAAGATTTAGAAAGACTTTATAAGATTATTAGCTCACATCTTAAGACTTGTCAGTTTTTAGTCTCAGACTAAGACTTGTGATAATATCAAACATGTTTGATATGAAAGACTAGAGAAAGACTGGCATAAATCGGGTCGCCGACTGCAGATTATCACCTCACATTTAACGATCGAGACAACGGGAGCGCGCCGAGACAGTAAGATTCCTAAAGACTGCCGGTCTTTAGTCTGGGACTGTGAAAATCCTTTGGTGTACGCCCGGCATTAGTAATCTCAGTGTCAGGCCCACGTGGTCGTCTGCGACTCACCTTGTGCTAGAAGTAAAAAGACATGAAGTAAAAAGACATTTACCATAGCGTAGCAGGCTAGCTGTAGTGTAGAGCTGTCAAGTTAAGGTCATTAAGTATGTGAGTAGGCTTTGGTTAGGAGAATGAATAAGCCATGTGTATGCCTTTTAGGGCACCAAAGCACTGTGGTCTGTAATGCACTTGGTGGCCTACTTGATGCTGATCATCCTTCATCCATCCTCACAGAATTTAACATTTACAGTTTATCAGTGAATTCACTATTCAGATCATCTTAGTGAATTCACCCACTTAGTATTCAATTCACTGGTTATTTCATGGGCCTACATTGTGATGCATTGCATACTGTTTACATGATATGATCATGAATTGCCTAAGTTAGCCTACCTGCTCCAAACCAGAGAGAATGATAGCCTTCTGCCTCTCATAAGAGACAGCATAAAACTCTGTGAAGAGCTGGAGTTTTCTTTGTTCTGTTAAGCTTGAACATTGCCTGGGACACGTCTCCTTGCACACATTGCCCTTAACAAAAACAAAGTCACATTAACGGTTGTTTTTTTTTTTAGCTATAGAACACTAGAGCTATTAAGGTTACTAGCTAGAATATATAACAGCTTACACAATCAATGCATTTTTTTATTATTACCTTTTAGTTATTTATTTATTTATTTTATTATTTAATTTATTAAATTATGAGTAACAAACAAACATAGCATACAATATTACAAAATAAAGTGTTGCTTTAATGGTAACAGGGGATCCAAAAAATATATCAAAATATTTTAAACACGTCAATGACTTTTTTATATATATTTATATAGGCTATATATATATTTTTTTTTTTTCACCAATTTCAGTGAAGACATAAAGCAATCAAAGTCTAATTTTCTCAGTTTTCATTTCGACCCATTCATGACATGATTCGCTAAACAGCCCGAGCTGTATGAACATTAGTAACGTTAGACGCCCAGCAATATGCCCCCTGACTGTAACCAGCTATGTTACAAAGTAACTGGCTAGCCAGACATCAAACGCAGCTAAAATGTTTTGATTAATTTATCCGTGGTTATAAGGAGTAGCCTACAGCATAAATTTCGACCCATTCATGAATTGATCCGTTAAACAGAGTGAGCTATTTGAATGAACTCTAGTAGACGACGCCCAGTAGCCTACACGCCCCTCTGACTGTAACAGCTAACGTTAAGTAGATACTTTGTATACGGTTCTTTCACTCACCTCTTTCGGTGGACTTTTTCCTCGTTTTTGCTCTCCTCTCCGGTTCACATATGGTTTCCCAGCATCCCTCAAAGACTTCCTTGCTCTGTCCTTCCATTCATTCATGTTCGCTCTCCTTTTTTTGCCGAGGTTTTGCCTTTTAATGTCCGCAGCGGACCTGAAAGCACCCGGCGTCTCCATTAGTGGACATAAACGGTTTTTCCGCTTGAGACTATTTTAAAATTTTAAATACAGAGTTTTGGTCGCGCGAACACCCCCCCAAAGTGATTCTGTATACAAAGTGGCACACATACATTCAAGTCACATGGTTATCTCAATTTTAGTTTTTTTGGACTTATACGGTTGTTCGTCGCATGAACACAATTATTGCCCTGAAAATGATTTGCTGAACACAGAGGTTTGTGATTTTTCTTTTGCATTGGTTTTCGTAGCTTATTATTTAAATTGCAACGGCCTTTTTTTTAAACAGCTAAACTTGTTTTACTTTCTGAAGTTACAAAGTTAACGTTACAAGTAAAGTAAATATACTTTCAACTAGGATATATCTCTTTTTAACAGATCTCTGAAAATCTGTGACAAGCTAAGGGGTGTCAGAAATGGACACAGTTGTTGCAGTATTTCATTTGTTAAAAGGGGCCAGCGGGTTAATTAAAAAAAACTTTATTTTTACGGTTAGTTTTGTTAAAATTATCATTGAAAATCTGTTAAAAAACAGATATGTAGTGTATTCCATTTATACATAGTTCCCTTTCGTTGTCACTCCGAGTTACGTCGGATGACGACGAATGGGGTTTCGCTTAGAACACCTATCGACTTCGAGTATTACAAAACGAGCCAATGGCAAGGAAATGCCATGGGTCTGCGGAATTTGCATGGCGTAACTCCGCCCCACCTCGTGGGTATAAAAGGAGGACGCCGGCAACAGGCAGATATGTTTTCGCTTCGGAGCCAAGAGCATTTCTTCACTCCACAGTCATCTCTGACTTCGCTCTACGAGACGAGCTTCTCTCTCCGGTGTTGGTGTGACGGCGATCTGCAGCGAGCTCACAGTGCCTGCTGATCTGTGCAGTAATCTGCCAGTGTGTGTGTGTCTCCCTGTGCGCTTCAACATCGCGGAGTTTTTTTCTCTCCTCTCATAAAAGAGCTCGCACGCGGCACGTCTTTTTAAAGACGGCTCGCCCGTGCATTTCTGGTTGCAGCGGACTGGTATCGGACTCTGATGGGCACGAGCGCTGTCTAGTGTGTTTGATCATGCTTGAACAGCGCTCGTGGGTGACTCATGTTCTCGCAAGGGAACGTGATCATCGCGTCATAAATAGGTCGAGACTCTGTGAACTCGCAAGAGTGAGAGTCCCCTCATCCACCCCCCGATCTTCGGCGGGTGGCCAGGGTGACCTGAGGGTTACGGTCTGGAACAAGGCGCCGACTATGTGTCCGTGACCCCAGCCCCCCTCTTCAATGACGGTGCCCGCTAGTGAACTGCTGATTCCCGCGAGTCTACCCTCTGGTGGCCCGCGTGTTTCAGTTGAAGCTACAGAGGAAGATGCCATGTCTGTTGCAGCATCACTAGGTGGGCTTGAGTCTTCTGGAAGTGAGGGCTCGTCACAGCTGCCACCTTCCGGTGTGCATACGGCTGTGCCTGAGTCTGATCCGGAGATGACGGCCATGCTTTCCTGGGACGATTGGTTTTGGGTAAGGCCGCCGACCCTCGTCCGTGGCAAACCCCAATACCTCTCTTCCCGGACGTGCATGATGAGATCTCGAAGTCCTAGAAGACCCCCTTGTCTTCTCAGGACCGCTCGCTGATCTCATCCGCCTTTCCTCCCCTCGATGGGGCCGCTGCCCTTGGGTACACTGGGGTTCCCCCGGCTGAACGCTCTGTTGCGATGCTATGTGTCCTCAGAGTGCTTCTTCTCGGCGCAATCCTAAGCACCCGCCCGTGGCCTGTAGTTTTTCGTCTACGCTTGTGGTGAGATCCTATAGCGCCACGGGACTGGCAGCCGCCTCACTGCATGCCATGGTCATTCTGCTGGTCCACCTGACCCAGATGCTCATGGACCTGCACGAGGGTGGGACTGACCCAGGGCTCTTCACTGAGCTGCGCGCCGCCACTGACCTTGCTCTCTGAGCGACGAAAGTGGCCGTGCGCTCCCTGGGTCAGGTGATGCTCACCAGTCTGTGGCTGAACCTGTCTGATGTGCTGGATGTCGTGCGGACCCGTCTGTCCAACATTCCCATATCCCAGGTCGGCCTCTTCGGCGGTGCGGTTGAGGGCTTGCCCAACAGCTCTCAGCCGCCCATGAGCAGAGTGAGGTTGATTCTGTCCCGACGGCCCCGCCGTCCGCTCAGATCCCTCGTCTGCCCACCGCCGAAGGCGCCCTCCCGCGGCTCCCACCCCGCCCGTTCACGGGCCGGCTCTGGGGGCCGCGGGCGGACACGACAGCCCTCTCCAGCCCCGCCCCCCGCTACACGCCGGGTTAAGCGGCGCTCGTGAGACGGGCACCTCGGCGATGGAGCAGACTGAGGTTGATTCTGTCCCGACGGCCCCGCCGTCCGCTCAGATCCCTCGGTCTGCCCACTGCCGAGGGCGCCCCCCCGCGGCTCCCACCCCGCCCGTTCACCCGGGTCGGCTCTGGAGGCCGCGGTCGGACGCCACAGTCCTCTCCAGCCCCGCACCCCGCTACACGCCGGGTTAAGCGGCGCTCTTGAGTTGGGCTCCTCAGAGATGGGACTCAGTTCTTTCCAGGAGTTGGTAGCAGGACCACTCCTTTCCCCGGGGAGGGCCGGGGAAGAATCCTTATTCTCCAAAGAGCTGATTCTCCCGTCTCTGAGCACAGAGTTCTCGGACGTCACAGAGCGCCGCCCACAAGCCGTGCTCTCCTCGTCCCCCTCTGTCCCAGAGGTGGTTGACATGGCGTGCCGTCCACGGACCGCTTCGCCCCTGTCCCCCTCTGTCGCCAGACCCCTGGCAGAGCAGGCCCCCGCGGGACGACCAGCCTGGTCCTCCCCTGGCCCCTCTGCCAGGGCGCGGTTGCTAACTGTGCCCCCACATCGGGCCGCTATGCCGTCCACGTCTGGGCCAGTTACTCCGCTTCGCTGCCACTACGGGGGGACGGCTGTGGTCGCATGATCCCGCTGGTTCAGTTCCTGGGAGCCTGGTTAGAGCTTCCCCGTCTGTCCCGCTGGGTCGCGCGGACCATCAGGCTCGGCTATGCGATTCAGTTCGCACGGTCTCCTCCCCACTTGGGGAGTCCGCTCCACTTTTGTCGGTGGCTATGCCCCCATCAGGAGAGCAGAGATTGCCACCCTGCTGGCGAAGGGCACAATCGAGACTGTCCCTCCAGCCGAGATGAGGTCAGCCGGCTTCTCAGCCCCTACTTCATTGTCCCCAATAAAACCGGTGGGTTACGGCCAATCCTGGACTTGCGCGTGCTGAACTGCTCCCTTCACAGGATGCCGTTCAAGATGCTCAAACGCGTTTTCGAATGCATACGGCCTAGGATTGGTTTGCAGCGATCGACCTGAAGGACGCCTACTTCATGTCTCTATTCTCCTTGACACAGACCGTTCCTTCGGTTTTCTTTCAGGGGCAGGCATCCAGTACGCGGTTTTCCCTTTCGGGCTAGCCCTGTCTCCTCGCATCTTCACGAAGGTCGTCGAGGCTGCCCTTGTTCCCCTTCGGGAACACGGGGTTCGCATCCTGAGTTATATCGACGACTGGCTGATCATAGCTCACTCTCGAGTTCAGGTTGCGAACACAGGGACCTAGTGCTTCGGCACCTAGCTCGTCTGGGCCTTCGGGTCAACTGGGAGAAGAGCAAACTTTGCCCCGTGCAGAGGATCTCTTTTCTCGGTATGGATATCGACTCGGTCGCCATGTCCGCGCAGCTTACGAGCTAGCGCGCGCGCAGTGACTGCTGACTTGCCTGAGACAGTTCGAGGGCAAGAGTGCGGTTCCACTGAAACTTTTTCAGAGGCTCCTGGGCATATGGCTTCTGCAGCCGCGGCAACGCCGCTCGGATTGCTTCATATGAGACCGCTTCAGCTTTGGCTTCGCGACCGAGTCCCGAGGTGGGCATGGCAACACGGCACCCTCCGAGTAACAGTTACTCCGACCTGCCGTCAGACCTTCACCCCGTGGTCGAACCTCAGTTTTCTACGGGCCGGAGTGCCCCTGGAACGAGCTTCGCGGCATGTTGTTGTAACGACAGATGCCTCCTCCACGGGCTGGGGTGCCATGTGCAATGGACGTGCTGCCGCGGGCTCCTGGACAGGACCCCGTCACCTCTGGCATGTCAATTGCCTCGAGTTGCTGGCCGTACGTCTTGCTTTACGCCGCTTCCGGGCCGTGCTCAAGAACCAACACGTACTAGTCCGCTCAGACAATACCGCCACTGTAGCGTACATCAACCATCAAGGTGGTCTACGCTCCCGCCGTTTGTCGCAACTCGCTCGCCACCTCCCCATATGGAGTCAGAAGCATCTGAGGTCGCTTCATGCCATTTATTTCCACCGGAGCCCTGAACTGTGCAGCCTACGAGCTCTCACGGCTTCAGCCACTCCCTGGAGAATGGCGACTCCATCTCCAGTCGGTCCAGCTGATTTGGGACCAGTTCGGGGACGCACAGATCTGTTTGCCTCCCACGACTCGACCCATTGCGCCCAGTCTTATTCCCTGACCGAGGGCAGGCTCGGCACGGATGCTCTGGCGCACAGCTGGCCGCAGGGCCGCAAGTATGCGTTTCCCCCAGTGAGCCTTCTTGCGCAGACCTTGCGCTAGGTCAGGGAGGACGAGGAGCAGGTCATTCTGGTCGCGCCGTACTGGCCCGCCCGGACCTGGTTCTCCGAACTAGTACTCCTCGCGACAGTACCTCCTTGGCCGATTCCCCTGACGAAGGACCTCCTTTCTCAGGGACGGGGCACCCTATGGCACCCTCGTCCCGATCTTTGGAACCTCCACGTGTGGCTCCTGGACGGGACGAAGCAGGTTTGAGTACCCTTCCACCTACGGTGGCGGATACCATCACTTCCGCTAGAGCGTCGTCCACGAGACACGTCTACGCGTTGAAGTGGAACCTCTTCGTCAACTGGTGCTCTTCTCACCGAGAAGACCCCCGGAGATGTTCGATTAGTGTCGTGCTTTCCTTCCTTCAAGATAGGCTGGAGCGAAGGCTGTCTCCCTCCACCCTGAAAGTCTATGTTGCCGCTATTGCCGCACACCATGACCCAGTCGAAGGTAAGTCTGTTGGAAGGTACGACCTGATCATCAGGTTCCTGAGAGGAGCGAGGAGACTGAATCCTCCTCGCCCTCCTCTCGTTCCCTCTTGGGACCTCTCAGTGGTTCTAACTGCCCTGCGGAGTGCTCCCTTTGAGCCTTTGCAATCAGTGGAGCTTAAGTTCCTGTCTATGAAGACAGCGCTCCTGGTTGCATTGGCCTCCATCAAGAGGGTGGGGGACTTGCATGCATTCTCCGTTGACGAAGCGTGCCTGGAATTTGGGCCGGCTTACTCTCACGTGATCCTGAGACCCCGGCCTGGATATGTGCCCAAGGTTCCTACCACTCCCTTCCGGGACCAGGTGGTGAACCTGCAAGCGCTGCCCCCGGAGGAGGCAGACCCAGCCTTGGCACTGCTCTGTCCAGTACGCGCCCTCCGCGCCTATGTAGACAGGACGCAGTGTTTCAGGACCTCAGACCAGCTCTTTGTCTGTTATGGTGGGAAGCTGAAGGGAAAGGCTCTCTCCAAGCAAAGGTTGTCTCACTGGATAGTGGACGCCATTGCCTTGGCATACCAGCAGCAAGGTCGACCGTGCCCCCTTGGTGTGACTGCCCACTCCACCCGGAGTGTGGCATCCTCTTGGGCTCTAGCGCATGGCGCCTCGCTAACAGACATCTGCAGAGCTGCAGGCTGGGCGACACCTAACACATTCGGCAGATTCTACAATCTCCGAGTGGAGCCAGTGTCCTCTCATGTACTCGCTTCAACCAGCTAGTACTGGACCCGCTCAGGTGTCTTCGCTTGCTCGCCATTCCACTCCACAGACTGGATACGTGCGATATTCTCCTCAGGTGAGCTTCCCCGAAAAGCCCTGAGTTCCTCCAGCACTCCTGACGTTGGCGCCAGTGTCTATTGCCTGTGTGTCGGCTAGGTGCCTCCCGTGTGCATGGTCCCTCCCCTGAGCGACCCCCACATGTGTATTCCACTGTAAGCCTCCCGAGCATGTGTCTTTCCCTTGGCAAGCCACCTTGCCACCCCTGGGGTTGAAATATTCCACCTGCGGCTGGACACCCCAGTGTTCTCCATGTCTCCTTCGGGTCACATGTGTATTCTCTAAGTCCCCCCCTCTGGGTTGGCAGTAATTGCATATTTCCCCTGAACTTGGGATATGCTCCCCAGTGTACCTTGGTATTCCTGTGCTAAATAGGAGTCCTTCGTCCGTGCCAGTCTCACGACAGGGATCTCAGATTTACGCAGGGCACTGGAAGACAGCTGAGAAGGTGGCGTGATTAGACTGGTAACCCCATTCGTCGTCATCCGACGTAACTCAGAGTGACAACGAAAGGGAACGTCTCGGTTACGTATGTAACCCTCGTTCCCTGAGTAGGGAACGGAGACGTTACGTCTGCCTGCCACTTTCCGCTGTACCGCGGGGATCGCCTGAGCTCAGTCTTGGCTCCTCAGCGAAGAAACATATCTGCCTGTTGCCGGCGTCCTCCTTTTATACCCACGAGGTGGGGCGGAGTTACGCCATGCAAATTCCGCAGACCCATGGCATTTCCTTGCCATTGGCTCGTTTTGTAATACTCGAAGTCGATAGGTGTTCTAAGCGAAACCCCATTCGTCGTCATCCGACGTAACGTCTCCGTTCCCTACTCAGGGAACGAGGGTTACATACGTAACCGAGACGTTTCTCTGTTAAATTATGTTACACATGTCAATAACCAGTATTTTGTTGTAATTTTAATAAAACATTTCTGTCATTTAAAAAAACGGAAAACACTAAAATTTATTGCCAAAAACAGTAAAAAAAAAAAAAAAAAAAACATGGTTGAGATCACGTCTGTGTGTTTTCCCCGATTGTTCTGCACCCGGGGGTTATAGAGTGCAAAAGGGTTCGACAGTGCGGGATGAGCTTACTCCTAGTAGCCCCGTACTGTCTGGCCCGAATATGGCTTCCAAACATCTGGGCTCTCCTGGCAGGCCTTCTGCGATAAATCCGGATCAAGATGGTCCTCCCTCCTCAGCCCGAGGTTGTGATACTTCAACCTTGACTGAAGCCCAAGAAGCTGCTGGATTGGCCCCTGAGGGGTACCAATTCACAAACTCTGGTCTCTCAACCGAGGTTGTTGAGACCATTTTAAACTCTAGAGCCCCCTCCACAAGGAAACTTTATGCTTTTAAATGGAAAATTTTAATTGCATGGTGCAGAGACCCCCTTAGTTGGACCCAGTTAACTGCCCGGTGGCTTCAGTGCTGGAGTTCCTCAAGAATCGTTTCTTTGACGGGCTCTCCCTATCCACGCTTAGGGTCTATGTGGCGGCTATATCTGCCTTCCACACGCCTTTAAGGGTGGGCACCCTGGGGACACACCCATTCATAATTCGTTCCCTTCGTGGAGCCAGGAGGATGAGGCCTGCTATCCAGCCTAGGGCCCCCACGTGGGACCTGGCAGTGGTCCTCGAAGGGTTATCCCTGGCACCCTTCGAACCCTTGTATAAGGTGTCTGAAAAATTCTTATCCTTTAATCTGGCCTTCCTGCTCGAAACGAGTTGGCGACCTGCAGGCGCTATCTGTGGCTCCCTCTTGCCTCGAGTTCGCTCCAGGCAGAGTGAGAGCAATTCTCCACCCTAGACCTGGCTATGTGCCTAAGGTGCCCTCGAATGTGGCACGGTCTATAATCCTTCAGGCCTTTCATCCTCCACCACATGTCTCGGCTGATCTACACTTGTTATGCCCGGTCCGAGCTCTTGAGGCCTATGTACATAGGACCTCGGCCCTGGAGGAATTTGGACCAGCTGTTTGTGTGTTTTGGGTTATCCAAGAAGGGCTCCCGGTCTCCAAACAGACTATTAGCAAGTGGATAGTAGAGACTATTTCTTCGTCTTACGAGGTGTGCAATCTGCCTTCACCTCCCCTGATAAAAGCCCTGATAAGAGCCTTGCTAGCAGGGGTATCTCTTCAAGAGGTCTGTGATGCTGCTGGCTGGGCCTCCCCACACACCTTCATAAAACATTACAGTCTGGATCTGCCCTCTACACCGGGTTCACAAGTTCTAACGTCTTGAGTGTGCCAGATTGCTTCACACCAGGGCGGGGTCTCTCAGTATGGCGGCGTGGGTATGCGTTCCCCAAAGCGTCGAGTATCAATTCAGCGTGAGTTCCCTTACAAAAGGGAACGTCTCGGGTTACTATTGTAACCCTCGTTGCCTGAGTGGGGAACAAGACGCTGCATCCCTTGGCCACACTTTTCGCGCTCCTGAGAATGACTTACTTCGATACTTCAAAAGCTGACGCAGCTATGTTCCGGTGTCCTTTTATAGCTTCCGGATCACCGTCACATGCAACATCAGGAGTGACGAAAGACTTAGTACCAATCAAGATTGGAGTAGCTCCACTACAGACTTCAGACGCGTCATGCCGAAGGCATGCCCCAAAGCGTTCCCTGAGCGTTCCCCACTCAGGGAACGAGGGTTACAATAGTAACCAGAGACGTTTTATTTCATTCAACAGCTGTAGTAAACAGATTTACACCAGTCAGCATTTGTGTTCGTGCATTCATTTGGGGATTCGTCCAGAGATTGAGCCCATCATACGGATGGTCTCTATCAGATCTCGGGAACGTTTGTGTTAACCACATCGCAGAGTGAAGGATAAAGACTTGACCCATCATATTGGTGCCGTGACCTGTTGGATCACCTGATCATCTTGAAGAAGATCACCATGAGATTCCTTTTTACCTGCAGTTTGCTGATTTAAATACTTTTTCAATGCAGTCTTTTTGAGTTTTTTGGATGAAGACTTTTTGAATGTTTTTTTTAATTTATTTTTATGTTTTGTGTGCAGACTCTTGAATGAGGACATCTTGAACTGATAGCGCTACTGTCTTGGGACTGTTACAGATAACATGTTATGTAAGGCTGAGTAACTTTTGGAGTCATATAGCTTCATAACTTTCATTCATGGGTGAAAAATTTGTTTTAAGATTTGATGTTAGCAGTCCTGTGAGCCCTTTAATTCCACGTGGAAGGGGTATCATGACCAACAGTCTTTGTGCTGGCGAACCTACACCTAATGTCAGTAGGGAATGTCCTTTGTGCATGGCGTTCGATAATGCACAGGGTGTTGGACGTGGTCTGCTTTTTCAAGACCCACCTGTGGAGCACCATGTTGGAAACACGTCTACCCCACGTAGTACGAATTGCGATAATCAAATATTGGATTGTCCAGCTGATATATTTGGGCGGCTGGGTGAACAAATTAGTTATGCTGTCGCTGCCAAAATAATTGAAAATGGAACAATGACTATGAGCCGCGAGTCTCATGTCAGTGGAGGGGTAAATTCTGACAGTTTCACCAAACAAGATGTTTCTCAAGTGACCGTACGTGTCACTTTCGACAGAGAACCTGTGATTTTCAGAGGTGACAGTAGAGATAAATTTCCGATACACAAATGGATTGAGATGACCAGGACTCTTCTGTCAAAACAGAAGTGTGCTGTTGAAAATCAAGCAGATGAGATAATGTCGCGATTGAGGGGCAAGGCAGGGGATATTGTGAGAATTAGTCTCAGAAGTGACTCGTCTCTTGATGTCAAGAATGACCCTGACATAATCTACTCTATTCTCCTGAAATATTTCAGTGTTGCACCATCGTGCCTTCCCCTTGCTGACTTTTATTTGACTCTACCTAAGCCCAATGAGACCGCAGTAGATTACTGGATCAGAAACAATAAGGTAGCAGATTTAGCAGATGCAGGCCTTCGTAGACAAGTACGGGCCATGGATAATATCAGTGAAGAGGTGGCTCACATGTTTGTAAAATATCCTGTTCTAATCCTGTTCTGTCTGGTCTATTTAAGCACAAGCCGATCAGTGAATGGACTGCAAAAGAAGTCCAGGGGAGATTGGATGAGTATCAGAGAGAGCGTCGCTCCTCTCTGGCTTCTGCCAGCTCTCTCGGGTTGAGAAATGTTGAAGTTGCACATAGTGATAAGCGTTTGCCAATTTCTCACTTTCAGGAAACTGGTGCTGGCTTTGTAAACTATGTGAATCCCGCTCCTGTGCCCGATGGCGTACACAACCCTTTGCATAATGTTTGCTGTTCTGATCAAACTGTTCCTAAGTCTCAGGATATGGGAAAATCAGATGAGAATGTCCTGAACCGTATGATGGGTATGTTGGAGCAGATGATGGAAAGAGTACAGCAGGGTAGCAATGTCTAGCCTGAGAAGAATGTGAATTTCAGATACAGAGGCAAAGCAAGAGGCTGTGGAGATTGTGGTAATACTGCACATTCCACTAAGTCTCACTGCCTTAAAGGCAGGTTGTGTTTTGGTTGTTTTTTCTCCGGGGCATGCTCATTCAGCCTGTCCACAGCCTCAGTCGGGAAACTAACCAACCTGTCTATGGTGGGAGGCTGTACCGGTTTGGATAGCAACTCCCAAAATGATGTCAATATTGCGAATGTTGAAAAATAGTTCATGTCTGCTAAACAATCTTGTTGTGGTGAGAATGCTGTGTTCCATAACACGAATATCATCTGCATGAATGACAGTCTGTTCTACGCTCCTGTCATGATTACTGATAAAGTGGTCCTGGATGGAATGCTCGACAGTGGATCAATGGCATGTACCATGAGTGAGAGTGCAGAACAGAAATTGTTAGATGCTGGAATAATCAGTGATCAATGTAGAGACAGCCCAGATGTGACACTTATTTGCCGTGGAGGCAGCCGGGTAAAACCAAAATGTACTGTCACACTTGAGCTGGAGATTTATGGATGCAAAATATTGGTACCTATCTTGATTGTCAGTGGGCAGCATGATGAATTCATTGTTGGTACGAATGTTAGGGTTAGGGTAACTCCATTGATCTGAGGTCTGTTGCTGAGAAGCTAAGGTCAGTTGGTCTAGAAGGGCTTGATTTGGGTTCCTGCCATGTGTCTGACCATTGTAGACAGAAATTGGCCGATACAATCATGCAGTACAATGATGTCTTTTCACGTCATCATTTGGATTTTGGTCATGCTATTGGATTTATCCATAGGATACATCTTTCAGACACAAAACCTTTCCGGCTTCCGTGACGGCGTGTGGCGCCTAGTCAGTATCAGGTGTTGCATCGTGTTTTGAGTGAAATGGAGGAAAAGGAGATTATTCACAAATCGACTAGCGAGTTTGCATCTCCTTTAGTCCTTGTTTGGAAAAAGAATGGTTATTTACGCGTATGTACGGATTTTCGGTGGTTAAACAAAAGAACATTTAAAGATACTCATCCGTTACCTCACCAGGCCGATTGGCTGCTTTTGGCGGAAATTCACTATTCAGAACAATGGAATTGACCTCTGGCTTTTACAATATGCCTTTACATGAGGATGACCGAAAGTACTCAGCCTTTACAACTCCTATGGGATTATATGAGTACAATCGGCTTCCTCAACGACTTTGTAATAGTCCAGGGAGTTTTATGCGCATGATGACAAGTATTTTTGGAGACCAAAACTTCCTAAGTTTGTTGTGCTATTTAGATGACTTGATTGTTTTTGGACCCGACGAAACGGCAGCATTGAGACGTCTTGGGATGGTATTCGGTCGGTTGAGAACGCACAATCTGAAACTGGCCCCCAAGAAATGTAATTTCCTTAGGAAATCTGTGCAATTTCTTGGACATGTGATTGATGAATCTGGTGTATCTACAGATCCAAGTAAGGTTCGGAGTATCCAAAATGACCAGCCTAGATTTGATGGAGGCTGATGGAGTTACACCATCTCAGAAGTGCATACGATCCTTCCTTGGGATGGTTAACTATTATCAGCATGTTGTACCCAACAACTCAACCGTGGCCAAACCCCTTTTCGATCTATTGAAAGGTCAGATAAAAAGAGCCAAAAGGGGTCGTGCAAATAAAAGGAATTGTGCATTAAGGAAATTGACTGTAGTTGATTTGACACCTGAGACGCAGCTGGCATTTGAGAATCTTAAGACAGCCATGGTAGAAGCAGTTGTCCTAGCCCATCCAGACTTCAGCCGCCCTTTTGTCCTTTCGACCGATGCTTCTTTAGATGGCATTGGAGCTGTGCTGTCTCAAGTTCAGGCAGGTGACACTAGAGCTAGACCTATATCGTTTGCCAGTAAGTTGCTTTCTCCATCTCAGCGAAATTACCCTGCACATCGCTTGGAGTTTTTAGCGTTAAAATGGACAGTTTGTGAAAAGTTCAGCCATTGGCTGAAAGGTCACGTATTTATGGTATCGACCGATAACAACCCCCTCACCCAAATTTTGTCCAAACCTAAGCTTGATTGTTGTGAGCAGCGGTGGGTGGCCAAAATTGCGGCATACAATTTTGACATCAAGTATGTACCAGGTGCGCAGAATGTTGTGGCTGACGTTTTGAGTAGGATTCCATTCGTGAAAACTAGCATTGGCTCTAGACTGTTATGTGAGAAATATGACAGACTTTTGTCTGAAGTACAGGAGGTTTCTGCCGGATCAGTTCAGGATGCTTTTCGGTGGTCTTGTGGGTCTGAGGGAAAGCAGGGTGTTTCTAGCAGCGGTCCTTTGCACAGTAATTCGGTGATTGTTGCACAAACTTCCTTGGATAAGGAGGAAGTAATGGCCGTGCTTGACTCACAAATGACATGGGAAGACGGTACTTTGTGCTTTGTCTGTTTTGAATCATCTTCCTCAGATGGTTTCCTACTTGGAGATGCAGCCTACATATTCCAAACGTGATCTGCGTGAAAAGCAGCTCTCTGATAGAGTGCTGTCAAGGGTTATTTATTATGTGGAAAGACATCACAGACCAAGCAGGCGGGAAAGAGCAAAGGAATCTGTTAGGGTCCTTAGATACACTAAGCATTGGGAGAAATTTGTTGTGAGAAATGGGATTCTCTACCGGATCTCCCGTGATCGTTTGTCTAAGGCAAGCGTTTCAATGCAAAGATCAGTCTGCTAGACAAGTGGCACGTGTCTTGTGGGACAAATACTTTTGTGTGTTTGGGTTTCCTGAACGCATACACAGTGATCACGGGGCAAGTTTCGAGGGCCAGTTGATTTGTGAGCTTCTTCGGATGTCTGGGGTGCAAAAATCGCATAAAACTCCCTACCATCATATGGGGAATGGTAGTGTGGAGAGATTTAATAGGACCCTGGGGAGCATGATCCCTGCATTGGCTCCTGATGCAAAGCGTAATTGGCCAAGACAACTGCAATATTTGACTTTCTTGTACAACTGTACTGTTCATGAGACGACGGGCTATGCTCCATTTTATCTCATGTTCGGTAGAGTTCCTCGCCTTCCAGTAGACATAATTTTCCGCTCTGTATTGGAGGATCACACTGTGACTTGCTACGACAAGTATGTGGCTTCTTTTTTGAAAGATTTGGAGGAGGCTTTGTCATTAGCTCAGGCGCATGCTTCGAAGGAACAGAGTAGACATGTAGTGCTCTACAACAGGAGAGTCAAAGGTCAGAACATTGATGTTGGTGATCGTGTTCTTCTAGCAAACAAGGCTGGGAGAGGCAAGCGAAAACTAGCTGACAGATGGATATCCGTGGTTTGTGGTTGTGGATAGAAATGTAGACACTCACATTTTCAAGATAAGGGATACAAGCACTGGTCAGGAAAAGGTTGTGCATCGCAACCCTTTGCTACCGGTGAACTTTTTGCCATTAGACAAAGCGGAGTGTGCAGTATCCGACACAGTTTCATCTTCGTCTGTGCCTGATTCATGTGACGAAAACAATGTTTCAGAGTCTGGGGCAAGAATTGGTGTTGACAGTTTGAAATCTGTGCCGAGTGTCAGAGATGTTGGGTTGGCAAAGACGCACGAGGATTCAGAGGCCGTTAGACCTGATGATGGTTTGTCTCTTGATGCTAATGTCTCATGTGCTACAACTGACAGTTGTGCCAGAACATCTGACTGGGTTTCTGGGTTGCCTGATAAATGTTTACAGCTGGGATCAGTTGTGTCTTTGAGCAATGTGTCAGTGAGTGCACAAAAGTGTTACTGGGTGTTTGGATTCAGAGGTTGAATCTGTGAGTCTTGTACATTCTGTGATTTCAAATCCTTCAGTAGATGTTTCCAAAGTTGATGCTGAAGATGTGGCAGTTTCTGACACTGGGACCTTTATTGTGGCCAGGTGTCGTTTTGGATGTTTCCTCAAGCCTGTGAATAGACTGTTGTACACTATGACTAGACAAGATTTTGTGTCAATGCCTGGTTGCAGAATTCAGACTGTTTGAATGTTTATTTGTTTTGTTTTTGTACTGAGTTGTTCAAATAGGATTTAAGATGTAAAAATGAGAAGACACAAGATACAATATTTTTATTTGTTTTTTATTTAATGCATTTTCTTTTCATGACATGCCTTGGTTTAACTGGGATTTGCTTAGTATATGCCCTGGTATAGAGGGTTGTGAGATGTATATGAGCATCTTACTGCCAGATGTTGGTCTGAGAGATTGGCGCTCCTCTCTTTCCACTTCATCTTTTGAGATAACCTTGTGTTTGGCTTACCTGTTGTAGGTATCTCTATGTATGCACTGGTATGCAAATGTACTGAACGGGTGTTTTGTTTGGAGTAATAACCGCTGCCTTAATTCAGCAGAATTCAGTCAGGGTGAATGTAACAGAGTTTGTATTTTATTCCGTTTTTAATGTGAATTCCTCCTGAATTTAGCAGCGGTTGTTAATTTCATGTGTTAGTGGTGCCCTCGTGTGGTTTGTTTGGGGACTACAGGAAAAAAATGTTTGGTAAGACGGGAGATGACGGAACACAGCAGTTGCAATGTGAACTGCACGCTGTGGGTGGATATATTCATGCACCGTCTCAGTTCAGTAATATTCATTTTATTATAATGCAAAATAAGTAGAGTTTTCGAGTATTTTATGTTTGTGATTTGGTTTGGCTAATATTTCGACCATTGAATCAGAGTATTAACATATCTTTTGTTAGTTATATGACTTTTTGTGAAATCTTGTTGTGTTTTCAGGACGGAGAGGAGTTGTATGCAAAATGTATGGACACTTTTCAAAACGCTGGTGAAAACCCTTCAGCTTACCTGCAGCGATTGCAAGTTGCTTTAAATCTTGCAGTACAGAAGGGAGGTGCACCAAAAGCTGAAGTTAATAAACATCTTCTTAATCAGTTTTGCAGAGGATGCTGGGACAATATCCTGATATCTGAACTCCAGCTTAAACAGAAAAAAGAGAAACCACCGTCTTTCGCTGAACTACTGCTGCTGTTAAGAACTGAAGAGGATCGCGAAGCTGCAAAGACACAAAGAATGAAACAGTATTTGGGAGGAGACGGAGCCAGACAGAAAGTAACATCACAAGTCCAGATTGCATAAGGAGAAGAGGAAAGGAAAATATGTTAGACACTGACCACTATTACCAAACAACTCAGTGAACAGATGGCTGCAGTACAGCGTCAACTGGCTGTCCTAACTACAAACCAGTCTCAGGGCCGACAGTTTTACACTCCAAGACCCAATCCAGTTCCAAAGTCACGTGGAAGACAGAACATGGCAGCTGCTGTGAGTAATCCCTTTGCAAGTCCAAAGCCCGGGTTCTGTTTTCGCTGCAGAGAAGATGGACACATCAGGTCGCAACGTGACAAGCGCCCGAATTCAGAACTCGGCAATGCCAAGAAAAGACAGTTCAGTGAAAAGAAACAAAAGTGGCAGAAGCGAAATCAACCAGCACCCGAACAGTTAAACTAGACTCAGTTCTTGTTGGGGGACAAACAGGAACTGTGCTGAACCCACACTGTCCCGCAAAGTTGAAGAAGCCTGTTCAGTGCGCAAATCTCCAGCAGTCCAAACGGGAGGCCATAGTCAATCTCCCCAAAGGCCTGGTGGGGTCAAAATGCACCGCTGAAGTTGCTGTATCTGGTCACCCGTCAGTGCCTGCTTGATACTGGTTCGCAGGTGACCACTGTATCTGCCTTTTTTTACAATGAATATTTGCAGATCAACAAATTAACCCTCTACATAATCTATTATACATCGAAGGTGCTGCTGGGCAGTCAGTCCCTTACCTTTGTTATGTGGAGGTGGTGGTGAAATTTCCGAAAGACTTTATGGGCAATGAGTTTGATGTTTCAACCTTGGCTTTAGTTGTCCCTGATGTCTGTCCTGAAGCTACGTCCACTGTTCTGATTGGGATGAATACGCTTGAGCAATACCTGCAGAGCAACTTACCAACATTCCAACCTAGCTCGCAAGGTTATAGAGCTGGTTAAAGACCCTCCAGTTGTCACACCAGCAGAGAGACATTGGCCATGTTGGAGTAGTGAGACTCCTCAGCAAGGTCCCAGTGCATGTACCTGCCGCCCGCACATTCATCATCGAAGGCTCTGCTAAAGTCGCCTCTCCCAGCTTCCGCCAGTCTGTCCTCGTCCAGCATCCTGCGTCCATCCTGCCTGGTGGTTTATGTGTCAGCAACTGCCTTCTCACTCTTCCGGCTCATGCTCCCTACAAAGTCCCAGTGGTCATAACAAATGAATCAGAGCAGGACCTCTACATTCCATCATTGAGTGTCATCGCAGAGCTCAGAACGTACCACTGCATTCTGTCACAGCATCAGGTGAAAAGCTATCTATCAGAACCTGCACTTACCTCTCTCAACTTTGATTTTGGTGACTCTCCCATACCATCGGAGTGGAAAGAGCGAATCACAAGGAGATTAAGCGGCATGTCAGAGGTCTTCTCACATCATGACCTTGACTTTGGATGCGCGAGCAAGGTAAAGCATCACATCACGCTTCATGATGGAACTCTGTTTAAACACCGTGCTAGACCAATCCATCCCAGCGACATAGAAGCCGTTCGTAGCCATCTGAGCGAGCTTCTGGAGGCCGGTGTCATTCGTGAGTCCACATCACCCTTCTCTTCTCCTATTGTCGTGGTACGGAAGACGAATGGGGATATCCAATTGTGCATCGATTATAGGAAGCTTAATCTCCAGACCATCAAGGACGCCTACGCTCTTCCATAGTTAGAAGAATCCTTTACGGCGCTTACCGGTTCAAAATGGTTTCAGTCCTGGACTTGAAGTCAGGCTATTACCAGATTGAAATGCACGAAGCGGATACGCCCAAGACTAGGGATGGGAATTGATAAGATTTTATCAATATCAATGCCACTAACGATTCTGCTTATCGATCCGATTCTTTAACGATTCTCTTATCGATTCCTGATAGCACTGTGTGGGAAAAAGTAGTCTTTTTCGGGGGGGAAAACAAGTCGTTTTAATGCTTACACTTGACTAAGCAAACTGTACTTTTTATGTAATTTCTGTAATAAATGGAACCTTATTGTAAAGTGTTACCGATTAGTTATACACCGATTAAACGTCCCGTGAGTTCAGTGTTGGAAAGATCAGTTGTTTTAACCATTCATTAAAACGAATCGGTTCAAATGAGTCATTATTTCGCGAATTGGACGTGTCATTATCGGACGTGTGCGCGTTGTGTGATTATCCCGCCAGTTGGGACATCCCACAAGATGTGTGTCATCACAGAAAACATTTCATCACTGGATCGTTTTTTTTCGTTTATTTGAAGTGTGATTATGTCAGCTGAATGTGCGGAAGACTTTTCAGAGAAGATAAGGCAACGTATTTTAGCACAATTCACACCCAGCGGCAATTCAGGAAAAACAAATCTCCGAATGCTCCACATAAAACTTTAGTCTCCCTACCTTACCATCGTGTCGTTTATTTTGATTAATATGTGCGAGGGAGAGAGGAAGACAGCGCTTAGTTTTGAGACGGTGAAGCCTACTTTCGCCTTGCTCCGAAGAGAGAGAGTGCGTGCGCGCGACCGGGGCTCTCTCTCTCTCTCTCTCTCTGCTCGATCAGTTTAACATGCGCCCTGTCACAAGCGCAGCGGTTCATCTACATTACCAGAGAGAGACAATTTTACTCACTGATCAAATAAGACTTTGCAGGACAAAGATTATCTTTGGACGCGGTGCTATGGTGCTTGATAAAGGACAAAAGGGACAGTTGTGAGTTCACGGTCTGTACATACTATGGCTGACTCAGAGCAGGAGCATCGATAAGAGGACTCGTTAACGTCGAGGGCATACAATATCGATGGATCGTAAAATTTAGAACCGGTTCTCGAGTGGAACCGGTTTTCGATTCCCATCCCTACCCAAGACTGCTTTCGTGACACCCCTGGGGTTTTGGGAATTCAACAGAATGCCACAGGGGGTCACTAATGCTCCCAGTACGTTTCAGCGGTTGATGGAGCGATGCATGGGCGACCTCCATCTTCGTGAAGTGTTGGTGTTTTTGGACGATTTAATAATCTTCTCCAATTCCCTTGAAGAACACGAGAGGAGATAAATACAAATGCTGGATCGGTTGAGAGAGTACGGATTAAAATAGTCAACCAAAAAGTGCATGTTTTTTCAAACATCTGTCCACTACTTGGGTCATATTGTGTAAGAGAAAGGAGTATAAACGGATCCAGAAAAGATAAACACCATCAAATCCTGGCCAATTCCCACCAACCTAAAGGAACTAAGCTCTTTTCTGGGATTTTCGGGTTACTACCGCTGTTTCATTAGAGATTATTCCACCATTGCCAAACCTCTGAACGACCTCACCCGTGGGTACTTACCTACACGGAAGTCCAGAACCAAGCCATCCAATGCTCAATACCAAAGTCCAAATCAGCCTTTTGGAGAAGGTTGGAGTCCCAGTTGTCAATTCGCTTTCACCACATTGATTGAGAAATTAACCACAGCTCCAGTCCTTGGGTTTGCAGATCCATCCCAATCGTACATACTTCATACAGACGCTAGTACGACAGGACTAGGAGCGGCACTCTATCAGGAACAGGAGGGGAAGCTGAGGGTGATTGCTTATACAAATAGAGGCCTGCCTCAAAGCGAAAGCCGTTACCCAGCCGACAAACTGGAATTTTTGGCATTAAAGTGGAGTGTCACCGAAAAGTTCCAGGATTACCTGCATGGAGCCATCTTTACCCTTGTGACAGATACAAGTGCAATCCCTTGATCTACATACTCTGCTCCGCCAAGCTGGATGCTACTGGTCACCGCTGGTTGGCTGCGCTCTCCACATACTCGTTTAAACTCCTGTACCAGGCTGGGAAACAAAATACAGACGCACTCTCCCGACGTCCACACCAGCGTCCTCATGAATCACCTAAGGATCATGAGCTCATACAACAGTTCCTTGAAAACCGTCTTGCCGACTCAACCCTGACAGATGGCGTCAACAATTTCTGGAGAAATCAATTTTGTCTCGTTCGAGTTGCTCGGCCTGTCAGTCCTGGCCATGAAGGCATTACGTTGGTGGAGTCTCTCTCCATAGCAGCCAAGGCAGTCCCTGACAGCTACACCACTGAAGAGGATCAGCTACCTCCAGCCTTGTCTCATCTCAGCATCAAGGAGGAGCAGAGGGCTGATGCGACCATCCGAGAGCTGGTTCATCAGATGGAGACTGGAGAAAAGATCCTTCCAACGGTAAGAACAGAGCTGGCTGAATTACCTCTCTTGTTGCGAGAGTGGGCAAGATTGGAGCTGATTGATGGAGTTCCATACAGAAAACGTCAAGACAATGAAAATATTACTTACCAACTTGTTCTTCCAGAGTGTCTTTGTCCGGTGGTGTTAAAGAGTCTCCATGATGAAATGGGCCACATGGGAATTGAGCGCACTTTAGATTTTTCTGACCCAAGATGGCTAATGACGTTGAGCACAAATCAAAACGTGCGGTCGCTGTGTGCGACGGAAAACTCTTCCTGAACGAGCTGCTCCACTGCTCAGCATCAAAACATCTCGTCCTCTCGAATTAATCTGCATGGATTTCTTGAGTCTTGAACCTGACATAAGCAACACCAGTGACATCCTCGTTTTGACCGATCATTTCACCAAGTTTGCTGTGGCCATTCCAACACCAATATTTTAATAAAAAAGGCAACGTTTCGACCCTACTGGGTCTTCTTCAGGCCTGAAGAAGACCCAGTAGGGTCGAAACGTTGCCTTTTTTATTAAAATATGGGAGTAAGTAGCAGTGTTGCGGACATTATAATCTTTTCAATTCAGTAGTCCTTTTTGACCTCACCTGCCAGAAGGTGGGATGTACACACAACAACTTGTTTAAACATTCCAACACCAAACCAAAAAGCAAGGACTGTAGCAAAATGTTTATGGGACAACTTCATTGTTTATTATGGAATTCCCGAACGGTTGCATACAGATCAAGGTCAAGATTGAGTCAAAACTGATTAAGGAGTTGTGTGAAGTTGCTGGTATCCAAAAGTGTCGGACGACGCCGTACCACCCAAGAGGAAATCCGGTGGAAAGATTTAATCGGATGTTGTTGGGGATGCTGGGTACTTTGGAAGACAGACAAAAATCAAAATGGAAAAAAGATTTTGTGCAGCCCTTTGTTCATGCATATAACTGCACAAGAAACGAAGTAATAGGGTTCACTCCATATGAACTAATGTTTGGCAGAACCCAACGGCTTCCTGTTAACCTGGCTTTTGGCCTACCTCTGCGCGAGTTACAACATAAAACTCATTCTCAGTACGTGCAAGGGCTCAAGCTACGCTTGGAAGAAAATTTCCAGATCGCTTCCAAAAATGTTCTAAAAACAGCTGAGCAGAACAAAACACAGTTTGACAAGAGAGTCATTCCGTCAGCATTGGAAGTGGGAGACAGAGTGCTAGTAAGAAATGTGCGTCTCCGGGGAAAGCACAAGCTCTCAGATAAGTGGGAGCGGGACATCTATGTTGTGGTTAGAAGGGCTGGTGAACTTCCAGTTTACACTGTAAAGCCAGACGATAGAGATGGACCACTGCGTACATTGCATAGAGATCTCCTCCTGCCATTAAGCTTTCTACCAGCAGCTGAGAATGTTCCGTCGCCGGAGTGTGCCCATGTTGCTAAGCCGCGAACTCGCCAGCAAACCCAAAAATCAGACAACTTGATCGATGTATCTGCTAGTAATGATTATATTGAAGACGTGGAGCTACTTACCTTTGATCCATCCGTGTCTCGATTCACTGTAGAAAGTCCAAATGCTGTTCTTCCCAGTGATGTGGCTGACTGTAGTTCTTCTATACCATCTCCTGTCAGTCCTCTAGCCCCAGTCGCACCGTCTGTGTCGGAATCCACACAGTCCTGTGAGGAAGTGGAAGCTGTGGAAGTGGAAGATGTTGTAGAAATCGTAACTGAGATTTCACCTGAACCTGAAGAGACATTTACCGAAATCCAGTTGAATGAAGATCCTCCTACAGAATCCAGTCCATTGGCTGCTGTTTCTGTTGAACCTTCAGTTGACGATGACATTGACAACAACTTGACTTTCAGACGTTCGACGCGACAGAGTACCGCCTGAGCGATTACAATATTCAATCTTAGGTAATCCCTTAATCTCCGTAGTGCTGTCTCTGCTCCATAGTCTGTTTTAAGTATTTCATCTGCGCCTGACACCGGTTCACCGGTTCGTGTCATCTAGTGCTCCGACATGCAACGGGATGTGCATGGGTTTTAAGGGGGGAGGGTGTAACCCAGGGTAAAATGACACACCCTTTCATTCATATTTTCGTGCAGGAGTCACATGGTAGTCTCAGTGAACGCTTTCAACCAATCATACCACTTAAGCGCGTTTTTAGAAGCTGCGGTGAGTTCCCCAATCAGCAGTATGTCTCTATACAAACAATGCTATTTTCGCTTTTTTTCCATCTTAAATTCTTGTTTGACTTTAGCTTGCGATTCTGTATTTGAGTGTCTACTACCATTGAGAAGCCAACTGGTGCCGCGGTGTGTCGAATATCTGCGGGAATTGGTGGGTCTGTTTGTTGCTGTGTTCAGTTGCATGTTGCTATTAGCATCCCTATGTATTTTAATGGGATTCTCCGCTAGCTTAATGCTAATGGCATTAGTCATGCTATTTATTATAGTGAAGGTTTCCGCTGGCTTAATGCTGACAGCATTAGCTATTTGAATGTAGTTCTATGGGATGTGGTGGCTGGTAGTACTAGTTTCCATTCACTCCTATGGAGTTTCTATTGGATTCAATGAATTATATAATGTAAACCTAGCACTTTGTTTTAAGTGCTATGGATTTAAGCATTTAACTTGTTAATTTAAAATGGTAAATGGACTGCATTTATATAGCGCTTTCACAGACCGAATGGCCACCAAAGCGCTTTACATATTTGCCTCACATTCACCCATTCATACACACATTCATACACCAATGGCGGTGTCAGCCATGCAAGGCGCCACCCAGCTCGTCGGGAGCAGTTGGGGTTAGGTGTCTTGCTCATGGACACCTCGACACTTGGTCAGGTGGAACCGGGGATTGAACCACCAACCTACATGAACCACTGAGCCACTGCCGCCCCCTGTTAATTCACATGCTGAACGGTATCTAAACGTCTATCTTTTCTGTGAGGATTGTTGAGCACCATGGTATTTCCTCAGATGGGTCAGTAGAGCTTTCCATGTCTTGCATGTGCATGGGCAATTCTCATAAGCACAGGGGTAAGTACGGCCCCGTCCATAATGCTGATGATCAAGTTTATAGTGTTGCAGAAGTTCAGATCTTCTTGAATATGAATTGTCACAGTCTTTACATTTCCACAAGTATGGCTAACTGAAGAAACATGCGATTGAAAAGATACCTTCAGGTAACTGAGCTGACCACATCTAGTTTTACTTAGTAGATCTGGTAGAATGACTTCCCAGATGAGAGAAATTTCTACACTTTAGGATGCCTAATTATCACAAATGCCCTCATGACATTGTAAATAGAACTTACCACAAGCCATGATCACTGGCAGGAGCTTCCATATAATTTGCACAGCTGATAGTGTCATGATTCTGCCCTCGTGTCCTTGATTTTCTCTAGTCTTGAGGCAGGATCATGACAGAATCATGTTTTGTGTGCAAGCACATGGTCTTGTGTTTTGAGCCATGTGCTTGTGTTGTCTCGTCACGTCACCCCGCCCCCTTGTTATCCTCGTCTCGTCATTATTGTCTAGTCAGTTTCACCTGTCCTTGTCTAGTCAGCTTCACCTGTCTTTGTCATTAGTGTTCCCTATATTATCCCCTTGTGTTTGCTGTCCTGTGCTGGTTCATTGTGATTGATTGTGTGCGTATCCACACACGGTAATACTTGTGAGTACATTGTCTTGAGTTCTGTCTAAACAAAGAAGTTTTCTTGTTATAGTTATTTTGTTCCTGTGAAGTTTTATGTTTAAGTCTTAGTCTATTGTTGTTAGTCTTTTGCTTTGCCTGTGCTGTTTTTCCTCCCTCGTGGGGTTTTGTTTTCCCTTTTTGTTATCAATAAACCTTGTGTGTCAGCAAACTGTCTGCAATTGGGTTCGTTCCTGAAAATCCGTGACAGATAGGTGGCTGCTTCCCTGAAGTTGAAAGAGAAAACATGATTACGTTTTAGCTGTTAGCCATCAAAGTGTGTTATCTACTAGCTAACATCATGCACAAATTAAGAATACCCAACATTTAAAATGAATAGATATATACTTTATTTTATGATTTTAGGAAAGCTGGCTAACATTTTAGTACATTTCTACCACATGTAAATACTGTTAACAGTGTAGCAAACTAACATTACGAGCTAGAAATAATTGGGCCTTGTAATATTATGGCTGATAAATACTGAACACAAGATAATTAGGAGTATAGGCCTAAATAAAATATCACATATGGCCTTATGCTATTGACAGCAGAAGTAAGTTAACCATCAGTCAAATTTGCAGCTTGAACCTGGGGATTAACTATGTCAAGTGTCAAAACTGCAAAAAACAAAACAAAAAAAATGCCTAATGTCGTTTAGTTTCATATGATACTGTTTTTTTTCACTAACTAGCTTTAAATCTACATTAAAACTTTTTTTTTTTTTCTAAAACTCTTAAAACTCGATGAAATGGTCGAGTGGCAGGCGCATATATCTGTGACTGGTCGAGTGGCAGGCGCATATATCTGTGACTGGTCGAGTGGCAGGCGCACAGTGGCAGGCGCATATATCTGTGACTGGTCGAGTGGCAGCTCCCCCTGCCACGCAAAGATTTTACCCCCTCTCCTGTAAACACTGCGCGCTGACAGACAGCAAATCTTTATCAGAAATCAGAAAGAGCTTTATTGCCAAGTGTGCTTGCACACACAAGGAATTTGTTTTGGTACTGAGGCTTCCAGTGGACATATACAAATACAACATGAAACATAATACTACAAATTATAAGAATAAAAAATAAAAATATAAATATATGAGAATAAAACTATCACAGTTGGGTTTAGTCAGAATAGACATTTTCAGATTTACAGATTATGAACCTATTTACAGTGTTTTGAATATTATAAATAAATAAATCTACATATAAGTATCACCTGAGTTGTGGGATATTGCACTAAACAGTGGGAGTATTGCACTTACAGGCATATGCCTTGGGAGGAGTGTTAACTATTCAGGAGGGAAATGGCCTGTGGGAAGAAACTGTTCCTGTGCCGAGATGTTCTTGTGGCCAGTGATCTGAGTCTCCGTCTTGACGGTAACAGTTCAAACAGGTGGTGTCCAGGGTGAGTGGAGTCTGTGATGATTTTACCTGCTCTCTTCCTCACTCTGGAAGAGTACAGGTCCTGGAGGTTTGGCAGGGGGGGCACCAATAATCCTCTCCGCAGTCCGGACTGTCCGTTGTAGTCTCCTGATGTCTGATTTGGTAGCTGAACCAAACCAGACAGTGATGGAAGCGCACAAGACAGACTCAATGACGGCTGAGTAGAACTGAATCAGCAGATCCTGTGGCAGGTTGAACTTCCTCAGCTGGCGAAGGAAGTACAGTCTCTGCTGGGCCTTTTTCACAGTGGAGTCAATGTGATTGTCCCACTTCAGGTCCTGAGAGATGATAGTGCCCAGGAACCTGAATGACTCCACTGCTTCCACAGTGCTGTTCATGATGGTGAGTGGGGGGAGTGCTGAGCTGTTCCTCCTGAAGTCCACGATCATCTCCACTGTTTTGAGCGTGTTCAGCTCAAGGTTGTTATAACTGCACCAGGCAGCCAGCTGTTCAACCTCCAGTCTGTAAGCAGACTCGTCACCGTTTCGGATGAGACCGATGACAGTGGTGTCGTCTGCAAATTTCAGGAGCTTGACAGTGGGGTCTTTAGAAGTGCAGTCATTAGTGTACAGGGAGAAGAGCAGTGGGGAGAGAACGCACCCTTGGGGAGCACCAGTGCTGATTGTGAGTGTCTTGGATGTGTGTTTCCGCAGTCTCACTCGCTGCTGCCGGTCCGTCAGGAAGCTGGTGATCCACTGACAGATCGAGGATGGTATGGAGAGCTGGGTCAGTTTGGCTGTGAGAAGACCAGGCATGATGGTATTGAAGGCCGAACTGAAGTCCACAAAGAGGATCCTTGCATAAGTCCCTGGTCTGTCGAGATGTTGCAGGATATAATGCAGTCCCATGTTGACCGCATCATCCACAGACCTGTTTGCTCTGTAAGCAAACTGAAAGGGATCCAGCAGGGGTCCAGTGATGTCCTTCAGGTGGGCCAGCACCAGTCTTTCAAACGACTTCATGACCACAGACGTGAGAGCGACAGGTCTGTAGTCATTAAGTCCAGTGATTTTGGGTTTTTTGGGGACAGGAATGATAGTGGAGCGTTTGAAGCAGCAGGGAACTTCACACTGCTCCAATGATCTGTTGAAGATCTGCGTGAAGACCGGGGCCAGTTGGTCAGCGCAGGCTTTTAAACAAGCAGATGAGATGCCGTCTGGGCCTGAGGCTTTCCTAGTCTTCTGTTTTTTGAAGACTCGGCTCACGTCCTCCACACAGACCTTAAGCTCAGGTTGGATGGCAGGAGGAGGGAGTGATAATTGGAGAACAGGAGGTGATGCTGAATGTGTGAAGTGCAGATCAGACCGGGTGTGTGGTGTGAATGAGGGCTTTTCAAACCGGCAGTAAAATGAATTTAAATCGTCAGCCAGGTGTTGATTGTCCACAGATCGAGGGGATGGTGACTTGTAGTTGGTAATGTTCCTCAGGCCATTCCAGACTGATGATGGGTCGTTGGATGAAAACTGTTTTTTCAGTTTATCAGAGTAGTTCCTTTTAGCAACTCTGATCTCCTTTGTCAATCTGTTTCTGGCCTGGTTATACAAGATTTTATCCCCACTTCTGTAAGCATCCTCTTTGGCATGACGAAGGTGTTTGAGTTTCCCAGTAAACCATGGTTTATCATTAGTGAATGATAAGAATGTCCTGGTAGGAATGCATGTATCCTCACAGAAACTTATATATGATGTTACAGTATCTGTGAGCTCATCCAGATCATTGGTAGCAGCTTCAAAAACAGTCCAATCAGTGCAATCAAAGCAGGCCTGTAGATTCTGCTCTGCTTCATTAGTCCATCTTTTTACAGTCCTTATTCCAGGTTTAGCTGATTTCAGTTTCTGCCTGTAGGTCGGTATGAGATGAACCAAACAGTGATCAGAGAGCCCCAAAGCTGCCCGTGGGACGGAATGATATGCATTTCTTATTGTGGTGTAACAGTGGTCCAGTATATTACTGTCTCTGGTGGGACATGTAACGTGCTGTCTGTATTTTGGTAGTTCACGGGAAAGATTTGCTTTGTTAAAATCCCCAAGAATGATTAAAAGAGAGTCTGGGTACCTTTGTTCCGTTTCAGATATTTGTTCAGCCAGCTGTTGTAGCGCCGCGCTCACGCACGCGTCTGGAGGGATGTAAACATTCACGAGAATGAAAGAGGAAAATTCCCGAGGCGAGTAGAAGGGTTTACAGTTTATGAAATGTGCCTCTTAATTAGGAGAGCACATCTTCTTCAGTGTTGTTACATCTGAACACCAACTTTCGTTAATGTAGAAACACAATCCACCACCTCTCGTTTTCCCCGTTAGCTCCGCGATGCGATCCGCTCGGAACAGCTGGAAGCCCGGCAGATGTATTGCGTTGTCCGGTATGGCTTCACTCAGCCAGGTTTCAGTGAAGCACAAAGCAGCAGAGTTTAAAAAATCCTTGTTAGTGTGGGTGAGGAGAAGAAGTTCATCCGTTTTGTTAGGAAGGGATCGGAGATTCGTGAGATGAATGCTGGGGAGTGCAGTGCGCAGGCCGCGCTCGCGGAGTTTAACCAGCGCGCCGGCTCGCTTCCCGCGTTTGCGTCTGAACGCGCGTTTGAACAACAACGCTGCCCCTCCGACGAGAATGTCCAGCAAAACGTCCGAATAATCAAAAACTGTAGAAAAGGTTTCTGGTGTGTGTTTCCTAATGTCCAGTAGTTCGTCTTTGGTGAAACTGATAGGAAAAGAATGACTAAACGCAGAACAAACGAACAAAAACAACACAATAGCTGGAGAGCTACACACCGAGGCAGCCATCCGCGGCGCCATCTTGGATCTAATATTTCAAATATTTACATAACGTCATAACTATAATGTTAACGTGAGCTAAAAATAACAGATTTTACAATTCTAACTTTAATTGATAACTGAAATGAAACCAACCATCTGTAATATTTAATTAACTTAATTATGAAAAAATATAATGGAAGTAAAACATTAAGGCCATGAAATAATATTCATTCATTTAATAACATTAAATATGAATGTAATAATTTATTTTGAATGTAGAAATTTCATCAGAACGTTTATCCATACAGATAATGTAAATATTTCACTGAAATATTAATATTTGTTTCTTTTTCTCCCTTTTCCCTAGTGTGTAATCAGATAATTGGTATTGCTCTGTGTAAGTATTCTGTTGGAATCACTGTCTGACACATTCTCAGTTTTTGCATTGTAGATTTGTCATAGACATTTACAAAAACTTTCTTTGCACCATATATATATAACTGTATTTTCATAAACATGTTGCTTATGTTATCTGTTAATATTTTGGGTATCACATTTTTTAAATGAGATGTTCCTCACCCACTGAACAAATACTGTATTTGTCAGTACAGTGGTGTCATATGTAGCATACATTCTTAGATGTTATTGTACATATTCATGAATAAAAGTTTAAACTGGGTTTATAACATTAAAATGTTGTTTGTCCTCTCTCTTTTCAGTATTCATTGCCATCTAATTCTGATTGCAGAATTGAGCTCCAACTCCAGTTAAGCAGATTTGAACCAGTTGATCGAGGTCTTCAGGATCAGCAGAAAGTACAGACAGCTAAACTCCTCCATGACCAGGACTGGACACCACTGCTGTAAGTGATCCATCTAGTCATGTTCAGGACATATTACAGGGGATCTCAGCTCTGGCCCTTGAGGACCACTGTCCTGCAGACATTAGCACCAAACCCTGGTCCAAGTCCAACACACCTGACAAGCTAGCCTAATCGAGCTCTTTTGGTTAAAAGAGCAAGTGAGATTGATCAGGTCTGGACATAAATTGCAAGACAGTGCACTTTGAGGACCAGAGTTGAGAACTCCTGACATATTAATTAGTCAATAATCACTGATGAAAAAAATAATAATTTTTATTTGTATAGATTTATGTAATATGTAATAATACTAATATTCAGTTGTCTTCTCTCTTTTTTCCTGAATTGTGTTGTGTGTCAAACAGCTAAATAAACCCAACAGAGAGCCACTCGGGCACAGGTCACTCTTTTTCTGTGTAAGTACATTTTTGACTGTCAGACACATTCTGTGTATTTTCTTTTATAAAAATGACATATTCATGCTGCAAGTTAAAGCCATCAATGATTTCTTGATAAAGACATTAAAGGGATTGTTCTTCATGTTGTTCCAAACATGTATTTACTTTTTTCTGTGGAATGCAAAAGAAGAATTTTGCATAATGTTTAATCTGTTTTGTCCATACAATGAAAATCCCATTGACTTTTTATTGAGTCATTTTTCAAAATATCAGAAGAATCTTCCACAGAAGAATTAATGCAGGTTTGGAATGACATGAGTGTTGATTACAAGTTGACAAAGTTCTATATTGTGTTGATAATTTTTGTAAATTGTTCTCATGCTCTAATTTCATCATGCCCTCAATTGGTTCACTCTCTGTATGTTTCTCTCTCAACAACACCCCCTACATTTGTTTTTAATATTAATAAAAAACCTGTAACTAATTTTCCAGAACTCAAATCATCCTCCAGTCAAAGTGCAGAAGATTCTTTGTTCTCTGAGGTGGAAATCGCCTAACCCTTGGGAAAACACAAGTGTATAAATTACACTTGGAACAACCCCCGTTTTTTTAATACATTTTTTTATGTTAACATTTCAATTGTTTTTGTTTTTTTTCTCACTTTAGATGCTGACACAGCTGAAGCAGCATCCAAAGGGGTTGATGCTGATCCTAATGCAAGAGACTGGGATGGTGGAAGGAGCAAGTCACTCCGGTATCCGAGGGGATTGATTTATTTTATTAGAGGATTCATAATCTACCATTATTTGTTGTGATGTGTTTTTATATGATTTTCCTGAATTTGTTTCACGATTTACATGCTGACGACTGGATGCTAGCTAGTGAAAATTCAGTTTTAACATCCCAGGAATAATTACTTTGTAAATTTACTTTGTGCAAAAGTAGGGCTATTTAAAAAATCTTACTGACCCCAAAGTTTTGAACGGTAATGTATTGTATATATTTTTTACATGACTGTGAATAAATTAAATTATTTGAAAGATATGACTTGTAATGTACTACTTTGACTTTCAACAAGTGCAATTATTTTGCATGTATTGTGGCAAATGCAAAGTTGAACCAAACTAATCTTGTTTGTTAAGGCTACAGGTATATTACAACACATCTTTGTATTGTCCACAGTATGCCCACTCTTTTCCCAGTGCACCCACAGTATGCCCACACTTAACCCAATGTACCCAAGTAGTAATACCATTCGGCTTATGTCAAAATGATTTATGACCCTATGATTGACAGGTGGGCGGGGCTAACCTTTGACCTTCCGGAGGGTGTTCCGGAGGTCCTTTGATGTAGGGATTAACCTTTGACCTTCCGGAGGGTCTGTTCCGGAGGTCGCTTAATTTAGGGATTAACCTTTGACATTCCGGAGGATGTTCCGGAGGTCGCTTAATTTAGGGATTAACCTTTGACCTATCGATCGATCAAGTTGACAGTTGTCTTTGCCCTATTGACCTTTGTATGATATATGAAGTTGCCAGTTGTCTTTGCCAGTTGTCTTTGCCCCATTGATTTTGACCTATTGACCCCGGGGGGAAATAACTTCTTGGTGTGGGAAATCCCCTCCGTGTCGGGGTGAGAAAATAATTTTTCTAATGTCGCATATAGATTAGAATAGATTAGAATTACAAAAGTAAAATCATCTTACCGTTTCACTATGGTGAAGAATTGGATTAAAGTTGACAGTCTCCGCACTGTGTGTGTGTGCGTCTGTCTGTGAGTGTGTGCGTGTCATCCGATATCCTGGCATTCCTGAGCACGCTATATAAATGGGGATAGTGAGAAAAAGTTTTTCTAATAATGCTACATATCTCACACTAGAGTTGAAAAACATTGATCTTTTAAAATTGTTATAAAATATCCATTTAGTAATTTACAAATATTTTTCATACTAACTAAAGAAGATTTGAAAAACATTCATTCCTTTAAAATAAATATCTTACTGATCCAAGTATTTAAAAAATAAAATCATCTCACCGTTTCACTATGGTGAAAAAAGCCCCCATGTGCGTTTCTCTCACACCCCTTGCATCTGACAGTCTCCGCACTGTGTGTGTGTGTGTGTGTGCATCTGTCTGTGAGTGACATCCGATATCCTGGCATTCCTGAGCACGCTATATAAATGGGTATAGTGAGAAAAAGTTTTTCTAATAATTTCACATATTTTACACTAGAGTTGAAAAACATTGATCTTTAAAATGGTTATAAATTTTAGTCATTTACAAATATCTTACACTAAAGTTGAACACATTCTGTTCTTTAAAAAGTATATAAATGATTATAAAAAATCTTTTAAAAACAAAAATAAAATCATCTTACATTTTAGAGAGTTGAAGAAGTAAATCCCAACACATCATTGTCCATTGTCCAGTGTTTTTCTCCCACACCGGTCATTTTGACACTCTGTGATTCAGAGTGGAGGAGGAATGTGTGTGTGTGTGTGTGTGTGTGTGTGTGTGTGTGTGTGTGTGTGTGTGTGTGTGTGTGTGTGTGTGTGTGTGTGTGTGTGTGTGTGTGTGTGTGTGCGTGCGTGCGTGCGTGCGTGCGTGCGTGTGTGTGTGCGTGCGCGTGTGTGCGTGCGCGTGTGTGTGTGTGTCAGGCCAGCAGCAGTATGAGACGTTGAGGATGTTTTGTTAGTGTTAATCTTAAAAGTTAATCTTAAAAGTTTAAAAATAAAAGATAATTTAAATTCAATTCAATTAATTATTTAAAGTCTTAATAAAACGTTGTAATACAGTCGTATCTTCTATTTATCTTTTAGAAGATTACTGTTATGATTTTGTTTAATGGTGCTCTAAAGTATAATGTTTATTAATATAGTCATAGCCATAATGATTTTTGTACTGTAACAGCATATTCTATCCCGTACACCTAAACACGACCATCAAAGAAAATTGTATCTTTACATTGTTTTTTACATACTGTTTTACTCTCACACACACACACACTAACCCGGCTCCATAAAATTAACCAATCTCTATTTTTAAATTAAATGATTATAAATAAAGTATATAACTCAATGAATATTAACAAGTATGTTACTAAAATGAATTCAAACTATTTAAACATAGTTTTAGCTAAATGAATTTATATATAAATAAATAAAGTATATAAATATAAAAATACCTTACATTTCCACAGTGCTGAAGATGTAGTTCTTTATGCAATGATAAAAACAGTCCAAAGTCATAAACAAAACCCTCCTGGTTCCTTCAGTGATAAACTACAGGGTGAAATGAATGCATGACCCCCTCACAGAGACGAGAGGAGTTACAGGACAGATGAGCCTCTGGGATGTGCCAATGTCATAGCATATGTAAAGTTAGTCTGCTTTCCAGAGTTTTATTCATACTAAATTCATTTGAAATATTAAAAGTTTAAATTAGATCTTTTAAAATTAAAAGACTGTTTAAATCAAAGCTTTAACATTTTATTAAAATCGTATCTTCTATTTATCTTCTTAGAAGACTTCTGTATGATATAAATGATTTTACATAAATTTAACCTAAGGTATTATTTTTACTAAAGCGTCTGTTCAAAAAATAAAGCAAAAACTGTACTTTGGTATCTTAGATATTATACAAATTATTTCAAACAGTATTTTTGTCCATGCCGCATGAAACATGTTGTCAAAGTTTGTCACAATGTTTTTTTGTTTTTGTAGTTGTTGTTTTTGTTTTTAAGAAATCCCAGGACTCTACATTGCTCTTATTTAGATTACGTTGTATCATTTAGAAAACCACCGTACATTTTCAGAGACGCGATGTACCTTTTTTTGGTCCATCACACAGCATATTTAATTTTACTCACCTTAATTCAAAGCATGATCTTACTTTTTCTACGGTAGCTATGATCTATTGCACGTATAAGGTGTATATCATTTTTTACTTTTCTTGTATCTCCCGAACTATCCTTAATCAGTGTGGAAACACACAGGCTGAACCCCTTTACTGAGAATATACTATCGGTTATCTACTCAAAATATATATGTAGAACTTTAAAATGTTAGCATTTGTTGATGCGACAGTTTGTCTGTAGGCTGCATGAACAGACTTTGGGGAGAGCTGGTGATAGTAGGAGGCATGCCCTTTGACCTCCTCCATTTTGGAGGCTTTTTAGTTAAAGACCCAACAATTTAGTCCTAAAGCGGCTACAGTAATTTATTGCCATGTGTAACCTGAAAAAACAAGAGGTGATAAAAAATGTTAACGATGACCTCATGGCTACGGCTGTGAGAGGACTCCATTCCCTACTGAAAGAACATTGTGGACACACAGCTCTGACGTTTTCCAAGAGTATTTTGCCCAGCCTCTTCTTTATAAAAAGTCAAGACAAATCATTTCTGGACCAAAAACTTTTGCACCCTCACTCCTCTTACCACCTCATCAAAAGACATGTCTAAAAGTGAGTATTGTCTCTATAATTCATTTATGCTACGGTGTTTTATTTAAAAAGATTGTTTATACATAAGGAAAAGACGGTATAATTCATTAGTGTTTTAAACGTACTATTGCTGTTTAGCTTACCCTCTAGCATGCTTTGTTGCTCTTACACATTGTTATATGTTCTATATCAAATGTTTTTGGCATCATATATGTTTCAGAAATATATATATATATATATATATATATATATATTTCCCCCCCATCCAAGCACATTTTACTGTAGTTGGCCGCTGCGGGGTTTCCATAAAGGACTTTTAAAATAAATGTTTTGGTTTTTATTCAGTTTTAAATCTTATTTAGATTATATTTGTCAGACATGGTTATATCTGCATAGGCCTATTTAATTATTTAATCTGTATTTTATTCCTTTTCAGTTACTTACTTTTTAAATTTCGGTAGGGTACTTTTTAATTCTTCCTTTACTTTGTCTTTGATTTTAACTTTTAGCACTTTGCATGATAAAATTGTTTAAAATGTAAGCTGTAAATATGAATGGCACAATGTGATAACCAAAATATATAAAAGTTAAGTCAAAGCTATTTATATAGCCTAGCGTTTTTCACATTCTCATAATTTAGTTATACATTCTGACGCTGGGACACTGTCAAGCGTCTTCTTTCAGATGGTTCAATATTTATGATATTATGCTCCCCTGAATGGAAAAGAACTGTAAACTTCATCATTGTACTGTAATGAACTGCGTTACTGCCTATAGGATGATTGCATGATTTTTTTCCATTTAAAATAACATGGTCTTTCCTTTTCTCTCTCTCTCTAGAGACAGCAAACACTGCAGGACAACCGGACATCCAAGTAACATGTTAGTGTGGTTTATATTTATTTTTAATGAGAAACATTATAGAGTGCAACAGGCGTTTTCTGGAAGTAAAAACACTTCCGGTAACCAGCGACTGTGAAAAAGGGGGCAGGTACTCTATTGGCTGTATAATGAACAGATGAACTGACAGATATTTTATGTAAACAGGCAAAATCTCTTCATCTGATGGTGGCCATGTGTTTTCGCCTATCATAACTGGTTTAACTCATGGCTCCTCCTTTGAGATCAACATAACTTCTGACGAATCAAGTGTACCGGCACATTGTAAATGTAATAAAACAGTTTCGCCTATGTATTAAATTAATCTTAATTAAGCAGTCCGAGTTAACTATTTGGGACCAATTGGAAATTTACATTCTGATCTAACAGCTTCATGTACAAATTTGTCATGCTCCTGGATTATTTTACTATACTACATTAGCCTTTTATTTACTGATGATTTTATCAAAGCGACGAATTAACTCATATGTAACTCAAAACATATGGATGGGTGAATGGATCGCGATAAACTCTGTTTAGAAAGTAGCTAGGATGTATTTTATTTTGCGCAGACTTTAAGTGAACTTTTACCAACTATTAAGATGTTAAAGTTCAGTTATAGACCTTTAGCGCATTATTGAGTAACCGAATTCAGGGTTGTTCAATAGTTATCAAGCACCCGCACTTGGTGAGATTATTCAGAAAAAGTAATTTTCTGATAAATCATCGTACACGGATACACTGTGTTTTGAGGGTCACTTATAGAAAGATGTATTCATTCTTTGTTTCGGTGTATTTTTAAAAACATAGATAGATCTACATAGATGTTTTACACAAAAAACATTTCAGAGATCCTTGTGCGGTGTTCTGTAGCCGCATAAAGTGGTAAAATATACATTTAAGCGCTATTTAAAACTAGGATGGTATAATATACTGTAAAATACTGTAAAATATACTGTAAACCATAAAATATAATGTAAATGTCTCAAGCGAAGATGATGGTTTAAACCGTCATTTTATTAAATCACGCCAATTCATGCGAATACTGTCGTATATGAACAAAGAGAAGACATAGAGTTGACTAACATTACCGCTAACTGTAGGAACCAGATATCCAGGGGGAAAGTGTAAAGAAAAACACCATACAAAACATTACAATCACACCCGGCGATACGATAAGTGTTACGATAGTGTTGTTCAAAATGAAACCGCGGTAAACAATTTAAGAACCCTAGAGCTGTTAAACATGCGGTTCAATATAAACAAGAATCCATCTCTAATGCGACTGAGCTCGTTTCACATATAACTGTTGATAGTTAGGTATAATCGTTAGATAATTTATCAAACAATTGAAATTTACGATATGTTAAAACATTTTGATGATGGGCTTGCACAAAGCATTGACCAGCTCCTTGGCAATGCTTTCACAATTCACACAGTCAAGCAGTTCCCTCATCTTCATCACACAGTCCAGCAGTTCCCTCATCTTCATCCGGCGTGTTGGATTCGCTCACACATTTGCAACTGATTCATTGTGCAAGTCAAGATCGTCAATGATTGGATCAATGTTCTTCATATTTTCAACCAACTGACTGGTGTTTGCTTTCAGAAACCCTTGATGATCTGAGAATATAAAAATAGAAAAATTAAAACAGGAAAAGGAAAATGAAGGCAAAATGGGGAAAGAATATAAAGATTGAATCTAACCTTGTATTGACCTGTTTCTCTTCTTTCCCAGTCGCCCCTTTTGGACAGTATTTGGCTTTGATAAAATCTGTAGTAAAATAAATAAGTGCCGTAAAATAAAAGGCTATAGTTACAATTCTGAATAATCCAGGGGCATGACACCAGATAAGATAAATTCATCATGACTTAACTTGATTCAATAGTACCAAAATATTTCAAATTTGTACATGATACTGTTAGATCAGAATGTAACTTTCCTTAAAATTTGTCCCAAATAGTTAACTCGGACTGCTTAATTAAGATTAATTTTATACATTACATAGGCGAAAAACTGTTTTAATAGTTTTTCATGCATCACACTTACAATTTGCCGGTACATTTGATTCGTCAGAAGTTATGTTGATCTCAAAGGGGGAGCCATGAGTTAAATCAGTTATCATAGGCGAAAACACATGGCCGCCATCAGATGAAGAGATTTTGCCTGTTTACATAAAATATCTGTCAGTTCATCTGTCAATTGTTTATTTATTTTATTATTGCAACCATGAATTGAGTTAATTCGTCGCTTTGATAAAATCATCAGTAAATAAAAGGCTAATGTAGTATAGTAAAATAATCCAGGAGCATGACAAATTTGTACATGAAGCTGTTAGATCAGAATGTAAATTTCCAATTGGTCCCAAATAGTTAACTCGGACTGCTTAATTAAGATTAATTTAATACATAGGCGAAACTGTTTTATTACATTTACAATGTGCCGGTACACTTGATTCGTCAGAAGTTATGTTGATCTCAAAGGAGGAGCCATGAGTTAAACCAGTTATGATAGGCGAAAACACATGGCCACCATCAGATGAAGAGATTTTGCCTGTTTACATAAAATATCTGTCAGTTCATCTGTTCATTATACAGCCAATAGAGTACCTGCCCCCTTTTTCACAGTCGCTGGTTACCGGAAGTGTTTTTACTTCCAGAAAACGCCTGTTGCACTCTATAATGTTTCTCATTAAAAATAAATATAAACCACACTAACATGTTACTTGGATGTCCGGTTGTCCTGCAGTGTTTGCTGTCTCTAGAGAGAGAGAGAAAAGGAAAGACCATGTTATTTTAAATGGAAAAAAATCATGCAATCATCCTATAGGCAGTAACGCAGTTCATTACAGTACAATGATGAAGTTTACAGTTCTTTTCCATTCAGGGGAGCATAATATCATAAATATTGAACCATCTGAAAGAAGACGCTTGACAGTGTCCCAGCGTCAGAATGTATAACTAAATTATGAGAATGTGAAAAACGCTAGGCTATATAAATAGCTTTGACTTAACTTTTATATATTTTGGTTATCACATTGTGCCATTCATATTTACAGCTTACATTTTAAACAATTTTATCATGCAAAGTGCTAAAAGTTAAAATCAAAGACAAAGTAAAGGAAGAATTAAAAAGTACCCTACCGAAATTTAAAAAGTAAGTAACTGAAAAGGAATAAAATACAGATTAAATAATTAAATAGGCCTATGCAGATATAACCATGTCTGACAAATATAATCTAAATAAGATTTAAAACTGAATAAAAACCAAAACATTTATTTTAAAAGTCCTTTATGGAAACCCCGCAGCGGCCAACTACAGTAAAATGTGCTTGGATGGGGGGGAATATATATATATATATATATATATATATATATATATATTCTGAAACATATATGATGCCAAAAACATTTGATATAGAACATATAACAATGTGTAAGAGCAACAAAGCATGCTAGAGGGTAAGCTAAACAGCAATAGTACGTTTAAAACACTAATGAATTATACCGTCTTTTCCTTATGTATAAACAATCTTTTTAAATAAAACACCGTAGCATAAATGAATTATAGAGACAATACTCACTTTTAGACATGTCTTTTGATGAGGTGGTAAGAGGAGTGAGGGTGCAAAAGTTTTTGGTCCAGAAATGATTTGTCTTGACTTTTTATAAAGAAGAGGCTGGGCAAAATACTCTTGGAAAACGTCAGAGCTGTGTGTCCACAATGTTCTTTCAGTAGGGAATGGAGTCCTCTCACAGCCGTAGCCATGAGGTCATCGTTAACATTTTTTATCACCTCTTGTTTTTTCAGGTTACACATGGCAATAAATTACTGTAGCCGCTTTAGGACTAAATTGTTGGGTCTTTAACTAAAAAGCCTCCAAAATGGAGGAGGTCAAAGGGCATGCCTCCTACTATCACCAGCTCTCCCCAAAGTCTGTTCATGCAGCCTACAGACAAACTGTCGCATCAACAAATGCTAACATTTTAAAGTTCTACATATATATTTTGAGTAGATAACCGATAGTATATTCTCAGTAAAGGGGTTCAGCCTGTGTGTTTCCACACTGATTAAGGATAGTTCGGGAGATACAAGAAAAGTAAAAAATGATATACACCTTATACGTGCAATAGATCATAGCTACCGTAGAAAAAGTAAGATCATGCTTTGAATTAAGGTGAGTAAAATTAAATATGCTGTGTGATGGACCAAAAAAAGGTACATCGCGTCTCTGAAAATGTACGGTGGTTTTCTAAATGATACAACGTAATCTAAATAAGAGCAATGTAGAGTCCTGGGATTTCTTAAAAACAAAAACAACAACTACAAAAACAAAAAAACATTGTGACAAACTTTGACAACATGTTTCATGCGGCATGGACAAAAATACTGTTTGAAATAATTTGTATAATATCTAAGATACCAAAGTACAGTTTTTGCTTTATTTTTTGAACAGACGCTTTAGTAAAAATAATACCTTAGGTTAAATTTATGTAAAATCATTTATATCATACAGAAGTCTTCTAAGAAGATAAATAGAAGATACGATTTTAATAAAATGTTAAAGCTTTGATTTAAACAGTCTTTTAATTTTAAAAGATCTAATTTAAACTTTTAATATTTCAAATGAATTTAGTATGAATAAAACTCTGGAAAGCAGACTAACTTTACATATGCTATGACATTGGCACATCCCAGAGGCTCATCTGTCCTGTAACTCCTCTCGTCTCTGTGAGGGGGTCATGCATTCATTTCACCCTGTAGTTTATCACTGAAGGAACCAGGAGGGTTTTGTTTATGACTTTGGACTGTTTTTATCATTGCATAAAGAACTACATCTTCAGCACTGTGGAAATGTAAGGTATTTTTATATTTATATACTTTATTTATTTATATATAAATTCATTTAGCTAAAACTATGTTTAAATAGTTTGAATTCATTTTAGTAACATACTTGTTAATATTCATTGAGTTATATACTTTATTTATAATCATTTAATTTAAAAATAGAGATTGGTTAATTTTATGGAGCCGGGTTAGTGTGTGTGTGTGTGAGAGTAAAACAGTATGTAAAAAACAATGTAAAGATACAATTTTCTTTGATGGTCGTGTTTAGGTGTACGGGATAGAATATGCTGTTACAGTACAAAAATCATTATGGCTATGACTATATTAATAAACATTATACTTTAGAGCACCATTAAACAAAATCATAACAGTAATCTTCTAAAAGATAAATAGAAGATACGACTGTATTACAACGTTTTATTAAGACTTTAAATAATTAATTGAATTGAATTTAAATTATCTTTTATTTTTAAACTTTTAAGATTAACTTTTAAGATTAACACTAACAAAACATCCTCAACGTCTCATACTGCTGCTGGCCTGACACACACGCGCACGCACACACGCGCACGCACACACACACGCGCGCACGCACACACACACACACATTCCTCCTCCACTCTGAATCACAGAGTGTCAAAATGACCGGTGTGGGAGAAAAACACTCGGGGATATTTTGTATCAAAACTTTAAACTTATTGCATCTTTGTAAATACATTCATACGTTATATGGACAATGATGTGTTGGGATTTACTTCTTCAACTCTCTAAAATGTAAGATGATTTTATTTTTGTTTTTAAAAGATTTTTTATAATCATTTATATACTTTTTAAAGAACAGAATGTGTTCAACTTTAGTGTAAGATATTTGTAAATGACTAAAATTTATAACCATTTTAAAGATCAATGTTTTTCAACTAAAATATGTGAAATTATTAGAAAAACTTTTTCTCACTATACCCATTTATATAGCGTGCTCAGGAATGCCAGGATATCGGATGTCACTCACAGACAGATGCACACACACACACACACACAGTGCGGAGACTGTCAGATGCAAGGGGTGTGAGAGAAACGCACATGGGGGCTTTTTTCACCATAGTGAAACGGTGAGATGATTTTATTTTTTAAATACTTGGATCAGTAAGATATTTATTTTAAAGGAATGAATGTTTTTCAAATCTACTTTAGTTAGTATGAAAAATATTTGTAAATTACTAAATGGATATTTTATAACAATTTTAAAAGATCAATGTTTTTCAACTCTAGTGTGAGATATGTAGCATTATTAGAAAAACTTTTTCTCACTATCCCCATTTATATAGCGTGCTCAGGAATGCCAGGATATCGGATGACACGCACACACTCACAGACAGACGCACACACACACAGTGCGGAGACTGTCAACTTTAATCCAATTCTTCACCATAGTGAAACGGTAAGATGATTTTACTTTTGTAATTCTAATCTATTCTAATCTATATGCGACATTAGAAAAATTATTTTCTCACCCCGACACGGAGGGGATTTCCCACACCAAGAAGTTATTTCCCCCCGGGGTCAATAGGTCAAAATCAATGGGGCAAAGACAACTGGCAAAGACAACTGGCAACTTCATATATCATACAAAGGTCAATAGGGCAAAGACAACTGTCAACTTGATCGATCGATAGGTCAAAGGTTAATCCCTAAATTAAGCGACCTCCGGAACATCCTCCGGAATGTCAAAGGTTAATCCCTAAATTAAGCGACCTCCGGAACAGACCCTCCGGAAGGTCAAAGGTTAATCCCTACATCAAAGGACCTCCGGAACACCCTCCGGAAGGTCAAAGGTTAGCCCCGCCCACCTGTCAATCATAGGGTCATAAATCATTTTGACATAAGCCGAATGGTATTACTACTTACCCACAGTATACCCAAACTTTGCCCACCGCATCGACCCACTCGGTCCCATAGTGTGGGGCCCACATGTTCCCCCAGGGGGAACACATTAGACTGCTGTGGGCCCACAACTCTACTTAGTGTGGGCCAGCCCACACTTTGGGCTGTCCCACTGGGGCCCCATAGTGTGGGGCCCACATGTGCCCCGCATTTCACGCCGGTATCTGGGCCCACAGTGGGCTGCCCACAATGGCCCCACACGGGCCCCTAAGGGGTTTGCTGTGGGCCCACAACTGGCCCCAATGGGGGCCCACTCTACTTAGTGTGGGCCAGCCCACTGTTAGCCCACACTTTGGGCTGTCCCACTGGGGGCCCACATGTGCCCCGCATTTCACGCCAGTATCTGGGCCCACAGTGTGCTGCCCACAAGAGCCCCATTTGGGCCCCAAAGGAGCATGTTTGCTGCTCTAATTCATTTAGGGAGGTGTCAAGAGAAGATAATGTGAGTTTATCCAATCCTTGTTTTATTCTCTTTCAATTAGATTTAATATTGTTCTAAATTGCTATGGTGTTATCAAACATCATATTATAAACACTTATGTTTATGATTGCAGGAGGACTGCGGTCGTCGGTCTAATTAGCCACTGTTTTTCCTGGTTTCAATTGTTCTGTTTTACTCTATTTCTTGTGTATGTGTGTCTTGTAGCCTGACTGCAACCAATCCATGACGATCTGGACCTAGGTGGGCCTAGGGTGGAGTCCTGCTGGTGGCAGCTCGTTACTTTAATTGTTTTGTTTTTTTCTTTGTCTGTTTGGTAATCATTATCTATCCCAATATTCGGCCTATGGGCATTGTGCAATATTTCCTTTGGGTACGGTGTTTATCTTTGTAATGTTCATTAGCGTGATGTGTGAATTGCTGTGTTAGTGAGTATATGCACGTTCGAATTGGTCTGCTGAAGTGTTTCTTGCAGTGGGTTGTATGTGAACAATATCTATTTATTTGATTCTATTTACTGTAGTGTATGAGACTTTATACCCTGTAACTCCCTTTACTATTTATTATTTTATATATAGACATTTTTTTTTTGTTTTTATTGTATGTTGTAGGATTGTTCGCTGCTACCTCCGGGAAACATTTGCCTGCTCTGACTGCCAATCTTTACATTCTCTAGTTTAATAAATTTACATCTTTGAGTACATCAGTCCCCTTTCTGTCTCCTTCATTGGATACATCCTGCCTAGATTAATGGTAGCGCTGTTTGGGTTTGCTAACTTTGATAGTCAAATTTTGTTGGTAAGAGCGCCCCCTATGGGTCACAGAGATAAGGTAAAATCACGAAAAACGATCGTTGGAGGGCTCTGCATGTATGTTGACAAAACGTAGGGAACACAATTTACCGTGGTTGAACAGACATGTGCAAGAGACTGAGATCCTGGTGGTATCTTTTAGACCCTTTTATTTACCCCGCGAATTTGGGCAGCTCACAATTAGTTTAGTCTATTTTCCAGGTCCCAACAACAAAGAGGCAGCCGAGTGCATTTCGGACATTTTGAACACTGTGCTCTCAAGATCAGCTGATCAACCTGTGTTTATTCTTGGGGACTTTAATACACTGTCTTTAGCAACACATCTCCCAATGTTACAACAATATGTTGACTGTCCAACCCGCTCATCATGCATTCTTGACTTATGTTATGGCAATATTCAGGATGCATATAAGGCAATATGCAAACCTCCCATTGGTAAATCAGACCATAATGTCATTAATTGATTGCCAAAGTACAGACAAAGCGTTAAGAGGACCATTGTCAAGACAATTAAGATCTGGGACAGAGAGAGTAAGGACAAGCTAAGGAGCTGTTTTGAAACCACAGACTGGGACATGATCTTTGACTCATGCAGAGACCCACATGAACTGACAGATTGCATCACTTCATATATACAGTTCTCTGAAAAAATCCATAATTAATACCAAGGAAGTAAGAGTATTCCCTAAAGGTGCGTTCACACCGCCGCCGACTTGAGCTTCCAAAGCGGCCGGAAGTCATTCATTTTCAATGGAAGCTGGCTTCTCTCAGCTGCAAGGAGCGTCAAATCCCTCGGCGTCGCGTTTTGGGCGTTTTGAGCGTTTTGAGCGTCAATCAGAAAGTTGAAAGAAGCTCAACTTTATGGTAATGAGCTATGACGCGGTTCAGCGGCAAGCAGCGGCAAAACGCCAGAAACCAATCAGAATAAAGACGTCCTTCACTCTGGCTGATTCCGGAGAAACATACGATGTGAACTTTCGTTCCTACCAAAACATTAGTTCCGAGAAAATGGAGGAGAAGCTGATAATCGCTGTTGCTGGGTTTCCTATCATATGATATGACGTTGTTTGCTTACAGGGACCAGTTACAAAAGAACGAGGCATGGGAATGCAATTCATTTGCTCAAGGTGACAACGATTTGACCAATTGCACTAATGCAAATAATAGCCTAATGCAAATAATAATAATAGGTAATTATTATTTTTTTCCCAGACCAAATGTGACCAAAACAGTTATAAAAATGCTGCCATTATAAAAGGTTTTTTCAATGTATTGCTTGTTTTTTTCTGTTTATTACATTTCATGTTGTGACACTTCGCTTCTCCCTGCTACGTCAGAGCGTCCAAAGCGTCAACGAGCTTCCCCGTGCTTTTTGACAAGCGTCCTTGACAGAGCGGCCAGAGCTTCTTTGACGCTCAAGTCGGCGGCGGTGTGAACGTACAGTAAGGTGGAGGACCAGTTTTGTACAGGGAACCCCAGACAAGCATGGAAGAGGCTTAACACAATGATGGGAAGGATGCAAAGGAGGAGATGACGTTGACTTACTGGACACTCCCTCCTTTGTGAATGATCTTAATCGGTTTTATGGAAGATTTGACATTGCAGATTTTAAAGATAAGAGCAACGTCATTTGTCTCGGTGTACACAGAAACCCCATCATTCAGCTTTCAGAGCAGGAGGTTGGCATCTGTCTCTCACAGATTAAGCCCCACAAAGCACCGGGACCTGATGGCTTAGGTGGGCGTGCTCTGAAGGTGTGTGCCAGCCAACTAAAGACTGTCTTAACTAGATTATTCCAGTTTTTACTATATACCTGTACTGTACGTAAGACATGGATCATTCTATCACATCATACCCAAAAAAACAAGGTCTAAATCCCTTTATGACTTCCGCCCTGTAGCCTTAACCCCCATACTGGCATGGAGTGCATGGAGTGCATGGAGAAGGTTGTCAGTAAGCATACCTCATGCATAAAAGAACAATTCGATCCATTAGTTTGCTTACAGGACAAATAGGGGGACTGAGGATGCTACCCTTACCATGGTTAACATAGTTTCCAGTCATCTCCAACAGAATAACACGTATGCATGGATTTTATTTATAGATTTTAACTATGCTTTTAATACAATGCAGATCCATATTCTGCTGCAACGGCTTTTGGACTTGGATGTTAATGGGGGTCTTTTACATTGGGTCAAGGACTTTTTAACCGAGAGATTCTGTGTCAGAGGAAAATTATTGGAGGAAATTGTCCTAAACACAGAAGTTCCTCAAGGTTGTGTTCTATCACCGTTATTATTCTCTGTGTATACTAATGAGATGACACTGCAAGACAGCAATTATAAACTATTTAAATATGCTGATGATATGGTCTTAGTTGGTCTTTTTTTATAAGAATGATGCTGTGATTATTTTGCTCAGGTTTCCAGGCTGGAGCAATGGTGTAGGTCTAGCTATCTGTCAATCAATGCTGTGAAAACAAAGGAGCTGATTTTACATCATGCAGAACCATCCCTGTCGCTTACTCTCTGTGGTCAAACAGTGGAGATAGTAAATAGTTTTAAGTATCTAGGTACACACGTGGATGATAAATTGAGTTTCACTGAAAATACTGATTACATTTGTAAAAAAGCTGGGCAGAGAATGTTTTTAATTAGGAAACTGAAGGAGTTTGGTGTTAGTCAAAACATCCAGGAGAAAGTGTATGTCAGCCTGATAGAGAGTATTCTCGTGTTTAATATCTCGGTCTGGTTCGGTCACTTAACACTTATAAACAAAAATAAGTTGGCCAGGATAGTCAAAACAGCAGAAAAGGTTATAGGCCGGCAACAAAATGGACGTCCTTTACAGTACAGCTCTATATAGAAAGGCCCTGAGCATCATTGAGGACAATAAACACCCCCTCCTCAATATTGAGTTTGAGCTTCTCCCTTCAGGACGACGATACAGAGTGCCTCTGGCAAACAGGAATATCTATAAGCGATCTTTTATACCTAGTGCAATAAATGTAATGAATAAATTGCACTAAATGATATTTTTCTGGACAGAAGGTATATTGTACACGGTGTGTATGGGATAAACTGCAGTGATGTGATGTGATGGGCGGAGAGATGTACGGTCCCGATGTGATATGATGTTGGTATATTTATATATGTTCATGTTTGTTTAGTGATGTTTTTATAGGTCTGGTGAAACCAAAGAAAAATTTCCAGCCTTGGCTGGACAAAGTGGAATTCTATTCTATTCTAATTATGTAATTGTAATTCGTTGACAAAATTTGTTTTAAAATAAAGTGTCATCCAGTTCCTGTTTATTGTCAGACAACCGTTTTGTCCTCTGTACACATTTCTACTCTTTATCGATTTCTAGTATTCCATGTAGGCTGAATAAAATTTTTACTGCCAAAGCTACAGTTTGTCCAACAGATCAAGTGTCAGTTACAGCAGAAAGGTAAAAAGACCACTGAATTTCACTGAAAAATAAAAAGGTTTGTGTTACAAATTTCCGCACAAGAGCTATGGTAGTTCAGAAGTCAAAGTTAAATGAAGAACGGTAGTCTCTCTCCCATCTCTTTTCTCTCTCTTCTTTCTTCTGAAGTTGTCTGGCACTGAGGGTTGTTTCTCTCTCCTGTCTCAGTCTTTTTTCTTTATGTTTGTGTTGCACTGCCTGAGGATCTTTGGCCTTGAAGTGAGTGACTTTAGGCTGTGGGGTCACACCATATCCCAGTCCTGCCTGATCTCTCTTTAGTACTGTGCTTACTGGATTTTTGCGGCCGGAGTGGACAGGTCCAAGACCAGAGGAGGGGTCCCACCCCAAGCGGAGCATCATTTTATAGCTAGTGCTGGAAGAGGGCAGGCAGTATTGCGGAGTGGCTAGGGGGCGGAGCTCACTGAACTGATGCATTGTAGACCTGTTGTGTGCTTCAGTGTTGTCTGTGTAATGCACAGCACACACATTGCACCACTGAGAATGAACACTGTGGAAACAGACACACACATAAGTATAAATAGGTAGCCTATAAAAAAATGATTAAATGGAACAGCATTTTAGTGAAAACTTTTAATAAACAACAAATTTAAAACAAATTTAATAAACAAATCTTTTAATAAACAAAAATAAATGTATTGTTTATTGTCATGTCAACTATGTGTTATGCATGCCTTTACAAGACTTATTCCCTGGAAGTGACTGAGTATTCTAATATATAAACACTTATAATAGGCTTACCATAGTGAATCAGGGTAAGACAAAAACACTTTTTGGAAGAAGGAATGATGATGTATTGACCCATTTTAATTTAGTTAATTTTGAACAAAAAAAAAACTGTGCCTTTTAAAAGGTTACGCAAAATCAGGTTAAGAACATGCATGTAAATGATAATGTTAACTGCTATATTTAAGTGTGAATTTCTGTTCTATTTGGACATCTGGACACTAAGTTATAACTGTAAACCATCTAACCTGTCTGCATTGTTTGTAGTAGGTGTGTTTGTAGTCTCTGACACACTAAACTGCTCCAATTCTCGCACTACATCCTGATGACCTGCCTGCAGGGCCAGATCCCGAGCATCTCTGCCCTGAGAGAGAAAGAAAAAAGGAAGAAGATAAAACTAGAAGGAATGAGACAAAATAAGACACAACCAGGGATAATGTTTAGGTAATGATTTGCAAAATATTACATCAATAGTGTTTCAGGATTTTGTGTTTGAAGTAGCAGGACTACTTCCATTAGGGATCATATTGGTTAACTTAATTAGTTTAGCTTTCAGACATATAACTATTTTTAAAGTAATTTAAACTATTTTTAAAGTATTTAAACTATTAATAAAGTAATAACAATGTATTGTGTAAATGTTTCACTGCCCTTGTGTTAAATGTCTACATTTTCTCCTTTTGACATGTATTCAGTGGCAATATCGTTAAATAAAACTAAAACTATTTAAAATATTTTAACTGAAATAAAGAATTAAAATAAAATATAGATGAAAAAAAAAGTTCTGAAAAGTTATTTTGTCATAGAATTTGAATAGTTACTGCAATTATACTTGGTTATCGCAAGTATTATCGTCCTTGAATAGGCCTTAAAAGTACCAGTAATGTTATAAAAGTCAGTGATGCACTAATTTGATTCGTTTTTTCCTTTAATGAAGTCAAATTTTATTTTATTTTAAAATCTAAACCATCCATTTAACTACAGCTAATTAAACACCTCCCAAAGAGAACATCTTAATAATAATATTAGTATTACTATACTTATTAATAATAATGCACACAAGTCTAGTTTCAGGGGCATCATTGTGTGACTGATATTTCAAGTGCACAATAATTACAATCAGATCAAATAATCATCAAAGTACTTTAGTAGTTAGTCAGTGGTGTAGTCTACGTGATACGCCGTATACCCACTAGAAAATGTCAAGGATTTCCGTATGCCCACTAGGAAATGTCAAACATGCACACATTTGAACTTCATTGCAGAGCTTTTATGAGAGTCACTTCACAAGAATTTTACCATTTCATTTGATAAAACTATCGTCATTCATTCGTATCATAAAGGCTACACACTCACAAACGTTAAAGTCTTCATGACAAACTGTCAAAATCAAAGTTTTGTATAACTTGAAGAAAATATAACAGAATATTACTATTGCACAGTAGAGTATACTTCAAGTAGGCCTAATAATAATACTAATAATAATAGTTTATTAAAACACACAGAGGCTCAAATGTCTCAAATGTGGGGGGGGGGGGGGGGGGTAAATTGTTAACAAAAAAGTAGAAGCCAATGGGGAAAAAATCAAATCATCCTTATCTCCACCACTTTGATTTTTCAAAAAGGAAGAGGCAGAGGGATTTTTTCAAAATTGAATGTTACCTGTTTGTCCACCACTCCCACCCAAGCAGCGCCGTGTTGAAGAAGCAACTGAACAGCCTCTATTTTTCCTGCCTTACTTGCACACATCACACCTGTCCAGTAGTAATCATCACGGAAGTTGACATCACAGCCACACCGCAAGAGGTCTTTCAAGGCCCGAATGTTTCCCTCCTGGGCATATCGGAGAAGTTTGTGTCCATCATGGTCTGAGGTTCTGACCGGTTGGACATAAGAAGCTTCTTGTCTTTGTGCTTTTCTTCTTCGACTGGGTCCTCATGTCAAAAGATAATGGGTTATCATGATAAAACTGTAGAGTAATGTGTCTTATACAGCTACAACTATTATAAATTAAAGAGGATGTCTAATGCTATTTCATGCATACTGACTTATTTATAGGGATTGGCATTTTTCAAAAATATTGCATTCGAATATTCGGGCTCATAAAAATCGAATACTCGTTTATTTAAATGACATTTAATGTAAAAGACGTTATTTTTTAGAAGCAAATTTTTGTCACCATTTCTGAACAAGCTTTCGATTAGTCAATAGCCTATACACAAAAAGCTTACAATATATGTTAAAGTTTTCTTTTAGTTGAAAACATTAAACAGTAGTCCTATGTGTAAACCAAAAATATAAAGAACAAAAGCATTTAAGCTCAAGCAGCGCGAACGGAAAAAAACGACACAATGGCTGCATAGCGTGAGCGTGACGTTTCTGTTGCGTGTCAGCTGCGTCGCGTTTTCTGTGTCCTTGCACACCAGAAACGTGTCTGACGCGGCGCTGCTGACACGGATCACCCTTGTTCGACATATGGGAGAGAGTTGTGGAGATAGCAAAATTGTTCCGGGCCTTTTATGGCCCAAAAACTGGCAATCATACCGCCAGGAATGCAGGGCCAAAACCGGCCCAAACAGTTTTGCCAAAAGCACGCCAGAAAGCTGCCAGAAAAATGCCAATGCCTTACCAGACGAGAGCCAGAAGACCCTAAACTGGCCCATATTCATGCCATAATATCCCTCCACCACCTCTAGAGGCGCCACCACCGATTCCGGAACTCTTCAGGGTTGCCATCCATTTGCCAACATCGTACACAAACCAAACAAATGCCAGAAGAATCCAGAAAAGGCCCGGAAGATTTTGCTATCTGTTCGTGTTAAGCATACATATAAAGCCTACTGATAAAGACACTGTCAGCAGTATTGACAGCAAAATAGACTACCGAATATTTCGTTCTGTATTGAAAGGTGCAATATTTGAAAATTGATAGTTAAAATTGAAAATTTATAATCTGAAGTTGTCAAAACCTAGACTTTCAACCATCAAAATGTAATTTATTATGTATTCGTGTAGAAAATAACATATAAACATATTTTCCTATTCTATTTTGCCTGGAAACGCTTCCAACACTGCGTCTCGCGTGAAAACTGGGCGTCGGTTCTATTTCTAGGATGCACGCGTTTTCCGCGCGGTTCGAGCCGCGCCTGAGACGCGCGTGTTACGCAGGCAGTCTGCAAGCTCTAACCTGTTAACATGGGAGCCGAAATAAAAACGGACACGCCACGCAGCTGAGACGCTTACGCCACGCAGCCAGTGTGTCAATGGCCGCCTAAAGTAAACTGCGCCAGATATGGTACAGAACGTACACATACACTCGAGTCAGCATTTGATTATCGTGTTTAATACTGTATTGTTTCACGTTTATGTTGATACAAACAATAATATCCAAATGCAGGGGCGCCGCTAGCACTTTATGCTCGAGTGATTAAACGCGCTGCGCTGACAGACGTTTCAGAGACACAAACATAACGGTGTTCTAAGTTTCTAACAGCACTTTGCATTTTCTGTCTTAAACCTGTCTCCCTCAATGAAATCTAAAGGAAGTATATCTAAAAATAATTTTTGCTATCAGAAAGTTATCATCTCGGATCACGTGGGGTCCAGTTGCGCTTACATGAATGCAGTGATGGACAGCTACCTTTCCTCATTCGACTGCTGTTTGGATTTCATGTGATTTCTCATTGTGGTGATGATATTATAACTCAGATTAATTGATTAATTTGATCAAAAGTAATTCCATTTTGTAAGATCATGTAGTAAAATCATTTAAGTAATTCCAAACTTTGCGAGGCCAGACAACAACATTATGTAATCAAATACAAACAAATTAACACGTTCCACAGCGCCACCCAGTGGATTTATTTATAACTGCGAGTTAGTACTTGGGATTTATCATGGATTCACTGCATTTACGGCCAGCAAAGCAACGTACTAAAATTCGAATAGCATTTTATTTTTCGAATAATAATTACAGATCGAATATTTGAAAATTTGAATATTCGTGCACACCCCTACTTATTTACACTGTTATAGAGTTGGATTCTCCTGCTAAACATGGCCAAAATGTCAAAATACGAGTTGAACATTATTCTGTGCCAAAATACACTCCTTCAGGGTTCGTATAAGATTCGGAAAGTAAGAACACACCCATCAACGTGCTTCGTTTGGGTTACGGAACTCGCCGATACGGCATGCTTCCAAAGAGCTGGTAAAACTTAAGACTCTTTGGAGATATGAAGGATGCAATACTACTCTAGGTAGCCTACTCAAGATTAACATGAGTTTGGCAGAAACTGTGTGTTATGTCCCCTTTAAGCTCTGAAGGAATGCAAAGATTAAATTTCTTAATGAAGACTACTCATACTGTAAAGGATTTTGAAGGGCACAATTACTGTATAGCCAAGACTTCATACGCCAGAGAAACAAGCACACAGCTATCTTTCAAATTTTGTGTTTAAACTTCCAGTTTTGAGGTAGCTCTGTATACTATGGCATTGCTCTGGAACGCTGGTTACTTGCGTAACCATGGTTATATTAATTCTATGATCACATCGAAAATCTTGTATTAATTCGGTCACACGTGACTATGACCGATGACAGGTGGGATGGTATATCAGTTCTGAATACGTCCCAGTCGGTCTCTTAGTCATTCTCAATCAGAGTGACTAGAGACTCCGGCAGTCTTCCACCATTCATAGAACCACGGTTACCCAAGCAACCAGCTTTCTATTTCAATGTTCCATACCGCCAGAGACGATCAGTACATGAATACAGCCAAGTCACGAGGATAAAATAACTTAAACGTTATCTGGCAACACAGCGGAGCCAATCAAAGGCATATGAGCAACATCAAGCTTATAAAACCTTGTGAACGTGCAAGGTGATGCCTATGTGGCTGTCTCAGATGTCTCTGAGAGGGGCACGCCACGTAATGCTGCCCAAGAAGTAGCCACAGCCTTGTCCTCCTTTCTAAACGCCTCCAGCTGAATAGGCTGATTTGTGAACGGAGATGACAATACCTTGGGCTGGAAAGCTGGTTTTGGCCAAAGTGTAACTTGATTGACCTCTGGCCCCCACCTGAGACACTGCGTACTCTCCAACTGTCCAACAATCCCACTGGGAACACGCTAAGCTTAAAGGCCATATTTCAATTTAACTGTATAACTTAATTTATACAGAATCTTGTATGAAAATGTCAATTTAAAAAGACATACATAAGAATACATATGTTTTACAACACCCACAGGCAGAAATTAAGAAAAAAGTGTACCTATTCCAAGCTAGGCTCAAAAAACCCGCCCTTTTCCAGGGAACGCGTCATATGACGTAACGACAGGCAAACAAGTAGGCGTTGCTGCCCTGGTTCTCAGTGTGGGTTTACGTAGTCTGAGAGGTGGTAACAGAAAATAGAGCTTGTAGTTATCGTTATAGTTGAGTTGGTTTGAATTGTCACAATAGTGAATTCTTGTGTTTGTTTTGGATGCAACCACTCCAACTTGTCAGATCATCGGGTCCACCGATTTCCAAACAAGAAACACAAAGATTTCCGAGCTTGGATACGTTTCGTCCAGGCAAAGAGAAGCAATTTCGCTGCCTCCTTGGTGACAAGACACACGGTGGTATGTGAAAAACACTTCACACCGGACAGCTACAACCAAGGAGATCTTATGGAATTTCGCATGGGATTTCGACGAAGAGAGTGGGTTAGGCTGGCAAATGGAGCTGTGCCATCGGTGCATGCACGTCCACCAGCAAAATCTGGCGGGAGTAAAGAGCCTAACGTTAAAGTTAGCACTAGCAGAGAATCTGCGCGTCGAAAACGGGAGCTTTGCACAGTAAGTCTTATAATACCTTACATGTTGCATCGAAATGTAGCTCAGCATGTAATTTCTGCAAATATATTTTTCTTGACGTTATAATGGATTAGTCTTGGCATGACTTTTGCTGACTGTAGCTGTTCTGACTTGAGAAGTTGGCACCATGAAGGCATGCCGCTAGCTTACTCTAGTTACGTTAACCCCATGAATCTCTTTAATAATAGCAATACAAATACGTGTTTTTTCCTGCGGGACGGGATAAGACACAAAATCAATGCATCTCTATTATTGTGCGGGAATAAATTTTTGGCCGGGAGTGTAACACATAGGTTGCGGGAATGGGTGGTAATGGTCAGAAATTCGGCGGGCGAGAACGGGTGGTAATGGTCAGAAATTCGGCGGGAACGGGTGGTAATGGTCAGAAATTCGGCTGGCGGGAACGTGTGGTAATGGTCAGAAATTCGGCGGGCGCGGGCGGGAACGGGTGGTAATGGTCAGAAATTTGGCGGGCGTGGGCGGGAACGGGTGGTAATGGTCAGACATTCGGCGGGCGCGGGCGGTAATGGTCAGAAATTCGGCGGGCGCGGGCGGGAACGGGTGGTAATGGTCAGAAATTCGGCGGGCGGGAACGGCTGGTAATGGTCAGAAATTCGGCGGGCGGGAACGGATGGTAATGGTCAGAAATTCGGCGGGCGGGAACGGGTGGCAATGGTCAGAAATTCGGCGGGCGGGAGCGCAGGACTCTAAGTTACCTCCTGACACTTATTTTATTGAGTTAATAAGATAATCTTTTTGGAAACGCATCCAAGTAATGCTTTACAATATTAGTTTTCTGGTTTTCTTAGTTACATCGAAGTTGCCTTGGTTTTCTTTGACTAATCAAAGCTGGTATCAACAGGGCACATGCGAGGAGATGCAGCTCGGGACTGTTTTGAAAAGATTAGCAGTCTTTTAAATAATACACGAATGGGGGATTTTCATAAAATGACTAAATTTTTTAAAGTTCAAAGTTGTAATTCTGGTCCGTCTTCAGATTTTGGGAGAGAGTGTTGCCAGCAAAGACAGGGCGGGTGCAATTGCCACTTCAGATCCTGAAGATGATGGAGATGGGAGACATCTCTACAATGGACCCTGAGCCAGTAGTGGTCCATCGTGGATCACAGTGCAGCATAAAATGTTTACATCGTTCATTAGGTAGTTAGTTTATATCTAGCATTCACCATACATGCCATTTACAATCACAAATAAGGATTACATGTCAACATTTTTCATGATCTCCATGGTTACTATTTTGTAATTTACACTTTTCAGACAGTTAGACATAAAATTTATGAACTGCATAATGTTAGAAAAAGATATTTTGTACTGGGTTGCATTAGATAGTGCATGTGTTGTTACCAATGAATGTACAATGGTGAACAATTATTAAGATTAATCTCTTTCATCTAAGCTGTTCAGGTAAAGCCTTCAGTGGGCTGTGGGGACTCAAACCGAAAGGTTTCAGCATCGCAGATCAATTCCACTGGCCAGTCCTGAACAAAGTAATGATGAATGGTCATTTTCTGATATCATCAACCATTATGGTGATATGTCATGGAGTCCAGGGGAGGAGATGTTGAGTGAGTCCTCTGAGGAGGAACCAGAAGAGCTGGAATCTCTCAGTGACCCAAAGTAAAAATCTTTTTATTAATGGAAACTGTTTCTGATTGTGTATCAAAAATGTCCTAGTCAGAATTAATGTGTTTTTTCCTTTTCTTGTTTTCAGTGCTGTTGACAAGTTCATTGTTTGCCAGAAACAGTTGCTGTCACTGTTCACTGTTTGCCCTGCATGCTGTGGGGAAACCCAGGGACACATAATGCACCCGGAAGGAACCTTCATAAAAGTTAAGCAGGTAATGTCTTAATTGTCAACTGTCTGTGAGGAGCTGAATTATAGATTGTGAATGTACAGTATGTATATTAATTATTTGTGTCTTAACTATACAGGCATTTCACTGCCTCATCTTAAAGCTGCTTGAGTCTTGAATCTTCTCTCATCTTTCAGGCCTGTGGGACTTGTGGTTATGAGCGTTACTGGCAAAACCAAGAAAAGGTGCATCGAAACATGCCTGCCTGCAACCTTTTACTCAGCGGTGCCATCCACTTCTCAGGTTGCATGGCTACTCAGACCATCAGGATGCTGAAGCTGTTTGGACAGCAGTGCATAAGTCCCGGCACTTTTTTCCACTATCAGCGCTATTACACTATCCCTACTATCGTGCAGGCCTGGAGGAATGAGCAGAGGGGGATCATCAGGGAGTTGAAGGAGACTGGAGTTGCATTGATCATGTCTGGTGACTGCAGGTAGAATGATCCAGCTCACGTCACTGATGTAGAACAGGTCAGTGTGTTTTTGCATTAACCTCTAAATGTAACTGTTTTTGACGTTCTTAGATCAGATTCTCCTGGACACTGTGCCAAATATGGTAGCTACTCCTTGATTGAGGATCGGATTAACAAAGTTTTGGATGTTCAACTTGGCCAAGTAAGTTGATGTCACACAGAAATCTTGTGTCTGATTTAGTTACTGATATTACTGATACTGTTCAGTAATAATCAATTGATTTTACAGAGCTCAGAAGTCCCAAGTAGCTCTTGGTGTGAGCTAGAGGGTCTAAAGCGGAGTATGCAGTTCCTGATGGACCAAGACATGCAAGTGTCTGCTCTGATAACAGACAGAAATCGGCAGGTAATGATGCAAGGAGAGATCTAAAGCTGAAAAGTATTGACCCGCACAGTATCACTCAAAATAAATTCTAAATTCTATAAAATCAATTTGTGTGTTCTTTGTTTTAGGTGGCCAAGTGGGTACGTGAGAAAATGTGTTCAGAAGGAACAAGGCATTTCTTTGACATCTGGCATATTGGGAAAAGTATGTATTGTGATGTTTGTAGTTCTATATAACAGACTTGTTCTTTGTAGTTAAGTTCACTTTCCTAATAATTAGTTTGCTCTGCTCTGTTTTTCTGCTCTGGAACAGGTGTACAGAAAGCACTGGATGCTGCTGCAAAAGAGAGGGACTGTGAGGATCTGAAGCTGTGGAGGCCAGCCATTATCAACCATCTCTACTGGACCACAGCTTCCACCCCTACAGGAGATCCATTTACATTTATTCATTTAGCTGACTCTTTTATCCAAAGCGACTGAACACAGGAAGAGGTGAGTCCAAGTTCAGCCTAGCAACGGCCATCTTGATTGTGTCCTGCAGCGAGAACACTACTGAAGAGCCAGCACCTTGAAGACCTGAGCCCTCATCACTATGAAAGTGTTGAGACTGAGAATGTAAAGATGAAGTTTCCTCTAAAGGTGCATAACACTCCTGCTCATGAGCAATTAATGAATCTGATGCTGCTAAAGGTGTCCAGCTCCTCCCTGGAACATTCAGCTGCTGGTTTGAACCTGGGCAATGAGGAGGTAGATACGGATCCCCCATTTCCTCATTTATGTTCAGAGTGGCAGAAGGAAATGACATTGCCAGTAGAGCTTAAATGCCCTGCACAGCATTATAGTTCAGCCACCTGGTGGGATAGTGTTGTTGAGTTGGTCTGTTTCTTCCTTGGAGGCCCTTCAGTTTTGCTACCTGAAAGCTTACTACCAGTCTGAACCTTGGCTATGATGGTGCTGATTAATTTTGAACTTCAGGCCAGTCTGCTGCCTAACCTCAAAAGGCATCAAATTACATACTGGGAAAGGATCAACTAAGGCCTCCCTGAGATGCTTGATGCCTAGACAGACATGACATTGTATATGGGCATCTATAAGATCCATAGGACCTGAACATGTGGTACATGAGGCAGCCACATCACCTACACGTTGAGAAAATAAAGCCTGGTAAACCAATGGGTTGATTAACAGAGCTGAATATGGTACTGCAATGATAGGTGCAATAACTGGTTGTCATGGTAACCGCACACAATGACTGATGCCCTGGTTTACGCGTGAGTGCAACTACGGCCAATGTGTTCTAATACAAACACACAGGGTTTAGTGAAGACCCTGGATAACTAATGGGTCCAAAACCATTTAAAATCCAATATAAATCCAATAACAAATCCTACGACGAATGTTTTGCTTTCTCAAGACACAGCTATAACAGGGAACAAATTCCAACCAAAGAGCTGTGTACACTCGAGCAAGATCTCTTTGCGAGAATGACAAAGAGACCGACCGTGACATAGTAAGAACTGATATAGCTTCCATTACGTCAAAGTCACGCGTGACTGAATTACGAGATTATTGATGTGATGCACAAGACGCGACTCCTTCCACCATGTACTGACCGTCTCTGGTGGTCTGGAACAGTGAAATAGAGGAGTACATTTTTTAGCTGGTGAAGTGGATTTACTTATTATAGAGTTTACAAAAGTTATCATGGCCATTGTAATGTTTGAAGCAGATGTCTTAAAAAATGTCAATGTTGACCGGGAAGATTTTAAAACAAGCGATTAATTTATAAGATCTGTAAGATCTTACCTTTATGCTGTGCAAATACAAACCGGAAGACAGAACACAACGAGCGCAGTGCTGAAAAGGGGCAGGGCTACATAAGGTCTATAGATTATAGTTTTATGAAAAAGGCAGTTTAGTAGTAGCCACACTGTGCCAATAATTAAATATATACATTTACGACAAATATCAATGCAACTTAAATTTTCTTGTAATCTATTTATGGAATCATACTTTACAAGCATATAATATGTTTAAATTATGTCTCAGTCAAATTTCAAATGGAAAATTTCAGTTTGAATGTTCTAACAGTTATGAAGTAACAAGACCAATTACAGCAATACCATGGTTTATGATTTTATTTCCTTCTTCCATCTTCCCACCCTGCCAAAACGCAAAGACATTCAGAATAAATTATAGAAACTAGGTCTGTCTAGTTTAGTTTTTCATGACCATTTTCCGCTTTTTTGGTGCTGTGTCTTTAAAGCGTCAGTGTAAACTGGTTGCCGCAGGTGCTAACATATTTAGGGAAAAATATATGGTTAATATTAATAATAAATAATAAATGTGTAAATATTGGTGGTCATGTTAATGTATTTATCAGCTTTGTTTCAAAAAAGTGTTACAAAATATTTTCACAACACCACTATTATTTTTACTTTTAAGTTTCCGTTTCAATTATCAGTTGTATCAATGTAACAATGTGCCAGCTGACAACTAGATTTTTCATTTGACCACTTAAAATAATTTTCAATCATGCAACAACAACAAAAAAGACTCCAACTTCAGCTGAGTTGTGACCAGGAGAAATGAGAAGGAAATAAAATCAAAATGAAACAATTCTCAATCTACTCATTATCTCCACCTCTACCTGTGCTTCTTCTCACTCTCCTTATGGTTGCTGCTTCTCCCTCTTTTGGCCTTTCTCCATCTCTCTCTTGTAGCAGGGTTTGGTAGAAGTCTCTGGCCTCCTCCCCAGAAAGTGTTTGCTTTTCTTCTCTCTTTCTTTCTATCCAGAGATTTTCCTCCTCTTTAGCTCTGGTAAAGTAGACTGGTTTGCTCATCATTAACACAGTATTTCCTAAAGAGGAAATATCTTATGGGGCTGCTGCTCATGTCTTTGAGACTAAACCCAAGAGAAAGAATAAAAGCTTTAAAATAGTCAATGCTTTCTCATTCTTAGGTCAGTTAAATGTCTTGCTTTAGGGCAGCTAAAAAATGTCTCTGAAATAAACTCATTAACAGCAAATTATTAAATCAAAGAAGCTTGATCAAGACTAGATCAAACCAGTAATGGGTAAACACAGAGTTCTTATTTTCTAAATAAATTGAATTACATCCTTAGATACTGATCGTGTTATTTTAGTCACCGTGCCATTTAGCATTCCACAAATCAGATATGTACAATAGTTAAATAGCCTTGTATAATTACATAAAATAAATCGAAAGGAAAGAAACAATAACACAGTTTTAATTGCGCGTGAATTGGGGACAATAATTACCACTCTGCGTAAGGACATCCAGAAAAATGAAACAAACGATTAAAAAAAAATCTACATGTACGGTAAACAGACACTGTGCGATCCTCTTCTTGTTGTGATTTTTATTGGCGAACAATGTGTACTATTGCCACCAACTGGTCTGGAGTATGAAGTGTTTATACTGGTGGGAGAAGAGAAACACTCATAGATATAATAAAAACAGAACGTATTTGAATGAATGTATTATAATGTATATTTATTATATCTATGGAAACAACCGTAACAAAATGATTGAGAAGGGTCTGACAGCAGAGCCGCAAAGCCACAGTTTTACCCCACAGTAGTTTTGCTTGCGCATGCGCATTTCGTCGTGAGAGTTTGAGAGAGATGCATCGTCGAGATCTTACAGTCTATCTATGTTGATGAATAAGTGCATGTCATCTTTGTTTTATTAATCTTTGTCGTATGCATCTCGACGATGCATACGACAAAGATTAATAAAACAAAGATGACATGCACTTATTCATGTCACAGGTTATGGACAACAAAAACGCTGGTGTCATCCTTTTACAACCCTGTTTTTATTTTTTTGGTGATGATCAATTGTAATATGGTAATGGTAAAATAATGACATGTCCGCACTGAAAGGTAAATGTAAATTAAATTGTATTTTTGGTTATGTCTCCAAGAAATTAATAATATGCTCACACTTTCAGCCTGTTTGAAATGTAGTTTTATTTGTGTTCAAGTTTACGCATTAACCCCAGGCAGAATTAATTAACTTAAGGAATTAGATCTTGACTTTACACTAATAATTACCATTTGAATGTCTGTTCGAAAGTTTGTTTGTTATACCAGGCTTTGAAAAATAAAGTGTGTTTATTATACCAGGCTGTTCGTTTTTGGAGGAAAAACATAAAAGATTAAAGTGTTCATGTTTTATTTCAATAAAGGAGCCTGAAGGCCTGCGAGCAACAGCAGGAGCAAAAATAACAGCAGGAGTAACAATAACTATTAGATAGATTTAGGACAGAACAGCCGCTAAGATTTAAAAATGAAATGTACAAATAAACAGCAAAACTGCTGTAGTGAAACTGCGCATGCGCGGGCAAAACTGCTGTGGGGTAAAACTGTAACTGTTAGTTGGGGTAAAACGGTGGCTACTCTGCAGACAGATATTATTGGAATGATTCACTGTTTTGAAGCTCTCGATCATAGACTGTAAAAAAAGATGGACGACGCCCCTTCGCTCTCCTCCATTGGAGAGAAGTGAAGCCGCCATATGCATTGTCTCGATATGGTGCTGGCCATAGACAGTAAAAGAAATGGACACAGCGACGCCCTTGATTTCAATGGAGAAAACTGAAGCCCAATTAGAGCACTCACTTCCTGATGGCTGAGGTTACTGCACAGGCTCAAACTGAGCTTGACGACAGTCTGACAGTTGTAAATCTTCTAGTAGCTGTGCCAAGAAAAATCTGAATCACCTAATTCCTCAAAAACGTTACAAAAAATATTTTGTCCTGTTGCTTTTATGGACTCTCTATCTATGGGCTTCTCCCTTGACTTAATGCGTCTATGTTCCCCCGATTGCCTCAGAGACAGTAAAAGATTGCCTGCGAGCTTCTCCTCCTGTCTATATGGTAATTTCTCTATTGTGCGACAGAAAGTCGCGTGGTTATGATGCAATAGTTAGCCTATTTTTACAAAAACGGCTTCTACGGGGCCATAACGTAAGATACAAAGTAATGGAGCCTTTTATACATTGTCGTGTTTCTTTAGAAATAAATAATGAACAAATGAAGTCTTTGGACGCCTCAGATGAAAGTTATTCGCTGTCAAAGTGACGCCACAATGAATGGGAGTCAATGGAATGCCAACAGCAGGTGAAGTTCTGCTACAATGGCGGCCCCCGCGAGGCTTCAGTTTCCGGCTGATGGATTACCCCATTGTGGATTACCCCCTTGGTCCTGACATCTTGGGACTTGAGTCTGCGCAGTTGCGATTTCGGGACCAGACCTGCACAGTAGTGAGCAGGATGTAAAGCCACGAAATCAACGCCCCGCCCTCACTCTCACTGAATCATCGCAACATGCCCCTGCACCTTTTTTTAAGTGGCCTGTCTGCTCCAATTTTGGTGTCTGCTGATTGCAGTACCTTGTTAAAATAAGGTAAGTACAACTACTAACCACGTAGTCATATTAAAAAAATAACAGATTAATATAGTATATATGTGTGGCAGAGTGGTGCGGGAGTGGCAGCTCTATTCTATATGACATTGGGCGTAACAACAATTTATAGCCACGCTCAATTCAGTTTATTATATCCGACTACGCCACTTGGGGAATTTCGCCCCAAGAATTTCATATGACATCTAAGCTAAGGTACGCACAGATCCTAACCACAGTTGGAGTCAGAGACATAGGTGATTGAAAACATATATATTTTATTAATTATTATAGACAGTTCTTTTTCTATAAAAGGCGTTGACTAGCAATCACTCTCTTCAATTCACTAGGTTCTAGAGTGGGCGACAGGGAAACCTGGGCATACCCAAGGGCAGTCTCGAGGGATCACATCTATGAAGAATACTCTATTCAGTGCACACACACCAGCACAGCACACACTCCACGACTCGGGTCAGAAAAGACCACGACACACAATGAGGACCCTACCACCTAAATTGCCCCCTCATCTGCCCCCGGATGCCCAGCCCCTGCCAACAAACAACAGAAAAAAAAGACATTAAAGAGCAGTGTTATACAAAAAAATAAAAACAAATCACATAAATTCAGCAATACAATTCTACCACAAAAAAGAAAATATAAATTCACTAATACAATAATTTTCAAAAATACTCGGTCTCGACTAGTTAAAGAAATAAACCAAAAAAAAAGAAACAAACTCAAAACATATCACAAATACATAGTCATCCCTCGCTGAAAACCGTTCACTTGAAATGGCTCATTAAATGGCTCACTTAGAAAGATTCACTTGAAATGGCTCACCTGAACGGTTCACTTGAACGGCCACTTGAATGGCCCGCTTAGGACGGTTCACTTGAAATGGTTCACCTGAACGGTTCACTTGAACGGCCACTTGAATGGCCCGCTTAGGACGGTTCACTTGAAATGGTTCACCTGAACGGCCACTTGAATGGCCCGCTTAGGACGGTTCACTTGAAATGGTTCACCTGAACGGTTCACTTGAACGGCCACTTGAATGGCCCGCTTAGGACGGTTCACTTGAAATGGTTCACCTGAACGGTTCACTTGAACGGCCACTCGAGACGACTCACTCACAACAAAACACACACAAAACAGAACCCAAACAGAACAGCAGTTGATGAGGCACAGCGCGAACAAAGTCGTATAGCGAAGCACAGGGTAGATAATACTCATTCAGAAGGTAGGTATCATCCTTATAGCATGCCTAAAAAGTAAAACAGAGGTGTTACACTGAGAGTTCTTCTCCCTTGGCTTACGCTCAAACAGTATACTCACAACCAAGCACGCTGTCCCAGAATCACCATCCCCAGACTATGCGATAGATGGAGGCGAATGTCTCCGACAAGCTCGTTGGCATGAAGCGCCAATAAATCGTACACTGTCTCAAATGTCCACATTCAACCCTCCAACCAAGCCCATAGACCCGCCAACAGCACCGCCAGTGGATAAACAGCTTCGGCAAATTTTACGAGCAACACGTTACGCTGAACCCAGCAGAAAGCAGCAGGGCGCATAGATGACGTCACGAACCCGGATAATGACGCATGCCAAGGAACTGGTAGCTCATGCTCTTATACGCACCGGAACCCTGGCCATTGGTCAAACCTAAAACAAGTGGGAGGGGTTCTAACCCATCCTGCCACAATCTTCCCCTCCCTTTTTGTATCGGCGCCCCGACGATGGACTCAAGCCGGAGCCACCAACATCACTCATGACCAAGGCCTAAACCAGATGTCACACAGTGGTTAACTCAGAGCCGACTGTGAACCTACTTCCCATCTCTCCTACAGTCTGGGGAGGATGGTGCACGTTTGGATGCCGACCAGCTCCAACTCGGCCTATTCGCCGAGGGCGACAATCCTATTACCCTGGGACCTAGAAGGCACCGCAGATTTACTCGCCACGGGTCCCCTGCCATGACGGCTACACGAGAAACACATGAGAACCTGTTACCAGTCCTCTGCCATGATGGCTATACAAGAAACACACGAGAACCTATTACCAGTCCTCTGCCAAAACGGCTACACAGGAAACACACAAGAACCTATTACCAGTCCTCTGCCATGATGGCTATACAAGAAACACACGAAAACCTATTACCAGTCCTCTGCCATAACGGCTACACGAGAAACACACGAGAACCTATTACCATTCCTCTGCCATAACGGCTACACGAGAAACACACGAGAACCTATTACCAGTCCTCTGCCATAACGGCTACACGAGAAACACACGAGAACCTATTACCAGTCCTCTGCCATGATGGCTATACAAGAAACACACGAGAACCTATTACCATTCCTCTGCCATAATGGCTACACGAGAAACACACGAGAACCTATTACCAGTCCTCTGCCATAACGGCTGTACGAGAAACACACGAGGACCTATTACCAGTCCCCTGCCTCAGGACGATATCGAATCTCCTCTCGGGCCTCCCCCTGGAGGTGGTCAAATACAATGAAAGCTTGTTCAGTGATCCCCATATGTCGTGCCCTCATGCAAGCCCGTGTCTCTTCAACCCATTCATCGATACTCATACCGGATTTACCGCTAAATTTTGGGCACCGACGCTCTCTAGGGCACAAAAACCAATCGCTCCAATGCACTAGCACCAGAAGATTAGGGCCCTACAGGTGGAACAGTCGAAGTACCAGCCCCAGGCACCTGTAGCTGCTGCATCCTAACCTTATCAGCCTTTAACTGGGCTACTAACTCCCGCCACTCCTGTAATTCTTCTTCCATTTCGGATGACAATTAAGTAAACTTACCACCCCGGAGAGGAGCCACCTGTTCCTTACACCAAGCTGCTGTTCTGTTTCCAAAAAAAAATAAAAAAAAAACATAAAGACAATACAAACACAACAAAAACCTATTATCTCTGACCCAATCCGGTGATAATCCTGCCGACTATACGGCAAAATGTGGCAGAGTGGTGCGGGAGCTGCAGCTCTATTCTATATGACATTGGGCGTAACAACAATTCATACCCACGCTCAATTCAGTTTATTATTTCCGACTACGCCACTTGGGGAATTTCGTCCCAAGAATTTAATATGACATCTAAGCTAAGGCAAGCACAGATCCTAACCACAGTTGGAGTCAGAGACATAGGTGATTGAAAACATATGTATTTTATTAATTATTATAGACAGTTCTTTTTCTATAAAAGGCGTTGACCAGCAATCACTCTTCAATTCACTAGGTTCTAGAGTGGGCGACAGGGAAAACTGGGCATACCCAAGGGCAGTCTCGAGGTATCACATCTATGAAGAATACTCTATTCAGTGCACACACACCAGCACAGCACACACTCCACGACTCAGGTCAGAAAAGACCACGACACACAGTGAGGACCCTACCACCTAAATTGCCCCCTCATCTGCCCCCGGATGCCCAGGCCCTGCCAACAAACAGAAAAAAAAAAGACATTAAAGAGCAGTGTTATAAAAAACAACAACAAATCACATAAATTCAGCAATACAATTCAACAACAAAAAAATATATATAAATTCACTAATACAATAATTTTCATAAATACTCGGTCTCGACTAGTTAAAGAAATAAACCAAAAAAAAGAAACAAACTCAAAACATATCACAAATACAGAGTCATCCCTCGCTGAAAACCGTTCACTTGAAATGGCTCATTGAATGGCTCACTTAGAACGATTCACTTGAAATGGCTCACTTGAATGGCCCGCTTAGGACGGTTCACTTGAAATGGTTCATCTGAACGGTTCACTTGAACGGCCACTTGAATGGCCCGCTTAGGACGGTTCACTTGAAATGGTTCACCTGAACGGTTCACTTGAACGGCCACTCGAGACGACTCACTCACAACAAAACAACACACACAAAACAGAACCCAAACAGAACAGCAGTTGATGAGGCACAGCTCGAACAAAGTCGTATAGCGAAGCACAGGGCAGATAATACTCATTCAGAAGGTAGGTATCATCCTTATAGCATGCCTAAAAAGTAAAACAGAGAGGTGTTACACTGAGAGTTTTTCTCCCTTGGCTTAAGCTCAAACAGTATACTCACAACCAAGCACGCTGTCCCAGAATCACCATCCCCAGACTATGCGATAGATGGAGGCGAATGTCTCCGACCCGACAAGCTCGTTGGCATGAAGCGCCGATAAATCGTACACTGTCTCAAATGTCCACATTCAACCCTCCAACCAAGCCCATAGACCCGCCAACAGCACCGCCAGTGGATAAACAGCTTCGGCAAATTTTACGACCAACACGTTACGCTGAACCCAGCAGAAAGCAGCAGGGCGCATAGATGACGTCACGACACCGGATAATGACGCATGCCAAGGAACTGGTAGCTCATGCTCTTATACGCACCGGAACCCTGGCCATTGGTCAAACCTAAAACAAGTGGGAGGTGTGCTAACCCATCCTGCCACATATGATATATTAATGTGTTAATATAGGGCCTCTACTGTAAAATACGTACTCATATTACTGCAATTAAACAACTATCACAATTTGGTGGACAGCTAAATCAACTTCATATTTAGCTCATGTTGTCTGTAAGCTAGGTTAACATCCTATAATGTATTAATTTATTTTGCATGCGCAAAAAACTCAAAGATTGATCGGACATGCCAGATCGGTTAGCACATTCTACTGCAAAACAACCCATTATGTCGGTGTGAAATAATTAATAGAAATGTAGATATTAAATTTAAAGCTCCGTACTACGGAGCCCGGGAGGTCACCTGTTGGGGAAAAAAAAACAATCCGTGGCGACGGTTTTGCAATCCGTCCGCTCAGTTTATAAACCGTACTCACGAATTCTCAAACTGTTCCCTCGGTTTAACAAATCGTGCTCACGGATTAATAAACCGTACCCACGAGTTCATAATCCGCGCTCTCAGATTTGTAAACCGTGCCTTCAGTTTTTGCAATCTGTACCCACAAATTCATAAACCGTGCCCACGCTTTCGCAATCCGTTCCCACGGGTTTGTAAACTGTACTCACGGATTTGTGGCCTCTCCCCCAGTCTGTGCCGGCAGATTCAAGCAGGCATCTGTTACGGTGCGGGATAAATAGTACGGTGTTTATAAACTATATATTTTAAAAATGGATAATTTCCTAAATTTCCTAAAAAACGAAAGAGAGTTGGATGACGCGACTGTGTCAGCGTTTCGAGAGGAGAAGGTAAAAAGCAATACAAAACGAAGAATGTCATTCCTTTGCTCTCTGGCTGAATGTTAGGGCTAGGCCTAGTTATTTAATAATTAGGCTACATAGGCTATTAAGTTAAGCCAGTTACATGCATCTAACCCTGACATTTTGTTGGTGTGACCTAATGAAGTCAGCTTATTTATGACATATTAATAACCTATTATATATATATATATATATATATATATATATATATATATATATATATATATATATATATATATATATATATGTATATATATATATATATATATATATATATATATATATATATATATATATATATATATATATATATATATATATAAAATAGATTTACTTAATATGTCATAAATAAGCTGACTTCATTAGGTCACACCAACAAAATGTCAGGGTTAGATGCATGAATATACTGCATGTTTCCACTGAAAAAGTGACAACCTAAGTTTATATATATATAAAACCCATTAATTAAAATTTCACATGAAGCAAACTTAGGTTGGAAACATGCAGTATATTCCTTAATGTCATTTTGATTAAAGACCATACACAGTACACAAGACAGTTCAGCTTCACATTGTAAAGATATTAATAAAAATGTTGGTAACGCTTTATATTACAGCCCAGAAAGTACTGTGTAATTAAGAGGAATTTACAGAGTAACTTTCTGTAATTATAGTGTACCTATAAAGTACTTGCATGTAAGTATAAGGGAACAATATGTAAAGTTTGGGAAATTAAGGGGTAACAACCAGGAGAATAAAAAAAATATTTATACTGTAAGTATTATAGAACTAAGGGGAACTTATTCTACTATTATGATACAACAATATTTCATTTGGGAGCAATTTAGCGAGAACATACACTGTGTACCTTTTTGTAATAATTGTGTAGCAATACATATAGGCTTTTTTTAAATTACAGGGTACATATCTATGCATTTATAAAAAAATATATATATATTTTTTTATAGCAAAAGTGCAGATGTTTAAGTTTGGGCTAACATGTTTCAAGGCAAGAAAAGCTAAGACTATTGCAATTTTTTAAAAATATACTGGGAAATAAATCCGGTTTCATGTGGTTACAGGGTAAGTGGTGCTTGTATAATAAATAAAGGTTTCCGAGTCAGTGATATAAGATTATGTATGCATTTTTATTGTACTTACCCTGTAACTACATGGAACAAGAGGGTAACAAGCACCACTTTAATTTACAGCCCGCAACATCACTTACCCAGTAACTACATGGAACAAGAGGGTAACAAGCACCACTACATGAAACAAGAGTATCTTTCCCCAATATTTAAGCAAAAGTTGCAATAGTTTTCGTTTTCAGTGCACTTTTGTTAAAAAGATTACTTTATAAATGCATAGATATGTACCCTGTAATTTTTTAAAAGCCTATACAGTATGTACTGGTTCACCATTATTTCAAAAAGGTATGTTCTTGCTAAATTGCTCCCAAATGTAAGATTGTTATATCATAATAGTAGAATAAGTACCCCTTAGTTCTATAATACTTACAGTATAAATAATTGTTTAATTCTCCTGGTTGTTACACCTTTATTCCCCAAACTTAAAATATTGTTCCCTTACAGCCTACTTAAGTACGTTATAGGTACACTATAATTACAGAACGTTACACTGTAAAATCGCTTTAATTACTCAGTACTTTCCGGGCTGTAATCTAAAGCGTTACCAAAATGTTTTATTGGCAGAAAATACATATTAATAATTTATGATAATATCCACAAGGAAGCTTGAAAAGCAGGATTCAAAGCGAAATTGCACCATATGTTGGTCTTAAAATCAAAATGAATAATGAAAGGGATATTAAATGATTCATAATTTTTTTTATTTCATCAAAAGGTTAGTTGAAAATTTTTAATTCTGTCATAATTTACTCAAGTGAACTATCCCTTTAATGAAATAAAGAAAGCCCCCCTCCCCCTCTCTCTTTTCTTCTAGATTGACTGCTATGCAGTCAATAGTATGTCAGATGAGCAACTGCAGACATATGTCCCCAGATTTGGAGACCGGATAGCAATAAGACAGTACTGCAGAAGAGAAGTAGCTGCAATAGAAGGAAATACCACAGTCTCTAAAGCCACACAAAACCTCATGTCAAAATTGCAAGGAAAGCGGGATAGAAAGAGGAAGCATTGTGATAATCGTTCAGAAAAACTCAGTGGAAACTCAAATGCCCAAAAAACTGAGCGAAGTTACCAGATGGGACTGTTTGAAGAGGTCCGTGGCTCCTTTGTCCAAATAAAAGAAAAACGAGGTGGTGGAACCAGACACTTAAAGGCTTTAAAGAGTGCTACAATGGGAGAACTTTTGGAATGTGGCAAGAAGCTGTTCTTTCCAAATGGAAAAAATAAACTAGGGGATATAAATGAATTTGAGATGAAATTGAGAGACTTCACAGAAGAAGAACTAGAACCACAAACAACATTAGGTGAACAATATGAAACGAGAAAGGTAAAGATACTGAGACTGTACTTGCAAGAGGACAGACACATCTGCAAGCGCAAACATTCAAAGAGTAGATGAGTATGTAACTGAAGGCCCTTCTACCTCTGCTGTGGCATGTGAAAGTGATGAAGAACCTGTTGCCATAACTGAGGACAACAGCTCCATCGTTGATTCATCATTTTGGTCAGAAGACAGCATAGTGTTGATAGAACCAGGTACAATGAATGTAATGCACAGCTCAATTTCAGTTGATGAAGAAATTCAGTTTGGATATGCTGTTTTGCAAGACAGTACAATACTGGATGACACTCTACCAATGGACCCTGTTGAAATAGTGCAAGATAAGCCACAGGCCACAAAGTTAAAGCTCCGCAGGGGAAACATTTTCCAAGATCTCAATGCAGCTTTCACAGATGGCTTAGTATCTATCAATGACTGTCTTGTAGAAATTGAGATGGTCCTACCTAACGGTAGCACTGAGAAAGGAGAAGACAGTGGTGGGATTCTCAGAGATGCATTGAGTGAGTACTGGGGTACTTTTTACATGAAATGTACAGCAGGAAGCACATTAAAGGTACCCATGACCAGACACGATATGAAAGACCAATGGGAAAATGTAGCTAAAGTGATGGTTCTTGGTTACAATACTGTTAAATACTTTCCCATTGTGTTGGTCAAGCCTTTTCTGTGTTACTGCCTTGGACTTGAGATTGATGAGGATGAGCTCTTTACAGCATTTTTGGAGATGGTTCCTCAAGAGGAAAAGCAGCTTGTTGAAGAAGCAATTAGAGACTTTACATCTGTCTCTGAAAGAGAAGAATGGGTCGAATTCTTGGAAGCTCATAATGTGAAACTTGTTATCACTGAAAAAAATGCCAAGCAGATCTTACTTGATGTGGCACACAAAGAAATTGTGCAAGATCCAGCTTACATAGCAGAGTGTTGGAGTCCAGTGTTGAAAAAACTGAAACTGCCACCAGGAGGACTGAATGAAGTGATGATCAGCCTTACTCCAACAGCTAGGAAAGTTGTAGCCACACTAAAACATGAAACATTGAACAACAGAGAAAGCCAGATCATGGATTATCTGAAGAGGTTCATCAAGAACTCCAATGATGTTCGGCTTAAGAAGTTTCTGCGTTTTTGCACAGGTGATTGATTAAGATATTTTGGTATCATTATATTAATTAGAATATGACATGGTATTACTCTGATACTAATAATATACTTATTTGTTATACTTAGTTTAAAAATAAGTAGATTAGTATAAAATGTTTTGAATGTCCTGATGTGGTGTATTATATTATATATGATTGTTATGTATAAACTTTAAATTGTTCACTGAATTATGTTTTTTGGTAGGAGCTGACCTCCTTGTGACAGAGTTCATTCATGTCCGGTTTGTGCAGCCAAACAGTTCATTCACAAGATGTCCCCAGTCCCACACCTGTGGATGTGTGTTGGACATTCCTAATAATTACACTTCATACCTTGAGATAGCAGAGGAGTTTGCAAATGTACTTGAGGCAAACATGTGGGTGATGGATATTGCATAGAGGTAAGGATACCGAAAATGATAAATGTCTGTTATATTCATGGATTATCTTTATCTAATATTATTCTCAATGTTGTGTTTGTGCAAGGTGGTCAGACAGTATGTGCAGCAGCAGCAGCAGCAGCAGTTTTCTTGAGAGGATTTGTTATTTGTTGTTTTCTTATACTTATACATCAATATAATGAGTCATAAAATGCAAAAATGTTCTTACAGCATTGTTTCAAAGTAAAATTATTACATTGTTCTAAAAAAGAGGAAAAATTGTCCTTACAAAGTTTACAAAAGCAACAATGTTCGAAGTTTATTAATTAGAAGTTTATTGATTAAAGATGTTCTACTGAATACAGTGTTTAAAAAAATAAACAAAGGATACAAAATAAATTCTGTCATCTTTTAATTAAATATGTAGTATACAAGATCACAGCAATAACATTAAAGAGACGAAACCAATGAATAACGTAAAAAGAAAAAACAGATAAAAGCCATCACCTGACTACATTGGCTGGTGTTCCCTGAAATTACTGTAACTCTAATAATTAAAGAATTTAAGTAAAGTCCATAATAACTTTCTTAATACTGATTGATTTCTCAGCATGTATTTATCTCACAACATTTAACACTGTAGTAAGCTCTTGTCTTAGTGCAAGGTAGAGATCAAATGCTGTGTACCTATCCTTGGGAAGCCTGAGGTGATGTTGGGCCATGATGTGTGCACAAAGGGTGAAGACGTCCTCATCACAAGCAACATCAGAGCGATGGATACATTGATCTTCACAGGTGGCACAGTCTGCCACCGGTACATGGCATATGTAGTCTTCTGTGTCATATAATTCAGGTAGGGTATACATGACATCTGGTCGACCGTGGGGTACAAGGCGGTTCCTTGAAGGACGAATCAGGTGGCTGTTCCAAGTGTCTTTGGTGGAATCCAGATCTTCCTGTAAAAGTCACAAACAGTGGGAAGCCTTGGTTTAAAGTATTGTTTATTAAATCACTATTGTGTGTGTGTGCGCGCACGTGTACGTGTGTGTGTGTGTGTGTGCGCACGTGTGTGTGTGTGAGAGAAAGAGAGAGAGAGAGAGAGAGAGAGAGAGAGAGAGAGAGAGAGAAAAATCACTATTTACCTGGATCAAGCCCAGGAAACAGAATAAAACAAGGTTCTTGTCCAACCAGCTGCCATCAAATTTGCCTTCATCTTTAATTTGGTGAAAATATTCAAGCCAAAGGTCCACACACTCTTTTCTAAGAATACCCCACCAGCTCTCAATTCTCTGGTTGGCCGTACTTTTTCCATAGATAAAGCTTCTTTCTCCAGCCAGTGGATCATCATCGCTACGTCGCAAATACCGCTGCATATCCCTAATGGTGCTGTTTTCTGTTCCCATATCTGCTCTCAGGATTCGAGGACAGCCACCAAGACTTCTTACTGTCTCAAGGAAGTAACCCCCTATGACTTTAGGGTCACTGCTTGTGCAGTATGCATTACCCCATAGTATTCTCCTTGCAAATCCATCAATTGACCCATTGATACAAATGCCAAATGGCTTCAATTTGTCATAAGAGTCAACATGCCATATAAAGTTGGGGCCTTTTGAAAAGTACGCTCTTCTGTGCAGTCTTCTTTTTCTTCGCATTTCGGTGCCCAATGGGTCAAGAGTGGACAGAATGAGGCGGATGTCTTCTTTGCGCACATGAAGTCCTCTTTCCTTGCATTTACTGTACATCCATCTATATCCATGCAATGCTCCTGAGCCTTGGAGCTCTTCTCTAACAAACTGAATAACATCAAACAAGTTGTCATAATTTTTTCTGCGAAATAGTCCATTTCTACCTAAGATTTTTTTAAGTGTCTTCATGCTGATAATAATCCTGTGTTTAACACTTAAAATATGAAGGATTTCTTCATACTTTAGACCCAGGTCAAAGTAATGTTGAATTAGTCCAAATCTGTCCATCCTAGGTAAGAAATAAATGATGAGTTGAAGGTGGATGGAAGCCTAAGGGTAGAGAGAGAGAGAGAGAGAGAGAGAGAGAGAGTCATTGGGCAGTATAACAATTTACCTAAACCCTACACCGAATGGTCTAATTTACTTGTATCTTTTAAAGTCCATTTTTTTGGGGGGAATAACCTCAGTATAATAGAATAATCAAAAAAAGACTTAACATATAAAAAAAGAAATATAACACAAACTCATTTCCAAAACTGTAAAAGGTTAGGTTATATAAAAATTAAAAATAAACTCAAATAATAATTATTATTACATGTAGGCTACATATTTAGAAGATGCTTTTATCCAAAACGACTTACAAAAAAGTAACACAGCAATTAGTCAAATGTCAGTCATAATACAGGTTAGACTATTTTTTTTGTGTGTGTATTAAGTGGAATACATCAAATTGTCTTAACTGCGTCTGCACGCCTCAAGTGAATAATAATTATTATTATATTAGTGTATAACTAAAAATGAGTCTATCACTTAAGACAGTGAGTCTAGTACTATCACTTAAGACAGTAATATGTTTATCATAAATTAATTTATGAATGCTTTATTTTTTAGCAAAAATTATGGAAAGAATGTAGGCCTATTTTATCCAAACCCTTAGGTTATAGCCTATAAAAATAAAGCATTGATAAATTATTTTATGACAAACATATTACTGTATTACTAAGTGAACTAATTTATAGTTATAAATTCGAATAATAATCATAATAATAATCATCATTATATTTTAGGCTACATATTTAGAAGAGGCTTTTGTCCAAAACTTACAAAAAAAGGAACAAAGCAATTCGTCAAATGTCAGTCATAATACAGGTTAGACAATAATAATAAAGTGCTAAGATTATCACAAATAAACAAAAGATTTTGATGCACGTCATTCGATATTAAATCAATCGTATATTCCACCCCATAGCCGCTACAATTGAGAATCACTTGAAGCATGCAGACGCAGTTAAGACAATTGTATGTAGGCCTATTACACTTAATACACAATAAAACAATATACAATAAGATTCGTTAACAACGTACCTCCTGGACTGGTGTTCTTCGAAAATGAGGGCGAGCCACAAATCCGTGAGTACAGTAAACAAACCCGTGGGAACGGATTGCGAAAGCGTGGGCACGGTTTATGAATTTGTGGGTACAGATTGCAAAAACTGAAGGCACGGTTTACAAATCTGAGAGCGCGGATTATGAACTCGTGGGTACGGTTTATTAATCCGTGAGCACGATTTGTTAAACCGAGGGAACAGTTTGAGAATTCGTGAGTACGGTTTATAAACTGAGCGGACGGATTGCAAAACCGTCGCCACGGATTGTTTTTTTTTTCCCAACAGGTGACTTCCCGGGCTCCGTACTAATCTGCTCAGTCCTCCAAAGATTCCGAAAAAATGTCAGTTGGTGCTTCAGTGACTACTTGAGAACCTGTCAATCACAGCTGTCAATCATGACACCACAGCGCCGATTTTATAGCATCAAATAACTAACTAAAAACAAACTTATTTTAAAAACAAACACTTGAAATTACTTCAGCGTGATAAAAACTACAGTAAATGACAGAAAACTATCTTTGGAAAAAAGATATGTGAAGTGTAATTTAATTGTTTAGTTGGTCTCACGTCCTGTTGAATAACATGGGGAGGCGGGGTTTATGACCTATACTAGGACCGGTCACCGGGGGGCGATCGAGACGTTTTGGCTTCACTTTTCAGGGCTTGTGCGGCACGCTTGCTCTCGATACACCACACGAATGTGATGCCTGCAGCTGGTCAGAATGGTTTTAAATGCATCAAAAAACTCAGTGAAAAACATTTTACAAACCAACTGCAAATGTTTTATTGAAAGAGTAATTTATTAAATGCAATTAACAAATAATCTAATATCATTAAATATGAAATGTCAGTATAAATGTGTTTTTTTTTTCATGGAGAGCTTGGTTAAAGGGGCATTAGGCAACTTTTGTTGTTGCATGTTTTCTCAACGAGCTCCCCCTACAGCTGTGAGGCCTATATTTCACAACAATGTCGTAAAAAAAACTCACTTGGGGCAAACTCCCCCTTTCTACTGCTGCTCATGTGCATTTGTTATTATCGGAGCCGGCCAACTTTATCGTGTGGAGCTATGTCTACCGAGGTGGGTAATACATCATACACATTGAGGGCGGCGTGTGTGTTTATGTCAAATTGCCGTAAAGCAGTTTGTGTTTATCACTCATTCTCGCTTTTCACAAGACTTCCTATTTCCAACTTACCGGGACGTTAGTCCCCATGTTGCAAGGTTGGTTTTCCGCCTGGGAACGTTGGGGGGAGCGGGGAAAGTCACCATTCTCACCAGAACAGGTTATTAAACCATCCAAATGATTTCTAAACGGTTTTATTAAGTTGAAATAGTTGCTGAATGCCCCTTTAATCAGGCTAAGGCAATAAGAGACTACAATTCTTCCTTTGTGTTATACAAATGTGTCAAAATAAATGTCCACAAATGTATAAAATTGAGCTCCGAACACTGATCTATATAATTAATAATATAATAATATCATTATATTGATGAGTGTTCGGAGCTCGTACCAAACTGCAAGAGTCACGTGATTTCAGGAAACGAGGCCTCATGACGTCATATCCGTTTAGAAATTTCAATGGTTTTTACCTGATCTTTGATCGATTTTATACAGTTGTGGACATTTTTGTTGACTTGAATTATAGTTGTATAATGATTTCTGAAGGGTACTAGTGGGTAGTAATTATATCTGAATTATGTAATCAGATTCCTAAAATGAAATAGGTCCTACTTGTTATTAGATTTGAAAATACTCGTTATAGACTACAGGTTAAAAAATTGTATTGATTACATCCCTTTAAATTCACAAAACGGCAGTAGATAATTCATAATTTAAAGAATCTTCCTAATTCTCCTAATTTTATCTTTTACATTTTCCTTTCTAAAAAAAGCTATATTGCTTAAAGGTGCTCTAAGCGATGTCACACGTTTTTTAGGCCAAAACATTTTTTGTCACATACAGCAAACATCTCCTCACTATACACTAGCTGCCTGTCCCCTGAACACACTGTAAAAAAACGCGGTCTCTGCAGACACCCCAGGCTCCAAAAACGGCAACAAAAACAAACTGGGCTAACCCGCAGCACGAAACATAACAAACTGTTCCAGCCAATAACAGACAAGAAGGATTTGGGGGGTTAGTTTAACGTTATAATCGTAACTGTAAGGAACCTAGCTATATGAAATATTAATAATCAATAATAACTGGTTATGATTAATTATGAATATTTGGGTCAGTTAATTGGATTAACTTGATATGGCTAAATTAATATTACAATCAATTAATCAGTTCGTCCAACGAACTCTTTTGATTATTAATTTATTCTAAGAAAAGGGTATCTTCCCTGGCCACGGAAGAATAATTATTTCTTAGCATGTACAGCGTTTTGAGCATGTAGCAAGAACAAAAACCGTAAAGGGACTTCGTATTGCAAGCGAATCAGAACCATAAATATGAACCATAAATCATAAACATAAATAAACTAAACACACATATATACAGAAATAGGTTAGTGATAGGATTAAATTGGAAACCGGAAAAAGGGACTAGAACCATCAGAATTTCATTTTCACATTTCATTGAATTGAATACTTGCATTTGTAGTGAGAACAATTCTTGAAGTTGTTGAAAACTGAAGTCGTTGATGGTTCCGGGAGTGTCAAGTGGAAGTTGGTTGAGAGTTCTCTTTCTCCAGGAATGCATGGCTGGTTTGTTCAAGGCCTGAGGCCCTGTTGAGGCCACGCCGAGCACCCAGGAGAAGTGAGGAAGTCGGAAGAGTGGGTGATTGGAGTCGTTGTTGGTTGGAGTCTTTGTTCCAAAACTCCTGAGATTATCCTTGGTTCTTTGTGAGAGAGTCTTCTCTCTCCTGCCTAAGCCCATATCTGGTTGGATTGAGGCCTGCTGGGCCCTGGGGCCCCCGTGGAGGGGGAGGAGGTTCCCCAGTATCACCAGAACAGTGTTGCGGCTGGATGAAAGAACTAATAGAGACAGGTCACATGTGGACTGTCTCTAATAAAGCCTGGAAAAGATCCTCCCCTAAGGGTTGAACTCGAACAATCAGAAAGGTGACATGACTGAGAGGGAAAGTGGCCCTTAGTTGATTTACGGGTCTTTGTCCCTAGCGTGGTTATACCTTCATTAATGCTTAGATAGCTATAACACATCCACACTGCATTCTAGAAGAAGTTGATGTACATCAAAGTGTGAGTCATTAAATGAGGATTAATTAGGTAGGAGGCATGATACAGGTGAGGTTACATTGATCGTTAGTTGGTAATATACCATAATATATACCTAATAGTACACGAGACAGTAAACCATTTACACTGTTTCTTTCACATTTTTATGCATGTTCATTTATAGATCAGTTAGTCTATGATTAATGCAGCAAAGTCTGTTTTAAAGAGGGTTTCTGTCTTCCATAGTCTCTCTCGTGCATGTGGCCAAATTCCTCGGAGGTCGTAAAATCTCCTTATCATGCCCTGTAACATGACACTGTTTCTGCCCTTGTGTTCGTTCATTTGGGCTGTTCGTTTTGGAGTTTCATAAACCTTTGTATATAATGAATAATTAGTGTGTGTCTGATTGGTCCATACCCTACATAACGTTACGCTGTCATGCCTGTGTGTTTTGGGCTGCGTTCTAGTCCAAAGCATTCATGCGCTTCACTCGCTAACTTCCCTCCATCTCGTTCACTCGGATGTACGTCATTGCTTACATTGCATGGATTGCCCACTACTGGCGGAAACTGAAATGGGCTGAATTGGAACGTCCTAGGTCCTTGATCGCTTGGAATCAGCTATGGAGTTGATTTATTATTTACAATTTTTTTCCCTTTAGAATTTGTTTAATGCAGCATCCAAATGTATATAGGTGTGTTTGGGTTGTTTTATATTAAAATAATCAATATATCATAGAGTGGTTTTTGGTGGTGGTGATTAGACGAGAACTGCAGTGACGTCACAATCGTGTGCATTGTGGGATATGGAGCTGCCTGAAGTGTACATATGAAGCAAGGGGGTAATCCATCAGCCGGGAACTGAAGCCTCCCGGGGGCCGCCATTGTAGCAGACTGTGGCAAGGGGGGCGTGGTTCAGCGAAGTCTGTGACGGGAGAGAGGATCGGGAGACAGGTGCGGCGTAAGTGGGTTAAGTGTGAATGACAAACACCTGTGTCTTGTTTCAGTAATTGGCGTGGGGAGACGGATAAAAGCCATGAGGAAACAAGAGAATGGGAGAGAGAGACCGGCAAGGACTCGTGGGTGTACTGGACTGAGACGGAGAGAGAGTGAAAGGAGAACGCTGAGAGCGAGTGACTTTGAACCCTGAGTGGCGTCTGTTTTGTCCAGCGCGTGGTGCGCATCTTTTGTTTCTGTTTGCGAATTTTGATTTAAATAAAAGACCCACAGTCATCTGAAGCCGACCCTGTCCTCTTCCTTCCGTTTGTCTGAACATTTCATCTACTACACTGGTGCCGAAACCCGGGAAGGAAGACGGAAGCCGCCCCCAGCATGCAGTCACCGCCACCATCGCCACTTGCGGACGTGGTTGCTTCCTTCGCGGTCCTCCACCAAGACCAACATCGGGCCCTGTTAGAGATGAGGACCGATCTGGAAGGGCGGTTCCAGTTCCTCATCCAAGGCCAACAAGAGGATCGCGAGAGGTTCCGGAGCTGGATGGCCCGGGAGGTTCGGCCGGGTTCAACGCCGCCACCGGTCGAGCGCCCCCACCTGCCCCTGAATAAAATGGGTCCGCAGGACGACCCTGAGGCATTCCTGGACCTCTTCGAGAGATCAGCGGAGGCAGGTGGGTGGCCAAGAGAGCAATGGCCGGTGCGCCTCATCCCTTTGCTGACCGGAGAGGCGCAAGCGGCGGCCCAACAGCTACCCGTCCAGAATCTCCTGGTTTTCGACGACCTGAAAAGAGCCATCTTACAGCGGGTCGGCCGGAGCCCAGAGCAACATCGCCAGCGGTTCCGTTCCCTGGATCTGGGCGAGAGCGGCCGGCCCTTCGTGTTGGCTCAACAGCTCCGGGACTCCTGCCGCAAGTGGCTGTTGGCTGAGGGAAGCGACGTCCGAGAGATCATCGACCGTGTGGTGCTGGAGCAATTCATCAGCCGTTTGCCGCGGAAGACCGCGGAGTGGGTCCAGTGCCACCGACCGGCGTCGCTGGACTTGGCCATTCAGTTGGCGGAGGACCAGCTGGTGGCGTGCTCCAGGGTCGGCGAAAGCCTTCCAACAGTCTCTCTCTCATCTTCTTTTTCTTCTCCTTCCCCCTCTCCTACCTCTTCCCCTAGACCTGTTCCCCTTCCCAGGTCCCGTCCTCCCGGACCGTTCCGTGGCCCTCCCCGGGGACGGAGGGGGGACTTCGCTGGATCCGGCAGGAGGCCTGAAACCCCAGCCCAGGGGCTCGGGGTTCACTACCGCTGGGGCGGACCCGGTTTCCTTTCCTCCCCTCTCCCCACGCCAGTCACTTACCCCACTTCCTGCCACTAGAGCGGTGGGGAGACCTGGGCCGGCCTGCTGGCGTTGCGGGGACCCGGACCATTTCATAGACAGGTGTCCGGTGATGGAAGTGGGGACAATGATCCGGGTCCCGGATGCCCCGCAGGCTGCCCACGATCAGGCTGGCCGGTACCAAATACCTGTGAGTATAAAGGGGGGTACCTATCAGGCTCTGGTGGATTCAGGATGTAACCAAACCTCGATCCACCAAAGCCTGATTCAACCTGAGGCATTGGATATGAGCCGCATGGTTCGGGTAAGGTGTGTGCACGGGGATGTGGTGAAGTATCCGCTCATGTCTGCTCTGATCAAATTTAGGGGGCAAAACCATAGTGTGGAGGTCGCAGTTAACCCGCACCTCAGGCATCCGCTGATTTTGGGAACTAATTGGCCGGCTTTTACGGAATTATTGGGGTTGTTGTGTGCGGATGTCTCTTGTGGAAAAAGGAAGCAGGAGAGGGGAGCGGTCGTGCGGTTGGGAGAGGCTGAACTGGGACCTCCGGGACTGGATCCAGGGGATCTGAGCGTAATTGGGAGACAGATTCTCCCAGAGCGTGATGATTTTCCCCTGGAGCAGTCTCAGGATGAGTCATTAAAACATGCTTTTGAACAGGTCCGTACCATCGACGGTCAGCCTCTCCAGCCCGCTCGACCGCTCACTTATCCATATTTTGCAATTCTGAAAGACCGGTTGTATAGAGTGATACAAGACACTCAAACAAAAGAAACTACAACCCAGTTGTTGGTACCAAAGAGCCGTCGGGAAATGCTTTTCCAGGCGGCTCATTCAAATCCCATGGCTGGACACTTAGGGCAAATAACAACACTTAACCGTCTCATGGCCCGATTCTTTTGGCCGGGCATTCACGAGAACGTGCGTAGGTGGTGCGCGGCTTGTCGTGAATGTCAGCTGGTAAATCCGCCGGCCGCCCCAAAAGCGCCATTGCGCCCCCTTCCGTTGATCGAGGTCCCCTTCCAACGAATTGCGATGGACCTCATCGGGCCATTAGAATGGTCAGCACGGGGACATCGCTTTCTATTAATCATAGTGGACTATGCAACGCGATATCCTGAGGCAGTGGCACTCCGCAACATCTCCGCTAAAAGTGTAGCGGATGCCCTGTTTCATCTAATCTCCCGAGTGGGGATCCCGAAAGAGATCCTCACTGATCAGGGCACGGCGTTTATGTCACGTACGTTACGCGAACTTTACGAGTTATTGGGCATTAAATCGATTCGCACCAGCGTCTTTCACCCACAAACGGACGGCTTGGTGGAACGATTTAATCGCACATTAAAGACAATGATTCGTAAATTCGTTCACAAAGACGGCAAAAATTGGGATAAATGGTTAGAACCCCTATTGTTCGCTGTGCGCGAGGTCCCGCAAGCCTCCACGGGGTTTTCCCCCTTCGAGCTCCTTTATGGTCGTCAGCCCCGCGGGGTGCTAGACGTGCTGAAGGAGACTTGGGAGGAGGGACCCTCGGAGAGTCGAAATGAAATTCAGTATGTCCTGGACCTGAGAACAAAACTCCACACTTTGGGGCGGCTCTCAATGGAGAATTTGTTACAGGCTCAGGACAGACAGACCCAGTTATACAATAGGGGAACGAAACTAAGAGAATTTTCACCGGGAGATAAAGTCCTTCTATTGCTTCCCACGTCGAGTTCCAACTTACTCGCGAAGTGGCAAGGACCCTTTGAGGTCACACAGCGAGTCGGGGATCTCAATTATGAGGTTCTTCGAACGGATAGGAACGGGGCACGTCAAATTTACCACCTCAACCTCCTAAAAAAATGGAGCGAGGCGGAGTCAGGAATGCTGGCGACGGTGATTGGGGCGGAAGAGGATCTCGGGCCAGAAGCGAATATCAAATCTCCATCTCTCGCACTGGCTCCAGGCGGAGATCATCTTTCGCCGTCCCAGCTTACTGACGTTGCCAGGTTACAAGCAGAATTTACCGACGTGTTCTCGTTCCTACCCGGTCGAACCAACCTCATTCAGCACCATATTGAGACCGAGCCGGCGTGGTGGTGCGCAGCCGGCCATATCGATTACCTGAACACAAGAAAAAGGTGGTTCAGTCTGAATTAGAGGCGATGCTCGAGATGGGGGTAATAGAAGAATCCCACAGTAATTGGGCGAGCCCGATAGTTTTAGTACCTAAAACGGAAGGCTCAGTTCGGTTTTGCGTGGATTACCGCAGGGTTAATGCCGTATCGAAATTCGATGCTTATCCAATGCCCCGGATTGACGAACTGCTTGATCGGCTCGGCACTGCTCGTTTTTATTCGACGCTGGATTTAACTAAAGGATATTGGCAGATCCCCTTATCGCCTATATCCAAAGAAAAAACAGCCTTTACGACGCCGTTCGGATTACACCAATTCGTTACGCTTCCGTTTGGGTTGTTCGGGGCTCCAGCCACCTTCCAGCGTCTCATGGACAGGATACTCCGGCCACATGCTGCATATGCCGCTGCCTATCTGGATGATATCATCATTTATAGTAATGACTGGCAGCGCCATATGGAGCATGTGCGCAGGGTTCTGGGAGCGCTGAGACTGGCTGGGCTAACGGCCAACCCAAAGAAGTGTGCGGTTGGGCGGGTAGAGATCAGGTATCTGGGATTCCACTTGAGGCACGGGCAAGTGCGTCCCCAAATAGATAAGACAGCAGCCGTTGCAACATGCCCGAGACCCAAGACCAAAAAGGAGGTGAGACAGTTCCTGGGGCTGGCGGGATATTATAGAAGGTTTGTGCCTAATTATTCGGACCTTGCCAGCCCGCTGACTGATCTCACTAAAAAGGAGTCACCAGATCCGATTCAGTGGACGGAGCAGTGCCAGCAGGCTTTCACCCAGGTAAAGGCTGCTCTATGTGGGGGGCCGCTACTACAAGCTCCTGATTTTTCCCTCCCCTTTTTGTTACAGACCGACGCGTCGGACAGGGGGCTGGGAGCAGTCCTGTCCCAGGAGATGGAGGGAGAGGAACGGCTGGTGCTGTACATTAGTCGCAAGCTCTCAAAGAGAGAGACTAAGTACAGCACCATTGAGAAGGAATGTTTGGCCATCAGGTGGGCCGTCCTCACCCTCCGATATTATCTCCTGGGACGGGAATTCACCCTCTGTTCGGACCACGCACCCCTCCAATGGCTCCGCCGCATGAAGGATACCAACGCGCGGATCACCCGTTGGTATCTAGCCTTACAACCTTTTAAGTTCCAGGTGGTCCACAGGCCGGGTGCACAGATGGCTGTGGCTGACTTCCTCTCCAGGAAGGGGGGGAGGGGGGGGGTGGGAGGGAGGCTGCAGGCCGGACGGCTCCCCGGCCTGAGTCGGGCGGTGGGGGTATGTGGCAAGGGGGGCGTGGTTCAGCGAAGTCTGTGACGGTAGAGAGGATCGGGAGACAGGTGCCGCGTAAGTGGGTTAAGTGTGAATGACAAACACCTGTGTCTTGTTTCAGTAATTGGCGTGGGGAGACGGATAAAAGCCATGAGGAAACAAGAGAATGGGAGAGAGAGACCGGCAAGGACTCGTGGGTGTACTGGACTGAGACGGAGAGAGAGTGAAAGGAGAACGCTGAGAGCGAGTGACTTTGAACCCTGAGTGGCGTCTGTTTTGTCCAGCGCGTGGTGCGCATCTTTTGTTTCTATTTGCGAATTTTGATTTAAATAAAAGACCCACTGTCATCTGAAGCCGACCCTGTCCTCTTCCTTCCCTTTGTCTGAACATTTCATCTACTACACAGACCATCACCTGCTGTTAGCATTCCATTGCCTCTCATTCATTTTGGCGTCACTTTGACAGCGAATAACTTTACATCTGAGGCGTCCAAAGACTTCATTTGTCCATTGTTTATTTCTAAAGAAACACGACAATGTATAAAAGGCTCCATTACTTTGTATCTTACGTTATGGCCCCGTAGAAGCCGCTTTTGTAAAAATAGGCCAACGATTGCGTCATAACCACGCGACTCTCTTGTCGCACATTAGAGAAATTACCGTATAGACAGGAGGAGAAGTTCGCAGGCAATCTTTTACTGTCTATGAGGCAATTGGGGGGACATGTACAAACAAAGTCAAGGGAGAAGCCCATAGATAGAGAGTCCATAAAAGCAACGGGACAAAATATTTCAACAACGTTTTTGAGGAATTGGAAATAATTCGGTATGTGGCACAGCTACTTGAAGATTTACAACTGTCAGACAGGTTGCTCACGTCACTTCTACGCCGTCAAGCTTAGTTTGAGCCTGCGCAGTATGCTCCGCCATCAGGAAGTGAATGCTTCTAAATGGGCTTCACGTTTCTCAGTTGAAATCAAGGGGGTCGCTGTGTCCATTTCTTTTACTGTCTATGATATGAAGTAGACTCGCTCCCTCGGTCAAAATCGAGGGAACGAGGGTCTGTAGTAGTAGTATATATGATATAGCAACTGTCAAAATGATTGATTGACAGCTGGGCGTGGCTTTCCGTTGATCTCCCCCCGCCCCTTCCGGTTCCTCCCCTTCCTGTCCCGCCCCTTCCGGTTCCTCCCCTTCCTGTTACCTTTGACCTAGTTTCCGCCCCTTCCGGTTACAGCTTCTGTCAAAATGATGGATGATGACCTTTGATCTAGTTCCGCCCCTTGCGGTTACAGCTTCTGTCAAAATGATGGATGTGTGACAATCAAATGAACTTCAAACGATCAAACTAACTAAGAAAAGGGAGGTATTGGCCTTTGATGTTAACATAAGCTTTGATGTTACAGTTACAAAGTGATGTGACAGTTAGTTTGAGATGTATTGGCTTTGATGGTGACAGTTAGTTTGATTGTTTGAAGTTGGTGTTTTGGTCACCGTCCCTGCATTCCTGAGCAGCAGCATGTATAAATGGGTCAGCTTGAAAGTGATAAGAAAAAATGGTGAAAGTTTATCTGTTCTGTAAAAGAATATAAAATAAAACCTCACACAAAAAGTTTGAATAAAATGTAGAACTATTCACTGAACCAAGCATTTCAGTTTAAATAAAATGGTGAAAGTTTATCTGTCATAAAGTCACAAAAATATTGCAAACAATCCAATGTATGAATGATATCACACTGTCTCAAAAAACATAGCGAGCGAGCGTCTATGTATGTGTGTGTGTGTGTGTGTGTGTGTGTCAAAGCAGGAATTTCCACTCCCTCCGCATTGCTGAGGACCTTAGAAGTTTATCTCACAGAGAAGTTGAAAAAGCATTATGTTCATTTAAATGAAATGATTATAAAATTTACATTTAGTCATTCACAAATATTTGACACTGACTCAAGTTGAAAAACCATGCTGTTCAATTAAAAGTATATAAATTAAACAAAAATAAAATCATCTTACTGTTTCACCATGGTTGAAAAGAACCCACAAGTGTTTCCCCTGAAGTCTTTTCTCTGTGTCACACCAGCGGGTGGCTGGCCTGGTATCTGTTTTTGTGACACGTTCCTGAGCCCATTGAAATCCATTGTGTTCCTTTAAAAGTATATAAATTAAAATAATAATCATATATAAAATAAATAGTTTACTAATTGTTGTTCATTTAAAATCTTACTAAATTACTGAAGTTGAAAATCATGCTGTTCATTAAAAAATCTTACTAAATTACTGAAGTTGAAAAGCATTCTGTTCATTTAAAATAAATATTGTACAAATTTACTGTACCAATTTTGTAAGATTTAGATAAAAATCATCTTACATTTTCACCAGGGTTGAAGTAGCTCCTATCACATAGATGTCCATATTGACCATTAAAGTTGAAAAGAACTATTTCCAAGTATTTCTCTCTCACACCAGCGTTTGACAGTCAGAGGGGTGTGTTCAGTGATCAGAATGAGACTGTGAATGTTTTGCTAAATTTATTTCATAGTGTATAAGCATTAAAAGTTTGAAATAGTTTCAAACTTATTCAATGAATTCATAAAAAACAAATATGCTATATCGATGGTCTCTGGGGGAAAACCTGACTATATTTTTTTATTTATCAGGGTGCATGTAAAGAACTTTGAAATTTGCGGCTCTCACAAGTTATCTCACACATTGTGTGAAATGTTTAATAATTCCTCAAGTAGTATCTGTGAGAAAATCCCCACATAGGCCTATCTGTAGTGAGAGAGCAACAATGAAGACTTTTAGAATCTGTGATGCCTCAGGCCGAGCCCCATTGATAGCCTGCTTATAAGCTCCTTCCGATCACCAGCACATCTTCAGAGACATAGGTTACTTTTACAATAATGTTAGCTTCAGGATATAGGGTGACAGAGCAGATGAGCCTCTGTGCATCATGTAATGTTAGTCTGCTAAAGCCTTTCCAGAGCCAAAGTTTTCGTACTAAATTTATTTCAAAGCATAATCGTAAAAGTTTAAATATGATCTTTTAAAAATGAAAAGATTGTTTAAATGAAATCTTTACAGTTTTAATACATTCATATCTTTTAGAAGATTACTGTAATGATTTTTGTTTAACGGTGACCTAAGGTATAATTGTTATTAATATAGCCATAATCATTTTTGTACTGTAACAGCATATTAAACCCCGTACACCTAAACACGACCATCACAGAAAACTGTATTTTACATTGTTTTTTTACATACTGTTTTGCACTCTCACACACTAAGTTGGTTCCATAAAATTAAATAAAGTATATAACTCAATGTATAGTGACAAAATGTATTCAAACAATTTAACCTTAGTTTTAGCTAAATTAATATATATATTAAAAAAAAAAAAAATATATATATATATATATATATATATATATATATATATATATATATATATATATATATATATATATATATATATATATATATATAATATAAAAACTCCTTACATTTTCATAGAACTGAAGAAGTAGTAGAAACTAACAATAAAAAACAAATAGTTTAAGATGTCATAAACAAAAACCCTCCCAGATCCTTCAGGGATAAACTACAGGGTGAGATGAAGCTTCACACCCTCACAGAGACGAGAAGAGTGACAGGCCAGATGAGCCTCTGGGGTCACAATGCCCCCAGCATATGCAAAGTTAGTCTGCTTTCCACTGTTTTATTCATATTAAACTAATTTAAAAGCATAATCTTAAAATTTTAAACAAGATCTTTTCAAATTAAAAGACTGTTTAAATCAAATCTGTAAAGTTTTATTAAAATCGTATCTTCTATTTATCTTCTACTTCTGTATGATATAAATGAATTTCATAAATTTAACCTAAGGTATTATTTTTTACTAAACATCGTTTGTTCAAAAAATAAAATAATATTTTTTATAAATCAAGGACTGTGCTTTGATCTTATTTCAAACAGTATTTTTGTCCATGCGACATGAAACAATGTTGTCACAATGTTTTTGTCGTTTTAAAAGAAATCCCAGGACTCTACATTGCTCTTATTTAGATTAGGGTTGTATCATTTAGAAAATCACCACACATGTTCAGAGACGCGATGTGACTCTGTAGTCCATGATGCTGCATAAGTAAAAGTTTGTCTTGAGCGAATATTTAATTTTACTCGTCTTAATTCAAAGCATGATCTTACTTTTTTCTATGGTAGCTATGATCTATTGTACATATAAGATCATTTTTACTTTTCTTGTATCTCCCAAACTATCCTTATTCATTGTGGAAACACACAGGGTAAGCCCCTTTACTGAGAGTATAGGCTACTATCGGTTATCTACTCAAAATATATGTAGAATTTTAAAATGTTAGCCTTTGTTGAAGCGACAGGCCACATGAACAGACTTTGGAGAGAGCTGATGATACTATAGCGGGAAGCATCCCCTTTGACCTCCTCGATTTTCTAGGCTTTTTGTCAAATGCTCTACAACTTAGTCCTTAATGGTACGCTGTATAGGAATTTCTCCCATCTAGCGGCGATATTGTATTTTGCATTCAAACGCATAGTGCTTTCTAGTGTCTCGCTTTTTCAAATGCGTGTTGCAACTACGGTAGCCATTATGTGCCAAGAAGCTATGACAACACGTCTTCCAATAGCACTTCATCAAGTTTAACTATACATGTTCTACTGTTATGCTGCCTATATAATGAATTACACAACCACAGAATGAAAAAGCTTCTAATTTAGACCGTAACATCGACTTAAAAAACATTGTGTCAGACGTAATTGGTAGCATGCTTATCTTGTTTCATCGTGTATTAAGTACATATGTATCAGGCTGATATTTGTAGAAATAAGTTAAGTACATTTATAAAACAAAAAGAATCAGCTAATGGCCTTGTGTCAGAACACAATACGTATGTAGATATGCATGATTTTAACTTTTTTATTCTAACTTTAAAGCTAGATTATACTTTGAAAAGTGTAAAACAGTATTTGATTTTGGGGAGTACGCTGGAACCTAGTGTCATTTAGACCACCAAGAAAAGGTGCTTAAACCAATTCTCGCCCAGGACAACTGGAAGCTGCTAGGGACTGGAAGATGCTGGTTGATCTTGATCAACGGCTTATTTTTCCACCTGAGATTGCCACCACTAACCTACGACCAGATATTGTTTTGTGGTCTGGATCAGCACGCATTGTTCAACTGATAGAGTTAACAGTGCCATGGGAGGATGCGGTAGATGAGGCATATGAGTGGAAGAAACTGCGGTATGCTCATCTGGCCACTGAAGCAGAACAGCGAGGATGGAGAGTCCAGGTTTATCCAGTGGAAGTGGGTTGTCGTGGTTTTGTGGCACACTCTACAACCCGGTTCCTCAGAGACGTCGGATTCAGTGGCCAAGAGTTGCATCGTACAGTAAAGAACTTATCTGAACCAGCAGAAGAAAGGAGCAGCAACTGGCTGTGGTTGAGACGGAAAGATTCTAGCTGGCTGTGTAAAGGCCGCCATGCTACGGTTTCGTAGAATTCTTGAAAACTTGAAAGGTCTGTTGGTTTATTTGTATAGGTTGTATAGTATTTACAGTCATTACGTTCCTGTGTATATTGCGTGAATGACGGGTGGTTGGGCAGATATTGTGTTTTGCGGTAGGTGGTATGCCATACGGAACCGTTGCCACTGAAACTGCATATTAACGCACCAGTGGGGCTCGACAGCCTTAGTCAAACGGGTTGGCGCGTATGGTTGGGTTGCGGAGAGATTGTGAGATTGTGGTTAGGTCTCAGCAGCAACTGTTGGTTTATTTGTATAGGTTGTATAGTATTTACAGTCATTACGTTCCTGTATATATTGCGTGAATGACGGGTGGTTGGGCAGATATTGTGTTTTGTGGTAGGTGTTATGCCATACGGAACCGTTGCCACTGAAACTGCATATTAACGCACCAGTGGGGCTCGATAGCCTTAGTCAAACGGGTTGGCGCGTATGGTTGGGTTGCGGTGAGATTGTGGTTAGGTCTCAGCAGCAACTGTTGGTTTATTTGTATAGCTTGTATAGTATTTACAGTCATTACGTTCCTCTGTATATTGCGTGAATGACGGGTGGTGGGGCAGATATTGTGTTTTGTGGTAGGTGGTATGCCATACGGAACCGTTGCCACTGAAACTGCATATTAACGCACCAGTGGGGCTCGACAGCCTTAGTCAAACGGGTTGGCGCGTATGGTTGGGTTGCGGAGAGATTGTGAGATTGTGGTTAGGTCTCAGCAGCAAGAGGGAAATAGAGGTCAGTAAGCTGGGCTGAGTTGAGTGGGGGACGGAGGGGGGTGACTCTGGGACGCCAGAGTCACTGTCGAGCCCTCTTGAGGTGTCGTGGGCTAGTCGACGAAACACTGAGGACGGAAGGTGCCCACTTGAAGACCCTAGAGATGTTCCCTACTCCGCTCAATCCAGAGGGTTGTTATGGGGGACCGCACTGTGGTTGCAGCCGTTGTGTGTGCTGACGCGCAATACACTGTATTAACACCAGACAGAAGATTCACGTCACCAGATGGAAAGAAGCGTAAATGGATGGAGAAGCATAGGTTACTGTAAAGCTACGTCTTAGTTGGTGATTATCTTGGCGAAAGCCGAGTACAAATCAGCATGAAGTTTTAACATCTACTCTCGTGTAATGGAAATCATGAAGATCTGGATACGTCCAGTGACTGCGGTGAATAGTGCTGCTGACAACAAGGGAAAGACCTTGTGACAGCCTGGAGAGACAGCTGACAGGAGGAAAGAGACCCCAATGGGGCTGGTAAGGGTTAGCTACCCTTGTCGGCAGTATCCAGCTCTGTGTTTACAGGATGCTGGAGACACCCGCCCAAGGCTTCTGAAAAATTAAAGAGGAAAATACCCCTAGAGTCTGCGAGAGCAGGGGCGGAAGATGACTCAATGGTGGACAACATGGTTAACGACTTTGGAATGGAAACGGATATGAGTATAGAGAGTACTTCACAAAAGACTAGTTCAGGTTCTGCAGTTAGCAAAGCCATTGAACTCCAAGCTTGTGTCTGTGGCTGGAGCAAGGCGACAACGGTCAGGGGTTTGAAGATTCATCAAGGGAAAATGAAATGCTTGAGGGAGAAGGGACAAGGGCCTCGCATTGATCAGTACTTCTTACGAAGTCAGTCAAGTCAGTCGAATGAAATCCAGCGACAGGAAGCAAACCACAGTTCGCAGGATATCAGCACCCCTGTCATAGAGGAGAGGAGGGTTTGCACAGTTAGTGATGAACACATTGATTCTTGTGAACCCGGTCAGACTAACCAGCATAAGAGAGAAAAGAACCTCAACGGGCATAGGCCTGGAGTTAGATGGCCAAGAGCTTGTGAGAAAACTGCATGGGACACGGTAAACACAGATCTATGCTTTGCATTAGAAAGATTAACTGGTACAGTTGAAAAGAAGCTGGATAAATTTGTGGACATCATTTACGCATATGGAAGTGAGAGGTTTGGTGTGGAAAAAAGGAAGGAAAAAGTACAAACTACTCCTGGATTGTCTAGACGGCAGCAGAAAATTGAAGGGTTAGTTAGAGAAAGGAGACAGCTGAGGAAGCAATGGAAAAGAGCGGAACAAAGTCAGAAGGAGGGACTCAATCTCTTACAAAGGGCCATAAAAGATAAGCTTGCAACATTACGCAGAGCTGAGCGCCTACGGAAACGCTACAAAAAGAAGGAGCGTGCGAGGGCTAATTTCTATAAAGATCCATTCAAATTCGCAAAGAAGTTATTCACCAGTGAGAAGAATGGCACTTTAAAAGCATCTAGGGTTGAGCTAGAGAGATATTTGGAGGAAACACATACAGATGCAAAAAGGCATAAGCCTATGTCTATTCCGTCAGACATCCCACCTGTCAATCCACCAGAATACCAAATGGAGGTCTGTGCACCTAAGTGGAAAGAGATGGAGAAGGTTGTGGGAAAGGCAAGGGCTTCATCATCTCCAGGGCCTAATGGAGTTCCGTACAGAGTGTACAAGAGTGCTTCAGGAGTTCTACGAATTCTGTGGAAATTGATAAAAGTGGCTTGGGAAAAGCAGGTTGTACCTAGAGCATGGCGCAGAGCAGGGGGAGTCTTTATACCCAAAGAAAAAGATGCTACAAGCATCAGTCAGTTTCGCCCTATTTCACTATTAAACGTCGAAGGAAAGATTTTCTTCAGCATTATTGCTCAGAGATTGTCAACCTACCTATTAAAGAATGGCTTCATTGACACTTCAGTTCAAAAAGCGGGCATTCCAGGATTCTCAGGATGCTTAAAACACATCAGTGTTATCTGGTAACGAATTCAATCAGCTAAAAAGGAGAGGAAGGAGCTCCACGTGACATTCCTGGATTTGGCTAATGCATATGGTTCAGTGCCACATGAGCTTCTTTGGGCATCATTTGATTTTTTCAGGGTACCGATGTCGATAACAAATTTAGTGAAAGCCTATTTTGGAGATTTGCAATTTAGTTTCTCAACTCCAGAATTCAGCACTACATGGCAATGCTTAGAGGTTGGAATAATGGCAGGATGCACCATTTCTCCACTGGCTTTTACCATGGCAATGGAAGTAATCATTAGGGCATCAAAATGGGTAGTAGGAGGAGAGCGCTTGGCTTCTGGGATGCGACTACCACCAATCAGAGCATACATGGATGACATGACAACCATGACTACAACGGTAGCCTGCACTAATCGGTTATTGGGGAAGTTAACAGATAATATTGAATGGGCACGAATGCAATTTAAGCCCTCTAAATCAAGGAGCATCTCCATAATTAAAGGCAAGGTAGTAGATAAAACATTCTTCATTAATGGTGAGGCAATACCAACAGTTTCTCAGAAGCCAGTGAAGAGTCTAGGGAGATGGTACGATGGGGATCTAAAGGACACAGTTCGAGTGGGAGAAGTTAGACGACAAGCAGTGGAAGGGTTGAAGAGCATAAACAGCTGTGCTCTACCAGGCAAACTGAAACTCTGGTGCTTTCAGTTTGGTCTACTGCCAAGGTTGCTGTGGCCACTGACTGTGTATGAGGTTTCTTTGACAACAGTGGATAAGCTGGAAGCGTTAATAAGTTCATACATCAGGAAATGGTTGGGAGTTCCACGCTGCCTCAGCAGAGTGGGACTTTATAGTAAAGGAGTATTGCAGCTGCCAGTCTCTGCTTTAACCGAGGAGTTTAAGTGTGCCAAGGTCAGACTGGAAATGACTTTAGCAGAGTCACGTGACAAATGTGTAAGGGAGACAGCCCCTGTGGTAAAAACTGGTAGAAAGTGGTCAGCAAAGAAATCTGTAGTAGAGGCAAAGGCTGACCTTCAAATTGGGGATATCGTGGGACAGGTACAGCATGGAAGAGGGGGTTTTGGGCTCAGTTTAGCTCCTCCTAAATGGCACAAGGCAGGCCCAGCCCAAAGGAGGAAGCTGGTAGTCAACGAGGTGCGAAAGCAGGAGGAGAGGATGAGATGTATAAAGGCCATTTCCCAGGCCAAGCAGGGAGAGTGGATGAGATGGGAGAGTGTGGAACAACGCAAAATGGGCTGGCAAGACCTTTGGTCAATGGAAGAGAGTAGGATCAGTTTCCTTATTAGGTCAACATATGATGTTCTCCCATCACCGCAGAACCTAAACCTCTGGGTAGGAGAGGATCAATCTTGTCCTTTGTGTTCATCACCTGCCACATTAAGGCACATTCTGACAGGATGTAAGGTGGCTCTTAGCCAGGGTCGGTTTACTTGGCGCCATGACCAAGTATTGCGATGTTTGGCTTTAGCATTGGAAGGCAAGCGTAGTATGACCAATAAATTGCCGCCTGTTCTAGCAAAACATTACACGCAGAAGACAATATTCCTCCGCCCAGGCGAGCAACCACCAAGAAAAGGTGCTAACACCAATTCTCGCCCAGGACAACTGGAAGCTGCTAGGGACTGGAAGATGCTGGTTGATCTTGATCAACGGCTTATTTTTCCACCTGAGATTGCCACCACTAACCTACGACCAGATATTGTTTTGTGGTCTGGATCAGCACGCATTGTTCAACTGATAGAGTTAACAGTGCCATGGGAGGATGCGGTAGATGAGGCATATGAGAGGAAGAAACTGCGGTATGCTCATCTGGCCACTGAAGCAGAACAGCGAGGATGGAGAGTCCAGGTTTATCCAGTGGAAGTGGGTTGTCGTGGTTTTGTGGCACACTCTACAACCCGGTTCCTCAGAGACGTCGGATTCAGTGGCCAAGAGTTGCGTCGTACAGTAAAGAACTTATCTGAAGCAGCAGAAAGGAGCAGCAACTGGCTGTGGTTGAGACGGAAAGATTCTAGCTGGCTGTGTACAGGCCGCCATGCTACGGTTTCGTAGAATTCTTGAAAGGTCTGTTGGTTTATTTGTATAGGTTGTATAGTATTTACAGTCATTACGTTCCTGTGTATATTGCGTGAATGACGGGTGGTTGGGCAGATATTGTGTTTTGCGGTAGGTGGTATGCCATACGGAACCGTTGCCACTGAAACTGCATATTAACGCACCAGTGGAGCTCGACAGCCTTAGTCAAACGGGTTGGCGCGTATGGTTGGGTTGCGGAGAGATTGTGAGATTGTGGTTAGGTCTCAGCAGCAACTGTTGGTTTATTTGTATAGGTTGTATAGTATTTACAGTCATTACGTTCCTGTATATATTGCGTGAATGACGGGTGGTTGGGCAGATATTGTGTTTTGTGGTAGGTGGTATGCCATACGGAACCGTTGCCACTGAAACTGCATATTAACGCACCAGTGGGGCTCGATAGCCTTAGTCAAACGGGTTGGCGCGTATGGTTGGGTTGCGGTGAGATTGTGGTTAGGTCTCAGCAGCAACTGTTGGTTTATTTGTATAGGTTGTATAGTATTTACAGTCATTACGTTCCTGTGTATATTGCGTGAATGACGGGTGGTGGGGCAGATATTGTGTTTTGTGGTAGGTGGTATGCCATACGGAACCGTTGCCACTGAAACTGCATATTAACGCACCAGTGGGGCTCGACAGCCTTAGTCAAACGGGTTGGCGCGTATGGTTGGGTTGCGGAGAGATTGTGAGATTGTGGTTAGGTCTCAGCAGCAAGAGGGAAATAGAGGTCAGTAAGCTGGGCTGAGTTGAGTGGGGGACGGAGGGGGGTGACTCTGGGACGCCAGAGTCACTGTCGAGCCCTCTTGAGGTGTCGTGGGCTAGTCGACGAAACACTGAGGACGGAAGGTGCCCACTTGAAGACCCTAGAGATGTTCCCTACTCCGCTCAATCCAGAGGGTTGTTATGGGGGACCACACTGTGGTTGCAGCCGTTGTGTGTGCTGACGCGCAATACACTGTATTAACACCAGATAGAAGATTCACGTCACCAGATGGAAAGAAGCGTAAATGGATGGAGAAGCATAGGTTACTGTAAAGCTACGTCTTAGTTGGTGATTATCTTGGCGAAAGCCGAGTACAAATCAGCATGAAGTTTTAACATCTACTCTCGTGTAATGGAAATCAGCTTAATCTTTGGTTTTTAATCTTTTGTTTTGAAGTTATGACTTCTCAAGATCTATCATGCGTAGATTCACTCGGTTGAAAAATTGAGTTTTGTAATTTACACATCTGAAATTAAACTTATGGTAGTTTTTTATAAAGTATTTTATTAGCTAAAATCAATGTCTTTTATTCATAAATATTTTCTCATTGGTGTAAAATTACCTTTGCCAACGAACTGACTTATCCTCGTAAGCAAAGAATTTCTTATCTTTATTTACATGGTACGGGTAAGTCCATGGAGGCCTCCATGTCGTGCCGCCATCCTGAAAAACTATAATAGCAGAGAGGGACAAAAAGCACTAGCCTAGCTCAACTAGCCAACCTTTTCGTTCAGAGCCGGCTGACTGAAACCATCTGAAGCGGTCAGTGAGAGGCGCTTGAAAGGTTGCACTGCACAGTAGGCCTACTTCATAATGCAATCCTCGTAGCCGTGATAAAGCATACAAATTCATTTAAAGTGGGGACGTGTCCGGCAAATTCAAAACGAGGGAAAGAACACGGGGATAGCTTTTCCCGGGTGGATAGAGTTAATGAAGGAGAAGTTGTCTGCTTTCTTCTCGACAAGTAAGTCGATGTTACGGTCTAAATTACAAGCTTTTTCATTCTGTGGTTGTGTAATTCATTATATAGGCAGCATAACAGTAGAACATGTATAGTTAAACTCGATGAAGTGCTATTGGAAGACGTGTTGTCATAGCTTCTTGGCACATAACGGCTACCGTAGTTGCAACACGCATTTGAAAAAGCGAGACGCTAGAGAGCACTATGCGTTTGAATGCAAAATACAATATCGCCGCTAGATGGGAGAAATTCCTATACAGCGTACCATTAAGGACTAAGTTGTAGGGCATTTGACAAAAAGCCTAGAAAATCGAGGAGGTCAAAGGGGATGCTTCCCGCTATAGTATCATCAGCTCTCTCCAAAGTCTGTTCATGTGGCCTGTCGCATCAACAAAGGCTAACATTTTAAAATTCTACATATATTTTGAGTAGATAACCGATAGTAGCCTATACTCTCAGTAAAGGGGCTTACCCTGTGTGTTTCCACAATGAATAAGGATAGTTTGGGAGATACAAGAAAAGTAAAAATGATCTTATACGTACAATAGATCATAGCTACCATAGAAAAAAGTAAGATCATGCTTTGAATTAAGACGAGTAAAATTAAATATTCGCTCAAGACAAACTTTTACTTATGCAGCGTCATGGACCACAGAGGCACATCGCGTCTCTGAACATGTGTGGTGATTTTCTAAATGATACAACCCTAATCTAAATAAGAGCAATGTAGAGTCCTGGGATTTCTTTTAAAACGACAAAAACATTGTGACAACATTGTTTCATGTCGCATGGACAAAAATACTGTTTGAAATAAGATCAAAGCACAGTTATTGATTTATAAAAAAATATATTTTATTTTTTGAACAAACGATGTTTAGTAAAAAATAATACCTTAGGTTAAATTTATGAAATTCATTTATATCATACAGAAGTAGAAGATAGATAGAAGATACGATTTTAATAAAACTTTACAGATTTGATTTAAACGGTCTTTTAATTTGAAAAGATCTCATTTAAAATTTTAAGATTATGCTTTTAAATTAGTTTAATATGAATAAAACAGTGGAAAGCAGACTAACTTTGCATATGCTGGGGGCATTGTGACCCCAGAGGCTCATCTGGCCTGTCACTTTTCTCGTCTCTGTGAGGGTGTGAAGCTTCATCTCACCCTGTAGTTTATCCCTGAAGGATCTGGGAGGGTTTTAGTTTATGACATCTTAAACAATTTGTTTTTTATTGTTAGTTTCTACTACTTCTTCAGTTCTATGAAAATGTAAGGAGTTTTTATATTTTATATATATATATATATATAATTTTTATATATATTAATTTAGCTAAAACTAAGGTTAAATTGTTTGAATACATTTTGTCATTATACATTGAGTTATATACTTTATTTAATTTTATGGAACCAACTTAGTGTGTGAGAGTGCAAAACAGTATGTAAAAAAACAATGTAAAAATACAGTTTTCTGTGATGGTCGTGTTTAGGTGTACGGGGTTTAATATGCTGTTACAGTACAAAAATGATTATGGCTATATTAATAACAACTATACTTTAGGTCACCGTTAAACAAAAATCATTACAGTAAACTTCTAAAAGATATGAATGTATTAAAACTGTAAAGATTTCATTTAAACAATCTTTTCATTTTTAAAAGATCATATTTAAACTTTTACGATTATGCTTTGAAATAAATTTAGTACGAACAAAACTTTGTTTCTGGAAAGGCGTTAGCAGACTAACATTACATGATGCACAGAGGCTCATCTGCTCTGTCTGTAACAGTTCGAAATAGACCCAAACGCGAAAGCAGGTTAAATATTTATTGAAAAGAAAGAAGATAAATGCAACAAAGGCTGTCTGCCGATCACAGGTAGTCTTGATGAACGCAGAACAGGTAAACGATCTCCAGACAGAAACCAGGCAGGATGATGGATGCAGGAAGGCAGTCAGGGAGAACTCACAGGAATAGGCAAGCGCAGAGTCCACCAGGCAGTTACCGCAGCACAGAGAATCAGACTTGACACAGGATAGCCGGGCAGAAACTCATCTGACATATGCGTACACACAGGACAGGAAACAGTAGCAATACTCAAGCGTCAGTAACAGACATGAACAAACAATAAACCGACAAGAGGGAAAGAGAACATGAGGTCTAAATAGCCAGAAAATCAGGGCAAGGGGAAACAGGTGTGAGAAGAGCAGGAGAAAACGCTGATTGAGAATGGGTTCAGCTGTGCGAGAGCACACGTAAGAGAGAGAGAGAGAAACAAGCAGAGGAATAAAACTAGACTCCTGACGGTACCCCCTCCCTAACGGGCGCCCCCTGGCGCCCCCGAGGAGGACTGATGGGAGCGGAGGAAATCGTCGATAAGCGAGCGGTCCAGCACATCCCTTCCCGGTACCCAGCTTCTCTCCTCTGGGCCATATCCCTCCCAATCGACAAAATATTGAAAGCCCCGTCCTCGGGGTCGGACGTCCAGCAGCCTCTTAACCTTAAAGACAGGAGGGTTAGCAGCAAGGGCAAGAGGGGGGGGGAGGGGAAGGGAGGGGAGCAGAACGGAGGCGGAGCGCAGGTTTAATACACGAGACATGAAAAACAGAATGGACACGTTTGAGGGAGTGTGGTAACCTGAGCCGTACAGCCGCCGGACTGATGACCTTAGTGATGGCATAAGGTCCAATGAAACGGGGGGCCAGTTTCCGAGCGGGTGCCTGAAGGAGTAAATTACGTGTGGAAAGCCAAACTCTTTGCCCACAAACATACCTGGGAGCTTTGGAACGGCGACGATTGGCGATACGACAAGTGCGTTCCCTGGTCCGGCACAGAGCTGACCTCACCCTCCGCCAGGTGCGACGACAGCGCTGAATAAAGGCCTGGACCGAGGGGACGGCGTTTCCTGAGAGGGAAACAGAGGTGGCTGGTAGCCCAGACAACAAGAAAACGGGGAAAGGCCTGTGGACGACGAAGGCAGAGAATTATGAGCGTACTCCGCCCATGTCAATTGTTCACACCAGGAGGTGGGGTTATGAGCCGCCAAACAGCGAAGCATCCGACCGAGGTCCTGATTAGCGCGTTCAGCTTGCCCATTACTTTGTGGGTGAAACCCTGAAGACAGACTGGCGGTAGCACCAATCTGTTTGCAGAATTCCCTCCAAAAGTTAGAGACAAACTGGGGTCCCCTGCCCGAAACAACATCAGAAGGAAGCCCGTGAATTCTAAAGACATGGTCCACAACCGCCTGCGCAGTCTCTTTAGCTGACGGAAGTTAGGGGAGTGGAACAAAGTGAACCGCTTTCGAAAACCGATCGACGACAGTGAGAATCACCGTATTGCCGCTGGAGGGGGGAAGCCCCGTAACGAAGTCCAGGGCAATATGGGATCAAGGCCGGGAGGGAATAGAGAGAGGGCGAAGCAGACCATCGGGGAGTGAATTACTGGACTTCTGCTGGGCACAGACAGAACATGACGCAACAAATCGGCGTACCTCCCGTTCCATGGCAGGCCACCAGAATCGCTGGCGGACAGCTGCCAAAGTACGACCCACCCCCGGATGAGCGACCAGTTTAGATGAATGACCCCAACGAAGGACGGCCGGACGAGCGTACTTGGTGACAAATAGCTTCCCCTCAGGACACCCACGGGGAACGACAGTGTGAGAAAGAGCCTTTCGCACCAGCTGTTCCACCCCCCAGGTGACGGACCCAACCACACATCCCTAGGTAGGATGGTCTCGGTGGTGGGACGGCCCTCAGAGGAGGAGAACTGGCGAGAAAGAGCGTCAGGCTTAATGTTCTTTGACCCGGGACGGTAAGAGATAGTGAAATTGAAACGCCCGAAAAAAAGAGCCCAGCGAGCCTGTCTAGAGTTAAGCCTCTTGGCGGAGCGGATATACTCAAGATTACGGTGATCAGTCCAGACTATAAACGGACAGGAGGATCCCTCCAACCAATGGCGCCACTCCTCCAGGGCCAGTCGAATAGCTAGAAGCTCCCGGTTACCCAAATCATAATTACATTCGGCAGACGAGAGTCGATGCGAGTAAAATTCGCAATGGTGAACCTTCTGATCAAGAGCAGAGCGCTGCGAGAGAACCGCTCCCACCCCGACGTCAGACGCGTCCACCTCAACGATAAACTGATTCTTAGGATCAGGCGAAATCAGAATGGGAGCGGATGTGAACAAACATTTAAGACGCTCAAAAGCACATTGGGCAGCCTCGGACCAGACAAAACGACACTTTGCGGATGTGAGCGCAGTCAAAGGGGCGGCAACCTGACTGAAATTTCTAATAAAACGGCGATAAAAGTTTGCAAACCCCAAAAACCGCTGAAGCGCCGAGCGAGACTCAGGAACAGGCCAGTCAGTGACCGCCTGAACCTTGGAGGGGTCCATGCTTATGCCCTCCGCAGACACGACCGAACCAAGGAAAGTAACTGACTGGAGGTGAAACGCGCATTTCTGGGCCTTAACATAGAGGCGATTCTCTAATAACCGCTGTAATACGCGACGCACATGTTGGGTGTGTACCTGGAGAGATGGGGAGAAAATGAGAATATCATCCAGGTACACGAAGACGAAAATGTTGAGCATGTCTCTTACATCGTTTACGAGCGCTTGAAAAACGGCTGGGGCGTTTACCAGCCCGAACGGTAAAACACGATATTCAAAGTACCCCAACGGAGTATTAAACGCCGTCTTCCACTCATCCCCCTCCTTGATGCGCACTAATTGGTACGCGTTGCGAAGATCTAACTTCGTGAAAATCTTTGCCCCCCGCAGGATCTCAAAGGCTGATGACATCAATGGTAAAGGATACCGGTTCTTAATGGTGATGTCATTCAGCCCACGATAATCGATGCAGGGGCGCAAAGAGCCGTCTTTCTTTTTCACGAAGAAAAATCCCGCACCGGCAGGGGAGGAGGAAGGGACGATGGTACCGGCCATAAGTGAAGTATCAAGGTACTTCTCGAGCGCCTCACGTTCAGGAGCGGATAAAGAATACAAACGCCCGCGGGGAGGAGTGTTGCCAGGGAGGAGGTCGATACTACAATCATAAGGGCGATGGGGAGGGAGAGAAGCGGCCCAGGATCGACTGAACACCGCTCGCAGATCGAGATACTCCTCCGGAACCGTGGCACCGTGACACCGTGGCTAGACTAACAAATAAACAAACATCACCAGAGCAAAATATTCCGTTACAATATAGTAGTAATGATTTTATGAATTACCTCAATGAGAAAATAGAAAGCATCCGAAACACAATTGTAAATATACAATCCTCTATGATGTCTTATGATTCAGCCTCAATTATGGCCCCTCTAGAACAACTACACCGCTTTACAACTATAGGACAGGAAGAGCTAAATAAACTTATCATTGCATCTAAACCAACAACATGTTTATTAGATCCAATACCCACTAAACTACTGAAAGAAGTGTTACCTGTAGTGGAAGAGCCTCTTCTTAATATTATTAACTCGTCTTTATCTTTAGGTCATGTTCCAAAAATATTCAAGCTGGCAGTAATACAACCTCTCATTAAGAAACCGCAATTAGATCCAAATAACTTAGCAAATTACAGACCCATCTCAAATCTTCCATTTATGTCTAAAATACTAGAAAAAGTTGTGTCCGCTCAATTGTGCTCTTTCTTGCAAGAAAATGATATCTATGAAAAATTCCAGTCGGGATTCAGACCGCATCATAGCACAGAAACTGCGCTAGTTAAAATAACAAATGATTTACTTTTAGCTTCTGACCAAGGCTGTATCTCAATACTAGTTCTACTCGATCTTAGCGCTGCGTTCGACACTATCGATCATAAAATACTCTTGGATCGACTACAAAACTACACTGGTGTTCAGGGACAGGCATTAAGCTGGTTTAGATCGTACTTATCAGACCGTTACCATTTTGTCTGTTTAAATGGGGAAAAATCAAAGATAACGCCAGTAGACTATGGAGTGCCGCAAGGATCGGTGTTAGGCCCTCTGCTATTCTCAATATACATGCCGCCAGTTGGTAATATTATAAGAAAACATGGAATTAATTTCCACTGTTATGCTGATGACACTCAATTATATATCTCATCACGACCAGATGAAAACACTAACTTATCTAAATTGACAGAGTGTCTAAATGATATAAAATGCTGGATGACGTGTAATTTCCTGCTATTAAATTCAGATAAAACGGAGGTACTACTTATTGGTCCAAAAAACTACCCACAAAATCCCTTACAATACAACTTTAATTTAGAAGGATGTCCTGTTACTTTATCCACTACAGTAAAAGACCTGGGTGTTATACTAGACCGCAACTTGACTTTCGAAAATCATATTTCATATATTACAAGAACAGCCTTTTTCCACCTTAGAAACATTGCTAAGCTACGTAACATGCTATCTGTTTCTGATGCAGAAAAGCTAGTTCATGCATTCATGACATCGAGAATAGATTACTGTAATGCTTTATTAGTTGGTTGTCCTGCATCCTCAATAAACAAGCTACAGTTAGTGTAAAATGCAGCCGCTAGAGTTCTTACTAGATCAAGAAAATATGATCATATAACACCTATTTTATCATCTCTACACTGGTTACCTATTAAGTTACGTATCAATTACAAAGTATTCCTACTGACCTATAAAGCCCTAAATGGTTTAGCTCCTGTGTATTTAACAGACCTTCTATCGCCATACAATCCATCGCGCTCTTTAAGATCACTAAATTCGAGGCTTCTGGTCATTCCTAGGATATCTAAGTCCACTAAAGGAGGGAGGGCGTTCTCGCATTTAACTCCTAAACTCTGGAATAGCCTTCCTGATATTGTCCGAGACTCAGACTCGCTGTCCCAGTTTAAAACTAGATTAAAGACGCATCTCTTTAACCAAGCATTCACTTAATGCTTAACCTTTAATACTACTGCTGAATCAGTTCGAATGCATTAACATTATGAACATCAGCTATGCTAATTATTTCCCATCTGCCTTTCTGCTGTTATCTCGGGACGCTAGTCCCGAGGTAAATAGCGTTCGTCAGCTCCAGTTTGTATCCAGCCTCTCACGGAGACTTTAGATGCCCCAACGCCTGTGAAGAGACGACTCGACGCCTGTGAAGAGACGACTCAAAGCCGGCGATATGTTATGCCATAAATTAATACATGATTAACTAACTGTATTTTTCTAAGTACATTTCCGAAATGCACTTTCTGTAAAGCTGCTTTGAGACAATGTGTATTGTGAAAAGCGCTATACAAATAAATTTGAATTGAATTGAATTGAATTGAACCCCAGATACATCAATAGACTCCTCCTGAAAAACAGACAAAGAAGAAACAGAGGGAACAGCAGAGACAAGACAATTGGTGTGACAAGACAAGCTCCAAGAAACAATAGAACTATCAGACCAGTTAACATGTGGATTGTGCTTAGTTAACCATGGATGTCCTAGGACAATGGGGGCCATAGGGGACTGAAAAACAAAAAAAGAAATCTTTTCTTGGTGGTTGCCAGACGTGGTGAGACTCACCAGGGCAGTAGCCAGGTGAATATTGGAAAGAACGCGACCATCCAGGGCGAGGGCTGTGGGTGTCTCCTTTAATTCATGAAGGGGCAAACCATGTTCAATAGCCCACCTCTCATCAACAAAATTTCCCTCCGCCCCGGAGTCAATAAGAGCAGACCAGACAACAGAACTGATACCCCAGCGAAGGATGGCTGAAATCATGGAGCGGGAACTGAAGGATGGGGATAGTGGGGTAGCGCTCGCCAATATTCCCCTAACTACTGGCGAGCTCTCTCTTTTACCGAACATGTGGCAGCAAAGTGACCCGTGCCACCACAGTAAAGGCACAACCTCTCTCGAATACGGCGCTGGCGTTCAGCAGAGGAGAGGTGTATTCTCCCTAGCTGCATATGCTCAGATTCAGGGTGAGGTTCAGGTGACACAGTCTGAGTGAGTGGGGCTCCCCGGAATCCCGTGACGTCAGAACGAGCACGTCGGGGTATATTTCATAATATATTTCCAAGTCTCTTGTGATGGTGCATCGACTTACAATAGGTTGAATGACACGTCTGCCATAGCCTGACGGGGTCTGTAGCGTTTTTAATCGTACTTTTAAACTTCGGGTTTCGGGTAGTAACCGGTGAACAAAGAGAACTACAAAACTCGACTGCTTTACGGCATATACGTCACTTCCACCACCACCCCCACTTCCTTAAAATCGCAGTGCTGTCAAGTGTCACGCATTGAGCGTGACAGTCACTCATTTCGGTCTTTTGACACGCTCTCCCGCCAAACATTGTATTTCTCACACTGAAAAACTATTTGTAATATATTTAATATGCCGCAGCGCCCAAAACTCTGGCCGCGCCGCTCTCACTGTGGAACAGGCATGAATTCAAGCGCGTCTCCTCTGGTGTTGTTCGTCTGGTGTTGTTAGCCAATCAGAAAATAGCACTATTGTATCTGGGTAACATTTAACGCAACAACCAATGACACCCCGTAGTCTGGGGTGTTTTTTTGTCTGCCTGACTATGTTACGGAAGCTATCTTATCCTCGTTTATCTTCATGAATCAGGTAATGATTATTTGTCTTGCCTCAAGCTATAATGTAAATCGATTTGTACAATTTGCAGATTTATTTATGGTAGCTTGATATTATAATATTGACAATATATGGTTATTATCTACCACTCAAACATTGCATTGAATTATCATATAGATTCAGTAAAACGGTAACCAATAGACTAGGCTACTACAATGACACTTGCTTGTAAACGTGATCATCGCGATCATTTGTCGTTAGAAAAAAAAATAAAACCCATGAAATTATATTCATATGACATGCTGAAATATATGCCACTGTACCTGGGATGAAGACATTTCACACGCGACGCAAGCAGAACACCTGCATGTGACCTCCTCCTACAGTGTTCAGGGGCCTGTACCATGAAGGTAGCTGAACAAACTCGGGGTTACAGGATTAGTTTTGAGTTGACAAAACCGAACCGATGCAATCAGGCTTTATTGGTACCATGACGCAGCTCATCAACTTTCTCTGTCAACTCAGGCTTTGATCTTAACTTATGATTAATCCACGAGCGCGTGCACATAAAAGAGTGACGTCGGCACTGAACAACCAATCGCGTTCGAAATGGATAGAGCGAGAGCTATATATCTTTCCGCGCAGGAGCAAGAGATAATTATTCAAAAATATGAAGAATATAAAAGTGTTTTTCAAGCACGCAGTAACACTGTATCTGCTGCCAAAGCAAGAGAAGATTCTTGGAGGAAGATTGCTGATTGCGTTAGTGCGTAAGTTAAACAATTAATGTAAAATGATGTAATCATATTAAAAATGTATTAAATGCTAAAATAAACATGTGTGTATTCGTGTTGATATACATGCATGCATGCATACTGTACATACGTGTGTGTAGATGTATGTAAAATGTTAATGTATAGGCTATTCCTAAGAAAGATTGATATTCATATATTGTTAGATGCAACCCCAACTCCAAACGTTCTTGGCAGCAGATCAAGACAAAATATAAAAATATAATTCAAAGTGGTGAGTATTTACCACAACCTTTTATTATTTTTGTGAACATTTATTCATAAAAACTTGTTTGCAGCAAACAGAAAAAAATGTGAAATCAGGAAAACTGGGGGAGGGCCACCTCCTCAAAATTACACTGTGGCCGAGGAGTTGGCGCTGAGTGATAATAAGGGACGGCCGATTATGGATGGCATTGCAAGTGCTGTACAGTCTGACCCTGGTGCTGGCTCCTCGAAGCAAGTGACACTGGGTATGTGTGTGCAATGCATTACTAATGTTTTAAAAAGGGTTAAATTTGGTTGACTCTGTTCTGCAGTAGAGGGAAATACAGTGTCCCTGTTGAAGCCAGCACACATGCACACAGTCTCCCACACAGAGGTCAGTATATGCAGCAGACAGAACACCATGAACATAGCCTGCTTTATAACAGTTATGCTTTATATTTGCCTTTTATTTATTAGGGTGAACCAAATGATGAAGACACTCTGTCTGTGTGTTCTGAGACAGTTGCTGAGGTGAATGCACTGGGCTTTTTATTACGGCACACATTTGAATGTCATAATTAAGTGACTGGCCCTTACACATCTCTTTTATTGTAGGATTTTTCACAACCTGCCCCAGAAACTGAAGCCTCTACCTCAATGGGCTACAGAAGGAATGTGAACAAGGTAATGCTTTAAACCCTTGACATAAATTACAGTCAGTCCTATGTTTGTAGATAGTCATGCCACTTTTTGTGATTTGATCAACCTCCAGAAAACTTGTAATGATCATGTTTGTGGTGGAATTGTTTCAGGTGGAAACAGACTCAGTCAGGGCCCTTTATAAAAGGAGCCTAGAACTAGACTGTGAGCTAAAGGAGCTAGACTGTGAGCTGAGGAGGCTCCAAATTAAAAAAATTAAATTGGAGATCAAACAGCTGGAAAAAACAGATCTCCGTTTGTGAACTTTTTTTTAAACAAGTAACGCTTTAGTATGAACACTATGAATGTCTATTAATGTAATTTTCTTGCTCTCTTTCTTCCTCCCTAGCCACATGACCAATAAAACAGTTTGAGTCCTATCTGCAGTGTCAGTGTGCTTTTATTAAGTAAAATATTGTGTTGTGATCGCATCTCTGACAGCTGCCCCAGCTGGGTGGTCAAGTGTGATGGGGTCAATTTCATCAGGGAGAAGCTGGTTTTGTGGTGGTTCTCGCTCCTTTCTGATAGTGGCTATATTATGCAGAATGGCACATGCAGCCACTATCTGAGGGCCACATCGAAGCGGTTTTGTGACCCTGTCTGGGGGTCAGGATAGGGCGTTAGCAAAAACCTCTGGCATGCATAACCTCTATCTCCTACCAACAGGCCATCAAAAAGCCCTGTCATAGAACAGAAAAGGGGAAAAATTTGTAAGTTTTGCCATTAAAATAAAAAATGTAAAGTGTACTGTACCAAATTTAACTTGCCTTCCTCAAAGCGCTGACACAAAATAGACTCACGGAAAATGCGTGAGTCATGCACTGAGCCAGGCCATTTGGAATCCAAGCTTGTGATCATGCATTCATGATCACAAGTCATCTGCAGATGAAATGTACAGTAAATCATTGTCCTATCTGTTAGTTACTATTTATTTAAAGATTGATCTCAATGCAAATAAAAATAATTTCACATAGGGTATAGTAGCCCTACCTGAACATTAAGGCTGTGAAAGGACTTTCTGTTCACATAATCTGCCTCATGTTCTCCTAGAGCTGTGGAGATTGCAACATGTGTGCAGTCTATTGCTCCTATGACTCTAGGGAATCCTATCATAGGAATTAAACATATATATTTAAAACATTTCTTAACAGGTAGCTACTGCAGAATATTGTATAATAGATGTCTAAGTGTGAATTTTTTTTTTTTTTTTGAAGAAAAAAAAATTTGTGTGAAAGGCTACATTTGTTCATGTGATGTCACCCTATCAATATATCTTACCGGCAATTTTATAAAAGCCCTCTTTTATGGACATGGTGGATAAATGTCCAGGGAACACAATGAAGCTATTTATGTACCCCTGCAGAGCGAGGACCACCTTGCGAATTGTTCGACAGACCGTGTTTTTCCCTAGATTCTCTGCATCACCGACCGCATACAAGTATGTACCACTTGCAAAAAACCGCAACGCAATACATACCATTTGCGGTACAGTAAGTGCATGGCTTCGACGAGTCACATTTGTTATGTGCGGCTCAAGAAGTTCGCAAAGATAAGACATTCCTTCCGCGGAAAATCTGTATCTTTCATACAAGTAAATATCAGGAAAGTCAAAGGGATTTTGTCTGTCCCTAAAAACTCTTTCTCTACGAAGTGCTCGTCTAACAATTTGCGCGGAGATGTCCACGGGATTTGGGAGAAAAGGTGAAGCCATTGCAACAGAGAACAGACGCTGGGAATCAGTTACGTCACCTATATGTTTCTTTGCTCACAGCTGATTGGTCAAACTTCAGTCTGAGCTCTCGAATCCAGAACTTAACCTGCCCCGGAGCAGGCTAGCCGTGCAGCGTAAGATACCATGGCAACGAACACCGATTAAAGCCGAGCTGCTTTCATAGTACCTAAAACCCAGAGTTGGCGGAAACTAAGCTGAAACATAGCTGGCTAGCCACCTAAACCGGCTTCATGGTACAGGCCCCAGGGCTATCATGGTTGTCAACAAATGCACGATGACAGAGTTTACGACAGTAGTAGAGGACAATACTGTTTCCCAACTGTAGGGGGACCCCGAGAGCAAAAGTTACCTGGTGTTACTTTAATGAACAGCATGATTTTCAACTTCAGTAATTTAGTAAGATTTTAAATGAACAACAATTAGTGAACTATTTATTTTATATATGATTATTATTTTAATTTATATACTTTTAAAGGAACACAATGGTTTTCAATGGGCTCAGGAACGTGTCACAAAAACAGATACCAGGCCAGCCACCCGCTGGTGTGACAGAGAGAAAAGACTTCAGGGGAAACACTAGTGGGTTTTTTTTCAACCATGGTGAAACAGTAAGACGATTTTATTTTTGTTTAATTTATATACTTTTAATTGAACAGCATGGTTTTTCAACTTGAGTCAGTGTCAAATATTTGTGAATGACTAAATGTAAATTTTATAATCATTTCATTTAAATGAACATAATGCTTTTTCAACTTCTCTGTGAGATAAACTTCCAAGGTCCTCAGCAATGCGGAGGGAGTGGAAATTCCTGCTTTGACACACACACACACACACACACACATACATAGACGCTCGCTCGCTATGTTTTTTGAGACAGTGTGATATCATTCATATATTGGATTGTTTGCAATATTTTTGTGACTTTATGACAGATAAACTTTCACCATTTTATTTAAACTGAAATGCTTGGTTCAGTGAATAGTTCTACATTTTATTCAAACTTTTTATGTGAGGTTTTATTTTATATTCTTTTACAGAACAGATAAACTTTCACCATATTTTCTTATCACTTTCACGGCTGACCCATTTATACATGCTGCTGCTCAGGAATGTAGGGACGGTGACCAAAACACCAACTTCAAACAATCAAACTAACTGTCACCATCAAAGCCAATACATCTCAAACTAACTGTCACATCACTTTGTAACTGTAACATCAAAGCTTATGTTAACATCAAAGGCCAATACCTCCCTTTTCTTAGTTAGTTTGATCGTTTGAAGTTCATTTGATTGTCACACATCCATCATTTTGACAGAAGCTGTAACCGCAAGTGGCGGAACTAGATCAAAGGTCATCATCCATCATTTTGACAGAAGCTGTAACCGGAAGGTGCAGAAACTAGGTCAAAGGTAACAGGAAGGAGCGGAACTAGGTCAAATGTAACAGGAAGGGGCGGAACTAGGTCAAAGGTAACAGGAAGGGGAGGAACCGGAAGGGGCGGGACAGGAAGGGGGGAACCGGAAGGGGCGGGGGAAGATCAAAGGAAATCCACGCCCACCTGTTAATCAATCATTTTGACAGTTGCTATATCATATATACTACTGTCTGTCCATATAAACTTCCCTCGTCCACTTCACGAAGTGGAACTCACTTCAAAACGGCGGCGGGGATTCCCCCGAGGGGAAGTGCTTAGGGAAGTTTGCAAGTACATGTCTAAAAGTGGACTGGAACGCAACCCTGTACCAGACATGCACACATACGAGCTTGGTGATGTACATAGTGCGAGACGAGAGATGTAGTTCATTGAGTGATTTTCACATAAAACTAAATGTTACTCTTCTGTTCTATGACAAACTGTGACTTTCTTGACTTTCATAATTATCTTTTAAATTGAGTATAAGTTGTCTCTCGCCATTAACTACATATTTTTTCCCAAATAAGGTCCAATGAGCCAGAAGTGGAGGGGAGGGACTTAGGCTCTCTATTGCACACACAAGAATGCCTTGAGAGGCCACTCAGCATAAACAAGTAAAATATTTTTTTTAGTTAGTTTTATTTTTATTTAAAAACAATTCTTTAAATTTAAAATGTTTAAGATTTAATTATTAGATTTTCATTTATTTACGAACCCCCTAGTTAGGCCTACACAACCCCCAGTTTGAGAAAGCCGGATATGTAATGCACTTCACGTTAACAAAGAGTGGAATACATTTCCTTTCTCTTTGCATTTTTATATCAATATGCTACAAGATTATTCTATACAAATCAATGTGATAAATGAGTTAGGTCAAAAGTAATCGGATTATTTTACCAAAAATGTGTAATGTAATAGATTACGTTACACAATTTTCATCATGTAATTTGTATTCAGTAAGGATTAGTTTGTTAGTAATCTACTCAGCACTGCTGAAGTACACGTGACGGTGTAATGACTGCTGAAAATGTACAGCTTTACATCGGCATTTTACAATGGTTATTTTAAATTGTAAAATTTCACATTACTGCTATTACTGTATTCTGAATCAAACAAATGTAGTCTTGGTGAACATAAGAGACTTCTTTAAATCAAATAACATTTAAAAAAAATCCCAGCCCTAAATTTTTAAGTAATGTGCAATATTAGCAGATAAGTGATTTCATCACTAGTTTAATGTTACAGCATAAGTGTAGGTCTTGTAGCCAGTTTCAAATCAGTACTGTATTTTGACATGTCTACATATAGTTTGACTGGAAAATCTATGGGGGAAAAAAGTGTAAAACTATGACAAAGAAACAGAAATATGAGCATTATGAATTTTAATTGAAATAATTAGTGTCAAAATGTATTCAATGCTGGAACTCTGGAACTGCTGGTTGACAAAAATAATGTTTTTGCTTTGAAAAAGTGTCCCATGAACAAGCAGACACAAAAACTGATCGCATGACAAAAGTAAAAAAAAAAAAAAAAAATAGTTCATCCATCATATTATTACTGAGACCAAGTATTGATTGCTGAAAAGTTTACCACTTCAAAAATTATAGATATTTTCAATAATTGTCTCATCTGGCTTCTCTTTGTCCAAATAAATACAAGGACTAAAAATGAAAAGGGATGTTCTGAACTTCATCAAACAGGGGTACAAAACTTAAGGCTGCTATGAAGATGGGAGACAAAAGTTTCACAGGCATCAGCCTGACTGAGAGGTGATGATGCTCTCTCTCTCCTCCATTCCTTGGCAGCTATAACATACAAATATGTCAAAACTAGCCAGAAACATTAGAATTAGAATTTCTTGACATGCATTTGGCATAAACCATGAATAAGCATTGAGAAAAAAAAAGAGAGAAAAAAGTTTGTATGCAGCTAACCAAAAATCTCCCAGATCCTTGTGAATCTGTAAACGTATGTTTTCTTTATGCAATAAGACAAATTTGAAGATAAACATGCAATCAAATGAAAACAATTAGAAGTGACCCCAATCGCTTCATAAAATATTGTATTTTGGCCCAACAGTTAGATTAAGCACTTCCGTTGAATAGCACAAATTCTTGTAATACCTTATTTTAAGTACTTCATATTTTATGCATTACATTGCAAAAATTGGGAGATCACTGTGAACACTAACAAGTGAACACTTGTGAACAAAAACAGAAAAACAACTTAACCTAAAGAAAGATAAAGCAAAATGAATCCCTCAACCCAAACATGGCCATCTGAAGCTGCTGATTTCCCCTCACTTCTTTTTTTCACTGCATCATTCATACTGTATACAAACTCACATAAATTCACAAACAAATGAAACAAAGCCTATAATAGAGGAGAGAACAGCATTTCTCAGTTGTCACTCTTCTACATGATATCATTTCTGAGGCTCAATATTTCTGTGTACTCGGAAGATGAGCAATGAAGACAGTGAGGACAGACTCCCAGGGAAGTGCAGGAGATCCCAGCCAGCTCAGAATCAGGGTCCTGCGGAGCTCTCTTCTAGCTTTTCACGATCCCTCCGTCGCCCTCACTCACAAAGCGCTTACGCCCCCTGTTGGCCACAGGAATACATTTGTTATAATGCAGGGGTGATAGTAGAAAAAAATTCTGAGCCTGAACTTTTTTCCCTGGGACAGATGCGTAAGGGCGAGTTTATCCTCCGCTAATTTCTGACACAAAGTGATGAGCGATTGTTCTTCTAGTCTTCTTGTATTGTTGTCATATATTTTTGTCATTATTTTTTGAGAATGCAAGACACACACAAACACATGCCTATCTTCATAATTCTTGACTTCTAGTTTTTTGAATTCGACCCAAATTCTAGGGGATTCTAGGGGTTTCTTAATTTTAGACTAGTTGACCAGCACACATTATTTTGCAATGCAATATTAATCATGAAAAAAATACATTGCAGTGCAGGTCAACTAGTCTAAAATTAAGAAACATTTGTAAAATAAACAGTAAAAAAAAAACATTTGTACATTTAAGATAGTTCTACTTAATTTTTTATTCCAATATCCAAATATGATAGCCTACTTGATAAAAAGAAAAGAAAAAAGGGCTTTTATTTGTGCCGTGCTGTCTTTGCATTTGAACATTGCACATTTAAACAGGACAAGCATTAGCTGAATAAACGTTAGCCGATACAAACATACTTATAGAAAATAGTTGACAATGAATAGACAGGAGTCCTGTCACAGGACCAATAATAGCAAAACGAATCACTTATTCCAAAAAGAATATCAAGTAGCCTATATGTTAGAAGAATCTGACATAGGGCTGTGTTAATAGTAAAACGTCCGTTATTTAACGAATTTTAAAAACACGGGATGGATAATAAAAAATGCTTTCTGGGATTTTGACAGGAAAAAAAATCACAACCAAGAACAAAACAGTTCGTCAATTTTCATTTTACAATTATCATCTCTCTCTCTGTGCGTGCGGTCTGTGTTTGTGAGAGAGAGAGAGAGAGAGAGAGAGAGAGAGAGAGAGAGAGAGAGAGAGAGAGAGAGAGAGAGAGAGAGAGAGAGAGAGAGAGAGAGAGAGAGAGAGAGAGAGAGAGAGAGAGAGAGAGAGAGAGAGAGCGCAGCACTGATACAACGGTTTCTTATCCACAAGTAACGCGCTAGTTTTCATACAAAATTATTATGTAACATAATTAGGTACTTTAGTTATTATAACACAATAACGTAACAAATGCAGGCTACGTTTCTCAACACTGAGAATGAATAAATAAACACCTGTTTGCAGACTCGCGCTTATCAGTAAATTAATCCACAAATCACAGCACTTTCATAATCAGTAAGCCATAGCGATTTTAATTTTATTTAGATTTATTGTTCATCAATACTTAAGCTTTTTATAATTTGCATGGCTGTATGATGTCTTCATCTTATCTGAGTGACATGAATGACGGAGTATTTTAAGATAACCCATGTGCTTGCGATCACTCCGTGTGATAATAGAATCCAGATTAAGTTAACTCAATACAATACTTCAACTTTCCACATCCACCCCAGCCCGTTTACCGAGTAAAGCCCGTTTACCGAGAAGTACCCGTTTACCGAGAAGTACCCGTTTCAGGAGTCAGAAGTACCGTGACTACTGTAGCCTAACTTACTGTCCTCGCTCATGAACTCAGTCAGAGGCGGCCGCGGGAGTGGAAGCGGGATCGAGCGGACTTCTTTATTGCTGTCGATTTTCAGTCTCTTTTTAATGATAGGCCTTATGCATCTTTTAATCATACCCGCTTGCTATTTGGGGAATGAACCCAGCGCTATGATTGGTCGAACTCCGCTTCTTTTGCTGTTGCTTTTTTTTTTCTTTTTTTTTCTCGCAGACACGTCTGTACGCCGGAAATCCGGCGTGGCGCCGGAGCGCTATCAGGCCTGTATAATGCTAGTGTTCACAGGAAGAGACTTACCATCAAATATCAGACAGTAACAAATTGAAAATTCTTATTCTCTAATGAACATCGATAAACAGGGAAGATGCAAGTCTCTTACCTGGTTGGACAGAAATCCCTCAGCTGCTTAGTGATGACTGACTCCTGGTAACAAAGGTCCACAAAGGTTTCCATAATGGAGTGTGCATGAGGCACATCTAGGTTAATCTCTGGCAGCTCGTCGTATACACGCTGGAAGCCCTGTGTATAACACGCAAACCCATTAATTCTCACAAACAACCACATGAAAAATGTTGCTAACCATGTTGGAGCAACTCTATATTTAACCTGGTCAGATCATATTAACCACAGATTATGTGGAATTCAATTATTGACTTGAAAGTCATTGTTATGAGCAGATAAAGCTAACATATTACAACTGTAACAAGTTTAATGCCAGATTATTAAAAATATGGAAAATGAATAAATAAAGACTACTTTGTGACTACTATGTGGGTTTATGTCCCTTGCTCACAAGCACAATAATAATGTCTCTCAGACTTTCCTCAGCAGGGTTTGAACCTGCAACCTTCACATGACCAGGTCAACCTGGATATCAATACAACAAGCTTCGCTGAGAAACTTCTGCTGACGTTACAACAGCAAACCGTTTTGAATACAACCATGATCCAAAGATTAACAGACCCAAATTAAGTGAAGACTGGAAAAAACTTGGAATAAATCACCATCCACTATCATAGTGAATCGTGGGAAACTTTGGGCACCTCACTATCCGATTATGATTCCAATTCTAGGAATCACAATTCAATTCTAAAACTATGCTTTTTTTTCGATCTATAAATTAGTTTTTTTCGATCTATAAATTAGTTTTTTTAAAGCATTTTATTTGGGAAAAAAAAATACACATACTCAATAAATCAAAACAATTGTATGTTAGGTTCGGTTCATTATTAAATATAGCTTTAAAACACAAAGTAAATACAAAAGTAATTTGTAACAATTACAAATGGCATAAATTATGCCTTGTTAGAGCATTTGGAATACCAACAGGTGAAACCACGCATATCCTGTGCAATGAAGTCCGCGATTGCCATTTAATTTGGTTTGGACCATGAAACCTTATGCAAACGTATATTCTCATTCAACGGTTTTGTGTGTGTGCGCGTGTGTGTAACTGGCAGCAAGCAGAACACCGCTGTCTCTAGCACATTCAAGTGCCAGCGCAAATGTGGAAAAAACTAATTTTCAGAATAGATCTAGAATTACAGAAGACATATTTCCCTGTGATGTCAATGGTTTTACGCCATTATAAACAGTAGCATCTGTTGGCTAATAATTAAAATAATAACTATAGTAAAAAATCATTAGGATTTGAAATTACTAGAAGAATAATGGTAGAATGTTTAGACAGTTTTAGCTAATTGGTAACAGTATATCACCCAGCTGCATAATAGCTTTAAAAAAAAAAAAAGAAGTCAAGTTTGTACAAACCCTGTTCATCTGGTCCAGAGTGATTAGGCCAGTTTGCCACAATACTTTGAGGAGTTTGACCATCATCTGTATGGCTGTGTCACCTGTAGACTCTAGTACCATAATCACAGCCTATATCAACCAGACAGAAAAACAGGTGAGAGAAATCTGAATGAAGAGGAATGAGAGGAATCATACAAAATGCATGATATTTTTTATTTAGTACTGTCCTGAATGAGATATTTTACAGAAAGAAACACGATGCATTTAGAGCCGGGAAATTCAAACTTATGAACAGGATGAAGATGGCCAAATTTTTATATAGTTTTTATATGCTTATATATTGTCATATATTACAAAGATGACAATTTATGTGCATTCAATATATTGACTATTTTAGTATGTGAAATGTTCATCCATACCTCATAGACCAGTTCATGATGAAAGTGTGGCACTTCTAGATCTCGCAGACAGTGCTCAGCCTCAGAGAGCACACCTGACACCAGGTACTCCTTTAGCAGCAGGTTCATCTGTACAACAAACAGCAACATAATATATAAACAGTAAATAAGATGTAGGATGTTGAACAAAATTTGAGTTTCTTCATTTACATGTTTTGTGCCTAAAAAGTTTGAAGATAGCATCACCTAGCCTTCAAGAGATATTGTTTTTACCAAAACGTTTTTGTTTTCTTTGTCTCACTATATTCCATGGGTTATGCTGATTCCAACAATATTCCATTTATAATTTGTAATTTTGCTTGTAAGTTTGGTTGTCAACTCCTACTACAAATCTTGTCCAATTTTGTCCAAAATCAGCTCAGATGATCTTTGGACTGAGCCACACAGAAATGATCAAATAGATGTTTCCAAAATCTGTATGTGTTGTCTTGTGCTATGTTAGCTTACTATGCTAACCATTAGCCATTCTTTCTAATGTGAAAATTCTCTTCAGCTATCAAACTAACAGTAAACTTTGTTAATGGTTAATACACTAGTTTAACATACTAATAAGTTAGGATAACTAATGCTTTTGTATGTACATTCTCACCTTGGAAGTTCTCCTTTGCACAGAGACAAATGTCTCCTCAATGTGGCAAACAAGCACAATAAGCAGCAAGCTCCCAAACCGAAGGTTCTGACTCTAGCATGTTACAATGTCCAAATTTCTTGTGATATGCTAAGTACATTGTATTCTGTTCTTCTTTTACATGTATTCTTTTGGCTCAGCACTGCACTCATTTTTGGCAAAATATTTTTGTTCCTGTTCATCCTCATCTTAAATGTCTCCTAATACTGGCAAATTATGACATAATTTTGTGTTTTTGTTCATTCAAGTGAGATAAGACGCAAAAGACAACTCAAATCAGTACTGGCAGGCTATCTAAAAAGTGGCTTTCTGTGCGCAAATTTCATAGACAGCACGCCAGTACTGAACGTAGTCCTCTTTTGCTTCATTAAAAAAGTCTTTATCACAGTCTGTGTGTCGTCACATTCTGCTCCGATTAGTAGCTTAAAGGAATTTCTGCCTGCATTATTGTCAATGGACGGGCGGCTGTTTTGAGAAGAAAATTATACTCATTTAGTTTCACTTAACAATAAAAGTCAATATTCAAAACTGTTTATTTAGACTTGTCATCTTTCATTCTAATGTGTAACATGATCTAAGAGATGCGATTGTCAGCGCTGCTGAAATTAACGAGCAGCGCGCAGCTCAAGTTACTGCCAGAGGAATGATTTAATTGGTTTTAAATGGTTAATTTTTGCATTATATTAACACCTATTATTGTCTACAGTATCACTACACTCAAACACGGATGATACGTTTACGATGATCAAACCAGTTATTTTTGAATAATCGTTTATGGGCTGGAAAATTGCTTTATTGAAACTACTTCAATTTGATGAAAGCATCATAAAGTAAGTGAATGAAAAAATCTGAACATTATGGTTTAATACAATAAAGTTTTCCCCAACCTTTAATTGAATCCCCATAAAATAGACTTCAGTCATAATTAATATTTTAACTTTTGTCTTATTCTAATGCTCTTTAACTCTTCGGGGTCGCCGATCACGCCGGCGTGATCAAGTTACATGACCAGTTTAAGACGTCGAAGCATAAAAACAAAGTCACGTTGAGCGCTGCTGTCCACTTCTGTCGAAAGTGCTGGCTTGAAATTCTATTTTACTTTTGGTTTAGTGTTGATAGACCAAGTAAAAACGGAGATATAATAATTTAAACTTTATATAAAAAAATACTGACGCGTTCGTAAAAGAACGCCAGATGGGACGTGACAGGCGTTGCATTTATTCTAATTAATTTGTCGGTTTTGGTCATAAAACAAAACGGAGAAAAATGTGTGAATCTGCTGACTCTGCTCTTCAGGCACATTTTAGGGAATGGAGGAGGAGCCAGCTGAGCAAAGAAGCGAAATTGAAAGGCAGAGGATTTCAAGGTTGACAAAGAGAGACATACGTTATATAGAGAGAGATTATTGCTAGTTTTTGGAAGAGTTTGAGTAGATTTTGAGAGTAGTTTAGGAGTAGTGTAGATAGTTTAGGAAGTTTAGGAGTAGATTTAGATAAACTGTTTTGAGGAGTGGCACAGATAAAAAATAATAATAAAAAAAAAACACCTGATATTTGTTGTAAATAGCTGTATGTATAGTTTGATTTTGTGTTCATTTTACCTTTTGTATGGTATATTTGCACTATTGAGGAACCCCTCTTACTCAAGGAATGAAAGCCCTGTAATGTAGCTATCGTGTAATTGTACATGAAGTGTTTTGTAGAGTTTCTAAGCAAAAAAGAAAAGAAAAAACGCCTATTGCCACACATGCTTTTTGCTGCATATAGTTTAATTTTATCTCAATTTTACATTTTTTATGTTGTATTTGCACTATTTGTGAACCCTCATACTCTGGGAATGCAAGGCCTTAAATATAGCTCTCTGTATAATTGTGTGCACAAAATTTTTTAAAAAGTGGCTGAGCTAAAAAAAGAAAAAAAGCCTATGGCTACACCCACTTTTTTTTTGAAAATCATATTTTTTTGTGTATAGCTTGATTATATCTGAATTGTACCTGTATATGTTGACATTTACAACTTGTGTTTACATTTTAAACCTTTTAAAATGCTTCATTGAGCATGCTTGTGTTTTTTGTAGTAGAAAAACTATAATTTTCCTATTCGGATTTTGTGTTTTTTGTGTTATTTTGGGTCCAGTATGTTGATACAGTACATCAAAGTGAAAAACTAATTGTCTGGTCATATAGGTGATGTTATGCTGAAAATATAACAATACAAACATTGGTATGGTAAACATTTGTTTATGTTGCAAAAAAAAAAAAAAAAAAAAAAAAAAAAAAAAGTACTAAAAAACGGCCAAAGTAGCCCAAGACTCCGAAGGGTTAATGTGATATGTTGTTTGTATTCTATTCTTTATGGCGTTATTTTCGCCATACAAAGTACATTAATATAATGCGCGAGCGGGAATCTCTCTGCTCACGCGTGGAATATAATGTGCCGAGCGCTAATCTCTCTGCTCGCGCGCGCTCTCAGATGCTCTTGTAAGAATTTTCTCTGGGCTCGCTCAGAGAATATGCCTGCACTTAAAACGTGTTCAGTGCAATCGCGAATCTCTCCTCTTCGCTTAAAGTATATGGAAGACCAAACCTGCAGAAATTAAAAATGAATAAATAAATGAATAAATAAACAAATAAATATGCGAATAAATGTAAAAATATATAGACTATTTATACTTTTATTTCCTTATTTATATATAATTATATTCTTTCCACATTTATTTATTTTTTCATTTATATATTTATGCATTTATTTATTTTCAATTTTATTTATTTTCACATTTATTTATGTATAGATGCATTTATGTCTACATTTATTTATTCATACATTTATTTATTTATGCATTTATTTATTTATACATTTATTGCTCTGTATGCTAATGAGGGGGGCATGTTTTACCTAAGACATAGCAATCGATCTCAAAGTGGCAGTGCTGAAGCATTGAGGCCACAGTGATACCTTGTGGTGTGACCAAACAATACACAAGAGGTTTGTGGACATGACTTTACAGGTCACACAGGAAATAAATGATGGGCAATATGGCCAAAATCTTATATCAAGGTTTATGTCATTTAATATGCCCTAACTGTATGTAGCTATATAGGTTTACCATACATAGGCCTACTCTTATAATTATACATAAATAAGGAAATAAAAGTATAAATAGTCATTTATTTATTTATTTTTACATTTATTCACATATTTATTCATTTATTTATTCATTTATTTATTCATTTTTAATTTCTGGAGGTTTGGTCCTCCATATATTATAGGCTATATGCATAATCATGTAGCCTATAAGTTCTTAAGTTTAACTGATCAATTCAGTCAAAGGGGTCATATAATGGTACATGCACTTTTTCAAGTTGATTGTACTGAAATGTGTACAATGTGTGATGATTGGCCAATATTGAATACACCTGATGTTAACAAGCAGAATCACTGAAGGAGAAAATCACATATTTCAATATTCAAAATATTGTATTAAAAATGAATCTCATAACATAATTTACGCAACTGTAATTGCAGTGTAAACATGAATAGTTGGTAACGATTCTTTTTTCAGGAGCAGCTTCTTATCAAAATCAGCTTTATAAGTTACTTCCTTCGTTAATAAAGCAGTCTGGTGAGAAAAGATTTGCGAATCGCGCAAACATGAAAGCATTGACGTTGCTCGTGGGGAATATTCCCTTCGAAAACAAAACTCAGCCACTGTGTCTTCAGTGGTTCGGATTTAGGAACATCAAAATTACTGCTGTGTTCGTTATTACACCCAAGAACAGAACACCACAATCGCTTAGACGCCATTCTGCTCCAGCGTATCAACAATGACGGGAAGGAAAAAAATTCCACTCCCGCGTCCAAACTTTTAGGATACCGGATATCAGATTTGCACAATCCATACGCACAACGCTTCGGCATGTTTCACTCGCTCGAAAGCTTGCCAGACCTCCCGCGCCTAGTTACGGTTGCTAAGACACGATTGGCCAGTTGCGGTTTTCGGGCGTGGCTTAGCGAAGGGTCAATTACGTCCGTTTCACACCGCAAGCGTGAGCAGCGCGGGGTTTTTTTCCGGCGTGCATGTTAATCAATGAGTGCATTCACACCGAGAGCAGGAGCAGCGCGTGAGCGTCAAGCAGGAGCGTCGCGTGAGCAGCAGTGAAGCGGGGTTTCGGCGCAGTCTATTTTTGCTGCGCTGCTCGCGCTCAATTAAAGTGAAAGCATACTTTTGTTGGACAAAATAAATATGATTTCACAGAATTTGCATGTCTGGTGTGTTTTAACAAGAACGGGAGGAGGCTATGTCAGAAAAGAAATTATTTTTATTATTTCCCAATCGTTTCCCTGCACTTGCTCCACTTGCCCGAGTTTAGCGCTTGTTTAGCCTGGCTGGACATGTGGCAGACGAGAGAAGAACTGTTTGCGAAATAAAACTTGCCATTGATGTACAAGTGATTGCAATAGGCCTGTGTGTGTTTTGAGAAATATCTTTATAGCTACTGCAAGGCTATATTTATTTTATTTTTATTTGATATTTATATATTATTTTATTGTCATTACCTGTTTTCATACAGAAGTTTCGTTTCCTAAATAAGTAAATAGCACTTTTTTTTGTTGAATATTGGAAGTGAAAATGGTTCTTCCATACCATAACACTGCACTTAGATATGTGTGAATTATATATATAAATGGGGTTGATGTGTGTAATAGTTCTATTTTATTTTATTCGTTCAAAAAACGTTCTATGTAAAATGTTCTATTTAAGAAAAAAAAGAAAATAAATATTTGTGTTTGCTGTAAAGTGCTTAGAAAAAATGAAATCGGAATCGGCTAAAATCGGTATCGGCAGGCCAAACTCATGAAAATCGGAAATTGTAATCGGCCTAGAAAAGTGTAATTGGTGCATCTCTAGTCGGAATATTATGACACATTTTTTCTTTGTTTCACAATACTCAATTAATGATTGTAAACTGAGGCTGGTGTCTTTAGAAGAGGTATCTGTGCTGAATATTACAAAAACAAAATCAAACCAATCCCATGCTGTGGCAAAGCCATTGATACAGGCTTTAGGGGAAGTATTTTTACGCTCGTATTTGAAGCTTCCGCTTTTCGAAGTGATGAAGCCCCATTGCGCTTGAATTGTTTAAAAGCACTTGAATTAATGATTGGCTGATCATTGGATAGGCCTACATTAGTACCATCCTCGGTAATGATGGAGGGATTTGAAATACATTCGGCCTCCCTTTACCTCTTTGATGAGATGTTTGACAGGCCTCTGGCCACCACCAACTCCCCACACATTATCAAGCCGCATGATTTCCCTCTTCATGGAGAGCAGAACTGATGCTCTGTCCAGTGCAGCTCTAACAGTAATAAAGGCATGAACACACAAACATGGGAACAGCATATCAGTGGGTAAGAAGCAGATAATACAGAAAATAGAACAAAAAGAATTTCACACATTAGATAAAACTGCATATTCAATCTAGGGCCCCATGGCATGTAGGGTGGGAAATTACCTTTAAGCCACAATGACTGTTAAAAGGACAATTTACCACTTTAGTCCTCCTAATAGTAGCCATTTTAACTTTTTAATTCAAAAACACGCCATTCATAAATCCCTATTAGGAATGAGCAAACTGGTTTAGTGACTAGTCAATTAGGCTGCTTGTGGGTTCACTCTTATTAGGATGTGCTTCTTTCCATCTGTGCTACAAGATAATAAAATGCTACTTCTACAAGCATGCTTCATTGTTACAAAGCAAAAGCATTTTTCATCAATGGCCAATCAGATGCTATCACCACCGTTACGTAGTGACCAGGCAAATCTTTCTGCCACTGTAACCACATTTGGCTGGTGGCAGATGGTAAATTCCCATCCAAAAACCCAATCTGACCCGAAATCCCATTATCATTGTGACTCCCTGAATTTAACGGTCATCAAAACCTTGAAACCTTAAAGCACTTCACAATTCCAAATGCTGCATGCAACACTTTTCACGTTAATTACAATTTGTGATGCAATGAAGGTTCTGCATAAAATTTAGGTTTATATACTGAGTAACAGAATACTTATTCATAATCTGGACACAAAACTGCCTGGTGAATATCCAAGCAAATTACCCAAATAACCAAGACCGTCACATCAAGCTCACCTGGCATGGTCACAATCCACCTTGCCTTTGTAACAGTCAAGGAAACTCATGGGTAAAGCGTGATCAGCAATGGCTCTTGCAATAAATTGACCAAGCATCTGAAGAAAAGAAAGGAACCAGGTATTAAAGAAAATGTGCTCATACAGGTTTGGAACGACATGAGGATGAATAAATAAATAAAAATATATTTTGATTGAACTCTTTTAATAACGTAAAACTTCAAATAATTGCCCGGGCTTTTATTTTCCCAAATCGTCGAACTGCACTGGCTTGAGACAGGCGTCTATATGAGACGGGCCTTTATAATTTCAGTGTTTCCCCTACCATTATATAAGGGGGGCGCCCCTCGTAGCAGCCGGAGTAGCTCTCCTGCTCCAAGTCTAAGAGCTGCGCATCCTGCCCCTGACGAGCATCAAAAGTCCAGTCATCACCGGATGACAGGTTTTGACCCAGCTTGGCTGTCAGAGGGGAAATACTCCCCTTGGCTGTACAAGACTGATCTTGGTAAGTAACGTAGAGCTTAGATTCTCTGCCCGAGCCCGAACTTGACCCGACCCTCGGGCCGGGACGACATTTCCCGTCACTATTCTCGGGCCAATACTTCCCGTCACTATCCTCGGGCCGGGTCGGGCCGGGCCCTTGATCTAGAGACATGCACTGCCAACGCAATAGGAGTACGGCGCGGGGCAGGACTAGATTTGAGGGCCGAGTGCGAGCGCGGGCGGTAATGCACTCACTCTGTGTGTGCGCGTTGCGGGAGAATAAAACTATTCGCGGGACTCCCGCAAACTAGAAATATCTATGTATAAAACATAAAAACTAATACATTTTTATTCATCTGTTGCAGAAAAGCAACAAGAACAACTAAAACAAAATAGAAACGATTTACAGGCCAGAGTTTATTTTTATAACATGTTTGCAGCATTGAGCGATGTAGCGATCACAGATATATGTGTTGATTTCTTGAACGCAATGGCCAATCACAAGCATTCAAGATAGAATTCCCTCACCGCTCAAAACCATAGACTCAAAAAAAATGGACAAAGCGTCTATGTGTCGTCACCCATATACTTTCTGAATAACGGTTTTGAGGCCGTTTATGGGGGGTATGGGCAGCGCCATCTTTGAAAATCTTGGGAAATCCTAACCCCGCCCACCTACTGGTCAATCCATATATGGATTAATGTCATTATTCATTTCTGCAGTTTTCGTTATGGACGCCATTATCGTAAGAGGTACGTATATTATATATATATATACAAGGGATGTTTTGTTATGGATTATGCAATGAGTAAAACTAAATAACATTTTAGAGCAGTGGTTCTCAACCTTTTTTGAACAAACGCCCCCCTGACCTCTTCATGATCCTCTTGATTTTCCTTTCATAAATGTGTATTAAAAAACAAAAAATACAAAATTAAAATATAAAGAGTTTCTCTTTTTCAATGTCAAAAAGGGATGAGCGAAATTTTAAAAATGATTTGAGTTTAATTTTCTATTTCGGATAACAAAAAATTAAATTACTTTAAAACCGAAACGAAAAAAGGCCCGTTTGTTCACATTCCGAGACCGGATGTAGGGCTGGGCGGTATATCGAGCTTGTACAATATATCAATATTTTTTTTCAAAGATATGGAATGAGGCAATACCGTTTATATCGATACAGTAGTTTGATACGAGAACTTCTGAAAAATAAGGGAGGACACAGTGTGAACTCCTGGAGTGAAAGTACATACTACAATTTTTCCTAAACATGACAAGCTTATATTAAGCGCTTCAAAATAACTGGTAAGATAACGTTATAGTTAACAAGTTTAAAGCAGCTTGCCCTGTTAGATGCTCTGACAGATACTGTTGCTGACTGACAGATAAATACTTGCGCTGTTTAATGCGTTTGAGACGTGGTGCTTTCCTCAGTGCTTAACTCACATTTCACAGGTATATTCTCCATCTGTAAATGTTAGAAAGTCAAACAAATATGTCCATGTCACTCAGGAGAGGACGAGCTTCTGCAAGTGAATGTCCGCTAAAATTCAAGCTTCTGTGACGTTGAACGAGCGCGCCAAACAGGCGGGCACAATAGAATAGTAGCGCAATAATTCGGACTAAAATATACATATGATATTGCTAAAATATTTGTTGTTGGAGACAATAAATGTGCCATATGTGGAATTTTAAACCTACAATTATATTTATTAGTGGTGCGGGAAAAAATCGATTCTGTTCAGTATCGCGATATTTTGCGGACGCAATTATATCGATACAGGAGCGCAAAGTATTGCGATATTTAATTATAAAATTATCTGTTTTACTTTCTGGTTTTCTCAGAGTTTACTCTGATCATTTACATTTGCGTATTACATCCACAAGGTGATGCTTGTTGCGGTGCTTTGTTGTCGTACATTCAACAGCAAATTCAAATGAAAATGGCTTCAATATTACGGTTGTACACGATGCTCCGTCTTCTTTCAAATCGAAAGTGTGGGTAAATTTCGGTTTTATGATTATTCTCAGGTTTATGTTACTCTATTATGTCTGCTTTATGTTACTCTATTGTATTTAAATAATTTTAAGTTATGTGCTGGGAACTATTTTTCACTGCTTGAGAACATTTGTTGAAATCGCCCCCTAAACACTCATTCACTAAGTTAGGCCTATTCCCTAAGTTTGTCCACTAATACTGTTCACTCACTTGAAGGAGTGAATGAAAACGAGTACGCGGATTTGGACAGGCGTTGAGCGTACACTAGCCTACATTCATTAATGCTGTGCAATGTGGGACAGAGACGCGATCTGACACGCGTCCCATTTTCTCACAAATCTCTACGTTCATTTAAGACTTTATTTAAATCATTTAAGATTAGTCTTATGAGAACACTCGACAAAACAGACATTTTGGCATGATTTGTGTGTTATGGTTTGTTCAAGCCTGAAAGAGAACTCGATACTGACGCGCGTCTTTTCTGTGGGTCGTGTGTGTGTGTGTGTGTAATACAGGCAGGATTTAATAATACTAAGGTATTAAGGATACTGCGTAATTGCGTTAAACATTTTTAGCGCTTTAAACTTTTTTTGTTTGTTTTTGTTGCGGTGCCACAGTGGGGAAGTGATGAAACCAGTGTTGGGACTGAACAACGTGTAATACCGGTAACACAGACTATTGTAGCAAGCCTAGAGCTTACCATTCATGTGAGAGGTCTCCTATTCAGAGAATAATTGACCCTTCGCTAAGCCCCGCCCTCCTTAGTTACTGTTGCTACGCCTGTCAAGCTTTCACGTCTAGCACGTCTATTACAGTGTGTATGCACCGGTGTCAGACATTCCCGATGAGATTAGTCATTTTTGGCGAACATGTGAAATATCTGAGAGAGCAAGACAAAAGGGACTGCAGTATGCATTGGAGGGATATATCCACGACATAATATGCAACCGATTAGAGAATAATTTCATAAAAATTGAAGCTAAAGCCTATAGTCGCAGCAGCCGCCGCCTCATACGCTGACCATTCAAATGGGAAACACAAATTAAGGAGCAGATATGTTCGTGCACAGCAGGGTAAGTGAAATGTGAAACTAATCTAATACTTATAAATCAAACAGTTTATCCATAACTCTTGTGGAATAACACCGGGAGAGCCGCGATCGGATTGGGTTAAAGTTACTCAGTCAGGGGTAGTAACGTTAGGCCGTCGATTAACAAAATGCTGAAATATATTTTAAAGTATGTCAGTGAGCCTCCGTCTTGTCTTTAAACATCTTATTTTACGTTAAATCATATGCATTATGAACAAAGAACCGTAATTATTTCCAACTTCCAAGGAATAGGTGTTTTTGTTAATCCTGTCGACATGTAGATGTGAATGGGGTCTCCCACTGCTTGATCCACGCCCATCATTTCTCCCCTTGGCTTTTAGATTTTCAGGAAGGAAAAAAATTCCACTCCCCCATCCAAACTTTTAAGATACCGGGTAAAAGATTTGCCCAATCCATACGCACAAAGCTTCGGCATGTTTCCCTCGCTCGAAAGCTTGCCAGACCGCCCCCGCCTAGTTACGGTTGCTAAGACACGATTGGCCAGTGGCAGTTTTCGGGCGTGGCTTAGCGAAGGGTCAATTATGTCCTGTCCTGTAATAAGGTCCTGTGTCCTGAATGTTCAAGAACAAGTTTTCAAGTTTTTGCTCTACCCTCCTAAGTTTTTGCACTTCAGTTAATGTGTAGAAGATAATGTTTACAGAATTAAATGTGACATCTAAAGTGAGTTGAGCGGTGTTATTTTCCTAATTTTTTGTAATGTCTTTGGATTATATGGGGGACATGAATCGCAATATCGCAGAATTGAATCGCAATACTTGCTGTATTGCAATATATTGAGAATCGCAATAATATTGAATTATGGCCCAAATATCGCAATACTATCGAATCGTCACATTTTTGCCAATTCCCACCCCTAATATTTATATATTATATTTATCAATTATATATTATAATGGTCACTTATATTTTTGTTTTTAGATTGTAATGTTACAATGTTAGAATGTAATGTGATTTTAACCACCTTTTTGCACATAACATATTGCATGGCCTACATTACATTCCTATCGTTTGGATATCATTCAACAGGATGTGAAATTATTATTCTTTTTAAATAAATATAGATTTTCTTAATCTAAATAGAAAAACATAGAAAGTACCGAGATAGCCTATATCGGAGAGATATGAGAGATACAGAGATTTCTGTATCAGATTTTTTAGATTTTTTTGGCCATAACGCCCAGCCCTACAAATTTGACAGGATACCAGTGTTGCTTTAGCCCAGAATAAAATGTCTTTAGAACCTTACTGAGTTATGATTTTAAGCAGGATCATACCTCGGTTATGGCTTTTGCCACCTCCAACTCCAAATGTGCGTCAGGAAGTCCCATCAAACTTAATCCATTTTCATTGCAAAATCTCCTCAAGTTTCTTGCGGAACATCCTCTTGCTCCCCTATTTAATACTTGTGATATCTGCGCTAAGATTTCTGTGGATGACAGGCCTTGTTTTGCAATGTCTAAAATCATAACTGAGTCAACTGACCCTGTCAAATTTGGCACTCTTGTCACGTAAGTGGCCACATCCGGTCTCGGAATGTGAACAAACAGGCCTTTTTTCATTTCTGTTTTAAAGTAATTTTATTTTTTGTTATCCGAAATAGAAAATGAAACTCAAATCATTTTTAAAAATTTCGCTCATTCCTTTTTGACACTGAAAAAGATAAACGCTTTGTATTTTAATTTTAATTTTTGCATGTTAAAAGGACAATTTACCACTTTAGTCCTCCTAATAGTAGCCATTTTAACTTTTTAATTCAAAAACACGCCATTCATAAATCCCTATTAGGAATGTGCAAACTGGTTTAGTGACTAGTCAATTAGGCTGCTTGTGGGTTCACTCTTATTAGGATGTGCTTCTTTCCATCTGTGCTACAAGATAATAAAATGCTACTTCTACAAGCATGCTTCATTGTTACAAAGCAAAAGCATTTTTCATCAATGGCCAATCAGATGCTCTCGGAATGTGAACAAACAGGCCTTTTTTCATTTCTGTTTTAAAGTAATTTTATTTTTTGTTATCCGAAATAGAAAATGAAACTCAAATCATTTTTAAAATTTCGCTCATTCCTTTTTGACACTGAAAAAGATAAACGCTTTGTATTTTAATTTTAATTTTTGCATGTTAAAACAAAAATCAAATAGCCACTTGTTTTTTAATACCCGTTTCTGAAAGGAAAATCAAAAGACCAAAAGATACACGGACCGTTCGCGCACTCAATTAGGCAATATAGTCTAGGCTTCAAATTTGAATAGCCGTCATTTGATTTCAAATGACGAACAAAGACGACAACAGCTCAGCCACCTGAAATGAACCGAAGAAAAAAATGGCAAATGCTTCAAAAACAGCCACCGTAATTACGGTCATTAGTGTGAGCCCTGAGCTTGGTGACTGGCAGCCAACTTTTTAACATCAGGACACAAGGATGTCAGCTTGAGCCGTAGTGCGCCTGAGGTAACCAAACTGGACGGCTGCGGTACTTCTGCATGTGCAAAGCTTAATAGGTGCTCATTTACATGGGACGGTTTTATTGCCTCGTTAGAGAAAACCTACTGGCAAAGCAGGCACATCGGGAGCTGGATGTTCGTGGGTGAGGGAATAAAGCCATATTTAATGTGCTCAACACTGTGTTTTCCACCATGATGTTTGAATGTTTTTTTTATATCAAAATTGTTTTAGCCTACGTAATTGTGCTTGTGTGCATTTTGATTGGACACATTTATCTTATCTTAAACCGCGAATCAGAGTTCGGAGGCAGCGTTTACTCTGACAGCTGCGGCATTTGTTTTTAGGCGTTGCTATGGAGATCATTTGGCGGTAACTAGCCGGACAAGTCTGAGTGGGCTACTAGCAACATTTAAATATTAATTCATTAATTTGCACAGACATAATTTTATTTTACATTCAAATGAACATTGTATGTGTTGTCAGAGGCATAAAAATTGTGATGAATAACAGTGAGTAACACCCCCCATTTATGCCTGAGCGCCCCCCTCTCTGCTGCCTCGTTCACACCGCCCCCCAACACTGTCCAAATGCCCCCGTTGAGAAACGCTATTTTAGAGTAATGGTTTGCACAATATGTATTTTGCTCAAAATATATTAACACTCCAATGTGGGACATATCAGTCTATTCTTATGTTACATTAATTCATTTGGCAGACACATTTATACTGTTTCAAACGTCAGTAATAACCATAGGTAAAGTACCTCGGACGCTAACTTATCTGAGGCGATTTAATGCTAATTGTTACAGTGCCACTGCCCACAAACATTGACAAATGTTCAGAAAGGATACAGAGGATACAGAGGTGGTATGATGTGTTGTATCAGATCATGGCCGAGACGTCAAATTTCAGGAATTCCACTCGGCGCAGCCCGTAATCAAGCTGTCAATCAAAGTTAACCACGCCCTTATTTGTCATACATTTTATATCTAAATACGATCTAAACTAACGAGTTAGAAAAAAATTCACCCCCCTCACAGTTGTCAGGCAATCGGAACCTATCGAAAAATACAATAAAAGTTCATGTGACCAAATTGTAAAAACATGAATTTATGCTGTGAAAACGGACATTTTAACATAGGGTCTATGGACATTTGCTCCCTTTTGGGACCTGCCCATAGCGGATTTTCGATGTATTGCAGTTTTTTGCACTTCCGGGTAGGCTTCATTTTGCCGCTTGCTCAAAACTGACTTTTTTGTCAGTTCTGAATTCTGTAAGATGGCAAATCCTCTAATTATAACAAACAAAGTGTATATATTATGAAAGATTAATTGTGCAGTCAGCTTCATTGATAATAACAGAGATGTGTGGGATCGCGATGAACTGATGTCAGCTTTTTAGGAATTATTAAGGGAGCGCACTTTGCGCGCAGTCATGCCAAACCATGCACGCCATATCTGCTTGCTTTTATGTTATAACACAAACAGTGGTTTGTGTGTTAATGCTTTAATAACAAATCATTTATCAGGAGCATTATGCTGATGTGTATGGTGGCTACACGTAGGCTAACTTGAAAGTATTTGGAGGCACAGAAAAAAAAGTCTATTTGAGGGCGGGAGCGGGACAAAACATAAATGTTGCGGGCGGGAGAAAGTAGCATAGAAAGTAGTTGAGAACGTCAGTTATAACGACCCACGTATTAAAAAATGTTCTTCCAGAAGCCCAGAAAGATACACTGCAGTGACAAAAGCTGTACACTTTGTGGATGAATTACATAAAAATAAATGTTCCAATGTTTAGTTTAATGTACAGTTCAAATAATTGTTCAGTTAATATATTCACTGCTGCCATTAAAAAAAACAAATGAACACCATGACTCCTTTAAGTGTTTTTGTCTGTCAATTTTCCCCAACCAACCAACCAACCAATCCCTTCAAATTTTTTCATTGTCATATGTCATTTTTCCCTTACCTGTGGGGCCTCCGGTGTATCCAGGATGAGGTCTGGCAGTTCTTTAAGTATTTTGTCAAACGCACGTGACATGTCCCTTTCAGAGAGCACCTTTCCAGATAAGTCTGAGAGAAGACGTGATGTAAGCTCTCTTTGGCTGGCCTTGCCTTCCAGAGACAGAGAAACAGCCAGAGAGGAGAACTCGTATCTGTGATGGCCCAAGTTCAGCTCTTTGAGAAGCATCTACCAGACAAAGAAGGAAGCAGAAATAAAAGTTTAGATCAACAACTTACAAAGACTGTGTAAAATTTCTGGGAAGTGAATTAAAGGAAAGGTTCACCCAAAAATGAAAATTATCCCATAATTTACTCTCTAGTGATTGTGTTTACGGCCGTTGCCAGTTTTATAAAAACCCATCGTTTCGCTACAGAAGGCATTTATTAACCCACTGGAGTCGTATGGATTACTTTTATGATGGATGGATGTGCTTTTTGGAGCTTGAAATTGGGAACTATTCAATGCCATTACAAAGCTGGGAAGAGCCAGGATATTATTTAATATAACTCTGATTGTGTTTGGATGAAAGAAGAAAGTCATATACACCTAGGATGGCTTGAGGGGGAGTAAATTATCGGATAATATTTGGGTGAACTATTAATTTAACTAGTTTACCTTCTGAGGAGCAATTAGAATACTGTATATTAGACCAAGTATGATGCACTAATACAGTGGTTCTTAAACTTTTTTTGGACAATATTTAAAGGCCCGACAGTCCTAGTTCTGTAAATTAAATTTCAGGATTCCAGACATCCTAAGAGATTAATGTTCTTCACGGATACAGCCCAGGTATGTGTGTTGAAGCAGCTTTGGAACTAAACTCAACAGGACTCTGAGGACCTGACTGTGTTTTGCACCCCTGAATTAACAGATAAACAAATTAATTCAGTGTGTAAGGTCAAAAAAATTTCAAAGTTCAACCTGGAGAGGAGCTTGCACACATTATTGTAGAAAATGTCTTATACAAAAAAGAAAATATTTAGAGGCCAAATACAAAGACAAAATGTTTTTGATTTACATCATCAGTGTGAACAGGGGATGAATTATAAATAAGCTTTAATTTAATAATAATCATCTTTTTTAAGGCCTGGTTTAATTTCCCCTAGTGGGCCCCAGCTTCCTTGATGAGAAGCAATGCTCTAATGGTATTCAATGAATGGGAATGGAATGTTTAGCTACTAATACTACTGAAACAAAGTTTCTGTTATTTGGCATCAGGCTTTGTGTTAAGCTATAGCTCACCTCCACCTCTTTGGTGTCTCCATGCTCAAAGTACTCCTGCACAATGGGGTTGATGGTCTTCTCGAGTTCTCTCTCGTCCAGCTCCGGTACTACTGTAGCATATACCGTGTCTCCCTGATAAACAAGAGTCTGTCACTAGAAAAAACACCTTTAACATAAAGGGATAACAAATCAATTAAACTAATACTAAATCATTGGGGGGGAATTTTTTTTTTCATGTTTTATTTTCCCTAGTAGATCTCTCCAGTAAACTGTCATTGCTGCAGCTCATCTGTGTTTGTTAAACACTTAGGTGATACAGAGCACTGACAACAGCAATAACATAACAGCAGTATTTAAACAGCATGAATGCCAGCAGGGCTGCCAGAACCACTTAACTGAACAAGAGAAACACCAACTCACTGAGTAAGATTCTTAAAGGATTGGTTCAACAAAAATTCTGTCATTATTTACTCACCCTCATGCCATTCAAAACATCAAACCTCATTGGTGGTCATGTCATGACGCCGGAATTATGTTATTGACGTCACCATATTTGATTTGGGCTCTGTATGCATGAGCTGTGTCTGAAATCGCATACTGTATAGCAGGTGCTACATTTGGTTTGAAACGTTCTTCATGGCCATTAAAAGGGGTCCCATTACGCCCTTTTACAAAGTCTTGATTTTGTTTTGGGGTTTACTAGAATATGCTTTCATGCTTGATTGTTCAAAAAACACAGTATTTTTCACATATTTTACATTACAGTACCTCTTTCCCCAGTCTGGCCTGAACACCCTGATTATTTCCTGTTTCAATGAAGCCCCTCCTTCTTAAATACGAAATGTGCTGTGATTGGTTGGCTGGCCCAGTGTTGTGATGGGCACCGCTTAGCGCGTGTTCGAGAAATGTCACGCCCCTTACCATGACCACGAGCAGCTCGACTCAGATATAATTATGAAGGAGTAGATCTAAAAAAGATCTATATGTTTCGGACAGTCCTGAAGAAGGCTGTGTTGCCGAAATGCGTAGATCTACTTTTAACTGGTTTTAATGATTTAGCCCAGTTCATTAAAGGCCGTTTACTTTACCAGAAAACTATGGCAATACAATCGATCACAGAACCATGGTTAATTTTCCTAAGGGGCGGTGAACAGCCTTACAAAAGCGAGACCTTACAAAAGCTACAGTAAACAATATATAAACACTGATGTTGGCTAGCAGGCGAGCGAGGCTAAAGAGCTTTGCCCTTTGTTTACATTGTAGCAACAACATAAAACTTATAATTGGGACTGTTGGTAGAAAATGCAACTAGAAATAATAAGACATACTTGCAAGTTGTTATCCACAAACAACAGATTGTCCCGACAAAGTGAGAACGGCTCCATTTCAGGAGAAGCTTTTGTAAATAGCCAACATTGTACTCTCTTAGTTTCTGGAAGCTGTTCTCCGAAAAATGTGCCGCACACAGATAAACGTTTGGGTTATAATGTTTAAAATTAATTTTAACCACTCTAAGTTCGTCAGCTTTAGGATTATGCATTATGATTTCAAGATCCGGAAAAAAATGTTGTAGTCAAAACGAGCTGTTCATTGTAGTTCTTGGAAAGTGGATTCTGTTAAATAAAATATCTCCCTTTGGAGGTTAACTTTGAGCTTTGTAACCTTGCAGATCTTTTGTATGCTCTAACAGCAACATTACACACTAACTAAAGTTTATAAAAAAGCATAATAGGACCCCTTAAAAAAAAAATTTAAAAAAAAGTTCTACATCCACCAGGTTGTCACTGTCATGTGACCCACGACATCAGTTGCGTCACCTCACTGCCATTCACAAATCCAGTGCCATGGCCTCAGGCGATAGTAAAGTGTCCAGTGGATACACACTTCAGAACCTTGTCGGAAGCAGTAGATAATCCAAGTACTTTTCGCCTAGTGTTATATGCGTATTATAAATTTGGACAAACTACTTGCATTTGGCTGACATTTGATGAGTAATAAATGGGGATATCTGGGTGCAGGTGCATATGTTGACTGCCACTGTGCATGTAAACATTCATCAGGGTTCTACGCTAAGGTTTTTCCCAAGGAGCACATGTGCTCCTAAATGAAAAAATCTAGGAGCACACAAAGACATTTTGGAGCGCAGTGAAAAATGTTCAAGTAACAGAGTTTAACAGACTGTTTATTATATATATATATATATATATATATATATATATATATATATATATAACGTGTGTGCTCCTTTTTTTGTCGTTTTGATGCAGAAGTATAAATCACACTTTACAATCACTTTAGTAAAACACAACAAGGGGAACGTGTTGCTCTCAGGAGGAGGAGCACATCGGCACACCTGTGAATCTGCCTCTTTCACTGCAGAGTCTTTTTCCACAACATGGAGGAGAAACTAGTTTAAATGAGTGTATTAGTATTTACTAGTATTAGTCGACTAAAACTAGACTAAAAATAAAACAATTCAGATGACTAAAATATAATGGGTTTAGTTCAATTGTAATGCATTCATTTAGAATTTCTCTAAAATGCCCAAACCCATATACTCCTGGAGAAAACATCTATTAACCTGTTAATATGAATGATTTTAAAGTTTGAACATGCAATACATATACAGATTTAACTACAGTGACTTAAAAAAATATCTTAAAATTAAATAAAACCCCTTTTCCTAAAGTAGAATAGTCTTCTTTCAATGAATGATATATGCATTATTTATTATTTCAAGCAGCAGATATATTTATTTGTATGAATTAAATATAATGAATCCTTATTAAAGCTATTAACGAGCAGTGAATGCTTTTCTCTTTTTATTTTGTAGCTTGATCAATATTAAGGACACAGACTGCATTAGGTTTATTACTCACTGTCACTTTAAGACATCGTATCATGTCCAATGACATGCGGATCCAATTGCACTGATGCACATCCGATTCACTCAAAACTGTTTAAGACTTAACCGACACAGTTTACGTGAACACTCTCCAAAACGGACATTTCGACATAATGTTGTGTATTTGTCCATTCAGACACGAAAGAAAGCTAAATTCAGTCCTCGCGCGCTGAGTGTGTGTGTGTGTGTGTGGCTGCACGCTTCGAGTCGGGTGTGTGAGCACAGAAAACTGTGCGTCGTCGTCACTCTTATTCAGATCTATATGGCTGCTCTACTCATACTCCCAGACGTTTACATTTTTTAATATTTTATGAGACATGCAGCACATGTGAACCCGTGTGCCGCTGGTAGATCAGCACGTCCCTAATACTACAGGACAAATATGCGCATCTACAAACGATGGACATCAGTTCTGACTGGATCGCTTCACAAATCGTCACTATCTAACATTTTTGTCTAGTTTTTATTCGTTGCCGAAAATGTCAATAGATTTTCGTCATAGTTTTTGTCATTCAAAACTAGTTTTTATTTAGTTATCGTCTCGTTTTCGATTAGGGTAGTTACTCGCACATTGTGCTTGTAAATAATTTTTCCGGTTTGCACGGATCGATTTTTAGGGGCATATGCGAGCAAAATGGTCGCACTGTAGAGCCCTGTTCATTGTCCATAAAAAAGAGGAATATTTAGTATAGTGTACTAGTATTCTTCATGTAAAGGCTGCAAAGGTAAGTAGTAGGTGTACTCTTACCTGTGCAGATTCATCATAGTTGGGGTCCTTTGCGTCAGGTTCCTCCACCTCATATACCATACCCGCTGCTCCCCACACACCTTTACCACCTGCTCCACCTATTCATAGGAGCAATAAGAATAAAACAACTATAAGATAGCCAAAAACGCAAAAGGTAGCGAGGAAGGAATTTGAAATATAAAACATTTATCCAATAGAAACTAGAACATAAGAGGTGAATTTTATACGTGTTACCATATTTTTTGGTTTGGATCCATTAAATAAATATATCATGATGATAAATACTGCAACAGTGATGTAAGATTTTGGTCATACCACATACCACACAAATAACCAAAGTTACTATCAAAATCTTTTAATAGGAAAATTGTGCCACTTGAGGCTAATGGATCATGCTTTGTGGTTTATATTAAAATCTAAATTTGGTATCCATCTTTCTTTAATTAAATGATATATTGGAAAAACAAATAATTAGAGAACAATTCATATTTTCCAATCTCACCTTTTTTGGGCAGTCCTCGACCTTTTCCAGTCCGTGACTTTCGATCATTTACAGCGTTTTTACCCTTGGGGCTGTGTGGATCAGTAGAAATCTCTCCAGAAACCGATTCAGAAAGTGATTCCCGAGTGGAATCCCGGGAGGATGATTTTCGCAGGCGCCGTTTAGCCTTAGCTTTTAGCCTGGCCTCATGCAGGGCCTTTTCCTGAGGGGTCCAGTTCCCATTCACCTCCAACTCATTCAGATCCTCACTGCCATAAGTGCCATCCACCCCATCCAGCTCTTTCTCAAGTGAGAACACACCTGTACCAGACACAGACGAAATTGACAACTATTAAAATACTCCTAGCTTGTGCACTAATCTAGCTTATACTTTAAACTTGGCATTGTGTACTATGAAAATATTTGGTTTTCATTTTTTATAAACTACTTTAAATGTAAATATAAAATTAAGGCTCCTGAAAAATTCAAGCCCAAAAGAAAATTCACAATTTGTCATTTAAATGCATAAAAAATATGTTTTAAACATCAATCACCCATACCACTTTGAGGCCTGGTTTTTACACTCAGGGCTTCGATAAAGCCAGGATTAGGCCTTAGTTCAATTAGGGCATTTACATAGCATTTATAAATATGCCTTAGAAAAAAACATTACTGGTATGCATTTTGATCTTAGTCTGGGACTAGGCTTAAGCCTTGTATGTGAAGACGGGGATAAGAGAACTAAACATTTAAAAGAAAAGAAAAAAAACCCTTAAGATTATTGACATTTTCAAGTGACATGTATATCATCCCAAGCATTTTAATCATCAACCAGCTTTCATTTCATCACACAGAAATGTTTATCTTTCCTGCACACCTGGTCATGTCTCATATTCACCTCTGATAAACCTTAAAAAAAGTTCTAGTTCTAAAAACAATTGTAAACGCTATTGAAATTTGTTTTGTCCCGTTCATTATTTCGGTTATTACCATCAATCATGACTTTATATTTTAGGTGCATATAAACTCACTGATATGTTTACACTGAGATAAGGTGGCATGCAACAAAAAGAGCATGTGTTATGAAGATGCCATTTAATAACGTGATAGTATATCCCAATACTTGTAGTGAATACATGTATGACATGCAGTACTTCTCATAATGTAAAAAATTATTCAAGAACACAATGTAAAAAGTGAGTCCACTTTCAAGTCACTGTCTCAAAGCTAATCTCAGAGCTGCAATAAATATGAGCTGAGGTTCATCCAAAAACAGATGTCTTGACAAACCATATGCTACAGTGTTTTAAAGGGATAAACTCAAAATAAAATTGCATACAGGTTTGAAACAACAGTGTAAAAGTGTTTTTTCTGCTTTCACTGGACTACACAAAAGGACAAGAAAATGTAGAGATAAAGAGGGCAGCAGCAGCACAAGGAGGCAGAAAAGCTGACTTTGCTTTTTCTGATGCCTTGCTGGTGCTCTTGCCAAGCCTGACTACATATGGCAGTGTACAGTCTACATGGGGGTGGATGGGGGGGTTTGGGAGGAGAAGTAGGAGTGGCCTTCATGGTAATAAATACTCCCGTCCTAAAATACTAGCTATGATCAGACGAGAAACCACTCTGTAGTTACTACAGTGTTTAAACCTGTTAAAAGTGCCAGGAACAGCACCAGCAACACAAAATGGGCACAGCAGGGCCAAATCAAGTGTTCAAAATGTTGTGGCATTCTGTAAAAGTTTTTGACTAAGCCACCAGAGGTCTAAACTACATCACAAGAAAAAATAAAATAAAAATTTGCTCAACAATGTTGATTCGTTTTTGTATTAAGTATTGAACAAGCAGGAGAACAGGAGGTGTGGTGGGTGTGTTTAACCAGCAATTTAACTGTCAATAAGGAAAATTTGATATGATAAAAGGAAAATGTCTTTTTTCATCTAATTTGAAAACTATGGCTTATTATCACCTCTGACATATTTTGGGGGTGTACATTAGACCCACTTTACAACAACACATACAGTCAGTAGTGCAAATTTGCCTTTCTAGTCTGTGCATTACATATTATGCAGTATGATTGTTAAACAAATATAGGGATCCAAAAATTGGCAGGTATTCATAACATGGGGTCAAAAATATCTCATTTGTTTGTTGCAAGCTGAACAAAGACACACATTCAACATACAAACATTTTTTATAATACATGTGTCTTTCCAATAGAGATGCTCTGATGTATCAGCCATTTTTTAATAAAATAAAAATCTCATCAATTAGAAGAAAGTTATAGATGGGTAGGTATACTAAACAATATATTACTAATTTGTCATTGGTTTATGTGCATTTATTGTTTAAGCTATAATCAGCTTGTTTTCCTCCAGAACTGCACATGGTGACACGTGATATACTTTCATAAATGTTTGAGAGGTAACGTTTCAGGTTTTACTGTCTGCTGAAAATATGCAAGGAAAAAACAGCTAAATAATGACAGTCCCAGTGTCATATGGGACAAAACATATGTATATTACAAATTTATCTGATTGTGTCATTTTAGAATTATTATATATTTATACATATAAACTATATATATTTCTGTATTGTAATGTAGGCCTACGCCTGTTTTTTAAATTAATAGAACCAATCCAGTAATGAAAATGACTGAAGGTGATCACAACCATAAAAATGAGCTCTTGTATCTCTATCTTTTTGTGTATTTCAATTAAAGACAATTTTTAAAGGCATAAAAAGTGATATGACAAGTAGGGATGCAACGAACGAGTCCGATACTTTTATTTTTAGTACTTGCCAATGCTGAGCACCGAGTACCGATACTTGTATACATTGTATTTCTAATAATACATTTACATTTTTAAAATTTTGGGCTGAGAAACTAAAAGAATATGAATCAAATTAGTTAGCCTAGCAAACAGATATTTCCTTCGGTCATTTTCATGCCTATGCCTGTTAAAATTAGTTGTAAGAGCTACGGTTACATTCAATGTTCATATTACTGTTCAAAACTTTTTAGATTTTAATTTAAATTTAGTTTACGCACAATATAACAATACACATATTACATAAACAGACATTTGGTCGGTTATCTGCTTCATATGCGAATGTCATCAGATACGAGAAACGCATGGTTCTGTGACAATCTAAAACAAAGACCATGGCACGTACTTATGATAACAGTACTTTTATAGCACTGATCTGGACGCTGTATTTATGAAAGAAAATCGCGAAAACAAATGAATTCATATTCAAACTAATGTAGCAAGAAAAGAAAAACATCCGGGTATCTCAGCAAGGGGGCGTATCTTTTAATATTGTAGCAAATTTCCCGTAACAAAGAAGCTTAATGATTGTATCGCATACAAGATCAAATATAAATAGATGTAATTAGAAAAGAATAGTATTTAATGACACAATTGGTCATTCCATATTGGTTTGTTCATAAGCCAAATTTGCAGCAATAAACATGACAATCTTACATGCTAGCCCGTTTTGCGGTTAACTGTTTTGGTACCAAGTTGTACAGTTCATATTATGAACGATAGTTCATTTGTGTAAAATATGGGGAAATAATGTTGCTTGTATTTGACCACTTTATTTGTATTAGAGAAATTATTAAAAAATAAAATGCTTAAACTTATCCTCAAAAAGTTTTGCATGAAAGAGTTATCTTGCTTGCGCTCACAACAACAACCAGTAAAATCTTGGTAATAACGCAATAATGCACCGATTATAGAAGTTTATACCACACATGCAATATACAAGCCTTTCTGCCAGAGCACATGGTGGAACATGAGTGCAACTAAAGCCCATGTCGTCTGCAAAAACGACACCGTAAAAGACCAACCACCATATGCATTGATTGGCCAAATGCAGGCTGAATACATAAATGAGCAGTTGTTAAGGCAATCAGAGGTTTAATGTTCGTACCATCGTTTTGGGTGGCAGTGGTCCAGGCTTCAATCTCAGTCGCCATTATACGCTTGTTCACCGTCCTCCTAAGCCTGGAGATCACGGAAACAAGTAGTAACCACGTCAATATCAAACATGCAAAATCCCGTGATTACATAAACAACAAAAAACATATAGTGTCTGACCATAGCGAATGATCTGACCGTTTTAATTTACGTTTCAGTCGTAAATACATTGAGCTTAACCTCACCTTAAACTGAAGGCTCGCTTATCACTTAACGTTAAAATCTAGCAGTAAGGTAGCTGGTAGAGTAAACAGTCCTTGAGGAAAATTAGAAGATTCGGCAAAAAAATATCTTGTTTAATAATTCAAGTCAAAAATGTCCACAAAAACATATAGATCTGCATTAGAAGTGCACACACGCACGTTGCAGAGAGGAAGCAATAACATGGACAGTGTTTTCAACTTCAGACAGCTCAGAGCACGTCACATGAGTAGCGTGAGCCTCATGCATATTAATTACGTAACGTGTCTTTCGTCCAGTAGGACTGTTCTAAAGTGGACGAATGAACGTGACTTGTGACTCATGAATATTAAATATGCTACGTGACTGGTCCGACTGGTACAACCATAGACATCATATACAACGCTCCAGAAGCCAAAAAAAGCAACGTCAGCATCACTAAATTTATATTCATGAGAGAAGCATTTTCACCGTAGAGTTGGATTTGTAATGAGTGAATGGAGGGGCTGGAATGAAACCGTTTTGTCCAATCTCATAGCAATGGCAAACTAGGCGGGGTTTGACGAGTTTGTTTCTTTGGTAACACAATTCAATTTTTGAAGTTGTGCACATTTTGATACCAGTGTATTGTAGCCATATACTGTAAAAATAAAATAAAAGTGGTAGCCTATAATAAATTACTTAAAACTTAAAATATTAGGCCATCATGTAATTTGTTTAATCTGTACATTTTAGCCTTCCTATAACTTGCAGGATGTTATCTATGATGCTTTCTGGACATCAAACACACTAACCGTGATTGATTTTTCAATCTTTATAGTTTTTCTTTGCACGCATCCACACATTCTGTCTGATGTGATTATCAGTCACCTCTCTCTCTCTCTCTCTCTCTCTCTCTCTCTCTCTCTCTCTCTCTCTCTCTCTCTCTCTCTCTCTCTCTCTCTCCTTTGAAAGTAGCGATCTATGTGTTTTTCAAGTAAATACTGTTGAATACAATAATGCATTTAAAGGGTAAACTAAAGATTTAAAGCTGTATTATAATGTGTTTGTAGACTTCCGCCTTCTACTAAATACAAGAGCCTTTAAATTCCCCAGTACGCCACCAGATGTCGCTGTCACCACAATACTGATGTTTCCACTACAACTTTCCCACCTTATTCTAGATGGAAAATAAACATGCATGACATACACTGGTGTAAGAATTGCTCTTTAATTGTGTTTTTGAAATATTGTGTTAACTGTATTGTTTAAAAAAGTATTTTTTTTCTTCACACTTGTATTTTTAACTCATTATCAAAATCAGTTTGACCTGAGATCTCATGTTTGTTTGGCTAATCCTTTTTGATTTTAATATTTTACCACATGAATCTACGCACCCCATTATTATAAATTATTTATTATATATTAAAATGTATTGTACTAATTATTTTACATGAATTAATTTAGGTTATGAGTTGTTTAATAGTGCGTGGAATGCTAATAACTAAAACTAAAAATCATGGTATCAGTGATATGTTGCATATCAGAAACTATAATTCAGTAGTTCAGCAAATGAGATGTCTCTCTAATTAAATGACTTAGCAATTGGCCCAATTGGAAGCAGACCTCTTCATTATGTAATTAACCTATTTATTTATTTATTTGAAAATTAAGATTTCTGAAGCATGATAGCCTAATGAAGCATTATCAAAAGTTTGTGTGTGATTTTCCACTGCATTCAACTAGAAGTAGAAACTTTATAGAAGTTTGGAGAAGAAATTATGAAAAAAAATATGGTTGTCTAGTTTATGTGTAAATTTATGTGCTGTCTTTTAATTTTTTTGAGTCCATTAAGTAGACTCCACCCCCTATTTGGTGATATGCACAGCTGCACTTGTGGGCTGCGGAAACACATTCCCAAGCACGCAAAGCCTGTGGGGCTCTAGCTCTCTTTTCATTCTCACTAACTAGTAACAAGTATTTCCTCTTCCTATGCTTTGAATTTATTTTTAATTTTTTTTGCTCTAATTTGTCAGCAATGAGTAAATTAATATTTACAAGCAGTATAGGATCATATCAGACTATGCCATCAGTCCCTTAATTGGCCCAGACTGGTTACATTGTATGGTTGCAATGCTCAAATCTGAGTGTTGCATGTAGTATTTCAAAGTCAAAAATAAACAATCAAAAGATTCAACTTTTTTTTCTTTTGAAGTTTCACTTTTAAATGGCTTCTCATTTTGCAAATCACAGTTTGAGACCTATTTGTCAAGAACTTACTGATTACTTGACACCTTGCTCTCATCTACACAGATCCAAAATACCCCCTAACATTTCTTTGCACAATACAATAATCTACAGCAACCCTTTCGATTGACCTGGTTTCTGCAGAAATTATTCATAAAATGTATCTGATCTTAAAGTCACAACCACAGACAAAACAATCTGCTTACATACCACCACACAAACAGTGTGTTTTTGTGTTTTTATTGAACCCACTGGGTGAACAGTGCACAATGGAAAAAAAATATGTGACGTATAAAAGGCTAATGACTTCTCCAAAAGCTAAATGGAATCAGGACTCATCGATCAATCAATGAGGTTATATTGAAGGTGTTGGGCAGAGCCTGCACTGTACAACACATATTTTTAATTTGCTATTTACGAGAAGCATAGCCTTAAGTTATGTGTAAAAAACAAAAGAGTTCTTAGAACACATTCAGGGTTACACAGTATCTTTAAAAGCCTTGATGTTCATCAGTCCACAGTAAAACTAATAGTCTATAAATACAGAAAGTTCAGTATGTTGCTTCTCTCTTTATGAGTGGGCGTCCTCCAAAGACGACTCCAAGAGTACTTTCTGTGAAGACTTGCTAATATCTATGGTTTACAAAAACACTGAACAAGAAGAGCGTTTAGTGGGAGGACTAAATAAGTAACTAAATAACTACTACATAAAAATTTTAATAAATAAATCAAAACCTCATCTCAACTGTAAAATATAGTTGGAAGGCCATATAACTGTTAAATATTATTATTATTATATTATGGTTTGGGGAGAATAAGCCATTTTCTAGGAGGCCATCTTAACCACCAATTGAAGCTCAACAGAATTTAGCTGATGTGACAGGACAACAACTCAAATAAAATGAGTAAATCAACAACATAATGGTTTCATCAAAAGAAAATATGCCTTCTGGAGTGGCCCAGTCATGACCTCAACCTGTATGAGATGCTATGACCTGATCTAGACATCCCAAGAATTGAGGTACTTTCAGAAAATCTGAAATGTCCAGATCAACATGGTCAATTCTGAAGTGAGAAAAGTATTTCTTTTTTTGAAGGGATATTTCACCCATAAATGAAAATTATATAATCATCTGTTGTTACAAACCTCTTTCTACTGTGGAATACAAAATATATATATTTAAAAAATATATAGTTGACTTTTTTTGTCAACACAAAATTTGATGGGGTCCAAAACAACAAATTTCTGTTAACTATCCCTTAAACTGCCAAAGATTTGTGCTTTCCTTGACAGAATATTAAAATAAGATAAAATAAAATTACTTACTAATTATTGGTCAGTGGATTTATATCAGAATGTGGGGGGCATAATGTCAGGCCAATCAATGGTAAAAATTAAGCAAAGCTTTATTCCAAACAGAGAGCTACCAAAGTGAGCGCTAAAACACATTTTATGAGTATTTGTTCAGTAAAATCATACATATTGTGACGATGTTCGGCTGGATTGCCCTCGAGTGTCTCTAGAGGGCGCTCCACCCCTGCACTGCCTTTCTTTGGACTGTTCACGCACACACCCTGAACTGATTACGCACACACCTGTTTCCATTGATCACTCTCGAACCTGCATCTAGTTCCACACGCAGCTCCACACACATTTATTGTGAGCATTACCGAGCGTTTTCCCTGTCTGTTCCAGTCTGTGTATCTGATCCATCGCCTGTTTCCTGGATTTCATCTCGTCAGCCGCCTGCCTCTGACTTCCCGCCTGGTTACCGGACTCTGTGTTTTGCCTTGTCTCCTATACTGTGTCTGCTGTCTGTGACCATTGCCTGTCTGGCTACCCTGTAAATAAACTCACGCTGCATTTGGATCCCTCTGAGCCTTGTGTTTCATGACACATATACACACTTAGTTATCACTAAACAAAGACTTTCAAAATTGATTGGATAAACAAATGAACAGATCACCATAAGGCCCCTTTTATGTATACTTCCAGTTCATCTTCATCCACCTTGGTCTTCCTTATCATCCCATGTTGTGATGCACGTAAATAATTTTTCCCTGGAAACGTTTTATGACTCACTAGGCTCTTACAAAGCATACTGACCTTGAAGTATTTTTAGTTCTTTTTCACGGCATTTGGCTACAGAGTGCAGATTAGACTTGAAACCTGCAAGAGGGACCGAAAGAATAATTTTCTCAAAATATTCACACACACACATACACGTATATTTGTAAAAAACAAACAATATAAAACCAAAAAGCTAAAACTTAAACATTAAGAACATATAATATAAATTATAAACACATCCTTCCTCAGTTCACGCATCCTTCAGGAAAAACCTGCTGACTGTTCTCAAGTGCTCATTGAAAAACAAATCTTTAAATTAAAAAGTAACCTCTGTACCTCTGGCAAAATTAACAACATTAATCATGTATGAGAAGTGGTATAGTGATTAAATACATGTTGGAAAATAATAATTCCCTTACAGTAACTGGCTGATTTGATTGCATTTTATTTAGGCATTTCACTGAAATTAAGCACGTTGGATAACAGATGACAAATGCAGGGCCTGATTAACCATATGGGCATTTGGGCACCATACAGGGCTGTATAAAGGTTTTCTAGCATGGACGAGCTGACCAGTGTGTCCAGGGGAACTGCAATACCTGTTGGAGTGAGACAAATAATTCTCTTATTTTATATTTTCCTGTCACTTCCTATTCAGGTCCTCCACAAATCAATGCTCATGTTTTCAACTTCACCTCTGTGTCTGTTGTCTTATTTTCCCTCTCTACTTTGCTGAGTTCAGAATCTCAAGCAGAATGTAGGTCAGCAGTCGTGCCAAGTTACCAATTAGAAACAGCTGTGTTTTTTTTGTGTGTGTTTTTTTTCCACAGAGTGAGCGGAGGTCAGCGATTTCTGCTTGAATTCTGTCTCATTTTTCTTGTTGTTTCTCTCTGGCTTCTTCCCCTCTCTCGTTTCCCAGTCTAAAAAATAATGTGTTTAACTGTCTCTTTTCACTGGTCTATGATGATGATGATGATGATGATAACACCTCAGCTCAATATTATTTCTTCCCTAAATGAATATATTGTTAAAAGGAATAGGCCAGTTCAGCTAAAACGAATAATCTTTCATTATATGTTCAACCTCACGTCATTTCAAAACTGTATGATTTTTCCCTTTCCAAAAAAAAAAAAAAAATTGTAATGAGGCATCTCTTTATTCACTAAAACCCTATAGCTTACCTTGGCAGAAATGATGTAGCAGAGTCATTATTTTGAGTCTGATATTTGTAATGAAGCAGTTATATGGTTCACAAAACCATGATTCTTTCATAAACAACATGAGCGTGAGTAAATAATGAATTTTCAGTTTTGGGTGAACTGCTTATTTAATACAAAATAACATAATTCAGTTTACTCATATTCCTACTGTTGACTAATTTTAAAAGCCTTGAGAAATTAATAAAATACATGTGTTTTATGACTTGCAAATAAACAGGTTTTGAAAACTGTTGTTTTGCAAATTCTGCTAAATGTCAACAAGAACACCAAGTACTTGCTAGAAAAAATTAAATTCAAGAAAAACTTGTGATTGCCATCATTTTAAAGCAGAAGTTTTAGTGATATTTATAGCTGACATGGAATTACATTATAGGTGCTATTTTTTTGAGTATTATTGCAAATAATCAAAAACTAAATACTTTTTGTAATTTTTTTTCCAATAATACATTATTAATATACAGACAAAATGAAAACCATTTTTTCTAACACAAAATAGATTAAAAAAAAAAAAATATATATATATATATATATATATATATATATATATATATATATATATATATATATATATATATACCCTTATGTTATAGCCTGTTTTGAACCTCAGGAAAGTAACTTCGCCACTTTGAAAGAAATAGTACACGGGTGACCATTTCAGAGTCGACCGCGCCCTTGGCGTCATTCTATCAGTGGGTATCATCCAACTTTAATGGTTTAATTTAATGTTAAATATGAGCTAATTTAGGCTACATCTTATTTTAAAACTTGAACCAGCGAGTTGTACTCATACTTTAACGTGATAGTGCCTCAGTAAACGATCAGAAACTTGATTTTCAAAAACATTTCCTTTCGCTGAGTTCCTTCCAGAGACAACTTCGTCACTGCCAGCATAGTTCAGTAAACGAGGTTATTAGAAAACACGCCCGGTATTTCATTTGGCCAACCAGCTGCTAGTATAGGGTGACAGTCCAATGAGCGAATTAGGGGTTGAGTCACACGTACTGTTGCTAGGGCATGGCTTCAACCTTGTTACTATCACTGACTAACCAATCAAATGACATTTCTCAATGTGTCAACATCTTTCCCGTGAGCTTCACTCTTTGAAGTCTTCGATTGGATACAAATATTTTTAAGTTCCGCCTTTCATACTTTTCTGTTATCTGATTGGGCGAAGAAGCCATCAATCGAGCTCCAGATTTTAGTTTACGTGCAGTCTGCATTAATCTTTTGTCGAGAGTCTCTACGACTCGGAATTGAACTGTTCATTTCGAGCGTCATCACTTTTTTGTTAAATTTTTTTTTGTTTGTTTCCTCCATTTGTTTTAAATTTGTTGTTATACAGTGTTAATGCGTTTTTGTATTGTTTTTATTTCTGTAAATAAACCAGGATGGAACTTAATTCTCTTCTACTTCTTCTTGAGGCAGCAGAGTATTTGGAAAGAAGAGACAGAGGTATATAAATGTCTGTGTGTCTTATAATGCACAAATCTTCGTATTTGCATTATTTCGTTGTTGGGGTCTAATGTCACTTATAAACCTGCCAGCTGATCAAGTGTAGTTTTAATTCAAGCCCAAAAGGACGATAGCATCTTGTTACTGTGAGTTACTAAAGTCCATAAATAGTCAGTAATCGGGATAAGATGACTTACATGTGTCATTCATCACAACCTATGTTAAAATGTTGATTCGTTTTCATTTTCGGGGGATGGGTTGTTTGCTTTACAGTAAGTTAAGAGAAACACAATTTGTTATTTTAAACAACTTGACGTGAAAACATAATATAAAGTGTCTAACTTTCTAACCGTCTAAATTGTTGTTCACTGAATCACACAAGTCGTATTTAATGCTGGTTTTGTTTACTTTCTCACTAGAAGCTGAACACGGTTATGCGTCTGTTTTGCCGTACGACATCGACTTGTCCAGAAAGAAAACTAAATCTTCTCCCATTTCAAGAAAAAACCACAACCATAGGTAAATACAATACAAGGACATTGCTATATTAATGGATGGATACATTCAAACTTTGTTTATTCTACGTGTAATCGCCATTTTTGTTGATGGGCTTGGCTGTGTATAAACATTGCCACGCGTACAGCGTCAACTTTCTGCTGCTGCTGCTTTCCCTTTTCCACTGCTGTCATCTCCCTTCTACTCAATCATTTTTATGTGAAAGCATATATTTCATGAACAAAAACTATTTGTTCAAACATTACTGCCAACGTCACTACATTTTTAAAGATTTGTAATATATACGGGAAGTAGCTTAAAACACTAGTTTGCATGCTTAACATTATTTGTCAACCATTTTTTGATCATGCATTCTTGCACACTGAAAACAAACAGTGACTTCAGAAGAAATGTTTTTCTCACAACTTGCAATTTTATTGACTTTATTAAATATGAGCATTAATGTGACACATGCATGGGTTATGTCATACACAGTGGGCTTGTAGTAGTGTGGATAAGGTGTGGTTAACCTCTCACTGTTGGGTGTGGTGTGAATAGACTCAAGTCTGCTGCTGGAGAGCTGACCCCTGGATCTGTTTTGCTGCATTAGTCCCCTTTCCTTGCAATGTCAAAGCAAAACAGCAGGAGCCTAGTGTGCTGCCCTTCCCCCACATATGCATAGAAAGCACTGAAAATGGGATCTATGGGATATCCAGGAAATTTGTGATTTTTACTTTTTACCAAAATTTACATACTATACTTTTCTAATTGATTCCCAGATTACAAAACATCTGATGAAAGTGTGGACTTTCAGTAGTATAATGTTAAATCTTTTTTTTCTCCCAACACCATGTATTCTGCGTTAGCCTTGTGCCTGTATTTTTAGTCACACTAATGTTTTTATAATGAATATAGCTTATTGCATCTTTTGCTATGCAGCCTCATACCTGTCATTTGCATTAATTTCATTATGCATATTCAGTGATACCTCCACATTAAGGGAGAGGTAAAATCGTTATTTTTGCAGTCCCACATGGTTAATCTAGTCGTGCAGAAAGTGCACACTGCAGCTTCGACATACAATAAACAACTGATGCTATGACCCATATATTTTGTTTCTATCTTGCATTGAGTATAATCTCTCTGTTTTGTTTGTTTGTTTGGAGAACATGTAATTGCCCTATCGTACACCCCAGCATTCATACCCTGGACTAAAATAGCAATGTGTTGTAGTGTGCTGAATTTCCTCTGCGTCATTGAGTGCATGCTGTTGGCGCCTTACTTGCAGTGATATTGGCCTAATAGACACAATTATGGAATGCAAAATTATTGTGTTTTGTCTATAATATAGAATTTTGAGCATAACAGCATATGGAGTGGGAAGGGACATCAAAAGCATATCATTAATTTATTCATAGATTTATTTAAACTCAAAATGTGTTGCATTACCTTACGGTGCAATGATAATTTATTGAATATTTATACAACAAGGGCATTTTTGTTAATTTTGTCAATAGACAACATCTTGATCAAGTGCACATGTGTGCTAAGAGACACATGCAGCTCTTTGATGTTCCTTTTGGACCACATAATTTCATAACGAACATCACCACTATTTCACACCGCTTTATTTAGCCACAGTTGATTGTAACAGCATCACTATCATTATATAAACATCATATGGCAGTTGTTCAGAGCTACAGAGTTCTCCACTTCTGCCCCTTTTTTATATGCTTTGTTAAAGAGGTTTACATGTTCATCTATGTTTTTAATTTATTCCCCGTTCAGGTCATCACACAATGAGCTGGAAAAACACAGGTAAGATCATATCTGATATCCTACAATTTATATGAACTGTCATTTAAGAAATGGCTTTAAGAGGGCTTTACGAGTTTATATATGAAGGAACCATCAAAAGAGGTTTTTTGGTTATAATTGTGGATAAAATTAACATTCGCTAATCTGCTAAATGTTGTTGATAATAATCCATGATCAACTTAAAATCCAATTTGGCAGGTTATGGTTCATAAATTATGTTTGTTTCACTACACAGGAGCCAAAGGTGCCTTTTACTGTTTTTATTGAGATACGGCTGCTTAACCTGCTGCATTCAGTGTGAAATATTTGCCATCAATATACTGACTCAAAGGGCATGGGAATATCATATGATATGATATATTGGGGCATGATTTTCACTATCATTATCGGACGCCTTGGGAATGAGAACGGGTTGGCTTTTTCGAATGTTATTGGAGTAGAGGCTTTACTACTATTGTGAAGAAACAACTGATCACTTTATGCATTGACAGCCTGTCTACTAATCTTCAGGGTGTTTTCCATTAAAAATTAATTTTGGAGTAGAGCCCGACCGATATGGATTTTTGGGGGCCGATGCCGATACCGATATTAGGGAGTAAAAAAAGCCCGATACCGATATATCGGCCGATATTATTTATGTGTATATTATAATACAGTAGCAATATTATTTATGTGTATTATAGTACAGTATACCAGTCAAAAGTTTGGACACTTTCCTATTGGTGTGTACAAACTTTTGATGGGTACTTTACACAGTAGCTATAAACAGAATAAATATATTTTATAAACACGTTTTGCAATGATCACTCAAATGTGGTAATCAAACACTTGTGTGACACAGATATGTAATGGAGGCAGGGGGAATGATAGAATGAGAATTATACAGCTGAGCTGTAACCAAACTAGTTTGCATTGCATGTTATATTATATTATATTATATTCTAAATACTGTTGCATAATCTTCACTAACGACGACTTTGTCTTTTAATTTAGTCATAACTTGTATCAATAAATATATAAAAAGTGTCACTGACAAAACCTTATTATCTTCTATTTTTACTCTTAATTCCTCTTATCTCTACCAGTGGAGGAAGAACTCAGATCTTTTTACTAAAGTAAAATGAATAATATCATAATGAAAACGTTTTTAATTACATATGTACAGTACTTTTATACTATTTTAAATAATTAGTAAGCAAAATGTACTAAACGTGAAACTAGGCTACTCTTAATGCAAAATGGCCCTATATAAAGTGTTATAATTATATACATTTTTGGAATATTGCTTGATGTTGTAACGTAGCGTTATCAGGCAGAATGAGCTTTAACACTGTGTCTACACCGGACGCGGCCGTTACTGCTCGCGTCGCAACAGCTGTTTACCCTAGACAAAGCAGAATCAGTTTACTGTCGGAGATCGCTCGCGCCACGCATTTTAATCAATGTTTCATCAACCAATTGCCTTAATAAATAAGAAGAAGGCCTAAATATAGCAGACAATATAATCAGGACTTCTCAGCTGCGCGCTTGCAATAGTCACAAGCTCACACAATACGTGACAGAGGCTTGTAGCAGAGAAATCAATTCTGTGAATTACACTGCGCAAATCACAACCCACCGGATGAAGAAGGGTCGGCTCTCAGTCTCCACAGGCTACATAAAATATTCATTTTATTTTATTTTATTTTATTTTTCGTGTTTGCATTTATGAGGAAAAAATGTTACAGACGCGACAGTTCAGCACTACGGACGTGAGCGCTCTGAAAGCGGCACTAATGCTTTGAAACTTTCACATAGACATCAAACAGAAAGCACAAAACCTTTCGTTTCAAAGTGAATTTCGTTTTGTATTAATTGTATCTTAATTTTAATCACTGTTTCATCAGCCATTTGCCTGGATTTAATTTATAAGAAGTAAATTTAGCAGACGATAGATAATCTCGACACGGAGGCGCCTGCGGGTGAACTGGAGCTCGTCTCATGAACCGAAACTCAGCGTATAGACCTGAGAATTGAAATATATCTATATTGAAATGTCTACTTTTAAACAGAACAATTCAAAACGAAAGACAGACAGACTCATGTAATCGTATGAAATGTGCATTTCTCTCTGGCGCGCTCACTGAAGATCGCGAGTCAGCATCGTCAACTTCATCTTTGGCTGACACTGACTGAAAATACTTGTTTATTAATAAACAATTAAAATGTCTCCTTGCTATATTTGTTGTATTCATAATCATTATTTTTGCCAATTCTTGTGACAGCTTTTAGGTGCTTTATTGGCAGCGCCACCCTTACATGAATCACCGTACCCGCATTTTTTAAAATATTCATTTATCGGCCATTATAAATGCCGATACCGATAGTTAGGAAAATGCCTAAAATCGGCCGATAATATCGGCCCGCCGATATATCGGTCGGGCTCTATTTTGGAGTGATCTGTACTTGAGTTTAAAACAAAATAAACATGTTTTCCTGCATTGCCCTTCAAGGGCACAAAAACACTGTTTGAAATTTCACCCCACAGGTATAAGATTCAGATTTTGATTTTATAAAAAATATATTTAAATCTAAGATTTCACTTTGAAAGGCAATTTTCTTAGTTAATTCTAGTGAGTATTTTTGTTTTAGCTTGTAGAAATTCTGAATGATTGGTAAAAAAAAAAAAAAAAAAAATTGATTTCAAACCCTGAAGATGAGGTGATAGTAAGAGATAGTATTTGCTAATTAGGAGTTAGAATAAACTAATTACAATGTGACAGACAATTTTGTGCTGTTGTTTTTTCCAGAGATCGGGTGTGTTTATGTGACAATTGTGTCCCTTGTGCTGATATCTTGGAGTTTGCCAGTCACATGCTTAAGTTTGAGGAATTGATTACTGCTGCTCTGTGAGAAATATGTTCAGTCATGTCTTTCCTCAGACAGCAGCATAAGGCAGAGTACAGAGGGGAACAGGAAAAACATATGGACAGGTTTATGACATTTTTAAAGGGACATATAGAAATACAAAAGAAAAAAAACATTCCAATGTCAAACAACTTCCTGTTACTGTATCTCTGTGTAAGGGGATCCAATTTTGAGTTAATTCTCTAAAACAAGGGGACCCCTGGTCTGCAGTGGTACTGCAGGGGGTCCGCCAATTAATGTTTGATCACAAAAATATTTTTTTGTTAAACAAATTAAAACATGGCTAAAAAACATCACCAAGCCAAATTTAAATATAAGCACTCTGAAACAAAACCAACAGTTTTGAACAGTCAGTTGATACTGTAACTATGATATTATTGGCGAAACACTCATTTTGAGAACGTGAAATGTTTCTATTTACAGTGTGTTATTGCAGCCATGTCCAATCAGTGGTCTTTGTTAAATCCACACAAAAATCTTTTTGAGTTTTTGTTCAAGGATGAGTTCTCGCTCTCGTGAATCATCTCATTAACAAACAAATACACAATGTAAGTAAGAGTTGCATTATGCAGTGTAGACATAAACAACTTTATTGATTTTAGTGGAACGTTGTGAGATCGCGAACTGAGATGAGTGACAGCTTTTTAATGATTGTAAGTGAGCGCTTTCACGTTTTTTGGGCTACATAGCTATAATCTATTGAAAAAATTTATTGTTTTTCATGCTGCAAAGAGGACCGGTGGCCAATTACATGCTGTAAAGTTTTGGAAGTGGCATCTACCTATAAATGGAGGATTTACTCTCGAAATTGCAATTGCCATAGTGATACTAATGCGTGATAAAAATATGGCATGTCAATAGATGCATGCAAAATACAGTTATGTCATTTTTAAATTCCATTATTTGTAAAAGTAATGACTTGTAAATAGTCTTAAATGTCTCACTGTACATTGCTATTCTTGTTATGGTGGAGCCGTTGCTACACATTACATTTGCACTTTACTAGAGAATCCTCACTAATTTCTGATACTCAGTGATTTTGATTCTTAAATTGTCCATCACACAGTCAAATTAAAAATGTGTTACTTATTGCATTTAAAATGTCAAAATCGCATAAAGTTCACATAAAGAGTTTATCTTATGTGAATGTAAACATCTGAAAAAAAAAAATCGTGTTTGCCCTAGTGAAAAAAAAACCTTTACCATGATGTATTTAAAATAGCCTACGGTTATTTCATACTAAGTATACTACAAAACAATTAACATAATGACATTACACTACACAATAATAATAATATTTATATGACAGTAATAGCCATATTGTAAAAACAAATGCACTGAAAAAACAACAAAAAACTTCATAATAGTTTTGCTTTAATTTCTATACTTGAAAAAGATAAACACGTAAGCTTTTATTTTGACAGAAACTGCAGTCAAGCTTTTATTTTGGTGGAAAACAAGTTTACAAAACGCGTCTCATTACAAATCTAGTGAAATGCTGTAATTGTCAACTATGCAAATGTGAAAATAATGCGTAACTGGTGGCCGTTAAGTTCCCAAATGCATGCTAAACTCAGCACGTACAGATGGAGTTTACCGTATTCATTCACTGTGAACTGAGCTGTGCACTGCTGATCGCGTGAGCCAAATGTGCACTTCTCTTTACGCAGAACAGTCAGACAATCTGAATTGATAAGGACACAAAGCCTTATCACTCTTTCGATTTTAGTTTGTTTGACAGCAATGGCGCAAAACACGACATTAAGGACCTTTTATGTTATTATGAGAAGTTTAAATATAGCCTATTCTCGAGCCGCTGGTGGCAGGTCTATTGTTTTGCATTTATACTCCAAAACTTAATGCACAGTTAATTTGACATACAGTATCAGATTGTCCATTGCTGTTGTTATTACTGTCAATCGGATTCAATCGCACATTTAAATAGGGTTGTTAATCCTTATTTGTGTAATTAGCAGCATGAAAAATATATCATATAGAGAAAGCGAGCAAAGATCGCTGCCATTAGAATGAGAGCTGAACGATTTTTGAAAAAAAATCTAATTGCGATTTTTCTATTTTACCAATATTGCGATTGGATATGCGATTTTTTTATGCTCTTTATCTTCTGTATGAAACTGTTCTTTTCTGGAAGCGAGACCTCTGTTATGATGACACGAGGTGATGCATGAATTGATGCACTTCAATCACAATAGTATATTTGAAATTCCAATCTTGTAAACATCAGAACATAAATATAAATAAAAAAAATCTGTGGCTTTACCACACTCAGTTTTTCAGAAAATTCACTTTAAGAAACATCATTACATAAACATGTGGATTGCCCTTTTTAAACGCCATCTGTGAACTGCTAGACAGTCTTTAAATTAAATAAATAATAAAAAATAAATAAAAAATATACACACATCTTCCTGATCTCTCCAGTCAGTAACATTACACACAAAGTGCAGAAAAATAAAGGAGAGCAAATACCTGCCTGTACATCTTTGAAAATGTTTAAGTAAATCAAAGTTAACACAATAACAATTGTAAAAAAAAAAAAATATATATATATTTATTGAATTAAAAAATGAATTTATATGTCATTTTAACACGAGTATATTAATGAATTACTTTTTTATGTTTGAAAGTCTATAGGTTTTGACATAAATGCAGATATAAATATAATAAAAAAAAAAAAATTATCGATTTTCAAATATTGCACCTGTCAATACAGAATGAAATATTATGTTGACTATTTTGCCGTCTATACTGCCGACGTTGTCTTTGCTGTATCAGTAGGCTATATATTTATGTTTATAAACATATAATATGTGTATATATATATATAAATAAACAGTGCCTATGTCCCAAGATAGCCCTCCCTATACGTCACCTAGCAGCAGTAGCGCCGCGATAGACACGTTTCTGGTGTGCAAAGACACAGAAAACCCCACGCAGCTGAGAAGCAAAAGAAACGCCACGCTTTAATCACGCAGCCAGTGTGTCGCCGGCCTAACGCGTCATTTACTCGCGAATGTCAAGGGCATGTCTAAACGCAGCCTTTGCGATTACAAAATTCATGTTTTATCATATCACGATATTATCGCAAATGCAATTAATCGTTCAGTCCTAATTAGAATCACTGAAGCTAGCAATGAATCTCTTATTGACATGTATCAGTAGGGGTAAAATCTCTGCGTGGCAGGGGCAGCTGCCACTCGACCTGTCACTCAACCCGTCACCACTAGGGGCAGCTGCCACTCGACCCGTCAAGGATACATGCACCTGCCACTCTACCCGTCACCGTTAAACGCGCCTGCCTCGGGACCAGTCACGGATATATGCGCCTGCCTCGGGACCTTACACAATATAGTAGGTGTTTTTTAAACGAAATGCAGCACATATCCCCTGTAGCTTGCGGGCAAGAACGCACAATAGGTCAGTATTCACCATTAACTAAACGCTTTTCACCTGCCTTACAGCTACCTGACACTCCGACTGATGCATATGATCAAATAGACAGATAGACATGCATCCCGCGTTTACTTCTACTCTTGTTTAGCCTACTTATTTGCCACTTTATATTTTTTCCGCCATTTTAATCTGGAGCGCGAGTCTTGACACCTAGGTACTAAGTGTTGCGCCAGCCACAACCTAGCGTCGTGCCTGCCTCTAGATCTCTCACTGTTTAAATCTACCAGACACTCAATTTGATGCACGTGACGTGTGCAAACAGACAGTAAAATACTGCTCTTGTTTGCCATCTTATTTTACGTTTTATTTGCTCTTTTTGTTCATAATGGAGCGCGCGTGTCGGCTCCACCTAAGCGTCTTATGGCGCTTTTCCACTGCATGGTACGGTACGGTTCGGTACGGCACGCTTTGGTGCTTTTCCACTACATGGTACGGCTCGGCACGGCACGGCTCACTTGTGGCGCTTTTCCACTGCATGGTACGGTACGGTACGGTACGGCTCGCTTTAAATGGTACCACCTCTGTTGAGGTTCCAAGCGTACCGTACCGATACTAAAATGTGACGTGGAGCACAGTAGATCACTGATTGGTCAGACAGACAGAATCGTCACTATCTATTTGCGAGACATCAAACCCGCTAGATTTAAATAGCCAGTAACAGCCACCGCTGTAGCACCTGTTTTAAAACTACTTGCTTGAAGAAAAAAAACTTCCAAAAAAGAAATGGCTGAATCGTGGTCAGTGGACGAGAAGCACAGACGTTCCTCTTGTTGGTTGCCGAGGAGCGGATACACTATAACGATCAGTCATAATCCCACCCACTTTGAAGCGGTACTAACTGCAGTGGAAAAGCAACCGAGCTAAAGCGAACCGAGCCGTGCCGCGCCGCGCCGAGTCGTACCACGCAGTGAAAAAGCGAAGCGAGCCGAACCGTGCCGCGCCGAACCGTACTGAGCCGTACCGAGCCGCACCATCCAGTGGAAAAGCGCCAATAGCTTAGCTTAACCACCACAACTTAGCTTCGCGCCTGCCTCAAGATCTCTCACTGTTTACTTGTACATGTGCAAACAGACTTATTTGCCATCTTTTCTTATATTTTATTCGCTCTTTTTGTCCATAATGGAGCGCATGTCACCTAAGTGTCGCGCCAGTCACAACTTTGCGTCGCGCCTGCCTATCTCACTGTTTACATGTAGGCTACCACTAGACACTCCGATTGATGCACGTGTATAAACGCACAATAAAATACTGCTCTTATTTGCCATCTTATCTTATATTTATTCGCTCTTTTTGTTCATAATGTCGCGCCTGCCTCAAGATCTTTAACTGTTTTACTGCCTGATACTCTGATTGACAGCTGAAGTGAAAAAGCAGATGAAGATTTCTCACTACACCGATTTGTTTGTTCGATTTTTATTTCATTTTTATTGCAGAATATCAACATTTAAGGATGAGGTCTTTGAATTTGCATCAGTGAAAACTGCAAAAAAAAAAAACCTTGTTCAGGCAAAGAACAAATTTTTATTTTAATAATTAAAAAGAAATATAAATTTTAATAATCATTACTCACCCCTATATTGCATGGTTTTACCAATTGGTTACTCTACTTTTGGCCGTTAAAAAACAGTTGTCATTTGTCTTCACATTTCAGTTGGGAAATCCATTTAGTCCTTGTTATTAAAGCTAGAGATGCACCGGTCAACCGGCCCTAAATCGGAATCAGCCGGTTTTGCTCTAAACACACGAGCAAACACGCGGTTTTTCATTTTATTTTGGCCAATCTCAATTCCGAGAAAATGCTGTATTGCTGCTGTTCCATAAGTGCCACCTACTGTCAGAGAGGGAATTTGCATTTTCATTCAGCTACCACCCATTGATGAAAGATGCAAAGGGGTAATGTGATCAGGGTAATTTCATATGTGAATAACCCCACATATCTGTCAGTATTAACAAAGAAATGGTGGCACAAACACAAAATATGTGGTTTGAAATCATATTGATGTAAATTGAGGAGAACAAGGGCATTGGTGTATCACTTTAAGGAACCTTTTTTTTAGATCTGCTTAGATTATTTCTTAAATCTTTGATAAGAAAGTGTTGAATTTAGGGCTGCACGATTCATGCTAAAATGTGAGTCAGGATTTTTCTCCATGGGAATTGAGATCACGATTCTCTTACACGATTCTCATTTTTTCATCCAAAATGTATTGCACTCAAGTAAAAAAAAAAAAAACAACAACAACAAAAAAACACAGGACATACAGTAGCTATAATAAAGTGCAGTAACAAAAAAAATCTAAATTGTTTAAGCTGGTGTTTTGGGGTTGTGCTAGCCTATGTAGCTGTCTGTGTATTACATGAACTAAAAGAATGTGTAGGCTATATATAGTATTTTCTGGCTAGTTTACTTTAGCTTTTTTTATAATACACCATACTTTCACACAAACTGAATAATTTAAAACAAGTTTAAATGGGTAGCCTAAATCTTCTATAAATATTTTTGAGTCTTCATTTTCTTTTTTTGCCTACTTCAGTTCTTGTTAAAACTGACTAGACATGCTTATTCTGTGTGAAATTACTTTTTGTGTGAAATCATATTTATTTTGTCCATCAAAAGTGTGCTTTCACTTTAATTGAGCGTGAGCAGTGCAGCAAAGTGCCAAAACCCGCGTTTCACTGCTGCTCACACGCTGCTCCTGCTGCCGGTGTGAATGCACTCATTGATTAACATCCAAGCCCAAAAAAATATGCGCTGCTCACGTGCATCAACTTTAATTTAGACATTCCCTGATGAAATGGCCGTATCATTGATTGGTGAATTAATAGTGTTTTGTTATTGTGTGAGTGTGACCAATATAACGCATGAATGCAGCATGATCTGAATGCAGGGAAATACACAGAAGTGAATCGCCATCATTAAGAAATGAGATCGCATTTATGTTTGAATCGAGATTGTGATTTTTTTTCGATTAATTGTGCAACCCTAGTTGAATTTCTCAAGCCACAGTTGTTTATGTGCAAGACATCGCCTTTACATAGCTGGACTCCAATCAATTTAATTTGTGACTTGAAGATTGTTGATTGCTTCATCAGTAATGTAGGGGTGCCAATGGAGTAAATGCATGATAATTTCTATTTTTAGTTTTTTAGTTTTTTATAATTTTCTAATTTTAGTTGTTGTTTTTTTACTGGTGTTTGCTAAGGCAACTGCTGCTTGGCTGGCACAGTAAAAGAGGACCATAGATGCTAAAATATAATATAGTTTTTAGTAAGTGTTTGATGTTTGAAAATGTGAGTTTGTGTTTTTTTTTTCTTTCTTACTTTGGGAAACTCCATTGATGCTGATATCATGAGTGCAAACGCATGTACACAAGACACATTCTCGCCCTGTCTGTTTCAGAGAGCTGAGACAGAAGACACCCTCCACACTCTTACTTAATGGTTGGTCTTTCCTGTTTTTCTGCCTCCTCCAGTTGCTTCACTCTTCTGACTCATCAGGGACTTGAGGGATACGAGGAGGTACAAAGGCTTGGTCTTAAATGTTCAGCATTTGAACACAAGTCATGAGTTTAACAACAATTTGCCAGTGGAAGTTAATATTGTCAGAAATAGTGATATGTCAATATTTATTGATACTGAAATATCTGAAATGCGCTTACATGTGCTTTATAAGGCACACACGCACATTTGCACATACACGTAAGGTCTTTCGCTCTCTCCCTCTCTGCCGCGCGTGATACACGGTTTGGAGCTCGCAAGCTCTGGATTCCGGGAGATTTCAAGTAATTTGCGGGCATCAGGGAGCCGCTATCAATATGCAGGAGACACCCGGATCTTCCGGGAGACAGGATGTCAACTCCATTTGGCAAAGCGCGCAAATAACGACACCTTTACGCTTGGGACTAAATTTGAAGTATTCCCATACCTTCGATGATTTAGTGCGAGCTGTTTTTTTAGGACTTTTTCTTTTGTTGGGGCTTTTTGCATGGCTTTGTTGGAAATTCTGTGAAGAGGTTGCTGTTTCGTCCTCCATTCTGCAATGTTTCGGTCTCCCACGTGTGTGCGGCGAGCTGTACTGCCGGGAACGGTGCAAAAATTAAAAAATGAAGCGTCGACAAAAAAATATGACATCAACGTCATCGGCGCGCCGCTACAGGCCTACAATACACCAATACCAGTTGTGCGTTCTCTCTCTACCCTCCGACGGCGAATTGACAGTTTGACACACCCGCAACTCCTCTCACTCGTCTCATTTGCTCTGTTTGAAGTGTTGGTGTTACAGGTCCTGAATTTTGGCTCGGGTTGTGCTTTTGTGCATATTGTTGTGCGGGGTTGTGCATATTGTGCATAATTTTACTCATTTCCGCATGTTTCATGCTCACAACTAAAGCATGCGCACCACTGATCTAAAGAAGTGGTGCTCCCACATAAAGCCGACTATCAATCAGCTCGCAGGTAGCAAATTTAGTTAGTTTTCCTGGCTTATTGCGCTAAAACGGTCAATTGCACACAAAATTGTCAAAATGCCGGGTTTGGTGAATATTCAGATAAACAGTCTGGAACAGAAGTTTTGGAATATAAATAGTTGAGAAAGAAAACACATGTTGTATAACAGTATGGATCTGTGCATAAGCTCTTAAAGTGACAGCAGCCTAATAAAGTACCCTGCTGTCATGTTAATCAGAGAATAAAAGACAAATAAAAGGTCAATCTTTGCTCTTGACTGAATAACTTTTGTAACTTTAATTGTAAGCATTAATCAGTATTTCATTTTTACAATGAAGACTATACAGTGTTATTTCATTTTACTTTATTTAATTTCTGAATACTAATACGAATACTACTGTTAAACCCGCCTGAAAAACATAAAACATATGTATTTAATGTTTTTTTATTCTATTGCTTTTTATTTGTGATATTGTTTGCAATTCGCTTTTGATATTTTTTTTGTTCATTACTAACCGTCTACTTGTCTTTTTTTTAAATTAAAAGTTTCAAATAAAGTCTCCCTGTGCTGTGTGTAAGCTATTGCAACAAAATTACCCAAATTTAAAAAAAAAAATACGAGATCATAATAAAACTGTCTACAGCAGTATAAATGGCAATTTTCATGACAACACTACTGGAAGTCTCTTTTAATTAAAAGTGAAATGATACCCTTCCAAAATAGGAATTAAAATTGAAGTTGGGGTGTGCGATATCACAATATTAGATCATGAACGATAAACTTGAAGGTCTTGAAGGTCATGAAGGTCTAACTCTAGCCTTTTAACGTAAAATGGTCCCAATTCCAAACATAACTCTGGCCCACTCGCTTCAGTTCACCTCGTGTCTGCTTGAGCAGCACGCAAGTTTTATCGATTAAATTATTATCGAAAATTAATCAGCTGTCAAATAATCGTTAGCGTCCCTAATTAAAATGTCTTTACGATCTGCCTCTTTGAGAGATCATAGAATCTCAGTCGGAGTTCTGATTCCCACGTCCCAACATACTGTACAGTGTGACGTACATTAACATCACGTTTAGCACCGTAGTGGTAGGGTTGGGCATATATACTGGTAGACATGGTTACGATCACGTCACAAAAGTATTAAAGCTTTGCCCATTTAAACTTTAAAAAAGATTTTACTTGTTTAGACATGCGTTTTTCTGGGGACACACACTGGAAGTTCATATTTCACGTCTCATTGCGCTTAAATTGTCAAATAAACAAAAGGTTTACATAAACACAGTTGGATATGTCTTAAGTGAATGTAAACAGCTGAGATAAAATCAGATGTCTGTCAGTATATTGGATCCGTTCATGAGGTGACAGAAGCTAGTATCGCATAGGTATCGGCAGAAGGTCTGGACTCCATCGCAGCTTTAATTGGCCAAGGACTGCCCAAGAGGACTTATGTAAAGCAATCTTGTAAAGCAACCAATCACAGTTTGTTTTGTTCTGTGTCTTGTTTTGGGGCATAAGAATTTAAAATCGATGTCCCTATGATAACTGACTGGCATGCATCTAATAAATTATTCATTCAAGAACGTGGTGCATATATATATATATATATATCAACAATGGCGCCACAAACACACTTTTGAAAATCCAGCGTTTAATCGATCCTGATAAGCGCTCATTGTCACAATTCTAAACACGACAGCTTTCTTCTCCCATGAGAGGGTTTGGCATCACAACGGCTTTATTTCCAGGCGGACCATTAAACAATGCTACACACCAGTCTCCCAAAAATCCTGTAGACCTCAATCAATCAGATGACGACATCAAAACTCCAAAATGTTTCCTATTTTGTGTGCGTTATGCATCAGACGTTCAGCCAACAGGCCATGGGCATGACGTCTAAGGCTGAGAATAGACAGCAGCTTACCTGCTGACGTTTGTGTCATTAATGTTAAACAACAATAAGCAAAGAGAAAATCTTTCACTGCACTTGACTTAATAACTTCTGTAGCATCATTGTATTTTTAATTCATACAGTCTATGCAGTGTTTTTTGGATCATGTCTGTGTAACCCAGTAGGTTATAAGTATGCTGGTTAATACCTCAATTACCTCAATTTATTAGCTTGTATTTAGGTTTAATTAAGAGATAAAAATGTGAATTAACCTTTCATCTTTGTTTGTGAGTATACGTGTATTTGTTCCTTTAAGAGCGCGCGTGCATGATATACAAGTTTGATCGATGTGTACATGTGGAAAACGTGGCTTTAACCATCAAGTTAGGTGTTTGATTATTTTATTGGGTTATGTGGATTAAGTCCCACCCTCACTAGTGTTTTGTGTAACGTGAGTGGTTGTTTGGGAGATGAGAGTTTTTTTGACAAGGGAGAGACATAAGAGCGATGCGCTTGTGGTTGGAGAGTGATTTGATTGACGTATTTACAGGTTAAAAATATCTTTAAATCGAATGTAGATCTGATGTGAAGGACTGACACAGAGGTGAATCGCTTTTGTGTGCTTGTTTTTAGTTCGCTGCCAGTGTTTTACGGTCAGTTTACCGAGTTGGTTAATCGGCCGTCTGGTCTTATACAGACTGTGTTTAGTGTAACATTCACTGTGTATAGCAGTGCCTCTGAACGTTAACGCTATCACGTTCAGTATACCGACTGAAGACAGTTATCGCTGTTGTTTACATTCAACGTGGGATCACTGATGACCAGATAGCGCCCCAGATACCCGAGTTATTTGGGGTTCCTCTGGCGACGTGGGAGGAGCGCTTCGTTGGGTCAACGAGCGAGCGAGAGGACGAAGAGCAGCACGAGGCCTACTTCAGGATCGGGAGGATCGCTGCATCGTTTCCAGTGGAATTGGAGGTATTTGTGTTGTATTTGTTTGTGGTCAGGAGAGTGAAGGGGCCATTTGTCGGTTTCCCGGCCACCACGATCACAAGCCACGTTTCAGGCCTGCTACGGGATGGGTTTGAGTGAATGACTGGTGTGTGTGTGTGTGTGTGTGAGCCCACTGCAGTGAATATTGTGGCATATATCCTTTCTCAGTGCACTAAACTGTAACTTTTACACTCAGGGTGTGTTCTTTATAATTTGTGAGGTATTTCATACATGTATTTAACTTGAGTTTATCGGTATCCTATATACTTATTTTATTTGTTCTGAATCCTGGTTTCATTAGTACTGGTATCTGAGAGATTGCCTTTCGGGGTTTAAACTGTGTTTTGTTTTTCTGTGAATGTGATCGTGTGAACCAGTTACATGTTTAAATTCATTTATTGAGCCATTTAACATTGATAATTCATTTCATTAAATCATTTATTTGTCTTGTACTCTTACCAGAGTGTTGTTTTTTTCAGGAGGGTTTTCTAACTTTATCAGTCAAGGGACGTCAAGAGTTAATTCTGAGTAACTTCATCACATGAGAGTATTGATTATTATTCTATTTTTCTACAATAAACTTCTTCGTGTAGTGACCATATAGGGGCCTAACTACCACATCTGTAGGCATATAGTTAATGAATTTGGGGCGTTCCCTATTTAGTCACAAGAAGGACAGGTAGGGGGCGTTACATAACGTGGGGGCTCGTCCGGGATCTCCCTCCGTGAGTCACACAATAGTTTGCTGCAAGAAAGAAGAAAAAGAAAGAAATTATGTTCAACACACCCCTATAATTACATCGTAATTAACTGGAAAGTGCATAGTGTTAACATGGCTCTAACAAAAGACTCCAGTCTCCAAGCAGAGTTGGCCAACTGGTGCAAAGATGCTAGCATTGAAGAGACTCATGCTTTAAAGGGGTCATGAACTGGCTTTTTAAAAAAAATTATATTGTTGTCTGAGGTCAACTTATGACGTTCGCTTGGTTTTTACATTCAAAAACATCAAAATGAATAAGTAATAGGCTATTTTCTACCCTAGTTTTGAGCCTAGCTCAAAAACGCTTGGTTTTTATGGGCGTCTCGCATTGAAGACTTGGAAGTAAAGGCCCACTGCTGTGAGTGGATAACAGTTTTGCATAATAATGAGTTTCAACTCACTCGTCAGTGCACGTGGGGGAAATTGTTTTGAAAACTTCCAATGTTGTAAAATGGCAACCGGAATGATTCGCCCATACATGTTCGACCCAGAGTCCGATCCCGAATCGCAGGACAATGAACCAACAACACCTCAAATACAACGGATACTTCAGCCTGTTACAGCGTGGTAAGTTATTGTTAATTGTTTATGCTACTTCTAATGTAGGCTATCTTTAATGTTTTTATAGAAATTTTACTCACATAAGTGTGTTGCACCATTCCTGTCGGATCCAATATAGAAGGCACAGCACCGTTTTTCAATCTTAATCGGTCTGCAAATCCTGTCTCGACCTGTGTCTTGTTTACAAAACAGTCCTCGGCGAAATGAAGCGTACAAACGGACAATGTTTTACCCACATCAGCTGGAACTTCATTAAAAATAAATTTTAACCATGCATTCCTATTGGAATCCAGAGGAAGCTTATGCAGCAACTGTCTTCTTCCACAACCAGGCACTGCACAATATTTAGTAAACGGCATGTTTACTGCTCGGTAGCTTGATCCGGTTTGTCATCACGAGGTAGGCCTATGTTATTTAGCTATGCCTGTAATGCGCGAATCGGTGGGCGGGGCTAAACCGGCCGTGTTGAAGTAGGCGTTGATCTTCTTCTGCGGGGGTGGTGTTTTATCCTCTTTGACGTCATAGTTCCCCAGTTTGAAAAACGAGTCGTTTGCTGAGCCTGGTGTCAATAAAAGCATTTATTGGACTAACAAGGACGTTTTCAGTTCTGAAACTTACAGGATATTCTTATAATATGGTGACCTCTTAGATGTCAAAAGCTCAAGGAAAATTTGATTTCTCAGTTCATCACCCCTTTAATGCTGTTAAACGTACCTGTTCACACCGAAGTGGCCGAAATTGAAGAGGTGATGGAAGCTGTAAAAGCTCTAGGGAGAGTTCGTGTAAGGGACACGAAGGAAGGACCCACTTCAAATTACCTGCTGGTGTTGTGTGAGTGCAGACAAGCCATTGACCCAAAGCACATACCTCCTGAAGTGTTCAGGGGAGAGATGAGAGAGCCATGGACCGTCATAGTAATGCGGACCCACAGAATGTCTGCAAGAGCTAAGGCCATACTATTCCACGAAGATGAAATGGCCAGCGTGTCTGTTATCCAGGAACTCCAGGCCGAGCTTTAAGAATTGAGAACCCAAATAATCGGGGCTGAGGGCAAAGATGTTTCTACTTCATCATTAGTGATTAAAACCAAAGAAAAACCACTCAAGAGACCTGAAAAAACGGATGATTCGCAAGTCCAAGAGTTAAAGAAACAGGTCCAACACCTACAGCAGCAGTTGGCTGTTCTGAGTGTCAGTTCTACTCCTTACTCACCTCATGTGCCAGGGCAGCGGCCAAAACCATGCCAGTCTGTTCCCGCGGGGTTAAGCTATCAGTCAGCCCGATCAAGAGATGACTACTTCTGCTACAAGTGTGGAGAAGATGGCCATATTGCCACAAAGTGTCAAGCTCCACCCAATTCGGATCAAGTGATTCAGAAGCTGATTTGTTCTTTTTGGCAGGCCAAGGGAGGAAAGGGGGAGATGGCTGACACACGAACTAGTCAAAACCCAGCCTGTTTCTCTAAAAAGAGTCAGACCACCCTCCATGAATCCAGCCACCTTCCTAAAGGACTAGTAGGACCAGCATCCACCGTAAAAGTGAAGCTTAATGATCGGGCATGTCAAGCCCTGTTAGACAGCGGATCACAAGTGACAATTGTGTTTGAAAGCTGGTACTCCAAAAACCTGCCTGAGGTGCCTATTCACCCGTTGACTGGATTATCCATATGGGGCCTCAGTTCTTCCAGTTACCCTTATAAGGGTTATATCATAGTGGATGTTACTTTTCCTGCCTCGGTCACTGGGGTTGAGGAGTCATTGTGCATCCTGGCTCTTGTATGTCCTGAGTCTCAAGGTCCTTCCCAGCTACCAGTTATTATTGGTACCAACGGCAGCTTCTTCACACGCCTTGCTGCTCTTAGCCAGGATACAGAAGGATCCAGTGTTGCATGTGCGTTGAGAATCCAGACCCGACAACCTGTGATCCCTCTGTCACAGCAGAAAAAGCCGGACCCTTTTCCTGATTCACCTGAAGGAGAAGTTCGATGGATAGGACCTGGCGATTGTGTAGTTCCCCCGAGGGGAGAAGTTTGTGCTGTCTGTAAATTGAAGACTGACAAGCCTTTAAGAAAAGATATATTTGTGGTAGACACGCCTGAGGACGCTAGTCTTCCAGCTGGAACATTCATAACCCCAGTGGTACTACCTTCATCCGCCGTAGAAGGACAACGCATCCAGGTGATGATCCATAATGAAACATCAAAAAATATCTCCATTCCGGCGGGAACAGTAATTGCAAATGTATATCCAACTGACACACTCACTGCCAGGTCTGAAGAACAGAGCTCTCAAGCAATAGACCCAAGTTTGTTTAAATTTGGTGAGTCGTCCATTCCTGAGGCCTGGGAACGGAGACTGCGCCAAAAGTTGGCCACCAGAGGTGATGTATTTTCTGTTGAAGAATGGGATGTTGGATTAGCTCGTGGAGTGGAGCATCCCATCAGACTAAAAGACCCAAAACCGTTCCGAGAACGCTCCAGACGCATCGCTCCTTCAGACATCGAGGATGTAAGACGTCACATCAAAGACCTGTTAGCAGCAGGAATAATTACAGAGTCAAGGAGTCCGTACGCATCACCCATTGTGGTAGCATCGGAAGAAGAGTGGGGCAATAAGAATGTGCATCGATTATCGCACTCTAAATGCTCGTACTATCCCTGATCAGTACACTACTCCCAGGATCGATGATGCCTTAGACAGTTTGGCTGGTAGTAAATGGTTTTCCGTGCTGGACCTCCGCAGTGGGTACTATCAGATAGCCATGGCGGAGGAAGATAAAGAAAAGACAGTGTTTATCTGTCCCCTGGGATTCTTCCAGTTTGAACGGATGCCTCAAGGGATCACTGGAGCTCCAGCCACCTTCCAGCGGCTCATGGAGAAAGCTGTTGGCGACATGCATCTCCTCCAAGTAATAGTAAACCTGGATGACATCATTGTGTTCGGACGCACCCTTGAAGAACACAAAGAGAGGCTGTTAAAAGTCCTGGACCGTCTGAGAGAATGTGGCCTGAAAGTGTCAATAGATAAGTGCCAGTTCTGCCAGCCTCAAGTTCGGTATGTGGGTCACATTGTATCAGCTGCTGGAGTATCACCAGACCCAGCCAAGGTTGAAGCCGTAACACGCTGGAAAAGGCCCACTGACCTCAAAACATTGAGGTCGTTCCTGGGGTTTTGTGGATTTTACCGGTGATTCATAAAGGATTACTCCGTCATTGTAAGACCTTTAATAGAGCTCACTAAAGGTTACTCACCAACATCTGGGCAAAACAGCAAGTCAAGTGATGGGAAGATATACTTCAGAATATCGGAACCCTTCGGAGAGCGTTGGGACGACTCTTGTACAGCACCTTTCTATAAAATCATTGACTGTCTCACCCATGCCCCAGTACTTGCTTTCGTGAATCCTGCAAAGCCTTATGTACTACATGTAGACGCTAGTCTGAGTGCACTGGGGCCCGTGTTGAATCAAGAGCATTCGTAAGGGTTGAGGCCTGTGGCTTACGCAAGCCGGAAACTGAGTGCCTCAGAACAAAGCTATCCCATACATCAGCTAGAGTTCTTGGGACTCAAGTGGGCGGTAGTGGATAAGTTTCACGACTACCTATATGGAGCACAGTTTGTGGTGAAGACTGACAACAATCCACTTACCTATGTGTTGTCAAGTGCCAAGCTGAGTGCGACGGGTCATCGGTGGTTAGCTGCATTAGCTACATACAACTTCAGCTTGCAATACAAACCAGGAAGTCATAACATCGATGCTGATGTATTGTGGTTCATCATCCAGACTGGTGGATCCATTGGGTGTGTTACCTGAGAGTATTCCCGAAGCCTTCTCTTGTCCCACAGGTTTGGGGCTTAGTCAAATGGAACAGTTGAGTACTACTGAGTTGAGGAAAGCTCAAGAGGAAGACCAGGTAGTTGGTGTAGTAAAGCGAGAAGTGGAGTCAGGAAGGATTCTTACTGGTGCTAGGAGTTCTGATGCTACCATTACTTTGTTACAATGGCAGGGAGACAAGTTAAAGATCAAGAGTCAACTTCTGTACAGGGTTACCAAAAGTTCCTGTGGTAGAGAAACGACACAACTCGTCTTACCCGAGAAGTACTGGGCTACTGTGTTACAATCATTGCACGACAACTCTGGTCACTTGGGAGTTGAGAAAACTACGGAACTTGTGAAAGATCGTTTCTATTGCCCTGGAATGTGTGCATACATAGAGCAGTATGTCAAGGATTGTAGCCGGTGTGTAATGAGAAAGACGTTACCCAAGAGAGTTGCCCCACTGAATCACATACACAGCAGTGGGCCATTTGATTTAGTGTGCATGGATTTCCTGTCCATCGAACCTGACTCAAGAGGGATTGGAAATGTACTAATTGTTACAGACCATTTCACCCGTTACGCTCAGGCGTTCACCACCAAAGACCAGAAAGCTCTGACTGTGGATAAAATACTGTGTGAAAAATTCTTCATTCACTATGGTTTACCTTCTCACATCCATTCAGATCAGGGTATAGATTTTGAGAGTGGTCTCATAAAAGAGCTACTAAGTATGTTGGGAATCCGAAAGTCCAGAACGACTCCCTATCATCCTCAGGGAGACCCACAGCCAGAATGGTTCAACAGTAACACTCGTGGTGTTTTCAGCATCTATGAGGAGGATATGCACACATTTGAACTTCATTGCAGAGCTTTTATGAGAGTCACTTCACAAGAATTTTACCATTTCATTTGATAAAACTATCGTCATTCATTCGTATCATATACACACTCACAAACTTTAAAGTCTTCATGACAACCTGTCAAAATCAAAGTTTTTTATAACTTGAAAAAAATATAACAGAAATATATTACTATTGCACAGTAGAGTTAAGGCTGAGCAATTTTATCGATTCTGCGATATAAATCGATATTTCTTTTCCACAAGAAAGTATCGATTTTTAAGCCGCGAGTATCGATACACAAGTCCCATGCAAATACCCCGTGTTTACCCCCATTCGCTTTAAAGCTTGGACGTTTTCGGTTCTGCTGTCGGTACTGGAGAAAATAGAAAATACGCGTAGGCTACTATTTATTATTGATATAAAGACGTAATCTTGAACATGTTTATATCGCCAGCCAGTTCTATATATAATAATATTAAACCATTTGTCTGTGTGGCAACTTTGCTATTCGCAGTCCAGAAGAGAGAGAGCGATCTCTCACGCGGAGCCACAGTGCGCGCGCACAACACGGCACGACAGCCCTTCTCAATGACTGACAATGAGGACAGAACTAAACATTCAAACGTGGTTACACTTTAGATCTGGGATAATATTCTAATTTTATTTTAGATTCGGCTTTCAGAGATTATAAAAAGAAGATATTTGAGATGAAACCAAACAAACTGCATTATGTCTAGAGCAACTTCCTTCCCTTCACAGCGATGCGCTGTCATTTCTTCCTAAAACCCAAACGTACCGTCAGCACGATCGGTGATTGTTGTAAAATGCAGTCTCTACTGTTGCTAAATTGCGGACGCGTTTAATCATTAAAAGAGCTATTAAAAGCACAAACATCTGCCCAAGAGTTGTTCATAAGGCGACGCGCACTCCGAAATGGACTGCAACGAGACAAGAAAAGTATAGGCTACTTAACTTTGGGCTTCATGTGCGCATCTAAACTATCTAATATACATAATAATATAAAACATAGACTAGGCTACCACCAGTTTACATTCTATAGATCAGCTTATTCAGGTTTTTTGTATAACCTATATGAATAATATATTTAAATAGCAGTTTTATGACAATTTAGATAAAAATAAAATTAACTTGTTTTTCTTCACTCATGCCTTTTTGTAAATAAACACATTAGTGGACATTCTAGCTTTAACATCAAAGCATTAAGGTGTGTGGGGAAATCAGTTACAGTGGAGGTAACCAATGCAGGTTTATGATCACTGCAGGTTTAAGATACAGACCACTGTAATCAATATCTGTCTTTGACAACCAACGTGAGATTTTGTTGTGCTTACATTTACAGCTATAGAAGCAGGGGGCGCTTTTTCAAACCTTTTTGTTCTGAAATTGGGCACTCAGACAAACTGTAATTAGGTATACAGGTGATTTTATCAATTTAAAGGAATTTAATGACTTCAAGTATTTAAATATGTTATTTAAGGCTTTCAGGATGAGAATGGGAGCTTGTGCTCAGGTCAGGACAGGTATAAGAACTTGATTTGGCTTTCCTGACAGCAGAAGTATTTTACTGCTACCAAAATTAAATATCCTCCTATTTCTTTTTTTTCTTTTTCTTCGTTTTCTTGTGTAGCCCAAAGAAAATAGATAGATTGCATTTTTATGAACAAATATTTTTACCAAGATTGCCCCCTTTTGCATATTAGTACATTTACATATTATTATTATTATTATAACAGGGACAATGGACAGTAAAGAACTGTCCCAGAATTAGCTACAGAGCTCAATTTCATCTGCAGTCCCTGGCATTTGACAGATGCTTTTATCCAAAGTGCCTTACATTGCATTTCAATGTACACATTTACATTCTTATCAGTTCTTGCTTTCCCTGGGAATCGAACCCATGACCTTAGTTTTGCAAGCGCCAACGGTTTGAGCTACAGGAAAAGTAGGAATTTATCTGTAAAACCAATCAACCCAACTCAAGATTTCTAATATTAAAAGTTAACATTTGATTGTGGAAAAGTTTACAGATGTGGTTCTTGATCAATGCAATTGTAATGAATATCTGTTAAAACAACATAACCTTGCTTCACAGGGACCAAATTACAGAAACGTCCTATCTTAAAGGTATTGTTCACTCAATTTAAAATTCTGTCTTCATTAAAGCTCCAGTCGGCAAGTCAGCAGATTGAGTGGACTTAGGCAAAATTTTGAATGTTTACAACTCTCATGCCCCTCCCCCACTATCAACGAATACCCTCCCACCGAGTTCGTGGCTTTGTGCTCGTCAGTGCCAGTGCACCAGATTTTCTGTGAACGCGCCCGTCTCATCAGCATCCATCAACACCATGAAGTATTTTGTTATTGTTGTTTTGTCATTTTGGAGTAGATAGTTACGAAATGGATTACCCACCAATTAAACGTAAATAAACACCATCGTCTGTCTGAAATGCTATTATTGATGTATGTGGCAGACATGGTCATTGTACATTTTTCTACTGCTTATATATCAGAGCTAGTAAGATAGCACATACAATAACAGTAGCTTTACTACTGTTCTTACTCTCGTAAGAAAGAGAGTAGCATTGATTCTTCCTAAAAGCCGAACTTTATCCCTTCACCTGGACATGTTTATCCACCTAACGTTACATTCACACGGATTTCAGTGCAAACAAACCTGCCCAACAAGTGCTAACGTTAGCTATCCATACCAACACATTAGGGCAAACATACTTAGATTACTAACATAACACTAAGAAATAAAGGTACTGGTTGATAAAGCACAATTACCTGTGGAATTACTATAACACTAAGAAATAAAGTAACTGGTTGATAAAGCACAATTACCTGTGGAGAAGAAATGTTGCAAGCTCTGCATCCAGCTTGAACCCAATTAAATCACGTAAATCTCTCCACCTTTCAAATGCCGATACGATGTTGATCCTGGTTTATTTACGCACTTTCTTTCTTTACTTCTTTATTTTCAGCAGGTGTTCTCTTTTCCTGTGTTGTTTTTGACCTCCTAGCTCTTGAGGTTAACCGAGGAATTGGAATCTTTTCCGCCATCACTCTTCATTACTGCGCGAACTTCAGGCGTGTGCATGTGATTGTAACGTGCGCGAGGGGTGGCGTGTGCACGACCTGTGATTGACAGTCAGATCTCACACACCCCTGCGCTGATTGGACCCGATGATCCGGGACGGGTGGATTTTTCCAAAACAAATAACACGCTCCAGGTGGAGTTAGAAGCTCGGTCTTTTTTCTAAAACCACTTTATTTATGTTGTTCTGTCAGATTATAGTGTCGATTTCACTGAATATGATCAAAAAATTGTTGCCGACGGGAGCTTTAACTCACCCTCATGTTGTTTCAAACATGCATGAGCCTCTTTAAATGTTTGGTTACTAATATTTGAAGATTATTGGTAACCAAACATTGCTGGTCCCCATTGACTTCCATAATATTGTTTTCCATAGTATGGAAGTTCCACACAAGAAAGAAACTTTGGAACAACATAAGGGTGAGTAAATGGGTGAAGTATCCCTTTAAGCCCCAAGTTATAATCTGACAAGTTCAGTGTTTTAAATTGGTTCCGAAATGAAATCACAGTGGTTACTTAAGACAAGATATTACTCTGACTGAAGTTGTTTCTGCAATAGAGCCTCAGGAAACCATTACTCATGTATGCAGCCATATATCAAGGCGGACCTCACACAGCAGGGGCACACTCACAGTGTCATTACATGGACATTTATCAACTTTATCATAGAAGGCTTTAATAAAATAAAGCTAACAGACATAGGCGTCGATTTCGGGGATGCGGTGATTTCGTACCACCAGATTTCGTCATGAGTCATTTTGTACCCACCACTTTTAACTTCCGTCCATATTAATTTGACTTTTGGTTCGATTTTTTGGACCGTTTTCAGTGGTTATGAGGAGCAATATGAGAGAGGAATTTGGCAATCATTGTCTGACCCAGCAAAACAAAATAAACTATAATATATTTTTTATTGATTTTTCTGTTCGCATTTATGAGGGAAAAAACAACGTGTCAGTTCTCGTTTACTGACGTGAGCGTTCTGAAAGCGGCACTAAAAGACTTCTTTAAAATTTTAACAGAGACCTCAAACAGAACAGCAGCCTTTCTTTACATTTATTTTCGTTTTGTATTAATTATATCTTAATTTTAATCAATGTTTCATGAACCAATTGTCTGGATTTATTTAATAAATAAGAAGTAAATATAGCAGAATCACGACATGGAGGCGCCGGCGAGTGAATTGGAGTTCGTCTCATAAATTAACCGAAACTCGGCGTATAATGTACATTCACATTCACAGCGTATTTAGACACATTTAGAAGCATTTATAATCATTACTTTTACCGGTTCTTTGTGGCAAGCTTTATGCGTGCGGTCGTGCGCTTGAGCACAAATTATGAGCTTTTGGCACTTTTTTTTTTTATAATTATTGACAAAATTTGAATATAGTAAAAGGTTTTTTTTTGTGTGTGAAAGTTTTGGGTGGGCCTGTTGAAAAGTGGGGCTGTGCCTGAGCTACAGGACATCGTCTTTGAAAACATAACCTGCGCGAAAGAGAGAAAAAAAATTAATACGTCATTGTACCCAGCATTTCTGAAAATGCACTTCCGAATGCGTCTCTGTCCCCAGCACATTTCAAACGAAACTGACGCCCATGATAACAAAGATAGATTGACAGGTGACACTTCAATGACTACCCTTTTAAATTGCTAATTTAACCCTTTACACTTTTTTTTTTTTTTTTTTTTTTTTTTTTTTTACATCAGCAGGGTTCACTTGGAGTGCTCCGAATGCAATGGGCAAACACAGTCCTCAAGGGTCAATGCCCTCTACCCTATAGAGTTCAGCTTCATTTAATTTTTTCTAAATGTAATACATTTTCAGTTAAATCAATTCTGATTTAAAATAGTAATGCATATGTTAACAAACTGACCCACTGTACCTTTTATCATGCAGATGATTTGTATGAATTTATAATCACAAGCTTGGATGTGTTCTGTCAGTGCTTGAGGAAGGTAAAGTAAGTGGGAAACTGAAAAAAAAAACGAGTTGGCTTTATAGCACAGTCACATTTCAGTAAACTGCTGGTTAGGTATGAAATATGCCACATGGTGTCCGGTAAGAGACTTGGTGAAAATATGTTGGAAATTTGAGAGTAACCTGTTTATTTGTCACCACAACAACTCGGTTATTAACAAGGATTGAATGGTTGTACTTAGTTGTGGGTGTATTAGTGTGTGGTTTTCTATAGAAACAGAAAATGCAGAGTAAATATTCTAACATTAAATATTAGAGACAACACGGCACTGACAACATACATTATACTTCATCTCATTAAACGACAAATTAAACCTCATGTAGCCTACTATTTAAATCGATTGCTGGACGTCGTAATGTTATTGTAGCCTACATAAATCTGATTTAGCATTTTATTAGCAACCCCCACCCCACCTGTTCCACCCACTTTTTAAAACAAAGTTACGTCACTGATTTTTATGTTTATATGTTTACTTAAATGTTATATGGTGTTTTACCAAAGTGTCTAATAATTTTTACAGATAAATTGCTTTAATACCAATTACCAAGGTGACCTGTAAAATACTTCTGCTGTCAGGAAAGCCAAATCAAGTTCTTATACCTGTCCTGACCTGAGCACAATCTCTATTCCTGAAAGCCTTAAATAACATATTTAAATACTTTAAGTCATTAAATTCCTTTAAATTGATAATATCACCTGTATATCACCAAACAAAAAGGTTTGAAAAAGCGCCCCCTGCTTGCTATAGCTGTAAATGTAAGCACAACAAAAGCTCACGTTGTTTTCCAAAGACAGATATTGATTACAGTGGTCTGTATCTTAAACCTGCAGTGATCATAAACCTGCATTGGCTAACTCCACTGTAACTGATTTCCCCACACACCTTAATGCTTTGATGTTAAAGCTAGAATGTCCACTAATGTGTTTATTTACAAAAAAAAATGAGTGGAGAAAAACAAGTTAATTTTATTTTTATCTAAATTGTCATAAAACTGCTATTTAAATATATTATTCATATAGGTTATACAAAAAACCTGAATAAGCTGATCTATAGAATGTAAACTGGTGGTAGCCTAGTCTATGAAAGGTACACCCCTCTAAGCTCACAGAAATGGTTAGACCCAAGTCTTCAGCAGCCAATGACACCGACCCGTTCATACTGATTTTTAACGCGTATTTCACGCGTATTTTACGTGTAAAATACACGTGAAATGCACGTGAAATACGCGTGAAATACGCGTGACATAATCAACGCGTATTTCACGTGTAAAATACACATGAAATACACGTGACATAATCAACGCGAATTTTTGCGTGTATTTTACGCGTATTTTACACGTGAAATACGCGTAAAAATTCGCGTGTTTTTGGCCCTCTTGGCTTTCCATATGCACCTCTCCAAAAATTTAACAACGCGTCAATTCTACGCGGACGCAAGCGCTGTGATTGGTCTGCTCAAACCGCTCCCTCGGGTTCACATGCTCCCTCTGCGTGCGTCAACGCGGACAACGACGCAGAAGTATAAATTAAAACCAAGGCGTAGTCTACGGCGTAGAGGCTCCGGCGTAGGTCCGACGCAGAAGTATAAATCAGCCTTTAGATCTGCACTCGGTCTTAAAGGGGCAGCGTCTAATAAACCTGCTGACGATGGAGCCATTAATGTGAATCAAACAACAAAAGGCACTCACAGCTCTTGAATGAATAACTTAAACTTGTCCACTCAGAGACATATATATTGGGGGGGGGGGTTGGGTGGGTTGGGTGGGTTAGAGGTGGGGGTTAGCTGTATATGACAGTATACTCACTACAAAAAACTAGACTACACCACTGCCTAGGGCTAAATATCACATGGGTACCGAGTCGACCGTTCTCTGGGATGCGTTTTCATGATAATCGAATGTAGCCAGTTTTAACGTTAGTTTTAGTTTAACCACAGATTAGCTTATAATGCTAGTGTATGTAAATAAAAATCGCTAGTTAATACCACTAACAAGGCTCAAAATAGCCCCACACTAACACGGAGGCACAGCTGAACTGTGACTATCAGCCAGGACATAGCACGGCGCATTCCAGAGAACGGTCGACTCGTACACAATGTGTTATTTAGCCCTATGTTCATTTTTGGCTGGAATTGTCCATTAAGTAAATCCTGACAAAAGAGGGTTTGCGCTGGTGCAAGCTGTTAGTAAATCTGGTCCTTAGTGTAATTGAAAAAAAAAAAGTAAAATAGTGTGAGATAATGCGCCATGTAGGCTAATACTCCCTTGCATTTATAAAAAATAATATAAAATAAAAAAACTTGTTACGAAAACACTGGTTTAAATTTTTTTTGTGCATTTTTTAAAATGATTATGTAAATTAAAATTGACTAAATAACTCATTTTAAATATTTGTAAGTCTTATTGGGGCCTCTCTGGAAGTTTCCTGAGGCTCTAAAGAGTGACCTTGGCCCTCTGGTTGAGAACCACAGCATTGCCACCAAAAATGTAAAAGTCAAAACAAAAAGTACAAATAAATCTAAATAAACTAATCTTTTAAAATAAATAGTTGAATGGTGGAACATCCTGGCCCTTCACTAGTCAGTAGCCTACATTTAAGGAGTAATCTCTGTTGGAATGGTCAGCAAAGATCTGTGTTGACACAGTAATCCAGTTCACTGAAGCCTGAACCTGCAACTTTACTGTAGTAGGCATTTGAAATGGAATTCATGCTGTGCCTGTACTTCATGTGTCACCCAGCATTCCTGTGTCATTTTCACTTCTGCAGGTGGAACTTTTCTGAGCTGTTTGCTTTGTACAGTTGTTCAGCACTTGGAATTGCATTATATTTGTCTATTTTCAGTCATGTAAAAGGGCATTAATTTGTTATTGTTTTGAAGAAATTTAACTTGACATTCAACAAAGACCTGAATGACCACAAATCTTCAGGCACATGTAATCATGCGCATGGCTGAGAGGCAGTTAGAAAAACAAGGCTGATCTGTGAACACTGAAATACAGGTCATGAACACTGAAATACGCTACAGTGTACAGTGTCAAAGACAGGAAAGGTGGAGGGTTGTTTGTGGTGAATGCTCAGGGAACATTGTAAAAGCCACGACTGTAAGTTCTAAAGACAGATACACCAAAAGCAAAGCATTTATGCCCAGTTTTAGCAATACTAATAAAAATATTAATATTTAACATAAATGGAGTCTATTTTACAAATTTACTGTTGGATTGCACACAATGACATTAAGTTGTGACAAAATATTCAATAATTGTAAATAATATTTTTTTAAAAATTACAAATATATAATAATATTTATTCCTTATACTACCTTACCTAACATCACATTTTTCATTGCTACAGTCAAATTACACTTTCTTCACTGGGGGTTTGAACCTCCATGTTCTGTAAAGCAGCTTTGGAACATTATGTATTGTGAAAGGTGCTATACGAATAAAACTGACTTAACTTGTACTGTTTGAACCAGAAATCAGATCACTGCACTGAGATCAGGTTTTCAGTAGTTGAAACCTTATTGTATATTTCAGTTAGGTACATTTATTTGCATGCAGGGTCTCATCATTATTCAGTGAAATTATACATGTGCACTATTGCTGTGAAAAACAAACAGTGCAGGAATAGAACGAGAAGCTCAAGATACAGTGTCCTGTTAGTTTAGCTCATGGTAATCATTGACATGGAGTCATCATAATGTTACTCCTGGCCTATTTCAAATAGCCTCTGTTTTAGCAGGCACACTACAGTATGTTTTTTAGTTTACTCCCCAGGCTTTCTTTAAGTGCTGTTGAGAGATTGTTCTGATCAATGCACCAAATTGCAAAGTGCACATGATTGCAAAAGAGACTGGTCCCAGTTTTAGCAGCTGCTTGAGTGATACCAGTTGCTTGAATAAAACTGATTGAGAACAAGTCTAACTGCAAATTAACTTGGGCCAGAGGCAAACAGAATGTTCATAAATTTAGTATATCATTTCAAAGCTCTTTTCATAATTTTTTCCATCACAGTATTATAAGACATGTGGCCATTAGAAGTTGGGCAAATAGTATTGCTTTAAGTATACATACATTTTATTTTGTAACATTTTACATTTTAGCTATCATACACACTCACTTGTTGAGGACTTGCTTTTTATTCGAAAAACATTGCAAGGCATCATCAGCTCTTTGTTATAAGCCAACTTTAATGATAATGGAGAGGAATGGCGAGGTTAGGTGTGCAATTGTCAAGTACACTTAATCACGTTTCTCAGGTTGGGTTAGGAAAAGTCACAGAAATGGGTAGTTGACAAATGAGCCTTTTTTTATTATTCAAATATTAGGCTTAACATATATTGAGTTCTGTTGTACTGACTCTTGAATTTCCAAAAAATATATGTGGACATTTAGATTTTTATTAGAAATTGGATTTATTCACCAATTTGTTGCATTCGTGCTTACAATTGTCATATGGTGTGACATAAAAGTAATCCTATATAAAATGAAAATGGTATATACTCTCTCTAAGTAACCATAAATCTTTGTCATTACTATCTTAAGATTTAAAAACATTTTGTGCGGATTTGTTAGAATTTGTATTTTTTCTAAATCATCATGCCAAGTAAGACATCAATCCTCAGCCTTTCCAAATATTTTACATTAATTATGTTAAACCCCGTTAAAAATCTATCAAAATGCTTGTGACGCTTGCTGATGCTGTTTCTCTAGTGTTCCATTGAATTTTTTCATGATTTATTACTAAAAATTATTTTTATTGTCACAATTCTGAATGTCTCTCAGAAACTCAGAAATGTGAGTAAATCAACCACCTCACGTCAAGAACATTCAACATGAACATTTTAAAATTAGAAGAGAGTGTGTGTTGTAACAACAATTATAATTGTTAAACAATAAAAATATTATCAATCTACAATTAGTCAATTGATATCAGATATGTATAGTGTTGTATAATTGTTCACATCAAACCATATATATCTTTAGAGGAATTTCAGGTCGTTCCAACTTGTGGAGAGAAGAGATTTGGGAAGAGGGGTGAAGGGAATGTAAATTAAGACAATACTGAGGTGATCAGATTTAGACTGACAGTGTGAAAAAGTGTTTTTGACCTTCTGAAATTTATGAGGCTACGAATATAGTTATTTTTTGCAATAGGAGTTTTTGCAAAATAGTTTCCATTGGGTGTATTTTCAATTAGCTCAATTTGAAGGGTAAAGGGTAATGGAAACACAGCACCTTCAAGTTGTATATAAGACAAAAAACATCTCTATTGCAAACCCCGCCACGTTGCTGTTGTTGTTTTTGGTGTATACCGATAGAAACCAATGCAGATATTACAGAAGACGACATGGTCACAATCTATTGTATTTATTTATTTATTTATTTATTTATTTATAGAACACTTTACAGGCTACACAGTAACTCCAAAGAGCTGGACATCCCAAGTACATAAAGCAATAATAAAAAAATAAAAACAAACAAAAATATTTTATATATATATATATATATATATATATATATATAATTCCCAAGGGAAGCGTATATAATGAAAACAAGACAGGACCCAAAATGGACCCTTGTGGAACCCCACTGGTGATAGGTGCTGGATAAGAAAAACAATTACCAACCCTCACTGTTAATGATCTTTGCTCCAATCAGATATCAAATCTGACACAAATCTGGATATGAACAGTTGAGATACTCAGTATGGACAGTTAATGGTTTAGATCAGATTCCAATCCCTATAGAAGGTGTCTGTTCTGTGTGAACTGTCATGATCTCTTTACTTTTTCCTCCTTTCCCTCAGGACCTCCTCTCTCCTTGCATGGTCCTGTGTTTTTTTGTCCTCTCTTTACTTGACATTTCTGCCAGACACAGACACAAAATTGCATCTTTTAATATGCAAAGCATGGCAAACATGGTGAAACATGGTTAAATTAAGTATAACATCGAAAAGGAATGCATTAGTTGTATGGGTAATTACCATTAATTACCATTAATTTTCACCATTAAATTCATTCAATATGTTTTGAATATTTATTTATTTATCATTAAATAGATGTATGTAATATTGTGTGACAAATATATCATATAGAGTGACTTGGAAAAACGGTCACACCATATGATACAGTGTCACACCATATGACGTTTTGTTCAGTTAAGCTAATCTCTTGGTTAACTAAAAACATCTAGCTTATACTTAGAATGTAAATTGCCACATGGCAGCAATGATTTCTAAGAATTAATTAGTAAAATTAGTAAAACAAAATGTTTAATTTTTAGGTAAATAATGTCATACCATGAGACACAAAAGATTGACCACCAGTGAGCATATCAAATTCAGTTTTTTAATTCAAAATTAAAAAGTCAGAACTCACCTCTTGACATTCCAAACCACTCCAGAGATGACACTGCAACTTGCTGGTTGATTGTGGACCTCTTCATCATAATGATGTCCAAATTATTCCCTGTTCAAAATATAGAAGGCAGTGTCACACCATATGACACCCATTTTATGGACAAAATGTATTTGGCCAGAACTTGTTTTAAAATCATGCACAGACATCAACACCTTATCTGTCCATTAAAAATACCCAATTCTGTTACTTAAACTTTAAATATATCAATTATTTATACTTTGCTGAGATATTTTGTCATATTAGTAAGGTCAGCCTATATGACAATTTTGATGTTTAGATAAATTTGAAGTAGAGGTCTTTATACACCAACTAGAGCTATGATATGCTGTAATAATATCTTGTCAGAGGAACAACATGGTTATATATTTTTAACAAATACCCATTTGTATTAGTACATGACATCATGGACAGGTAGAATTGCATGTCATGTTATCCACCCAAATACATTTCCATCCACTTCCTTTTCACATCACACATTTGTAAGCTAATGCTTTTTTGCAGATGAAGACCTACTTTTTATGCATTTAAGCATTGGATGTAAAATTGTGTGTGGATCTCTCTCTCTCAACTCCTTCTACAGCTATATTTTATTTAAGTGGAAAAAACAACATTATGCCAGTAACATCAAAATCAAGGGTAAAGAACGAGAACAGTTAATATGTTTTTTTTCCCCTTTGCACATATAGAGCAAAAATCAAAAGAAACAAACAAACAAACAAACAAAAAAGGCAAAACGCCAATGACTTTATAGATAGTGCTGATATAAGATTACAACACCACTAAGACTTCTCACTGTTCGTCCACTTATCTTGATATGGCATGAATTTACTTTTCATTTATTCCAAAAACTTTAGTTTCACTTTTCTGATTTGATGTTTGGTGGGAGTAGACCTTTATATTGAACATCAGCATCCTGATTCAGTCTTAATTTATCTCAGGCTAATAATCCTATTCAACCTGTTCTTTATTTGTTGCAGACGTGCCAAACTGCGATTGTACCTGGAGCAGTTGAAACAGCTTGTGCCTTTGGGTCCTGACAGCACCCGTCACACCACACTGAGCCTACTCAAACGCGCCAAAATGCACATCAAGGTACAAACATATCAGTATCTTTCTGACAATATTTTTGTTTACACAGCAGTAAAGAGGTTAGAGCAGCTTAAATCAGTTACAGTCAGAGGGGACGTTAATCAGGAACTTGCTAAAGGAAGTTTATGTCACTCTCCATGTTGCAACTCAGATAATCCACAGTTCCTAATGCGGTAGAGATGGTAATAAACCTCAGCTTAACATTATTCTTAAAGTCATAGTCTTTTTTTGTCATTTAAAGGGTTAGTTCACCCAAAAATGAAAATGATGTCATTAATGACTCACCCTCATGTCGCTCCAAGCCCGTAAGACCTCCGTTCATCTTCAGAACACAGTTTAAGATATTTTAGATTTAGTCCGAGAGCTTTCTTTCCCTCCATTGAAAATGTATGAACGGTATACTGTCCTTGTCGAGAAAGGAAATAGACATCATCAAAGTAGTCCATGTGACATCAGTGGGTTAGTAAGAATGTTTTGAAGCATCGGAAATACATTTTGGTCCAAAAATAACCAAAACTACGACTTTATTCAGCATTGTATTGTCTTCCGGTTCTGTTGGGGATCCGCGTTCACGAGTCCGCAGTGACGCTGATGACGTAAGACGCTGCTGACGTGTATCTGGTGCGTCCGTGTATTCGGGTTCAAATAAATAAGGCTGGGCAAAAAAATGCAAGTCTTCCTCTGTGTGGAACTCCTTAGACATGTTTGTGAAGATTGTTTTGTTTCCAGCGTGCGTTTCTCTCAGACTGTAAACGAAGCTCGGGCGCACCAGACACACGTCAGCAGCGTCTTACGTCAGCAGCGTCACTGAACGCGGATCCCCAACAGAACCGGAAGACAATACAATGCTGAATAAAGTCGTAGTTTTGGTTATTTTTGGACCAAAATGTATTTCCGATGCTTCAAAACATTCTAACTAACCCACTGATGTCACATGGACTACTTTGATGATGTCTTTATTTTCTTTCTCGACAAGGACAGTATACCGTTCATACATTTTCAATGGAGGGACAGAAAGCTCTTGGACTAAATCTAAAATATCTTAAACTGTGTTCTGAAGATGAACGGAGGTCTTACGGGCTTGGAGCTTCCATTTTTTGGGTGAACTAACCCTTTAAATATTTATGCATCTGACAGTTCTCATGTGAATCATTGCATCATTATGTGAGGCAATTTCTGCATTAAGATTCATATTGATATTTTTGGGTGGTATAAAGTAAAAAATGTCAGGGTGATACAACTTTTTTGATATCATCAAGAAAGAAAAAGCCTAACTAAAAGAATGATATTTTGGGTTGCCAGATCCCCCAATCAGAACATTTCTCTTGAATGGGTATTTTTCATGTCTGGTGTTTTACCTGGTGGAAATCCGCCCAATCTGGCAACACTGTCTGCACCAGCAGCCTCCCCGGGTCCTAGTGCCTGCGGCAGTTTCATTTATTTAGGGGGGAGCTGTAGATCTACTTGTTAGGCTAAATGAAACGTAAAATACACAAACAAGATATAGTCACTTCTGTTTCTCAATAAAGCAAGAAGTAATTGATGTCATACAATCACAAGTCTGATTTGATTTAATGGTCAGAATCTGTAGCCTATATGATAAATAAATGATACTTGTAAATTTATTAATCTGTAATATATTTTTTTTAAACAGATGATGAAAATAGATTGAATCCACGGAGCTCTAAAAGAATTGTAGAATTTTTATCTGAGGCTAAAGGCGGCATCCTTCAACTGAAGTCACGCCACCCGCGCTTCATGTGTTGATGACTCCATTGCTGTAGACCATCTACAAATGTTAAATCCACAAATGAAATATTTAGGTTACAACTGTATCTGTCTGAAAAATATTTGTTTTATTGTTTTGTTATTTTCAAAGCTTTCAATGTACTCTAAAATAAAGTACTAAAAAAATTAATTTATTAATATTTATTTAGCATTATCAAGTAACCTTTTGATAAGGAGTCCTCAGAACCTGAATTAAAAAAAAAGATTAATATTAAGGCTATTTTCAGACTGCAGGCAAAAGTGGCCCAAATCCGATTTTTTTATTCATAAGTCATTAGCTGAAATATGATATTTTTTTTTTCATAACAGTGTGAACAGCTCAAACATGGAATTTGATATTTTCGATTCTGATTTGGGCCACTTTCATATAGCCTATGATTCTAAATCAGACGCAGGTTTGATGTTTTGCAATGAGACCTCAGTTTAAACAGTCATATCATATCGGAATTCATGCAACTTTTAAGTCACTCCAGAGTCTAGATCAACATTCATCAAAATTCAGCGCTGATGGGAGTCAATTCAAAGATTGTACATACCGTTAATTCTTTAGTCACTTCGTGAATATAGTAGGTATACTGCAGTGAAGTTAGTCAGTGAAGGGCTGTTATACTCATGTATTATGGTGACAGCGCTATACAAGCAAAACTTTAGGAAAAACTGTATGAGAAAAACATCTCATCCTCATTTGTGTCCTCTTATATTCGCTGGCTTCCGCAGCACATCACTGTATAAATGAACTTGTAAATGTCGATTTCAGTAACCTCTGTTTTCTTCTGTATAATTCTGTGCTGCGTGCCATTTTTGTTATTTTTCTTTTGTGTATGTGTGTCAGTTTAGGATCGCGAGCTGTTTAGACTCGAATCTGATATTGGCCACTTTAAAAAATAACGTGATCAGCCAAACAACAACAAAAACAGATTTGAGCAATAAATCAGAATTGAGCACTAAGGCTTGCTTTGTGAACGTAGCCTAACTAAAATTAAAAATAATTAATTTATAATTCCTACACACGAGAGAGGTGTTATGTCCATACAAAGAAAATATATATATTTTTGTTCGTATTGGCTATCACTAAAAATTGTTTAAGAAATATCGGCATATCGGATATTGGCAAAAATCTAATATCGTGTAACCGTATCAGTGTGACAGTACAAAAAGTTTTTTGTTGTTTTAATAGAAAAACTTTGACATAATTTGAATTGAAATGAATTGTTTTAGCTTGAGAGAAATTTTTGACTTTTTCCAGTTTTCATAATGTAGAGAGTGTGTTAATTTATATGAACACATTTTAAATCAGGAAACTAGGTGAGTAATTGAGCAAAATAAACCATGTGTATGGATTTGACATTGTCTTGATTTGCGCTTGAAATCATGATCAGGAAACAATATTGTAATTTTGAACAAAATAATTGTAATTATCATTTAACCATGACTAAAATATGACAAGTTTTCATTGACTAAAAAAACTAGACTAAAATTCCCAGACTTTTAGTCAACCAAAACTTGACCAAACAAAAAACAGAATAGGTTGACAATAAAAAATGGAAAAAACAAAACAAAACAAAATACACAAGGCTAAGACTGATGTATCATGCATACATATAGGGAAAAATTTATATATTTGTGAATGAATAAATTTTTTTAAACTTAAAATAATTATAAGGTTGTGTACAAGTACATGTTTTCTATGTGTACTTAAGCCGTTATTACTTATTGCTTTGATGTTTAAACCACATGACCACATTTGTAGAGTCAATTGAAATTTTCTTGCAAATTGAACTTTTCGAAGAACTACATTTTTATCTTTTATTTATTATGGACACTCTTGTATATCACTAACTCATTTAAATTTGCCTAATGAAAAAGGGCATTTAGCGTCAGTGAAATGAAATGTGTTCATCAAACTGTCACTGTGAAACAGAGACTAAGGCAACCTGGTACCATGTCTCTGTTGGCCCTTTTGTTTCTTTCCTGTTTGTTACACAGTATTTCAGCTCACCCTGTCTGGTTTCCTGTCATGCACCATAGTCATGCACAGGGACGTGCACAGGGGGGTTGCTCAGGTTGCCCGGGCAACTGCCCATATGCCCTTCTCGACTCAAGTTGCCCTTCCGAGAAAAAAAAAAAATCGTACAATGGCTGCAGAATTTCACATAGGCCTAGATACATTTTTTATTTTTTATTTTTTTTATTCGCAGAGCCTCATTCACTTCCATTCGTGCACCGAACGTGAAAGTCAGTAAGGTAAGGGCAAACTGTTTACGTGGCTGCAGCGCTGCACGCGACCGGTGCGTAAGACCCCACAAATTACTTAAGGCCCCGCCTCCATCTCGTGTCATAGCGTGTCAATTAATGTGTACAACATCCATGACAAAATGAAGCGAAACTATCCTTCTGGTCACGAAAAGAGGAAGAAGAAAAAACCCATGAGAGTGAATTGCGGGAACAACAATCAGGTAAACGTGTGTTCTCTCCTCTCTAAGTTTGATGTCAGCAAAGTTTGATGTTTTTCGGTCTTGCTAACCTAGCTGGGCAGGCAGTGCATCTCTTGCATCACTTTGTGCCTGACAAAAGTGAGAGTAAAATAAAAACAATTATTACGTTTGTTTTTGATAAACGACAAAGTGCAACGGTGTTTGTTTACTGCAGCTCGGAAAACATAACCGCGTCGCGTGTGTTATCGTGCGTTCATATGCGCGTGCACGAAATGAAACTCGCATTTTTCAAGCAGAAATATGTGGAGACCAGACATACTGTACAATACATGCACGTGAATGATGGCACTCCCAATCAAAGTCACATTTATAAAACAAGAAACTGATTATCTAGTCTCAGTGTAGTTAAAAACTCTAAACAACTGCACTAATTATGCAAGATAGAAAGCAATGTATTGACAATTTGACATTGATTGACTATTGATTTATAGGCTATATTGAATTTAAAATGTTGATTAGCTGGACATACTGGTCAATATGGATGCACATCCCTCAGTAAATAATAACCATAAATCAAGAATTGCTTCAACATGCATAATAATAAATAAAAAAAATCATACTGATGCCGAAAATACCCAGGCTGTAGATAGAACCAAAGTTAATCCCAAAAGCCAAAGCTCAGGGTTATAATTTATTATTTTCTTCTTATTTATGTTTATGTTAATATTCACTTGTTATGTTAACATTCCATAGAAAATACTCTATTCAATAAATATTGTTTGTTTGAACCTCATTCTGTTCTATATTGTTGTACTTATTCTTTGACTGTTTTGTTTAAAGGAGGGAGGGTTGTATTGGGAGCACTGAAGTGTCAGGTGTGATTGTGTGGCAATGGCAAATGGTTTACATAGCTCACGGCGTCACAGGTCAGGTAGAGGGCCCCTTTTGCTTAGGGCCCCAGGGGGAGTTCAGGATCGGCCCTGGGTTTAGCAGTCGATTCTGTTCCCTACCGGAATTGCTGTTCCCTTTACGCAATCATACTACAAATCATGCGTAGTTGCCCGTAGCCTACCATCAGAACTGAATACGAGCAAGAAGCACAACTGAATGTAGGGGAAGCCCTTTTTTCAGGTCAGAGCAACTGCCCCTCATAATTCCTTTGCACGTCCCTGGTCATGCACCAATCTGTCCATGTGATTGTTTCCCTTTTTAGCTCACACAAATTGTGGATTTCTTGCACTGTGCATGCTTAAGCCGACTGGTAGATACAGGTCATGCAGTGTGGTGTTTCTGTGCTCTGTGGTTTGATCAGTGGAAACATATGCTCTGCAGAAGCTGGAGGAACAGGACAGGAAGGCTCTAAACATGAAGGAGCAACTGCAAAGAGAACATCGCTACCTCAAACGGCGTCTGGAGCAGCTCTCTGTACAGGGCTTAGAGCGCATTCGCACTGACAGCATGGGCTCCACCATCTCCACTGACTCTGAGCAAGGTACAGCACAGCTGAAATATGCTGATGTATGCTGAAATACATCCAATAAAACCTTTAAAAAACGAAATTAAGTTCTACACTTACAGCAATCACACATACTGTTACATATGCTACACATATTGTGTATATCCTATGTACCATACAGGCTGTATGACCATAGTTTATTCCAGATCATCTGACCTATATTAATCTCTGTATATACAGTGAGGTCCAGATGTCTGAGACTTTTTGTTTAAATTGGAACATTTTCAGTAAAAATGATACTATTGGCATTACAATTTAAGTGCAAAGTTTAATTGATAAATGAACAAATTTCAGAATGCCTTTGAATGTTTTAATGTTCTTGCGCTTCTATATATACACACATCATATATATATATATATATATATATATATATATATATATATATTAGACACACACCATACTGTTCCTTTATGCTATACCGTGTTTTTAAATTTTCAAAATCCTAAAACTTTCTCTTTCAGTTTAAAAGAGATAGAAGTGGACTTACATTTTGTGTAAAATGTGTAAATACATTTTGTAGCAAATGAGCAGAAATCAGATTTGGACTGCATTCAGCTGTAGTTTGTGTGCTTGTAAGTGCTGTTGAATACCACAGATAGTAATTTCAACTCTTCACACTTTAATATGTATGAACAAACAGGAAGAGGGTTTACAGTAAATACACGTATTGTGGAACACCAGTAAGCGGGCAGCACTGCAAATAATAATAACAATGATGTTAAGCACACTATTTCACAAGTATAACCATAACCCTTTTACACAAGTCAGCATTATTGTCTGTGGCGAGCTTTATAATTTTATATTTGCCATCCAAAAACATTAGGTTTAATATAACACAGAAAATTCCTTTATTCTTAGGATCTTTGATTCGTGTGTAGAAATCACTGTTGATTATATTCCATTTCTATGTTTTCACAGATGTGGACATTGACATAGAGGGAATGGAGTTCACGCCAGGTGAGAATGATAGTGTGGACAGTGTTAGCGATGGTGAGGACCACTACAGCCTGCAGAGCAGCTCCAGTGATGGAGGCCACCATTCACATTCCCACAGATTACAGGCTCACATCTGCTAGGCCGTGTCCAGACAGCTACAGTGTCTCACCTCCAACATACACATCAGCCACTCCCAGCTGCCAGGAAACACCTGGCTGACTTCAACTCAGCAGAAAACTCTCTTCCCTCTCAACCCTTGCAACACTTTATACACTTTATATCAGACCTACCCCCGCCCCCACCTCCCTACCCCAACCCCACAAATACACACAAACAAGCAATATGTGGTTTTAGTAAGAACATGTGGTAAAGCAGTTTTAACTTGTCTGTTCTGCTGCGGTGTGAAACTGTCTCTGTTTCAAAACCTAGTAACTGCCTTGCTGTCTATCATTTACATAGGCAGTTCTGTCATCTAAGGCAGTATAGACTCCTTAATAGATTAATAGAAAGCGAGCAAATGGCTAAAACTCCAGGGCACTTCTAGGAATCAATGGATTATCTTTCATACTAAAACATTTAAGTTAAATTGACCTCATTAATTGGTTACTTTTTGTGAAAGAAGAAAGAATATTAATATCTAATGGTTGACTACTTATGGAGCAAAGAAATTGTGCTTTCCAAATGCATCACTACAACGGTCTGTTGTTGATAGTTTTAGTAGTAAATTAACAGTAGTAAAATTTGGTAGTAAATTATGTGGCATTAAACTTGGAAAGCTACAGCTTTCTAATTCAGTAAAATTATTCTAGACCAAGGCTGAAAGACTAGAGAAGATGAGTACTTTTTTTTTTTTATCTGTTTTTTTGGTATGTGTGTGTGTGTGTGTGTGTGTGTGTGTGTGAGTGGCCAGCAATCAAACTGACAAGTCAAAACTGCATGACTGTACATGTGAAGGTGTAGAGATGGGGAAAATACTTGTCAAGCTGTTGGTACTATCAGAATATAATTATATTGATGCTTTTAGTCCCATGCCTTTCCTGTAACTTACTTGCAATAATTTTTGAAGCCTTTATTCTTCAGCAGTATAAATGCAATGCAGTGTGCAATATTCAGTATATAAAATAAAGTTCTTTGTGCTAGGAATTCCAACTCTTTAGACAGTCCCAGTCTTTAAAGCAGGGTATACCAAAATAAATGAAAAAAAAGAAAGAAGTTACTTTTGAAATAAGAAGCCAAAAACATACTGGTGATTTGAAGTGTAGTTTATATTTTCTGTAGTAGATTTTATATTATATTTTCCTAAATATTCCTTGATTAAAAGACAAATAGAGGTATATTTATACATACATATATATATATATATATATATATATATATATATATATATATATATATATATATATATGTATACATATTTATAAATGACAGAACATGAGGCCAGGATAATGTTTGGGAGAACTCTGGCATTTGTTCCTTATCTCCATCCGTTATGCTGTGCCTTGACTGGTCGTATCCCTTTTCCTCCCCTCATCTCCTTGACACATCCATCCAGCCCTGCTTGGATCCACTACCTGCCAGCCACCCTAGCTTCTTATCCATCCTTAGAATAAACTCTTCTTTGGCCTTTGGCACAAAGTGACGAGAAACATTGTTTAGTCACCTCTGACCTCCATCTTTTTATTCCCTTAACATGTGCTTTCCATTCTGCCATGCAACATCATCCACATCAGCGACACTGGTCATCTCCTCTTTTGGCAGCTCGTCTCACCCCATTGAAAAGCGTTATCTAATCAACTCTGCCCTTGAGCCTCTTTTTTTTAAATTTTTTTTTTAAAGTTTGATAATAGCTGTCGTTTATTGTCCTTATGCCTAAGATGTGTTTTGTATTTCAAACAATGAAGTGGAAAACCTTGGGAGAAGAGCATTGGAATCAATTATTAATGGCAGCTCGAGTCCTCCCCACCCTCTCCCAATGGTAGTTCCTGTTTTAGTGTTAAAGTGTGCTTCCTGTTTTAGTGTTAAAGTGTGCTTAAGGTGATGGCAGTATTTGATCCTTTGCCCATAAAAGCAAAGATACAGCAATATGATCATTCTGTTTGTGAAGGGGTGGAGACTGGGTGTATTTGGCAACCAGCACTGTTTCAATACTATGGTGCATATTGTGACCAACTCATTGAGTTTCTTTTTTTTTTCTATTGTTATTTTATATCTCCATTCTCTGCAAACACTTAAAGGAGGGAGTATGTTTTTTTTTTTCATTTTACTCTTTTATTTTATATCTTTTTGTAAAGCAATTTTTTTTCATTGAAGAGTTTACATTTATGTCGGATATGCCTGACTGTTGTAGCAAAACTATGCTTTTTCAATGTGTTCCAATATGTTGATCAAGTGAATTGTAAAAAAGAAAAAGCAAACTCTTGCACAGAATCATCAACATGATTTGATCTAGAGTTCAGAGAATTGTGTATGAGATTTTTTTCAAATCTTGAAGAGATTGTAGCTTTCATTGGCATTATCTAAGAATCACAAGTCACATGGCAAATATGTGAAATCAAGCAAAAGTCAGTTTCCAGTGTGGTGAAAGAAATACTTGTGACAGAGACAGGGCTATTCAGCGGCTGCAGGGTTTTCAAAAGCTTTAAAACACTAAAAAGAGTGTATGTCAGCAGACAAGTACACACATAATTATGTGAAAAGAGCCAGGTGTCCAAGGATCTTTGATGTGTGTTATATAACTGCAAAAAAAAAAAAAAAGATGGCTTGTTGTGATGATACTTTGCATTTGTTGGGCCTTGCAGATTGAGCTTTCTGCTGAGCATGTTTGATTGAGCTTCCTTAAAGTCTGTGCGGCTGGAAAGCTAGATGGCATGGAGACAGGAGACTGGGAGTCAAGCCTACTTAAAGAACAGACCAGAATGACCAAGAAGAAAATATATAGCTATATATAATTCCTTTTACCTGTTATACACATAAAAGCACTAGAAGAAAGAAAGAACTTCCATGAAAAAGATACCTGCCATATAGATTCTATTAGATATAGACTTATTTTTCTAACCCCTCCCAATTTTGAGAGGCATCAGGTGTAATATCAGATTTATATCTTTATGACTGTAGGTTTGTGACTCATATTTGCCGCCCACTTTTTCTCTCTGCTTTTATTTGTGTTGATGAAGCAGTTTGTTGACAGGTCAGCATGAGTGGCGTAGCTCGCAGAACGCTTGCGTTTTAGCATGAGGAAAACTTGCGGAAAGACTGCGAAGGGAGGGTTCTGTGCTATAGACCTGTGAACAGATTTCCTTTTAGAAAACAATATGCATTCAGATGTTGTATAATATTGTAAAGGTGTTTTTTTTTCTCTTTGTGTCTGTGTGTGTGTGTGTTTGTATGTCTGTGAGTACGTACACATATTTACCTGGTGCTGGCTATGTTTGAGCCCACACTCTTAAGGTATTATGTATTCTTGTATTGTAATATATATATAATTAAAATGTTTTATACATAGTGGGTCTGCGGTCATTATTTGCAATTTGCAACAGCCATTGTGAAAATATAGGTTTGGCGTGTAGATCATACATTTTAGCCCTCAAGTTCTGTGGACAATGTATCAACAAAACAAAATATATCCTTATGCAGTGGATAGTTTCTGAGAGGCAGCGAATAGGGTGAAAAATATAGACAAATTGGGCACTGGTAAAAAATTTCTAAAATTTTAACTTATTATTTGTAATTTATATGTCAGCAAAGATGCTTGTTGCACCCAGATAATGCAGTTCTACCAGTAGAGCCTAGGCCATGTCCTGTCGCAGACAGTGAAAAGGCAGTTCTTTGGGTAACGCACGACCTCGTGTGGTTGTTGCTTTATTTTGCTCATCATCTTCACAGAGTGGTTATTTGACTCCAGATCAATAGGTGTCGCAGTGTAAAAGTCCGATGTTTATGTCGAGTGTTCTTGAGTTCGCATTGCACTCTGGGAGGTTTGTCCTCTTTAAATGTCATTTGTACATTCTACTTTATTTGTAAAGTAATAGAAAAGCAATATGACTGGATCAACAGCGGATGAAAAGCTCCGCTTTGAGCAGTTAACAAAGCTTCGGCGGCAATGGCTTAAAGATCAGGAACTCAGTCCACGAGAGCCTGTCACTGCACCCAAAACACCCGGCCGGATCGAGCGATTCTGGGGTGGATTTCTGGAGCCCAAGACACTCTGGAGACTTTACGTGAGTTTATGCCTTATATGATCTATTTATCCAGGGAGTGAAAAGGTATGTTATGTATAAGTAACATGCACTGAAGTTTAACTGAGCATTTTAACGGCAGTATACTATTATAACATGCAATTTTGTCCTATCTTCTTTTTATGCGGACGAACCAGACATTTAAAGCCTACAATGCCAGTGTTTTTGCCATCACGCGGATTCTGATCCCGGCCTGGGTCGTGCATTACTATATGAAGTACCATGTCGCTGTAAGTGCATGTTTATTATGGTCACACTGATTTCTTTGAACATCATTAATTAGTTAGTCTCTGTGTGTGTGTGTGTGTGTGTGTGTGTGTGTGTGTGTGTGTGTGTGTTCGTTCGTAGGGATGTACATTATTCGAAGAGAAGTAGGAGTAAACAATAGGAGTAACGCTATAACGCCTATGTCACGTTTTGGCTCTCTACACTCACAAAGTCAAAATAGAGTTGAAGTAGGCTACTTGTTTTTATTTATTTATTATTTTTAACACTTTACAATAATGTATAATTTGTTAACAGTATATTTACTTTTAAGACCTGATATGATAAACAGTTAACAAAGTATGGTTTATTAAAATGTTAAATTTGGTATTTCATCAGGCATGGACTTGAATAGGCTTCAACTTGCGCTTATCCATGTACAGGGCAACGATGACACCAGAATAGTAATATTCATGATTCATGATAAAAATACAAAAATATGCTAGACACACATGCTGGCACTCTGCCCCTGACTTCAAACATTCAAAGTCTTAAATTATGTATTTTATTAAATAATGTTTTGTGTATTTAATTTTGTAATCATAATTAATAAACATGCAAGCTCAAATGTGCAGGGTGTTTCCAGAGTCTGATCATTGCAGGCCCCCCAAAAATTCAAATTCTTTCCCAGGAATAGTTTTGTTGTTGTTGTTGTTGCAAAAACAGCCCCAAAACATTCATATTTATTTATTTGTTTTCTTTACTCTTAGAATGTAGAAAACATTATTGTGTGCTGCATATACAATTTCATTAGTTCCATTTTAAATTTTAATTTACTGTAAAGGTCTTTGCTAAAAATGTCTAGGTGACCTTTACTTGCTATCAAACTGATAACTGTGTGACATTGACCAACCATATTTGTATATATTGGAACTGGCAATTTTATACAATTACTAACAACATTAATTTAATCTATGCATGTTTAGATTTTATTTCACACCTGATTAATTTCTATTAAAATTCACATAGTTCACCCAAATATGAAAATTCTGTCATCATTTAATTACTCACCCTCAAGTTGTTTCAAACCTGTATGAATTTCTATCTTTCGCTGAACACAAATAGGCCTGTCGCGATAATCATTAAATCAATTAATCGCGCGATAAAAAAAAATTAGCTCGATAATTTTTCCGGCCGCGATAATTTCCATTTGCATGCTTGTTTTGTTTTCCTCATATCTCTCTCTCTCTCTCTCTCTCTCCCTCTCTCTCTCTCTCTCTCTCTCTCTCTCTCTCTACCTACCAAAGAGACTGGGTGACAATATCAAAGCTGACCGCCACAGATTAATTTTTTTAATGTTTTATTATTATTAATTTTTTTACTGAGCCTATTTAAAATCGTATTTGATTGCAGAGCGCCGTCCCTTTCTCTTTCACCCTCATACGAGGCGCCATACCGCCGTCTAGGGCTTAAAACTTCATTGACGCACACTTGCATACACATATATTAAGTAGTCAAACATACATGTATACTGCTGAATGCTCAAACAAATACATATGAAATGCACAACGACACACCCAAAGTCGCTCGCGCACATACTCATATGAGACGCGAGCACACACACACACACACACACACACACACACACACACACACACACACACACGCACACACACACACACACACACACAACTTAGTGCACATACTCATGAGAAGCATGCTCACACAGTACATGATGCATATGATTCTCAGTGTGAACGGAAGTCACACATTGGTAAGTGCATTTTTTGTTAACAGAGACCATTGCTTTTATTGTTTTTAGTTGTTTTGTTCATTTAAATAGTCTTTACAAATAAAAGTTTATTGATCTTTGAAAAGGTGTACCTGCATTATTATGCCATTATCATTATTTTAGATGAAAATGGTCTCAGAACGACAATATTATCGTTTATTATCAATATTATTGTTTATCGCAATAATTTCTTGGACAATTTATCGTCCAGCAAAATTTGTTATCGTGACAGGCCTAAACACAAAAGAATATATTTTGAAGAATTTTAGTAACCAAACAGTTGATGGACCCCATTGACATCTATTTCACAGTATGGAAAAAAAATACTATGGAAGTCAATGGGGTCCCATCAACTCTTTAGTTTCCAATATTCTTCAAAATATCTTCCTTTGTGTTGAGCAGAAGAAAGAAAATCATGCTGGTTGATGTATGATTTTAACTGCTGTTTTGTTTTGATTGCATTTATTCAACTCTGTTTTTGACAAGAAGTTGGTGACGTGGCATTAAAAGCTATACTATATAACATATACACAAATACCAGATACTATACTGGAAGCTCCATCCATAATCAAACACACCTGAAAATTTTAACTAAAGTTTTCAGTTACTTAAAAATTACAGGCAGGTGTCTGATGGAGCTAAACTCTGCAGGACATAATTGCCCATCCCTAAACGTAATACTTCAACAAATCAAACAGGTATAAAACATAACATAGAACATAAAAAAATAGAACATGCTAGCTACTGGTATCGATCAAATCAATTAATTTTCACTCGTATATATTTACTGTAACCGATCTCATCAGTGATGTATCAGAAAATTTATTTGACAATCTGGGTTTATCATATTTGATACTAAATTAAAGCTGTCTAAACTTTAATTTTGGGCAAACTATTGTTGCTATCCACGATACATATTTTTGTATTGTGATATATATCCTGACATGTTATATTGTTGTACCCCTAATAAATATGAATACAGTATTTCTTTCAATTAAGTGTAATGGTTATATGTATTAAAAAGCTAATTGCGTTTTATTTTGGTGAACCAAAACTATACAAAAACTAAGGGACTGAAATATTACCATAGATAAAATGACAGATAAAATAACACTAAATATCTTTGTGTTTTTGGTTGATCATTGTCATGTTAAAATTTAAAACTCAAATACAATGATATTTCTTGTTTCCACAGAAAAAGCCATATGGAATTGTTGAGCTAAAACCCAGACTGTTTCCTGTAAGTATATTTTGCCCAAGCAGTATTATCACACTAGTAATCATTAATTTTTTACATTTTACATTTATTCATTTAGCTGCCTCTTTTATCCAAAGCAACGTATAATTGAAAGCATAGACAAAGGAATATAGTAAAGTAATCAGTAAGGTGTTTTGTAAATAAACATTCAAATAAAAATTCATATTGATGTTTCTAAATGTCCTCATACACCTCTATCTTTGTGCATGTGTGTTTTTCCAGGGAGACACCATTTTGGAAACAGGAGAAGTTGTCCCAGATCTTCCTGAAGCAGAGAATCACGGTCATCATTAAAGATGCCAGTTTATATTCAGTATAAACATCCTGTCTGCACTGGTTGTAAAATTAACACGTTTGAGTGTATACTATGTGAATAAAATGTGTTATACAGATTCTGTGTGCTTTTCCTGTGCTTTCAAGTGACAGTAACACACCCCTTTTGGGTAGATTACTCTTGAATATAAATATTCTGGTACTAATTACAAATAAAGACTTTGAACATCTGATTAATTAATTAATCTGAATCTTTAAAAATATATAATTGTGACAACTTGCAAAATTGTACTATTTTGATAAAAACAATGAACAGTCAACAGGAACATTCTTTAACACAAGGAGTCTTGAACATTTGTTATTGCAAGAAAATGTCAAATAAAACAGATTTCCCTAGATCTGGAAATAAAATTAAAGTTTGATCAATTTTTATCAATTAGAATATAATACACTATGTCATTGCTATTTAGTTAACAATTTTCCATTGTTTTTGTGAGTGTTTTAGTATTTTAAAATTATGAAATTAAAAACATTAACGCGTCAAATTGAGCTTAGGACGTTTTTCTTGCACCTGGGTGATGTGCTTTTATTTTGAAATGAAAAAAGGAAGTTCTGAAAGTGACTGCATTTCACTTCCGAGATGTTCTTCTTGTTTTTTTTTTTTACGTCATTTTCAACATTGCTTATGTAGACTTAGACCGATTGAGAGAAGTTGGGTCATTTTTGGTTCTTATTAAGCGCTTTTTATATTTACAGTAAAGGTGTAGCAATACAAATCCGTCAGATATCATGTATTTCAGACTTTTTGAATATCGTGTAGTGTTCTTTCAACCGGTACTGATTTGTTAGGCAGTAAGTTAACGTACATTATTTTCTGGTTAACGTTACAGGTTTTTGTGGATCCTTTAATGCATTATTACAATTATTAAACGGTCATAATGCTCCTTTTTTGTTTCAGATACTTAAGTGAGATGCTTCCGGTGGAATCCAGAGGATCTAAATACTCCGAAAGTTTCAACAAATAAAAGGAAGGGTAAGTAAAACTTCACTTTAAGGGGATATTAGTTCTAAATTATTCGGTTCTATATTGATTTATTAACTTATAGAAATGTATTTATTGCGATTAACACAAAAGCTAATATGACACTGCATAGTTTTATGCTGCACGGTATTTTGTAATATTTTGTTGTATCTATCAAAAAGTATTTTATTATTACTATGAAGAAAACATTGTAACGTGAGTAAACACGATCACATAACTACTAATATATTAGTAGGCTATTTATTGGAATGTAATCGTAGTTACTCATAGAATATTTCGTAATAATGTGACGTACGAAAGTTTTCTAATATTAAGCAGTGAAGCTGTTTTTTTTTTAAACTGAGAAATAATAGAACAGTATGCTATACTACCTAAAAAGGTTTTCTTTTGGGGAATTTCAGGACAGTATCACTTTGACATTTTTTGCTTTGTACTCCTTAAAAATATCTAAATAAGTTCCAATTCATACTTTTTCTATTCATTTAAAATGTTATATAAACTTTTAAAAATTCACATTTAGACAAATGTAGCGAATGCTGAGAACAGTACAAGTAGCCTAATAATTCAAATGTTTCTTCCATCAGATAATGGCATCACCACAAATGAAGGAGCTCCCATCAGGTGTTGTGTTAAACACAATATCAAAAGCAGCATCTCCAGAATCAAAGTGCCCAATATGCCTGGATCACTTTAAAAACATATCATATCTTGATGTGTGCCTACATAAGTTTTGCTTCTGCTGCATTCATGAGTGGTCAAAGAACAAAGCAGAATGCCCCTTATGCAAGCAGCCATTTAATTCAATCTATCACACCATTAAATCTGAAGATAACTACAAGAGGTTTGACCTGCGACCAACTGAGAATGGCTCATTTGGCAACATGGTAGGGCAAAGATTCAGATATCGCACCACACTTACAGGCGACCGCAGACCAGCACCGAGGAGAACGTCTCCCCCACCTGACCATGGTGTCATATTTGAGGGCCTGAGAGGATCTCTTCCACAGCGGCACAGCAGAGATCTCCATAGCATGATAAGGAGGCTGGCAGTAAGGCAAAGAAGAGAGAATGAGGGCAGGTCTGTACAAAGTCTTCATGAACAAGAAGTGATTAAATTCAGACGAGCCTTGTACAGAAGAGGTGTGAGAGTCCAAAGCGTCCAGGATGGTGGCCGTACCAGGGAGACTTCCGCAGAGTTCTTTAAAAGAAATCCTGCTTGTCTCCACAGGCTTGTACCTTGGTTGAGACGAGAGCTGACTGTTCTGTATGGTACCCATGGTTCCCTTGTCAATATAGTGCAGCACATCATCATGACTCTGATCACTCGACAAAACTTGGACGACCAGGCTGTTCTACATGAGCTCCGGCCCTTCTTGCTGTCCCACACTGAGCACTTCCTGCATGAGTTTCTCAGCTTTGCTCAATCCCCGTTCAACATGGAGGCATATGACCAGCGTGCTGATTATGACTTGCCTCGGCCCTCCAGACAGAGTAGCAGTTCAGAAACCTCTGTGATTGCCATCTCTGAGGATGAAAGTGATTCTTTAGTGTCAGGAGCCCAGGATTATGCCACTCCTACAGTGACTTTAAGCCAAACAGCATGGGATGATGAGACCCCAGGGCCATCCTACTCTTCAGAGCTATCTCAGGTATTACCTTTCCATGTGAGGGACTCAGACTCTGATAGTAGTGTTGGGGAAGCAATAGTGTCTGTTGCTGCAGTGGCACATCAGGATCATCCAGGAAATACTGCCACTATTGCAGTGGAAGAAGAAGACTCCTCTAGCAGTGATGAAGACTGTGTTATTATCAGCTATGTTAAGCCAGTGGCAGACAGGACACCAGAACTGGTTCAGCTTTCTTCTGACTCTGAACATTCTGAGCAGAATGAAGAGCCGCAAAACCCCCAGGCACCCCAACACATTCGTTTTACTTCAGAGTTGGATTTGTCACCCACTGTAACTCAGAGACCCTCGAGGATGCCAACAAGGTCCTCTCGCTCACCTGATGACACCTCTACACATCTTAGAAAAGAAGATAAATATGGTAAAAGGAATCATGAAAGGGAGTTGTCAGGATCTAGAGAAGGATCCTCACACAGCAACAGGACACACTCTTCCTCTTGTAGCAGGAAGCACCCATTGTCTAAAGAGAGCAAGCATAACCGGAACCAAGTAAAGGACACAAGTCGCCACACCTCTAGTTATTGGCATTCATATAGCCATTATAGTCTGCAAGGCAGTGACCGGAGTTGTTATACAGAGACATGCTCATCCCACACCAGCTACTACAGAAGTGTTTATAATCGCCCTCATTCTCTATCACACACCAGAAGGCGAAGCATGGATCGTGAGGACAGAAGTAGCTCAAGAAGCACTTCTAGAATTCAGGAAAGAAGGAACACAAGGAACAATTCCAAAATCAAATCTTCGAAACGTCGGCACAGAAGTCATTATGAGAGCCATTCTAGAATCAACTCCTCCAACCGTCAGGACAGAAGTCGCTCAAGGAGCAGTTCTAGAATCAAGTCCAGTTCCTCCAACTGTCAGGACAGAAATCGCTCAAGAAGCAGTTCTAGATACAACTTCTCCAATCGTGAGGTCAAAAGTCGCTCAAGGAGCAATTCAAGAATCAACTCCTCACATCAGACATCACTGCATGATGAATATGGCAGGAAAAGGAAGTACAAAACAAAGCATTATGAGGAACCTTCAAGGAAGAGTCCTAGTAAATTTTTCACCGATTCTGCTGAAGATGGTGCAAAAAAGAAAAACAAGAAGCATCACAAAAGGTGCAAGAGGAAAAGTAAAAGTCCAAGCGTAGATGACAAATCTGAGGGTCACAGTAAAAAACATCACAAGAAGAAGAAAAAGAAACACAAGAAGAAGAGCAAGAGACATAATAGTGAGGAGAGGGTGGGAAAGCACAGCCCTGTTCTCATTACAATTAATAGTGACAGTGACAATGCTGACTCCAGTGAGCCCTCAACCAGTAATATCTGTGCAGCTAGCTCCACTTTTACAACAGCAAACAGTTCTACAAAAACTGAAACTCAGTCGCTCAAGTGCAGTTTCCTAGACATGGAGCAACAGTCAACTGCTGGAACTGAATATAGTTCAGTGGGTGATGCAGGGAATCACCTCAAGACTGATTAATGCAAATACCTTCATGATTTTGTATGTTCAATTTTACTGTAATTGAAGTGAACTCCTCAATTTGTGACGAATAAAGATTTGAAAATGACTTCTTGTAATGCCCACATGTATTTTCAGTGTTGCAAAATCCATTTTTGTTTGCTGAGACATTTCATTTTGCATTGTGTACACATCACATTATTGCATTTTTTTTTACATTACATTATTTAATTTACGATTTATTATGATGCCATGTTAGTGGACTAAATCATGCACCACACTCTCTGAGACATGTTATGCATTATAGACAAGTGTTATCAAAAACAAAACAAAAACAGTGCTTAAATTACATCCCATAACACAAAGTCTAACCGTAGCGTTCTCTTCATCGTTAAACTGTAGTAGTTTTATGACTATCTTCTCTTGGATCCACTCCTGTGGGGTTCGACATTATTTAATTACTTGGGTTTACTTGAATCACAGTAGGCGGCGCTACTGCGCTTGTTTCGCTTGCGCAGCGACATAAAATAAGCAAGAACAAGTAGGAAGCTGTTATAGCTTATTGCTGCACGTGGAAACATAGAAGAAAATGTCATCGGACAGTCACATAAAGGTAGATTGAATATTATCATGAAATATGACACGTGAGTTACGTAAGAAAATAGTTTAGGGGAGTGGTACTGCAGTGTTTTCACGTCAACATTTGAAAGAACCAAATGTTGCATTACTCGGCTTATGAAATGAACATTAACTTAACTTTATAATAATATCTCGGTGTTGTAATCGTTAGAATAGAGCACCTATTTTTCCTTCCAATGTCAGCAGCCCGTTTCATGATGAAAAACTGATATGACAACATGCTTTCCGGTTAAATAGTTTTGTTTTCTGATTCATGGTAGAGAGACCAACGCGAGTGTTCCTTTTTGTTTTATGGCATACATTTTGTATTTCGCAAAGTTTGCTTCTTCAGTTTATAGATTATGTGTCCATGGTGTACTGCAAACACATAGGTAAGCATTTGATAAGTTTCAAAGGCTTTTATTGGCAAAAACATTACATATATGCAAAGAATCAATATTTACAGTGTTGACCCTTTTTCTTTATAACCTCTGCCATTTTCTCAGAAAGGCCCAGTTCCTGCCAGCTATAGAAGGGTGGGGAAATTTGTTTGGAAAATGTGTTTATTTATTAGATATTTCTTTAGTGCACTTGGGTGCACATGTTAATTGTTTGCTGTTTGTGGGTCAGTAAATCAAGCCAGTGACTTAACTGTCAGTTTCACATTGTTTCTCTTAGTGGCGTGAAAATAATCAGTTGTTTAATTTGTATTTAAATTATTTTGGTGAAAGTCTAGAACGATAAACTTGTGCTGTATGAATGACAGCTCCAGTGATTATAAAGGAAGCGTTCTTTGCTTTCTGTATATAATTTAAATACAAATTAAACAACTGATTATTTTCACGCCACTAAGAGAAACAATGTGAAACTGACAGTTTAGTCACTGGCTTGATTTTGAAATCTCTTATTTACATAGTGTTAGTACTATTAGTTATGATGAAAGCATTCGTGAGAGAGAGAGTACAGAAATCGAGTTGCATTGACGAGCTGATCACTGCATTTAATGCGCTCAACAGAAATGTCTGTCTCATCGGCTACATTGCTCATAGTCATCGCTGCAACATTTCATGCCACGGGAGTAGATCTAAATATTGTGCTATAATCAATACATTTCACGATTTGTTCATCTCGACAGCTGTAATATTAAAATCGTAGTAAAGTTTTCGAGAAAGTACCACATGTAATACTTATTTCATATGCAAAGATGTTAGTCAATCATAGCAGTGGGCATTTACATTAATGTCTCACAGCGGGCACGCCCCTTCCAACAGTGCATTCAAATCAGAAGGCTAAAATCACGGTTGATCCCACCTTTTATTTCTAAATTATGACATTTTTTAACAATGTAGAAATCATACCAACATTTTAAGTTCACCTCAACATTATAAAAAAATGCATTTCATGACCCCTTTAATTAAAACAAACAACTGCAGATCCCACCTTTAGATATGTCTATAATACAGCATCTCTTGTTCTTATAGATAGGAATAATTGGTGGATCTGGTCTTGATGATCCAGATATCCTGGAGGGAAGAACAGAACGATATGTAGTCACACCATTTGGAAAGGTGAGTGTCTCTGCATCGTGTCTGCTGTGCTTTCTAACATGCGTGTTAATAAGAGAGCATATTTGGAAATGCATATATCCATTTGCTTTAATTGAACTGAAAAGTTGACAAATTATTAGGATCTTGCTTTGAAATCATGTGGTAACCATAGTATATCACAGATGGGCAGAGCCAGAAGTTTTATTTATTGACACTCATTTCCTCCTCTCTTTTGACAGCCATCTGATGCGCTAATTTTGGGCAAAATAAAGAATGTTGAATGTGTCCTCCTTGCAAGGTGATTACACTGGCATGTATATACAATACATTTGCTTTGACTTTTACTTGAAATGCCTGCTGGTTTTATATTTATATTTATCCCCCACAAGGCATGGGAGACAACACACCATCATGCCCACCAATGTAAATTACCAGGCCAATATTTGGGCATTGAAGGAAGAGGGCTGCACTCACCTGCTAGTCACCACAGCATGCGGTTCTCTCAGAGAGGACATCCAGCCTGGGGACATTGTTTTGATTGACCAGTTTATTGATAGGTAAGTATTAATTTGTCTATAATCATTTGACATTACACTTTTAATTTCACCCTCACTTAAAATAATATTTTAAAGACAAAAGAGGTGAATGAATAAGAATGCTTCTTGTTTTCTGATTGGCTGCTGTTTGTAATAAGCTACTTAAGGTGCTGTATATAATTTTTTTTTTTTTTTTACTTCGTTAAAGCATGAAAATACCACAATATGTTTGCAGATATTTAGGAAACCTGTTAAGTTCACATAACGTTTCTCTGAAAAACAATGCTACAGCCAGTTTTCAGTGTTGGGGAAAGTTACTTTTTAAAGTAATGCATTACAATATTGCGTTACTCCCCAAAAAAGTAACTAAGTACGTTAATTAGTTACTTTTTATGGAACGTAATGCGTTACATTACTTTTGCGTTACTTTTTCTCACCTGCATGGGCTTGTTTGTTTGTTTTTTAATAACAGCTAAAACAATCTATTTTTGCCAATTGTTAAGGCCCTTTCACATCAAAAGTTAAATGAATAAGCCTAAGGCTGAAGGAAATGCATATTTACTACTGTACAGTAGAGGGCGCCGCTCAAACAAACCTTTCAGCTGCTGCTGTTCTTGATTAAATAACAATAGGATACAGGAGAAGGAAGTTCAACACTCTTATTTCTAAACCTAATCTTAAGTCATTTTTGCTTATTAGTATGGTTGAATTAGATCATTGTAGGTCAGCAGCAAAGACATTGGTTAATAAAGTGAGATTAAATACATAAAGTATATTTGTGTAATTTAACATAGTTAATTATAAAACTTTTGCACAAAATTCTGAGATTGCATTTGACTGTTTTTATTCATTTTGAGGAATACTGAATGTTTTTGTGCAAGTGAGATTAGTAAATGCATGTTCAATGCAAATGCACACAACACCTCACTTTATTTCTCTCAACATGGGGACAGGAGAGCTGTCAGTCAATAAATGTGAAAAAGTAACTAGCGTTACTTATTTGTAAAAGTAACTAAGATATTTTGTTGTAAATTGAAAAAGTAATGCGTTACTTTACTAGTTACTTGAAAAAGTAATCTGATTACGTAACTCAAGTTACTTGTAATAAGTTACCCCCAAACTGGTTATTTTACTTGAAATGTGTGTTCTGTGTTTGGATGTCTGTTTTTGTTTTGGTCTGTGTGATTCCATTCCGCCCACTGCCAATTTACCCAAATAGTATTTCGACACCCCGAGGTTGCCAGTAGTAGGTAAACGCAGTGTTTTGCAGCCATGGAAGCCAGCAAACGAACTGGGTCAGAGATTGCAGATTCTACCTGACCTAAAAAGCTAATCTAAATGATCATCAACTTGCATTGTAAGTCTCCTCGCCTTCCATTGTCAATTGCGCTTGCTCTAGTTGCGTGTCCTCAATATGGCAACCCAGAGTGTCGAGTCTGAAGAGGAGGCGGTGGGGGAAACCACTCTCTCCAATATTTAGAATGGACTACCCATTTCCACCACTAGCTATTAATATTACATACTGCACCTTTAATTTGAATGCCAAAAGGTTGAATTACAATTTTCTATTCACTTTTGTAATTGTTAGGGGAATTACAGTTAGAGCACATAAAGAGACCAATATGCTTAATGAAGACCAGGAGTCAAAGCTGAAGTTTTGAAGTCAAAGTTCTCCACACTTCCAAAGGCTGTAGTAGGAGTAAGATGATCCAGCCTTGAACTAACTTAGGACAAATTAGGAACTAGCCACCAAGGTGGTTCACCGAGAACAAATGGTTCCCCTAGGAACGTTTTCCTGGTTGCATTCGCACCACTAGTAGGAACTCTGAAGTGACGTAAACCAGACTTACTGTTGTGACTTTTATTTTAACGGCGTGGCGGACCTTTATTTTGATGGCTCTGAGAACGCCAAAACCTGAGCTCAGTGCTCTCTCTGTGTTCATTAGTTTACGATCTGTGTAATAGTCCTGTTTAATACGTTAAGTATAAGTGAACATTCGCCTGTATGGTGATTTGAACCGCCTTGAACTTGAGGACATGAGTATACATACAGAATTGTGTGTAAAGTGAACCGTACGATACTTGTTTCTCGTCTGGTATGCAACTGTCTTTATTGTTCCTAACAACGCACCTTATCAATTTGATGCATATTCTTTTTCATTTCCTTTTCTTAATTCCACACCAAAATGTCCCACACCATCTTCAAATCAAGGACAACAAAACGTGTTCAGACATTCTATGATGGGCAGCCCACCAGCCCCCCAGGTGTGTGTCACATCCCTATGGCTGAACCTTTCTGCAGCAAGACTAGAGAGGTTAGTGACATTTCCCAGCTCTATGTCCTTGTTGTTCATCTTATCTTATTCCCTCTCCTTTTTCTTACCTCCTCTTGTAGGTTCTCCTGGAGGTTGCCCAGGCACTTGGTGTGAAGTGTCATACTCGAGGGACAATGGTGACCATAGAGGGTCCTCGTTTCTCCTCTCGGGCAGAGAGCCTAATGTTCAGACAGTGGGGTGCTGATGTCATTAACATGTCCACAGTACCGGAGGTGGTTCTTGCCAAGGAGGCCGGGCTATGCTACGCTAGTATTGCAATGGCAACTGATTATGACTGCTGGAAAGAGCACGAAGAGGCGGTGAGCAGATAGAAGCCTGTGTGTGTGTGTGTGTGTGTGTGTGTGTGTGTGTGTGTGTGTGTGTGTGTGTGTGTGTGTGTGTGTGTGTACACCTGCTTAACCATATTCATATTTTTCGGGACATCCAGGAGCTCAATTATATTGCTAGGGTTTGACTGTTTATTATGTATTGTTATATGGGGGGGGGGGGGGGTCTGGTTGAAGTGTAAAATTTCTTTAATCAGATCTAAGTGAATGGACAGTCCATTTTCTTTTCAGTCTGGAACGGAAACTTAACTTGAGTAATTCTGTGCCAAAATACACATTCAAAAGAGTACAAATTTCAAGTGCAAAGTGTTACCAAACACTGCCTTATTAATAAACTACACAATGTAATGTTTGAATAATGTAGTAATTTATTTTGGGTCAAAGGAAGATTGATAAATATCTACAACATTGGACCGACACAAACCCTGGTATTTCATTGGTTCTTATGTTTGTGGCAAAATACTCAGTCCAGAAATGTTGTTTTTATCTGTTTTTCCAATACTGGTCTGCTGCTTCTCTACAATTTAATTAGAGTGCCATAAATAGAAGCATTTGTCTCTTGGTTACACATGCCACATAAAAGCCATTTGTTATTAAAAAAAGTTTTTATGGTTAATTTTCATTGTAACTAGTCCATATGAGTTTTAACAGCGACAGTGTGTATATAATCTTTTGATGCCATGTCAGAGAAAGGCCATAATAATGGGCAAATGTGCTGCTATTGTGTTCATTCAAAGTTGTTTGTATCCTATTGGTTTAGAAGGATTGTTAAAGGATATTCCTTTTTAAGTCAATAAACTCTACAGATTATAGTTTCCTATAGCCGGACAACCGGTTAGGGTTGTAGTTTGAAGCAATGTTTACTTCCCCTCGCAGTTCAGAGTCCTCCTTCCGAGTTCCTGCTGCTGACCTCTAGTTTTCACGCCCCACTTCACCACATCCTTCCGTCCGTCCCTGTCCTGTATTCTCATTCCCTCTCTGACTCATGCACAGACAATCATACACATTTTGCTGCCAACCAATTAGTCAGTTCCTCTAAAGGAAAACATTGGTGATGAAAAACAGTCTACAGTTCAGTTTTCTTTCTTGATCGCTTGGATTTTTCTTGTTGCTGTCTTAATTCAGTAGGTTAACTATAGATCCTGTCATAGTCCCCTGTAGAATTTAAATGCACAATTTAGCTGTAGACAACTATGACTTACAAAGTCAGGCATTAGAGACAATAGACCATTTGTTGCTTGAGCATAAAATGTCTTCCAGATTCAGCTTTAACTTGTGACAGGTTATACATGACTCATGGCAACCTTAACTGCATTATCTGAGTGGCCACGGGCAAACGTGAGACTCCTAGAGAATTAACAGTGTGTTATCTTTTATGTGGATTTTATTATTATTATTATTATTATTATTTGTTTGTTAGTAGCGGTAACGTACAGTTTTAACAATAAATGTGATAATTTTAAGATCCAGATGCATTGCTCTTTCGTATCTTATCGGTTAATGACCCTCTGTGGCTTGCTGGTCCATTAATAGCCATTTTTTAAAATGTACCATTATTTTTGTTTTTCCTATATATTTTTATAAACCTGCATGCACCAAACTTAGCTCCATTTTTATTCTAGGTGTGTGTGGACAATGTTCTAAAAACCATGAAGGAGAACGCAAACAAAGCTAGCAGCATACTGCTCACAGCAATCCCACAGATCAGCCAGATGGACTGGGAGAGCACAATAAATGCACAAAAAGTGAGTTTAAAGCTCTTGAAATGTAATAAATTACCGTTTTATTTTATTTTAATAAATGTAATTATATAATAATCTTTTTTTCTAAATCTGACATGTATGAAACTTTCCATGTCATAATTTGTTTTTCTTTCTGTTGGTGTCCAGTTGATGTCACAGTCTTCAGTAATGTTGCCCAAACATTAAAGTACTCCGCCATCAAGGAGCCATGAAGATGTGGTTTCCACAAATGCAATCATGTATCCATGAATGTGCAGTTACCACAATTTAAAATACAGTATTGTGTGGTTTTTTTTGTGTGTGTTTTTTTAAGCAATTAGATATAATGCATGGAAGCATTGGTAGAGGGAATGCAAAGGATCTTTTGATTTTTGAATTGTTTTTTCAGTGCTTTTTAAATGTAGTAAATAAAATATTAGTGTATTTGGTTGTTTATGTAGCTAAATACATTTCTCTCATAACCACAAATAAATGTATGCGTTTTTTCCCTATTATATTATTCTTTTTTTTGCCACATTTCAATGAGCAGTGCTGAAACTTCTCCATTATGAGTAAACAGTGCATTTGTTTTTCCAGAGTTTTGTAAAGAACAGATGTCTATTTGTAACACAAATTGTTAAACTGGTTGCTTGTCAGAAAAATAAATACTATTTCTGATGTGTTTTTCCCTCAAGCAATCTTAACAGAAATATGTTCATTGTTTTTAAAATAATATTTCTTCCTAATCTGACTTTGATCTACATTAGTTTCTGAATTTATTCTGTTTTTCTGTTCTTTCCATGAGATTAGATCAGCTTGACCTTGCAGAAATAATTTTACAAATAGAGATAGAGAGAAACTCCCAAGTTAATAATTCTACAAATAACAAGACATTTTGGTACTTCAAAAGTTAATTCTCTATGCAAAATCCATCTTTAAAAAAATGTACATGTTTTATGTTATTTATTTATTCTTTAGTTTTCTACATTTAGTTCTCTAACTCATACATAGTGCCAGTATCGGTGTTCCATACAGGTTATTTTCAGCCAGGAGATAAAATTATGTAGGTAAATCAATAATGTCTACAATCAAAGTTATAACATTCCTTTCTGCACAAGCTAAATGTTTCTTTGGACTTTAAAACCAATCAAAACAGTGTATGCTTTATGAAGAACAATGTAAAAAAACTTAGAACACAAGATGCAAAGAGTGCTATTATTAAGTCAGTAGACTTATCTCAGTACTCTTTGTATGTGGTATAGTTCAACTTGCAGAAAACAAACAAAAAAACAGTCCAAGGCACTCAGAATGTAGAAAAAATATTAAAAAGATTTTATTCACGGTTATAACATTTTAAAAACATTCATGTAAGGGCTAAAATGCTTTTTATATTTTTTTCTACATTCTCGAGTGCCTTGGAAAAAACATAAAAAGCTTTTATTCATGGTTATAACATTTTAAAAACATTCACATATGTAAGGGCTTAACGGCTTTTTCTATTTTTTCTACATTCTCGAGTGCATTGGCCTCGTTTTTTTTAAAGAATTTTTTTTTTAATAGTTTTATTCAAGGTTATTCATAAAATATAACAAATCAAACGAAAATATCTTTACAAAAAAAGAGAAAACTGACGCATGCACTAGGCTACACCTCGCGCTATTATTGCATTGTGAGCATAGGCTGCTCCAAACGGACGACTTGATTTCGTTATATTTCATCGATTTGTATATCATTCATCTCCATATGCCTAAGTTTAAAAAACATATTTTGTATAGTCTAGTAAATAGTTTGTATCATTACGCCGTGTCAGTTTTTAGTAGGCTAACATTATCGTTAATGCTTCAGACGGAAGTTTGGGTTTCTTTCATTAGTTTATAACATAATGCGGAGATACTGATTCAAAAATGAAGAACAAAAAAATATCAAAGAAAACATAAAATATATACTTATTTACCTATACCTTTACCTAGCCTATAACCTATAGGCTACTTAAAATGTTTAGCGTAAAATGCAAGTCCACAGACAGTAGCCTATAGCCTAATAGATCACATTTAAAGTGCATTAACTGCGCTGAATCATTTACTTTTTAAAATACAGTAGGCTATAGGCCTGTCATTTGTAAAAAAAAAAAAAAAAATAGGCTAAATGTTAAGATAAAAAAAACTTTATGTTTAAAAACGATTAAGAAATTCAACCACGTCCGCATGGTCAGACTGCCGTGCCACATCCACAGGTCGTAAATTGCAGTGATCTGTTGCATTGGGGTCAGCGTTAAAAAGGATTAAAAGCAGCACAGTGTCCATGAATCCGGCTCTGGCAGCATCGTGCAGAGGAGTGCTTCCTGTCCCGGGATCAGGCAGATTAGGATCCGCTCCATATTTCAGCAGCAGGTGAGCCAATGGTGTGTTCCCCATCATCATCACCTGCGAAAAACGTGAAATGTTTTCGCTTTCAGAAAAAACAACTACTCTTTAGAATAAAGAACTGTTCCATTTAAAAGAAACATGTCGGCTGCAATTTCTACTCTTGAATTATTTTAATCATTAAGGAACATTACGTTTTTCGTGCAGTAGGCTATAACATTGTATAAATGTAGGTTATTATAATTTTTGCAGCAATCATGAAATCATTCAAGGGCAGTAGGCTATTATGTAATGCAACTCAGAACGCTATCTCATGTTTTTATTGAGATGCGTATAAACATGTTTTTACATAGCCTACGTATTCGCACTTGTGATATTAAACATATTTCGTTAAAAGATGAAAAGCTGTATAGGCTATCAATAAGCCTGACACCTCAAGCAATACGGTGGTTTTACAGTTTCTGCATTTCTTCTGTTCATTTTAAGTTTAAGACACTATAAGCCGACGTCGTTTTATACTTTGTAGGCACTTTATTTGACCCCTGCTTTTTTTTTAATCCTGTACAGAATGTAGCCTATTGGCTATACATGGAATGAGCAATAATTAGCCTGTAGGCTACGTGACCACATTGTTAAACAAAAAAACAAAAAAATGCTTTTGACGTTATGGCACAATGTAAACCTCCAGGTTTTCTATTCGATTTAGCTATAACCCATCCTGTTGGTAGTGGAAGGCTAAAAACAACACTCTTTTGACATAATTTACATAGTTTGAGAATAGGATTTTGAAGAAAAAAAGGAAAAAAATCAGGTAGCATAAGTAGCCTAGCCTATTTAAGAATAGGCTACTAAAATGTGACACTTTTTTGTTTGAAGCACATGATCTTATATCGTCGTCTTATCCAGTTGCTAAAAGTCTACCTTTTCTTACAATCAAGACAAATAAAAGAGCAAAGCTTTTCTTTTTTACAATTTTTTTTCTTGATGTAAGAGTTTAAAAATAAAGGTCATTTACTGGTGCTATGTTAAAATATAAAGTAAAACAGGCTGTTAGGCTAGTGCTACCTACCTCCACAATACACAATTCTTTAGACTATATGACATATTAAGTCATTATGACAATAGGCAGGCTATTATAAATAGGCTAAGGCAAAAATGTTTCCACTAGTCTATGTAAGTTAAGAATAAATAATCATTTTTAATACATAAAGAAAATTAAGTATAGGCTTTAATTAATGACATCCAGTAGCCTATTAAACAAACTGCGAGAAAGAATTAAGCAAAATCCTAAAGTGATATTCATTTTGTGAAATAATTTGATCTTTCGTATCTACATTTAAATGCCTTTCTGTTGTATTGTAATAAATAATAGTGTGTATGTGGAATCCGCGATGCTAGGCGTTATTATTATTATTATTATTATTATTATTATTATTATTATTATTATTATTATTATTATTAGGACATGTCTGACAACGTTGCCTACCTGTATAGGCGTTCTTCCGAATTTATTAACGCTGTTGACATTCACTTTGTTAGAAAGTAAAAACTGAACACGGCAAGTGTTTCCAGTGGCGGCTGCTTTGGTCAGTTCATCCTCTGCATGCATCCTCTTCATCATCAGTCCAATGAAGAATTTTACACTGACAGGTAAAAGCAATGCGGACGATATGCGAAAATAATCACTGCATTTCCATCTTCCCTGTCACAGACATACAATGTTCACCCTGCGCTGCGTAAATGAGTTGAATCAGCTCCTTCATAAGCTGTTGTGCCTAATAAAATTACACGTAGGGAGATATTTGTTCGGACTTGCCTTTTATCAACGTCACGGCAAACCGTGCTGCAGTACTGTACTGCGCATGCGCACTTAAACCGCTGATTCAGGAAGACTTGGAGCTACAATGACACGATAAAGCAGTAAGAGAGTCTGTTAATGTTTTTAAAAACTGGTGTTCATTAAATAAATTAAAACAGAACAATCGAGAGAACGAGTTTTCATTTTCGTTGTCCACAATCGTAATTATAAAAACACATTCACAGGCCTAATCAAATTTTGGAAGTCAACGCGGGAGGTTAGCCTACCCAAGAAGAAGAAAAACAAAAATCAAAGTAGTAGCTATATTGAAAGAGACGCAATGTTAGGGTATAACTATGATTCCCTCAGCATCCCACATTAGCCTACTTTAGATTTAGCAATGTATTGGTCTCCGTATTGTTTACACTGCTATTTACTAAAAGCCTGTTTATGTGCATGGTCATTATTTTGTTAGTACACTATATGGGACGCCTATACACACACCATTAATAAAGTATACATTTACGTTACACTTTTCTAAAAAAAATCCTCAAGTGTTTGATTAGCTGCACACATACAGTGTGTAGAAAGGAATGGGAATTCCAGGAATGCATGCTACTGCAATTATTCTGACACTGACAGTATTTCGTTCTACTTTCCGTTTTATAGTGCTATTTGTTCTACAACAGAATCTTAACAAGTTTAGACTGTAGCATGTAGTTTTTTTTATTTATTTTTTAGCATTTTTCTTTTCTTTTACAGTATTGTGCTTTATTCGTCTGATATGTTTGGATGTGTGTCAGAGAGACTAAAATAAGTAGCAACCAATTATAAACTATATCGTTTCTATCCAACGGTCTAGGAAGTAATCATGTAGTTCACACCTAAAATAAAAGCATTACATTCAGAACTGCAACAGTTTTAACTTGTATGGAAGATAGATGAAGAGGCCCCTTATGGAATACTGTGTAGCTATTTACTTTTAAACTGTAACATTTAGTATATCTAGGATGATGATGCATCAGTCAATGTTTTATTAAGGGAAATAAATAGAAACATTTGCATATTTAGTTGTCAGCATAAAAAGTTATTCAAAGAGAGGACAAGAAGCCATAGCTAAAATTTTACAGGATGTGTAAATGACTTGATATTATTCTTATTTTAATATCATTCTTATTCTTCTCTGCCAATGTTTTACTCTGCAGATCTCAAATTAACAAAAAGACACAAAAACTTTGATATTGAAAATTATACAATGTTACAGATTAGTATTTCCCAAAGACACAAAATCAGATCAGTTAACATCTAAACTGTTTTTACGGACTAGGCCTAATCTTATAAATGTTCATATTTAGATATACATTTGTAATTAAGAAGAGCATCGCCATTCATTAAATGTATCGAGATAAAATTTTGTGCCATAATGGTCAAGAGAAAAAAAACTTGCCCGTCAGGCATCATACCAAAATGCAGTTTTGCATTTGCATCAGAATGTTTTGGTCATGATTAAAGTGTTTCTGACATTTCAGTTAAGGTGAGAGAAGTATTTTTCATAATTCATAAAACAAATTATGAAAGTTTTTTGGAAACGTTTGGCCGAATTCCCTGTCAGAGAGATCTTCAACTCCAACCTCCGGTGGAGCTTCGACCGGATCCCGAGGGATATCTGGAGATATTGAGCCCGAGTGGAGCATGTTCTCCACCTCCATTGTCGACGCGTCCGCTCTGAGCTGTGGCCGTAAGGTCTCCGGTCGAGGCGGCAATCCCCAAACCCAGTGGTGGACACCGGAAGTGATATCCGCCCTGAGTACCTCAAATCTCTTGATGTTGTGGGGCTGTCTTGGCTAACACGCCTCTGCAGCATCATGTGGCGGTTGGGGACTGTACCTCTGGACTGGCAGACCAGGGTGGTGATAAAAAGACATGCATATTTCCAGGACATTATGGGTATGAATATTACTGTCTAGTATAGTGTATTTTGTAATTGTATACTTATGCATCCTTTATGATTGAACCACTAGTTAATGTAACCTCTTTTATACAATTCTTCATATCAAAATAATCATCATTTACTGCCCTACACATTTGTGTGCATCACCTCCTCATATCATACATTGCATTCTTGTTATATTAAAGGTCATGTTCTTCGCGATTCCATTTTTCAAACTTTAGTTAGTGTGTAATGTTGCTGTTAGAGCATAAATAATACCTGTAAAATTATAAAGCTCAAAGTTCAATGCCTAGCGAGATATTTTATTTAACAGAAGTCCCCTTTCCAAGCCTACAGCGAACGTCCGGTTTGGACTACATCCCTCTACTTCCTGTTTTAATGAGGTAATTAGAACAGTTTTTTGACTAATCTCCGCCCACAGGAATACACAAACAAAGGAGGCGTGGTCTTGTTGAGTTCCCACGGAGAAGAGGAAGAGTAGGCTATCGTTTGTAGAATGTGTTTGTCGCCATGTCGTCGAGACGCTGTTATCTTCATGCCGGAGTCAATTCACCTTTGTTTGGCCTTCCCAGGGACGCTGTGCTTAGAGATCAATGGTTACAATTTATGTTTAACTTGGTTCCCGAAAAATATAATCCTATAATTAAAACTATATGCAGCACATTTTGCCGAGGACAGCTTCCTCAATCTCAATCAGTTTAATGCCGGATTAGCACAAAGATTGTTCTTGAAAGATGGAGCAGTTCCCTCTTTGTCTGGAGAAGGCCTTGTTTATGGACCACAACCGGTAAGTGTATTTTATTATTTAAGTTGGTGCGTTTAACCGTTTCTGTAACTAATTACACAAAGTGCAACGCTGTTTAGCTTGGTTAACTAGATGGGAATTGAAACTAATCCAACAAACCTTTTACTAATCAACAGTGTTGGGAGTAACGCGTTACAAAAGTCATGCATTGCAGTAACATTCTCTTGGTCGGCGTTACGTCACAAATCATGTGACCTGCATAGCAACAAGCTGCCGCCGTGTATGAAGGGTAAAACAAACCGAAGACACAGCCCGAGGCAAATCAAAAAGGTATCTATTCACAGAAGTTTTGCTGTGGATTATGTCAGTTATGGGTATTAAGAGACTACTTTGTATTAATGATGCATGGTATGTGAATGTATGTCGGTGGTGAGAAGTGAATATAATAAAACACTCATGTAAAGCGCTTTGTGACTAGCTAACGTTACCGCTACATGTCTGATAAAGGCGCTAGCAGCTATATGAATACAGATCTTCTTCTTCTATTACAGAATGTCTTATCAATATATATAGACAGTCTCCTAGCGCCTGCATTGACCAGGTACCACAGAAAGCTGTCGCTTGTAGGTTTAGCATTACAATCTTGTCCCTATCGAAATCCAGCTGAGTCCTGGGACAACAACCCAAAAGCATGGCCCAGGCTCGAGTATCCAAACATATACAATTACCTCATCAAATCACCTCGTATGAACACCATGTGTACATACCATGTGTCCTACACGTGCAGTCATGTTTAAATACCCATCAAGCATCGATTACATTAACTATGTAATCGATTTTTTATTCATTAAAAAAAAAACTGTTCATTCAAAAGCACTGTACAAGCTGTGCCACTAACAGACTGAGCTCATAACAGCCACTTTGTAACACAATGTCAGTGAGGGACACCGTTTTTTCAAAAAAGCCAATAAAGGCTAACTGCATAAATGTATAGTTTTTAGGCATGATTCTCGGCGCTTGTTTATCTTCCGCTTTCGTGTTGCTTAATGGCGGGCGCTTGTTTGTTTTACCCTTTGCCGCGTTGCTATGCGCACGCAGTGCACAGAGAATATTACGTTCCCTTTCGAACGGTCACTTCGTATTGCGTAGCTATACGCAGTGGGGAAACTCCTTTTCCTCGATTTACTGAAGCCTTTATGTAAAGCGCATTTGCAGCTGCACAGCTAGAACATGAGCGTCTGGCTCGCTCATAGGCTGCGCTGCGGCAACTGCACATCCAATGGCGTGGGCGCCTCTGACGTGCAACCAATGAGATCACTCTGCGTCATACACGTCAGAGCCCGCCAAGGGGGCGTGACCTCAGTCTATAATAGTCCCCGAATTCGCCATTATAGCAGATTTTACTCCTTCAGCGACAAACTTCACGTCTCTGACCATTTATTGAGCCTTCGCCGTCGAACAAGCCTTCAGCCTGAGCGAGCTACAGTTCAGCAGACTACACATCTCAACCGTGTTTCTCCTGACGCCGTCTCTCCTGTGGCTATCCGGCGATATCCTTTTCAATATCTGTTTATTATGTGTTTATATCTGTATCAGCGTTGTTCCATATGCCTCGTGTTATGCGAGGCCTACGAACACGCGAGCTGCATTCATGCCTGGGACTCTACCACGCAGAGAATGCACTCTCTGTCGGCGGATGTGCGGCCTGCGCGTGCATGCCTATCTCCGTGCGGCGAACTCGGCTAACGTTAGCTCTCTCTCGAGACGGCGGCGCCGCGTCACCCGCGCTCCCTTCTCCGGCCCTACTTCAGCCGAGGAAGAAGAAGCGCCGCAGCCAACGGCATCCAGAGAGCACGGACGTTTGTGAATGCACGCCGGCCACGTCCCCGCGTGCTTCACTCACTCCAGCTCAGTCATCTCCGGTCCCGTTCGAGGGAGATCAGCGCCCCCCCACCACCACGTGGCGGGCCTCGTCTCTTTCGGCGGACCCAGCGAGGCAGGACTAACTCCGACGCTGAAACGTTTCGGATCCCAACACAGGCCGTCGCGGACCTCGAGCTCGAGTGGAACTAACCGTGCTAGCTGGCGCCGACCAGCAAAGCCGGCGAAACAGGCCTCTCAGCCCCGCCCTGCGGCTGATGCCGAACGCTTCCCGCCAAAGCCGTCCTAGCACGCAAAGGAAAGAGAGGGCACGTGTCCCGCGCTTGCCGGACCACCCTCAAAGAAGCCAGCAAAACTTCCCACAGCCCCCTGTACAGTTCAGGCGGCTGGGGATTTTATTATTGTAAACAGGCCCGCAGCAGTGAGCGCGTCTTTGCAAACAAACGCCGTTTTCACGGCGACCCAAATAAAGCACACGAGCACAACACATGGGTTCACGGTCCCCCTTCACTAGGCGGCCCCTCCCTTGTTGTAACACTGACTTCCCCACACGCAAATGCTTGTGCAGTCAGTCCAACATTCAATGTGTGCACAAATCACAATATATGGGTTCACGGTCCCCCTTCACTAGGCGGCCCCTCCCCTGTTTTAACACTGACTTCCCCACACGCAAATGCTTGTGCAGTCAGTCCAACATTCAATGTGTGCACAAATCACAATATATGGGTTCACGGTCCCCCTTCACTAGGCGGCCCCTCCCCTGTTTTAACACTGACTTCCCCACACGCAAATGCTTGTGCAGTCAGTCCAACATTCAATGTGTGCACAAATCACAATATATGGGTTCACGGTCCCCCTTCACTAGGCGGCCCCTCCCCTGTTGTAACACTGACTTCCCCACGCGCAAATGCTTGTACAGTCAGTCCAACACTCAATGTGTGCAAAAATCACAATATAAGGGCATCAGGTCCCCCTATGTTAGGCGGCCCGTCCCAATCAGTGTGTCAAGCCCTAGCCACACGGGTTATAGCCTGGCAAGCTATCCCCGATGTGTCGAGTTGAGTTATAAACGCTATAAAGCGAGGCAACTCGCTCCAATTCGCTCGCAGACCCCCAAAGTTTCAGGCGGTTCTCGAGACTTCGGTGAGAAGCAACGTGGGTCACATGCTTCGCACCGATGTACAGAATTCATTAGCAAAAGGGGTGATAGAATTAGTCCCCCCTGTGCTAAAACATACGGGTTTTTACAGCCGCTATTTTCTAATTCCGAAAAATGACGGCGGCCTCAGACCCACTATAGATCTGAGACATTTGAACAAAGCTCTCATGAGACGGCTGTTCAAAATGTTAGCTATCAGTTTCACAAGCACAACACATGGGTTCACGGTTCCCCTTCACTAGGCGGTCCCTCCCCTGTTGTAACACTGACTTCCCCACACGCAAATGCTTGTGCAGTCAGTCCAACATTCAATGTGTGCACAAATCACAATATATGGGTTCACGGTCCCCCTTCACTAGGTGGCCCCTCCCCCGTTGTAACACTGACTTCCCCACACGCAAATGCTTGTACAGTCAGTCCAATACTCAATGTGTGCACAAATCACAATATAAGGGTATCAGGTCCCCCTACGTTAGGCGACCAGCCCCAATCAGTGTGTCAAGCCCTAGCCACACGGGTTCTAGCCTGGCAAGCTATCCCCGATGTGTCGAGTTGGGTCATAAACACTATAAAGCGAGGTTACTCGCTCCAATTCGCTCGCAGACCCCCGGAATTTCAGGCGGTTCTCGAGACTTCGGTGAGAAGCAACGTGGGTCACGTGCTTCGCACCGAAGTACAAAATCTATTAGCAAAAGGGGCGATAGAATTAGTCCCCCCCGCGCTAAAAAATATGGGTTTTTACAGCCGCTATTTTCTGATTCCGAAAAAAGACGGCGGTCTCAGACCCATTCTAGATTTGAGACATTTGAACAAAGCTCTCATGAGACGGCCGTTCAAATTGTTAACTATCAAACATATCCTCGCGCAAGTGCGCCCGGGGGATTGGTTTGTCACAATGGATCTGAAAGATGCGTACTTTCACATTCAAATAAATCCTCGTCACAGGCCATTCTTGAGATTCGCCTTCGAGGGCCGGGCTTATCAATACACCGTTCTGCCGATCGGTCTATCGTTGGCACCCCGTACATTCACGAAGTGTGTGGATGCAGCGCTTTCTCCTCTGAGATTTCAGGGAGTGCGCATGTTAAATTATCTCGACGACTGGCTGGTGCGGGCACAGTCGAGAATCGAGCTATTAGCTCACAGGGATTTGGTTCTCGGCCATCTAAAATGCCTGGGTTTCACAATCAATTTTTCAAAAAGCAAACTAACCCCCAGCCAGAGCATGATCTTTCTGGGCACAGTTTTAGACTCGAGAGCTATGACAGCGTGACTCACACAGAGCGCGCGCTCTCGGTGCGAGCGCTTGCAGGCACTTTCAGATTGCGCGAGCGCGCGCCACTGAAGAAATTTCAGAAACTGCTTGGTCTCATGGCAGCAGCATCGCCAGTACTCCGCATGGGATTACTGCGCATGCGCCCGATGCAGCATTGGCTGAAACGCTGTGGGCCAACTCATGCATGGCAGTCAGGCAGCTTGCGCGTTATGGTGAATCACGGTTGTTTAAGAACCCTGATTCCCTGGCGGGCTCAGAACTGGCACCACGAGGGGGTGACAATGGGAACAATTTCCAGGAGGAAAGTGGTTCTTACAGATGCGTCCAACCTGGGTTGGGGAGCGCTGCATGAGGGCATGCCTGCATCCGGCCTCTGGTCGAGCACGGAGCAGAGCTTACATATCAACTGTCTGGAGATGAAAGCAGTTGGGTTGGCCCTGAAGGCATTTCTGTCGAACCTCAGAGGTCACTACGTCTTAGTCCGCACAGACAATACGTCAGTGGTGGCCTACATGAATCGCCAGGGGGGCATCAGGTCAGGGAACCTGCATGCGATGGCGAGAGACCTCCTCTATATGGGCACAAACCAACCTGAGCTCTCTGAGAGCAGCGCATATCCCGGGCGTCCAGAATGTGGGCGCGAATATGCTTTCATGGGACAACACTCCCCTCGGCGAGTGGTCCCTGAACCCACAGACGGTCAGTCTAATATGGAAGGTGTTTGGCGAGGCCGAAATCGACCTTTTCGCCTCGAGAATCAACACCCACTGCAAATTGTTCTTCTCGAAGAACAGGGACGCGCTGGCCCATGTCTGGCCCAACCGTCCCTTTTATGCCTTTCCCCCCCCCCCGTCTCGATGATTCCACAAGTCATCAAACGGGTCAGAGAGAGCGGGTGCCCAGTCCTTCTGGTGGCCCCTCTCTGGAAAACCAGATCGTGGTTCCCGGAACTGGTTCAGTTATCGGACACAATCCCATGGCCTGTCCCACTGAGGAAAGACCTCCTCACACAGGTGAACGGGACATTGTGGCATCCGAGACCCGATTTATGGGCCCTTCATGTTTGGCCCCTCAACGGGTACCCAAGGACCTTCCTGAGAAGGTTTTAAGCACTATATCTGAAGCCAGGGCCCCGTCGACTCGGCGCCTGTATGCTTCAAAATGGTCAGGTTTTTCCAGCTGGTGCTCGAAAAATCAGGCTGACCCAGAGTCATGTGTGATATCAGTGGTTCGCTCATTCTTACAGGAGCTGCTGGACGCGGGTTGCTCCCCGTCCACGCTCAAAGTGTATGTGGCAGCCATAGCAGCACATCATGTTCTGACGGCTGGCCAGTCACTGGGAAGAAACGACCTGGTCGTAAGATTCCTGAAAGGTGCGAGGAGAATGAACCCCTCCAGGCCTCCGTCTGTGCCGCCTCTGGACCTCTCCACGGTCCTGGGGGCTCTGAAAGGTCCGCCTTTCGAACCGCTCCAATCGGTTGATCTAAAAACCCTCTCGCTGAAGACCGCTCTCCTTATGGCGTTGGCATCTATCAAGCGAGTGGGAGATCTGCAGGTGCTCTCTGTGAGCCCTGCATGTTTGGAGTTGGGTCCAGATGACTCCAGAGTCATCCTCAAGCCCAGACATGGTTACGTTCCTAAAGTGCTCTCAACTCTGTTCAGAGCACAGGTGGTGACATTATCAGCCCTCCCTCCTTCTGCAGAGGATGGAGAGGTTAATCTTCTCTGCCCTGTCTGAGCGCTGAGAATCTATCGGGAGCTTTCTGCGTCTTTTAGACAATCAGAACAGCTTTTTGTCTGCTTTGGTGGTAGATCCAAGGGGGATCCAGTCACTAAGCAAAGACTGTCTAGATGGATAGTGGATGCTATTCTATGGCTTATACCGCAGCGGGTCAAGTTTGCCCTATAGGTATCAAGGCCCATACGACCAGAGGTATGTCTCGTCATGGGCTTGGTCATCTGGCATTCCCATTAGTGATATTTGTGATGCGGCCGGCTGGTCCTCGCCTTCCACATTTATGAGTTTCTATAATAGGGAAGTGCCTTCCCTGCAGGCGAAGGTGCTTTCGGTATGATTAAGACCCGTCGGTGGCTGGTCTTGTCATATATTACTGTGCACTATCACATTCACATATATATATAAAACCCGCTGCTGGCTGGTTGTATTCATGCATAAACCCGCTGTTGCCGGTTATATTTACATATATATAAAACCCGCTTTGGCCGGTTATATGACATATATATAAAACCCGCTTTTGCCGGTTATATTCCATACATATATAAAACCTGCTTTGGCCGGTTATAATTTCATATATAAACCCACTTGACTGGTTATATGTTCATATACCAATAACCCCGACAGTGTCTGGGTTCATTGGTGTAGTATGTTGGGTTATTTCTAACTGATGTGTACTATTTTAGACCTGACGGTGTCTGGTCTATTTATACATAATTATGCGGTTATGGCTTGTTCTGTATGCTCAGGGGCCTGAGTTGCAGTGGCAGCCAGTTACTCAGTGCGGCGTTTTGCATGGCGTCCCCACTGCGTATAGCTACGCAATACGAAGTGACCGTTCGAAAGGGAACTACTCGGTTACTCACGTAACCTCAGTTCCCTGAGTTAGGGAACGAGTATTGCGTAGCCAGCCGCACTATAGTAACATGGCAAGTTGTCGCTTCAGTCGTTAAACCTGCTATAATGGCGAATTCGGGGACTATTATAGACTGAGGTCACGCCCCCTTGGCGGGCTCTGACGTGTATGACGCAGAGTGATCTCATTGGTTGCACGTCAGAGGCGCCCACGCCATTGGATGTGCAGTTGCCGCAGCGCAGCCTATGAGCGAGCCAGACGCTCATGTTCTAGCTGTGCAGCTGCAAATGCGCTTTACATAAAGGCTTCAGTAAATCGAGGAAAAGGAGTTTCCCCACTGCGTATAGCTACGCAATACTCGTTCCCTAACTCAGGGAACTGAGGTTACGTGAGTAACCGAGTAGTTTTGCTGCAACGCAGTAGTGTAAGGCATTACTAATCAATTTTAAGTAATATTTTACTCGGTACATGTTCGGTAAGACTTGCGTTACAACAGACTTTTAGTTTTAATTGTTAAAAAAAAAAAAAAAAAAAAAAAAAAATTAAAACAGCAAGACCGCCAGACATTAACGAATGAAAGATGCAAGTAGGCTAAATTACCTGTTCGTGGTCAGTCAATAGCCGCGGGTGGTGTCCAGGTCTGTAATTAAAGACTAAATGGCAGCGTCTGATAAATTTGTATAGCGATTTATTTTTTACAGGAGTGCCGTGAGGTATGATTTCGGCCTCTGCTCACGCTGACCAGAGGAAAAGAAGCTAATGGTGAAGATGGCATGAAGAAGACTACATTCGCGAGATGAACGTATGCGCATTAGGCTATTCGTTCTGTGTTTTCTTTCTAAACAGTTAGGCTATGTTTATGTGGTATTTTTCATCACGTAATCATGTTTTTGATGCCGTGGTGACGCGTTCATGTAAGGGCGACGGCGCTGCCGATAAAGCACCTTAAAGCTGTCATAAAGAATATGTTAAATATAGCAAGGAGACATGTTGATTGTTTATTAATAAAGTCAAGATGAAGTTGACGATGCTGACTCGCGATCTTCGCAGTAGGCTAGTGAATGCACCAGAGAGAAATGCACATTTCATTTCATAAGCAGAGAGCAGTCTGTTTTCTTACGTTTTGAATTGTTCTGTTTACAAGTAGACATTTCAATATATATATATATTTTTTAGGTCCGTACAGTTAATACAAAACGAAATTCACTTTAAAGAAAGGCTTCGTGTCTTCTAGGTCTCTGTGAAAGTTTTAAAGCAGTCTTTTAGTGCCGCTTCAGAGTGGTCGCGTCCGTAACGGAGAACTGTCACGTCTGTAACATTGTTTTTTCCTCATAAATGCGAACACGAAAAATAAAATAAAATGAATATTTTATGTTCTGTGGAGAGCCAACCCTTCTTCATTAGATTTGCGCAGTGTAATTCACAGAATTACAACAACAAAAAAATCGTTGCCTCCTAAAAGTTAAAGATTTTTTTGACTGTCGATTTCCCTTATATTAAATATAAAACGCATGTGTAGACTGATATTTTTCTAATGTCTGGACTCCTTTCTGGGAGGAGCCTATGGATAAACAGACGCTTCAATATTTATTAATGCATTTTCTGAGAATTTATATAATTATATAAGTTTTGACTGCAAGTCTGCTTCCCAAATTTTAAATAATTTATCCTAACTAGTTTTGTGGTGTAGGTCTACATATTTTATAATGTTAAGTTAACTTCAAATAATACTAATAGTAATTTAAAGATGTGGTAGCATTGGATCTGGACGGTATGGATAACGCTGGGAGTTGGAAGGGGTGTGTCGCCATTCTGCAGGTTCGTGGATCTGAGTGTCGCGATTTCGGTTTCATATCGCATATCGTTACAGCCCTATTCATTTTAGGATGTTAAGTTCTACTTCTGTATAGTTATTTTGGTGAAAGTAACTCAAAAGTAATACAGGAGTAATGTAACGCATTACAATTCTGAGACAGTAATATTGTAAGGTAATGAATTAATTTTAAATAACAGTAACAAGTAATATATAATGTATTACAGTTTGGAAGTAACTTGCACAACACTGCTAATCAAAACTCGTGCACACTTGTAACTAAGGTAGGAATAAACAATGGACTTATTTTAAAAATTCAACAACACCATCGTTAATTCGACAGACAGAAAAAAAACATGTACCACAAGCTTTTATAACAGTTTGTAACATTTAACATTACATTTTAACGAATTAAAAGTATGACAACTACTAAAACAGCTTACCACTGTGAAACATCCTGCAAAAGTCATGTTTGAACAGGTTCTAATCGATTCTCTTCATCTATGTTCTCCGGGTCTGATTCAGGCTCAAATTGATATGGTAATATGTTTGACTTTTTTACAATAACAATCAGCGCATGCATCACCAATTTATGGTAAGAGGCGTGACCTTTCCGGGCAACGTGAGATAAGCTGCTGTCGAATCACAACACAGGAACGGCTGGCACAATCAGAACTTGTTACGTATTTCTGAAGGAAGGGACATCATAGAACAAGGAAGTCATTGGCCCGTTTTTTGGACAGCGAAAACAGTGGTATACAGATAAGTAAATTGTGTGAAAAATACTGTGTTTTTTTACACGCGAAACATGAACAAATGTTATATTGCACACTGTAAACACAATCAAAGATTCAAAAAAACATGAGGAACGGGACCTTTAATTCAGAGTATGAAGGGACACAAACTGCCAGCCCACTCTAAAATGCAAAATACCATGCTCAAAGACAAAGTCATAAACTGTCCCTTGAAAGTTTAAGTTACCACTGGCTCACTGACCCCCTAGAAGAGTGACCTCCGCAGAAGTCAAAGGCCACTGTTCCTGTGACCTCCCGCTTCTTATTCTCTCTTCTGTGCATCTTCTGGTTGCTGTTCGTGTGGGACCTCACCAGGCCTCAAACCATCTAGTCAAGACTCTCCCAACAGTAACAGAGTCAGACTTACATAACCGAAGTCTCGACACCCTTCACAAAACCCGGAAGAATTAGAACTGCTGAACCATCTAGACTTTCTCCTGAGAGTACATATCCTGACACTCGTTCAATGGCTAAGGCATTGCAAGTATCGTCCAATTAACTAACTAAGCAGCGGTTTAGTATAAGCGTTAGACCCCTTGTTAACAAGGTGCTTTAAACCAAGAAACTGATGGTTCTGTTCAGATGGTTAACCTGTTAAGTGTCACCCCCCTTTTTTGAATAGACATGAAAATGCACATTCCAAACTTAAATGGTATAGGATAAGAATCCTTTGGAATATAGACATAAAATTGGTCTTGTTTTAAAGAAGACATTTGGCAGATTTTTGTAGAAGTGAAATAAATTAAGAAAGTGAAACAGAAAAAAAGTTACAGAAGTTTGAGTTTATGAAAATGTACGATTAAAAAAATTAATTATTCATATTTGATATAAAATATATATTTTCAAAACCTGGACAACTCTTAAACTGCAAAAAAAATCAAAGCCAAAAATCTGAACAAGTTGTGTTTCAAATTTTAGGTTGATATCTCAAGAAATGAGCTTTCAGTAAGATTTTGTTTGGGCGCAGTACCAAACTTTTTCACTAGGTCACAACCAGACTCCATTACTGCCCATATAAGGGCGCCTCCATTTCCATATGTGGTTTGAGTGATCTGAACCATCATTTTCACAATTTTCATACAATTTATAAAGTAGACATCCTATTCAGAAGTAGTATTGGAAGTTTGGCAGATTTTGATATTAATTAAACCTTGAATAAACACATAAAAGAACACATATGTGCGTTATAGCTCGCGGCCACATCACAAATGGTGAATCTATTATTTTTTCTTTATATTTAAAACATTTTCAGACCTTTTTTTTCTAAAATAATTGAATGCTTGCCATCTTTTGAACTCTTGGCATGAAAACAAACTGCTTTCTACCCTTCTTTCATGATTTTTCATGTTCATTGCTATTTCAAAATAAAGGTCTGAACACACCTAGGAGTATGAAAATATTCTTGTTGCAAATTAATAAATTACGGCTCCTCTGTAATTTGTTTTGAGAATCAGTAACCAAATATGGAAACTAGAGATTGTAAGCTTTCAAATGATATATAGTTTGTCAAGATTAGTTTAGGTTTAGTATAGGTTATTACTGTTTTAAATATGTAATGGATTTGGGCCCACCGGTGGGCCCATGACACTTAAGAGGTTAAATAATTCTTTTCCATAGCTTCATTCCTTGTTTTGGTTCCAGTTTCATTCACTGTCACTGTCAAATTTTACCCATCCGATGTATGCGTGATTGTGTGTTATGTGTTTTTTGTTATGTGTTCGTGGTTTAGTTAAATTAACTTTTGTGCACATCTCACACGAGTTTTGATTCTGGTTCCTGCTTGTAAATCAATGTCACTTTAACAATGCGATCACAGCTACATGCTAAAAAAAAGAGTTATTTTTCAATGACCATGCAAAAATCTTTTCTGAGGGTTGATAGACGATCAATACTGAATTTTCACTGGACGAACAGATTAATTGACTGTAATATTAATTTCGATACATCAAGTTAATTCTATTAACCTATCCAAATATTTATAATTTATCATAAGTTATAATTAATTATTCATCAGAATCAGTTCTCAATTCCCTTTTGAGCCAATTTGCATAAAACATGTCTGAGCTGTCCAAATGACTTTTATCCTCAAAGTTCTCATACACTAAAATTTAATGGGATAGAAATATCACTCTCTGAACTGCTGTGTGATTTTCGTCTTGTTTAATATATAGTATAAATGTTATATAAATTATTAAAGGTCCACTCAGTAATTTTGTCCTCATTAATTTCACACAGAAATGTATTGTTACATTACAACATTTTAGGTTATTGAACACTTGTGGCTTGTGGAATAGATGGTACCTGTAAAGGAGCAGCAAAAAACTTATTTCTACATTCAAAAATATTGGTATTGTGACAAATAACTTTTTTCAAGCAACATTTACATATTATTATATTAAAGTAGATGTTTTATAGTGCCTGATTCTTAATTTGTAGGGCTCTTAAAAGTTTTAAATGAATTAGTATTGCCCCTTTCTGTTGATTTTCATGTCACAGTTCAGAGTAGTTTCTGAATGGCTTGAGGGGTGTGCACATTCTTGGTTGTGACATATAGCTTTCTTGACTGGTGTTTGTGCCAATGATCAGGCACAGTCAGGCCTCTTTCGACACTGACCATTCTTTGAAACGGCCATGTACTGCCTTATTCTAACACGTGCAGATACATACAAACCCACAAATAAATATGATGTTGCTTTAGAACAATGGGGTATTTGTGAGCATTTGAGAAGCAGCACTAGGCCATATCCAGTGAGTTACTGAGAATTTTGAGAAAGATGGAAAGTGATTCAGTCACATGCACACTGCCTAACGGTCTGCGAACAAAGCATTCAGACACAGCCCTCCTTCTTAGAATACAATAAAGGGAATACTCATGAAATAAAACATTTCTGACATACATCAGCATCATGATAGAATTAGTTTGTATTGATATATTACAACCCCAAATCAGAAAGAGTTGGGACATTTTGTAAAATGAATTAAAATCAAGAATCTGTGATTTGTTAATTTTATTGAAACTTTTTTTAACTGACAAAAGTACAAAGAAAAGTTTTCCAATGTTTTCACTGACCAACATAATTGTATTTTGTAAATATGAACAAATTTAAATTTTGATGGCTGCAACACACCCCAAAAAAATTATCCAACTATTTTGAAACATTCCACAATGAGCAGGTGAATTGGTAATAGTTGAGGGTATCGTGTCTGGGTGTAAACGTGCTTCTCAGTCTTTTTAAGCAAAGATGGGTCATGGCTCATCACTTTGTGCCAAATATCATGAGAGAATTGTCAAACAATTAAAAAAATCACATTTCTCAATGCAAGATTGCAAAGAATTTATGTCGTTTATCATCTTCCATACATAATATTGTCACAAGATTCAGGGAATCCAGAGAAATCTCAGTCTGTGCTGGGTAAGGCAGTAGACCTCTGTTGAATGTGTGTGACCTTTGAGCCCTCAGATGGCATTGCACAAAATACCATCATGCTAATCCGTTAAATACAGCCACATATGCTCAGGAGTAATTTGGTTTCAAATATTTTTATTAGAGCACATATTATCTACATCGTTATATTATCTAAATCATACACAGGAGTATAATGTATAACCACATAGAAATGCGTGCAGTTAGGACATACTGTCCTCTTTTTGTTTTTAGAACGTACAACAATGTAAAAAAAAAAAAAACAGAATCAACAGATAAACAAAACAGAGTACAGAAAACAACTACATAATCCCTCTTTCCCACCAGCCTTATCCTTCCGTATAAATATTCCTTTATTATAGTTAGAGGGAAACATTAATTTCCACTGCCAGGAGAGAGATATTGAATGAGAGGTTACCACACTTTTTCAAAGGGTGAGAGTTTATCCATAAGAATATATTTTATTCTCTCTAAGTAGAGAGTGTTAGTAAGATCACTGAGCCATAACTTTGTGGTGGGTGTTTCTTTATTTTTCCAATGCATGAGAAGTAGCTTCTTTGCGGTGATGAGACTATAGGACAGGAGGCATTGTTGGTAGTTGTTTAACCTTTTAATATCATCTGAAATTCCTTAAATAATAATGTGAGGATTAGGCTCCAATTGTATTTTAAGTATCCTTGAAATTAAACTGAAGATATTAAACCAAAAGATCTTAACCTTGGGACACAGGACGAAGCTGTGAAGCAACGTGTCTTCTGCAACAAGGCATCTGTCACATAGAGGAGATATCTCATGCAGGGTATATTTTGTGTAATCTCTCCTTAGAAAAGGGAAGACGATGTAAAATCTTAAAGTGAATTAGACAGTGCCTAGCATTATTGGAACATCGATGAGTATGTTGCAAACTCTTTTCCCATAGAGGGTCTGGGATCACAAAGCCCATTTCTTCCTCCCATTTTGTTTTTATTGAAGTGGAGATCACTGGACTGATAGACTGCAAAGTGTCATAAATATAAGATATCGATTTTCTAAGCATGACATGGGTCGGAGGCATCGACCAAGACAAGAGCCTGAGAAGATCTCAAGAATGGCAAAAATGCCATTAATGTATAGCTCTCCTATTGTATGAATGCCTCTGTACATCCAGAGATTAAAAGTATTATCAAGAATGGATGGAGGAAACGTAGGCTTTCCAATGATAGGTAATGCATGAAATATGGGTTTCAACTTAAAGTGTGATTTGATTTGTTTCCAAATACGCACTGTACTATGGATCACCACATTGCTATTGTACAAAGACTTCTCAACAGTGTAAGGTGCCAGAAAGATGGCACCTATAAAGTTAGGCTGGCATGCCTCTTGTTCTAATTCGAGCCAGTTTGGTGAGGTAGCAGTGTTATCCAGCCAGTACGTCATAATCTTGATATGTGAGGCCCAGTAATATGATAAAAAATTCGGGAGTGCCAAGCCTCCCTCTATTTTAGATTTGCAGCTGTGTTTCTTGTCTATTCTGTGAGGTTTGTAGTCCCACAAGAAAGGGAGCACAATCGAGTCAATTTTTTAAAAGAAAGATTTGGGGAGAAACACTGGAATGTTCTGAAATAAATATAGTAATTGGGGCAAGAAAATCATTTTGATAGCATTTACTCTGCCAAGTAAAGATATTGGCAAAGTCTTCCAGAACTGTATATTTGATTGTAATTTAGACAGCAGTGGTGGGAAATTCTCCTTAAATAGATTAGAGTGGCTTTTTGTAATCTGAATTCCTAAGTACGTGAATTTTTCTGAAGATACACTAAAAGGGAGGTTCTGTAACCAGGCAATATTCCACACCTGTATGGGGATTAGCTCGCTTTTATTCCAATTTATCCTGTAACCAGAAAAGGTCCCAAATGAATTTATTTTATCGAGTATCTGTGAGATTATGACTTGGGGTTGAGAGATAAATAATAAAACATCATCAGCATATAATGAGATTTTATTTATAGATCTTTGTGCATTATAACCATGAATTAAAGGGTCTGAACGGATACTCTCGGCAAGGGGTTCGATTGCTAAAGCATAAATTAAGGGGGAAAGAGGGCACCCTTGTCTCGTTCCTCTATGTAGTCTGAAACGGGGGGACAATATTTGATTAGTCAGTATCTGTGCACAAGGATTGTTGTAAAGAAGCTTTACCATTGTTATGAATTTGTCTCCAAAATTGAATCTCTTTAAAATTTCAAATAGATCCGGCCACTCGACTTGGTCGAATGCCTTCTCAGCATCGAGTGAAAGGATGGCTAGCTCTTCTTGTGGTCTGTTAGTAGCATACATGATATTAAATAAATGTCTAAGATTGAAAAAAGAATGTCTACCTGGTATAAAACCAGTTTGGTCTGTATTAATTTATCTAAAAAGGTGCTCAATCTATTGGCCAAAATTTTAGAAAATAATTTCCCATCTTGGTTTAATAAAGAAATAGGTCGAAAAGAGCCGACCTCTTTTGGGTCCTTACCCTTTTTATGCATCACTGTAATAACCGCTTCTGTTAAAGTAGGAGGTAGGACACCATCCGTGTGGGCTTGAGTGAACACCCTATGTAGATATGGGCACAGGGTAACATTCAATTTTTTATACAGCTCACATGGGAGGCCATCCGGGCCTGGAGCTTTATTACTTTTGAATGAAGTAATAGCCTTTTTAACTTCTTCAACAGAAATTTCAGAGTTCAGCTGAGCTGCCTCATTTTCATCTAGTTGGGGGAGATTGCACTTATTTAAAAAACCTTGCATAGCTGTATAGTTGTATTACTTTTGGAAGTGTACACATTTTTGTAGAATTGGAGAAATCGATCCTTAATGTCCTTGGGGTTAATAAGAATCTCACCTTTATCAGATTTGATTTTATGTATCGTGCGATCATTCTTCTGTTTTCTGAGTTGCCAGCTAAGAGTCTATGTAGCTTGTCATTAAACTCAAAATGTTTTTGTTTTGTATATAAAAATGCCTTATTAATCCTTGCTGAGAGTATCTTGTTATATTCATATTTTAAGGCAGATATCTTTTTGTGGAAGTCACTGGATGGGGATTTGGTATTCTCTTTATCTAGGAGGTTAATTTGGATGTCTAGTTCGAGCAATCCAGCTTTGTTCAATTTCCTTCAAGATGCTTCAAATGAAATTATAGAGCCTCTAATAACTGCTTTGAATGCCTCCTTTGAATAACAGAACTCTATTTTGGTTAATAAAAGAGGGTTTAGCCTCCAGTTCATCTGTGGCTTCACAATATTTTGAATATTCAGAGTACACGTAAGGGGATTGTGATCTGAGATCAAAATGTTGTGGTATTTCACAGCATAAGGTGTTCGTTTTGCATATATAAGAAAGTAATCTATCCTACTGTAAGAGTTATGTGTTGCAGAATAAAAGGAGTAATCCCTACTAGTCAGATTAGCTATTCTCCAAATGTCATACAGATTAGTATTGTTGACAAATGTATTAAGAAAGACATTTGAATTACTCCTCTCTGCTCTGCGAGTGGAAGATCTGTCTAAATACGGATCTAATACGCAATTGAAGTTCCCTGCAATAATCAAGTTCGTCTGAAATAAATCCGGTATAAGAGACATTGCCTTCTGAAAAAATTATGGATTGTCTATATTTGGAGCGTATATGTTCATCAGGGTGAGAGGTGTAGAATATATTTACCCAGTTACAATCAGAAATCGACCTTCCTTATCAGATATTGTATCTTTGTGAATGAAGGGAATGCCTTTCCTTATCATAATTGCTGTACCTCTTGCTTTAAGATTAAATGATGAGGGGTATACATTATTAATCCATTTACACCTTAACCTAATATGAGAGTCTTTTTTCAAGTGGGTTTCTGTCACGACACACACGAGAGAGACAATAGATCCAGTTGCAGTGTTTATTAAAGGAATATCTGGACTCAAAACCAGTCCAGGCAGGGGTCAAATACCATGTAAGCAATCCAAAAGACAAGAACATAGATCAAGACACACCAAACACGATCCAAAGTGTGGGGACAAAATACAAGAATTTCAGAACAAGTGATAAAACAGACAGGGAATAAGTAGACAGACACTAACAAGGTGAGTGGGAACAGCTGAGTGTGATAATGAATAATGAGTGGCAGAACAGAATGCTGGGAATTGTAGTCTATTGTGAATGACACCGTGACAACGAGGACCTCTAGTGAACACCAGGGAAACACAACCAGACACTTTGACAGTTTTTTGTAAGAATATTAGATCTGATGCCAGTAATTTAAGATGGGCAAAGATTTTACCTCTTTTAATTGGGTTGTTAAGTCCATGCACATTCCAGCTAGCTAAGGTTACACCCCTCCTTCCTTCTCTTGTATTCAGTTCATTTTGTATTGGCATATCAGAAAAAAATAGAGTGAATAACTGTTCCAATTAGTACACTTTCAAATTGTGATTTTATAGTAGAAGGACGGCTAAGTCCCACCCCCCCCCCCCCCCCCTTCCCCATCCTATAAACTCTTTTAAACCCGTCTAGAACAAACTGAGTAAACAAAGAATAAGAACATTTCTAGCCAATACTAAACAAACGTATGGCACGAAAGTACTTCGGGAAGTATTGATGAGAGAAAATAAATAAGAAAATAAATTAGAAATTAGTCTAACCAAAAAAATAAAAATAAACTATTACTTCCCTGGGCTGTTACTGTTAACCCTTGTTAACCTTAGTAACTAGAGCTTCTCAAATAGCTTGTCAGATTAATTTGAATGAAACAAAAACATTAATGCTGTAAGGTATAAAGCGATGTGTGGTCTAACGCACAGTCTCACCATATTTTGATGGATTGGACCCGTATGTTAGTATAAGTGCATTGTCCACTTAGTAGGGACACCTGGTATGTCACCTCCTCTGTCAATATCTATTTTGGCGGTTCAAAATGTTTCTCAGCCTACTCTTGAGCTTCCTTTGGGTCGGTGAACGACATTTTCACTCCTCCATGTGTCACCATCAGCCTGGCAGGATAAATCAATCCGTATCTGACTTCTGACGTCTTTTTCTTCGATTATTCCTATAATCCTAATATTGTTCCGTCTGGAGCGCGCCTCGAGGTCCTCACATTTTTCATCCAGATGTTTAACTTTAGTTGTCAGAAGATCCACTGTAGACTGCAGTGAGGAGAGGATGTCAGAGTGGGATGAAGCGCTTTCTTCTAGCTCTTTCGAAGCGGTCCCGTGTATTGCTAATATGCCTCTCAGCTCAGAGATAGATTTCTGGACGTTTTCATTAAGTGATTAAATCTCGCTCCTGTTGGTAGCAGAAACTTCTGTGATGCGGTATCCGGTCCACATCTGCGCTTAAAGCACCGTCTTATTAGAGGGTTCATCCACAGTGCAGTCATCAGCCTCCAGGGCCTCCGAGCAAGGCGTGCCTGAGGTCTCTGGGCCTGTCTCAGGTGCCTCGCTTTTCTTGACTTTCTGTTTAACCATTGTCGAAACCGAGCAGGATATTTTGTTCCGGTGATTACAGCGATGTTTATGTTCTTCACGAAGTGGGTAACAATTGATGATTTTGCGTTTTTGTTCAGATTTTTGAGGAGCTATCTGGAAGTGCGAGGAGTAATTTGGAAAACCGTTTTCACTGAACACAGTCTGACTCTGCATTAAGAAATGCCACTTGAATCTCTTTTACGCTGGGAGAAAGCTTTACATCAGTTCTATGTGGAGATGCCGGTGAGTTCTCTGGGCCTGAGCTCATCTCAGATGGTCTTGAAGACAGTGGAAATGTGTGCTGTGGTCAGATGAGTCTATGTTTCAGCTTGTTTTTGGGAGAAAATGGACACCGAGTTCTCAGTCCCAAAGACGAAAGGGACCAACCAGACTTTCACCAGCGACAGGTGCAAAAGCAAACATCTGTTCTGGTATTGAGGTGCATCATTGCAAACGGTATGGGTAACTTGCATTATTGTGAAGGTACCATTGACATGGAGGCATATATTTGGATTGTACAGAGACATAAACTGCCATTAAGATGACATCTTACCTGGTAAGCAAGACAATGCCAGGCTTCATGCTAAAACTGAGTGGTTTATAGACACTCTGCACCATAGAAGGGATGTGCCTGACTGTCAGCCTGCAGTCCAGATCTGTCTCTTATGGAAAATGTATGACCCATCATGAAAAGGAGAATCAGGCAATGATGACCACAGACTGTTGAGCGGCTGTCTTGTATCTGACAAGATTGGGCAAATATTCCACTAGCAAAACTCCAAGAATTAGTATCCTCAACTCCCAAATGATAAAAAAGTGTAATTAAAAGGAAAGGTGAAGTGACACAGTGGTAAACATGTCTCTGTCCCAACTTTTTGGGGGTGTGTTGCAGCCATCAAAATCAAAATTTGTTCATATTTACAAAATACATTTACACGCAGTGTAAATGCATTAGTTACATTTTTGAGTTGCATTAAACAATAAATCAAACAATTTACAATACAACTCTTTTATTAAATTAAGTATAAGAAATCAGTTTTTAAAAAAAAAACCTATTCTGGTATTAAGATTGTTTTGGCTTTACAGCTCTAGAATGAACTTATTTTCTAGCTAAAGTTAGTTTGGATTGATTCACTTCTGTCGCAACGATCATTAGTTATTAACTTAGGGGCCGCTAACACGACACCGTTCTAACAGAAAATTCTTTAATGCGATCCGGCCGCTCATTTGCATAAAACAGTGCCTGGTGGCTCTGAGAATTTTTTATCGCTTCTGCTTAGCCACCTGAATCGAGATTATCCTGACAAAGTTTTATCAGTACAGAGGTAAAGGGAAGGAGGCCTTCACAAGGGAGAGACTAGTTGACATTTCAGTACTGCGTTGTCGTCGTGTCCAGGCGCAGGTCCTTCATCAGATCCGGAAATGGCCTGGATACGGCGGACTGCGATAAACCTCGGGATGAAGGGAGAGACAAATATTGCAACCCGTTCTCATTACCAGGGCGTCGTATACATACGCTTTTGTCACGTCCGTCGGCGTCTACCACCAACGCCCATGGCACCCTTTAGCGTCAATATGAGACGCACAGAGCTTTCCATTAACTCCAATGTAAACCCATCCGCGTTCCTATTGGACGCCCAGGGCACGACAAACTGAGTGATGGATAATGATATCCTTAATAAATAAATAAAAAATGTGCTTGATAATTCTTCAATACATTATGATAATGTTATAGACTTTTTTAAAATGATTTACCTTTTGATGCAGAGAAATAAAGGCATTTGTTCACAGTTTTCGACAGATGCTATTTTAATGTATTTTGTTTTAATATCCTCAACATTTTATAACTTAATAACACGAAAGTGTGCTTAATTCAACAATGCAATAGGATAATATAACAGTTATTATTTTCGATAATAGGCTAGGCCTATCCTTTGATTCTGAAAAATAAATGCGGAAGAAAAAAAGAAAATTAATTGTTAAAAGTGCGGATGTTTTTATTAGCTTATGTCTACAAATTGCCATATTTATCTTCAGCCCACCAATAGTGATAGATCAGTGGTAGATCGATATGCTTTATGCCGTAGGCACTTGTCACATGTAGCCTGGCCTGGGGTGCCACACGGTTCCCGCCTGATCATAACCGACGAGCCACGGTGACGGATCTATCTCTGAAGTGATCAGTAAGTTAGTTATAAACTCTCCAGATGATTTGTATGTTGTTAAAAAATATTTATCAAACATTAAATATTTTCAGAAAGCCGTCTGTTTACCCACAGAGAACTAATACCGCTGCAACATATTTTTCTTTTGCAACATATTTTGATGCAAAAAAAACACTTGCATAGCCTGCTAGCCTGAATTAATGTTAGCTTTCCTAGAAGATTTTAAAATTAAGTTTGATGGCAATAGTCAGATAGTCATATTCTATCTATCTGTTTTCTAAAGCATGTTCCCTTAAAGGAATATTAAGATTTACACTAAATAAATAACTTTCGAAAGCCAAGACTAATTGGGTGTGATTGAGAATACCAGGGCTAACATTTCCCTTGCCACTAGCATTTAAATAAGGTTACACCTTGCATTGATGGCATACATGCCTGTTAGTCTGTTGGTTATTTACTTACTCCTATCCCACTATCCTGTGGTGCTATACTTTAATTTTCTACAGTAATTTGAATTTGATATTAGCCTCTGAAGATTTCCTTCTGCCTTTGTCTATTGCGTCCATTCCAGCACTGTGATGTGTAATTAGCATTAAAAGTCGATTTCCTAATATGTTGAGATTTTAGCAGTTGGTGAAGTGCTGAAAGAGCAAGATAGTAAATGGTTTACTGACAAAAAAGTGTGAGGTATTTGATATTTGTTGCACTAAGTAGAAAATCTCAAAATATTGGATGAGTGTAATAACACAAGTGCAGTTGTTATAAGACTTAACATTAGCTCAGATACTATATTATACTGATACTATCAGATACTATATATACTCTAGGGAGCAGGGTGTTAATGAACAACTACTCCAAATAAGTATGATATTTCCAATTCCTGCCACAGATAAATGACAAATTAATGATCAGGTTTATCAGTTTATTCAAACGTGTTTATATAAGGTTATTATTGACTGTTCAAACTGTATCTTCTTTGCATTTAAATCTACTCTTACTGAGTCTTATGAATAAATGAACATCAGCTGCAGATGTCACTTAGCTGCAGTGTTGCTTGCTGTTATTTAGTAATACCATGTGCTGTTGTTAATGAGTAATTTTAATATGATGTTGATAATCCTGACATGATTCTTTTTTATTTGCAGAAATGACAAATCCGAAAACAAAACCATGCCCTTCCTGCCAGACTGCTAACAGGCTGAACAGAAAGACCTGCGTTGCCTGCCTGTGTTGCCTCCACATCAAGCTGGATATAAAAAAACAACAAGAAAAGGTTAAGAACAGCAACTGGGCCTCGCCAGTTAAAAAAACCCCGCAATTTCAGCAAAATTGAAAATTCTGCCCAGATGTCGGTAAGTTTTCATAATTCTGATTTAACAAGAGGTAGGCCTTCCAGATAATTATATAATCATCACAGCTGTAAATATTTTTAATATCATTAAGAGTTAGAAGGTTTGTGTTTTGTTTGCCAGAAGGGCAGGAAAAATATAGGTGGGGTTTAGGTCAATTTTAGAATAGACTTCTAAAGCTGAAAGGATCCACACTTATACAGGCTACATTGACCCGTTAGAGAAAATATTTGCAAACTGGGATCTACCATTTTTGCTTTCACATAGGTGAATCTGCCCACTTCTTTTCCACCATAAGGGCTGCAATGAACCACAATTCCTTAAAGGGTAACTAAACCCTAAATATTTTTTTAGTGAATGATCTGTAAGACTGGGGCTTTATTAATGCTGCTCATTGATTCAAGTAATTTATTTGACATTTGGGTATAAAGTGTTTTAATTCTACAGTATATGGTGTAAAAAACGTCTGAGTGCTGAACTCTTCAGGTTGAACGGTGGCTACTGCAGTTGAATTTTCCTATTGGAAGTTGTGGTGCCCTATGACGTAAGCAGGCACCAGCTAACCACACCCTTGCCTACAGAGAGACGTGTCTCAGGTGCACGCCCCTACCCTCCGCTGGGCTCTTCCCACTTTTCCAGCATTTTTCGCATATTGCCAGTGGGTGGTGTCAGGCTCTGACCAGGGGTTTAGTTACCCTTTAACAATGTTACAGCTCTTGAGTTGGTGCTGTTTAAACTGGCCTGTACACATCTAAACTGTACCATATTCTTCTGTCATCCTAATTTGTCAAACCAGAGGATACAAATATTTGTTTTCATTGTTGTTCTTGCAGGTTTTGAAACTCAATGCACTGGGTTACAAGGCCATCCTTTTTCTGGGCCATCACGACCGCAATGGCCAGATTAATGGAGATATGATCCACTTTCTTGAGCCAGCAGAAGGAGCTGCTCAAGATATCATCATGAAGATGAGCAAGCTGTATGAGCATCTGCTGAGTAGTAAGTTGTCCCTAGTGTAGCATGAAAATATATACTGTATTTATGAAAAGAATTTATATACTTTCATTTTCCCCATACAGAGTATTTAGACTGTATTTAGTAGTATTTATTAGGGCTGTCACTTTTTATTCGATGTTCGAATATGCATTCGAACATGACGTGAAATATCTGTAATCGAACGATAAATAAACTATCCGGTTTTTAAAGTGCCATGTGTAGCGCATTTTTTAACGTCTATGATTAGACCGTTTTTGTTTTTTATTTTATTGTTTGCCATCTCATCCAGTAGCGGGTGCTCTAAACGCTTTTTTTGTTCATGTGGGGCAGGGCTCGTAGATATTCGAATATATTCTAATATATTGCTTGATATTTGATATCCGTTCCAATTAGATTTTTGTCAAAAGTGACAGCCTTAGTATTTATACGTATGCCACATTCAACCATATACTATTCATATCTACATACATTTCAAGTGCCTTAGTAAAAACTTATCAACATATTACAGTGCCCCTGTAGCTCACCTGATAGAGCACGAGCATCATGTACTAAGGTTACCGCAGTTGCCCAGGTTTGATTTGAGCCAATGCCCTTTGCAGCTTGTCATCCCCTCTTCTCCCTGTTCCTGTCATTCTTTTATTGTCCCTATGCCTTTATTCATAAAAGCAAAAAGAAAACTATTACACTCCTTCAATACCACATATTAGACAACCTGTCCATCCTAATAAAGTCCCTTTAGGGCAGGGGTCGGCAAATAAGTCTGGCAACGGGCCAAATTTTTTTCAAGTCATTAGATGGTGGGCCAGGACATCGTCAATTGACCATTTATATTCTATCAATTGCTGTCTGTGCAATTAGCTCAGATGGTAGTGCACAGGACTCCAGTTCGGGGGGTTGTGTGATCAGTCCTTACGTGCTTAAGTAGTATTTTTTTTCTTCCTTTTTTCAAAAAATGTATTGTGTAGAGATCGATAGAAAGAGGGGCATTGCATTGAGCTGACATAATCTTCATAGTGGATTATCTAGCTCAAACTGTTTTAAGCGCCAGCAACTATATTAACATGGTGTTTTAAAAATTTAAATCACAGTGATATGTCTGGAAAATGCAATTAGGGTAAAGGGGGCCAGGACCCAAAGACACTTAAAACACTTTAAAATACTCTGTGTTATGTTAGTCTTAATTACGCTCATAGTGGGGGAAAACCTGAATAATGACAATACCATGTATTACAATATTTAACACTTGTAATCGTTCGACAACCTATCTAACAAGATTTGCTGCTATGTAAGCTGCAAAAAACTTCTTTAATATGTATACTGTGTATATTTATATCCCAGTTTTACTTGCATTTAATATTCAAAATTTGCAGAATTATGTGCTCATCAACCAGCTTCAGCTGAGATGGGTACAGCAGCCACTGGACCAGTTCCACCAGTGCAGGATGACTCAGCAGCTGGAGTAGCTCCAGTAGCCGAAGAATATGTGCTTCATCTTGTGCCTGTGTCACCTTGTCCCCTCTCTCACCCTCCTGCTCCCTCTTCTGTGTCCTCTCACCCTCCTGTGTCCTCTCACCCTCCTGCTCCCTCTTCTATGTCCTCTCACCCTCCTGTGTCCTCTCACCCTCCTGCTCCCTCTTCTATGTCCTCTCACCCTCCTGTGTCCTCTCACCCTCCTGCTCCCTCTTCTGTGTCCTCTCACCCTCCTGTGTCCTCTAACTCTCCTGCTCCCTCTTCTGTGTCCTCTCACCCTCCTGTGTCCTCTCACCCTTCTGTGTCCTCTCACCCTCCTGTGTCCTCTCACCCTTCTGTCCTCTCACCCTCCTGTGTCCTCTCACCCTTCTGTGTTCTCTCACCCTCCTGTGTTCTCTCACCCTCCTGTGTCCTCTCACCCTCCTGTGTCCTCTCACCCTCCTGTGTCCTCTCACCCTCCTGTGTCCTCTCACCCTCCTGTGTTCTCTCACCCTCCTGTGTTCTCTCACCCTCCTGTGTCCTCTCACCCTCCTGCTCCCTCTTCTGTGTCCTCTCACCCTCCTGCTCTCTCTCCTGTGTCCTCTCACCCTCCTGTGTCCTCTCACCCTCCTGCTCTCTCTCCTGTGTCCTCTCACCCTCCTGCTCTCTCACCCTTCTGTGCCCTCTCACCCTTCTGTGCCCTCTCACCCTTCTGTGTCCTCTCACCCTCCTGTGTCCTCTCACCCTCCTGTGTCCTCTCACCCTCCTGTGTCCTCTCACCCTCCTGGTCTCTCTCCTGTGTCCTCTCACCCTCCTGTGTCCTCTCACCCTCCTGTGTCCTCTCACCCTTCTGTGTCCTCTCACCCTCCTGTGTCCTCTCACCCTCCTGCTCTCTCTCCTGTGTCCTCTCACCCTCCTGTGTCCTCTCACCCTCCTGCTCTCTCTCCTGTGTCCTCTCACCCTCCTGTGTCCTCTCACCCTCCTGTGTCCTCTCACACTTCTGTGTCCTCTCACCCTTCTGTGTCCTCTCACCCTCCTGTGTCCTCTCACCCTCCTGCTCTCTCTCCTGTGTCCTCTCACCCTCCTGTGTCCTCTCACCCTCCTGTGTCCTCTCACCCTCCTGTGTCTTCTCACCCTCCTGTGTCCTCTCACCCTCCTGTGTCCTCTCACCCTCCCGTGTCCTCTCACCCTTCTGTGTCCTCTCACCCTCCTGTGTCCTCTCACCCTCCTGTGTCCTCTCACCCTCCTGTGTTCTCTCACCCTCCTGTGTTCTCTCACCCTCCTGTGTTCTCTCACCCTCCTGTGACCTCTCACCCTTCTGTGTCCTCTCACCCTCCTGTGTCCTCTCACCCTCCTGTGTCCTCTCACCCTCCTGTGTCCTCTCATCCTGCTCTCTCTTCGTCCTTCTTGCAGCCTACTTCTGGCCTCCCAGGAGAAGGTGCCACAAGATCCCCAAAACGTAAAATAAAAGGTTAGTAATCAAAAGACTGTTAATGTGCAAATGTAAAGGGGTAAACTGAGTTGTGTCTTGTTGTGAGTGGTCAAAGGGGGATTTGGCGGAGGAACCCTAGTATGAGTCTGATACTGCTTAATTGGGCTGGGATTATGCGGCATGTTACAACCGAACCAGGAAAAAACATCCCTCTGCACTCAATTGGATAGACCTACAACCAATCAGAGCAACGGAGTAAATGACTGGTAATGTCCACCTTGTCGTGCACGGCGAGATGCATCGCCATGATGCCTATTTCGGTTGCTTCTTTCATTTGGTCCTCCATGAGTGCGACCAAAGGAGAAACAACAATGACCACAGGGTTTTCATTGCGCCCCATCTTCTTAGCGACCATGGGGACCAGCTGATAAATTAAACGTTTGCCGAATCCCATAGGAAGGATAGCAAAAACATTTTTCTGATCGACAAATGCCTTGATCGCGGTTCCCTGTTCCTCTTTTAAAATGAATGCGCTGTCTACATCTTCTATAACAGACGCAATGGCGGAATCTACACATCTCAGTTCTTAGACGGCAACCATTCTTTGTTGTAAACGAATTCAACCAGACTGGTCTCTGCACTCACAGCCTGATCGATACCCCTTTGAAGCTGTATATTAAGGTACACATCTTGCGTAGTGTGCCTTTAAATAAGAGATCTAGCGCCAAAATGAGTTTTTGAACTCAATCTGAGCGCTTGTGTCCGCTGCTATCAGTGTCATGGATACAGTGTTCTCTTGTGGCAGCGCGCGCAGTCTTCGGACGCGCTCTTCAATCTATCGCTGTTGCGGAGACTCTCTATTCATTCCGGTGAAATCACAAAGCAAAATGCACACAAACGTGTCCCTACTTGATATAGACTGTAACCAATAATGAACATATTCAGTTTTGATGAGAGAAAAACAACTGTACCTCTGACCTCTGACACACTTGGCAAAAGATTACCACTGGACCATTAAAGAACTCAAACAAAACCTGCGGATCAATGCATTTATTTAGGGGTTGAGCAGAGAGACTCATTCTCTTTTCCTATTCTCTTCCGACCGCGTTTTCTTTGCTTTTTCCATCGTCGAGTATCACGTCTGAAATGCACGCAAGTGTCTTCGTGCTTCTTATGTTGTTGTTGATGTGTGTGACGTTGATGCCGTAAAGCATGTCGTGATTCTCGTGAGATGTGTCAGGGCGCTCCTCTCAAACTTGCATTGCTGGTTTTTCCAGCGGCGTCCCCCCAAGCTTTTCTACAAGGATGATTCGCCCTACTATGAGTTTGTTTACCACCGAAATGACTTTGAAACTGTTATATTAAGGTACAATTCTTGCATAGTGTGTCTTTAATTACAGCCCAGGTAGAAATTAACCAAAGTTTCCCCTTAATGCCCAGTTTGACTAGAAATGATGGTGGACCAGAAGTGGCACACAACCAATAGGGTGCTGACCAATCTCAAATTCATCCTCAGCACTGCACAATTAACTATAGTTTATTTCCGTTTAACATTTTAATTAGTGCTTTTGTATTATTGTACTGTGTATTGACTGCTATGTTGCAGAAGGGAGTTACAAACTAAATTTCACTTTACAACCTGTTGTAATGTTACAAAAAATCTAACATTTTACTTTGTACTTTGTATAGCTTACTAAACTTTTGATATCTGGGTAGGAACACTGACACTAAACATTTGATATCTGGGTAGGAACACTGACCCAAAACTAATGCAGTCTACTACAAACCACATATAATTTTTCATTTGTCATTTTTCAGAATGCAGAAAACATCGTGCCCAGAAAATCTTCCTATACCAAGGCATTGTGGACAGAAGAGTTATAAATGTGAGTAATTAGGGCCCAAGCCCTGAAAGGGCGAAGGCCCTATTGTTTTCCTAAGGATTATTAGGGCCCAAGCCCTGAAAGGGCGAAGGCCCTATTGTTTTCCTAAGGATTATTTATTAGGGCCCAAGCCCTGAAAGGGCGAAGGCCCTATTGTTTTCCTAAGGATTATTTATTAGGGCCCAAGCCCTGAAAGGGCGAAGGCCCTATTGTTTTCCTAAGGATTATTTATTATTAGGGCCCAAGCCCTGAAGGGCGAAGGCCCTATTGTTTTCCTAAGGATTATTAGGGCCCAAGCCCTGAAAGGGCGAAGGCCCTATTGTTTTCCTAAGGATTATTAGGGCCCAAGCCTTGAAAAGGCGAAGGCCCTATTGTTTTCCTAAGGATTATTATTATTATTATTATTATTATTATTATTATTATTATTATTATTAGGGCCCAAGCCTTGAAAAGGCGAAGGCCCTATTGTTTTCCTAAGGATTATTAGGGCCCAAGCCTTGAAAAGGCGAAGGCCCTATTGTTTTCCTAAGGATTATTATTATTATTATTATTATTATTATTATTATTATTATTATTAGGGCCCAAGCCTTGAAAAGGCGAAGGCCCTATTGTTTTCCTAAGGATTATTATTATTAGGGCCCAAGCCTTGAAAAGGCGAAGGCCCTATTGTTTTCCTAAGGATTATTATTAGGGCCCAAGCCTTGAAAAGGCGAAGGCCCTATTGTTTTCCTAAGGATTATTATTAGGGCCCAAGCCTTGAAAAGGCGAAGGCCCTATTGTTTTCCTTAGGATTATTTTTAGGGCCCAAGCCTTGAAAAGGCGAAGGCCCTATTGTTTTCCTTAGGATTTTTTTTTTTTTTTTCTCCTCTTTTATTTTTCTTACGACTATTCGGGCACTTTTGGGGCTCTTAACGTGCACGAAAACTCTTGAAACTTTGCACGCGGGTCAGAACCCGCGGCCATCAGGGTCGGGGTGAAGATGGTACCCGGGCGTGGCAGGGGGGCTCGACAGCGCCCCCTGGAACGGGGTCCGAAAACTTGGTCCATAAATCAAACACGCTTGTATGTAAGAATATGAAACTCGGTACACATATAGATCTCATCGGTTCATATATACTTCATGCTCTTACTTTTTACCCCAGCCCAACAGGAAGTCGGCTATTTAGGGTTGTTTGTAAAACGCATGCAATGGAATTTAAAGTACTTCTCCTAGAGAATTCAAAGAAATGCCACGAAACTCGGTCAGCATGAAGTCAAGACATTGAGGATGAAAAATTGCGAGGGGATTTTTGATATCTCGAACGGTGTGGCCGTGGCGAGGAAACGAAATTATGGCGAGAAACGTGAAACAGGAAGTGTGTTATAACTTCTGCATACATTAACTGATCTTGATGAAACTTCAGCAGTGTGTTCGTTGTAAGAGGCCGATCACATGGATGTGACTTTTGTGAGTCAAAGTTATAGCGCCACCAACTGGCAGCAGGAAGTGTGTCACTTTCAAAATGCTTCGAAATCACCCTCTTATTTTAACCCAATTTGCTTCAAACTTCATCTGTATAATGTAAACATACGCCATATGTAGACCTGTGAATGGATTCTTGATATCTTTGATACTGTTGCCGTGGCAACACATCAAACTTTAAAATTCTTTTTTGATGCTTTTGAGACTCTTAGCATCCTTGAAATTGCATGAAACTCGACAGACATGTCACATATATTAGCCAGTAGACATGTGCAAAGTTTCAGGAACGGGCGTGGTGCAGGGACTCAGTAGCGCCACCTTTTGACAAAAGTGAGAGGGTTAGTTTCATAGTTTTACCTGCAATCTTAAAACTCGGTAGGCATATTGTTCAGATCAAGCCGGACAACTTTCTAATTTACAGATTTTGGTTCCGAACAACAGGAAGTCAGATATTTTGGTTTGAATGGGATGTTTTGGAGTAATCTCTGTCCCTCTCTCCCTCTCTCTGCATACCTCTGTGTCTGTGGGGGGAGGGGGATGTGTCTGTTTGAGTGACAAAGCTTTTAATTATTGTTGATCAAGGTTTTGGGGGCTTTTGGGGCCCTTAACATCCTCTAAAACTCTTGAAACTTTGCACACGGGTCAGAACCCGTGGCCATCAGGGCCGGACTGAAGCTGGTACCCGGGCGTGGCAGGGCGGACCGACAGCGCCCCCTGGACTGGGATTCGAACACTTGTCCATAAATCAAAGACACTTGCATGTAATAATATGAAACTCGGTACACTTATAGATCTCATTGGGTTGAACAACTTTCGTGCTCTAAGTTTTACGACATCCCAACAGGAAGCCAGCTATCATGGTTTGTTTGGAAACGCATACCCCTGAAATTCTATTTAATTCTCCTTGGGAATTAATCGGATTTCAAGCAAACTCGGTCAGCATGACGTCAAGACATTGATGATGCTAAATTCCGGAGGGATTTTTGATATCTCGAACGGTTTGGCCGTGGCGAGGAAATTAATTTTATGACTAAAAAAGGACACATAAAGTGTGTTATAACTTTGCTCGTTTTACCTACAGTTACAAAACTTGCCACGCATATTGTTCTCATCAAGCCAATCGACTTTCTAATTTAAAGTCATTAGCTCAGAGCAACAGAAAGTCAGATATTGTAGTTTGAATGGATTTCTTGTCCCCCTGCCATTCTGTTTGTGTGTGTGTGTGTGTGTGTGTGTGTCTGTGTGGGGAGGGGGGGAGGGGAGGAGGGGAGGGGGGGGGGGCTCTTTGAGTGATAGTTTAGTTTAAACACCAACTCATACATAGGGCCATACTGCCCTCTTGTGTTCAAAATTATATACATATTTGGTATGTGACTGAGGATCGAGAGCTTTTAAATACGGACGTCCACATTGATAATGGTGGCTCTTGCAGAGCGCTCGAATGAATAAATTAACTAAACGTTCGCTCAGCTCTGCTCGCTCGTCGCCATGGACGCGCACCGTTATGAATGCCCAGTGTTTCCCCTAGGATTTTTTTTCAGGGGGGGGGGGATTGGGGGAACTGCTAGTGTTGCGGAGCGGGTGTATTACGAATACGTGGTGTACATTTTTTAGCAATCAAAAAGCATGTCTAATTAATTGAAATAGTGTATTATGAATCATTAAACGTATACAAAATTTAAAAAAAAATATGAAAAAAAATGTCACACTAATTCTGTGTTGTGTTTTTTCTGGTAATAAAATGAAGACATAAAACACAAATTTGATCATTTATCATCAATTTTAATCATATGAAATTAAATAAACTTTTTGTCAAATAACGTGCTGCACAATGAGCTTTACTGTTAAAGTCCCCATGAATTCAAAATTGACCATACTTACTTTGTTTGCTTAAATTGATCGTTTTGTGGTGAACAATTCATCCATGCAAGTCAATCCACACAAAAAAATTGTTTGGCTTCGTAATCTTTAATCAAAATCTGAAATTTCCCCTCCCCTCTGCGTTGGAGGACCTTGCCTGATGACGTAGGTTTCACGGTTTGGGCGTCTTCTTAACATCCGTAATCACGCCCCTCCAACTGACAGTAGACAGGCTGAATGAAAACACCTACTTTTCTAGATCCAATCAGGTGCTAGTTGGGGAAAAAGCCACGCCCACCATTTTGCCTCATTTAGTATTCCGTTTCTCTCGGAAATACGTCACAACACTGGAGAAAAGTCGTTTGCAACTTCCGGTTCACGGGGACTTTAAAATTAAAACATGGATTATTCCTTAAATTCAGTTTTGATGATAATTTATTTGGATTAGTGTTAGTATTATTACATTGGGACATATCTAAATTCTACTGTACAACGGTAATATATTTCTGTCAAGTTAAACCGAACTTTTATTTTGACGGGTTGCCGTGAAGACCTTTTGAGTTTGTTTGTTTATGTCATAATGATAGTTTTTCTCAAATGAAGCGGTTAAATGATCACGAAGTGACTTTCGGAGTGGATCTAGAGCCTAAATACTAGTATCTATTAATAGGTACTAGTATCTAAAAGGTAATTTTCTCTCTCTCTCTCTCTCTCTCTATCTCTGAGCCAATATGGCAAGCCGTTTTAACATTTAATCATTTTAACCTACTAGTCTCTATTTTCATGCTACTAGTACTTATTTTTTAGATACTAGTATCTATTCCATTAAGTACTAGTACTTATACATTAGCGACTAGTGCTTATTCTGTTTAGAATATTCAAAGTGCTTATTCAATTTTTAAGCTTATTTATATTTTCAGAGCAGAAAATCCGATTTTTCTGCTTATTCAATATTGCATCTAAAATGTAAGTGACTTGACGTGTGTATTTGTGTGTGTGTGTGTGTGTGTGAGAGAGAGAGATTGTGTCTGTTACAGTGACAAGAGTTTAACCCTTTAAGGCCTTGTCTTTTTGGATATATATCTTTTTTTTTATAAAAAAAAAAGTGCATACAAGCCATATATTTTAAATGTATTGTTTGCTTTAAATTAAATTAAGATTGTATGTTTGGTAATTGAACCTAAATAAATTTAAAACTAATGTGCTATATTTCAGATAAATATATTTGTTTTCCTTCATTTTAATCAACACTAACTTTATTCTCATCTGAATTATAAATAACTTATTTCTGTATAAAATACAAAATCCCGAATAATCCAGACCAACCAGAGCGCACTATTTCTACAACATCATCAGTGTTGAAGCAGAACTACCAGAGCCGTTCGGCAGATAGCGAGCAGATATTTTGTGTCACGTCGTGCACAATAACCCTAAAGGCACCAGGGTGGCGGTGCCACCGGCTTTATATATATATATATATATATATATATATATATATATATATATATATATAAATATAGCTGCGAGCAGCGATGAAGGGCCAAAGCCGGCGGTACCGCCACCCCGGTGCCTTTAGGTAACTAAAGGCACCGGGGTTGCGGTGCCACCGGCTTGGGCCCGTAATCGCTGCTCGCAGCTATATATATTTTTTTTTCTCCTCTTTTATTTTTCTTACGACTATTCGGGCACTTTTGGGGCTCTTAACGTGCACGAAAACTCTTGAAACTTTGCACGCGGGTCAGAACCCGCGGCCATCAGGGTCGGGGTGAAGATGGTACCCGGGCGTGGCAGGGGGGCTCGACAGCGCCCCCTGGAACGGGGTCCGAAAACTTGGTCCATAAATCAAACACGCTTGTATGTAAGAATATGAAACTCGGTACACATATAGATCTCATCGGTTCATATATACTTCATGCTCTTACTTTTTACCCCAGCCCAACAGGAAGTCGGCTATTTAGGGTTGTTTGTAAAACGCATGCAATGGAATTTAAAGTACTTCTCCTAGAGAATTCAAAGAAATGCCACGAAACTCGGTCAGCATGAAGTCAAGACATTGAGGATGAAAAATTGCGAAGGGATTTTTGATATCTCGAACGGTGTGGCCGTGGCGAGGAAACGAAATTATGGCGAGAAACGTGAAACAGGAAGTGTGTTATAACTTCTGCATACATTAACTGATCTTGATGAAACTTCAGCAGTGTGTTCGTTGTAAGAGGCCGATCACATGGATGTGACTTTTGTGAGTCAAAGTTATAGCGCCACCAACTGGCAGCAGGAAGTGTGTCACTTTCAAAATGCTTCGAAATCACCCTCTTATTTTAACCCAATTTGCTTCAAACTTCATCTGTATAATGTAAACATACGCCATATGTAGACCTGTGAATGGATTCTTGATATCTTTGATACTGTTGCCGTGGCAACACATCAAACTTTAAAATTCTTTTTTGATGCTTTTGAGACTCTTAGCATGCTTGAAATTGCATGAAACTCGACAGACATGTCACATATATTAGCCAGTAGACATGTGCAAAGTTTCAGGAACGGGCGTGGCGCAGGGACTCAGTAGCGCCACCTTTTGACAAAAGTGAGAGGGTTAGTTTCATAGTTTTACCTGCAATCTTAAAACTCGGTAGGCATATTGTTCAGATCAAGCCGGACAACTTTCTAATTTACAGATTTTGGTTCCGAACAACAGGAAGTCAGATATTTTGGTTTGAATGGGATGTTTTGGAGTAATCTCTGTCCCTCTCTCCCTCTCTCTGCATACCTCTGTGTCTGTGGGGGGAGGGGGATGTGTCTGTTTGAGTGACAAAGCTTTTAATTATTGTTGATCAAGGTTTTGGGGGCTTTTGGGGCCCTTAACATCCTCTAAAACTCTTGAAACTTTGCACACGGGTCAGAACCCGTGGCCATCAGGGCCGGACTGAAGCTGGTACCCGGGCGTGGCAGGGCGGACCGACAGCGCCCCCTGGACTGGGATTCAAACACTTGTCCATAAATCAAAGACACTTGCATGTAATAATATGAAACTCGGTACACTTATAGATCTCATTGGGTTGAACAACTTTCGTGCTCTAAGTTTTACGACATCCCAACAGGAAGCCGGCTATCATGGTTTGTTTGGAAACGCATACCCCTGAAATTCTATTTAATTCTCCTTGGGAATTAATCGGATTTCAAGCAAACTCGGTCAGCATGACGTCAAGACATTGATGATGCTAAATTCCGGAGAGATTTTTGATATCTCGAACGGTTTGGCCGTGGCGAGGAAATTAATTTTATGACTAAAAAAGGACACATAAAGTGTGTTATAACTTTGCTCGTTTTACCTACAGTTACAAAACTTGCCACGCATATTGTTCTCATCAAGCCAATCGACTTTCTAATCTAAAGTCATTAGCTCAGAGCAACAGAAAGTCAGATATTGTAGTTTGAATGGATTTCTTGTCCCCCTGCCATTCTGTTTGTGTGTGTGTGTGTGTGTGTCTGTGTGGGGAGGGGGGGAGGGGAGGAGGGGAGGGGGGGGGGGCGCTTTGAGTGATAGTTTAGTTTAAACACCAACTCATACATAGGGCCATACTGCCCTCTTGTGTTCAAAATTATATACATATTTGGTATGTGACTGAGGATCGAGAGCTTTTAAATACGGACGTCCACATTGATAATGGTGGCTCTTGCAGAGCGCTCGAATGAATAAATTAACTAAACGTTCGCTCAGCTCTGCTCGCTCGTCGCCATGGACGCGCACCGTTATGAATGCCCAGTGTTTCCCCTAGGATTTTTTTTCAGGGGGGGGGGGGATTGGGGGAACTGCTAGTGTTGCGGAGCGGGTGTATTACGAATACGTGGTGGTGTATTACGAATACGTGGTGTAAATTTTTTAGCAATCAAAAAGCATGTCTAATTAATTGAAATAGTGTATTATGAATCATTAAACGTATACAAAATTTAAAAAAAAATATGAAAAAAAATGTCACACTAATTCTGTGTTGTGTTTTTTCTGGTAATAAAATGAAGACATAAAACACAAATTTGATCATTTATCATCAATTTTAATCATATGAAATTAAATAAACTTTTTGTCAAATAACGTGCTGCACAATGAGCTTTACTGTTAAAGTCCCCATGAATTCAAAATTGACCATACTTACTTTGTTTGCTTAAATTGATCGTTTTGTGGTGAACAATTCATCCATGCAAGTCAATCCACACAAAAAAATTGTTTGGCTTCGTAATCTTTAATCAAAATCTGAAATTTCCCCTCCCCTCTGCGTTGGAGGACCTTGCCTTCATAGGTTTCACGGTTTGGGCGTCTTCTTAACATCCGTAATCACGCCCCTCCAACTGACAGTAGACAGGCTGAATGAAAACACCTACTTTTCTAGATCCAATCAGGTGCTAGTTGGGGAAAAAGCCACGCCCACCATTTTGCCTCATTTAGTATTCCGTTTCTCTCGGAAATACGTCACAACACTGGAGAAAAGTCGTTTGCAACTTCCGGTTCACGGGGACTTTAAAATTAAAACATGGATTATTCCTTAAATTCAGTTTTGATGATAATTTATTTGGATTAGTGTTAGCATTATTACATTGGGACATATCTAAATTCTACTGTACAACGGTAATATATTTCTGTCAAGTTAAACCGAACTTTTATTTTGACGGGTTGCCGTGAAGACCTTTTGAGTTTGTTTGTTTATGTCATAATGATAGTTTTTCTCAAATGAAGCGGTTAAATGATCACGAAGTGACTTTCGGAGTGGATCTACAGCCTAAATACTAGTATCTATTAATAGGTACTAGTATCTAAAAGGTAATTTTCTCTCTCTCTCTCTCTCTCTCTCTCTCTATCTCTGAGCCAATATGGCAAGCCGTTTTAACATTTAATCATTTTAACCTACTAGTCTCTATTTTCATGCTACTAGTACTTATTTTTTAGATACTAGTATCTATTCCATTAAGTACTAGTACTTATACATTAGCGACTAGTGCTTATTCTGTTTAGAATATTCAAAGTGCTTATTCAATTTTTAAGCTTATTTATATTTTCAGAGCAGAAAATCCGATTTTTCTGCTTATTCAATATTGCATCTAAAATGTAAGTGACTTGACGTGTGTGTTTGTGTGTGTGTGTGTGTGTGTGTGAGAGAGAGAGAGATTGTGTCTGTTACAGTGACAAGAGTTTAACCCTTTAAGGCCTTGTCTTTTTGGATATATATCTTTTTTTTAATAAAAAAAAAAGTGCATACAAGCCATATATTTTAAATGTATTGTTTGCTTTAAATTAAATTAAGATTGTATGTTTGGTAATTGAACCTAAATAAATTTAAAACTAATGTGCTATATTTCAGATAAATATATTTGTTTTCCTTCATTTTAATCAACACTAACTTTATTCTCATCTGAATTATAAATAACTTATTTCTGTATAAAATACAAAATCCCGAATAATCCAGACCAACCAGAGCGCACTATTTCTACAACATCATCAGTGTTGAAGCAGAACTACCAGAGCCGTTCGGCAGATAGCGAGCAGATATTTTGTGTCACGTCGTGCACAATAACCCTAAAGGCACCAGGGTGGCGGTGCCACCGGCTTTATATATATATATATATATATATATATATATAAATATAGCTGCGAGCAGCGATGAAGGGCCAAAGCCGGCGGCACCGCCACCCCGGTGCCTTTAGGTAACTAAAGGCACCGGGGTTGCGGTGCCACCGGCTTGGGTCCGTAATCGCTGCTCGCAGCTATATTTATTATTATTATTATTATTATTATTATTATTCTAACGACTATTCGGGCACTTTTGGGGCTCTTAACGTGCACGAAAACTCTTGAAACTTTGCACACGGGTCAGAACCCGCGGCCATCAGGGCCGGGCTGAAGGTGGTACCCGGGCGTGGCAGGGGGGCTCGACAGCGCCCCCTGGAACGGGGTCCGAAAACTTGGTCCATAAATCAAACACGCTTGCATGTAATAATATGAAACTCGGTACACATATAGATCTCATCGGTTCATATATACTTCATGCTCTTACTTTTTACCCCAGCCCAACAGGAAGTCGGCTATTTAGCGTTGTTTGTAAAACGCATGCAATGGAATTTAAACTACTTCTCCTAGAGAATTCAAAGAAATGCCACGAAACTCGGTCAGCATGAAGTCAAGACATTGAGGATGAAAAATTGCCAGGGGATTTTTGATATCTCGAACGGTTTGGCCGTGGCGAGGAAACGAATTTATGGCGAGAAACGTGAAACAGGAAGTGTGTTATAACTTCAGCATACATTAGATGATCTTAATGAAACTTCAGCAGTGTGTTCGTTGTAAGAGGCCGATCACATGGATGTGACTATTGTGAGTCAAAGTTATAGCGCCACCAACTGGCAGCAGGAAGTGTGTCATTTTCAAAATGCTTTGAAATCACCCTCTTATTTTAACCCGATTTGATTCAAACTTCATCTGTATAATGTAAATACACGGCAGATGTAGACATGTGAAAGGATTATTGATATCTTTGTTACTGTTGCCGTGGCAACGCATCAAACTTTAAAATTCTTTTTGGATGCTTTTGAGACTCTTAGCATGCCTGAAATTGCTTGAAATTGCATGAAACTCGACAGACAGATCACATTTATTAGCCAGTAGACATGTGCAAAGTTTCAGAAACGGGCGTGGTGCAGGGACTCAGTAGCGCCACCTTTTGACAAAAGTGGGGGGGGTTAGTTTTATAGTTTTACCTACAATCATAAAACTCGGTACGCATATTGTTCAGATCAAGTCAGACAACTTTCTAATTAACTGTCATTAGCTCAGACCAAGAGGAAGTCAGATATTTTGGTTTGAATATGGTCATTTTCTCTCTCTCTCTCTCTCTCTGAGCCAATATGGCAAGCCGTTTTAACATTTAATCATTTTAACCTACTAGTCTCTATTTTCATGCTTCTAGTACTTATTTTTTAGATACTAGTATCTATTCCATTAAGTACTAGTACTTATTCATTAGCGACTAGTGCTTATTCTTTAGTACTAGTGCCTATTCTTTAGATACTAGTGCTTATTCTTTAGATATTCTTTTGAATACGTATTAGTAGCTAATGAATAAGTACTGGTATCTATTTAATAGGTACTAGTATCTAATGACTTAGTACTAGTATTTATTGAATAAATACTAGTATCTATTAATAGGTACTAGTATCTAAAAGGTCATTTTCTCTCTCTCTCTCTCTCTGAGCCAATATGGCAAGCCGTTTTATCATTTTATCATTTTTACCTACTAGTCTCTATTTTCATGCTACTAGTACTTATTTTTTAGATACTAGTATCTATTCCATTAAGTACTAGTACTTATTCATTAGCGACTAGTGCTTATTCTGTTTAGAATATTAAAAGTGCTTATTCAATTTTTATGCTTATTTATATTTTCAGAGCAGAAAATCCGAATTTTCTGCTTATTCAATATTGCATCTAAAATGGAAGTGACTTGACGTGTGTGTGTGTGTGTGTGTGTGTGTGTGTGTGTGTGAGAGAGAGATTGTGTCTGTTACAGTGACAAGATTTTAACCCTTTAAGGCCTTGTTTTTTGGATATATATCTTTTTTTATTAAAAAAAGTGCATACAACCCATATCTTTTAAATGTATTGTTTGCTTTAAATTAAATTAAGATTGTATGTTTGGTAATTGAACCTAAATAAATTTAAAATTAATGTGCTATATTTCAGATCAATATATTTGTTTTCCTTCATTTTAATCAACACTAACTTTATTCTCATCTGAATTATAAATAACTTATTTCTGTATAAAATAAAAAATCCCGAATAATCCAGACCAACCAGAGCGCACTATTTCTACAACATCATCAGTGCTGAAGCGGAACTACCAGAGCCGTTCGGCAGATAGCCAGCAGATATTTTGTGTCACGTCGTGCACAATAACCCTAAAGGCATCAGGGTGGTGGTGCCACCGGCTTTTTATTTATATATATATATATATATATATATATATATATATATAGCTGCGAGCAGCGATGAAGGGCCAAAGCCGGCGGTACCGCCACCCCGGTGCCTTTAGGTAACTAAAGGCACCGGGGTTGCGGTGCCACCGGCTTGGGCCCGTAATCACTGCTCGCAGCTATATTTTCCCTTTGTTCCTCTTGGGCTTTTGCCTTTGTGCCGACAAAAGCCATGGCAGGAGACATTATGTCTCCACTTCCACACCACTGTACATGAATAAAGCCAAAACATCCAAAATACTGCCGCTGATGTTATTTTGAGCCTGAGTCTGCGCAGAAAAGACTATAAAGTGGCTCAACGTACAATGTCATTAGCCCCCATTCACTGTGAATCCTATGTGCACATGGCTTTAATCAGACATTACACATGATTTGTACCAGGGAGCCGGCAGGATGATAAGTCCAAACCAAATGATTCACAGGGTTGTGTTTACCCTGTTAATGTCCGGACATCTTAGAGTATATTGTGACACTATAAATCTGTGTCTATTTTGTTGAGAATCGCCTGTCTCTTTATATCTCCATAGTCCATTAATCCCACACCATCCATTGCTGCATTCACAAATGTGAATGTGAACGCATGTGAATGCAGCAATGGAGGGTGTGGGATTAATGGACTATGGAGATATAAAGAGACAGGCGATTCTCAACAAAATAGACACAGATTTATAGTGTCAGAATATACTCTAAAACCTGGCTGTATATTGTAATTCATACTTTGATAGTATTTAGGAAAATGATTAACTTTATAACAGAGTGAAATAGTAGACAAATGTGCTTTTTCATAAATCGTCTTACAAAAGCTCTAAATGCAATGCTTTCTTAACTAACTATAACTTATGTCTATATGTCTTTGGTTTCAGGGAAAAGAAGAAGTCAAAGTTATGTGGACCCCTTGCTCAATTTGGTAGGTCCTAACCCTCCTAGATGAAATAAAGTGGTGTAATGGACTGGAACCAGGTTCATACATTGACAATACAGTAGTAACCGCCATATTTTGAATGAGGTTATTTGGACAATCATGTTAAGACAAAGATTTTAGTTGTTTTTAAGATATAATTCTGTACATGTGTAGTATGACATATAAAGACAGAGGGTATGTTTCACGTAAAGACAGAGGGTATGTTTCACATGTCAAAGCTGAGGTTATTCTTTTAACTTTTATTGTGTGTGTTCTTCCTTTCATTCCTGGACAGTGCCAAAGTGTGGAATGACACCTGGGAGCCAGCACAACAATATTCATGAATCCATGGCAACAGCAGCACATGCAGAAACTGGTGGCTCCGACAGTCTTGGCACAGTTTCTTCTTATAAAGAGCATGCTGTCATTTATAAATTGTTTCTTCATCATTTCATTGATGTTCACTTTTGAAATAAAGTTGATTTTTTTCATTAGAGTCGACGTGTGCTGTTTAAGCATTATCCGTTTTGATAAGAATGCCAATCATGATAAAACACTGCCTGTGCTTTTATAAGCAACATGCCTTCACTGCCAGTTTGAAAACAGTCTACAAACACCCTGAAATAAGTTTTAGAAAACATGTTACATCTACCGCATTTCAGAGTTTATGTGTTATGTTTTGTTAATTTGATGATTTTTGTCACCTTATCGTTATGCACATACATTCAGGTAAATGGATGTTCTTAAATGTATTTGGTAATGATTACACTGCACTGTAAGAAGAAAACTGACATTACAATTTACCCTATCTGATGGGGTCTCATTAGGATTGATTGAGACATTCAATTCAATTTTACTTGTATAGTGTTAAATTTTCCCAACGCACTTTACAGAGCCTGAAACCCTGTATAACAACCTTGGTAGGCAATAGGGCCAGGGAAAAACTCCCTATTTGACATGAAGAAACCTTGAGTAGTTACCAGAGTGAAAGGAGTTACCCATCTGCTTGTGACTGGCTGGGTATAATATAACAATTAATATAATATTTAGTCATTTAGCTGACGTTTTTGACCATTGTGCCTTATAATTGGAACACAATTGCTTTACAATATACCAGAGGTTGCATGTCTCTGGAGCAACTGGGTGTCTTGCTCAGGGACACAATGGTGGACTGGAAATTGAGAAGACGGAATGCCAATGATCCTGCATCAATGATTTTGTACCTCTAGCTCTTCGGAGAGATCCATTGTCAACCAACTTCAAAATGACTCACAGATTGGATGATTGAAGGTCAGGTATATTACAACATTATATGGTCAACCTCTATAATGGCAACATTGAGGTAATGGATCATAAGCCTCATCTTTGAGAGCAAGCGGGCACACAGTATGTCAATGCATCACATGCAGAGCAGGGTAGGTGTGCAGCAGGTTGATGGGAATAGGCAGCTATAAGCATATTGCCTCTAGAAGTACTGTAGATTAGATCCAAAAAGGAATCCTAAAGTTATAAATAAATAAATAAAATATCTAGGGTATTGTAAATAATAGCCTATATAAGCCAACAAACTGCAAAGTTGAATGGGTTGGCCCTTAAACCAATCTCTTCAGGCCTGTAGTAATTCCATATAATTATTTATTATTATTATAATTATTACATGAAGCAGACTCATTTTGCTCACATAAAAAGAACAAACAAACAAAACAAAAAAACAAGCAAAACGCTTCATTGTATCTTCAAAGTGCTCTTTGAAGCGTGGCCCTAGATATCATATGAACATAGAATGCCAAAATTAAAACTTTGGATTAGAGCCAAACCAAGTACATCGTTGGAAAGGTCTCGTCCTGGAGAGTAACATATGTCAGTAAAAAGATTCTTCATGGCTCCTGCTTTGATATATTGACCTTTGAACCCCAACCCCGGTGCATATATTAAGTTCTATAGTTAAGCAAAAAAAAAAATGAAACAGGCCTGGGACCAACTGTTATGGAAAGCTCTTGACCTCATCTAACATGTCATTGTGGTCAATAACAGGGGGCGCATATATATAGGTATCACATATAGGTAAAATAGATTTTCACCTATTTCACAATTATATATATAAAATCTGATTACACACATGTGTGTATCATCCCCTTAAATACTATAGTAAACTCTCAAATCAGTATTTACAACTTCAAATTCTAGGAAGAACAGTAATGTAGACGAAAACTACAATTCCCTACAGCCGCGCTATGCACCTTGATAAAATAAGCGCCATATATGTAGTTTTTCGGTTTATTAACCCTAGTTTATACCAATTAGGGTTGTAAAAACATATCAGCTTAACATATAAAAAATATATTACAGTCAAACTAGTGATTACACGGCATCTATCGAAATAGCACGAATGCTGTTAACTTAAAGTAAATATCGCGGTTGATTCAAGTCATTTTAGCAAAAATACAAACTTCCGCATGACGTAAGTGAATATCAGCCAATGGAAAGAGTGAAAAACTCCCTGCGCCATGGGGTACGTACCGTACGCGCGCGTCGCCGCGACGTTACATTTTTGTGAAGGTACACGTCAGGCTACAGCATAGACTCGACTCAGTAGGGTGACCAGATTTCTCGGAGTGGAATACGGGACAGATACAGAACGCATGCAAATAGAGGGAATGCACGTGACGTCACCGTTGGCCGGAGTGACTGCAGTTACGCCCACAAGTGGCAAAAAGACTGAGCGGCAGCATTGGTTTTCAGTGTGAATGCTGCGGAAAAACACACAAAACGCGTCTAAAACGGGAAAGAGCTTTGAGACTGACTGTACAACTTAGACAAACTTTGACAAGAAATATGAGGAATATTTTACAGACTACCTAAAGCTACAGAACAGAGAAGCAAATAGATCGCTACAATTCATAGAAACAACTGGACTCCAGGCAGCGAAAGGTGGATTTGCAGTTATCCTTTTTGTGTCAATATGCTGAATTTAGTGGTAAAATCATTCTCTATATATTGTATTGTTATATATTGCAGTGACAACTCATCAATCAAATATTTACCACTGTATATTCTGTATAATTTGACATTTTTAAATAAACACTGACAAAAAACTATACAAGTTTTAAGTCTCTAGACGATATGATGATATACAACATTGATAAGTGATCACCTGGATTTAGACCTGCCTATTTTGTATTTATATAAAACATTCACAGGCAAATTTGCTGTATGTATTTCCCTGGTGTCGAAATCAAGCACATATAAATGTCAGGAAACACGATTCCTGGCTGCATGTTAATATCCATGGATCACTGGATCTTTAGTAAGTTGTAAGGAACACTATATTGAGTCCAATCTTTAGTTTAAACTGATAATCGTTTGTTTTACTTGTGTTTTCGCAGTTTCCCCTATTAAATCCAGTCACGCAGTTGCTCTTCTGCCACTCAGTCCGGCTGAGGGGGGCGTGTTCCGGCGTGAAAGTGACCTTAATGCATTCCCTCTATTAATGCGTCTTACATGCGCTTCATTAGGCACACTCGCACACACACACAAGGTCTCTCCCTCTCTGTCATGCGCGCGCTACACGGTTTGAACGTAACATATATATCCTTTCGGAAACGAAACCTATTATATATAAATATATATATATATATATATATATATATATATATATATATATATATATATATATATATTAACGATGAAATAAGGGACAAAACATGATTTTTTCAGAATAAGTCGGGACACTAAAATTAGAGTGGAAATCGTCTACGGTTACGTATGTAACCCTCGTTCCCTGAGTAGGGAACGGAGACGTTACGTCGGATGACGACGAATGGGGTTTCGCTTAGAAAGCCTATCAACTTCGAGTATTACAAAACGAGCCAATGGCAAAGAAATGCCATGGGTCTGCGGAATTTGCATGGCGTAACTCCGCCCCACCTCGTGGGTATAAAAGGAGGAAGCCGGCAGCAAGCAGATATGTTTCTTCGCTGAGGAGCCAAGACTGAGCTCAGGCGATCCCCGCGGTACAGCGGAAAGTGGCAGGCAGACGTAACGTCTCCGTTCCCTACTCAGGGAACGAGGGTTACATACGTAACCGTAGACGTTCCCTTTCGTTGTCACTCCGAGTTACGTCGGATGACGACGAATGGGGTTACCAGTCTAATCACGCCACCTTCTCAGCTGTCTTCCAGTGCCCTGCGTAATCGAGATCCCTGTCAGCCTGGACAAAGGACTCCATATAACACAGGAATACCAAGGTACACTGGGAAGCATATCCCAAGCTAGGGGAAGTATGCAATTAATGCCAGCCCGGAGGGGGGGGACTTAGAGAATACACATATGACCCGAAGGAAGCATATGGGAAACACTGGGGTGTCCAGCCGCAGGTGGAATATTTCAACCCCAGGGGTGGCAAGGTGGCTTGCCAAGGGAAAGACACACGCTCAGAGAGGCTTACAGTGGAAATACACATGTGGGGGTCGCTCAGAGGAGGGACCATGCACACGGGAGGCACCTAGCCGACGCACAGGCAATAGACACTGGCGCCGACGTCAGGAGTGCTGGAGGAGCTCAGGGCTTTCGGAGAAGCTCACCTGAGAAAATATCGCACGTATCCAGTCCGTGGAGTGGAATGGCGAGCAAGCGAAGACACCTGAGCGGGTCCGGTACTAGCTGGTTGAAGCGAGTACACGAGAGGACACAGGCTCCACTCGGAGATTATAGAATCTGGCGAATGTGTTAGGTGTCGCCCAGCCTGCAGCTCTGCAGATGTCTGTTAGCGAGGCGCCATGCGCTAGAGCCCAAGAGGACGCTACACTCCGGGTGGAGTGGGCAGTCACACCAAGGGGGCACGGTCGACCTTGCTGCTGGTAAGCCAAGGCAATGGTGTCCACTATCCAGTGAGACAACCTTTGCTTGGAGAGAGCCTTTCCCTTCAGCTTCCCACCATAACAGACAAAGAGCTGGTCTGAGGTCCTGAAACACTGCGTTCTGTCTACATAGGCGCGGAGAGCGCGTACTGGACAGAGCAGTGTCAAGGCTGGGTCTGCCTCCTCCGAGGGCAGCGCTTGCAGGTTCACCACCTGGTCCCGAAAGGGAGTGGTAGGAACCTTGGGCACATATCCAGGCCGGGGTCTCAGGATCACGTGAGAGTAAGCCGGCCCAAATTCCAGGCACGCTTCGTCAACGGAGAATGCGTGCAGGTCCCCAACCCTCTTGATGGAGGCCAGTGCAACCAGGAGCGCTGTCTTCATAGACAGGAACTTAAGCTCGACTGATTGCAGGGGCTCAAAGGGAGCACTCTTCAGGGCAGTTAGAACCACTGAGAGGTCCCAAGAGGGAACGAGAGGAGGACGAGGAGGATTCAGTCTCCTCGCTCCTCTCAGGAACCTGATGATCAGGTCGTGCTTCCCCACCGACTTACCTTCGATGAGGTCATGATGTGCGGCAATGGCGGCAACATAGACCTTCAGGGTGGAGGGAGACAGCCTTCGCTCCAGCCCCTGTTGAAGGAAGGAAAGCAAAACACTGATCGAGCATCTCCGGGGGTCTTCTCGGTGAGAAGAGCACCAGTTGACGAAGAGGTTCCACTTCAACGCATAGACGTGTCTCGTGGACGGCGCTCCAGCGGAAGTGATGGTAGCCACCACCGCTGGTGGTAGGGTACTCAAACCTGCCTCGTCCCATCCAGGAGCCACACGTGGAGGTTCCAAAGATCGGGACGAGGGTGCCATAGGGTGCCCCGTCCCTGAGAAAGAAGGTTCTTCCTCAGAGGGATCGGCCAGGGAGGTGCTGTCGCGAGGAGTACTAGTTCGGGGAACCAGGTCCGGTTGGGCCAGTAAGGGGCAACCAGAATGACCTGCTCCTCGTCCTCCCTGACCTTGCGCAAAGTGTGCGCAAGAAGGCTCACTGGGGGAAACGCATACTTGCGGCCCTGCGGCCAGCTGTGCGCCAGAGCATCCGTGCCGAGCGTGCCCTCGGTCAGGGAATAGAACTGGGCGCAATGGGTCGAGTCGTGAGAGGCAAACAGATCTATCTGCGCGTCCCCGAACTGGTCCCAAATCAGCTGAACCGACTGGGGATGGAGTCGCCATTCTCCAGGGAGGGGCTGAAGCCGTGAGAGCTCGTCGGCTGCACAGTTCAGCGCTCCGGGAATGAAGATGGCTCGAAGCGACCTCAGATGCTTCTGACTCCATAGGAGGAGGTGGCGAGCGAGTTGTGACATACGGCGGGAGCGTAGACCACCTTGATGGTTGATGTACGCCACAGTGGCGGTATTGTCTGAACGGACTAGTACGTGTTGACCCCTGAGCAACGCCCGGAAGCGGTGCAGGGCAAGGCGTACTGCCAACAACTCGAGGCAATTGACATGCCACAGCCGCTGGGGTCCTGTCCAGGAGCCCGCAGCAGCATGTCCATTGCACATGGCGCCCCAGCCCGTGGTGGAGGCATCTGTTGAGACAACAACATGCCGGGAAGCTCGTGCCAGGGGGACACCGGCCCTGAGAAAACCGAGGTTCGCCCACGGGGTGAAGAACTGACGGCAGGTCGGAGTAACTGGTACTCGGAACGTGCCGTGTTGCCATGCCCACCTCGGGACTCGGTCGCGAAGCCAAAGCTGAAGCGGTCTCATATGAAGCAATCCGAGCGGCGTGACCGCGGCTGCAGATGCCATATGCCCCAGGAGCCTCTGAAAAAGTTTCAGTGGAACCGCACTCTTGCCCTCGAATTGTCTTAGGCAAGTCAGCAGTGACTGCGCGCGCTCGCTCGTAAGCTGCGCGGACATGGCGACCGAGTCGATGTCCATACCGAGAAAAGAGATCCTCTGCACGGGGCAAAGTTTGCTCTTCTCCCAGTTGACCCGAAGGCCCAGACGGGCTAGGTGCCGAAGCACTAGGTCCCTGTGTTCGCAAACCTGATCTCGAGAGTGAGCTAGGATCAGCCAGTCGTCGATATAACTCAGGATGCGAACCCCTTGTTCTCGAAGGGGAACAAGGGCCGCCTCGACGACCTTCGTGAAGATGCGAGGAGACAGGGCTAGCCCGAAAGGGAGAACCGCGTACTGGTATGCCTGCCCCTCGAAAGCAAACCGGAGGAACGGTCTGTGTCGAGGAAGAATGGAGACATGAAAGTAGGCGTCCTTCAGGTCGATCGCTGCAAACCAATCCTGGGGCCGTATGCATTCGAAAACGCGTTTGGCGGTGAGCATCTTGAACGGCATCCTGTGAAGGGAGCGGTTCAGCACGCGCAAGTCCAGGATTGGCCGTAACCCACCGGTTTTCTTGGGGACAATGAAGTAGGGGCTGTAGAAGCCGGACCTCATCTCGGCTGGAGGGACAGTCTCGATTGCACCCTTCGCCAGCAGGGTGGCAATCTCTGCTCTCATGATAGGGGCATTGCCACCGACCAAAGTGGAGCGGACTCCCCTGAAGCGGGGAGGAGACCGTGCGAACTGAATCGCATAGCCGAGCCTGACGGTACGCACGATCCAGTGGGACAGACGGGGAAGCTCTAGCCAGGCTCCCAGGAACTGAACCAACGGGATCATGCGAGCCACAGGCGTCCCCCCGGAGGGGCAGCGAAGCGGAGTAACTGGCCCAGATGTGGACGGCATAGCGGCCCGGAGAGGGGGCACAGTTAGCAACCGCGCCCTGGCAGAGGGGGCCAGGGGAGGACCAGGCTGGTCGTCCCGCGGGGGCCTGCTCTGCCAGGGGTCTGGCGACAGAGGGGGACAGCGGCGAAGCGGTCCGTGGACGGCACGCCATGTCAACCACCTCTGGGACAGAGGGGGACGAGGAGAGCACGGCTTGTGGGCGGCGCTCTGTGACGTCCGAGAACTCTGTGCTCAGAGACGGGAGAATCAGCTCTTTGGAGAATAAGGATTCTTCCCCGGCCCTCCCCGGGGAAAGGAGTGGTCCTGCTACCAACTCCTGGAAAGAACTGAGTCCCATCTCTAAGGAGCCCAACTCAAGAGCGCCGCTTAACCCGGCGTGTAGCGGGGTGCGGGGCTGGAGAGGACTGTGGCGTCCGACCGCGGCCTCCAGAGCCGACCCGGGTGAACGGGCGGGGTGGGAGCCGCGGGGGGGCGCCCTCGGCAGTGGGCAGACTGAGGGATCTGAGCGGACGGCGGGGCCGTCGGGACAGAATCAACCTCAGTCTGCTCCATCGCCGAGGTGCCCGTCTCACGAGCGCCGCTTAACCCGGCGTGTAGCGGGGGGCGGGGCTGGAGAGGGCTGTGGCGTCCGCCCGCGGCCCCCAGAGCCGGCCCGTGAACGGGCGGGGTGGGAGCCGCGGGAGGGCGCCTTCGGCGGTGGGCAGACGAGGGATCTGAGCGGACGGCGGGGCCGTCGGGACAGAATCAACCTCACTCTGCTCATGGGCGGCTGAGAGCTGTTGGGCAAGCCCTCAACCGCACCGCCGAAGAGGCCGACCTGGGATATGGGAATGTCGGACAGACGGGTCCGCGCGACATCCAGCACATCAGACAGGTTCAGCCACAGACTGGTGAGCATCACCTGACCCAGGGAGCGTACGGCCACTTTCGTCGCTCAGAGAGCAAGGTCAGTGGCGGCGCGCAGCTCAGTGAAGAGCCCTGGGTCAGTCCCGCCCTCGTGCAGGTCCATGAGCATCTGGGTCAGGTGGACCAGCAGAATGACCATGGCATGCAGTGAGGCGGCTGCCAGTCCCGTGGCGCTATAGGATCTCGCCACAAGCGTAGACGAAAAACTACAGGCCACGGGCGGGTGCTTAGGATTGCGCCGAGAAGAAGCACTCTGAGGACACATAGCATCGCAACAGAGCGTTCAGCCGGGGGAACCCCAGTGTACCCATGGGCAGCGGCCCCATCGAGGGGAGGAAAGGCGGATGAGATCAGCGAGCGGTCCCGAGAAGACAAGGGGGTCTTCTTGGACTTCGAGATCTCATCATGCACGTCCGGGAAGAGAGGTATTGGGGTTTGCCGTGGACGAGGGTCGGCGGCCTTACCCAAAACCCATCGTCCCAGGAAAGCATGGTCGTCATCTCCGGATCAGACTCAGGCACAGCCGTATGCACACCGGAAGGTGGCAGCTGTGACGAGCCCTCACTTCCAGAAGACTCAAACCCACCTAGTGATGCTGCAACAGACATGGCATCTTCCTCTGTAGCTTCAACTGAAACACGCGGGCCACCAGAGGGTAGACTCGCGGGAATCAGCAGTTCACTAGCGGGCACCGTCATTGAAGAGGGGGGCTGGGGTCACGGACACATAGTCGGCGCCTAGATCCAGACCGTAACCCTCAGGTCACCCTGGCCACCAGCCGAAGATCGGGGGGTGGATGAGGGGACTCTCACTCTTGCGAGTTCACCGAGTCTCGACCTATATATGACGCGATGATCACGTTCCCAGCGAGAACATGAGTCACCCACGAGCGCTGTTCAAGCATGATCAAAGCCCAAACACACTAGACAGCGCTCGTGCCCATCAGAGTCCGATACCAGTCCGCTGCAACCAGAAATGCACGGGCGAGCCGTCTTTAAAAAGACGTGCCACGTGTAAGCTCTTTTAGTGAGAGAAAACTCAAGTGTTGAAGCACCCGGGGAGAAACGCACCGACTGGCAGACCACTGCAACAGATCAGCAGGAAGCACGCTCTCGCCGTAGATCGCCGTCACACCAACACTCGAGGTACTCGTTTGTAAAGCTGACAATTCAGAGATGGCTTGTGGAGAGAAGAATACACTTGGCTCCGAAGCGAAAACATATCTGCTTGCTGCCGGCTTCCTCCTTTTATACCCACGAGGTGGGGCGGAGTTACGCCATGCAAATTCCGCAGACCCATGGCATTTCTTTGCCATTGGCTCGTTTTGTAATACTCGAAGTTGATAGGCTTTCTAAGCGAAACCCCATTCGTCGTCATCCGACGTAACTCGGAGTGACAACGAAAGGGAAACGGGGCTGTCCCGGGAAAAACGGGACGTCTGGTCACCCTACGACTCAGAAGTATAAATCAGAGACTGAACGTGCCCCCGGATCTCTGACAATAACAAATCACTGAAATGCCAAAATAATATATGTGGCACATTCATAGACTGTAGACAGTACGTCTGCTTTATGATGTAAATTTCAGTTATTATTTTGATTGTAAAATATTTGAACTATGACTAATTACCTAATTAGTAACCACTTTTCAATAGATATTGTGCTATAAAAATGACTGAAAACATGGTCAGATATCATTGTGGGTACAGTAACTTCCCCATTGTTTTTTACAAATTGAAAATAGTTACTCCTCATTTAAACATTTTGAGCCCAAGCATTGTTTACAAATGTGTCCTTTAAAAAACATGTCAATAGAAACAATTATATAGAACATTTCCCACAGTTGGCTATACCAAGTATTTAGAAAGCCAGAGATAACATCTAGACAAAGTGTGTTTATTGTTCAATAACATCAAGTCTTAAGGCCCGTTCACACCAAGCACGATAACTATAAAGATAACGATAAAGATATAATTCTAAAAATCGTTCTCCATATTAAAGAATAACAGAGTTCACACCACAACTATAACGATAAAGATATGAGGAACGATATCGTTGGGATCACTTTCAGAACGATTTTTTTCCAGCTGTCGAACGACAAAACAGTGACAGCCAATCAGAATCCATTCTAATTTAAAGGTCTCGCGCATTTAAAATGGCAGATGCCATTGCAGAGAAGTTAATCGTCGAGGTACAAAAAAATCATCCACTGTTTGACAAGTCAACCCCCCTTTTCAAGGATACGTTAAAAAAGATGGATATATGGAAAGCAATCGGTCGTATCCTGGGAATAAACGGTGAGAAGTATAAACGATGAGATATATTATGCAGTTTTGCATAGTGTAACAAAATTACCTCAGGTAGGCTATCCAGCGCTAGTTTTAACAACATTGCTGAAGTTGCAGTGAAAAAGGCGTTGTATACAGGTGTTGACGAGGCGATGTTTTTATTCCATCATTGACTTTGTCAGCTAAATTCACTGTTAGATTAGATCGATTACACGAGACTTGCTAGATTCACTGTTTAGATGCGCTCGGGACATAGCATTGGCTGAGGACATCTGCAGGCAAAGACGTGTAAAGGCAATAAGAACAGCAAAAACATATTCAATGACATGTTGTAAACAAAAATTATAATAAAATGTAGGCCTAATCTATAACATCAGTCAATATCATTAAAGCTATTGTAGTACGTTTTTCTGAATGAAACTGTTGTTGATTCATTCGAAAATATGAATAAAATTTGTCTTTAAAAGACGACCACTCTCTAATCAGAGTGACGGATTCTCCCAACTCCTCTCGTCTTTTAAGGATATCGTGTACCCAAAAGCGCCTGTTTTTCTTATGATATTTTTTTGTAACATAAAGCAGCAGCAGGTCATCCATTTTCGCTACTTTGAAACCACAGCGCGGGCGCGCGCGGGCTTAGAATAAAAAGACCGTTATCGGTCGTTGGTGTGGACGCATATATAGCTATCTTTATCGACTTTGTCGGTGCAGAGAGAGAATTGAGAGAGGCCATGGAAGGTTGGAATCTTGCTTTAATCAACAACACTCTCCTTCAGAAAGGAATTAAGTGGGTTTTCAATCCCCCCCACAGGATCACATCATGGAGGGGTGTGGGAAAGGTTGATAAGGTCTGTGAGGAAGGTCCTGAATTCTACACTGAAGTTGCAGACCCTTGATGAAGAAAGTCTTCATACAGTTTTCTGTGAAGCAGAGTCTATTGTTAACAGCCGTCCTATTACCAAGGCATCCACTGATCCAAACGACTTGGAACCACTAACCCCTAACCATCTGTTGCTACTCAAGATCATGCCATCTTTGCCACCGGGTCAGTTCAAAAAGGAGGACATCTACGCTCGTCGCAGATGGAAACAAGTTCAGTACATATCTGACTTGTTTTGGAAACGTTGGATTAAGGAATACTTGCCTCTTCTTCAGGAGCGTCAGAAGTGGTCTGGTGTCAAGCGCAACTTCCTTACTGGAGATATTGTACTCATAGTTGACGACTCAGCACCTCGCAACTCATAGCTTACAGGAAGGATTGTGCAAACTATCTCTGACAGAAGAGGACTTGTTCGTCAAGTGCGAATTAGGACGAAGACTAGCTATTTGGATAGGCCTATTACTAAGATTTGCCTTCTACAGGAAGCAGAGGAGCCATGAGGATATCCAACTGACCTTTGAACTTCATAGACTTTGACTTTAATCTTGACTCTCATACGGGCCTTTTTCTTTTACATGACTGACTAGGTGATTGTGAAGATTATTCTTTACAAAGACAAAGGACTCTGTCTCTTTATTTCGTTTGGTCTAAAGAAGAAAGGACACTTTTAAACGGACTGCTTTATCCTAAAAAAAAATGTATTGATCTCCTACATAATGTGCAGTTGTATAATTATTGTGTTAAAATAATTAGGGGCCGGAATGTAGGAGCCAGCGTAAGTCTCCAATGTGTTCTATGTTTATGGTCTCATTCATAATATTCACCGCACTCCTATTGTAGGTGGTCGGCGTGTCCACTACAGTTTGGGCGGAAGTGATAGTGGTCTATATGTTTGCTTCACTGGATCACCTGGGTTTTATGGCTTTGACAGAGAGAGGGGGTGAGCCTGGGAGCGAACACTTTCTGTTGACCGCACTCGCACTCGCCCTCGCGCACTTCCAGCAATCTTATGACTTGGTAACTGCCGTGCCAGTTGTAATTTTATGTGTTGAATTAAGTGTAATAAATGCTTGAACTGAGATCGGCGAGTGGAACTGAGTTTCTGCGCGTCACAGTGTTTTCCATCTCTCAGTGTTTAGCCCCTCCCGGCTGCAAGTTTTTGTTTTGGGTTGTCTAACGTTACAGCCGCTATAGTATGTATGTATTTACAATCAAATCCCAATTGTGACACTTTCAGCAGAGTTTCATTTTTGGAAAATGTGCATATTATCCCTTTAAATAACCTGTATCAGATTTTTGGGGTTTTTCTGAACTCCTGTACAGGTTACCATGTGGCTTTTCTAACTAGGAAAGTGTCAAATGTCTGCAACTGTGACCTACCAGTTTGTTTGTAAAAAGATTTTGGGTTCGCACTTTGATGATGACTGCTAGCTCCTCTATTCGTGCCTGTAATGCCCCAAGGCTGCCATCACCTGGATCAGTTTCTAAATCAGAGTCACATTATTGAGTATACACATAACCACAATCTTTCTATTACATTCAGCAATAATTTTTCTTTAAGCATAATTAGGGTAAACCTATGGTTCACGTCGGCTCTGTTGTGTAACCCCATAACCTTCCCAGGACTTTCAATGACAAGACCACTATACAGTGTGCGCTATATAATTAATTTAATATAACATAATTTCATGCAAATGGGCCGATAAAGCAAACAATGAAACCTATCAATAAGCCAACTCACCCTCAGCCCATTGCTGCACATCAGACACCCATAGCTGCAGTGTGTCGTCATCTACACCAAGCTCATCTTTGGTAGCATTCAGGATGTCCACTTGTTCTTTGTGCATCCTTACAGTCTACAATAACAAATGTCCTTTCATGTATGCATGTACATTACTTTTGTGTATTTTTCATTATGATATCAACATCACTGTTGAAAAATGTACCTTGGCATATCTCTGGCTTAAAGTGCGGCCCATATTCTTGACTTTCTTTTTATTCCACCCGGAAGCCAGAAGAGTCAGCATGTATGTTCTTCCTGAATTCAATGTCAGTACAAATTAAAAACAACAAGGCCCACCTCCTACATGCACACAAATACACAAATACACACACAAACCTGCTTTGGACATGTACTTGGTCGTGATTGCTGCCCTGGACAAGAAACTGTTCACTTGCTCAACCTCTTCTCCAATTGTTGAGCCTGCACCTCCCTGAAAAACGCCTCCCCATTTGATCTAATAAGAAGTGCGTACAATAAATGTTATTTCTAAATGACTCAATGACTCAAATGACTACTAACTTAGTCATTAAAGTTGCAATGTACCTCGCATTTCCCAGTGTGAGCCTTTGCATGCATTACAGACAGGAAAGGACGCATGGACAGGAGCTTCCTCATCTCAGGGCATTGCTGAGCCACCTTGGACAAATATGGGAAATACTTGCATGCCACATCAGAGCAAAGGAATGTGATGTTTCCTGGGGCATTTTCAGCTAACGTCTTTTGGAGGAAAAGAGGGTAGGCAAAAATCTCCCCTCGATACATGTTTAATGCTCCAAGGAGGACTCCATGGTGACAGACAGCAATTTCAAGCCCTTCCTCGTCCAATTTGCTGGTGTTTTTCCTTGAAGACTCCTTAGCTGCTCTCCAACTTGAAGATCCACATGACCCTTTTCCTGAGATCTATAAATTCAAAGATTATAACATAAAACTAAATTAATTTTTAAAACCCTCTAAGAATTGTGACTGTCAACAGGTTCTCAAAGTTACAGGACTGGATGATGTGTTCTGTTTGCAGAACTAGGATAAACTAGTTTAACACGTATGGAACCTCCAAATATATGGATATAAAAAGTAATCACTGACCTTTTGAAATAGATAGAGAGATTCAATCTGAACTTCATAAAGTTTTCAGGTATGCCTTTCCTACCTTAAAGTAATTTTAATAAGACATTAAACCCTGGAGAAGCCTAAACCAAGCAAGTCTAAGAAATATCAGTAATTTACTGCACAGGTTACACTTTCTGTTCTTGTTAACTGACTCTTTAATGAAAAATAAGTCTCTATGATTATGTTATTGTACTTAAAGTAAATAGTGTCAAGACAACAGTGAGAAAAAAAAAACAAATATTGAAAATTGCATGATTTGTTTGTCTGTGGATGTTGTCAACAAACTCAGCAACCTCCTCATCTTTCTGAATAAAGACACCTTCAAAGTTGCCTGGCTCTGAAGTGCTGAAACAATGCAATGAGAGCTGTTCAAACAAACAATGTCCATTTTTCATACACTGTTGACATGGGCTACTAGTTAACTTAACCCATATATCTAATGCATAATGTAAAAAATATAATTTCATATTGAAATTTCTACGTTTTGGCTCCTTAACCGGATTTGGCTACTAAACATTTGAAGTTTAGGAACCAATAGTTAGGAATACTTTTTTGGTCTAAAATCCTAAATGTGAAATACCTTGCATTTGATTTGAAGCGATAAAGCTTGCGGTTTCCGTCAACTGACACTGCAAGCATCTCTGGAGTGCAGGCAGGGCAGTCAAATGATTTTTCGTGGAATATCTTCTCCACCTCATATGTCACAGCAACCCACTCAGAAAAGCTTTTGCTGAAGGTATCAGCTGATATTTTGCCAGCCTTTTAGATATAGGACAAACATAGGAGAAAAGTCTATTGAAAATAATATTTGTATATGTGTAACTCACCATAAACACTAACTAATAAATATTGCATGCATCTTCATTAAGCTAGGCAAAATTGAAAACTCACTCTTCCGAAGCGCTCTGTTCTTTCATCAAGCATTTTGATGTACGCCTTAAGTGATACACCTGGTGCGGCCATCTTAAGGTCATAGAAAGACTGAAAGACATCAGTGGTATACAAGGTGCAGAAATTCATGGTGCCTGGCCAGTATCCATCACGCTGGATATCCTTAATGGTGGGGGACCATGTTAGGCAACAACTGGTGCAACTCACAGCTGGCAATACAAGGTTGTAGCGGCCTGTAGGGAGCATTAATTAAATCAATAAATTAAGTAATACTGTTAATTTACCTCAACAGAAGAAGGAAACAGGCCGTTGTTTCTAATTCCCTCTTTCTGATAAGTTTAAATGGTTATAGGCCAATTCCAGCGTTATGGACGTGACATTTGCAGTCAAAACGTAAAATATAAATTCTCAGAAAATGCATTTAATACCAATATATTTAAAAGTCAGTTGTCATATGTCCATAAAGGAGTCCAGACAATAGAAAAATATCAGTCTACACATGCGTTTTATATTTAATACGAGGGAAATACACGTGCGTTACGGACGTGACAAAAAAAGACGTGAGTTTGTGGGAGACAACATACTTTGTAGAAATTCTGCGAATTAAAATGCACAAGCCAAAATAAATAATACCAACCGAAGGGATGAGTGTTGGCTCTCTATAAAACATAAATTATTTATTTTATTTTACTTTTCATTTTTTCATTTATGAGGAAAAAACGTTGTTACGGACGTGACGTGACCAGAGCCATATCTACCTTATTCTGCTCTAAACAATGGGCGCCGCCATGACGATGAATTCAGGCTCTACATGTGCTGTTGTTGGTCGTTTTAACAAAGCACCCAGTTTCTAAAAAGTTTTTTATCTTCTTTGAATTGAGCATAAGATAAAAAGGAGAGACTGCCTATGTTCGGTTCGTATCAGCTACATTCAATACAAGAGAGTAGACGTTTTTGGTTAGCTGCGCTAAAACTGAAGCATCCAACGAAAAAGGTGTAATACGTTACCAGTAGGGTTGGGCATTTCAAGCAAAAATAATATTCTAAGATCGCTGGGTATTATGCAATTAATATTCGAGAATCGCACCCCTCCATCACATCACGCACACATGCATGTAAAGGCTATAGGCTACACACCAGAGCACATGAGCAAAGTGGAGCAGTGTGACGCTTAAATATAAGTAAAAAAAAAAAAAAAAAAAAAAATAAACATACGTTTTATATTTAAGTTTCCCAATATAATGTTTTTTTAAATTTATTCCATCTATGTTGATTATATGAAAAGGGAACCGCATAAGATGAGTCAGATATGATCATAAGATGCCCAATATAACGGAAAACAGAATGGCTCAGACATGATTTTGACCACTTATCAAGTTTTGTTTTGTAGAAAGCCTTTCTTTAAAGTGAATTTCATTTAGTATAAATTGTATCTTCATTTTTATCAGTGTTTTATCAACAAATTGCCTGGAATAATAAATAAGAAGCACAATATACAATATACAGGACACGGAAGCGCGGGCGCGTGAACTGGAGCGTGTCTTATTAATCAACGAAACTCAGCGTATAAGTTACTTGCCTAACATACATGATAAGTATATCTATAGAAAGCTTGAAATGTGTACTTTTAAACAAAATAATTAAAAACGAGAAATGGGCTGCTCTCTGCTTATGTATAGGTTAATTCGTATGAAGTGTGCATTTCTCTCTATAGGCGCGTTCACTACTGCGAAGATGGCGAGTCAGTATCAAATTTATCTTTGCAGTCGACACTTACAGAAAACACTATTTATTAATAAACAATTCAAATGTTTAATGCATAATCATTACTTTTGCCAGGGTTTTTTTTTGTGGCAAGTTTATGCGTGCGTTGAGATGCAGAATAGGCAATATATTACGAAAACGCTCATTATGGTTTAGCATTCTCTCCCATATACAGGTCCTTCTCAAAGAATTAGCATATTGTGATTAAGTTCATTATTTTCCATAATGTAATGATAAAAATTAAACTTTCATATATTTTAGATTCATTGCACACCAACTGAAATATTACAGGTCTTTTATTGTTTTAATACTGATGATTTTGGCATACAGCTCATGAAAACCCAAAATTCCTATCTCAAAAAATTAGCATATCATGAAAAGGTTCTCTAAATGAGCTATTAACCTAATCATCTGAATCAACTAAATAACTCTAAACACCTGCAAAAGATTCCTGAGGCTTTTGAAAACTCCCAGCCTGTTTCATTACTCAAAACCGAAATCATGGGTAAGACTGCCGACCTGACTGATGTCCAGAAGGCCATCATTGACACCCTTACCGCAAGAGGGTAAGACACAGAAAGAAATTGAAACAGGCTGGGAGTTTTCAAAAGCTTTTATGACGCGTAACGAAGCCCAGTTTAATAAAATCACGTGACCTTAGCAGTGATACACATTACACACTCCGAATGATTTGAGACAAATGATTCACCCTGGTGTCAGAGCTTCACGAAGCACGTCTCATAAGAGGGTTAAACCACCCTCTTCTCTCTCTCTTTCTCTCTCTCGTCCCCTTCCTCTTGGTTTCACTTTCAGATTGAAACCCAGATACTTTGGGTTTTTATTTGTGTTTCTTTTATTTTTACTTAAATCTACCCCTATTTTATTTTGTGTATCTACACCTGTTGAGCCTGAATCGTCCTATTCAGTTAAGTTGAATTTAATTAAATTGGGAATTTAATTAATCAATTTGCTTATTCAAGTTCCCCCCTAGTTACCAGAGCTATGAGAACACACAATGTTTACATAATTTTTTTATTATTTTATTTCAATTTAGTTATTTACTTTGGTTTCAGCCTGAATTCTTATATTCAGCTAAAGAAAAAAAAGGGCTTAACTAAATTTGAAATTTAATTAAATTACTTGATACGCTTCCCTTTCCTTTTAGTTTTCTTAGAGCTATAAGGACGTTCTAACTTTACCTTTACCTTATTTTAGATCACTAGTCACTATCCTCATCTTCTCTCTCTCTATAGGATTACAATATCTTGCGACTGTTGTTTCCATAGTGAGTTACACAGGTCATTAATATCCTACTTCCTGTCTGTGTTTTACCCATCCTCACTCCTTAGCACCAAGCTAAATACATGAAGTACGGCTAAACACAAACGCACAGTAGGCCCCAGACAGAACTGGAAACACTTCCCATTGTTTCTTCTTCTTCTTTTGGACCTTGAGATGTCTGATGTGTCCCTGGTAGCTTAGTCTAACAGCAGCATAACCCATAAGTGACTCCTGTTTACCTATGTCTCCTAGCTAAACCTAAATAGGTAAAACACTCCTTTCTTCCTCTTCTTTTATGGTTTCATCCTATTGTTTTATTTTGGTTTTGCTCTATCTGTTACTCTCGTAGCACAACATGTGAGAAGAACCATCAGCATTTTTGAGTAATAGGTTATGACATGTAAGAGCCCAGTCATCAGTCGATGCTTCTTAAAGCACGTCAACTAAGATACTCAAAACTTTTTTTTGTTGTTGTGTGTGCTCACCAACACTCAATTTTAGCTGCTCCACATAGCCATTCTCCCACACAGATAGCTCACCACCTCTGTAGAAACTTGCATTTGCCTGTGCCATTTCTCTCTCGTGTTCCCACAAGTGTGCCAGTAGGCCTCAGACACCCGGCCCTGCCACCAGGACCACCTGAAGACCCGGCAGAGCAGTGTCATGGACATCCTTCAGCCTGAAGCAGGCAACGACCTGCCACGGCAGAGGAAGGAACAGTTAGGCAACAACGAAAGCAGACGTCTGACACCCAGCCTGAGCCACCAAGAGCTGACCAGCATTATCTTCTCCTTGGCCATGCTCCCGCAGGCCTCAAACAGGAGGTAAATGAACTAACGCTGCCAGCCACAGGACTCCACAGAGAACGAACCCTGCTTAACGGGAGAAGGCACAGGACAGATGCAGGGACCCTGACAGCGTGGAGCAACTGAAAGAGATCACCAGTTTTCAAGCGGCTCTGACAGCTGCTGAGCAACTGCCAACAGACGAGAGAGGAACTGGTTGAACTCAAAGAGAGAGACGCTGAAGCCATCGGCTTGCAGCCAGAGCTGAAGTCCCAACACTGACTCAGCGATGCTGCAACATTATAGACCAGCTCGATGTGGTCCAAATAGAACTGAAACAGTCCAACCAACTGCAAATGGACCCCACGAGAAAGATGTACCCTGCTGAACTTCGCATCAGCAGCGTAGGCTTCCCCAGCCCTGCACAAAAAGGGGGGGGGGGGGGGGGTGGACAAACCCCTCTGCTTAACATGTCATCAGACAATTTCCTTAAAGCTTCTGCAGCTGTGGAAGGAAAAGGATTGATTCAGAAGAATCTTGAAACTACGCGTGTAGTGACACTCAAAGACCTCAACCGAATGGCCAGACATATCCCTGCATTTACACCAGAGCTTGCTAGACTCTATCTGATCTGGATCACATCCAGCCCAGAGTTGCGACGCTTTCTGGCTCGGCAGCCAGAAAACATCCAATCTAACTACCAGCAGCCGGAACAAGCCATCACAACAGGATTCTCAGACTTAAGAGTCTGAATGTAGACTGGGCGCGGTCCCAGACACCAACCAGGGTAACCCTGAAAGTCCCTGTGCTACTACCACAGACATCAAGCGAGCTACCTCGGAGCGTGCAACAAACCTGTGATGGAGGAAGACACCAGCTTCAAGAACCTTTTGACTCTGAACTTCAAAACCCAGAAGACACACGGCATGACCACAACGCACGACTCTGCTACAAAGTTCCTAGTCAGCATTGGACATAAAACTTTTATGAAAATGAAAATGTGTGCTCAAAAGGAATCAAGAGTTTGCATTAGTAAAATTTGAATTTTACTGATTTAAAGAAAATCTTGAATGCAGGTGTAAGCCTCACGTGCCAACAGACTATGCATTGCTTTTTGAAACATACAGACATTGTGCCACCCGCTGGGTGAAATATACACTGTTGCACATTAGTTTCCATGACAATGACTTGTTACAGAAAAAACATACTCCAAATAGGGCATTCGTCACCCTAATGCCAGATAGTAAGCAAACCACCTAAGCTGGGAAAACTAGCATGACCTAGAGCCCCTTCCTAACTGTTATCCTAAAAGTGCTTATTTGATCATTCCGATCCAAATGGGACATGATATGCGATACACATTTTGATCACTAGCTGCTGGCTTGTCTAAATGCAGATAAAACGATAGCTGGAATTGACAACTCTACTTAAAATAATAATAATAAAAAAAAGGGGGTCTTAACTGGTATCGGTAATTTCAGCATTAAAGCGTAAGTCTTTTTGACAAAGGAATCTCATCTCAGCTGCATGCAAACTGTACCGGTATTTATTAGTCTGCTTTGGTTGAAGGAATCCAAATTGCTGTATTGCTTAATCTGTTTCTGACGAAGGAATCTCAGTACAGTGTTATATACACGTAGACTTGGGTGATGCTCCCCTTTCTACAAAGTAAAGACCTTACAAATTATTGTTAGATTGATGTAATTCACCTAAATTTTGGCTGCATCTACAAGCAGAGAGCTACCTAGCGATCAAAACTGTTCACTCGCTGAAAAGTCAGTATTTATGCACGAGATGGACGTAACTATATAGGCTTAGACAAGCTTTGACTTACGGCAAATCTATTTCCTTACTCTGTAAACAAATAGAATAAGTTGCGTAAAGTAAAGAGAAGAGTTCCATGAGTAAAATTTGCAAATGCCAAACCACATTTGCATTTTACTGAATGTAACATCAAGTTCTTGAAAGACTTAAAGTATAGGCGCCCCCTTTTAACCCGTTTAAACATGCATAACTCATTTAAAATGTGCGGACATTCTTCATGGACTGTTGAATTGTTCTGACATGCACTGGTTCCCCTGACAACGACTTGTCACAGGAAGTGCTAACTCGTGACGTCATTTTGTAAACAAACCAGCCTGGATGGCTAAGCTAACTTAACCTACCGTCCATCCAGCTTAGGCTAAGCTAAGCTAACCTAGCATCCATCCAGCTTAGGCTAAGCTACATAATAACTTCTACAGTTAGCGGTTAGCATCATTTACTTGAAGCCTTAATTACAGCTTTTATGTATACAGCGCAAAGTATTCTAAAATACTTTCTTTAAACCCATTTAGGGTTTCTAATTTTTTCTCTTTCCTTACTTTCAATTCTTCTCAGCTGAATTTCACCTTCACTAGTTTAGGCATAGTCCTTGCTGAGCGCTGTAGGCTAAATTTGCAGATCCCCTGTCAATTAAACCCAAGTTTAATTACATGTAAGCTGTGTAGCTAGAGAAGAATTCTTATAGTTATGAGAATTTTCATCAGCATGTTGACTAAACCTTTGGAGGGACACACACGGTGTGGTCTTAAACACGCAACAGCTGTGACCCACTATGGAGTGTCGGTCCAGGCAAATCTAAAGGTTAGTCACTAGTGCTATTGATTACTCTCAATTTCAGATCATTCCCGCTGTTTTGATCACTTACTTAAGTCCTTTTTATTTTTATTTTACTTCGATAATAATAGCAGTCAGCTATTCACTTGTCTATTCTGTCATGTATATGATTTATTTCCATTTCCTCTCTTGTTCAAATGTGGTTCCATTTCCCATAGGGCCCAGAAAGGAACCAGAGACACCTTTATTTGTGATTTTGTTTATTTTCAACAAGTGCACTAATTTTTATGACCCTGCAACACAAGTAATTTCAACGATTACTAGGGCATAACTATAGTCCTGAGGATTGATAATAAGCATAATTTGAATAGGAAAGCTGTCCTTTTTCCTCCTATTCTTCACTTCGTCAAGCCGTAGTGAACCACCAGTTAAGTCCAGAGAAATATTTTAGTCATAAGAACCATCTTAAGTCATTTATTTCATCTCGGCTATGCCCTTTCCTGGAAATACTCTGGGAACCACACAAGTCTTAGCCTCCTAACATCCACAGCTAAGATGATAAGGATACAATATACACTTCACTAGCTAGCTACACATGAAATACCTAGCTTTATGCTACATATCTAGCGAACCCATTAAACCGTGGCTCTGAACTTTCTAGGGTCATGCATTAGTCTCTCACCACAGGTGTGCCAAAATGTTGCAGATCCTCTGCTTAACCTGACCTTAACCGGTTAGGAGACCGAAAAGACTGACAAGCCATCGCGAGGAACACTGTTCCACCCATGGCTGCTGACATCCGACGGCACCGGAGCCAACGGAACTGCACCATGAGAGAAGAGGACAAACGACCCATGACCCAAGCCAGAGTTACAGCCACACCGGGGTGATCAAGATTCTCATCTCCTTACCCCACCTTATGGGTATAAAACAGAAGGTAAACAACCTCACATAATAGATCACAGCGTCCCACAAGGAGCGGACCTGTGCCCAAAGCCTTACAGACCAGCTAGACACTGAGGTTCGTACCAAATTCAATGCAGCTGGACTGAGCATGCCCAGGACCAGCACAGAACTGTCACCATGGCAACAACCCAGGTACCAGCCAAGCCCCTTGGAGAAGCCATGGAGGACAGCACCCTCAACCTGCAAACACCACAGGAAGACCAACGGCTGTCAACGACAGCATCCTCTTCCATACCCTTCACACAGGTGTCAATCTGAGGCTCCGCAAGGACAGCTGGACGCACCTGCCTCAGAGTTACTGGAGCCGCTGACACACGCAAAATAGCTCCCTGCACAGGACTCACCCGAGGAGTCCTGTAAGGTACAAGCTTCCGACTCCTTGCCCACCCCATCTTAGGCAAGCTTGCGTCGGCACCACCATAAGGACAGAACAACACTTCAATCCTTCAGACCTCTCGTGACTGAGAGGCTAACAACCACCTTCTGACCTCCGGCCACCAGCACCAGGTCAGCTTGAAAACCTCTCTATGCTACATAGAGGCCTAACCACTTCCTGCAACCACAAGGAAACACCTGCCCCAAAACTAATGAACTTCAGAATGCCCCAACACCTGCTGCCTCAACACCTGCTGCAGAGACCTGGACTTGGCTACTGTCCACATCACCAGCCGTGGAACGACCACCGCTCCAGAAGACACGAGCGACCAGAGGCCACCATGGCCTTCCAGCCTTCTATGACAAGTGTGTGTCTGATCTCTCTGCACTTCCAACTTCGCTCGTGGTTTCCTTGAGGGGGGACAACAACGATCGAAAGGGGGGATCTGTAGGGTATGGACCAATCAGACACATACTAATTATTCATTATATACAAAGGTTTATGAAACTCCTCACACAGCCCAAATGAACAAACACAAGGGCAGAAACAGTGTCATGTTACAGGGCATGATAAGGAGATTTTACGACCTCCGAGGAATGTGGCCACATACTCAAGAGAGAGACTATGAAACAGAAACCTCTTTAAAACAGACTTTGCTGCCTTAATCATAGACTAACTGATCTATAAATGAACATGCATAAAACTGTGAAAGAAACAGTGTAAATGGTTTACTGTCTCGTGTACTATTAGGTATATATTATGGTATGTATCCTGGTATACAACCAACTAACGATCAATGTAACCTCACCTGTATCATGCCTCCTACTTAATTAATACTCATTTAATGACTCACACTTTGGTGTACATCACCTTCTTCTAGAATGCAGTGTGGATGTGTTATAGCTATCTGAACATTAATGAAGGTATAATCATGCTAGGGACAAAGATCCGTAAATCAACTAAGAGCCACTTTCCCTCTCAGACATGTCACCTTTCTGATTGGTCGAGTTCAACCCTTAGGGGAGGATCTTTTCCAGGCCTTATTAGAGACAGTCCACATGTGACCTCCCTCTCTTAGTTCTTTCATCCAGCCGCAACACTGTCCTGGTGATTCTGGGGAACCCCCTCCCCCTCCACGGGGGCCCCAGGGCCCAGCAGGCCTCGATTCCAACCAGATATGGGCTCAGGCAGGAGAGAAATGACTCTCTCACAAAGAACCAAGGACAATCTCAAGAGTTTTGTAACAAAGACTCCAACCAACAACGACTCCAATCACCCATCCTTCCGACTTCCTCACTTCTCCTGGGTGCTCGGCGTGGCCTCAACAGAGTCCCAGGCCTTGACCAAACCAGCCATGCGTTCCTGGAGAAAGAGAACGCTCAACCAACTTCCACTTGACACTGCCGGAACCATCAACGACTTCAGTTTTCAACAACTTCAAGAATTGTTCCCATTACAAATGCAAGTATTCAATTCAATGAAATGAGAAAATGAAATTCTGATGGTTCTTCTCATAGACCCTCTTCCGGTTTCCAATTTCATTCTATCACTAACCTATTTATGTATTCATGTGTGTATGTTGTTTAGTTTATTTATATGCATATAAATATCTATATTTAGTTAATAAAACTTGTACATAATATGTATTTGGTTCTGTTTTGTTTGCAATACAAGTCACTTTACGATCACGGTTTTTGCTACTGGCTCAAAGTACTGTACAGGCGAAGAAATAATTATTCTTCGGTGGCCATGGAAGATACCCTTTTCTTAGAATAAATTAATAATCAAAAGAGTTCGTTGGAAGAACTGATTAATTGTTTGTAATATTAATTCAGCCACATCAAGTTAATCCAATTAACTGACCCAAATATTTATAATTAATAATAACAAGATATTATTGATTATTAATATTTCCAAAAGCTGAGTTCCTTACATTACATTATGGAAAATAATGAACTTTATCACAATATGCTAATTTTTTTAGAAGGACCTATAAATATACATATAGTATACATAACTTCCAACCCAACTTCAGTCGTGCACGGGCAGGGGCAGCCCTACTTATTTCACATATTTTCTAACCAGCACATCACTGCGATGTTCTGAGCAAGCGGCGCTTAATCTTCATAAAGCTTCGAACCGGAAAAGGACAACCGGCTTCCGGTTCAAACCCGCAATGAATCATGGGTAAATTCACTAACCAAGAAAAAGGTGGATAGAGTTGCGACAACGGAAGTTCTAAATGCTTGGTTGTCACGTGTTTCGCGTAGACCTCAGATAGTTCCAGGAAGTGCTTCGGCGCCAATTTAACAAATCGATGAGCTAGAGAGCAGAACTGTGATTTTTGGTAGTTTGTAGTCCATAAATGCGTTGGTTTACAATATGTATTTAATACATTGACATTGGATGTAGTATGTGTATGTAGTTACAGCAATATTGTTTTTAACAGATAAAAATCTGCTAATATTTAATGTTTATTGTGGTCAACCAGCGTTGCCTGCCTTTGTTAACATATTTTCTGGCCAACTGTACCTTGGTTAAAGACAGTTTTGCAGTTGTTTTGACGTATTTTTGTGTTCTTAAACGTGTATGTTATTTAAGGGTTATCACGTCACTATGGTTTCACAAGGACAGGAGACTTGCAGGAAACAGGTGATTGTCTTAAAAAGCCATTGCAAACAAGTAAAATGTAAAATTGCATTCATCTTAATGTTTACAATGCTTATGCACTTATTACTATATAAATTAACACATAATTTTATAGTCCTGTTATATCTTAAACCCCCCAAAATGTCAGGTTGTGCAACTGTCCGCACGAATGAACAGATTAAAATACTAATTTAAATGGTGTTTTAAGAATAAAAAAATGAAAAATGAAATTCTATGGCATCATTTTAACCGTTCATATAAACAAATTTTATACATTTCAGTAGATTTATAGCTGTTGAGATAATTGAAAACCTTTTGTCAAGCAATTCGCATGTCAGAATGGCGCAACTGCAAACATGGCTCTCTTATTATGGTAATTACAGTATGCATGATAAAGCATTGTCCAGAGGAGACTTAATTATCCTTGTAGATCTCTATCAAATACTGGTAAAAAACTGCTTTCAAGTATGAGTAGGTTGGTACACTTTCAGGTGAATTTAAACACTTAGAATTGTTCACAACTGAAACTTGTTTAAATACATTTGTTGGAGCCATTATGCTGAAATGTATTTTTTTTGTGACACTAGAGGGCGCACTAGTATTTTGAGTGCATTTAAGCGCGGTGGTAATGAGTAACAGGTGCGCTTATGGAAGGTCAACAAACTTTTTGACCGTGCTGTGTCGTGCTGTGTCGAGCCATGTCGTGTCATGTCATGCTGTGCCATATGGACAGTTGGATTATGCTCCTGCTTAACAGTATGCTTGAATCAGTTTGAGTTTGATTTAATCCTTTATTTTGTTTATTTTGTTATTTGCAATGCCAAATGGACAATAAAAGGACTTGGCTTATATGAAATCGATTCTGAAGGCATGGACATTTGTTTATTTGAGTCAAGACATAAGCACGCGTCAGAAACAGACAATGGAGCCATATGCGTCACTATAGTAAGTCAAAAAGTTTGACCAAAGGAATCGGAATGAGGATTTATCGACATCGACTGGAGCAGATCGAGTTTGAGCGACTACAGGAAAAGTCCGCGGATCTGAAGTTGGATAAGGCTCATTCGTGACAGTTTGTTGAATTATTTTGTGGATTGTTGCGTGGGTTTGATCGCCGCGGATTTCGAAGGACTACAGACCCGCACGAGGAGAACAGAGCACACGATCAACAAAGTCTTCAACGCCTTTGAACTGAGGTATGAAAGCGCTTTCACTTGAACTTGAGTCAAATGGCCATATATAAAACAGTGTGCACACAAACAAACAAAGACAAATCCAATGCATTGGTGGTAAAAAAGGACATGTTTGAAAAGGAACTGAACTGTTTTATCATTATGAAATGCTTGTGTTTTCCCATGTTTTCAGTCTTTGAACGGATGTTTATGATGTAAATTATGCAGTTGGTAAAGGTTTAATAATGGCGGATGATGAAAATAAGTTGCCTGCTTCTGAAATCGAGCAAGATGGGGCTTCGATTCAGATAGCAGAGGTTGAAAATGTTGAATTGTCTGTACGAAAACGAGAGGTTAAACTTACTGCAAAGGGTTTAATGGCAAAACTCGATATTTTACAAAAACAAAGAAAGTCAAAGTTTGACAAAGCATCCCAATTGAAAAAGACAATACTAGAGTTAATGGGTAATAAAGAGTATGGAAAGGAGATCAAGTGTATGTTTGAAAAGTTTGAAACACAATGCAAAGAAGCAAAGGAAGCGCACGAGTCTTTGATTGTTTTATTGCCTGATGAAGAGAAAGATCGGCATGAAACATGGTTCAAAGCAAAAATGATAGGGGTTGTGGAATTCAGCACTGTGGTATATAAATGGTTGGAAACGCTACAGGAGGAATGTGATTGTGCTGCAAGCGAAATTGAACCTAATGATAGCATTTCGAATGTTGAAACGCGGGTTAGCGGTCGCACTTCTCACAAGAGCAACCGCCACAGTTCCCGCTCCAGCCAATCTAATGCCTCTGTGCAACTGGTATGCATTCAACTTGAAGCAGAAAAAGCCGCTCTTGTTGCTCAAGCAGAGTCTTTAAAAACTAAGCATGATATTGAGCAACAGTTGGAAATGTTACAGAAGCGTAAGGAACGAATAGATATTGATGCAAAAATCGCCGCATCCAATGCAAAGATATCTGTGCTCAGGACGTATGAACAACGAGCAAACAGCATTATATCAGATGGAATGGAATCCTATGTCAGCAAGCAGGCAAAGCAAGCAACTGCATCTCTACATCCAGAAGTTGAGAGACAATCAAGAGCTATATTGCAAAGCAACTCAGGTGCTACCTCACAACCACCAACATCATCTCATTTACAGCAACCTGCATCTTCAAGACCCAGAATTGCCACTTCAGTAGATGATGGAAGGTTTTATTTCACGCAAACTATGCTTCAAAAACATCAAGAAATAACAGAGTTGTTAATAAACCAGCAAAAGTCTCAACATTTACCACCACGTGATATTCCAGTGTTTGAAGGGGATCCATTGCAATTCAGTTTGTTCACTAAAGCTTTTAAACACTGTGTGGAGGACAAAACGAATAACAAAGGTGATTGCTTGTATTTCCTTGAAAGATACACAAGAGGGCGCCCAAGAGAAATTGTTCGAAGCTGTATGAATATGGCACCTGAAAGAGGTTATGATACAGCTAAAGCTATACTTAAACGGCAGTTTGGAGAGGATTATTTTGTTTCTGCTGCATATATGGAGAAGGTGCTAGGATGGCCTATGATCAGGTATGAAGATACAACAGCTCTTCAAGATTATGCACTCTTTTTACGTGGATGTTGCAATGCTATGGCAGATCTTCAGTATATGCAAGAACTGGACATGCCAACAAACATGAGAGCAGTAATTTCAAAGCTTCCATTTAAACTCAGAGAAAAATGGAGAACAGCTGCATGTGATATTATGGAAAGACAGAAAAGAAGAGCCCAATTTAGTGATGTTGTCAATTTCATTGAGTACCAGGTTAAAATCATTTCTGATCCAATATTTGGATCTATTCAACATGTAGAGATGAGAACAACTGGTAAACCGAAGGATGTCTACAAATGGAAGTCACCATTCCAATCAAGGCCAAAGTTAAAGGGAGATAGTTTTGCTACCAATGTTACCAATGTTAATAAACCCAGTGTTGGTGAAATCCAAAGGGTAAATGCTAAACATCCTAGCAGGGAATTCAAGAGTAACTCCACTTGTTTGTTCTGTTCACAAGGTCATTCTTTGGAGCAATGCAAAGAATTTGAGAAGAAGATGCATTGGGAAAAGGTAAACTTTATAAAGGAAAAAGCTGTCTGTTTTGGTTGCTTACATGTTGGGCACATGAGCAAAGAATGTAAAAGACGCTTAATGTGCAAGGTATGCAACCAGAAACATCCCAGTGTTCTTCACATTCATTTTAAGGAGTTTAAAGTTGATAAAGCTGTCAACACAAATCATGAACAGAATGTAGAACCAACTATCAACAATACCCTTGTATCTGCCCAAACGTGTGGTCATATTGGGGCCGGGAGTAGCAGTGGTATCTTGCCTATTCTTCCAGTCCAAGTAAAGTCTGCAAGGGGCAACAAAGTTATTCAAACATATGCATTTCTGGACACCGGCAGTACCTCTACCTTTTGTTCAGAAAGCTTAATGAGGAAGTTGCACCTGAACGGACGAAAGACAAATATTTGTTTGCTTACCATGAGTCCCAAAACAACAGTCTCAAGCTATGTGGTAAGCAACTTAGAAATTTCAAGTCTTGATGGTAATCATTTTTATGAATTACCGGAAGTGTACACACAGAAACAAATGCCTGTAAATCAAGCCAACATGGTCAATCAGGAAGACCTAACTAAATGGCCATATCTTAATGATATTCACATTCCGCACATTCAGGCTGAGGTGGAGTTGTTGATAGGTACCAACGCCTCCAAATTACTTGAACCTTGGGAAGTGGTAAATAGTCAAGGAGATGGTCCCTATGCCATTCGAACCCTATTGGGGTGGGTTGTCAATGGTTCTCTAGGCAGTGATCAAGATGAATTACACACTGCTAGAGTAAATAGGATCTCTGTGGAATCCTTGGAGTTGCTATTGGAAAAGCAATACCAGCATGATTTTAATGAAAGAATGTCAGAGGACAAGGAAGAAATGTCCAGAGAGGAGGCACAATTCATGGAAATCATGGAGAATTCTGTGAGCTTCAAGAATGGACATTATAGTTTGAAACTGCCTTTCAAAAACAAAGATATTGTTATGTCTAACAATCTTAACATTGCCAAACAGCGTCTTGTGGGAATAAAAAGAAAATTTGAAAGGAATGTTAAGTTTCAGCAAGAATATACAAACTTTGTCAACGATATGGTTATCCAAGGTTATGCTGAGAAAGTGCCAGAGCATCAATTGGATAGATCTGACGGTAAAGTTTGGTACATTCCACATCATGGTGTGTACCACCCTCGTAAAGGCAAGTTACGTGTGGTATTTGACTGTGGAGCAAAATACCAGGGCACGTCTTTAAACGATCAACTACTACAAGGCCCAAACCTCACAAGCTCTTTAATTGGAGTTCTTCTGAGGTTCAGACAAGAACTTGTTGCTTTCATGACTGACATCAGAGCAATGTTTTACCAGGTCAAAGTGGCAGAAGAAGGCAAAGACTTTCTTCGCTTCTTGTGGAAGCGGAGGCAATTCTCAATAATCGACCCATCACTAAAGTATCCGAAGATCCAAATGATCTTGAAGCACTTACCCCCAATCATCTGCTTACTATGAAGAGAAACCCAACTTATCCTCCTGGTCTTTTTTGAGAAGTCAGATCAGTATGTAAAAAGAAGATGGAAACAAGTACAATACCTTTCAGATCTCTTTTGGAAAAGATGGATAAAGGAGTACTTGCCGTTGCTACAGGAAAGGCAAAAATGGACAAAAGAGAGACGTAATCTTACAACGGGTGATATTGTACTCATTGCAGATTCTACAGCTCCACGCAATTCTTGGACTCTTGGAAGAGTACTAGAAACTTTCCCAGATAAAAGAGGTTTAGTAAGATCTGTGCGAGTTCAAAACCAAAACAAACACAGTAATAAGACCAGTAACAAAACTTTGTCTTTTATTAGAAATGTGATAAAAGGTTATTCGAATGCATGGTTTACTTATGTATAATAATGGTTTGTTTGATGGCTCCTTATGTAAATATATGATTTTGAATTGTTTATGCCTTGTGTCATTAACAGTTCAGGGGCCGGTATGTTGGAGCCATTATGCTGAAATGTATTTTTTTTGTGACACTAGAGGGCGCACTAGTATTTTGAGTGCATTTAAGCGCGGTGGTAATGAGTAACAGGTGCGCTTATGGAAGGTCAACAAACTTTTTGACCGTGCTGTGTCGTGCTGTGTCGAGCCATGTCGTGTCATGTCATGCTGTGCCATATGGACAGTTGGATTATGCTCCTGCTTAACAGTATGTTTGAATCAGAAGTTTGATTTAATCCTTTATTTTGTTCATTTTGTTATTTGCAATGCCAAATGGACAATAAAAGGACTTGGCTTATATGAAATCGATTCTGAAGGCATGGACATTTGTTTATTTGAGTCAAGACATAAGCACGCGTCAGAAACAGACAATGGAGCCATATGCGTCACTATAACATTGTTCATGACACAATAATATACATTACATCAGTTTTGAAAAGATTTAAAAAAACATTTATTTGTTTATTTGTCAAATGACCTATATACTGTATATATATATATATACACACACTTTTGCACTGATTTAGCACAAAGGGATTTATAAATGTCTAATAAACTGCACGTCAAGCATGTTATCTGCCCTTTCCTCTATGTTGTTCTTGCACTGTCCGACACAGAGAGCAGAAATATGCTCAAGTCAGGAACAATCTAAATAGAACTTAACATTTTGTGCTAATCATACTTGGGTGTATCTGCACTTTTTCACAAAGACCAACACTGGGAAGTTTAATGTTTATTAAAAATAAGGAGCAAGTAAAGTCTTGCAAAATCCAAGGATCTGAGACTGAAGGTGAGGGTACAGCGTCAGTGCAGGAGTCTTCAGGATCCACTGAATCCCCTTTGTGCTTCTTGTGTTGAAAGAGATAAAGGAAACAAAAACGGGATAAATTGTATATAGTAGGCCTAGTCAGTATATAATACAGTTATAGTATTTATAATACCCCATTTAGACTAGTGTGATTTGATCTAGAAAATGGCTTGCTGACGTTTTAAGCATGGCTTTTAATCTTACTTATAAACTTCCATCTCACTTTCCCATCAATACAAATCAGCTGAGCTGAAACATAATAGACATAGTCAACAGAAACACAATGAATAAAAAAACTCCAACCCTACGTTTTTGCTTACTCAAATATGAAATTTAAAATAAGGATTTTTTCCCCGTTATTGCACATTTAATATGGAATGAAATCGATATTCTCATTTTATCAATTACAACTATTACACTCCCCAATGTTATATTTAACCCCTGTTTAGAAGTCTTTCCCTCTTATTACACAACAAAAGATAAACATGCATTAATAGAACGGTTTAACCATTAATAGGCTGTTCGTCGTTTGTTATGAGGTATTAACTTTATCCAATGACCTTTATTTTACCTGACAACGTCACCGGGAACTATTGAGAGGCTCCGCGAGCCGCCATTGCGGTAAAAAAAAACCGTTCCATTGAAGTCAATGGAGTTGTCGCAACTCTCACTCTATATGGCTCTGGACGTGACGGTTCTGAAATCGACACTTAGCAGACGCTGAAAAATCAGAGAAAATGCTTGAACAGAGACCTATTTGTGTGTCTCTATTGGGTATTTAACAAAAAACATCTGAGACATCAGTAAGGTAAGGCTGCACAATTAATCTAATTTAAACTGAAATCACTTTGTTATTGGCGAGATTAACCTCCGTTCACGCACATCTCTCATGCTGCTAAAATGCAGCGTGGGCAAAACTCAATTCGGGCATGATATTGCTTTATAATGAGGTGTTAACTATAGACCCCGAAAGATACGGAATTGCTAAGATACATGAGCAGCTATTTCGTATTTTTATCATATCGATATTCTCCGGAGTCGAGATCGCCGGGTTCCCCTCAAGGCAGGGTTTCCGTTGGTATGCGTCCATTTCATCTTTGAATGAATCGGACTTTCATGTTTTTTTCGTCTATTTGAAAGTTATGCTAATAAACATGTTGCATTTTATACGGCCTGATTATGTCATTTTTTAAGTTACATAGCCTGCCTCCCACACACACACACACACACACACACACACACACACACACACACACACACACACACACACACACACACACACAGATAGAGAGGCGCGAGCGCTCTGGAGGGAGGCTGTCGCGGGCTCTACCAGCATGTGAATGCGCAATCGTGCTTCAAAATAGCCACATTATTGCAATATTAGCCAATGCATTAAGAATAATTGAAATGTTATTGTCTTAAGTCAAAATCACAATGACTACTTCATTTCAGTAGGCCCGATGTATGTGTTTGCCAAGTTTATTATGGTTTGGATGTCAAGAGGATTCAGACGATCTGTGTGAAGAGACGTCCAAAAACGGTGAGCATAAAGTGAATATGTATAGTATTTTCATTTATTGTTTACTGTGAACATAAATAATTGCCTTTTTTTTTACTACAGGTCAACTGAATATCACTGAACATTCTGTTGCAACAAAAACAGAAAAGGTATACAGTATTGATCCCTAATGAACATGAATCATTATAAATTTAAGATAATAAAATAAATAATTAAATTAATTGCAGACTGAATCTAAACTTTTTACATCTCATTAAATATTGTAAAGATGTTGAAATTATGTAATTTAAAATCAGTTAAAAGATCAATGAAGGGAAAACAACAAACAATGAAAAATATGTCCCAAACGAGGACAAATGTGATTAATAAGATGACTTTTCTTCTTTTCCTATTCTGCAAAGACTGCCTCTGCAAAGTGATACCTCCCTCTGTTGTCTATTTTTGGGTTGAAAGTCTCAATCACTTGGTCAGGTGTCACCCAAGCCTTATCTTCCATCACGGGTAAGATGTAGACTAATCCAGCACTGTCATTTCTTCTTAAAAACCTTATTTCCAGTGCCACCTGGTCTTGGTTATTAACAAGTCCGACAAACTGTCTGACAGATTTGTTTGCCCTGAATTGGACCAAGACACAAGGTGTTTCTCAATGTCAAGGAAGGATCCTCGGAAGCCGTTATTTCAAGGATGCTACGTCATCGACATCCGTCGAAGGACTGTTCCAATGTCCAGGATCCTCAGTCCTTGGTTCGAAAAATATCCCATACACAGGAAAGGATGCATATGTGTAGACTTCGCGCTCTTAATCACCCACAATCCTATGCGCGCAGCTTTGCTATCTTGTTAAAAAAAAATTATAAAATGGCGGACGTTAGCGGATTTGGAGCGAAAACGGGGCAATATGCTTTCAAGTTTAAGTATATTTACGTTACCATACATTTGTTATAACCATAGTATATATAAGTAAAATGTAATGTTTAAATGCCAGTTCAAATTACTACCGTATTGATATTACAAATTACGTTACTGATGATGGTTAACGTAAACGGACCTGTCATTTAACAATTGTTAACTTGGTTGCCGTCACCGGCATTTCTTTTTATAAATAACTAGTTAAGTTGTACAAAGTACTTTAACGTTAATATTATTCCATTCACCGCATTATTCATAGCTTTCTCGTCTTTTTTTAACAGGGACCAAGGAACAAACGGAGGGGTTCATACGTCTCCGTGTAGAAAACATGCAGCTGTTTACTGGGGGGAGAGACGCCGCGGCGAACGGTTATCGGTGAGAAGCAAATTATTTAATGTTCAGAAGTGATAGCTGTGTAATCTTTTTATTTCTCCCCCGTCATTCACATAGGCTTATTTTGGAGAAGATGGGGCTCGAAGGGAGGGTTTCCCACGCCCAGGCAAAAAAAGTGGGACAATTTAAAAACCAAGTACAAGGTGGGAGACAAGTATGGAAATAATTGTCTATGCACATTTTAATGTAACTTGTGATTTTTTTTTTAAGTAAGCCTTGAATGTAAACCTGACAGACTTGGGCCTGCTTCCAGTAAGTATAGATGCAGTGCAGTGGTGTACAATAGTACTAATACAACACTACCGTTTAAAAGTTTGGGATCAGTGAGAATATTATTTTTATTTTTTGGAGGAAAGAAATCAATACTTATTTATCAAGGAATAATTAATTTGATCGAGACAGGACAGACATGTGACATAAGCCCCACCCTACGGAGCGGCTACCAGACGCTCCATCCGACCCGGGCGGGACAGGAGGGACAGGCCAGGGGGGGAACAGGAGAGACAGACCAGGGCAAAACACACAACACAAGAGTTCAGGAGGGAGGTGGAATGGTGGAGGATCAGGGGGAGGGATGGGGGGCCAGGACCATGAAAGGGAACAGAAACAGGGGGTGATGGTTTAGCCGGGGGCCAGGGCGAAGCAGACAGTCCATCGGGCGGCCAGGGCGAAGCAGACAGTCCATCGGACGGCCAGGGCGAAGCAGACGACCCTCGGGCGGCCAGGGCGGTGAAGTCCCCTCGGGCGACCATGACACCGCCTCTGGAACAGACACCGGCTCTGGAACAGACACCGGCTCTGGAACAGACACCGGCTCTGGAACAGACACCAAAACTGTAACAGCCACAAGAACAGACACAAACACAGAAACAAACACTGGCGCTGGAACAGGCATTGGCTCCAGCTCTGGAACGGGCACTGGCTCGGCCTCCGGCTCAGGAACGGGCACTGGCTCGGCCTCCGGCTCAGGAACGGGCACTGGCTCGGCCTCCGGCTCAGGAACGGGCACTGGCTCGGCCTCCGGCTCATAACGGGCACTGGCTCGGCCTCCGGCTCAGGAACGGGCACTGGCTCTGCCTCCGGCTCAGGAACGGGCACTGGCTCTGCCTCCGGCTCAGGAACGGGCACTGGCTCTGCCTCCGGCTCAGGAACGGGCACTGGCTCTGCCTCCGGCTCAGGAACGGGCACTGGCTCTGCCTCCGGCTCAGGAACGGGCACTGGCTCTGCCTCCGGCTCTGGAACGGGCACTGGCTCTGCCTCCGGCTCTGGAACAGCAGACACGGGCATGTCCAGGATCCGAGCCAGACGCTCCAGCTCAGACTCAGTCTCAGACTGGGCAGACTGGACGTGCTCAGTCTCAGACTGGGCAGACTGGACGTGCTCAGTCTCAGACTGGGCAGACTGGACGTGCTCAGTCTCTCGCTGGGCAGACGTGACGTGAACAGTCTATCGCTGGGCAGACGTGACGTGAACAGTCTCTCGCTGGGCAGACGTGACGTGAACAGTCTCTCGCTGGGCAGACGTGACGTGAACAGTCTCTCGCTGGGCAGACGTGACGTGAACAGTCTCTCGCTGGGAAGACGGGACGTGAACCGTCTCTCGCTGGGCAGACGGGACGTGAACCGTCTCTCGCTGGGCAGACGGGACGTGAACAGTCTCTCGCTGGGCAGACGGGACGTGAACAGTCTCTCGCTGGGCAGACGGGACGTGAACAGTCTCTCGCTGGGCAGGCGGGACGTGAACAGTCTCTCGCTGGGCAGGCGGGACGTGAACGGTCTCCCGCTGGGCAGGCGGGACGTGAACGGTCTCTCGCTGGGCAGACGGGACGTGAACAGTCTCTCGCTGGGCAGACGGGACGTGAACAGTCTCTCGCTGGGCAGACGGGACGTGAACAGTCTCTCGCTGGGCAGACGGGACGTGAACAGTCTCTCGCTGGGCAGACGGGACGTGAACAGTCTCTCGCTGGGCAGACGGGACGTGAACAGTCTCTCGCTGGGCAGACGGGACGTGAACAGTCTCTCGCTGGGCAGACGGGACGTGAACCGTCTCTCGCTGGGCAGACGGGACGTGAACCGTCTCTCGCTGGGCAGACGGGACGTGAACCGTCTCTCGCTGGACAGACGGGACGTGAACAGTCTCTCGCTGGGCAGACGGGACGTGAACAGTCTCTCGCTGGACAGACGTGACGTCAACAGTCTCTGCTGGGCAGACGCAGGTCTATTTCTCCTCCTCCGTCTTTTCTGTTGGATGTGTGCAGACTCGAGGCTGGCTAAAACCATCGATGAAGTCCCCCCGCTTGACGGATCCAGAGATGATGACTTCATTCCTGATGAGACCCCAGAGGAAGACTCTGCTGCCCTCCTCTCCTCATTCCTTTGAGCGCACATGGAGAGGTACTTAAACAAAGAAATTCCATTCTCTCTCTCCTCAGGAGAGAGTTCGCTCCGCTGAATCCACATTGGCTCGTTCGTTCTGTCACGGTGGGACCGGGAATAATTCCGTCGATTCAAGTGCAGAGAAGAAATGTTTTAATAGGACAAAACATAAAATAAACAAACCAAAACTAAATCCAAAAACAGACAAGGCAATCCAAAAACAGACAAGGCAGGGCAGGAACAGCATACAAAACGTGTAACAAATACAACGAACGAGCACAGGACAGCAAACACAGGAAGACTAAATAGGGAGGCAAACAAAGGAGGGTAACGAGACAGACAGGTGGAGCAATTAAACCAATAATCAGATAACAAGGGGGAGGGATTAAACAATGACAAGAGCACATGGCTCAAAATAACAAAACACCCATGTGCATAACAAGACAGGACAGACATGTGACAGAATTTCCTATTCATCTAAGAATCCTGAAAAAAAAAAAACTGTACAACTGACAGACCAACAATTCTTTTCAACATTGATAATAATAATAAATAAATAATAATAAATGTAAGCAGCCAAGTCTATTACTTTAAGCAGCTGATGGCTGCTGGACGGTGCTTGTTAATGGACGCGCTCGCTTGGGTTGTTATTCACAGCAATGTCCACACCAAGTTTAATATGCTTACATTGTAGATTTATTTTACCGTGACTGGTCCTCATTTCCATGTAAGCAAGAGTCCAACAAACAGTCAATAGATCCACAGTTACAATTTCTTCACCCTGGCAGATTTCCTACTGCACAGCATGGCACATCATAGCTCAGTGTAGCATAGCTTAGCGGTCAAAAAACTGTGTGCACCTTCCCTCCAGCAACACATGTCACCTGAAGGAAGGTTCCTACCTATATTCAGCAACCAATTACCCAAAGAGAGACCCCTACTGGACACACACCTGCATAAGGTTTAGATAAAGACAAAATGGCTCTTACATACCGGCCCCTAATTGGGATGAATCAAACATACCAATTCCCAATACATAACAAAGAGCCACAAATAGTGAGCACAATAAACACACATGACGCTTATCACAAAACCCCTTAGCCCATAGACTCGTGTAAAAAACAAAGCTTTGCTACAGGCCTGTCTATAACACTGGTCTTAGTTTGTAAACGCACAGAACGAACCAGCCCCTTTTTGTCAGGGAATGTTTCCAAAACTCTTCCGAGTGGCCAGGAGCCTCGAGGCGCCGTTGGATCCATAATGGCCACAATGTCTCCAGGCTTGAGGCTATTCTTAGTTTTATTCCATTTCTGCCTCTCCTGCAGCAAAGGTAGGTATTCTCTCACCCATCTCTTCCAAAAGAGATCTGAAATTTATTGGACCTGTCTCCACCTTCTTTTTATATACAAATCATGTACATCAAACAATCCAGGAGATAATGTCGGTTTTCCTTTCAGCAACAGGATATGATTAGGGGTCAGAGCTTCAAGATCCATTGGATCGTCAGACAATTTTGTGATTGGTCGATCATTTAAAATGGCCTCAGCTTCACACAAGACTGTGTGGAAACCATCATCATCAAGCATCTGCTGTTGGAGAACTGCAGTGAGGATTTTCCTCAACATGCGGATGACCCGCTCCCAAACCCCACCATAATGGGACCCAGCAGGATGATTGAAACTCCACTTAATGCCCTTCTGGCATAAAACTCCTTGAATGTTAGCCTGATTCAATGATGAAAGTGCCTCCCTAAGTTCTCTCTTTGCCCCTATGAAATTTGTACCATTATCTGATAGAAGATGCTCCACTTGCCCTCTTCTACTGATAAATCGACGCAAAGCATTAATACAGGCATCCGTGTCAAGAGAAGTGGCCAATTCAAGGTGAACTGCTCTGCTGGACAAGCAGGTGAAGATGACACCATAACGCTTCGCTGTGCCTCTTCCCTTCTTCACCACTATTGGTCCAAAATAGTCAACACCTGTGTTGGTAAATGGCGGATGGTCTGGCAGAATCCTCTCCTTGGGCAGGTCAGCCATCTTTTGCCCCATCATCCGACCATTATATCTTTTACAGAAACAACATTCTGCTATGATCTTTCTCACAGCTGAGGTGGCACCTGTGATCCAATACCTTCTTCTTAACGTAGACAACATGTGGTTACGCCCACTATGGCCAAGCCGTTGATGTAAATCCCTCAGTATAAGGGTAGACACATGCTGATCTTTAGTGAGGAGTAGTGGATATTTTGTGTCTTCTGGCAAAGAGCATCGTGTCAGCCGCCCTCCGACTCTCAAAAGCCCATCATCCAACCATGGGTCCAGCTTATAGATGGAACTCCGTTTGCTTACTATATCCTTCCCAGAAGACAAAGCATCGATCTCTTCAGGGAATCTTTGCTGTTGGCAGTAGCAGATTATAGCCAGCTCCGCTTCCATAAGATCTTCTGCTGACAAGATTTGTCCTCCTGTTGCATCTTTAACTATCTGACTCTCTTGCACCAAAGCACTCTGCTTGTTGGCATCAGCAATATCTGGCTCCATCCTTTTGCGAGTTCTTCTCAACAATAATATCCTCTTCAACCTAAGCAACCACCCAACTGCTACTCGAAGTTTCCTCCAATCTGAAAAGTAAGCCATCAGCCAATCTGTACCCTTCAGTGAACCTTGAGTATTTACCACATTTACAACGGCTTCCTTCTTGACTTCGAGGTCGTCAACCCCTACTGCAGTCTGTACAAGATTTTTGGGCCAATCCTCTTCTGGTTTACACAGAAACTTGGGGCCTTCTATCCATCTGTTTTTCTTAATAAAATCTCCAGCCCTTTTTCCTCTGGATGCATCATCAGCTGGATTCTCCTTTGAGGCAACGTATCGCCACTGTGATGTCTCTGTGCCTTCCCTGATAATGGAGACTCTGTTGGCAACAAAAGTATGAAAACGCTTGTCCTCATTCATAACATACTTAAGCACAGATGTGCTGTCTGTCCAAAAGACAGATTCTTGCAACTGGAGCCTCAGCTCTTTCTTTAACATCAGGTCAACACAAACAGCAAGCACAGCAGCAGTTAACTCCAAACGAGGAACAGTGATGACCTTTAAAGGTGTTACTCTGGCCTTGCCCATGAGGAAGGCAACATGAATGTCATTGTTGCTATTCTGGATTCGAAGGTAAGTGACTGTGCCATACCCTTGTTCGCTTGCGTCTGAAAAATGATGAAGCTGAACATGCATGCAAGACCCACAGCTTATGGGCTTAACGCATCTCTCAACTTTGAATTCAGACAGTGCATTCAGCTCCTTCAACCACCTTGTCCAGTCACGCAAAATGTCGTAGGGCACAGTCTCATCCCATCCGTAATTCCTCCGACATAACTCCTGTAGCATGATCTTAGCAGGAAGCACAACTGGTGCCAAAAACCCAAGTGGATCGTATACGGAGCTGGAAACCGACAACATCCCACGTCTTGTGCAGGACTTCTCCTGGACCTCCAATTTGAACTTAAATGAGTCAGTTTCCGCACACCAAAGCAATCCAAGGGCTCTCTCAACTGGCAGGCTGTCCCTGTCCAGATCAAGCTCCTTCCACTCTTTGGCTCGGTGCTCTTCGGGAATGGTTTGCAGGACAGTGCGCTTGTTGCTACTCCATTTTGTCAGAATGAAACCACCTTCCTGACAAAGAATGGAAAGATCTTCAACTAAGCAAACTGCTTCATCTTCAGATGCCACACTCTTAAGGCAATCATCTTCATAGAAGTTTTCTTTGAGAGTTTGAACAACCTCTTCTCGGAACTCAGATTGATGATCATCTGCTGTTCTTCTCAAAGCAAAGGCAGCACAACTCGGAGACGAGACAGCTCCAAAGAGATGGACATTCATACGAAACACTGCCACTTTTTTTGTAAAATCTCCGTTCTGCCACCACAAAAAACGGATGAAGTCCCAGTCCTCTTCTGCCACCCGGACCTGATGAAACATTGATTGTATGTCACCCATGACTGCTACAGACTCCTGCCTAAACCTCAAGAGGACTCCAATCAATGTGCTTGTGAAATTGGGACCTTGTAAAATGACTTGATTCGAAGATGTTCCATTAAATGCGGCACCACAATCAAAAACCACCCGCAAGTTCCTCTTCTTGGGATGACGTACACCATGGTGAGGAATGTACCACACCTTGCCGCTCTCACCTTTAAGCTGATGAGTGGGCACTTGCTCTGCATATCCCTTTTTGATCATTTCAGTTACAAATGATGCATACTCCTGATAAAACTGATCATCTCTCTGGAATCTCCTTTTTAATCCGAGTATCCGCTGTTTTGCCACAGAGAAATTGTTTGGAAGATACACATTTTCCTTTTTAAATGGCAACTTCAAGGTATAATGATTGTCCTGAAGCTTGACAGAACTCTCTGCAATCTCCAAAAACCTAATATCCTCTCTTGATAATCCTTGCTCCTCTGCAGCTCTTTCATTCAAGTCATGGTTATATTGTTTATACAACATCTCCTCCAATCTACACACAGAAATCCTGTTAACCACTGCAGAACAGTCTTCAGCCTCAAAGCTGCCTGCATGCAAAGGACCATTGATGACCCCACCTAATGCCGTTCTCATAGCATAAGGGCCATCCCCATGGCTGTTTATGACTTCCCAAGGCTCTAACATCTTAGGAGCATTGTTTCCAATCAACAAATCAACGTTAGCCATTATGCTGGGAACTTTAACCTTTGCCAGGTAAGGCCACTTAGACAAATCTCCTTTAGACACAATGTTGTCAGAACTTACAGGCATTTGTTTCTGTGTGAGTGTTTGTGGAAGCTGATAGAAGATGTTACCATCAATAGCAGACACTTCCAAACCTGAGAGTGCGTATGCCGATACAACTCTTTCCTGTCCCATAGTTTGTAACAGAAACTGAGTTCCTCTACCAGAAAGATTAAGCCGCTGCATAAGACTTTCAGTACAAAAAGTCGCAGAACTGCCAGGATCCAGGAATGCATACGTCTGGATTATCTGGTCTCCTTTACTGGCCTTGACTTGAACTGGTAAGATAGAAAGCAGACAGTGATCTTTTCCGGCCCCTGTATGACCACATGTTTCAGCAGATCCTAAGAACTTGCATGCCTCCGCCTCCTCTGAATTGGCTGTATATCTGTCAACATGAAGCACAGTGGGATGGTGCTGACTACATATCCTACACGTCAACCGCTTGCCACAATTACGACTCATGTGGCCAGCACTTAAGCAACCAAAGCAAAGCTCTTTCTCCTTTAGAAAGCCCATCTTTTCCCTTTGCTTCTTCCGTTTAAATTGTTGACAGTACTCCAATACATGATGTTTAGCACACCACACACATAATGGAATCAGTTTAGAAATGTTTGGTGGCAATTCTGTCCTCATATTCTTAGATGTTTCACCAGATTCCACTGGTGCAATGTTAGTGGCAAAGATGTTTCCTTTAACTCTGCCTTCTGGAGATAGCCTTGGTCGATTAACAGGTCTTGGGATAGTTGGCAAATCCCTAATATCACCAAACAAGGGATCCATTAGTATGCCAACCTGTCTTTCAATAAATTCCACAAGATCTTTGAGCAAAGCTCTACATTGAGTAGTTTCCAGAATTCTATGTGCGACAGTTCTCCACCGCTCTCTGAGCTTGAAAGGCAATTTACACATAATAGCTCTCATATTGCTTGGCATATCTAACTCCTGAAGGTATTGCAATTCCTCAGTGACGTTGCAACAACCACGCAGAAAAAGGGCATACGATTGCAAAGCATTGACATTCTCTCCTTTTATTAAGGGCCAAGACAAGGCTCTTTCCAGATAAGCAGTGGCAATCCTGTACTTATTGCCAAAATGTTCCTGCAATAGTTGTTTTGCCTTAGCATAACCAAGGTCAGGGTTCATGTGTAGGCAACTACGTACTAACTCTTTTGGCTGCCCCCTAGTGAACTGTTCCAAGTAATATAAACAATCACTACAACTTGCCTTTTCCTCCACTCCCTTTTCAAATGCTCTGATAAACGAAACATACTGAAAAGGATCTCCATCAAATAAAGGTATATCTCTGGCTGGTAAAGATGAACAACGTTGCTGTTGGACAAGAACTGATGTTATTTCATTTTGCTTTTGCATTATAGTGCCAATGTCACCATACTGACTCTCCATTTGTGGCCGAAGAATCATTTCAGATGCTTGTTGTCCACGTTGAACTGATGTGGGTCGAGAAACCATTTCAGATGCAAAAGGTCTATGAGGTTGAACTGATGCGGGTCGAGAAATCATTTCAGATGCAAGAGGTCTACGAGGTTGAACTGATGTGTCTCCTAGTGCATGCTGGGAATTCCTCCTTTTGGAGTCCATACATTCATGCCAAGGCTGCTGACGAATTTCCTGATACGGCACATAAGACGTCAAAGAGGGATCCAGTGCTGGTACTTTATTTGCAGTTTTGCTATATCCACCAAGTTCAAACTCCTCTGCCAGTGGATTTAATGTAGTTGCAGCTGCTTTCCCCTCTTCCTTTTCCAAATGAGATTTCACAACATGAGAGGCACTAGAAACACTGCGACTTTCAGAGGCCTTTAGAACTGCAAGTTTAGCATTGGATTCTAATAGCATTGCTTTTATTTCCAGTTGCTCCTTTTTCCTCTTAATCATTTGCTCTTGCTCCTCCAAATCCTGTCTTTCCTTTAAAGCTGCCATACGAGCAAGCAGTGCAGCCTTATTTGCCTCGGCTATAATTCTGGCAGAAGAAACACTACTGCAATGGCTCGTTTTACTTGGATGTCTACTACCAACATTTGAAATGCTATCATCTGGATTGACCCCATCAACTTTGTCATTTATTACCTCATTTGTAGTAATTTCATCATTTTCATTACATGATACCCACATTTTAACTTCAGAAATAAAATCATCATTTACAATCATTTTTGCCTTAAACCATATGTCATGTTTTTCCTTCTCACTTTCAGGTAACATACCCATCAAAGAACCATGAATACCTTTTGCTTCTTCACACAAATCTAAAAGATCAACAAAAGCACTTTGTACCTCTTTTACATTTCTTTGTTGCATCAAACCTTGTATCCTTTTCCTTAAATTTGTAGCTTTAGTTAATACAGATTTTCTATCACTCTGCAACCTTTCAACCTTTTCTACAAACGCTTTAGGAGTTAATTTCACAACACGTTTTTGTTTGTCCATTTGAACATCAACATCAGTAAAAACACCATTGTTCAACTGAAGCGCTTCCATAGACCTGTGCTCAGTTTCAGCAGGCTCCATAATCCACCGAAAATGCGAAGCACGATCGAAGCAACAATGAATCTAGTTCGCAAAGTTATTTATACTCTTTGACAACCAATGCATTGAAATTATGTCCCCATGTTGTGTGCACACAAAGTTTAATGGCCATTCAACAATAAGTAGCGCTACTGAACATACCTCTTCACGTTGGGCGCCATATGAACACAGCTCCTCTGCTGACGTTTGTAGAGCAGCTCCAGTGTCTTTCCTCGCGCTGGTAGATGGTCCCTGGCCCAAAAGCAAAGATGCGCACATATAATCCACAGATATGCGATGTCCTCCTGTCGTGGCTGCAGCTGATCTCAGTTGTAAACGAAATCGATGCAAAGTTCCTCCAACAATCCACTCAATCTCGTTCCACAGATGATGAAACTCCAATGCAAAAATAGGTAAACTCAGTTCCTTTTGAGTAAACAGTTTTTTGACTAAATGTAAGCAGCCAAGTCTATTACTTTAAGCAGCTGATGGCTGCTGGACGGTGCTTGTTAATGGACGCGCTCGCTTGGGTTGTTATTCACAGCAATGTCCACACCAAGTTTAATATGCTTACATTGTAGATTTATTTTACCGTGACTGGTCCTCATTTCCATGTAAGCAAGAGTCCAACAAACAGTCAATAGATCCACAGTTACAATTTCTTCACCCTGGCAGATTTCCTACTGCACAGCATGGCACATCATAGCTCAGTGTAGCATAGCTTAGCGGTCAAAAAACTGTGTGCACCTTCCCTCCAGCAACACATGTCACCTGAAGGAAGGTTCCTACCTATATTCAGCAACCAATTACCCAAAGAGAGACCCCTACTGGACACACACCTGCATAAGGTTTAGATAAAGACAAAATGGCTCTTACAATAAATGTTTCTTGGGCATCAAATTCTCATATTATACTGATTTGTGAAGGATCATGTAACACTGAAGACTGGAGTAATGATGCTGAAAATTCAGCTTTGATCACAGGAATAAATTACACTTTACTATATATTCACATAGAGAACAGCTGATTTACACTGGAATAATATTTAATACTAGAACTGATTTTTGTTGTATTTTTAATCAAATAAGCGCAGCCATGGTTAGCAGAAGAGAATTCTTTTTAAAGCATTTAAAATCGTACTGACCCCAAACTTTTGAACGGTAGTGTACATCATCACAACTTTTTGATCTTCACTGTTTAGGAATGTAAGTGTCCTGCCACAGGTCAAGGGACAGAGGATGGCAAGGCGACGACAGCAAATTGGCCCTGGTTTGCCCTCATGGACGAGGTATTAGGGCAGTCTGCAGCAGTCTCGCCCCCTTGCCTTATTGCCTCGATCCAAGTGGAAAAACCAGGGCCAAGCACTGCACAAGAGGTACATGAAGGGAGAGACGAGGATGAGGATGAGTATGAGGAGAGAGTGAGAGACAGCAGCAAAGAGAGAGCAGGGCACAGAGGAAAGAAAAGGAGAAGGGAGCGAGAAGATCCAATCCTACAGCTCCTTAAGGAGGATATTAAATACCAGAGGGAGGCAGATGAGAGGAGCGAAGCAGAGGCCAGAGAGAGGTCAAACCGCTTTTTTTTTGCTGTTGGAGAGGTTGGCGGAAAAATAAAAAATAAAGTCAATTAAATTGAACTGGTTTTGTCTTTGCCCCTTAATTATTTAATTAAGTTAATATTAATATATCCATTTTTAAAAAACCTTGTTCTTTAGACTGCAATAGAAAAAAAAATTGGTAACAAATAACTAGTGTCACGGATACACCAACATCAGCGCCAGACCTCCACACTCCGCCCACTCGTTCAGCCTCACCAGAATACTAATCACCAGCACCTGTCATCTTCACCTGTCAGCAATCAGCACTCACTTCACTCACACCTTAAAAACCACACCAGTTCACTCACTCAGTTGTCTGGTCTCGTCGACACTCAATCGACTTCCTGACTCTCTCAACCTGAACCTGCTACTTACCTGACGAATCCTACCTGCTTGCTGCTATCCCGTTCAGCGATCCCAGTCATTCAGTTTCCAACCTGTCTGCTCTCTTCGGCCTTCCCGTCATCTTCATTCTACATCAGATAAGAGACACTTCAATTACCAAACCATCCACGTTCACTGTTTCTATTCTCCACCATCATCCACTACTGCCGCAACTGTCCCTGTGTGCTTTCAATAAAGACCACTGCTACTTTACCTGTTTGTGTCCTTCCGTTTCATGACAGAAGACCAGACCACCATGCACGAACCGACAGCTCACGGCGAAGAGGATCCTTCACCCCCGGTCACAGTTTCCGATGATTTGCGGGACATCCAACGCGCCATTCCACCACTCGCCACCAGTCCTTCTCCATCTGCCTCTGTATGTCCCATGGCCCGACCAGCGCCCTTCTCAGGCGAGGAGGGGGAGTGCAGCGGCTTTCTTCTGCAGTGTGAGCTGTTCATGGAGATGAATCCTTCCCAGTTCCCCTCGAAAAAGGCAAAAGTTGCATTCACAATCTCACTCCTCACCGGTCGAGCCCTTCGCTGGGCGCAAGCGCTGTGGAACGATCATGGCCCGGTCACTCAATCATTCTCCGCATTCACCGGACATTTCCGTGATGTATTTTCTCAAGCTACCAACGTTCTCTCTGTGCAGGATCAATTATTTCGCTTAAGACAAGGTAATTCATCTGTATCATCTTATGCATTGCAGTTTCGTACCCTGGCGGCCTCCAGCGGATGGAACGAGGCGGCGCTCATTACGGCGTTCCGTCATGGTTTAAATCCAGACATTCGTTAACAGCTGGCCATTTATGACGACGTCATTGGGCTAGAAAGCCTCATACAGCGTTCCATTCGCGTGGATCAACGCCGCACTGCTTGTCAGCTCGACAGCCCTGCACTGCCTCCTCCTCGTCCTGCATCCTCGGCCAACCCTTCAGCACCAGAACCCATGGATGTCAGTTCCACACATCTGCCGGCCGCAGAACGTCAACGTCGCATCTTCAACAATCTGTGTTTATACTGCGGTTCCTCAGGTCATCAACTCATCACCTGTCCTGTGTGTCCCCCACGACCCGCGGTGAGTGCAGTCAGTCTCCATTTTTCCATCTCACGAATGAAGTATACTCCTGTTCAACTCACGTACCAACACCAATCTCTTTCAGCGCAAGCGTTAATCGACTCCGGCTCTGCTGGTAACTTTATCTCACTATCTACTCTACAAAAACTTCAGATCCGTCAAAGACCCATACCTCAGACTCTCCATGTGCAATCTATCTTGGGGAAACCACTCGGTCGTGGGCGGATCGGCCACAGTAGTCCCAACATCTCCCTGAAGATAGGCTGCCTACATGAAGAGGAGCTCCCGTTTCTGGTGCTGGAGGGTTCCACCGCAGACATCATCCTGGGACGCCCGTGGCTGGAACTCCATTCTCCCAACATCGACTGGTCCTCAGGTGAGATACGATCAAAATCTACCCTTTGTCCATCCCGGAGCAGAAGGCCATGGAGGAGTACATCGAGGAGGCCCTTCGTCAAGGTTACATCTGCCCTTCTACGTCCCCTGCCGCATCCAGCTTCTTTTTCGTTGGTAAGAAGGACGGAGGCTTGCGCCCCTGTATCGATTACCGGACACTCAACAACTCCACTATCAAATTCCGGTATCCCCTTCCTCTGGTCCCTGCCGCCTTGGAACAACTCCGCGATGCACGCATCTTCACTAAACTTGACCTACGCAGTGCTTACAATCTGGTTCGGATCAGAAAAGGAGATGAGTGGAAGACAGCGTTCATCACACCTGCTGGCCACTATGAATATAGGGTCATGCCCTTCGGACTGTCCAAAGCTCCTGCTGTCTTCCAAGGATTTATGAATGAGATATTCAGAGACTTCCTTCATCAGTTTGTCATCATCTACATCGACGATATCCTCATATACTCATCCAACCTGTCTGAACATCACCACCATGTTAAATCCGTCCTTCAACGCCTACGCGAACACCATCTTTACCTCAAGTTGAAAAAATGTGAGTTTCATCAAGAAACAATTCACTTTCTGGGTTATGTCATCACACCGCACGGAATCACCATGGACCAGAGGAAGGTGGAAGCGGTCTCCAACTGGCCACAACCCACCAATGTCAAAGAGCTTCAACGCTTCCTGGGCTTTGCAAACTTCTACCGTCGTTTCATCAAAGGTTTCAGTCAAATCAGCGCACCCATCACCTCAGTCTTAAAGAAAGGGGCCAAGTCTCTGTCCTGGACCACCGAAGCCACCAATGCCTTCGAGAACCTCAAAGCCTCCTTTAGTTCCGCTCCTACCCTTGTTCATCCCAACCCAGATCTTCCGTTTCTCGTCGAGGTGGACGCTTCAACCACCGGGGTAGGAGCGGTCCTCTCGCAGCGGCAGGGGACACCACTCCGACTCCATCCATGTGCCTTCTTCTCCAGAAAGCTGTCCCCGGCGGAGCAGAACTACAACATCGGCAACCGGGAACTGTTGGCAATCAAACTCGCCCTGGAAGAGTGGAGACACTGGCTGGAGGGAGCTAAATACCCTTTCGACGTCATCACCGATCACCGTAACCTAGAATACCTCAGAGATGCTAAAAGACTCAACACCCGTCAAGCCCGCTGGTCTCTATTCTTCACCCGATTCAACTTCAAGGTCACTTACCGCCCTAGAAATAAGAACATCAAAGCCGACTCACTTTCCCGTCTATACCAACCTGACACCATCACATCCAACCCGGAATACATACTCCCTCCAGCCGTGATTGTCAGTCCTATCCAGTGGAATTTAGATGATCTCCTCCCTGACGCCACCCGGTCAGAACCTGCTCCGCCGGGGGTTCCTGAGGGACGGACCTATGTTCCAACTCGTTTGCGTCTGTCCCTCATGGACTCAGCCCATACATCTCCGGGCTCTGGACACCCAGGCAGCCAACAAACCCTCCCGCTCATACAACAACGCTACTGGTGGTCAGATATGACCCAGGATGTCTCCCGATACGTGAAGGGCTGCTCAGTCTGTGCCATGGCCAAAGTTCCTTGTCGCCTTCCGGGGGGAAACTAGTGCCGCTTCCAGTTCCCACCAGACCCTGGTCTCATCTCGGTGTAGACTTCATTACAGATTTACCATCCTCTGACTCTCATACATGCATCCTGGTTGTCGTAGATCGTTTCTCAAAAGCCTGTAAGCTCATCCCTCTGTCTGGTTTACCCACTGCCTTCGAGACCGCTGAAACCTTGTTCACCCACATCTTCCGTCATTTCGGCATACCTGAAGACATCGTCTCCGATCGAGGACCACAATTCATATCCCGGGTCTGGAAAGCTTTCTTCAACCTCTTGGGTGTTACAGTCAGTTTAACCTCCGGATACCACCCACAGTCCAATGGCCAGACTGAGCGAAAGATACAGGAGATCGGGAGATACCTGCGGTCATACTGCCACAACCATCAGGATTGCTGGAACCGTTACCTTCCCTGGGCCGAGTATGCACAGAACTCCCTTCGTCAAGCCACCACAGGCCTCACGCCCTTCCAGTGCATACTCGGCTTCCAGCCGCCCCTGTTTCCCTGGTCAGGTGAACCTTCCGACGTTCCAGCAGTCCATCACTGGTTCCAGGAGAGCGAGAGGGTCTGGGACTCAGCACATGTCCATCTGCAAAGGGCTGTCCGGAGACACAAGAGCCAGGCCGACGCAAGAAGATCCGCTACCCCACTATACCAACCTGGGCAAATGGTCTGGCTCTCCACCAGGGACATCCGTCTCAGACAGCCCTGTCGCAAGCTGAGTCCCAGGTACATCGGTCCGTTCGCCATACAGAGGCAGATCAACGAGGTCACCTACCGGTTGTCACTCCCTGCTCACTACCGCATCTCACCTTCATTTCATGTCTCCCTACTCAAACCCTACACTAACCCTCTCACTCCTTCCCCAGGGTCTGGTGCTGCAGACGTACCTCCTCCTCCTCCCGTGGATCCTACGGAGGAGAATATCTACCAGGTCCACGACATTCTCGACTCCCGACGACGAGGCGGCCACTTGGAATACCTCGTGGATTGGGAGGGATTCGGCCCGGAAGAAAGGTGTTGGGTTCACCGGGATGACATCCTAGATCCCACTCTTTTACAGGAGTTCCACTCTGCTCATCCCAATCGCCCAGCGCCAAGAGGTCGTGGTCGTCCCCGTCGTCGGTCTCTTCCGCCATCAGGAGCTGGCCGTGGAGGGGGGGTTACTGTCACGGATACACCAGCATCAGCGACAGACCTCCACACTCCGCCCACTCGTTCAGCCTCACCAGAATACTAATCACCAGCACCTGTCATCTTCACCTGTCAGCAATCAGCACTCACTTCACCCACCTTAAAAACCACACCAGTTCACTCACTCAGTTGTCTGGTCTCGTCGACACTCCATCGACTTCCTGACTCTCTCAACCTGAACCTGCTACTTACCTGACGAATCCTACCTGCTTGCTGCTATCCCGTTCAGCGTTCCCAGTCATCCAGTCTCCAACCTGTCTGCTCTCTTCGGCCTTCCCGTCATCTTCATTCTACATCAGATAAGAGACACTTCTACCATCACACTACCATCACACGTCTTTGACGGCAGAGGTGGCGACAAATAAACGTTCTCCTCCTGCGAGCCTGACGCCGATACCACTCCATCTCCATCTCAGCAAAAATGCTGTACAGCATCCAAATCAAAAATATCTTCTCCATTTTTAAAACGCCGAAAAGCGGACCTTTTCAGTGACGTAATGACGCAACAACGTGAACTTGCTAGCCTGTTCCATTTACGTGTTCTCCGAATGCTAAAGAGGAGCCTCGCCTAGCCTCTGAAGGAAATGACTTGGAAGGATCAATCCTACCAAGGAAGTATCCTTGACATTGAGAAACACCTACAGTCTCCAGTTTTGATGTTCCTTGCAGCTGCTGGGTGGAACTCAGAGGACTGGTGTGCGGGACTTTCAGCAGATGTAATTTCTGACAGCAGAAATCTATGGGCACTTCACTGTTCTGCCTCTGAGTATATTTTGTGACGCACTTCTCCCCAGGTGACTGGCTCAAAATTATGGATTGACTGAGTGCCTGAAAGCGCTGTGGTAATGGGCCATCTATCAGCCAGCCTATGATGCTCTGTAAAATCTGAGATTTCGGTGGATGTAATCAGTTTGATTTTAATGTTTGGGCAACTCTTCCTTGCAGAATCCACAAATGAAGCAGCATCTGTCACAAGGATAGCCTGTCTGCTGAGGACATCAGTGTTAACAGCACGCTTCACTGTTGCTCCCACACCATCCACTGCACCTTTGCCGTGGCTTGTGGCAAAGAAGTGCCACTGTACATTTAAAGTTGGAAACAACTCCTTGAAGGTGGTTGACATGAAACACCAGATGAATCTGTTTTTAAACTGAGAGGCAGCTCCATCGCTAAAACTGTGCATCACTCTCATTGCAGGATGTTTCTCTCGAATGTCCAGCACAATCTTGGTGAGGAACGTTGCCACAGACCTCTTGTCATGATCCAAGCTGTCACTCACTATGACATATGACTCTGGTTCTCCGTCAGACCACAGAACAGAGGGAAACACTGTGACCCGTTTCTGATGCCAGTGTGCTGACTGGATCTCATCTTGGTAAGCAGTCGTGTAGTTCTCTGCAAAATCTACCTGCAGCACTACAGTTTCCTTGTCTGTTTTCGACTGCATTCTTTTGGCCTGGAAAAATGTGCTTTGCTTTCTCTTCACAAAACAGTGATGCAGAAATTGTGTAGCTGATCTAGAAGATCTAGGACATCACCTAATGTGCCACTCTTCTGGACCTTATTCGGCAGCCCTCCTGTTGCTTCCCATGTGTACCAGGTCACCTTAATGTGTTTGTCTTCCTCTGGGATGTTACTAAGAACAATGATTTCCAACAGCTTTCCACTCCTGCATTCAGCACACTGGCCTAACATGCAGTGAGGACTGTCTGGATTGCAGGCCACAGCTTTAATGAAATCCTGTGTGCTCTGGAATGCTTGCCTTGGGATGACACATTGCACACAGTCCAGGGCTAATTTAAGATTCTCATGATAACGGCACAGACAAACATTTCTTGGAGTATCTGAACACCGGAGTACATGAGATGGTCGAAGCTCAGCAAATTTAGATTTCCCAATTATAAACTCCGGATATTCACTCTTGAAGCCACGGTAGGCCTCTAGTCAAGTCAAGTCAAGTCATCCTCATTTATATAGCGCTTTTAACAATGTAGATTGTTTCAAAGCAGCTTTACAGAGATAAACATATAATTTAAGGTAACAGAGATTGGTTTGGTTTTATAATGGCTCTTGAAAAATGTTTTTTCCAGCTAAAGTTAGTTTTGATTGATTCACTTCCGTCTAAATGATCATTTGTTATTAAATTAGGGGCCCCTAAGACGACACCGTTCTCTCTAAACAGACTTAAACGTGAACCTGTGATAGATGCTGATGGCGTTCACATGCGCATTAAGAATTGATTCTATAGTTATGTGCGTTTGAATATATGTGCACAGGTTTGTAATTCCTTTCAAACCATGCCTAAACAAACTACTTGTCTATAAATTTTGATGCAGAATTTTTATTTTATCTTATCACTTTGGGTAGGTACGCGAACCGAAAAATTCCACAACTCTTTATCTGTAGAGTGGTATAGGGATCCTCCATAGGGAGAGGCTAGTTGGCACTTCAGCACTGCATTGTCATCAGGTCTAGGCGAAAGTCCTTCGTCAGATCTGGAAACGGCCTGGATCCAGCAGGCTGCGGGAAAACCTCGGGATAAACAAAGACACTAAAATTAGCGTAGATGCCATTCTTCTTATGATGTAACGAGTACATCAGGATATGAGGGAAGTGTTCCCAGTTCCGGCTGACCTAATCTAAGCAGCCTAATATTGAATTATAGAAGTCTATAGAGTGTTATGTGAATGCTAGGTCAAAGAGATGTGTTTTTAGTCTAGCTTTGAACTGACAGACTGTGTCTGCTTCCCGGACAATGTTGGGAAGATTGTTCCAAAGTTTTGGTGCTAAATAGGAAAAGGATCTACCGCCAGCAGTCGATTTATATATTCTAGGTATTATCAACTGGCCGGAGTTTTGAGATCGCAATAGACGTGAAGGACTATAATGCGTTAAGAGCTCGCTCAAGTACTGGGGAGCTAAACCAATTAGTGCTTTGTAAGTAATCAGCAATATTTTAAAATGTATACGATGTTTAATAGGGAGCCAATGCAGTGTTGACAGAACCGGGCTAATATGGTCGTACTTCCTGGTTCTGGTAAGAACTCTAGCGGCTGCGTTTTGTACTAGCTGTAGTTTGTTTATTAAGCGCGCAGGTCAACCACCCAGTAGAGCATTACAATAATCTAGCCTTGAAGTCATGAACACATGAACTAGTTGTTCCGCATTTGTCAATGAGAGCATATGACGTAATTTAGATATATTTTTAAGATGGAAAAATGCGGTTTTACAGACACTAGACACGTGACTTTCAAATGAAAGATTGGTATCAAAGAGCACACCCAGGTTCCTAACTGACGACGAAGACTTAACAGAGCAGCCATCAAGTGCTAGACGGTATTCTAGGTTATTACGTGTGGAAGTTTTTTGTCCAATAATTAGAATCTCTGTTTTTTCTGAATTTAGTTGTAGGAAATTACTAGTCATCCAATTTTTGATATCAACTATACATTCCGATAATTTTGTGAATTGGTGAGTTTCGTTAGGTTTGGAAGAAATATAGAGCTGAGTATCATCAGCATAACAGTGAAAGCTAATTCCATGTTTCCTAATGATATCTCCTAAAGGTAGCATGTACAGAGTGAACAGGTGCAGTCCTAGTAATGAGCCTTGTGGTACGCCATACTGAACTTGTGATCGATAAGACATCTCTTCATTTACTGCTACAAACTGATAGCGGTCAGATAAATATGATTTAAACCATGCTAATGCAATTCCACTAATGCCAACATAGTTTTCTAGTCCATTTAAGAGAATGTTGTGGTCAATGGTGTCAAATGCAGCACTAAGATCAAGTAACACTAATATAGAGATTCAACCACGATCGGATGATAAGAGCAAATCATTTGTGACTCTAATGAGAGCTGTCTCAGTGCTATGGTGCGGTCTAAATCCTGACTGGAAATCCTTGCAGATACCATTTATTTTAAGAAAGGAACACAGTTGTGAGGATACTGCCTTTTCTAGTATCTTTGACAGAAAAGGTAGATTTGAGATCGGCCTGTAATTGACTAATTCTATAGGATCAAGTTGCGTTTTTTTAACAAGCGGTTTAATCATAGCCAGCTTAAAGGTTGTTGGTACATATCCTAGAGACAAAGATGAATTAATGATGTTAAGAAGAGGATCTATGACTTCTGGAAGCATCTCTTTCAGTAGTTTAGTCGGTGTAGGGTCTAACATACATGTTGTCGATTTAGATGAATTAACGAGTTTGCAAAATTCTTCCTCTCCTATGGCAACAAATGAATCAAATTTTACCTCGGGGAGACTATAATGCACTCCCTGATGTGATGCTGTAGTAGACGGTTGCATTGTTATAATTTTGTCCCTAATATTATCAATCTTATAAATGAAGAAGTTCATAAAGTCATTACTGCTGTGTTTCTTGGAAACTTCTGGGCTTGAAGCTTTCTTTTTCGTTAGTGTAGCAACTTTTTCAAATAAATACCTTGGATTATGTTTATTTTCTTTTAATAGGGTTGAAAAATAAGCAGATCTAGCAGCTTTTAAAGCCTCTCTGTAAGCAATCGAGCTCTCCTTCCATGAAATCCGAAATACCTCTTGTTATGTTTTCTTCCAGTTGCGCTCCATTTTTCTGGCTGCTCTCTTAAGGGCCCGGGTGTGCTCGTTGTACCACGGTGTTGGACTATTTTCTTTAATCTTCTTTAAGCGCAACGGAGCAACTGTATCTAAAGTGCTGGAAAGGAGAGAGTTAAAAGTTTCTGTTGCAATATCAAGTTCTTCTAAGCTATCTGGGATGCTGAGACGATGAAACTGATTAGGAAGATTTTTGATAAAGCAATCTTTAGTGGCAGAAGTGATAGGTCTAACATACTTGTGACACGGAGTTGGCTTTGCAGCCTTGGCTAAATTTAATTTACACAAGACTAGATAATGATCTGAGATGTCGTCGCTCTGCTGCAGAATTTCAACAGCATCAACATTGATTCCATGTGATAATATTAGATCTAGAGTATGATTACGACAATGAGTAGGTCCTGACACGTGTTGTCTAACTCCAATAGAGTTAAGAATGTCTTTAAATGCCAATCCCATTGCATATTTTGCATTATCTACATGTATATTAAAATCACCAACAATTAGGACTTTATCTGCAGTCAATACTAATTCTGATAGAAAGTCAGCAAATTCTTTGATAAAATCTTTATGGTGCCCTGGTGGCCTGTAGACAGTTGCCAGCAGAATTCTCAAACTTGATTTATCGTTTACATTAAATATTTTTACATTAAGCCCCAACACTTCAAAAGAAATATATTTTAAACTAGATTTTTTAATGGTTTTGAAAATATTACTATAAATTACAGCAACACCTCCCCCTTTGCCTTTCAGGCGAGGTTTATGTTTATAACAGTAATCATGAGGGGTGGACTCATTTAAAGTAATGTAATCGTCTGGTTTTAGCCAGGTTTCTGTCATACACAGCACATCTAGGTTATAATCTGAAATCATATCATTAAATATGAGTGCTTTTGAAGTAAGGGATCGAATATTCAGCAACCCAAGCTTTATCGTTTGCTCATCTGTATTGTTATGGACTGCTCAGAGACAAGAAGTTTGAGGATCCAAATGCAGTTTATCAAAGTTAATCCAAATTGTAATCAGAATCCAGGCAAAGGTCATACACAGGCAGGCAATCCAAACAAACAGACAAATCCAGAGGGTGAGGCAGGAATGGGAAAACCAGGACACGGGCAGAGATCAAAAACCAGGAACAAAGAAAACAAATGAAACGCTCAGCAATGCAGTGGAATAACGTACAAGACTTCGCAGGGAATGATGAGGTGAACCAGGCTTATATGGGGTGAACTAAACAATATAATGAGACACAGGTGATTGTGATAATCAGAGATGAGTCCAGGCAGTGAATTATGGGAAATGTAGTTGTGAGTGAACAATGATAGTCTGATGTGGAGTGCCCTCAGCTGGCTCTCAAGGGCACTCCAGCTGATCACCGTTACATAGCCCCCCCTCAAAGGAGCAGCTTCCAGATGCTCCTAAAATTCTCCAGGAGGGAGGTGGAGCGGAGGCGGACCCGGGGGTGGGATGGAGGGCCAGGCCCGTGGAGGGGAAGTGGACCCGGAGACCACGGCAGGACGGAAGGCCAGTGTGGAGCAGGATGTGCAGGCGACCAGGGCGGAGCAGGATGTGCAGGAGACCAGGGCGGAACAGGATGTGCAGGCGACCAGGGTGAAGCAGGCAGTGCAGGCGACCAGGGTGAAGCAGGCGACCAGGGTGGAGCAGGCAGTTCAGGTGGCCAGGGCGAAGCAGACGACCCATCGGGCGGCCACGGCACAGGAACAGACACCGGCTCAGGAACAGACACTGGCTCCGGCTCAGGAACAGCAGACACCGGCTCAGGAACAGCAGACACCGGCTCCGGCTCAGGAACAGCAGACACCGGCTCCGGCTCAGGAACAGCAGACACCGGCTCAGGAACAGCAGACACCGGCTCAGGAACAGCAGACACCGGCTCCGGAACAGCAGACAACACACACACTGGCTCGGGAACAGCAGACACCGGCTCCGGCTCAGGAACAGCAGACAACACACACACTGGCTCGGGAACAGACAACACACACACTGGCTCGGGAACAGCAGACAACACACACACTGGCTCGGGAACAGCAGACACCGGCTCCGGCTCAGGAACAGCAGACAACACACACACTGGCTCGGGAACAGACAACACACACACTGGCTCGGGAACAGACAACACACACACTGGCTCGGGAACAGACAACACACACACTGGCTCGGGAACAGACAACACACACACTGGCTCGGGAACAGACAATACACACACGGGCTCGGGAACAGACAACACACACACGGGCTCGGGAACAGACCACACACACACTGGCTCGAAGAGGACCTTGAGCTGGGCAGGGCCAGCGGCGAAGAGGACTGAGCGCTGGGCAGGACCAGCGGCGAAGAGGGCCTTGAGCTGGGCAGGACCAGCGGCGAAGAGGGCCTTGAGCTGGGCAGGACCAGCGGCGAAGAGGGCCTTGAGCTGGGCAGGACCAGCGGCGAAAAGGGGCTTGAGCTGGGCAGGACCAGCGGCGAAGAGGACTGAGCGCTGGGCAGGACCAGCGGCGAAGAGGGCCTTGAGCTGGGCAGGACCAGCGGCGAAGAGGGCCTCGGCTCTGGCTTGAGGTGGTTGTCGTGAAGCTCTGGCTGGACGTGGCTGACGTGAAGCTCTGGCTGGACGCGGCTGACGTGAAGCTCTGGGTGGACGCGGCTGACGTGAAGCTCTGGCTGGACGCGGCTGACGTGAAGCTCTGGCTGGACGCGGCTGACGTGAAGCTCTGGCTGGACGCGGCTGACGTGAAGCTCTGGCTGGACGCGGCTGACGTGAAGCTCTGGCTGGACGCGGCTGACGTGAAGCTCTGGCTGGACGCGGCTGACGTGAAGCTCTGGCTGGACGCGGCTGACGTGAAGCTCTGGCTGGACGGTCTCTGGCTGGACGGTCTCTGGCTGGACGGTCTCTGGCTGGACGGTCTCTGGCTGGACGGTCTCTGGCTGGACGGTCTCTGGCTGGACGGTCTCTGGCTGGACGGCGTCAGCGGCGAGGGCTCTGGGCTGGACGGCGTCAGCGGCGAGGGCTCTGGGCTGGACAGTCTCGGCGGGACGAGACTCTGGCTGGACTATGGCCCTCCCGGCAGCACGCGCTGGTATCAGCGGGGAATCGGCCACGCTGGAAATCAGTCCAGGACATCCGTATACTGATCCGGTGGCTGGTTTGATGGTAGGCGTGGTGGAGATGGCTGGAAGCTCTGGCATGTCGTGGTGAAGGGCAGAGCTTAACCGAATGGCAATTTCAAGGTATTGAGCTAGAGTGTAGTGAGGGGTATTGTCAGGCATGAGGTAGTTAAGAAGCTCATTAAGTCCATGGCGAAAAATGTCCTTTAGGACAGCATCTTTAAAGTTCACCCCATGGCTAAGCTCACAAAACTCATCGACAAAATCCTCAATTGAACGGTTACCTTGGCGGAGGTGGAAGAGACAAACTACTGGATCCATGTCGGCGAAGTCTTCTGTTATGAACTGCTCAGAGACAAGAAGTTTGAGGATCCAAATGCAGTTTATCAAAGTTAATCCAAATTGTAATCAGAATCCAGGCAAAGGTCATACACAGGCAGGCAATCCAAACAAACAGACAAATCCAGAGGGTGAGGCAGGAATGGGAAAACCAGGACACGGGCAGAGATCAAAAACCAGGAACAAAGAAAACAAATGAAACGCTCAGCAATGCAGTGGAATAACGTACAAGACTTCGCAGGGAATGATGAGGTGAACCAGGCTTATATGGGGTGAACTAAACAATATAATGAGACACAGGTGATTGTGATAATCAGAGATGAGTCCAGGCAGTGAATTATGGGAAATGTAGTTGTGAGTGAACAATGATAGTCTGATGTGGAGTGCCCTCAGCTGGCTCTCAAGGGCACTCCAGCTGATCACCATTACATGTATTATATCTATTTTTTATTTGTTGAATATCAATTACATTTTTAACCTTAGATCGGTTTGGACGTTTTTTGGATTTCCAAATACATACACAGTCTCTATATGATGATATCTAGGTGAAAGAGGCTCTATGTGATGGGATTTATCTGACCTTGGTGACGCGAGGCCGCTAGCAGACGGTCGGTTTAGCCAGTTTGTCTGCTTCCTGACCTGAGCCCCAGATTGTCATGTTTTGTCTCTAAGACTATGAGCCAATTTACTAGAGAGAAGAGCAGCACCATCCCAGGAGGGATGAATACCATCTCTTTTCAACAGGTCAGGTTTGCCCCAAAAACTTTTCCAATTGTCTATGAATTCTATATTATTTTGCGGACACCACTTAGACAGCCAGCCATTGAGTGATGACAATCTGCTAACTATCTCATCACTCCTTCGAACAGGAAGGGGGCCAGAGCAAATTACAGTGCCTGACATCGTACTTGCGAGTTCAAACACCTCTTTAATATTAATTTTGGTGATCTCTGACTGGCGGAGTCGAACATCATAAGTGCCGACGTGAATAACAATCTTAGAGAATTTACGATTAGCATTAGCCAGCACTTTTAAATTTGCTTTGATGTCAGGCGCTCTGGCTCCCGGCAAACATGTGACTATGTTGGCTGGTGTCCCTATTTTCACGTTCTGTGTAATAGAATCGCCAATTACCAGGGCACAATCAGCAGAATTCTCAGTGGGTGTTTCACTGTGTGGGGCAAATCGATTTGTTGTGGTAATCGGAACGGAAGAGTGGTTTTTTGATCCGTGACTAGAGCGATCCCTCACTGTCACCCATCTGCCTGGCTGCACAGGCAATAATTCAGCCAGAACCGAATCATGTAAAGAGTTCACTATGCTAGGCGCATCCAAAGTAGAATCTAAAGCTCTAGCACACTTACTATCCTCAATTAAAGTTTGGATGCGTGTTTCTAATTCTGAAATCTTCTCCGTCAGCCTGACTGTTTCCGTGCATTTATCACATATAAACCCTATATTGCCGACGGGGAAGGCTATGCTAAACATGTAACATGAAGTGCAGGTGACAATAACAGGACAAGACATTACTCACCATGTTTGTTGACTGATTCTTACTCACCTGGGCTTTTTATGAACTCAGAGGCGCGGGCGCGTGAGAGAAAAATAAATAAATAACTGAGCGCACGGGTGGCGCGTTAACAGGCTAGCGAGTTACTAGCGTGTTGTTCTAACAATAACGGAAGCTAGCGATGTCAGGTTAATCTGAGATGTTGTCTAAGCTGTATTTAGTAGTATAAACAACTCCTCTAGATCCTCTAGAATAAACATTGTTAAACTCCTCCCTCTCTGACTGTGAGCACGTCCCTCATCCCCGGTGCTTGCCTTGAGATGTCATCTCTCTCATAAAACTCCTTGACTTCATCATATGTAGTAGTTGTGGTATTATTCTTTTTCTTTTTCTCTTCAAGAAGGCACAGTGATGTTGCGATTTTTTTTTTATAACTATACATTTTTTTCGAGGGCTGCTAGGTAAAGCTCGGAGTGCTCGTTTTACAGCCTTGCCTAGTGACTTTCTTGTTTTAAAAGGTGAATTTTGTGGGGACTCCAGCGAAGCAGGAACCTGTGTCTTCTTCAGAAAACGCCTTTTCCTCTGTCTTTGTCTCGCAAGCTCCCTAAATGTTTCTGCCTCTTGTTTTGATTGTTTTTCTTTCTTTCTTAGTCTTTCTGCTTTTTTCCTTACCCTTTCCTTTTCCTTGAAATTTTCATCATTCCTCTTTTTCTCTCTGAATGTACATTGTCTTTCAGTATTAGTTTTTGCCATTGCGCTGTAGGAAGAGATGTATATATTATAAACACATTTTATTGTTGTTTCTTTATTTGTTATTGTATTTATTTGTTATTATTGGTTGTTGTATTAGTTACTGTTATTCACATTGATATTTTGTAATTAAAAATAGTTAAAAGCTGACTAAGCTGATTTTTTTCATATTAGCCATTCCATGGCCAGTGTGTTTGATATATAGATTTGTAATTTAAACACTTTTCTCTAAATTAAAATGTACATAGATATCAAATTACTTACCAATTACTGATGTTGTCCAGAAATCGCAGATCTACAAATCACCACAGAAATAACTCTTGACCACAGAGGGCGCGCGCGGGAAAGAAAGTGAGTAAAGGCGCGTCTCATATTTCATCACGAAAGGCGCTCTCAGAGACTGTAATAATGCTTACCATTATGGTACTGGTATTAATTTATTTCAAAAATGTTCTGATGTACAGTAAAAGAGATCAATTTAATATATATATGCGGGGTTTTTTAACAGTAACAACACGTTGAACATGTTGAAAGACCGGGGTGGGTTTAAATAAGTTTGATTTCTTCCCACTCCATTTCAAGCATATAGATCGATTTATGTTGTAAAGTTGATGAATTTATCTTTTCGTATTGATTTAATCAGAATGCTTCTTGATTTCCTTTGTTATGTGTCATTATATTGCTCAAAATAAATAAATTAATTCATTCATTCAACAAATATGCGCTGGTCAAATCATGCATGATTTAATATGAAGCGTCCGTAACAGTCACGTCCGTAACGCATAATTAGGTTGTTTAGAGCAAATAAGTGAGATGAATTGTCAATCAGAACTAGAATGGACATATTTTGGCTTTTTACATACATTTTCAAATTAATTGTAATAATAATTATTATACAATATAAACTTATTCTTTAAATCGTTACGTACGTGACACAGCACTGAAGCGTCGTGTCTTCCTAAATATAGCCTTTATAAATTTAAAGGGCAATGCAGTTATAACAAAGTGGGTGTATATATATCTCAGTCATGCTCCCATCTTTCTGCAAAATGCTTACTGCTAACATAAAGTATATAAAAAATGAGTCTTTGACCCCTCTTTTTAAAGCATGAAATATGTTTGTTTGAAAAAGCAATTTTAGTATCTGTGCACACCTTATCTGAGGTGAATAAACACAGAAATTTCCTTAAAATTTACATTACCGCACATCAATACAATAAAATACAGACCCAAATGGACACCTTAGAAAGGGTTTTGATATTTTGATAATAACTTTATTTTTTCATGGCAAGGTTCCATTTGCATGGAATCGCCCTATAGGAAAAGATTGCAAGAAGATGTTGCGGAAAACACATGATAATGCACTTGAAATGTAGGTACTGGCACCTTGTCGTGCTTTTGCATTACAACAAAATACCGCATGGATGATACATTAACACACATACACCCACAGTGAAATTGGGCAAAACCCCTTGCATGAGTAATCTTGAACAACAAGATGGAAGGGAGGTCAGTGCGCATGTGTGGGCGGCAGAAGAGAAAGAGACACGGAGCCAGCGCCGCCGCTCCCACCACGCGCTGTGCGTAGGGCACCAAGTGCTGAGGGGGCACCAAAAATAGCCTAATGAAAAATCAATCATCATATCATAGTCATAATGGCGATATTATTTCAGTATAGAAATATTATTATGCACTTTTTAGGGATATATATAACAAAACAGGCGGAACAAGAGTATTAAATTGCTCTAGAAAGCAACGATGGTTTAGAAAGTTAAAGTTAAACTGCAGCGCCACTGGACGGGGCACCAGTTGTGTTATGCAATTGTGCCAATTATGCCGAGTTTTCCGCACCACGCGGGATGGTTGAATCATTTATCACCATTGATGAACCGCGCAAAGAATATTATATTGCTTTTAAACAGTACTTATAATATACCCGCAAGGAACCGTGATGTGAATGCAATTCTCAGCGGGCACAACTCGGCACAACACTGGCAAGCGAGCAGAGCAGATAGAAAAATGTCAACAATATGCCTCAGTTTAGCTGTAAGTGTACAGGGTAAGTTACAGTGACTAAATAATAGAGACTGCAACTCTGCAGCTTCTCAAGATTAAAGCGAAGCTACCATGTGTAAAATGTCCACTTACCATTTAAGGTAATGACAGCCACATTTCTGCCAGGTGACACATGAATGTTGCCTGTTGAACAGCCACACACATGATCTGGTCTCTGTATAGGTAACAGTCGTGCTATCAAAAAAAAATTTGAAATTGTGTATTGTTTAGATACCCAAACAAAGCACACACACTAACTTGTTCTGCAAATATTAACTATTTTTCAACTAAAAATATGCATTGCACAGAGAATATGAAAAACATCAACATTTGGTTTCTTAATGGGAATCCAGTAACAGGAATAACACGTTTCGTACATAGTTAGGCATAATACTTGGAAATGGTCCTACCCATTTGCTGGCGCAACTCTGACAAAGGTTGCAAAAACCCTCCAGTTAGTGACTCTCTGTTGTGCAAGACAAAGCGTGAATGAACAGCAGTATCACAGTCCTCACAAAGGAACGGGAAAGGCAGGCAGTCCAGACACCTCACAACAGCTTGTTTGCCACACTGGCACCCACAATGTGGATGCGGATCTTGGGTAGCCAGCATATTTTCAACAAGAAATGGCCTGGCCTCTTTCCACTTTTGTGAGGAAACTTTGCTTCTGATCTCCCAGTCAGTAGCAGCTGACCCAGGAGATACCTCACAAGTCACTGCTGTATCCTCTAATGTAATGTCTACTCCATCCTCAAGCAGCTCAAGGAGCTCCTGACGAAGCACTTCAGTTTCAGATCCTAACAGAAAAAGAATGAAATAAATAAACTTCGCCAATAAACCAACTCTATTGTTTCAAATTGACAACAGCTCATACATTTCTACATAAACTTAAAACTGTCAAGAAATGACATCTAAACTAATATGTAAGGGATAATGTATAGTGAGGCGGTTGTTATAGCGAATACAAACCCGACAGGCTGATTATGAGCCCGACGCGAAGCGGAGGGGTTTTAAATCAGCCTGAAGGGTTTGTATTCGCTATAACAATCACCTCGCTATACATTATCCCGCTTATTACATGGCTACCTACCAAATAAATCAATAATTTGACACAAAATATTGATTTAAAAAGGAGTTTATTGATTTATAAACGAGTGTATTGCTTCGCTAAAGAAAATAGTCCGTTCCGTCTCAGAACTGCGTCCATGGTAACGCGCTGTTTTTCATGGCAACGGTCTGTTATACTTAGCAGCGTCTGTTATCAAGAAATAACAGACCGCATTTTATAATGGAATTCTACCAAGCCATGTAATAAAGTATAATATAGTATATAGTATAATCTATCCAGGCAATTACAATTCACTATGCTTTAATTATGTACCTTTTGTTAGGTTGACACTGGCAACAACATCAGTAGGTGCCGCACATCTGGGCTGTTCTGTTAACAATATATTTTTTAAGGAAATACAGGTGGCAAAGACATGCAGGCTTTATAAGGGAGACTATCAGTTTTCAGTACAATTCTGACAATAACATTTGCTCTGTTTTATTAACTGATGGTATTGCTGCTGAGACCTGAACCTCATTTACACAGACTTTAATAAGGTTACGGAGATTAAAACCATGTTAATATCAATCTTTATTCATTTTTCATTAATCACAAAATGTGTTTTTGCTTTACCTGTCACAGTGTGCTTATGTTGTTTGGTAGTTGGCGCTGAAAATGACATTGAGACAAATTTCTTCCATTGGACAGGGGTTGGGTTGTGTTCCCTCTGTGCCTTGAGTTCCTTCTGTGCCTTGAGTTCCTTCTGAGCCTCACTCTGTGTAATTTAACAAGACACAAAAACGCAACACTCAAAATCTTGAGTCAATAATTTAGGTGTAAAATAATTTTCGTCAACGTTTTACCATAATGCAGCACTTAACTTACCTCCAAAACCCCAAGAACTCTGTTAACAGGGACGTGCACAGGGGGGTTGCTCAGGTTGCCCGGGCAACTGCCCATATGCCCTTCTCGACTCAGGGGCAACCCCTTCCGAGAAAAAAATAATAAAAATCGTACAATGGCTGCGGAATTTCACATAGGCCTAGATACATTTTTTATTTATTTTTTTTAAATCGCAAAGCCACATTCACTTCCATTCGTGCACCGAAAGTGAAAGTCAGTAAGGGAAGGGCAAACTGTTTACGTGGCTGCAGCGCTGCACACGACCGGTGCGTAAGACCCCACAAATTACTTAAGGCCTCCATCTCGTGTCATAGCGTGTCAATTAATGTGTACAACATCCATGACAAAATGAAGCGAAACTATCCTTCTGGTCACGAAAAGAGGAAGAAGAAAAAACCCATGAGAGTGAATTGCGGGAACAACAATCAGGTAAACTTGTGTTCTCTCCTCTCTAAGTTTGATGTCAGCAAAGTTTGATGTTTTTCGGTCTTGCTAACCTAGCTGGGCAGGCAGTGCATCTCTTGCATCACTTTGTGCCTGACAAAAGTGAGAGTAAAATAAAAAAAATTATTACGTTTGTTTTTGATAAACGACAAAGTGCAACGGTGTTTGTTTACTGCAGCTCGGAAAACATAACCGCGTCGCGTGTGTTATCGTGCGTTGATATGCGCGTGCACGAAATGAAACTCGCGTTTTTCACTGCAGTCAAGCCAGCCTCCACGTCGAAATGAGCAGTCAAACTAGCCGCCCCTATATTTCTCTATGCGCTTATACACTAGGTATTACGGTAAGACCGTCAACCATTCTGAAACCATTCAGTCAACCATTCTTCCAGCGAAGGCTATTTCAGTTAGTCCGTCCGTCTGTCTGTCTGTCTATCTATCTATCTATCTATCTATCTATCTATCTATCTGATGTTGTTTTACAAAATAAGAGCCCCCAAAACTCATATATTAGGCCTACCTATTGTCTCCATACATTCAGAAAATCATAAAAATAAAAGTCCTAATTTCCACAGACCAATTCCGCCTCAGATGGAGAGGAAACCTTCTCAAGGTGTCCCCTGCAAAGTTTCAGGACATTCTGATGTTGTTTTACAAAATAAGAGTCCCCAAAACTCATATATCACCTGTTGTCTGCATACATTCAGAAAATCATAAAAATAAAAGTCCTAATTTCCACAGACCAATTCCACCTCAGATGGAGAGGACACCTTCTCACCGTGCCCCCTGCAAAGTTTCAGGACATTCTGATGTTGTTTTACAAAAAAAGAGCCCCCAAAACTCATATATCACCTGTTGTCTGCATACATTCAGAAAATCATAAAAAGAAAAGTCCTAATTTCCACTGACCAATTCCACCTCAGATGGAGAGGACACCTTCTCACCGTGCCCCCTGCAAAGTTTCAGGACATTCTGATGTTGTTTTACAAAATAAGAGCCCCCAAAACTCATATATCACCTGTTGTCTGCATACATTCAGAAAATCATAAAAATAAAAGTCCTAATTTCCACTGACCAATTCCACCTCAGATGGAGAGGACACCTTCTCAACGTGTCCCCTGCAAAGTTTCAGGACATTCTGATGTTGTTTTACAAAATAAGAGCCCCCAAAACTCATATATTAGGCCTACCTATTGTCTCCATACATTCAGAAAATCATAATAATAAAAGTCCTAATTTCCACAGACCAATTCCACCTCAGATGGAGAGGACACATTCTCACCGTGCCCCCTGCAAAGTTTCAGGACATTCTGATGTTGTTTTACAAAATAAGAGTCCCCAAAACTCATATATCACCTGTTGTCTGCATACATTCAGAAAATCATAAAAATAAAAGTCCTAATTTCCACAGACCAATTCCACCTCAGATGGAGAGGACACCTTCTCAAGGTGTCCCCTGCAAAGTTTCAGGACATTCTGATGTTGTTTTACAGAATAAGAGCCCCCAAAACTCATATATCACCTGTTGTCTGCATACATTCAGAAAATCATAAAAATAAAAGTCCTAATTTCCACAGACCAATTCCACCTCAGATGGAGAGGACACCTTCTCACCGTGCCCCCTGCAAAGTTTCAGGACATTCTGATGTTGTTTTACAAAATAAGAGCCCCCAAAACTCACATATTAGGCCTACCTATTGTCTCCATACATTCAGAAAATCATAAAAATAAAAGTCCTAATTTCCACAGACCAATTCCACCTCAGATGGAGAGGACACCTTCTCAACGTGTCCCCTGCAAAGTTTCAGGACATTCTGATGTTGTTTTACAAAATAAGAGTCCCCAAAACTCATATATCACCTGTTGTCTGCATACATTCAGAAAATCATAAAAATAAAAGTCCTAATTTCCACAGACCAATTCCACCTCAGATGGAGAGGACACCTTCTCAACGTGTCCCCTGCAAAGTTTCAGGACATTCTGATGTTGTTTTACAAAATAAGAGCCCCCAAAACTCATATATTAGGCCTACCTATTGTCTCCATACATTCAGAAAATCATAAAAATAAAAGTCCTAATTTCCACAGACTAATTCCACCTCAGATGGAGAGGACACCTTCTCACCGTGCCCCCTGCAAAGTTTCAGGACATTCTGATGTTGTTTTACAAAATAAATGGCCTTTAAATACTTCTTTTTCCTGTCATTGATGATAAAAAAAACATTAATTTGTCTGTTTTTCTGTTTCTGTTACAACAGTGCCTAAGCAAGTGCAGATGATGTAAATTACACCGTTGCAGTGTCTTCCATGATCTCAAGTTGAACAATTATATCCTCTCAGTTGTGAACAAGGCCCAGAAGAGACTTTTGTTCATATTCCCTTTGTGCTTGTGTCTATCCATTAAAAATATTAGTTGACACAAATCTCTCAGTGGTGGACATTAATTTCTGCAATATAAATGTCACTGTTTGTCAGTCGAATATTACTTACTTTCCTTACTTTTCCCACTTATGTGGCAAAAATTTCTAAAATCCAAAAGAAGTTCTTACGGATGATTTTTTACTCGTCTAAATATGCTCCTTCAGCACCACTATTTCTTAGATACAAGATTTTACCAATTGAGAATGTCAATGTTTACTTATCATGCTTATTTATTCATACGTTTATTTACAAGAGAGAAGACTTTCCAACAACTTTCCAAAACTTTTTCACTTTAATTTCAAATACTCATATCCATCAAACAAGGCATAGTGCAATAAATCTTGTCTTACCGTTTTCTAGAAATTCAGGCTACAGTATAAAACTGACCTCAGCTTTAGAGGTCCTCAATTATGGAGTAAATTAATTTGTCTGTCTTTAAAAAAAAAACAGTTGAAAGACCTTTTGATTTTATTATGACTGCATCTGGTTATAGTTTACTTCACATGTTGCTCTTCCCTTTTGATTTTCTTTTATCATAACTCTTCAACATCAACTTTCAGTTAAAAGGATAATCAGGTTTCTGATAAAATGTTTTTTCCCTTTTTTATTATTCAATTTATCTGTTTGCGGGTCTTTATCTTGTCTTTTTCTTCTTTTTTTGTTTGTTTGTTTATTTATGTAAGTGGAGTGGAGCTCTGTATAAACCCAAGTGGGTTTCGTTCCCCTCTTGTAATAATAATAATAATAATAATAAATATTGGTGCAACACTGTTTTTAATGTTTCTTCATCATGCAAATGTATTTCTTTATGTCCTTATTAGCTTTCTTCTATCTTTCTGACTTTTACTCACAAAACATCATATAATAAACACATATCCATGCTCTACACAAATCAATTATGCTGTCCTTGGTGCTGAAGTAGCTACTCAGTTTACTTTTGCATGTGTTCCTTATTTTGATTCTTGTGATTCTCCCAATCTGTTTTGTGATGGATATTTATTTTTTAAACTACATAATTAAAGCATACTGTTCATATGCTTAATTAAGGAAACCACTGTTATGGTTTTATGCATATGCCAATTTGGACTGGTGGTAGCTGTTGATAAAAAATAAAAAAATCGTTTCAGGATTGGAAGCTAAATGACGGTAGTAATGTCGGTAATTTGATTAGTTTATTACTAAAATTGCTCACTTAACATTACAGTTTGTAAATGTACATTTAAATATATATATATATATATGTATATATATATATATATATATATATTGCAAATTAAAGCAAAAAAAAAACTATAACAATACCAGAGAACAGAAGAGAAAAAAATAAGATGAAATAAATAAATAAATATAATATAATATAATAACAATAAGAGAGGGGTTACCGACATCAAAATAGATTGCATTAGGTTATACAAAACAATTCAGTATTACAATTTGTTAAAATAACAAATTAAAGGTTCTTTACAATAGACTCAAGAATATTATGTGTTTTAGAAACCTTAGAGTTTAAAGGTTTTGAAAGATATTTAAAAGAAGGAAAAAGAGACTTTATATCAGGTGAGAACATTCTAAAATCCGGCTTACAATGAATGGTTCTGGCTTTGTGAAGATGAAACTTGCCCAGAACACAAAGCAAAAATACAGTATAATTTTAAAAAAATCATTAGAATGAAAATCTGATAAAAAAGTTATAGAATTTGAAATTTGTACCAATTTGTTGCAACTTCAAAAAGAGTAACAAGGTAACATCTGACCAGAAAGATTTAGAAAATGGGCATTTATAAAAATAAATGTAGAATAGATTCTTCTTCAATATTGCAAAAGGAGCATAAAGAAGAAACATTCTCAGAAAACCTGCTCAAAAATAGGTTACAAGGGTAATATCTATGAACAGTTTTGAAATGTAGTTCTTTTATTTTATTAGGAATAAAAAGATTGTGAGAAAAAGCCCATAAGTAATTCAAATCAGAGTTTAGATAACAGATACTCTATTTAGAACAAGCTTTAGGAAGAATTCTTGAAGTTGAAGAAAGAGCATTCCTAATAAAGAAGTTGTTGCATTTTTTATCTAATATATTAACATCACTGAATGCAAGAATAAACTTGTTTAAACGGTTGTAACTTAAATGCGCTTTAAACAAGGTTCTTACACTTACAGGAATGCTTTCAGTCACCTTATTAAAATCTCTTACAGAAATCATAACACTTTTTAGGGACATAAAATCATAAGGAAAGAAGGTCTCCTTGAGCACTAAACAAATCAGAAACATACTGATTTACTGAACATACTGAACATACCGCGGCGCGGGTATAAATACGGAAGTGGATGCACGCACTAGTTGCTTTTCGCTGAGGAGCCGAGAGTAACCCGGGATCAGCGTTGGTCAAGCGGTAGTGGCAAGGGGACTACGTCCTCCGTTCCCTCCTCCAGGGAACGGTGGGTTGCATACGCAACCAGGACGTTCCCTTTCAGTCGAGAACGTCAGACGTAGTCGACGGTCGACTGAATTGGGATCACCCTTTGAACACGCCACTAACGCTGCCACCTTCCAGTGCCTAAACCAAAGCCTCCTGATGCCCCCGCAAATTTAAGGCGGGGAAGGACAGGGGTTAGGCCAGGGAAGTCACTGCTGTTCCTACAGGACCACTGGGAAAGCGTTCCCCGTACATTGGAAGGAAGGGACGCTGCGGAAGCCACATCCAACCCAGAGGGAGGTAATGTGGAGAATACGCATATGAACTGGGCGGAAACCGGGCAGTCTAACATATGGAATGTCACTGGGGTAGCTCCAGCCTAAGACGGGGGGAGAGACACCGGACAGTGACGGCAGAGAGACTCTGCCGAGGGAAGACACGGGCTCACCGCAGGGAGCCGTATCGTGGAAGAATACACATATGGGGTCGCCGAAGGGACCGCAACATATGGAGCCAGCCTAACACAGATTCCACACTGCTTACGAGTGGTAGGCCTAACACCAGACGTTCCGCACGTCCGACGTCGGAGGGGTGTGGAGGACCTCAACAGGGTTCAATTTTAAGGGAACTCAACTGGAGTAGAAAGGCGCACGTATCCAGTCCATAGGAGGGGAATGGCGCAGCAAGCCGACACTTGAACCGGGCTCACGGTGAAACTGGCTTCATGAGAAGGGAGCCCACGGGAAGCAGCGGTTCAACTAGGTGTCGTCCAGCCCCCAACTCTAGAATCTGTTTTAGCAAAGCATATCGTCAACGCCCAGGCGGAGCACTTTACACTCATCATAGAGGAGCTCAACACCTAAGTGGACATGTTGCATCTCGGATCTTTGCCGAAATGAAGGCAAGCACTAAGTGCAACTTTGCATGGAAACAGCCTTCCCTCTCTGCTGAATTCCAACAGATATTTGTAGAGCTGGTCTGAGGTCTATGACTTGCATTCTGTACACGTCCAAGCGAACGGACAGAGAAGCCAGGGCTGGATCTGCCTCCTCCAGGGCAGCGCTTGCAGGCTCACCACCTGCTCCTATTACGGGAGAGGTAGGAACCTTGGGCACAATCCGAGCCGGGGTCTCAGCTTGTGAGAGTTAGCCGGCCCAGACTCCAGGCACAATACGTTGACCGAAAGCGAGCAAGTCCCTACCCTCTAGTAGAGACCACGCGAGCAGGAGAACTGATATAACAGATTTTTTAACTCACTGCCTGCAGTGGCTCAGGGGCGGTCTCTGCAGTGCAGTCGCACCAGGGTCAATGCCCAAGAGGATAAAGAGGGACACAAGGATTTACAAGACCTTGCTCCTCAGGAACCTGACGATCAGAACGTGCTTCTGCATACTTCTGCAACACGATGAGCGTCGTTTAAACACCGAGGCAACATCATTTTGAGGGTGAAGGAAAACAGCCTACTGCAACCCATTTTGCAGGAAAGAGAGCACTGAAGTGATCGAAAGCTTTCAGGATCTCCTCTGGAGAGAAGACGCACTCAACGACTAGGTTCCACTTCTAAAGGCGTAAGCACGCTACCCAATTCTAGGGGGTGCTCGCAGAAGTGATGGTAACTATCACATGTTCTTGTGATAGCCACCTGAACCTCCGCGTTCAGATGTAAGACCGCCCGGAATCTCCGGGGGAAGAACGCGTGTGCCATCGTGCCCCGTCCCCGAAGAGTTTTCAGGGGAAGTCAGGAAGGCTGTTGATGGGAACCAGGTCTAGTTGGGCCAATAAGGGGCAACTATGAAGACCTGTTCCTCTCCTGACTTGGCACGTAGGTGCAAGCGACGGCGCAAAAGACAGGAGCATTGCTCAACACAACATGTGAAGATCACTGGGCTTCAGGAGCGTTTTCTGCTCAGCACTTGGGTGTGACAAGTTCACTGAGCTTCAGGAGCATTCCTGCTCAACACCTGAGTGTGATAAACTCACCGAGCTTCAGGAGCATTTCTGCTCAACACTTGAGTGCGAAGAACTTCACTGAGCGACAGGAGCATTTCTGCTCAGCACTTGAGTGTGACAAGTTCACTGAGCTTCAGGAGCATTACTGCTCAACACCTGAGTGTGATAAACTCACTGAGCTTCAGGAGCATTTCTGCTCAATACTTGAGTGCGAAGAACTTCACTGAGCACCAGGTGCATTTCTGCTCAGCACTGCGTGTGACGAATTCACTGAGCTACCTGTGATGAACTCACTGAGCTACAGGAGCATTGCTGCTCAACACCTGAGTGCGATGAACTTCACTGAGTTTCAGGAGCAATTCTGCTCAACATGAAGAGTGATGATTTCACTGACTTGAGCAGGCGCAAGGCGACCATGAGACGCAGTCACTTTTAGAAGGCTCACTGGGGTTAAACGCATTTCTGCGGGCCCCTGGGGCAGCTGAGACCCAGTGTTTGTCCAAGGGTAGTCCGCTCGGTTTACCCAAACACTGGCGGAAAAATAAAACCGGGGGGGCAACTGAGCGGCCCCGGAATGGTCATGACCCAGCCGGACCCAGGGGATGGAGTCTCCACTTGCCCTGGCTATAACTGTCGTGAGGCTCGATGGCGGCACGATTGAGTAAGCGGGAGGAGTGGAACAAGGCGCCCTCAGAAGCGTCTGACTCCAAGGAGGAGGTGACGGGTGAGTTTGTGACATGCAGGGGAAGCTTCGCAACGGTCGCGATGTCTAACAACTCGAGGCACGAATGCCCGTGTAGTCGGGGTCGCCCAGGCCCCCGTTAAAACACGCCCTTTGTACATGGCCCCTCCGTTGAAGAGGGTTTGGCAGCAGACCGGGATGAACTATAGTCACACAGGGTGAGCTGCTCTGCCACGGTCACCTTGGGATCCGATCGTGAAGCTAGCGCTGAAGCGGTCACATATGGAGGAAGCCAAAGGCTGCGACTACCATATACCCCAGGAGCCTCTGAAAGTTCTTTCAGTGGGACCCTTTCTCACTTCAACACCAGCTGAACACATTCTCATTGGAGAGACATGTTAGACCGAGTACCTCTCCAAAACTAAAAAAGAGATACTCAGCCCGTGGGCGAGATTACTCTCTTCCAGTTGACCTGAAGACCCAACGGGCTCTGGAGCACTCGAGGGGAAGGACACTGTACTGATACTCCACCGTTAGACGCAACATGCAGGATGGCCTGCGGTGCGGGGGGTAGAGATCTGAAGCACATGTCTTTCAGGTCAAAGCTGCAGACCAATCTTGGGCCAAGATGGTCACGACTCACCACCTAGTAGCACGAAGAGCGAGTTTTCGACTGGCCTTCGTACCGGCTGGAGGGCGGCTATATCAAATCCTTCGCGAGCAGGATAAGATAAACACGCACAAGTCAGGAGCACTGCTCAACACTCGGTGTGATGAATATCACTGAATTTTCAGGAGCACGTCTGCTCAACACCTAATGTGATGACTATCACTGACTTGAGCGGGGTAGCCGAGCCTGAGGTGAGGCAGCAAAGTAGAGAGAGTGGTGTAAGTGTAAGAAACAGAAAAACAGACAAATTAATGTTTTTTTTATCATCAATGACAGGAAAAAGAAGTATTTAAAGGCCATTTATTTTGTAAAACAACATCAGAATGTCCTGAAACTTTGCAGGGGGCACGGTGAGAAGGTTTCCTCTCCATCTGAGGTGGAATTGGTCTGTGCAAATTAGGACTTTTATTTTTATGATTTTCTGAATGTATGGAGACAACAGGTAGGCCTAATATATGAGTTCTGGGGGCTCTTATTTTGTAAAACAACACCAGAATGTCCTGAAACTTTGCAGGGGACACCTTGAGAAGGTGTCCTCTCTATCTGAGGCGGAATTGGTCTGTGGAAATAAGGACTTTTATTTTTATGATTTTCTGAATGTATGCAGACAACAGGTGATATATGAGTTTTGGGGGCTCTTATTTTGTAAAACAACATCAGAATGTCCTGAAACTTTGCAGGGGACACGTTGAGAAGGTGTCCTCTCCATCTGAGGTGGAATTGGTCTGTGGAAATTAGGACTTTTCTTTTTATGATTTTCTGAATGTATGGAGACAACAGGTAGGCCTAATATATGAGTTTTGGGGGCTCTTATTTTGTAAAACAACATCAGATATATAGATAGATAGATAGATAGATAGATAGACAGACAGACAGACAGACAGACAGACAGACAGACAGACAGACAGACGGACGGATGGACGGACTAACTGAAATAGCCTTCGCTGGAAGAAGGGTTGACTGAATGGTTTCAGAATGGTTGACGGTCTTACCGTAATACCTAGTGTATAAGCGCATAGAGAAATATAGGGGCGGCTAGTTTGACTGCTCATTTCGAGGTGGAGGCTGGCTTGACTGCAGTCATTTTTCAAGCAGAAATATGTGGAGACCAGACATACTGTACAATACATGCACGTGAATGATGGCACTCCCAATCAAAGTCACATTTATAAAACAAGAAACTGATTATCTAGTCTCAGTGTAGTTAAAAACTCTAAACAACTGCACTAATTATGCAAGATAGAAAGCAATGTATTGACAATTTGACATTGATTGACTATTGATTTATAGGCTATATTGAATTTAAAATGTTGATTAGCTGGACATACTGGTCAATATGGATGCACATCCCTCAGTAAATAATAACCATAAATCAAGAATCGCTTCAACATGCATAATAATAAATAAAAAAAATCATACTGATGCCGAAAATACCCAGGCTGTAGAGAGAACCAAAGTTAATCCCAAAAGCCAAAGCTCAGGGTTATAATTTATTATTTTCTTCTTATTTATGTTTACGTTAATATTCACTTGTTATGTTAACATTCTATAGAAAATACTCTATTCAAAAAATATTGTTTGTTTGAACCTCATTCTGTTCTATATTGTTGTACTTATTCTTTGACTGTTTAGTTTAAAGGAGGGAGGATTGTATTGGGAGCACTGAAGTGTCAGGTGTGATTGTGTGGCAATGGCAAATGGTTTACATAGCTCACGGCGTCACAGGTCAGGTAGAGGGCCCCTTTTGCTTAGGGTCCCAGGGGGAGTTTAGGATCGGCCCTGGGTTTAGCAGTCGATTCTGTTCCCTACCGGAATTCCTGTTCCCTTTACGCAATCATACCTCAAATCATGCGTAGTTGCCCGTAGCCTACCATCAGAACTGAATACGAGCAAGAAGCACAACTGAATGTAGGGGAAGCCCTTTTTTCAGGTCAGAGCAACTGCCCCTCATAATTCCTGTGCACGTCCCTGTCTGTTAACATCCTGAAGCTCTTCCTCCAACTCCAAATCTTCAGCATCAAAATCCAAACCACTAATTTTTCAACAAACTAAACAGGAGAGATAATATTGACAGAACATGTCTGTAACATTAAAATAAACAGATAGCTTACTTAATGAAAACCTACAATAAAATCTATCTTCATAGTTTGTAGTCGGGTGAAAATGTAGAGTAAAACAAATATGAAAATACATGCAAAGTTATAATGTGAGGTTATAATGTCATAAATTAGCCACGTTGGCATTTATTTTTTTACAAAAATACCAGAATTTCCATTTCACACACTCCCTTTAATAACGTTACAATATATCATATTGTAATGCTCGTTTTGTGGCCCATATAAATAATTAATTTTGCCCCAACTTCATAACAGATTGCAACAGTCTTCTCAACAGATTAACCTGCAGCCATGTGTTTCCCTTACGGTAGAATTTAGCTAGCAAGCCCGTTAGCTAGTTTAAATTGGCCTAAAGCTACTTTGATAACGAGTCAACGATTTACATTTAAATTTTTTACTTCTTGAAAAAGGTTTGCAAGATTTTATCAAATCAAGACAGAAACATTGTATTTCTAAAACATCTGTATATCACCTTCAGAACTTAAATAATAGCCAAAGTTTGACATACCCGTCTCAGAAAATGCTCCCATTAAACTCTGGTGCATTGGTTGCTGACCCCTGAACATGTCAGTGTATCCATAACAACGGATTATGGGTAGTTCTGCCAAATATTTTATCGAGATTAATTGATTATTGATGGTGAAATAGTAACGTTTGTGGCTGGTAGGCTGAATATAAATATTAATAATAAAAAAATCTTTAAACCAATCAATATATTGAATATATTCATGACGTTGTTGTAAAGAAAAAAAGAAATGACCATAACATTTTCATATTGTATTGTAGAATTATCAATCACATTTTTGTGTTGAAATATATCATAATAAAATGATATATATATGTAGGCTATATAATATATATATATAATATAAAAAAAACATTTGAATTGACAGTGAGGACACTTCCGCGGTTACGCCACTCAGTTTGCCGTGCCCTGGGCGTCCAATAGGAACGCGGATGGGTTTACATTGGAGTTAATGGAAAGCTCTGTGCGTCTCATATTGACGCTAAAGGGTGCCATGGGCGTTGGCAGTAGACGCCGACGGACGTGACAAAAGCGTAAGTATACGACGCCCTGGGAATGAGAACGGGTTGAATATTAGCGTAGACGACATCCTTCTTATGATGTACAAAGTACATCAGGATTTATGGGGAGTGTTCCAGTTTCCGGCTGATCTAAACTATGCAGCCTACATTGAATTATAGAAGTCTATAATGTGTTAATGCTACGCCAAAGAGATGTGTTTTTAGTCTAGATTTGAACTGACAGACTGTGTCTGCTTCCCGGACAATGTTAGGAAGATTGTTCCAAAGTTTTGGTGCTACATAGGAAAAGGATCTACAGCCAGCAGTCGATTTTGATATTCCAGGTATTATCAACTAGCAGGAATTTTGAGATCGCAATAGACGTGAAGGAGTATAATGCGTTAAGAGCTCTCTCAAGTGCTGGGGAGCTAAACCATTTCGTGCTTTGTAAGTAATCAGCAATATTTTAAAATGTATACAATGTTTAATAGAGAGCCAATGCAGTGTTGACAACCGGACCAGCTGTAATTTGTTTATTAAGCGTGCAGGGCAACCACCCATAAGAGCATTACAATAATCTAGCCTTGATGTCATGAACGCATGAACTAATTGTTCTGCATTTGTCATTGAGAGCATATGACGTAATTTAGATATATTTTTTAGATGGAAAAATGCGGTTTTACAGCTACAAGACACGTGACTTTCAAATGAAAGATTGCTATCAAAGAGCACACCCAAGTTCCTAACTGACGACGAGGACTTGACAGAGCAGCCATCAAGTGTTAGACAGTAGTCCAGGTTATTACGTGAAGAAGTTTTTTTGTCCAATAATTAGAATCTCTGTTTTTTTTCAGAATTAAGTTAGGAAATTACTAGTCATCCAATTTTTCAAATCAGCTATGCATTCCGTTAATTTGGTGAATTGGTAAGTTTCGTCAGGGCTTGAAGAAATATAGAGCTGAGTATCATCAGCATAACAGTGAAAACTAATGCCATGCATCCTAATAATATCTTCTAAGGGTACAGGGTTCTACGCTAAGGTTTTTCCCAAGGAGCACATGTGCTCCTAAATGAAAAAATCTAGGAACACACAAAGACATTTTGGAGCGCAGTGAAAAATGTTCAAGTAACAGAGTTTAACAAACTGTTTATTATATATATATATATATATATATATATATATATATATATATATATATATATATATATATATATATATATAACACAACGTGTGTGCTCCTCTTTCTGTTCAACTATGGTGTGAAACCGTCGTTTTGATGCAGAAGTATAAATCACACTTTACAATCACTTTAGTAAAACCGAACAAGGGGAACGGGTTGCTCTCAGGAGGAGGAGCACATCGGCACACCTGTCAATCTGCCTCTTTCACTGCAGAGGCTTTTTCCACAACATGGAGGAGAAACTAGTTTAAATGAGAATATTAGTATTTACTAGTATTAGTCAACTAAAACTAGACTAAAAATAAAACAATTTAGATGACTAAAATATAATGGGTTTAGTTCAATTGTAATGCATTCATTTAGAATTTCTCTAAAATGTCCAAACCCATATACTCCCGGAGAAAACATCTATTAACCTGTTAATATGAATGATTTTAAAGTTTGAACATGCAATACATATACAGATTTAACTACTGTGACTTAGAAAAATATCTTAAAATTAAATAAAACCACTTTTCCTAAAGTAGAATAGTCTTCTTTCAATAAATGATATATGCTTTCTTTATAACTACTTGCATACATCATTCTTTATTATTTCAAGCAGCAGACATATTCATTTGTATGAATGAAATATAATGAATCCTTATTAAAGCTATTAACGAGCAGTGAATGCTTTTCTCTTTTTATTTTGTTGCTTGATAAATATTAAGGACACAGACTACATTAGGTTTATTACTCACTGTCACTTTAAGACATCGGATCAAGTCCAATGACATGCTGATCCAATTGCACTGATGCACATCCGATTCACTCAAAACTGTTTAAGACTTAACCCGACACAGTTTACTGCTGCGTCCCAATTAGCATACTATCCGTCCTAAATAGTATTCGAAAATAGAATACTCTCCAAAACGGACATTTCGACATAATGTTGTGTATTTGTCCATTCAGACACGAAAGAGAGCAAAATGCAGTCCTCGCGCGTTGTGTGTGTGTGTGTGTGTGTGGCTGCACGCTTCGAGTCGAGTGTGTGCGCACAGAAAACTATGCGTCGTTGTCACTCTCATTCAGATCTATATGGCTGCTCTACTCATTCTCCCAAACGTTTACATTTTTTAATATTTCATGAGACATGCAGCGCATGTGAACCCGTGTGCCGCTGGTAGATCAGCACGTCCCTAATACTACAGGACAAATATGCGCATCTACAAACGCAGGACATCAGTTCTGACTGGATCGCTTCCCAAATCGTCACTATCTAACATTTTTGTCTAGTTTTTATTCGTTGACGAAAATGTCAATAGATTTTCGTCATAGTTTTTGTCATTCAAAACTATTTTTTATTTAGTTATCTTCTCGTTTTCGATTATGGTAGGTTGTAGTTACTCGCACATTGTGCTCGTAAATCATTTTTCCGGTTCGCACGGATAGATTTTTAGGGGCATATGCGAGCAAAATGGTCGCACTGTAGAGCCCTGGGGTAGCATGTACAGTGTGAACAGCAACGGTCCTAGTACTGAGCCTTGTGGTACGCCATACTGAACTTTTGACCGATAGAGTGCCGATAGTTATGACGTCACTTTGTAGGACAAGTCGGAAGTTAGCGGCGCATGGGTTCCCTCGATCGAAAAGCTATGCATTTTCCCCATAGGCTTTTGGAAAATCGCAAAAAATAAGATCTGTGTTCAACAAAGAGTTGTGACCCTTACACATTTTGTCTATCAAGATAATCTTTACAAGTTAATCCAAAATGTATACATTTTGAAGCCTATATAAAGTTTTAAAAACCACAAGCAGACACAATAAAGTTTAAAAAACCACAAGCAGGCTATAACTGGTGGTTTTTATGTCATAGATCAAAACGTGAAAATATTTAGAGGCTTTGTTAACCACAGACCTTATTTCAGGCGATTTAGCAAAAACCCATTCAAAAAACCCATAGACTTTAGGGCGAGAGAACCGGAAGTGCTAAAATGCTAACTCACTTCCGCGTTTTGGCCATCAAAGAGACGTCGTAACTTTGGCACTCTATGGAGGAAAGATAGCTGGCAGGGTTTTTAAAGCAACATCTCCAAGAGTGTCTTTACATAAAACAGAAAGAACAATGGATTAATCTTTAAATAAGTGCATTATATTATAGACAAAATATTATAACTTGACATGAAAGTACAGAGCTGTTGTGCAGGATTTTCTCATCCGAAAGAAATGTTAGTCTGAACAGGAAGAAGATCCAAGGCTCTCTTCTCAGTCTTGCAATATGAAAGGATTCGCTGAGATGAATGTCCCCAAATTTCAAAAAGTTTATCTTTGGCATGTGGGTATAAAATACCAAAGTCCTGAGCAATTAAAAAAATTAATAAAGAAAAAGAAAAGTTTAAATCACACCAACACCTCATATGTAAGGGATAATGTAGAGCGAGGCGGTTGTTATAGTGAATACAAACCGACAGGCTGATTATGACCCCGACGTGGAGCGGAGCTTGAATCAGCCTGAAGGTGTTGTATTCGCTATAACAAACGCCTCGCATTATACCGCTTATTACATGTCTACCTACCAAATAAATCAATAATTTCACACAAAATATTGATTTAAAAAGGAGTTTATTGATTTAAAAACGATTGTATTGCTTCCGCTAAAGAAAATAGTCTGTTCCGTATCTACGGTTAGAATCCTGCGTCCATGGCAACGCTCTGTTTTTCATGGCAACGGTGTGTTATACTTAGCAGCGGTCTGTTATCAAGAAATAACAGACCGCATTCTACATTAGAATTCAACCAAGCCATGTAATAAGGTGCAGTAACAAAGAAAGTATGGACATCTGTTTATCAATATAAATATATATTATTATATTTTTTATATTATATTATAATATAGAGCTTCTGCAATTGCCATGTATTGTGGTAAATGACCTCCATTTAAAATGTCCTTTTACTGCTATGTGTAATTTAAAAAGTAATAAGTTAAAGTTTATTATAAAGCAATAAAGTCTCAACCAACCGTCATTTTATTTAATGGGCATGTGGCGATCTGAAAAGTGTTATGTAACTCAAGTGACTATTGTAATAACTTACTATCTTATTGAGTAGTTATCTTTTATAACTTTTAATCTTTATAGAGGATGCTCTAAAGCAATGAAAAAAAAAGCACGCAATGAATGGCGTCCCGCCCGGCCGCATTTTCCTACGTCCAAGAGGACGTATGGTCACCCTAGTTTAACACTTTGTAGTATTTTAAATTCACACTGTAGTTGGGATAGCCCAAGTAAACATTTGTGCTACAATGTAGGCCTTTATATAACACAGCATACCTTCTTCCTGTAAGTGACTGCGACACAGGATGGATGGACCAGGCTTCCGCTGCGTCTTGAAGCCGAGCGCGCCGGTTAATATCTGAAAATATTAATAACTTTCCCAAAAAGTATTGGAAAGAACATAGAAAGTTAGCAAGCATATCACTACCGAGTAGGCCCCTACTAAGAAATTGGCTGGCTATATGGCCATATTGGTGACGTTAGTCGCAGATAGCGGACAAAAAGCAGTCATACAGGGGAGATATTGAAAACATACAAATAATTGGCTGAACATTTAGAACGAAAAACGGCAATAATACTATAAGAGCTTAAAGTCATGTTATAATGAAAAAAAATAATAACATAGGCTACAATATGCATGCATACTGTGTAGTGTAATTAAGTCACCCGTGTATCTTCTGTCAGCTGTGGTGGTCAACCGTTGAAATTTGAATTTCAACCTAACGGGCTGCGTTGAAACAACCCAATAAATGTTCCGAATAACCCAACAGAACGACCCAATATTTTTAACCCAGCTATTGGGTACACAAAATAACCCAACGTTTTTTAGAGTGTATAATAAATAGAACAAACAATTATGATTTGCAAATATTAAAATATACACATTAAATTTAAAACATGCGTGCACATACATACATTAAAAACATACACAGATGTGGCAAAATAAAAGTAAACAAACATACTTATTAAAAAGGCTGTACATAAATTAAAAACGTACATAGATGTTCCTACACACACACAAAAAACTATATGACATACAGTATACACATTCAAAATCTATCTGTACAGTGTATAAATTTAGTACAATAAAAATTAAATATGCTTATTAAAACAGGCTATAGCCTACTGTACACATTGTGTTATAAACACCTTAATATGGTGTTTGGCTGATGATCAGTAACATTGAAAACAAAGCTTTTAAGGAGGTGGCAATGTATCGAAGGAACTCCTCCAGGAATATATTATAGACAGCATGCTGTAAAAACTCCCAAATGGGAGCAGAAGGCTTTGGGTAGTTAATGTCATAGATGTAGAATATTTTGAAGCACACATCCACTGCTTGAAGTATGGTCTCCTTTTCAATTGCCTCCCCGTTGAAAATGATGAAAACTTGGGAGGAGTTCTCTTTGTCCCCAAGCATCAAGATGTGTGGATCCTGGCTTGTCTCACTAATTAGGTAATGCACCATATTAGTTCCAACCTTAAAAGATAAATATACTTTAGTTGGCATATATAGTGACAAACATTCTATGGATTCAATATATTTATTTACATGTCCATAATAAACAGCATTTCTGTGTTTCTGATTGATTCCAGCATTAGAAATGAGTGGATGATTTATTTATTTTTAATCAGGGTACTCCCAGGATCCTCCAACTTAAAGTCAAGGCTTTTAAAGACCTTTTTAATACCATTTCAAATGAAATGTTAATTTTGGCGGCCATTTTTGATTTAGTCTTAGTCTTCACCCTCAGACGAAAATGCTTATTGGTCTTAATCACATTTGAGTCATTCTGTTTTTTTTTATAGTTTTAGTTGACAGTTACTTTAGGTAGTTATTTTATATGTAGTCTTTAGACAGAAAATGTCATAATTATTCTCTCTAGGCCAATTCAATTAAGCTTATGAGAAATGATTGACATTGCACTCTTCAGCAGTAGCACTTGTGCAGTTCTACATAATTATCCCTTTTCCTAAGTTCCGTGGTTCTCCAATTTTGCCATTAGAGTGCCAAACCCCTGAACCCCCTCTCTTCCACTTAGACTGTAATCACACCTTTTCCATTAAGTGACAATATTTGCCCCCTTTAATCGATATTTCCATTTCATTTTTTAACCTTTACAATACCTTTTAAAAAAGAAATAATGATTTAAATAAAACAATGTTCATTAAATATGCAATGTTAAAAAACATTAAAATCGCCAGTAGGTGGCAGTAACTCGCTATCCTTATGATTCATTCATTGAATCTCACAATTCGTTCAAAGCCACATATTTCATTGCGAAATAGAGCAATAAGCCTGACAATGCTGTTTTAACTGCAGTACATCACTTAATGCTACTTTTTTTTTTACTGTTGTATAAAATCAATCTCACATTTGAAATCGTGTGGATATTCGGGAAAAATTGCATTCTTGCTCTAATAATATGATCAACATTAAAAACACTGCTGGATATCAGTCTGCAGTTGGATAGCAGATTTAGTCGCACAAACAGCGCAAAAGCGGCTCTTGACAGAACACAGACCCTCTTGATGGAGGCCAGAGCAACCAGGAGCGCTGTCTTCATAGACAGGAATTTAAGCTCGACTGATTGCAGTGGCTCAAACGGAGCACTCCTCAGGGCAGTTAGAACCACTGAGAGGTCCCAAGAGGGAACAAGAGGAGGGCGAGGCGGATTTAGTCTCCTCGCTCCTCTCAGGAACCTGATGACCAGGTCGTGCTTCCCCACCGACTTACCTTCGATGAGGTCATGGTGTGCGGCAATAGCGGCAACATAGACCTTCAGGGTGGAGGGAGACAGCCTTCGCTCCAGCCCCTGTTGAAGGAAGGAAAGCACAACGCTGATCGAGCATCTCCGGGGGTCTTCTCGCTGAGAAGAGCACCAGCTGACGAAGAGGTTCAACTTCAACGCATAGACATGTCTCGTGGACGACGCCCTAGCGGAAGTGATGGTAGCCACCACCGCTGGTGGTAGGGAACTCAAACCTGCCTCGTCCCGTCGAGGAGCCACACGTGGAGGTTCCAGAGATCGGGACGAGGGTGCCATAGGGTGCCCCGTCCCTGAGAAAGAAGGTTTTTCCTCAGAGGGATCGGCCAGGGAGGTGCTGTCGCGAGGAGTACTAGTTCGGGGAACCAGGTCCGGTTGGGCCAGTAAGGGGCAACCAGGATGACCTGCTCCTCGTCCTCCCTGACCTTGCGCAAGGTCTGCGCAAGAAGGCTCACTGGGGGAAACGCATACTTGCGGCCCTGCGGCCAGCTGTGCGCTAGAGCATCCGTGCCGAGCGTGCCCTCGGTCAGGGAATAAAACTGGGCGCAATGGGTCGAGTCGTGGGAGGCAAACAGATCTATCTGTGCGTCCCCTAACTGGTCCCAAATCAGCTGGACCGACTGGGGATGGAGTCGCCATTCTCCAGGGAGTGGCTGAAGCCGTGAGAGCTCGTCGGCTGCACAGTTCAGCGCTCCGGGAATGCAAATGGCTCGAAGCGACCTCAGATGCTTCTGACTCCATAGGAAGAGGTGGCGGGCGAGTTGTGACATACAGCGCGAGCGTAGACCACCTTGACGGTTGATGTACGCTACTGTGGCGGTATTGTCTGATCGGACTAGTACGTGTTGACCCCTGAGCAGCGCCCGGAAGCGGTGCAGGGCAAGGCGTACTGCCAACAACTCGAGGCAATTGACATGCCATAGCCGCTGGGGTCCTGTCCAGGAGCCCGCAGCAGAATGTCCATTGCACATGGCGCCCCAGCCCGTGGTGGAGGCATCTGTTGAGACAATAACATGCCGGGAAGCTCGTTCCAGAGGGACACCTGCCCTGAGAAAACTGAGGTTCGACCACGGGGTGAAGAACTGACGGCAGGTCGGAGTAACTGGTACTCGGAGCGTGCCGTGTTGCCATGCCCACCTCGGGACTCGGTCGCGAAGCCAAAGCTGAAGCGGTCTCATATGAAGCAATCCGAGCGGCGTGACCGTGGCTGCAGATGCCATATGCCCCAGGAGCCTCTGAAAGAGTTTCAGTGGAACCGCACTCCTGCCCTTGAATTGTCTCAGGCAAGTCAGCAGTGACTGCGCGCGCTCGCTCGTAAGCTGCGAGCTAGGTGCCGAAGCACTAGGTCCCTGTGTTCGCAAACCTGATCTCGAGAGTGAGCTAGGATCAGCCAGTCGTCGATATAACTCAGGATGCGAACCCCGTGTTCCCGAAGGGGAACAAGGGCAGCCTCGACGACCTTCGTGAAGATGCGAGGAGACAGGGCTAGCCCGAAAGGGAGAACCGCGTACTGGTATGCCTGCCCCTCGAAAGCAAACCGTAGGAACGGTCTGTGTCGAGGAAGAATGGAGACATGAAAGTAGGCGTCCTTCAGGTCGATCGCTGCAAACCAATCCTGGGGCCGTATGCATTCGAAATCGCGTTTTGGCGGTGAGCATCTTGAACGGCATCCTGTGAAGGGAGCGGTTCAGCACGCGCAAGTCCAGGATTGGCCGTAACCCACCGGTTTTCTTGGGGACAATGAAGTAGGGGCTGTAGAAGCCGGACCTCATCTCGGCTGGAGGGACAGTCTCGATTGCACCCTTTGCCAGCAGGGTGGCAATCTCTGCTCTCATGATGGGGGCATTGCCACCGACCAAAGTGGAGTGGACTCCCCTGAAGCGGGGAGGAGACCGTGCGAACTGAATCGCATAGCCGAGCCTGATGGTTCGCGCGATCCAGCGGGACAGACGGGGAAGCTCTAACCAGGCTCCCAGGAACTGAACCAGCGGGACCATGCGAACCACAGGCGTCCCCCCGGAGGGGCAGCGAAGGGGAGTAACTGGCCCAGACGTGGACGGCATAGCGGCCCGGTGTGGGGTCACAGTTAGCAACCGCGCCCTGGCAGAGGGGGCCAGGGGAGGACCAGGCTGGTCGTCCCGCGGGGGCCTACTCTGCCAGGGGTCTGGCGACAGAGGGGGAAAGGGCGAAGCGGTCCGTGGACGGCACGCCGTGTCAACCGCCTCTGGGACAGAGGGGGGGGGAGGAGAGCACGGCTTGTGGGAGGCGCTCTGTGTCGCCCGAGAACTCTGTGAGCTCAGGGAAGAGGGGATTGTTTCTGTCTTTAACCACATTAGGGTGCTGCCCACCCGTGGGTGAGCAGCGGGAAGTGGAGAACAAAAGATTCTCCCCCGGCCCTCCACCGGGGGAAGGAGTGGTCCTGCTACCACCTCCTGAGAAACAACCATCATCCCTGAGCAGCCCGTCTCAGGAGCGCCGCTTGGCCCGGCGTTTAGCGGGGGGCAGGGCAGGAGAGGGCTGAGGCGCCTTCTTGCGTCTTCCTCCGCGACCGGCCCTGGGTGGAGGCTGCTGCGTGGTCCGGGCGGGAGGGGCGGGAGCCGCATGAGGGCACCCTCGGCGGGAAACAGGTCGAGGCGTCTGCCCGGCCGGCTGGGTGGAGGCAGCAGTGGGCCGGCGGGGCAGAATGTGTTTGATGGCCTCGGTCTGTTTCTGGGCAGTTGAAAACTGTTGGGCAAAATCTTCAACTGCGCCGCCGAAGAGGCCGGCCTCTCCCACATGTCAGCCAGGTTCAGCCACAGATGTCTCTCCTGGACCACAGCTGTGGACATCACCAGACCCAGGGAGCGCGCGGTAACCTTCGTCGCCCGGAGAGCAAGGTCGGTAGCGGCGCGCAGCTCATCAAAGAGCCCTGGGTCTGTCCTACCCTCGTGCATGTCTCTGAGCATCTGGGCCTGGTAGACCTGCAGAGTGGCCATAGCATGCAGTGAAGCAGCCGCCTGTCCCGCCGCTCTGTAAGACTTCGCCACCAGGGTCGACGAAAATCTACAGGCTTTGGATCGGTGCTTAGGCTCGCCCCGAGAAGAAGCACTCTGAGGACATAGTTGCATGGCAACAGAGCGTTCAACCGGGGGAAGCCCAGTGTACCCACGGGCAGCTGCCTCATCGAGGGGAGAAAAGGCGGATGAGACCGTCGAGCGGTCCCGAGAAGACAGGGGGGTCTTCCAGGACTTCAAGATCTCATCATGCACATCCGGGAAGAAAGTTATTGGGGTTTGCCGAGGACAAGGGTCGGCAGCCTTACCCAAAAACCAATTGTCCAGCCGCGAGCGCTCAGGACAGGGTGGAGGCCTCCACTCAAGTCCAATGCTCGCGGCTGCCCGGGAAAGCATGGCCGTCATCTCTGGATCAGACTCGAGCACAGCCGTATGCAAACCGGAAGGTGGCAGCTGTGACGAGCCCTCACTTCCAGAAGACTCAAACCCGCCTAGTGATGCTGCAACAGACATGGCATCTTCCTCTGTAGCTTCAACTGAAACACGCGGGCCACCAGAGGGTAGACCCGCGGGAATCAGCAGTTCGCTAGTGGGCACCGTCATTGAAGAGGGGGGCTGGGGTCGCGGACACATAGTCGGCGCCTTGTTCCAGACCGTAACCCACAGGTCACCCTGGCCACCAGCCGCAGGGCGGGGGGTGGATGAGGGGACTCTCACTCTTCACGGAGTCTCGACCGTAATGACGCGATGGTCATGTTCCCACAGAGAGAACATGAGTCATCCACGAGCGCTGCTCTAGCATGATCAATGCCCAAACATAGTATGCAACGTTCGTGCCCATCAGAGTCCGATACCAATCTGCCGCAACCAGAAGTACATGGGCGAGACATCTTTAAAAAGACGTGCCACGTGTAAGCTCTTTTTGTGAGAGAAAACTCAAGTGTTGAAGCACCCGGGAGAAACGCAACGACTGGCAGACCACTGCAACAGATCAGCAGGAAGCACGCTCTCGCCGTAGATCGCCGTCACACCAACACTCGAGGTACTCGTTTGTAAAGCTGAAAATTCAGAGATGGCTTGTGGAGAGAAGAATACACTTGGCTCCGAAGCGAAAACATATCTGCTTGCTGCCGGCTTCCTCCTTTTATACCCACGAGGTGGGGCGGAGTTACGCCATGCAAATTCCGCAGACCTATGGCATTTCTTTGCCATTGGCTCGTTTTGTAATACTCGAAGTTGATAGGCTTTCTAAGCGAAACCCCATTCGTCGTCATCCGACGTAACTCGGAGTGACAAAGAAAGGGAACTCCAGCTTGTCTGTGTTTTCAGATTATCCACGCTTCTTCAGCAGTGTAGAGAGAGCGCGCACATGGATGCCAAATACTATTGAAAAGACCGGGTAGAAAATTTGTTCTTTTAACAGAAAAGCTCTGATTTGGGGTTTAAATTACTGAATTCTGGCATTTGTGGCCACAGCGGATTAAACCGACACTTTCCCATTTCAGACAACAAACTAGGCTAGGTTACTATCTTGTTCTGTACCTCACTTGTCTAGTAACCATAGAAACGAGTGCGCACGCTATCGCTTTTTCTGCTATGACGTGGAGCGCGAGGTGCACTCAACCTGTATGAATTTTGAATTAGCCTACATTAGAAACAGTTAATTTTGTTATGGTATGAACTTAATCCTGGTAAAGGCAAAAAAATATATAAGACCTTTGTAATGAAATCCAAGACTTTGTATACCAAATTCAAGGCTTAAGGCCTTAATTTGAGATTATCAAATTTAAATCAAATTTGTTAATGGCGTTTTGGAACATCAGAGCATTATGTTTGTTCAGAACATTTAACTGCAGATTGTTTTGGAAATAAGGCAAAACATACTAATAATTTGTTTTGTGAATACATTACATTTAATCATTTAGCAGACGCTTTTATCCAAAACATTACACTTTTGTGCAAAATATTATATGAACAATATAAATGAACCTCAAATTATATATATATATATATATATATATATATATATATATATATATATATATATATATATATATATATATAAGCCAGTTAACGGCTGATGTTGCAGTGTTGCTTTTACTTACTGGTTTAATGTCAATGAAGCTGCGCTTCATTTCAGCATAAGTTGGACGGACCATTTTCCCATCTGTGCGGTATGGCGATGACGGCAGAACAGCAGGAAGGGTTTTAAATGCAACTTCACCACGAACATCTTGAACGACAAGTTTACAGAAAGAATGTTTACAGTTTAAAAAAAACAGTGGATCAAATCAAGTCTCACCCTACTTTTTTCTTGTTTAAATAATTACAGTATTCCTGAAGAAATTTACCTTTTTTATTCAATAACATGCCAGAAAGAGTGTGCTCAACATAGATATTTAGATACTAAAAGTAATTTTTGGAAATTTCATATAAGTGATATGAAACTATAATTTGGTCAACAGATCTGAAACTACCTGTGCAGAGACTATGGTATACTTTATGATATTTTAATAGGATGTCCTACCATTTGACAATGTTTCCAGACTTTTGAGAAGGACATCAGCAGCCTTGGGTTCTTTTCTTGCAAAAAGTAAAACCCGGTCAGTGAAGACAGGAGCCCAAAACTCATAAAGGCGGTCTGCATTGTCAGGGAATAAAACTCCAAAGTCCTGTGATATCTAAACAAAAACATTAAATTGCAAATTTTTTGCAAGATTACAAGTAACAATAGAATGAAGGATTTTACTTTTCTAAACTATGTAGGATTTCTACTACAGGCCAAGACAGCCCTTCAGTAAATTCCCTAAAATGCAAATAATTATACTCACCATTCCAGGAAAATCGTTAAGTCTGGGATATTCTCTGTTTATTTCCTCAACAGTTTTTGTACCTGAGGATCGAATGCAGCACGATGAGGTGCTTTACGTTTCATTAACTCCTCGACTTGGCTGTGGGGGCTTCTGTTGTTCTTTAGCCACTCAATCATGGTGTGAAGTTCAGTCAAAGATGACTCAGACTCTACAGCAGATAAAACACACTAAAATTGGCGGAAAACATCTGGAAAAAACTTGAGGGATAATTAACTATCTTAGTGTTTCCCAAACCTGGTTCTGGGGTACCCTTAGCACTGCAAATGTCTTCTCTCTCTCTGATTAAAAACCGATTCAGATTATCAGCTTTTTAGGCACACACCAATTAAATTAACAATTAACAACAACAAAAAAAAAAAACATGTCATCATTTACTAACCTAAAAAACAGTTCTGGCCCTTGTTTATGACTGTCAGAACCATGTTGGAAGTTGTAAACATATAGGCAAGTAATTTAGGAAGCTAAAATTTAGGATGTAAATGACTGAATTTGCTTATTTGAGTATCCATCCGATTCAAGCACTTGTAGCCATAAGAGCATTGCTTCAGTTTTGAGGACTTTATTAGATAATCATCAAGTGTTCTAAAATAGAAGCAAATAAACCGAGAGACTATACATGTAATATAGGCCTACATTTATGTAATTTTAATGCTCTGATCTTTACAGATATTTAAAGATGGCCATTATATATATATTTATTATAATAAACTTGTAGGCTATTGCAGTATATTAAATCGTTTTTTGACCTAATTATTTTGCACTGAAATGACACACTCGATTCTGTCGGCTATGACCAAACCAAGCTCTCGCGCTTAAAATGTATTGGTTTTCTGTGGTGACCGACGGACACGGTCAATCCTTTCTTGGCCTTTTTTATCATCTGAAAGTGTATGTTCAGCTCTTTCAATGGGTTGTCTCAGTTCTTTTTTAGCACTAACGATCACGGAGATATTCAAGCAGTTTAGCCCTATAGATTTCGTGTTCTACTTTGTGCTCACTTTCTTTGAAAATAAGTCAGTTACCAATTGTTTCCCTTCATTTTGTTTTCTTTCTTTCTCCTGTCTTTCTTTCTTTTTTGGAGGCCTGATGTGGCTTTCTTTGAGAAAGACATTTCTACAGCAGAAGTTTGCGCTGCACCAGATCCTCAACTAACTAACATAATCAAAATGCGTGCAGATGGACTAAACCATTTGGCGCATTAGCAAGGGGTGGGACCGTTACACCTTAGATAGTCTTTACTTTTTTGTATATATACAGGGTCCGTAATTAACTTTTTGGCTCACCTGCCACGGGGACTGGTAGATGAAAAAATCCACCAGCCAAGCATATTTTTTACCTGCCAAAATAATAAACAGCCTTTTTGTGGCACATATACATTCCTTTTTACTGATTAATAGTATCAGTTAAACGGTTTAAAAGTAAAAAAAATTTTTTATAATATATAGCATAGCCTATATATATATATATATATATATATATATATATATATATATATATATATATATATATATATATATTGTTTGTTTTCTGCATGGTCAAGTAATGCAATTAATATCACTGGCGAAGCAAACATCCACAAGCAAATGAAAGGCTCTTTCCGAAGTTGGCCACTCTAGCGAGACGTTATCTCTGTATTCCCAGGACATCTGTGCCATCGGAGACCCAGACTAACCCCACATCATGTAGACATGTTACTTTTTAAAGTAAAAACTAGACAAGCTGTGGATTGAAGTAGGCCTGCAATTTTTATTTTACAAAAAAAACGTAGTCTGATGTAGCGCAGCGAAAGTGAGTGGGAGTGATTGACAGCTAATATTAACCAATCTAAAATCTGCTTTAAAGTTAAGAACGTAAGGATGAAATTTGATTGGATGCAATCGTTGGATAGAATGATGGTCCGGCCACCGCGTATCAGCGCACATAAGGTACACACTGAAGTAATTTGCGAACGTTTTGCAGAGAAATAAAAACAGGTCGCACCACAACCATTATTTGCACTCGCAAAAATGCTCCCAAATATATTTTTAGGTCGCACAGATTAAATTTCAGGAGCATATACGACCAAAATGGTCGCAATTTCGAGCCTTGCCCTTCAAAAATGCACTTGTTTCGGACAATCATAAAACCTAGTTCTAACCTGGCAGTGGAAAACTTGATCGGGAAGAGGAATTCTGTGATGGCTGTGGATGGCTGTGCTGTCTCTGACTGTGTGGGGCTCTAAGACGTTTCCTCACATTGCGTAGTCTTTCTTCCAGGTAACCTGTTGCAGGGTGACGATAACGACCAGGTGTATACCATGACTCCTGCAACAAAGAAATATAAATAAATCACTCTTATGAAAAAAACTGGGGACTGATACTCTTTATCAGCTCTCGATTATCTTCTAATCAGAATCAGCACAACTTACATATCCATGTCCCTCGTTGTTCTTCAGTTCACTGACACTAAGTGCTTTCAAAACTTGGTCAGGAACAACAACATAGGCAAAGTAATGACAACTGAAACAAACTGTTGTCCATCTCTGAACTATTAGCTTCACTTTTTCATCAAGAGTGACTATTTTCTTAATACACCCAAACTGAGCATCTCCATCTGTAGTGCAGGACATGAAAACAGTCATACCTGGCCTATATACTGTGCCATTAACCTTGACCCATGAGGGGATATAAACCTCACTGGAACGGGGAAAATCTTCCAAGCTACCAGTAATATCTTGAACACCCTCGACTGACTGAAGAACAGACTTTTGACCTGAACCAATCTCAATCTCCTTCTTGAACAACCTGCCTGTCAACAGCTGAAAACACAGCATCATTTGGTGCCTGTATGCCATGGTTTTTGTGACATTTTTAAAATTACAAGTGACATGGCTTAGTCTTTTAAAAAAGCTATGTTTAGCTTCAAATCGCATAGTCCAGAAGTTGACAAGTGGGCCTATCTTTCTGAAAGTAGATGGATAGTGAACCATGAAATGGTGTTTTGGTCTTAAATGCAAGTGAGGGAACAACTCTAGGAATAGTGTATGATGGTCTTGAATGAGACTTCGGAGGTATATTGTGGCCTCAGCAGTCATGGATGGGGAAAATATCATTTCCATACAAGACAACAGTAGAAGCAGCAGTTCCCAGTACTTGTTGCCATGTGGTATTAAGTCACCTATTAGAAGGGGAAGAAATCGCAACAGACACCACATTTGTGCTGCAGTCTGACGCATGGCACTGTTGTGGTTCCTGAGTTCATGACTTGGCAGGACTGATGGTTTATTGCACCTATCAACAAAACCATAGTCAAAGCTTGTTAACCTGTAATTTACTGTATCCAGACTAATGTGGCCTTCAGCTACAAGTTCAGACAGCACTAGTTTCACCTCCAGAGGGCCAACACCCTCCAAAATATCATGCATTATATCAGGTGTAACATTGTCAACAACACTGAAGAATGCAAGCTCATCTAGGATACATCTCCGTTTTAAGCCAGTTTCTGTAGGATTGTTAGTCTGTAAATCCTGACTATAATTCAGTGCATTGCGCAGCAAATTTGGATTCTCTGTTGTCTGGCTGTGGAGAACTGGTTTGTGAATTTTGCACAAACGACAGACACTATTTGCTACTAAACTTTCTGAAAAACCAAGAAGAGAATTCAGGGCAAGATTGTCCCCACACACTTGTGCAACACCAACTTTTATGGTACCACTGAATTGATCAGTCTCAATTTGAATACCATTTTGTTCTAAATCCCTCAAATCTTTAACTATGCATTCAAGAACTGCATCAATGCCATATGTCTTGACGTCATCTGACTTGTATACCGCCAACAGAAAGCATGGTGACAATGAAGACAGCAGCTCAGGTGGTAGACATCTCATTTGGAAGTAAATTAGCCCCAGTTTGTGAATTGAAGTCTTGAAACCGATGGGATTTACAATTTCACAATCATCGTTATACAGGGACAGCGGAATGGAGAGATCTTTTGAAAACAAGTGGCTGGTTTTGTACTGCTCATCATCAATGTAATCAATGAGGGCACCATCTTTATTTTGCTTCTGAGAAAGGATTTTTTCCATGGTACCTGGACTTTCTAGTATTTTTTAAAGGACAGGCTGCAAAGGAACATATTGAAAGGTGTCCTGGACTGCTATCTGTCTCACACCACCAGTCAGTGCATCCAAACGCTGCACATATGAAATGCCTGGAAAATGCTTAGTCTCTGGCTTAATGAAAAACCCTGTTTGAGAAAAATATTTCATCGGTTTAAAGTCTGAATCCAGGTCCAAAAATGGTTCAGCAGCTCTCTCAAAGTGATTATTTAAGGTAGTGACATCGGGGTGATCTGAGTGACCAAGTCGATGCAAAAGAGCCATTGTCTTGGTCTGCAAGTTTCCTACAATATCAGTGATCAAAGAAGATGTTTGCTTCACCATGTAATTAATTGCAGAATAAGTTTGATTTGATTGGGCTTTAGGCTTTGCAAGGAAGCATGCCACTCTGTAGGTTATATCTTCCTTTGCTAAATCACCCCAGTCCTCAGTTTCCTCATCACCCCCAAAATCATCAAGTGTTGTTGATATAGGCCTAGTCATGTTTTCTGATGGTGAGAGTGTATGAATATGTTGGTTGTGCAAATATGTATCTGTTGTAGATAATACTGTTTGACAAATGTGTTCTTTTAATATGTGTCTCTTATATGACCATAAGTAATTGAATGTTCTGTTATTGCCTTATTGCACTTAAAACATTTCAGCAAACATGCAGCCATTGTTTAGCTAGTGTAAACTTACTCCCAAAAATTCCGAATGAAATTTCTTGAATTTAACCCTGAGACCAATTCGCGGAATTAGCGCAGCAATGCTCGCGTCATCCAGTAGCATAAAGCTATCTTCATCAACTTCTTCCTCTGTGTTAAGATGAAGCAGAAAAAGAATAATTTAGTCAATGAAAAGTAAACTAGTCTTAATTATTTATTTTTTTACATTAAATCTAATTAATTTGAATAGTGCTTTTTCACAATGCGTATTGTTTCAATGCAGATTTGCAGAAAGTCATAGACTCAGTTTAACAGACACAAATTAAGCCAGGATTAGGCTTTAGGTAAATTAGGACACCTAAGTAAATTTTATACACGTGCCTTAAAAAAAAAAAACATTACTGGTGTGCATCTTGAGACAAACCAATAGCAGTAACAAATTTTAAGATTTTTTTTTTTTTAAGGTTGGGCAATATGACAGTATCCTCTGAATTTAGATCAAGCCATACCTACTCTATTTAGTGTTGTCTAGAACATATCAGTGACTTGGGCAAATAGGGAACCTGTTCATTAACATTAACAAACAAAAACTTGATATATATATATATATATATATATATATATATATATATATATATATATATGTATTTGTGGCGAACAGGACGGCCGAGGGACGTGAGAGAACGGCGCGAGGCCGGTGGTGCGATTGATAATGAGCAACACCTGTGAGCACACCGGTCGCGCATCTCTCACGGAGGAGCGGAAGCATAAAGGGGGAGCGACGACGTTGATGATCGAGAGAGGAACAGGCCTGTATTTTAGTTGAGTTTTGGTTTTTGTTTTTTATTTTAGCCAGCAGTCGTCCGCGAGGGGCTGCTGGCCGTTATGTTTATTTTGGGTAAGCCAGCAGTCGTCCGCAAAGGGCTGCTGGCGGTATTTTAGTTTGTTTATTTTATTTTAAATAAAGTATGTTTAAATGTTCGCCGGTTCCCGCCTCCTTCTTCCCTGAACATTGCTACACTGGTGCCGAAACCCGGGAAGAGGGAGGAACGCGCTGTCAGAGAGTCCTCGCCGCTTTGGGGAATCCGCGGTGCCATCGAGCATGGTGCGCGAGTCGCCGCCGCTCGCGTGGGCCGGAGCCTGCTGCCATCCGCCGAACGAGGGGAGGAGCAGGGAGCGGGGGACTCGCGGCCATGGACACTCGAGGCGGTGCGCTGGAGTGAGTTGCCGGTGGGACGGTCAAGCTCGCTGCCGGCCGCCTGGGAGTTGGAGGGGCGGCTGCCGTCCGGGAGGGAGAGGAGGAGTCGCCGCCGCTCGCCGTGGGCCGGAGCCTGCTGCCGTCCACCAGGAAAAGGGGAGGGGCAGGGAGCGGGGGACTCCTAACGTCTGCCCAAGGCACCCGAGGAGCCGTCGCCGCCCACCGGGCGGCGGAGGAGCATCGAGCCGTCCACCGAGGGCTACCCAGCGTCACCGCCAGGCACCGCTGAGGAGATCGCCTAGCTGGTGGGGGACCAGATGGCAGCGCATTGTGGGAACCGGACCAATATTTTTTTTTTTCCTCTCTCTCGATCTGTCGCTCCTCATGCTTCCGTCTCCGTTTCCCTCGGCTTATCGGTCCATACCCCCCAGGGATCGCCGCCGCCAGGGGGAGTGGGCACAGGCTCGTGGGTACCCCCCAGCCTGTGAGGGGCGATGGGGGTATGTGGCGAACAGGACGGCCGAGGGACGTGAGAGAACGGCGCGAGGCCGGTGGTGCGATTGATAATGAGCAACACCTGTGAGCACACCGGTCTCGCATCTCTCACGGAGGAGCGGAAGCATAAAGGGGGACTGACGACGTTGATGATCGAGAGAGGAACAGGCCTGTATTTTAGTTGAGTTTTGGTTTTTGTATTTGTGTTTTATTTTAGCCAGCAGTCGTCCGCGAGGGGCTGCTGGCCGTTATGTTTATTTTGGGTAAGCCAGCAGTCGTCCGCGAGGGGCTGCTGGCGGTATTTTAGTTTGTTTATTTTATTTTAAATAAAGTATGTTTAAATGTTCGCCGGTTCCCGCCTCCTTCCCTGAACATTGCTACAGTATATAAAAACATGCATCAATAAATGAAATAGATTAACTTACCTTGAAATGTTTCTATTAAATTGCAGAGGTTCCACCGTTCTAGTTTGTCCCTAACAAATGAATCCATTTATCTAAAACATAAGTAAAAATACGTTTAGTACAAAACATCTAATACAAATGCAAAATTGTCATAGCATATACTATAATTAAACATCAGTTTCAAACTCATTCTGATGGTAAACTGACCTAACTCACCTATACAAACATGATGGTTAACTGACCTGGGGGGTATTGCACAAAAACAAGATAAGGGATTAAGCTGGGATTTTCCAGTTATCCTGGCTGAATTTAGCCCTGACTCTGTTGCATGAAGGGAGGCTAAATTAATCTACATTAAGTTACTATGGAGATTTACACTTTGCAGCTAGCCTGCTCTGGAGCAGGCTAACAACCAGGCTAAGATTAATCTTAGTGATTTATCGGCTAGTTCCTCCCTAAATCCTACTAGATATTAATGTTTTAGTCACTTCATGGTCCTGCATTAAAATACTAGATATACGGTCATTCATCTAAGTATACGTACTGCTATTTTAGTTATTATTGAAAACTGCTGTTTATTTCACTTTCAGAGGTTTGATGAATATATATATTATTCAAGATTTAAAGTGTTTATTGGCATACACCTGCAGTGAGGAAAGCAGATTTTCCTGAGCAATTATAACTTTGCTGTCCACATTAAATGTCAACACAATGCAAAAGAACTATACTATACAATATGAGAAATAGAATATAGACTATGTATATCTATGCAAGTATAGAGTAGAAATGTACAGTTGAATGAGAAAAAATATCAATATATTATAGGCTATTTTATTGCAGTTGATAAGATAATAATGGCTCATTAAGTTGTAAATGTGGTTTCAATTAAGTATGTAACGAGGTCAATATGTAGTATATATAGACTAAAGATTAGTTTTTCCTATTCACAATGGCTTGCCCTTTGTTGGATGATGTAGTTGATGAGGAGGTTTTAATACTCAGACGAGCATTCAGGCATGAAAGAGTCTTCCGAGATAGGGCAGACCCATTGGCCTTTTCAGACGAATATCTGACTGAGAGGTACAGATTCTCAGGTGCTGGCATCAGATATTTGTGTAGGCTGCTGGGTCCAAACATACAGCACAGGACAGCACGGAGCCATGCTCTCACTGTCCCACAGATGGTGTGCGTAGCACTGCGATTCTTGGCAAGTGGCATGTTTCTGTATTCTGTCGGTGATGCAGAAAACCTCAATAAAGCCACTATTTGCCGCACAATAAGAAATGTAAGTCTGGCATTGAAATCTCTTGTGCACATATTTATCGCCTTCCCTGGGCACAGATGATTCATCCACATCAAGGAGGAGTTCTACAAGATTGCAGGTAACACGAACAACCGATTACAACAAAATCTTACATTAGCACAGTCTATGACACATTATTTTGTGTTACAGATTTTCCTAATGTAATTGGAACAATGGATTGCACCCATATTCGTATCCAACGCCCCTCAGGGGCACATGAGGGAGATTATGTTAACAGGAAATCCTTCCACAGTGTCAATGTTCAGGTAAGAATGAGTTATGCTTACTGTTAGCTACATAATAATTCTGTGCATTAAATGACCTTAATAGGCTATAATATATATTTACAGATGATCTGTGATGCTGACTGCCTTATCACAAATTTAGAGGCAGAGTGGCCTGGCGCAGTCCATGACTCCAGAATCTTTCGTGCCAGTAGAATTTACCAGAGACTCTCTCTAGGTAAGCCACCCCATTTTATTTTTTTAAGCACCTTAAACATCAAGAGTACAGTACTTGTAAGAATTATGTTTTGTATTTCATAGGTGAGTTCTCTGGTGTGCTCCTGGGGGACAAAGGCTATGCCTGTGAGACATTTCTGATGACTCCCCTTACAGACCCCCAAACCCCAGCACAGCAAGCTTCCAACCATGCCCATGCCAAAACCAGGGCTCGAATTGAAATGACCTTCGGCCTCCTGAAATCACGATTTCAGTGCTTGCACCACCTGAGGATCCCCCAGACAGAGTATGTGACGTGACTGTTGCCTGCACAGTGCTGCACAATATTGCCTGCCTAAGAAAAGAAAGTGCTCCCAGAGTTGCTTTGGATGTTGATTGGGACAACGCTGCAATTTTTCCAGATAACAGAAATGGTAGACTTTTTAGAGAACAATACATTGCAAATTATTTCAGCTAATTTAGTTTTGATTTAGCCCATCCCTTAATAAAGGATAATGTAGGCTATAAAACTTTTTCACGTGTAGATGCATTTTATTTGGCATCGGTAGCACGCACTGTGGTTATCTTCCCACATTCTAGTTCCACTTAGCTGGATCAATAACTATAAAGTGTACTTGAAATTCATACAAAAAAAAGTTACAAGACCACAATGGTTTTGGAATATATTTATTTTATTATTTTGCTGTTATCACTTGTCAGCTTGGAGCATTGGAGAGAAAAAATTATGATGATTAATACATTGTGTTACAGTCATGGTTACAGTATGAACTGAAGTCACTTACAGGTGAAACTCGAAAAATTAGAATATCGTGCAAAAGTTATGATTTTGATGATTATGGCTTACAGCTTATGAAAAATCCAAATTCAAAATCTCAGAAAATTTGAATATTACATGAAATCAATAAAAAAAAGAATTTTAAATACAGAAATGTCGGCCCTCTGAAAAGTTTGATCATGTATATAGTTATATACACTAAATGTATTAGTTTCACCTTTTAATTTGAATTACTGAAATACATGAACTTTTGCACCATATTCTAATTTTTCGAGTTTCACCTGTACTTCTCTTTCTACTTTCTGGATGTCCAGTTCTATGTCACGAGGACTGCTGCGTGAGGAAACTTCAGGAGACGAAAAGCAGGTTAACAGTCTTTAATGAAACAAGGCAGAGCCGCAACGGCCGATAAACAGAAACAATCCCAAAATATTCTTGAAGGAACAGAGAAGCGCACGCGGATGTCTCGTAGGCTGGTGGTGAGTGGGCAAAGGAGAACTGATGAAGCGCAGATCCCTCACACGTCCTCTGGACCTTACTCAGGTAACCGCTCAGAACTGGTATAGATGCAGGTAGATCTCAGACAACTGGACTAGACTGAACAGAACATTCGACAAGAGAAATCATCAGCGGTACGAACATGACGGTCAACAATAATCCGACAAACTAGAGAGAAACACGAGAGACTAGAAATAGAGAGTAGCTAATGATAGAAAATAGAGAACAGGTGCGATAATGAGAGAATGAGAAACAGCTGGGGAAGATAAGTAGTAAGTGAGAGCGGACTAGAGGGAACAGAGACAGAGAATGACCAGAAGAGGGAGACAGAGACCAATAAAACACGAGAAGAGAACCAGGATCATGACAGTACCCCTCCCCTCAAAGTGCGCCCCCTGGCGCACTCAAAGAGGAAGACTGACGGGAGCGATAGAAATCGTCGATGAGCGAGCGGTCCAGGACATCCCGGGCGGGAATCCAGCTTCTCTCCTCAGGGCCATAACCCTCCCAGTCAACTAAAAACTGATGGCCACGACCACGAGGACGGACATCAAGGATCTTACGGACCCGGTAGACAGGGGAACCCTCGACACGAACCGGAGGGTTAACTGGGCGGGGGGGTGGGCGAACAACAGGCTTGAGAGAAGAGACATGAAACACGGGGTGAACACGGCGGAGATTGGATGGCAGTCTGAGTCTCATAGAGACAGGGCTAAGGACCTGAATTATGCGATAGGGTCCAATAAATTTGGGGGCCAGTTTACGAGACGGATACTGGAGAGGAAGATTGGCGGTGGAAAGCCACACCCTTTGACCAATGACATAACGGGGACTCTTGGTACGGCGTTTGTTAGCGGACCGACGAGTGATGGAGCGAGACTTTAAAAGAGCGGATCTCACAGTCTTCCAGGTTCGTTTGCAGCGTTGGATAAACCCATTAACAGATGGAACGTTAGATTCAGGACTCGAGGAAGGAAAAAGAGGGGGTTGGTACCCTAAACAGCTCTGAAAAGGAGATAATCCGGTGGCGGACGAGGGAGCGGAATTGAACGCGTACTCTGCCCACGGGAGTTGCTCAGACCAAGAGGCAGGGTTGCGGTAAGCGAGACTTCGCAGAATACGGCCAATGGTCTGATTAGCGCGTTCAGCTTGTCCATTGGTCTGGGGGTGATAACCCGAGGAAAGGCTGACCGTGGCTCCGATGAGGCGACAGAACTCTTTCCAAAACAGGGAAGCGAACTGTGGACCTCTATCGGATACGATATTCTCAGGAAGGCCATGGATCTTAAAAATGTGATCAACAACAATTTGGGCGGTCTCTTTGGCGGAGGGAAGCTTAGGAAGAGAGACGAAGCGAGCGGCTTTAGAAAATCGATCGACGACCGTAAGAATTACAGTCTTTCCACCCGAAGGAGGAAGTCCTGTAATAAAATCAAGTCCAATCTGAGCCCACGGACGTGAAGGAACGGGCAACGGTCTAAGGAGACCAGCGGGAGGTCTATTACTAACCTTGGTCTGAGCACAGACAGGACACGCCGCAATGAAACGACGGATATCACGTTCCCGAGTGGGCCACCAAAATCTTTGCGACACAGACGTAATAGTACCCCTAACCCCAGGGTGAGCAAAAAGCTTGGAGGAGTGACCCCACTGGAGAACGGCACGACGAGCGGAGGGAGGAACGAATAATGACCCTTTAGGGCAGCCACGGGGAGTTATGGCGTGAGGAAGCGCGCGCTTAACGATTCGTTCAATTCCCCAAGTAACAGCCCCTGCCACTCGTTCCTGGGGAAGGATAGACTCGACGGGTGACGTCTTGGGAGAGGAGAATTGACGAGACAGCGCGTCAGGCTTTAAATTCTTTGAACCCGGGCGGTAGGAGAGAGTGAAATCGAAACGAGTAAAGAATAGAGACCAACGAGCCTGACGAGCGTTGAGTCTCTTAGCAGATTGGATGTACTCAAGGTTTCGGTGGTCAGTCCAGACCACGAACGGAAAGGAAGACCCCTCCAGCCATTGGCGCCACTCTCCCAGGGCTAATCGGACGGCGAGAAGTTCGCGATTACCCACGTCATAGTTTCGTTCAGACGGAGAGAGACGACGAGAAAAGAAAGCGCAAGGATGGATCCTCTCGTCAGCGGAAGACTGCTGCGAGAGGATTGCTCCTACTCCTACCTCCGAAGCATCGACCTCGACAATGAAAGGCTTAGAAGTGTCAGGGGTGACGAGAACCGGCGCGGTCGTAAACAATGTCTTAGGACGATCAAAGGCGGTCTGAGCTGCGTTACTCCAGACAAAACGAGATTTGACCGAGGTTAGAGCGGTTAATGGGGCAACTACCTGACTAAAGTTCTTAATAAACCTTCGGTAGAAGTTCGCGAACCCTAAAAAACGTTGGAGCGCAATACGGGAGTCAGGTGTGGGCCAATCGGTGACCGCGCGAACCTTAGCAGGATCCATACTGATGCCCTGAGCCGAGATGACGGAGCCGAGAAAACTAACAGACGGAGCATGAAACGTGCATTTCTCAGCCTTGACGAACAATTTGTTCTCTAAAAGTCGTTGGAGGACTCGACGAACCTGCTGCACATGAACCTGTAAAGACGGAGAGAAAATCAAAATGTCATCAAGGTAGACGAAGACAAACACGTTTAGCATGTCTCGTAGAACGTCATTGACCAAAGCTTGAAATACGGCGGGGGCGTTGACCAGGCCGAACGGTAAAACCCGGTACTCAAAGTGGCCCAGCGGAGTATTAAAAGCGGTCTTCCATTCGTCACCCTCCTTGATGCGAACTAAATGATACGCGTTGCGAAGATCCAGTTTTGTGAAGTAGTTAGCGCCCTGCAAGATTTCAAAGGCTGATGACATAAGTGGCAAGGGGTAGCGGTTCTTGACAGTTATGTCATTCAAGCCTCTGTAATCGATGCAGGGGCGTAACGAGCCGTCCTTCTTCTTCACAAAAAAGAATCCTGCACCGGCTGGAGAGGAAGAAGGAACTATGGTACCAGCGTCTAAGGATTCAGAGAGATACTTCTCTAACGCCTGACGCTCCGGGACGGAGAGAGAATAAAGCCTTCCCCGGGGGGGAGTGGTTCCAGAAAGAAGCTCGATGCTGCAGTCATACGGACGATGAGGAGGAAGGGATGCCGCCCGGGATCGACTGAAGACCGCTCGCAAATCATGGTACTCCTCAGGGACTCCTAACAAATCACCTGGTTCCTCCTGAAAAACAGAGACAGAAGACACAGGAAACACAGCGGACACCAAACACTTAGCATGACACGAAAGATTCCATGACAAAATAGAATTCTTAGACCAGTTAATCTGAGGGTTATGTTCCACCAGCCACGGATGACCCAGCACCACAGGTATATTAGGGGAGTGAAACACCAGCAAAGAAATGGTCTCGCGGTGATTACCGGATACGGTGAGACTCAAGGGGGCAGTAGCGCGGTGAACCCTGGCGAGAACCCGTCTATCCAAGGCGAAAACAGTGGTGGGATCCTGAAGCTCAATAAGGGGAACGCCATGCTTAAGGGCCCAGGTCTCATCAATAAAATTTCCCTCGGAACCAGAGTCAATAAGAGCCTGACAGTCTATAGAAGAGTCGGGCCAGCGGAGATGAACAGAAAAAATAGTCCGTGAAGGAGGCGGAGGGCTTAGAGAGGATGCGCTCACCAGTAACCCTCGTTCTACTGGGGAGCTCTGTCTTTTAAAGGGCAGGAAGAGGCGAAATGGTTGTTAGCGCTGCAATAAAGACACAGACGGTTTGTAATACGGCGCTGGCGTTCAGAAGCAGAGATCCGGATTCCACCCAGCTGCATAGGCTCCTGGTCCGCTGCAGGTGCAGATGAAGAGGCACCGAAAGAAGCTGGGAAGGAAGGGAGGACCGCTGGACGTGCTCGTCGACGCAGCTCAAAACGTTCCTCCACACGTAAGGCCAAATCAATGAGAGGGTTGAGGAAGGTGGGTATTTCACGAGCCAGAACCTCATCCCTGATCTCGGCGTTTAGCCCTTCGACAAAGCGCGCTACCAGTGCGGGCTCGTTCCAGCCACAAGAAGTGGAGAGCGTGCGGAATTCCACAGAGAAGTCGGCGACAGAGCGTCTTCCCTGGCGCAGAGAGGATAACTGACGAGAAGCCTCCGATCCCCGTACCGAACGGTCGAACACTCGTAACATATCAGCCTTAAAAAGGGAATAGCTGTTGAGGCAGATGGCATCGGAATTCCAGATCGCCGTTCCCCACTCACGAGCCCGTCCCTTGAGAAGTGAGATGATGTAGGCTATGCGAGTCCGTTCTTCAGAATAAGTGTGTGGCTGAAGCGAAAACACAACTTCACATTGGGTTAAAAACGACATGCACTCGGTAGGCTCACCCGCATAGCAGGGGGGATTATTCACTCGTGGCTCAGAAGCGGAGGGACCAGAAGACCGGACCGGGTCTGTTCGGAGAAAGTGAAACTGCTGAGATAGGTCAGATATCTGGGAAGACAGGGTCTCAACAGCCTGACGAGCGGCGGCGAGTTCCTCCTCGTGTCTCCCCAGCATGGCTCCCTGGATCTCAATCGCGTTCTGAATGGGTCGTTCATCAGCTGGATCCATGTTGGTCGGATTATTCTGTCACGAGGACTGCTGCGTGAGGAAACTTCAGGAGACGAAAAGCAGGTTAACAGTCTTTAATGAAACAAGGCAGAGCCGCAACGGCCGATAAACAGAAACAATCCCAAAATATTCTTGAAGGAACAGAGAAGCGCACGCGGATGTCTCGTGGGCTGGTGGTGAGTGGGCAAAGGAGAACTGATGAAGCGCAGATCCCTCACACGTCCTCTGGACCTTACTCAGGTAACCGCTCAGAACTGGTATAGATGCAGGTAGATCTCAGACAACTGGACTAGACTGAACAGAACATTCGACAAGAGAAATCATCAGCGGTACGAACATGACGGTCAACAATAATCCGACAAACTAGAGAGAAACACGAGAGACTAGAAATAGAGAGTAGCTAATGATAGAAAATAGAGAACAGGTGCGATAATGAGAGAATGAGAAACAGCTGGGGAAGATAAGTAGTAAGTGAGAGCGGACTAGAGGGAACAGAGACAGAGAATGACCAGAAGAGGGAGACAGAGACCAATAAAACACGAGAAGAGAACCAGGATCATGACATTCTAGTTTGGCTCTAGTGGCCAGACATGTTTGTTCTTTAAGAGGAATAGATAGATACAAATGATAAAATAGATTAGATGGATCAAAATAGAGCAAATTATCTGATTATAGATTACATCAAGTCAATTAGAAACAAAACCTACATACAAATAGATAAGAGTAAAAAGATTAAACAGATTATAGACATAAAATAAACTAAATAGATCAAATAGATGCACATAGTGGGTAAGTGTTTGCAATTATTCTTCATGTTAAATGCATGTCCAATGGTCACATTTAAGGCAAAGTATACAATTATTTTTTTAAATGACAAGTAACTCCTTGAATTGTAATTATGAGGGTTTAAGTGGAGCACTGGTTATTTGGACCACTTAAGCATTCAATCGGTCCACTATTGTTTGCCAGGCATTCTCTCTTTTTTTATTACAGCAGCTGTATTGCCTTTTTTACATATTATATGTTTCACTTCTTCATACGTTTCCATAAGAAGCTGTTGCTCATTAGGCGACAAGTATGCCGCACGGGTTTTGTCCATTTTTTTCATCGGTGATTCTGTGATCGATTTCGTGATCTTTTTAAGAATGCCGCGAACGTGAATTTATCCAAACTATATAAACCTGGCTTGACATATCCTCGCGTTCTCATCCTGGCTCGGCAAACATGCAACGGATTAAGCCAGGATGCACTGATTAAACTTGGTCAAGCCGCGACTGATCTGTTATCCTGGCTTTCTTAATTCTATTTTTGTGCAATACCTCCCAGAACCCACAAACGTCTGTTATAGCTATGCATGTTTACATATCACCAGAGGGTTGTTTCATAAAAGCCGCTTAGAAAAGCGGGGATTAAAGTCCAAAACCTGACTTGAATGAGCCGAGCTAAACATCCGCGCTTAAATTGGTTCCATAACAGTAAGTTGAGGATCATGTGATCTTACTAATTTGAGTCAGGTTTAAATAGTCTAGATAATTGCGCGTGCACGCCATTGTTTAAAAGTCCTGAGAAGTCGAGCATGGGTCAATCGATTTACTGTGGGCTACCATGGCAACAATAGGAAAAGATAGAACAGCGATGTTCACAGCAACGGAACAGCGTTTGCTATTGGAAACATATGAAGAATTTAAAGATGTCATCACCAAAAAAGGCAATACAGCGGCAATAAATAAAGCAAGAGAGAAAGGTTGGCAGGAAATTGCTGATCGTCTCAATACGTAAGTAGCGGTGTAAACTATTTAAAATACTTTATCAACATGTGTGTTTTATTGTCATTATTCCTTCCTGACTAACTGATTTCCTCCTTCCTTAGGCATTGTAAGCCTAAGTACATTATAGCAGTAATGTCATGTAGAGGTACTTGTGCTACTGTAATGGTGCATTTTGGTACAAAAATATATATTTTTTTCTATCAAGATTCTGTATGCTTTATGGATCCACCAGACATCATGTTGCCTGTGAGTATGAGACCTTTTAAATCAGTCATGTAAGCTAATGAGTTTAACTGAGTTTAATCAGTGGTCACAGGGAGAAGGCCCATCAGTTGAGGAGGATAAGGAGACTGTGTCTGTATGTTCAAGGAGGCCTGAGGTACACACAGGTTCCATGCTATACTGTATTGAATATTAAAAAGTGTACTTGTGTGATAAAATGATCATAATCTGATTTCAGGATGCTGACACTGTTCTAGAGTCCTCTCAGTCTGGGACCACATGTGACAAAGTGAGTATTAAGAAATGAAAACAATGTGACAAGAGTATTCAATGAAATAACTTAAAATCTATGTTGCTACAGAACCCAGAAAACATAAAAGGAGTGTATAAACGCTACGTCCTTATACAAATGGAAGCGATTGATATCGACATCCAGTATAAAAAACGGAAGATGAGGAAGTTGGAGCTGGAAATTCAACAGCTACAGAAAAATGCAAGTAGAACTACCCTTTAAAAAACCAAACCCCCCCCCCAAAAAAAACATTACCTTTTTGATCACTTCCCACAACATTTATTTGTGTGTTTTCACCCCTAACAGGCAGATTCACTCTGAATAAAGACAAATTACATTAAATACTTTGACTTCTGTGTGTTTATTCAACTAAGGAGAAAGTTGAGGGGCCAGTGGAAAATTGTAAAGGCTACACATGGTTTAGACCATATTAAGCAAAATCATTATTTGCATATGTGTCTCATATAAGTCTGCCTGTATCGTTTTCTTCCAATACTGCTTCATTGCCCCAGTCTTCCTCTTGAACCATCATTGGTTGCCTCTCTCTCCTCAGACAAGCAATGTTATGGAGCACTACACAAGCAACTACAATGTCACATGCCCTAGGTGGAGTCCCTCTGAGGTGCTTCAGGCACTGAAACCTTGACTTTATCAGCCCAAATGCCATCTCAATACGACATCTTGTGCGTGCATGGGCAATGTTGTAGCGGTGCTGTTCCTCTGTCTGGGGCTCCTGATAGGGAGTCAAGAGGTAAGGCAGGCATGGGTATCCCTTGTCTCCCAGCAAAACTCCTGAGAATTCTCCTGCATATTCAGAATGAATGAATATATATAGATATATAATGTAGTATTTTTTTCTTCTTTTTTTTAGGACTTTTTGCGATTAAGTGATTACTAGCATACCTCTTGCTAGTTGCTGGTAGAGAGATGAGGCTCCAAAGATTCTGGAGTCATGCACAGAGCCTGGCCATTTGTCTCTACATTTGTGATGATGCAATCTGCATCACTTATCATCTAAAATAAATTAAACCTGTAGGTCACTACATTTTAATTGCAATGAACTAAACACTGGTGCTCAGCTTAGTACAGAACACTCAGTGCTAGAGCATAGCCTTCAATATCAACTCAGTGGGATCATACCTGTACATTAATGCTGTGTACTGATTTCCTATTCACAAAGTCCGCTTCATGTGGACCAGACGGACACTTATTACACACATGGGTGCAGTCCAATGCACCGATAACATTTGGGAAACCTAGGAAAATTATTTGTTTGTTTTAAATATGTCCCATGTAAAATCAACAGTCAAGAAATATTTCCATGTTTTATAGATATTTGAACTTCATAGCTATTCCATGAAAGGCATGTTTAATGGTACGAATAGCTTTGTTGCCAGGGAATGTGATGAACACATTGAGTAGTCTTTTTAAAGAAAGGTACACAGTTAGTACAGAGCGTCAAACTGATGCTTTGCTGATATTCTCTGCATCTCCAACTGTGTACAAAAATGTTCCACTGGCAAAAAAGCGAAACGCAATGCACAGTCTGTGGGACTGTGAGCGCTCTGTTGCGGCGTGTATTATTTGCAATGTATGGGTTTAGTAATCTACAAATATATGCAATCCCATCTCTTGAGAACCCATATCGCTCATACAGGTAGCTGTCATTAAAAGCCAATGGGTCTGACCTGTCTCTGAAAGTTCTCTCTCTTTGAAATGCCCTCCGCAAGACTATAGCCCCCTCATCCACCACCTCATCTATGAAAGGACACGCCATGGTTAAGTTTGGAAACGAGTTCAGCTCCCTATTTATATACTTTTAATTAATTAATTACCAAACTCATTAACCAAACTCACCAATTAAACACACAAGTTTTGAACATTTCTTAGTGTATTTATACCTTATAATTTCTTACATTTATTAGTAAAGTACATTTCCGTCTTTATTTATTTATTTAATTTTTTTTATTTATTAATAGTGGTTAAGTAAAATAAAATGACATTGAAATACCAGCAGGTGATTATAAATGGTATGCTCGTTAAGCCTGAACTCAGACTTAGCCTGACAGTTAGCCTGCCCCGGACCAGGTTAATTTGCCAGCATAAGTTGCCGGGGTAACTAAGTTTGACTTTTTTAAGTTTGATTTATGAAACCGAATCTACCAAAAATAAGCCTGACTAACCGAAATAAGCCTGGCTTATACTCTAATCTTGGTTTATGGAACAACCCTCAGGTATGTAAACGGTTGCGCTAATCTTTCAGCTAATGTTTTAATGACGTTATTAATGCTAGCGAGGAAACTGGGATAGCTAGCAACAATCGATCTGATCTAGAGAATAAAAAAAATGACAAAAGTGAACGATAACATAAAAAAACAGTTCTAAGATATATTTAACGTTTCAGTACACATTATTTAATGGTATAAAATTCTATATACATCATATAAGTTACCTTTTACCATCAGGCTGTCACTGATGTCCGTTGACTGTCTGTCACGGACTGGTCCGTTACAATTTGAACCATCGATGGGCGAACGTATTTAACCCAACAGTTAGGTTATAACTAAAAATAACCCAACGGCATAGCCAAATAACCTAACACATTTTAAGATAACCCAATATAATGACCCAACTTACATACACCAATGGTTGGGTTAAAAAAATAACCCATCGTTGTTTAGTGTGTACACGTGTATTTACATACTAGGCTCACTAATATTTATTACATTATTAATTTAATACTTAAAACATGTCAAAACATAATTATTGTGTTTATACTCCAATAAAAAAAAATCTAATTGAAAACGAGTATTTTATTTATTAAAATAAGGTCCTGAATAAAAATAAATATTTAACCCAACTGGTATTTAACCCAATGCATTGGGTTAAAATAACACACAGTTGGGAAGGTGCTATACCACTCCATAGTTGGGTTATTCGTTGGGTTATTTTTAACCCAACATTTTTAAGTGAGCAGTGTTCTCTAAGCTACCCAGACAGCATGTAACCATTGAAACAATGTTGAGTCAGTGTTGATGCGTCAACGCTGATTACATTGAAATGACGTTAGAAAGTGATGTTGCTTTAGCATCACTCTTGCACCCTCAGTTAATATTGAAATAATTTTGAGAATTCAACCAAAAATCAATGGTAATAGTATTGATTCAACATTACAAAGTGATATTTTATCAACATCACTTTTGCAACCTCAGTTAATATTGAAATAATGTTTAGATTTCAACCAAAAATCAACGGTAATAGTATTGATTTAATATTACAAAGTGATGTTGTTTCAACGTCACTTTTGCACCATTGGTTAATATTGAAATAATGTTCAGATTTCAATTACAAATCAATGGTGTTAATATTGCTTCAACATTACAAAGTGATGTTGTTTCAACATCACTTTTGCACCCTCAGATAATGTAGAAACTATGTTGAACAAAAAATAAATGGTAATGATACCATATTATTTTTGTTAATTTCAATATTGATTCAGCAGCAGTGATGTAGAATCAAGCATAGTGTAATGTTGATTCAATATATTGAATCAACATTACACTATGATTGATTCTACATCACTGCTGCTGAATCAATATTGAAATTAACAAAAATAATCAATGGTAATATTGTTGAATCAACGTTATACTATGATGTTGAATCTACATCACTGCTGTTGAATCAGCTTTGAAATTAACAAAAATAATCAATGGTAATATTGTTGAATCAACGGTACACTATGATGTTGAATCAAATCACTGCTGCTAAATTAACACTGAAATGAACAAAAATAATCTTTGGTAATATGGTTTGATCAATGTAACAATGTGATGCTGATTGTTACATTTAGTTGAAACACAGAAAATACAACTGAAAAGGAATGTCAAACAATGTTGCCATCCGATGTACCAAGTTAATGTTGAAACATCAACATTTCAAATACACTTCAATGGTGTGTCAACAAATTCCGGCGAAAACCTTTTAAAATATAAATGACACCTTTCCAGCAGTTGAGTCAATTTATTTTATTCAATCAATCAATGAAAAAAATATATTAAAAGATTATTCTTTAAAAAAGAAAGGGGGAGAAATAGGACAAAAGCATTTCAACCTTTAAAAATAAAATTGGCTTTAGAAGTCTGATGCCATAACTACAGGTGGTCCAACGGTTCAGGTTTTAAAAAATATGTCTTGCATCAGACTACTGCCTCTTTTCCTTTGGGTTCTCTGCAATCTGAAAAAGAAAGCATGATGTTACTCAAGAACGAGTCAATTCAGTTGTCATACATACAGTCACATTCAAGAATGTTAATATAGTAAACACAATAAGATCCACAATTTTTTTTTTAAGTTGCTGAACACAAAATATTCTAACTACGATTATAGTATCGTTAAATTCTGTTTATTTAATTTATTTTTCTAAAATCTATTAATGCTTCAATATCAAAAGAAAGTACTATGGCAGGGGTGTCCGATTTTATCTCCAGCCCTAATTAAACACACGCGAGGCAGCTAATCAAGGTCATTAGGATCAATGAAAACCAACCCAGGCTCATGGGAAATACGTTACTCTGCCTACATTTTTGCAAAACCTGAAATACGTACCTCCAGGTACGTTTCCCTGCACTTTTCGAGTGAAAAGTCCACTAGAGGCGCTAAGTGGTATCATTTTTTCTCCGTTCCAGATGGTTAAATAAAGTTTATAAAAACAATAATATGAGTAATGTTCAGACTTCTCCGTAGGCCTATACACTCATTTTAATATAAATTAGGAATTATTTCCACGCTTTTGAGGTGCCACACAGCCCAGTCTCACGGCAGTTCGTGATATGGTCACGTCATTTAATCTACTGGTTCGTGATACTGACACGTTTATTTCATTATTTTCGTGATATCAGCATTTTTATTTAGCCTATTTATTTTTTTAGTAATGTAATTGCACGATTCTTTCTGCCAGGCGTGCTGCAGCAGAGAAAGCAGTTTAATCGGCATTTATTCACGATATCTGATCATGTTTATATTTGTATTTATTTTAATGTTATTATTTCGGTCTTATTGCCAGGGAAGCTGGACTGTTTTGCTGTTGATTTAAAAAAAAAAAAGTATAAACGACTACGCGAATTTTATCAGTAGGAAATCGCGTTGAAGGAGTCTCCTTCCGAACACATCGCGATATTTGGCATCAGTTCATGTGTCCCAGATGTTGGTAAGTAGTCGAAAATACACTGTACTAATAATGCGTGATATAATGTATATTCTGATGGTCGAAATGAATCAGATTAGCTCATGTTCAGTCACTGCATTATCTGTCATCTCCACGGAGGCTTTGCGTTTCATTGCTTTCTAATTCAGAACAGGGTGATTAAACACTGTCACGTGACGTGCTACAGGCCTAGACCTTCTATCAGTTACTCATATTCATATTAGGTTTAAAGTAAGTTAGTACAATTAGTTCCAACGTGGTATTTGTAGTAGAATCACAGTAAAAACAACACTAACCTTGCTTTTACCACAGTAGCCTTAGTTTTACTGTGATATGTGTGGTAAAAGGACAGTAACCACAAAACTTACCACACTTTTACCACATTATTTGTAGTTTTAATGTGATATTTTTTGTAAATGCATATTAACCACAACACTTACCATGCTTTTACCACATTATTTGTAGTTTTAATGTGATATTTGTTGTAAATGCACAGTAACCACAACACTTACCATGCTTTTACCACATTATTTGTAGTTTTAATGTGATATTTGTTGTAAATGCACAGTAACCACAACACTTACCATGCTTTTACCACAGTAACCTTAGTTTTACTGTGATAGGTGTGGTAAAAGGACAGTAACCACAAAACTGTCCGTGCTTTTACCTCAGTATTGGTAGTTTTAAAGTGATATTTGTTGTAAATGCATATTAATCACTACACTTATCATGCTTTTAATTTCTAATAATGAAACAACAAATATTTGTAAGGTAAATCAGTAATTTTTCCATTAAATAATCCGATATATTTTATATAATGATATTTTCTTTTCTCTTTTTTTCAGCTGAAAAGACCAAAAGGGCCTTTCGGACTCAGTCAGCTCATTATTGTTTGAGAAGTAAACGGGAGACGAAAAGCTACAAAGGCAAATATTCGCAATGGTATGTATGTGTTGGTTTTAAGCCTAAATCAAACATTTTATCAATCATTTGTTGTTTCTTAAACCTTTTCTTACAAAACCCATAGCCCAATCAGTACAAACATAGTCTCAAAGTCTTAATAATTCACAAGATTTAACAAGTTGTCAAATTCGTACAATACTTGTACATAATCATGCAGCTTTTACTTCTTGTGCTGTCAATGGCTAGTGCCTCAATTCCTGTACATATTTATCTCCATATTTGTAAATCAGTTGCGCACCTTCTTGGAAAGTAGTCGGATGTCCCATACACTGTCAGAAAAGTTTATATTAATAGCATTGTATTCATTATAATTATTACAAATTGGACCCTGTCTGTTGATGTTCCAATGATACATGATGTCTCTCCACAACTCATAACCTTCCTCTGTTTGCAAGAGTGGAAAAGCTAATTTGACTTGTCACATGACATCAGATACCCGATTATTATGTCGTAATCATATCAGTTACACTGCTGATAACTGTCCCGCTTGCATGTAAATCATGTTGTTGTTTTTTTACGTTATCATGTAACATATTATGTCATGTTATCATAATCACTTTTTTAAGTTCATATGATTATTGCATGCTATTAAAGACATATTTTTATTCATAGATATGCTCACATATCAGTGAACTTATTACATAAAAATGCTTTTAATATATAATTATGCAACACTCCTTACATAAATAAATCCTAAAGTTATATATAAACTGACTACTTGCAAGTAATGTATTAAAATGACCTTCCTTTCTGTTTTGCAGGATTGTCTTTTTTAAAGCTCTACAATATCAAACTCAACAGCTCTTTTAGGAACCAACCCTCACAAGATCTACTAGTGAGTCGCAGCAAATCTTGCCGTGATCAGCCCTTCCCAGGTAAAGTTTCTATAATATTTCAATCAGTATTTACTCATCAAATGTTCTCCCCTGAATCGTATGGTAAATTAACTTAATTATAACTGTGTTAATTGTTTCAAGAACAATAGTAATTGCACATAGAGTAAGTGGAGACTTTCTTGTTTTACAGCAGAGAAGGAAGACCAGTCCTTATATCAACGCAAGCTAGTCGAATAAGTCCTTTGTTTCGGGTGAGGAAGAAACATCTGGTGCCCAAAGAAGACAGAAAGGTGCGCAAGTCCATTGGTATGTCTTGTATTCAAACAATGCTGTGTATTACATAATTTGATCTTGACAATTTTACATTGTACAGATTATCACTCGATTTGAATATGGGTTAAACTGTTTTTCTTCAGTACTTAGCTTATATTATGTGCTGCAATATTATATATATATATAATACTTCAATGTGTATATTATATAATGTACTGACTGCTGCTTTGTAAATTTAAATAAGGAACAGGCAACTCTGGCCCTTTTGCGTTCTCCTTTTTGAGGTGGAGAGTTTACCTCCAACCCTAATTGAGCACATCTGAAAATTTTAACCAAAGTCTTCAGGTTTACTTGTAGACAATAGGCAGGATGGTTCGAGGTTGGAGCTAAATCTGCAGGACAGTGGACGCTGAGGGCCAGAGTAGCCCATCACTGCTTTAAATAAAGCTACACTGTGTCATTTTTTATGTTGATTCTTTGCAAAAAAACACTTTGTTCTTTCAAAATTATATGTGCTCATTCATGTGTAATTACTTCCACCAACTAATCAAGTACTCTCGTAAGTGTAGAATCTGCCATTCAGAATACATATGAGCGAGTCGCTCGAATGGCGGCAGCCATGTTGCGCCTCCATCTTGAAAATACATTAGCCAAAGAGGGACATACCTGGAAATTCAAGCTTCGCCTTTCGAGCCTTTACTTAGTGGCACCGTGACGAATGCGAGGGGGAGATTACTCATAATAATACGGCCACAGTAGGAGTTACAACGCCCTCGGAATGGGAGGGGCTAGAAAGTAATATTCAGTTGGTAGTCTTATACAATTTCACCGCTATATGGGAGAAAATCTTACACAATGTAGCTTTAAATAACACAGAACATAAGCTGACCTGACTGTCCATTAAACAGTTTAATTTGAATTGTTTGTGTTTTTTGTTTTACTTACAGAGCAGGACTGGAGAACGCCTGACGATGAGATGTTGAGACGTCTTCCTCTGAGAAAAAGCTACACCACATCAGTAATCACATCTTCTGCTCATCAGTTGTACTGTAGGGCACAACTGAACAAACTGTTTTCACGAACAAACTGAAGAACACGAACACGATAGAGACGTACAGGGAAGAGCAAGAAACCAGTTTAGCTGTGATATTGAATTAATTTTTTCCAACACAATATAAAATCTGTTTTCTGTATCATAGGTGACTGAATAGGATTCTCTGGCACTCATTTGTGTGGCTTCAGCAGCTGTGAATGGATTAATTTGATGTTAATGTATTTTTGAAGGCTCATTGTTATTTATCTTGAATCTCATTTGTCTTTATGCTACTTTATCAACTTTATGTTGTGTCCTCAAATAAAGTGTTGTGTAATAAAGTATGGTGAATATTGTGTATTGAAAGTGGTGTTTGGGACAGAATTTTATTTGAGAAATTTGAATTTCTTATTTAGCTTAGTTCATAATTTAAAAACAACTAAATATAATTAATTACCATAATTATTTTACTTAGGACATAAACATTTTGTTGTGGTTAATGATATTTGGGACAACAATGCAGCAAAAGTTGCACATACTTGCATGTATGCCAGTTTTCAGTGAAATAAAGAGAAGGTGTGTGAATAACAAGAGGCTGCAGTGGGCTATCTTGCTACAAACACTTTAAGTATAATTGAAGATGATCCATGTTGATCATTCTAGTACATCTACTACTGCATTTAAAATGAAAGCATAGACATTACTGATGTCAGGCAAATAATCAGCAGTCAGATGGGGTGAAAAGGATATTTTGGCACTGTTTTGTTGTTTTACTGAACGGTGCATTATCCTTGTGATATAGTAATAGTTCAAAATCTAAAATCTGTGTAGACTGTACTGCCCGTCCACCCTCAGGGGCCCAGCAACGGCCCCCAGAAGAGCAAAAGAATGCACATTTCAAATGGCTGTAACTCAAAGTCCGGTTAGTGTATCAAAGAGACAATATGAAGGACAACTGCTTATGCTATGTTTACTAAATAATGTTGGGCACAGTTTTCAGACATATATGGCAAGCTGGCATAAAGGTTATTTTAAAAGTGCTCGCAGTAAAATATCAAATTGCAACCTATCCCTCATATATATCATAAAGGTTTGCACAATTAACAAATTTAGATATCCAGTTGCCCATTAAAGATATTATTTATTTAACATTTACTGTTTCATTACTAAACGTTTTAAACTACATTACCCACATATCTCTGTCATTATATCAATGGAACAGGAAGCCTTGTGCTGTAGTTCATTGAAATGTGCAGACATGCTTAGGGTTAGGGTTGGGATCTCGGTAAAAGAGAAATTTCTCACAACATAGAGACACTTTCTAGTTACCTTAAGGTATAACTAACGTAATAATAACACCAAAACATACTTTGTAACATGAAGTGCCGTTTTATATGGGTTAAAAGATAGTCCAATCACAGCGAGTTCTGCGATAAAGTCACAGCCAATAACAACCCAGCTGAACAGATGCGTCACACTTACTTGCCCAATTATGGTAAATGATGACAGATCTCTTCCAGTTCCGGCTGCAGGGATAGATTCCTTAAATATTTAATATTTGGGCTGTTAAATATGTATTGTTTCTAATTAAATTATAAAACTCACATTTAAAAACAAAAAGACTCCTTTCTGTGGTTACCATCCAAAAACGTTGGATTCATATGATCATGACACAAATTTGCTTATTTGATTAGACTGATGCATACATTTGAAAGAGAAAGCAATGGCAGGGTAGTTTGCAGTTTTTTTAATTAAAGATAATTGCATGTACTAAAGTGCTACTAACATTTACAATGTATGTATAGTATATCCAGTATATTATATAACAAAATGTAACAAAAGCATAATGAATGCACACAATTTTTAAAACAAATTCCAATATTTAATGTCAAACTGTTTAAAGACAAATGTAGTGCCAAAACTAATGCACAACAGAATAAAAATCAGATAATTGTAAACAAAACATAAAATCCAGATACAGGGGCAATCTATTATAGTGACACATACAGTTATTTAAAAAAATCGCTGATGAAGTTATATTTTTTACAAACCACAAGATGAGATTCAACTTTTTTATGTGAAAATATATTTGTTTCTTCCCTTTAAATAACAAATAGGTGAAAACTTAAGCACAACATTTTACATTCTCAACTTTAATTCTATATCCTTGTGATTATTGGTCACTTTTATTGTAACTAAATGAAAGGAAACCTAAAATAGTTAATTATTATAAATGTCAGCAAGAAAATGCTTCTATAAAATACATTCACAGGTAGGCCTGTATTACAATTACATTAAACAGGTAGTCATACAATGATAACATAGATGTAGTTATAGTGGATAAATAGTGACCACTGTAATCGAAGGTTTAATGAAGTCCATCTAAATGTAAAGGTAACAAACTCACAGAATAATGTCCAGTTGTCAAGTGTCATTTCTGTAATACTCTTTCAGCACCAAACAGAACTCCATGAATATTGCTTGTTTTAAAAGGTTTTCCTGAACACTCTCACTATCTTCAATTGTTCGGACAAACACCTGCTATATACACTTGCCGAAATATACATTTGACTATTGTCATGAAGTCGCTGCATGACTAGAACTAATGGATGTCAATGAATATGTCCTTTACCAAAACTTAAATAATGGTTCTGCATATATCAGAGATCATAAGAGTGGGACTCCACATAAAGACTTTCAGAAACTGTGACAGAAAAAAAGGGAGCACCTCGCTGGACACATCCTACGCATGCCCAAACTACACCACCCAAAAACAGTTATGAAGTGGACACCACTAGGAGGATGCAGGAGACAGGGAAGACCAAGGAAGACATGGAGACAGATGTTTCATGAAGACCAGAAGAATGTCAGTGTCCCATGGGAAGATGAGGAGAACTGGTCCACGGATCGAATACGTTGGAGGACACTTGTTGCCCAATGTGCCCAGCACAGGACTTGATGATGATGTTGTGAGTTTATCCATAACTGTGGGATATTTTTCTGTAAGGAGTATTGCATAATTAAATGTTAAATGCATTTATGTAATAAGCTCACTGATATGTGGTCATTTCTACGAAAACAAGTATGTCTTTAATAGCAAGCAATAATCATATAAACTTATTTAAAAAAAAAACATGATTTACATGCAAGCGGGACAGTTATCAGCAGTGTAACTGATCTGATTACGACATAATAATCGAGTATCTGATGTCATGTGACAAGTCAGATTAGCTTTTGCACTCTTGCAAACAGAGGAAGGTTATGAGTTGTGGAGAGACATCATGTATCATTGGAACATCAACAGACAGGGTCCAATTTGTAATAATTTTAATGAATACAATGCAATTAATATAAACTTTTCTGACAGTGTATGGGACATCCGACTACTTTCCAAGAAGGTGCGCAACTGATTTACAAATATGGAGATAAATATGTACAGGAATTGAGGCACTAGCCATTGACAGCACAAGAAGTAAAAGCTGCATGATTATGTACAAGTATTGTACGAATTTGACAACTTGTTAAATCTTGTGAATTATTAAGACTTTGAGACTATGTTTGTACTGATTGGGCTATGGGTTTTGTAAGAAAAGGTTTAAGAAACAACAAATAATAAATAAAATAAATAAAAATAAATAATAGATAAAATGTTTGATTTAGGGTTAAAACCAACACATACATACCATTGCGAATATTTGCCTTTGTAGCTTTTCGTCTCCCGTTTACTTCTCCTCAAACAATAATGAGCTGACTGAGTCCGAAAGGCCCTTTTGGTCTTTTCAGCTGAAAAAAAAAGAAAAAAGAAAATATCATTATGTAAAATATATTGGATTATTTAATGGAAAAATTACTGATTTACCTTACAAATATTTCTTGTTACATTATTTGGCATTAAAAGCATGATAAGTGTTGTGATTAATATGAATTTACAACAAATATCACTTTAAAACTACCAATACTGAGGTAAAAGCACGGACAGTTTTGTGGTTACTGTCCTTTTACCACACCTATCACAGTAAAACTAAGGTTACTGTGGTAAAAGCATGGTAAGTGTTGTGGTTACTGTGAATTTACAACGAATATCACATCAAAACTACAAATAATGTGGTAAAAGCATGGTAAGTGTTGTGGTTAATATGCATTTACAACAAATATCACATTAAAACTACAAATAATGTGGTAAAAGCATGGTAAGTGTTGTGTGCATTTACAACAAATATCACATTAAAACTACAAATAATGTGGTAAAAGCATGGTAAGTGTTGTGGTTAATATGCATTTACAAAAAATATCACATTAAAACTACAAATAATGTGGTAAAAGCATGGTAAGTGTTGTGGTTAATATGCATTTACAAAAAATATCACATTAAAACTACAAATAATGTGGTAAAAGTGTGGTAAGTTTTGTGGTTACTGTCCTTTTACCACATCTATCACAGTAAAACTAAGGCTACTGTGGTAAAAGCAAGGTAAGTGTTGTTTTTACTGTGATTCTACTACAAATACCACTTTGGAACTAATTGTACTAACTTACTTTAAACCTAATATGAATATGATTAACTGATAGAAGGTCTAGTCCTGTAGCACGTCACGTGACAGATAGTGTTTAATCACCCTGTTTTGAATTAGAAAGCAATGAAACGCAAAGCCTCCGTGGAGATGACAGATAATGCAGTGACTGAACATGAGCTAATCTGATTCATTTCGACCATCAGAATATACATTATATCACGCATTATTAGTACAGTGTATTTTCGACTACTTACCAACATCTGGGACACATGAACTGATGCCAAATATCGCGATGTGTTCGGAAGGAGACTCCTTCAACGCGATTTCCTACTGATAAAATTCGTGTAGTCGTTTATACTTTTTTTTTTAAATCAATAAACAGCAAAGCAGTCCAGCGTCCCTGGCAATAAGACCGAAATAATAACATTAAAATAAATACATAAACATGATAAGATATCGTGAATAAATGTCGATTAAACAGCTGCCCGACTGGCAGAAATAATCGTGCATTACATTAGTAAACAAATAAATATATTAAATAAATAAATAAAAATGCTGATATCACGAAAATAACGAAATAAACGTGTCCGTATCACGAACCAGTAGATTAAATGACGTGACCATATCACGAACTGCCGTGAGACTGGGCTGTGTGGCACCTCAGAAGCGTGGGAAAAAATCCTAATTTATATTAAAATGAGTGTATAGGCCTACTGAGAAGTCTGTACATTACTCATATTATTGTTTTTATAAACTTTATTTAACCATCTGGAACGGAGAAAAAATGATACCACTTAGCGCCTCTAGTGGACTTTTCACCCGAAAAGTGCAGGGAAACGTACCTGGAGGTACGTATTTTAGGTTTTGCAAAAATGTAGGCAGAGTAACGTATTTCCCATGAGCCTGGGTTGATGAAAACTTCCAGGCAGGTGCTGGAGCTAAACTCTTCATGAAAAGGAACACGCACCTCTGAGCTATAGCCATTAACTACATCTCAGTTAATTTTCTGTGAAACTACTTGGCATTCAAGTAACAAGTTTATCTTGTAGAATAAAAGAGCTTAGGTTTTTTTCAATGAATATTTCTTTAAAGTAACACCAGGTAACTTTTGCTCTCGGGGTCCCCCTACAGTTGGGAAACAGTATTGTCCTCTACTACTGTCGTAAACTCTGTCATCGTGCATTTGTTGACAACCAAGATAGCCCTGAACACTGTAGGAGGAGGTCACATGCAGGTGTTCTGCTTGCGTCGCGTGTGAAATGTCTTCATCCCAGGTACAGTGGCATATATTTCAGCATGTCATATGAATATAATTTCATGGGTTTTATTTTTTTTCTAACGATAAATGATCATGATGATCACGTTTACAAGCCAGTGTCATTATAGTAGCCTAGTCTATTGGTTACCGTTTTACTGAATCTATATGATACTTCAATGCAATGTTTGAGTGGTAGATAATAACCATGTATCGGTAATATTATAATATCAAGCTACATTAAATAAATCTGCAAATTTTACAAATCGATTTGCATTATAGCTTGAGGCAAGACAAATAATCATTACCTGATTCATGAAGATTTATTTTTATTTTTATTTTTTTATTGACATTTTTGTATAACAATAACAAAAGGACATTCATAGATTAATCTTACAAACAAACCTGAGCTTACATACAAATATTACAACACAATATACATATCATTCTCATCAGTAGGCTAAGTAAATTAAAGAAAAAGGTAAAATAACAAAAATAATAATACAAAAAAAAAAGTAGGGGAGTAGGAAGTTTTTCAAATTATAAAACCAAAATCTTCCAATAAGGAGTACAAATACACTGCTTTAGGGCTTTTCATCCTTTTCACTGTCTCCAAATATATACTAAATTCCTCCTTAAAAACCAATAACCGTGGAGGGATTTTGAAAAATTTACATTTATGTATATAAAATTTCAACTGCAGCAACAAATTATTAGTTACAAAAGATACCTTTTTATCCTCAATTACTAGTCCAAACTTAACAAGTTCCCATGACAGTATCAGCCTTACAGGTATTCTTTGTTGCAACCAGCTCAATGCATCCTTCCAGAATTTGTTCACCAAAATGCACTGAAAAAACAAGTGTTCAACCGTTTCTATCTCTACCTTGCATATTTGACATAAATTTGAGTCCCCAACATTAAATCTTACTCTTAAAAATTCTTTTGTTGGATATATATGATTCAGAATTTTAAAGTGCACCTCTTTACATTTAGGATTAACAGGAAATGAAAGAAAATTAGTCCTAATTTTACACACTTCTTTCTTCTTATAACGACGAAAAATATAATTTCTCAATACCGGTCCTGGGAAACATTGATGTATTAAACAGACTCTTAAGAATTTGTTAGAACAATTTCTGTCAACAAAGCTTACATTTCCAATACTGAGTTCTTGTAGTTTAGGTATTATCATTGAATATTTCAAATGTTCACTTACTAATTTAAACATTGGTAATGGAATATTCTTAATAATTTTTTCATATATTTTAGAGGAGCAGCTTAAATTGTATTTACCACAAAAAGTAGCATGACTCAGTACATTTCCAGCATTGTCCATTACATGTGTTAGTGACCATATGCCTTTCTGCCACCACTCATCAATAAACAAAGATTTTCTGTTCACAGTTATACATCTGTTGTTCCAGATTGACATATTATGAGGGCTAAAATGATGCTTGAAAATCAATTTCCAGTATAATAATACTTGTTGATGGAAAGCAGAAAGTTTTACAGGGAGTTTGGAAAGTTCGAAGTCACATTGCAGCAGAAAACTTATGCCACCACATTTATTGAATACGATAGAAGGAATCTCAAACCAGAAAGAGGACTTATCATTAATGAAAGACTGCAACCATCTAAGTTTAATGACCCCATTCATAATATCAAAGTCAATCGTTTTAAGACCACCTTCTTCATAATCTTTAATCATATCGCTTTTACGTATATAATGACACTTCATTTTCCATATAAAATCAAAGTTTAATTTGTTAACTGCCTTTATCTTTTTTGCAGAAACAGCTAAAGAGAAACAAGGATAGATTAATCTAGAAAGATTCTCTACTTTTGTCAACAAAATTCTTCCAAAAATCGTTATGTCTCTCTGCAGCCAAGTATTCATTATTGATTTACAATTTTCCAAAGATTTATCAACATTTAAATGTTCTAAATTGTCCAACCTCTTAGATAACCAGATACCTAAATATTTGACTTCATTTTTAACTGGGATATTGTATAATGTTAAATTAGGATGATCATGAATGGCCAATAACTCACATTTTGACATATTTAGCATTAGACCTGAAGCTTCTGAAAAAAACTTGATTGACTGAAGTGCAAGGAGTATTTGCTGTTCATTTCTTAAAAAAAGAGTAGTGTCGTCAGCAAATTGACTGACAATAAAATTATTACCTTCAAGATCAATGCCAGATATAGTTCCCATTTTGAGTAAGATAGACAACACTTCTGCTACCATTATAAATAATAAAGGTGAGCACCCACATCCTTGCCTGATGCCTCTTCTAATCTCGAATCTTGGACATGTGCCTTGGGTAAGAGCTACAGAACTGTTTATGTCTTTATAAAGCATCCCAACAATACTAATAAATTTAGGACCAAAACCAAAGTGTTTAAGAGTTTGAAAAATAAAAGAATGCTCCACCATGTCAAAGGCCTTATAGAAATCTAAAAATAAAATGAAACCATCTTCTTCAATTAGATGACCATATTCAATCAAATCAAAAACTAATCTGATATTATTATGCATTGACCTATCCTTTAAGAATCCTGATTGGGTAACACTAATAATTTGTGATATTCCTGTTTTTAATCTAGAAGCCAGTGCTTTAGTAAAGAGTTTGTAATCTGTATTTAGTAGTGTTATGGGGCGTAAATTATCTAATATCCTCTTATCTTTTCCTGGCTTCGGTAACAAAATTATAAGCCCTTGTTTCATAGTTGGCAATAATTCATTATTATTTATACAATCTTGCAAGGCTTCGAAAAATATATATTTTAGGTCATCCCAAAAAAATTTATAAAAATCTGTGGTTAACCCATCAGGACCCGGTGATTTACCCGGTTTACTCTGTTTAATAGCCGCATCAAGCTCTTGTATGGTTATGTCTGATTCACAAAGTTCTTTAAATACAATATCAATAGACGGTATATTATTTTTTATCATCTGAAAAAAATAATTAGAATTAACAGAGGAAAAAGAAGAGGAATACAATTTAGTAAAATTTAAACACCTCTTTTACTATTAAGTTATGATTTAATTGTTCTACTTGGTCCACAATTAAACTATTAATCGAATTTTTCACTTGTCGTCTTTTCTCCAAATTAATGAAGTAAGAGCTATTTTTTCCCCCCCTCTTCCAGTCACTTAGCTCTGGATCTCACATATGCCCCTTTTGCCTTTTTAATGTAGAATTCGTCTAGAATGGAATGAAGCTTAATAAGTTTTTCTTTATCTTCATCTGACATGTTAGGTTGACAACAGCATTTATTAATCTCTTGAATTAACTGGATTTCATTTTCACGTTTCTTTTTCATCAGATTTTTGCTAAAGTACATTGAATATTCTCTTAATTTATGTTTTAAATATTCCCATTTAATACCATTTGGCATCTTTTTTACTTTAAATTCAGCAATAATTTTTTAAATATATGTACAAAAGTCAATATGATTCAGCAAGTCTGCATTGAATTTCCAATAGCCTCTAGTATTATAAGATTTATTTCTTTGTTCTAAGATTAAGTTGATCACACAATGATCTGTTAAGGGGGCACCTGAAATATTGCATTTAGTCACATGACTTGAAAGAGTATCAGATCCGAGCCAATAATCAATTCTCGACCTTGAAGTGGCATTCGGTTTGAACCACGAAAAGTGTCTGGCAGTGGGGTTTAAATTTCTCCAAATATCAATTAATACATTGGATAAGCAGAAATTTTGAATTATACTGTTAACATGAGAAACATCAAATTTAGAAGGTTGTCTATCCATATATTCATCTGGTGTTATGTTGAAATCGCCACCGATTAAAATAAAATCTGTTGGGTAAGTGTTTTTTATGTCATTTATGACATTTGTTATGGTCACATTTTAACGCGAACATGAACGATTAACCAGAACTATGAAATGAATACAAAAAATAAAAACTTGAAACAAAAACAACGATGTAGACTATATACGTGTAGAGTTTGTGGGATATAAAACAAACCAAAGTCCCATTCCTTATCACTCCACCTCACCTCACATCAAAGAGAAACGGTCAATACCCTTTTTACGAAATACGTTTACCCTCGATATATCCAAATGGACCTCTAAACCCAGCTGCCTTGCCTTCCTTTCTGGCTTGTTCAATTCTTGGCCATAATTCACGTCTCAATAGTCTATCTTCTTTCGTCAGGTCTTCGGCAAAACGGATGCCAGCTTCTTTGCACACAGATGACGACTTGGTTCTCTTCCATACTTCGTCCCGCACCAATCTGCGGGTAAAGAGAATGATCACCTCTCTCGAACGTCCAGTCTCATTCCTTCCCACCCGATGCACGACATCCACAGCCTCCCCCATGGTCGAAGCAAACTCAGGCGTTATTTTGCCCAGAAGTTGAATCACATCCTCTCTTATGCGCTCGTTTGAGTTCTCCTTGAGACCTTTTATGCGAAGACACCATCTTCTCTTGTATCTTTCCTCTTCCAACACACGAATTTTCAGATCATTGTTGACTTCGGACAGATTCTCAATCTGCTTCTCCATCATTTTAATTTTGTCTTTGCATTCTCGTAGCTCCTGCGCATTTATTTGGACAGACTTAGCAACACTTGCAATCATCACGCTGTGCTGCTTCATTTGCGTGCTTAATTCTTCGTGCTGTGAATCTACCTTACTTCCAAGAGCTTTAATCGCATCCAGTATAGCCGAGTTGGGCACCTCATTTTCCTCACTCTCTGTTGGTTTTTTCGACTTTTTACCTTTTTGGGGTTTACTCGGTGTGGGTGGATCAGAATCAGCTCCTCTCTCCCTTTTGCTCGAACCTACAGATATTTCCATTTCGTAAACATGGTCTTCCATATCGACACCACAACTTGGGGTATGTATACTAGCAGTTGGAGGTGGTGAAGGGGGTGGATTGGAATCCACTGCTGCTTCAATGTATATGTAATGATTGATTATAATTAAGGTATTAATCAATATTTTTCCTTCTAAATATCAAATGAGTTGAATGACTTCTCTGGAGATTTTACTTTATTTATATAAGTTACCATTGTGATTACTGAAATTTTCTTTTCATGTATTCTTTAATGTCTGTATTTGATATCTGAATGCAGTGCTTGCGTATTTAACACAGCTTACAGAAATGAAATAGGGACTTGTTTTGTGTTTGAGAAAGGTCTTCAATGTGTTTAAATATATAGGGGTCATTGAAGCCAATAGTTTAAAGGACCATTTCTTTGTTAAAGCCTTTCTTTCCAGTTAGACTAAAGTTTAGCTATCTTTGAGAGAAAGAACGCATTATCTTGATGTTTTGAGAGGACTCTCCTGTTTATAGTGAGAGCCTGGCCAAATCCAACCTTGGAAAAGCTGTGTGTCGGTGTGTGTGTTAGTCTTCTTGGTTACAGGTTAAGGAACCACTGGCATTATTGGAGATTGACTGAGTTGTTGTTCTGGACATGCTGGCGCCCAGCAACCCAAATCTGCGACCTGGAAGGTCATGACGTGCCTAACTTCAGCTGCATAATCGATGGAGATATGCTTCAGTCTATCTGTATATGTGTGGAAAATTACTGTGTTTATCTATTTCATAGCCAATGAGAATCATTCATCCTGTAAGCAATGACGTAGCTTAGACCTTGGAAATCGTATAACTGCTGTGATCTTTGTAACTGTAAGCGGGGCGGCCTACGAACTCCTGTGCGAGTATTGAAGCTGACTTCTGCTGATGAAACTGCAAACTATCTTCAGTAAATATTTTCTTTAATTTTTTATAATTCTGACTCTGGGTCTTCATTCTTCATATCTGGTTCTGGGTCTTTAACTGTACACCCCTTACAGTTTGGTGGAGGATGCGGCGGGCAATCATTCCGTGGTGACATCTCTGGCAAATCAACACACAAGGTAGTAAGCTTTTATTAATTGTTAGGGCTGTCTGACTGGAAGAGATTTTGAAGGAGAGCGGGAGAGCCTTCACTCCGATGAGGCGAGTGAAGGAGTAAGTAGCCTTCACTCCGATGAGGCGAGTGAAGGAGTAAGTTGTACTGCTGAGAGGATAAGAAGTCGCTGAGAGCGTCGTTAAGGGTAACAGCAGCAGACAGCGCAAGCGAAGCGTGCTCTGTGGGGGCCCCGCTGGCAATAATGGTGTAGCACCACCCCAGCAGAGTACGTCCCTGGACGGGAGGTCCAGTGGCACCGTAAACCTGCTCAATCTCTTCCATCTCAGATAGGGGATCCCCGAATTTAGTGAATCAGGCAGTTAGGGATACTAACAAAAATAGGGTTGTTTGCCAGGGATGCATCAGGAACGATCCCGAGAGAGAAAAAAAAAAAGAAAAAAAAATTTGTGACCCAAATTGGCATAGACCAGTATATGTAACTGTGATTTTGGAGTATACTCTGCAGTTTCATCACGGAGAAGCCAAGCTGTGTTGTTCAAAGATCGCCGCCTCCATTTCTGCAATGACTTCAGGTGAGTTTGAACTGTTATTAAGATATGGCAGACAAACTGAGTAACTTGATCAGTAACCTGAACAGTCCTGAAACTAATAGTGAGACAGAAAAGAGCGAACGCTGTAAGCAGCTGTGCTCTGAAGCCCTCACTTCAGAGAAATTTGCAGAAATTATTAAGTAAATGGTTGTCTTGATAAGTTTTGCTTCTGTTTGGAAATTTAAACAACAACTTGACTGGCTACAAACAAACAAAGAAACTGAAAAATTAAAATGTTTAGCCTTGTATTGCTTACGATGATTACAAAAAGCAAGTATATTAAATTATGGGTCGAAGATCATTTCCTTGGACAAGTGTGACTAAAGTTAAACAGACACTTTGTGAAAACAACTTAGAATATTTTGCAGCTTGTGAAAATTAATGTTCTGCCAATAATAATGATGAAGATTATGATTGGGCTATTATGATTAAATCAGCCACTGGTGGACAGTAAAAGAATACAGAGAACTGCTTAATCAGTGGCTCTGTTTGCATTCCTGAATGGGACACACACTGATTCAAGGGTGTGCAGTAAGTTGGAGCCGAGAGTGTTTTAAATCCCCACCGAGAAGGTGTTTAAAATGTGATAAAATGACAACACATTTTTGGTAATAATATTGGTTTGAAAGTAGATCAGTGTTTAAATGACGACAGTGACATTTTTCGTCTGAGAAATAAGAGATAAAAAGGTCAAAAGATTGAAGTCTTAAAGTGAATCCTTTTGAAGAAAATATCTATAATAGTAATTTCTATAATAGTAATTTTTATAAGTGAATTGATGAATACAGGTTGATGTAAAATTAATGACTCCAGCAGATGTGAGTTGCAAAATATATCAAAGTAACTAAAAGGATGATTGTGTTGTAATTAAACATTTTAAAAGGTTTTAGATGATATAGAGAGACTAATCTCACAGATGATTTACAATAACTGCAAAAGTATCACAAGCAGAGAGTGCTTGCCTCGTCAAACTTATAGTGTGAATCCTAATTGGAGATTGATAAACTCCAAGAGAAAACTAAAGTCAAATATTAAACTATGGTTGAGAACTTGACAATTAAAATTGAGATTGAGAAATGTGAAACGTTATTGAGAACTAGAATAATTATTTTTTATGTAAGAACAAATAAGCAGAAGCAGTACTGGATTAACAGTTGCTAAATGCTGATTAAACAAACAGCTTGAAAAGTTGACCATGAAAGAACTAGAAGCTGATGTTTTGCTTTCAAAAGATAAGGTTGTTATTGGCTGTAATGAAACAGTTTGCTTATCTGAATCTGATGTGTGCTGTGGCTGAAACTGCCAGTGCAACAGACTCAATCTGAGTGGAAATTTGTAATGCCTAAATTTCCTGATGTGTGGGCAAAAGACAAATATAAATAATATGTTTATTTGAAACCGTATGTAATATCTGGCAAAGATGCCTTAAGCTGGGATAGAGTTAAAAGGTAGATAAAGTTAGACGTTCATGAGAGTGCAGTGTACCAGTCCCTCTCTCATTCAATGTCTCTCTCTCATTCAATGTCAGCTAAAAGCTGTTACCTGAGTCGGTGTCATAAGTGATAAGCTATTTGTAGTGACATCTTTGATTAGGTTATTTTAGGACCAGTAACTTCTTTGTCTGATCTTAGTCCCCACCATGAAACGGGGGCGGGGCCGACGGAAAAGTACACTGAATGTACGGTTGTGATCTAAATTCACTGAGTATAGTCTAAGTAGCTAGGTTGCTGCTTTTAAGATAGTTAATGGATTTAAGTGATTAAATACTGTTGTTATTAAACTGTCTCCCTGTGAACACTATTAGGCAATCGGAATGGTTCTGGTGACTCTTGAACATGCCTTTCCTAAGCTCCAGAAAACAGCTGAGTTCTGTTGAAGAAAACTGATTGTATTGGGAATGAGCGGTCACCAGTGTGTACGTGTGTACGAGTGGCTACTCAATGACGGGATGATCTTCCTGGCCAGGGGACAGCCCAACGCAGGGGGTCACGAAACATTGGGCACCTCCGGATGGAGGTGTTATTTGTGAGAAAGGTATGAGAGTTGAGCGCTGATTACTGGAGGCCACCGGGGTCAGCAGAGCATTGAGAGGTGAGATGCGCTGTGAGGTTAAAATTAACTTTACGGCAGTCTGACCCAGAAATGTGAGTTCCTCTATACCACTCACCAGAAACCGCATTGATTGTATGGCTTGTTTTTCACTGTGACAAGTGTCTGTAACTATGCCAGGGGACGACACCCTGAAGAGCAGAAAATTAGAGATAAAGAGATAACGGGAGTGGGCTTTCAGGAGCCAGCTGATTCCATGAGGTGATTGCCATTATTTGCTGCGGAGACAGTAACAAAACTTAATTATATGAGGGACATGATGTTGGTTGCCATATGGGCAAGTAAAATATATGAGTTGATTTTGAACTAATATGTCTATAACATAGTTTTAACTCCTGAAGGTCGTTAGGCATGGTGGTGGCTAAAGATGAAGACAGCTTTTGATTTAAGAAAAGTCTGGATAACAAAGGTGAATGGTCAAAGATTATTGTAATGAATTTAATATTACATTTTATATAAGTTACAGTCTTAGAAATTTATTTATAGTGAGAGAGACTGCTTGCGCGGAGGAAGGGATGGTAACTGTGTCTGTCTTTCTGTCATCGGCCTGCTAGAGCAAGCTGAAGCAAAATAATGATAATGAAACAAAACAACCCAGCTGACCTCGTTAAATTCTAATGAATAATGAACAGGCATGCTTTGAAACTGGTTAAGAGACCATGTAAAATTAGGTAGAAGCTACAGGAAAATGGGAAGTTTAAAATCTTATTTAAAATTTAAATCTTTTAGCAATAATATAAAGAAAAATGAACATTGAAAATGAACAGTTAACATATGTGTGTCTAGTATGAGTGCGTGTGATGATGACAGCACTTTATGTCTTGTATGTGTTAGTTTGGGGTACTATTATTTCCTGATTTTGAGGATATTGTGTCATTAACCTCTGGAATTAGTGTTTTATCATTACAGATGGGTTAAGTGAAATGACCAACTTTAAAAAAGTTGATAATTCTAAGTCAATCTGATGAAAAGACAATGCAGAACATGGGACGAGCTTTAATTGGAGTGGTTCTCCAGCTCTGTCTGCTATTGGTAATTATGAATGCTTTTGTCATTTATGATATTGAACTGAATTACTCTCTGGATTAGTATTTTATATAAATTGGAATTGTAAAGAAGATTGCCGTCCATTCTGGGGTAAAACTCTTGTCTAAATTCAACTGAGGGTCTAAATTTAAATAGACAACTAGGTGGGATCATAAGGATAAACGTAGGAAAAATAAAATAAAATATATATATATATATATAGACTTGACGGCAGAGAGACAAAGTGACACATTGGCTAAGTCACTATCCAAATTATCCAGAGTGAGCTCCCTCATTTTTATTGAAAGGCCGGAGGGCGAACAAAGGAGGAGTGAATATAACTTCTAAAAAGAAAAGGTTTTATTTCTCAATCCATTAAATGTATGTATGACATTAGATGTCTAAGAAAACTACAATTTAATAAAGGTAAAAAGAGAAAGCAGCTATATGGCTGTGGGCTGGGATCTGAGTAACATAATATTTTGGTTTCTGTAAAACTGTAAAGATAAGTGGAACTGAGACAAATACTGTGAGAAGTAGTTATAATGAAAAATAAAGTTGAAGTTAATGATAAGAAAACAAGAGTATTGAAGAATTAATAAAATACCATGATTTCCCTAACGAGGGAACTTTAAGTGTCACTAGGCTGACAGTGGTGAGAGACTCGGATGCAGAAGGAACTGGCATGTAGGGCAAGATGGAAGAAATATAGTAGAAAAAAAAAAAATTATGTTATGAAAATACAATTTCTGATAGAATTTATGGAAGTCAAATTAAGTTTAAATGGTATGGAAAAGTGAGTTTCAAAATAAAAATTATAAGACATTGTATGATTGACAGGGATTCAAGTGATATAAGGATAAGGAATGAACAAAAGCTTTATTAAGCAGAATGGGGAACGATCCTATATTTTAGTGGTAAAATAATGACTGAAATGATGATGTGAATTTGTTTTATTTTATTTCTATTTTTGAAACAAACAAAAAAGGGTATAAGATGTTATACAATTAAAATGGTACATGCTATGTGACTGTAAACTGAAGGATGATTTCAGTAAAGACTTAAAGTGCTTACATTGATTATTATGGGCCTTAATTATTAATATTTTATTTGTTTGTTGTTTATTTTTAGTTAGACAACCATTGTGTTTTGAACCTAAAGGGTCTATAAAAGCGGTAGTGAAAATAATGGATTAACCATCCAACTTAGTTTATTATAAAATGAATTGGAAATTATAAAAACTAGTGCATATATCCTGGTATTTATGATTAAATATGTACTTGTATTGTATCAGTTAATTTGATGATGAAACCAAATTAGCCAAGATGAATAATAGCTGTGTAAGACATGGAAAGACAGCTATGTCCAAAGGTTCTGGAGATCAATATTGTAGTATGTGGGATATTTTGTTGATATTAAGTCATTGAAGGAAAAAGATATTGTTTGTTTTATAAAAATTAACCTGACAGAGGAGCATGGGTCAGAAACCTAACATTTTGAAGCAGCCTCTTTATGGATAGACCTGATGTGGTGTTTAGGACTCCACATTGGTCTAAAACGGGGGACTGAAGGGGGTGGATTGGAATCCACTGCTGCTTCAATGTATATGTAATGATTGATTATAATTAAGGTATTAATCAATATTTTTCCTTCTAAATATCAAATGAGTTGAATGACTTCTCTGGAGATTTTACTTTATTTATATAAGTTACCATTGTGATTACTGAAATGTTCTTTTCATGTATTCTTTAATGTCTGTATTTGATATCTGAATGCAGTGCTTGCGTATTTAACACAGCTTCCAGAAATGAAATAGGGACTTGTTTTGTGTTTGAGAAAGGTCTTCAATATGTTTAAATATATAGGGGTCATTGAAGCCAATAGTTTAAGGGACCATTTCTTTGTTAAAGCCTTTCTTTCCAGTTAGACTAAAGTTTAGCTATCTTTGAGAGAAAGAACGCATTATCTTGATGTTTTGAGAGGACTCTCCTGTTTATAGTGAGAGCCTGGCCAAATCCAACCTTGGAAAAGCTGTGTGTCGGTGTGTGTGTTAGTCTTCTTGGTTACAGGTTAAGGAACCACTGGCATTATTGGAGATTGACTGAGTTGTTGTTCTGGACATGCTGGCGCCCAGCAACCCAAATCTGCGACCTGGAAGGTCAGGACGTGCCTAACTTCAGCTGCATAATCGATGGAGATATGCTTCAGTCTATCTGTATATGTGTGGAAAATTACTGTGTTTATCTATTTCATAGCCAATGAGAATCATTCATCCTGTAAGCAATGACGTAGCTTAGACCTTGGAAATCGTATAACTGCTGTGATCTTTGTAACTGTAAGCGGGGCGGCCTACGAACTCCTGTGCGAGTATTGAAGCTGACTTCTGCTGATGAAACTGCAAACTATCTTCAGTAAATATTTTCTTTAATTTTTTATAATTCTGACTCTGGGTCTTCATTCTTCATATCTGGTTCTGGGTCTTTAACTGTACACCCCTTACAGTGGAAAAAAACTTGTCAAACTAAACTAACTTGGGAAATTTTGTGAGAGCACGAAACAGCTTGACTACTCAGTCCGCCATCTTGCCGCACCACCTGATTCATGAAGATAAACGGAGGATAAGATAGCTTCCGTAACATAGTCAGTCAGACAAAAAAAAAAAAAAAACACCCCAGACTACGGGGTGTCATTGGTTGTTGCGTTAAATGTTACCCAGATACAATAGTGCTATTTTCTGATTGGCTAACAACACCAGACGAACAACACCAGAGGAGACGCGCTTGAATTCATGCCTGTTCCACAGTGAGAGCGCCGCGGCCAGAGTTTTGGGCGCTGCGGTATATTAAATATATTACAAATAGTTTTTCAGCGTGAGAAATACAATGTGTGGCGGGAGAGCGTGACAAAAGACCGAAATGAGTGACTGTCACGCTCAATGCGTGACACTTGACAGCCCTGCGATTTTAAGGAAGTGGTGGTGGAAGTGACGTATATGCCGTAAAACAGTCGAGTTTTGTAGTTCTCTTTGTTCGCCGGTTACTACCCGAAACCCGAAGTTGAAAAGTACGATTAAAAACGCTACGGACCCCGTCAGGCTATGGCAGACGTGTCATTCAACCTATTGTAAGTCGATGTACCATCACAAGAGACTTGGAAATATATTATGAAGGTTGAAAAGTTACCTGGTGTTACTTTAAAGGGATATTTTAACCCGTAATGAAAATGCTGTCATCATTTACTCACCCTCGTTTTTCCAACCCTTTATGAGTTTCTTTCTTCTGTTGAACACAAAATAAGATATTTTAAAGAATGTTGGTAACCAGAAAGCTGACGGTGGCCATTGATTTCCATAGTAGGACAAAAATACCATGGAAGTCAATGGCTACCATCAACCATCACGTCACGGTTACCAACATCCTTCACTCTATCTTTTGTGTGTAGAAGACAGACGTTCATACAGGTTTGGAACAACTTGAGGGTAAATAAATGATGACAATTTTAATTTCAGGCTGAACTATCCCTTTGAAGCTGCAGATTCACCTTATGTAGACCTTAATGTATTTAAATATCACAAAATAGCCTTGTCAGTCACTTTCTTAATAAACACCAGATGTTTATTGTCATTGGGTCTCATTCATGAAACACGATCAGAACGAATTTTTGTGTAAATCGTGTGTAAAGTGGTTCTGGCGTAAATTTTCGGATTCATTAAAATGTTCGTATTTTCCAAATGTTAGTTGGTACGCAAGAAATCTACACCTGCTCCCAGCCACGCGTAAATAGTGCGCTTAACACCCGAACGTTTTGCTCATTAATAAGGCTGCATTTTAATTCACCTTAATCGGGTACATATTTACACAGCATTTTGAAAAAATATTATATATAGTAATTACATACGGTTTTTCTTATTATGAGAGCCAGTAATAGCATCTGCGATGGTGGTCCTTCTCCAGTTTTAATACGATTTTTCCGAAGTGAACTAATTCGTTTTTTACTCTCAAGCTTAATGTCGAACCATTTTCTTCTCATTTCTGGGAATGTTCGATTAACAGATGAAACTCCATTGACTGCATCTGTAATATGCTGCCAAGCTTCCTTTTTTTTAGGACCCGATACGCCAGCCTAGGCTACGCTTGAAAATTAAATGTGGCGTTTTGAATGAACTTCTGATAATAAAACTTCAATTTCTGCATCTGAGAAATTTTTCTTTTTCATTCGCATTCATGTCATAATATGATGCCCATATTGTCAGTCGGATTGGGTCACAATGGGTCGGCGGGATTTATGGTAATTGAGAATGAACGTGCACGCGCATCCCATTTACGACTGATTGGAATTCATTAACACACACACACATTTCAGTATCACATCTGACGTTTACGAAGTATTTGTGAATCAGGAGAAGAGTTTTCGGGAAGGTCTCTTTACGCACAAATCACTCGCATATTTCCTCGTATATTTACGAATGTTTCATGAATGAGACCCATTGTGTTTCAGTGTAAACAAGCTAAACTGAATAGAAATCAGTTACATTTCTCGAATTGAATACAGATTTTGGAATATGGATGCTTACCTGATTGAGCAGTGATAAGGCTCAGGATATTATCAAGTCCCAGGTCAGGTGATTATGCTGTCGAACTAGGTGTATAATCAATGTCAGCATTATCAGGAGGGTGCTTCTCATTTTTCATTTATCTGCCTTTACTCCTACTAAAGGAGCTCTGCATGCAAGCACTGACGGATGCAAGACATGGGCTATGTTTCCAGTGTAACCTTCTTGCTCATTGTAACGGGGTTCAGATGTTATGGGAAGAAGAAGGCGGGAACAGGCAAACATTTAACATTTTTAATAATACAAATACAAAAACAAAAGAAACTGCCAGCAGCCCCTCACGGCCGACTGCTGGCAACACCGAACACAGTGCTTTAAGTGGGCCGGTACGCGCCGGTACTCAGTACCGCCACTTCCAAATATAGCTCTTGAGCCTACCGCCACCTCTCCGTGCGCCCAGAACGTGATTTTAGCGTACCGGTACGCTCATTTGCACATCTTTTTTAATCATTTGGCTGAGCTGTCGCTTTTCAGAGCGCCCTTCACAATGCACGGCACGCTTCGTAATTCGTCCCACCAAGAGCAGAGACTACATTACCCATACACCCTTGAGTTTTACAAGTGAAAAGAGAATGCTTTGCTTTTGCCGCTGTCAGTTGCTACGTTTACATGGACGCAATCGGAATGAAATCAATACATGAATGATAAATAAAGTAATCGGGTTGATGTGCGCGTTTATATGTCACAAGTTTCAAATCGGATCTGATTTTTTGACATGCGCAAACTGCACGAATATACAGAGTTTCCCGCTGTTAGCGCATAAATATTCTCCTCTATTGGTTCTTTATTTGTTTTAAAAAGCAGACGTAATATTAATTCGTCTCTGGTCATAATTTAGAGCATATTAACCGTTTTGCCGTGCTGATCACGCAGTAAAAATGCACCTCCCCGCGGCCAAAACCAGGCGTCTGTGGATGAGAATCCACAACAAGGACTGGTGGGACGTTGTCCTGCTTCACTTCACATAGCGCGAGTAAAATGAGAATTTTAGAATGACGGGAAACTTATTAATATGACACTTTATTCAACATGAAAAACAGCTCGTTCCACGCGTTACACGTCATTACGTTTATTTAACGTCATTGCACATGCGCAGTCTTTTCAGTTTCGGTTTTCAATCCGATCAAGTGTTTACATGTTCTCTCGATCGGATTACATAAGGGATAAACCACCCCTTTCAATCTGATCGAAATGTCATTCGGATCGAGCTCAATCGGATCGATTAGGGTGTTTACATGAGGGTTTTATAGTCCGATCGAGCCGTCAGTCCGATTATAAGTGTCCATGTGTAACCATGGTGTCAACTCAACGTGGTCCGGAGAGGGTGTGTGAAACGGGTAAAGAAATGAACCATAGCAAGACTCATGTTTATGTTCAACTGTTCTATGGTTATTATGTTATTATGTTTTATAATTTATTTTATGTACATTTTGTTCAAAATGTTTTAAATACCCTTTTGCACATTTTATTTATGTTCAGTCGCTCTTTCTAGCTCAAGCAAATCCACAATTAAATTATTTTTTATAAGGTTGTATGTCGACTGCTGTAGGCTATATAAACCCCTTCAATATAGTTGTTGTTACCCCAAGGGAGGAGGGGAGTCAGCAAAAAAAAAAATTAATAATAGAGTACCGGCACCTCTTTTGGGCCACTTAAAGCACTGACCGAACAGAAACAAAACATCAAATAAAACACAGGCCTGTCCTCTCTCGATCTCCTCTGTCGTTGCTCCCCCATTATGTTTCCGCTCCTCAATAAGTACATTTCTTGACGACATGTAAATTCCAGGAAATCAAGATCAACTGGTGATCTTATGAGAGCTATTTCTAATTTGGACAGCAGTCTTGAAAGAATCTGAAATCTCAGAACTTCCTAAGAACACAAAGACAAATAAGTATCAGTAAACAAGCTTTTAAAATAATACTGTTAGTCTACGTTCCATTAATGAAATTAATTACACCTTTACTTTAATTTGACCTTAACCATAAAAGGGAATATATCGAGGGAATACCAACCCCCACAAAACCCCCCCACAAAAAACATATGAGAGGCTAAGGGAAGGAGCTGTGAGTGGGCCACACTTCTGATAAAATTATTGAAATTTTGGTTCTTGCAAATGCTGAGGTCATGTGACTCTTATATCGCTATTAAGCAATAAGTAGCATGTTGTGAGCAGAGCCATATAGAGAGAGAGTTGCGACAACGGAAGTTCGAAATGCTTGGTTGTCACGTGATTCGCGTAGACCTTAGATAGTTCCAGGAAGTGCTTTGGCGCCAATTCAAATCGATGGAGTTAGAGAGCAGAACTGTGATTTTTTGGTAGTTTGTAGTCAATAAATGCGTTGGTTTGCAATATGTATATAATACATTGACATTTGGATGTAGTATGTGTATGTAGTTACAGCAATATTGTTTTTAAAAGATAAAAATCGGCTAATATTTAATGTTTATTGTGGTCAACCAGCGTTGCATGCCTTTGTTAACATATTTTCTGGCTAACTTTACCTTGGTTAAAGACCGTTTTGCAGTTGTTTTGAAGTATTTTTGTGTTCTTAAACGTATATGTTATTTAAGGGTTATCACGTAATGTTCACTATGGTTTCACAAGGACAGGAGACTTGCAGGAAACAGGTGATTGTCTTAAAAAGCCATTGCAAACAAGTAAAATGTAAAATTGCATTCATCTTAATGTTTACAATGCTTACTTATTACTATATAAATTAATACATAATATATTTAATTTTAAAACAAAACATGATTATACACACACACCTACATTATTTCCTAAGTGTCCAAGTACATCATTTTCTTAACATAATTTGTTAAATTCATGACATGCATCACTTTAATCTATAAAACCTATTTAGTTTAAATTAATTTTTAGTACATTTAGATAATAAATATTTAATGTTTTTGTAATTTAAACACTTAGAAATGTTCACAACTGAAACTTGTTTAAATACATTGTTCATGACACAAAAATATACATCAGTTTTGAAAAGATTTAAAAAAAAACATTTTTTTGTTTATTTTTCAATGACCTATATATATTTATATATAGACTTTTGCCCTGATTTAGCACAATGGGATTTATAAATGTCTAATAAACTGCACGTCAAGCATGTTATCTGCCCTTTCCTCTATGTTGTTCTTGTAGCCTGCTGTCCGACACAGAGAGCAGAAAATATGCTCGAGTCAGGAGCAATTTGAATACATTTTGAACATTTTGTGCTAATCATACTTTGTGAAAAAGTGCAGATACACCTAAGACCAACACTGGGAAGTTTAATGTTTATTAAAAATAAGGAGCAAGTAAAGTCTTGCAAAATCCCAAGGATGTGAGACTGAAGGTGAGGGTACAGCGTCAGTGCAGGAGTCTTCAGGATCCACTGAATCCCCTCTGTGCTTCTTGTGTTGAAAGAGATAAAGGAAACAAAAACGGGATAAATTATATAGTAGTTAGTATATAATACATTTATGGTGTTTATAATACCCCATTTAGCCTAGTGTGATTTGTTCTAGATCACGGCTTGCTGCCGTTTTAAGCATGGTTTTTAATCTTACTTATAAACTTTCATCTCCCTTTCCCATCAATACAAATCAGCTGAGCTGAAACATAATATAGACAGGTAATAGTCAACAGAAACACAATTAATAAAAAACTCCAACGTTTTTGCTTACTTAAATATGAAATCTAAAATAAGGATTTTTTCCCGTTATTGCACATTTGGTTTCATTCCATATTAAATGTGCAATAACGGGATTATTGCTCTCTAAATTAGTAGTTTTAGGGGACGTTATCAGGTAAAATAAAGGTCATTGGATAAAGTTAATACCGCATAACAAACCACGAACAGCCGTTCTATTAATGCATGTTTACGTTATCCTTTGTTGTGTAATAAGACGGAAAGACTTCTAAACAACATTTAATTACATATTCAAGCATGAATATGGAATGAAACCATATTAAATGTGCAATAACGGGAAAAAATCCTTATTTTAGATTTCATATTTGAGTAAGCAAAAACGTATGGTTGGAGTTTTTTATTAACTGTGTTTCTGTTGACTCATTTTATCAATTACAACTATCACACTCCCCAATGTTATATTTAACCCCTGTTTAGAAGTCTTTCCCTCTTATTACACAACAGAGGATAAACATGCATTAATAGAACGGGTTCGTGGTTTGTTATGCGGTATTAACTTTATCCAATGACCTTTATTTTACTTGATAACGTCCCCTAAAACTACTAATTTAGAGAGCAATAATCAACTAGCATGCTTTAATACATAAGTTAATTTGATTCAGATGTACTGATAATATACAATCTTATTCTTTAAACGTCTTACCTTTTCAAAGTGCATCACAAACGGTCTGTTCTGCTGTAACTCTACCGCGCTGCTGCTACTTCCGGGAACTATTGAGAGGCTCCGCGAGCCGCCATTGCAGTAAAAAAACGTTCCATTGGAGTCAATGGAGTTGTCGCAACTCTCACTCTATATGGCTCTGGTTGTGAGAAAACAACTGACATAAAGGAAAATGTTAATATCTTTAATACATTTATGAATTATTTACACTTTACACAGAGAAAAAAATGCACGTGTCTACCTATTTTTAGTTTATAACATCAAGAGTTAGCTGTGTTACCTTATCTATAAGTTACACAAGTCAATTATGTAAAAATGTCTTAAATATTTAAATAACTTACATGCAAACTTGGGTCAGCCATTTTAGAAGAATCAGGTCAAAAGACATCCTTGTATCGAAAACAAACAAACAAATAAACATGTATAAAATACATCAGTCATTTGTAAATGAACAATTTTGTGTTAATTCTACCTAAATGATACATATATTTAACAGTGTAATTTGTATACCTGTTGTTACCTATAAACACGTGTATGAATTGGAAAGAAAACTTACCTTCTTAAGGTCTGACATCCATCCTGCTTTCCTCTGGGGTCCTTCGGCCCAAATGGACCCGACGCATTTAAATAATTTTTTTAAAAAAATCATAGCTTCATCCGAATGGTCTGACATTTGGTGACTTTTTTGGTACTTGGTATATCAACACCCATACAAATTGGGGTCAGGATTTGAATAATCTAAGTGGTTGTAAAAAAAATTGTCACACTCAGGACCTTCGGGTCCAAATGGACCCGCCAAGGAAATGAATGGCAAATTGGCAAAAATGTGAAAATACCGAGTTTTTTTGTGCGTACAATCTACAAATCAGCCACGATCCAGAAAAAAAGCACACAATAGTGAAGGGGTGAATCTATAAAACATCAAGAGTGCAAAACAGACACATCCCCCCCCCCCCCACACACACACACTTTTATACATAAACAAACTAATAAATTCAGATTACATAATGTGTTTTGCATTTTTAAAATGCTCAAGTTTGTCCACCAGATGGCATCCATCTCATTTCAAAAATTGCTTTCATGAGGTCTAGGCTTGACTCTAAAATGAAATACAGCTTTAAAAAAAAAAATAAAAAAAAAATATATTTTTTAATAATTTTCTATTATATTCAATGGGGGGAAAACTGGGGGGAAATGGGTCATATTTATTGCATAAATATTAATTATAAATCATAAAATTCTCAAAACACCAAAAAAGAAAAGAAAAAATATTATAAAAAACAAGTAAAAAAAAAATGATGATTTTCTTTTAATAAATATGAATCCCACCCTTCTGGCCCATTTTGACCCGAAGGTCCTGAGTGTGACTCTGAAATGAAGGACCCCAGAGGGTTAAGTGTCTTCTTTCGGAGAGGGCCAACAACAGCCAATCGCAACAGGAGGACATCATTCACAGCATACAAGCAACCAATCAAAAGATCTTCAGAGAAGCTGCGATAGCATCTGTTAACAGGAGGGTTTGGGCGCCGCACCTGAGTGTCAAACCTGACTCGTGTGCGTAAAGATTTCAGCTGCGTGCGTGTGTTCAAATCTGCGCGAGCGTGTAAAAAAGAACTCACGCGTTTGGAACTTGTCAGGACTCGCAGCTGTTTTTTCTGCTTGCGACTTGTTAATTTGTGCGCAGAATCATACTTTTTTGTGCTCCAGTTTGGGATTTGAGAGTTCTGCATGTTTACATTTTTTTTTTTTTTGATTTTACAACTCACACTGTTGTAATTCACTTGCACTGTTTTGTCCACCATTTGGCGCCATACATACCTGAAAACACTCCCATCACATCAAAACAAGATCGGGCATTTTGCAATCTATTTTGCGGGCTAACATGGGTTTGTGAATTTGACCGGGTGAATAAAAATTGGGCTGGTTTCGGATCAGTTCGGCGGGTTTTTGTAGCCGAAAAAACGGCACTTAAGATCCTTCTTCCTGCGACCCGCTGTTCAGCAAGCAGCAGTCTCACTCACTCACTCACACACACACACACACACACACACACACACACACACACACACACACACACACACACACACACACACACACACACACACACACACACACACACACACACACACACACACACACACACACACACACAGTCACACGCACACACACACACACACACACACACACACACACACACACACACACACATACACACATACACACACACACACACACAACCACTACAGCTCTGGCTGACGTGGCCCCTAAACTCACAACAGACACTCCCTCCCACTACCTTCAGCTCACGTTACCTCACACACGCTGGCACCGCCCACCCCTCTAACACACTAGATTGCGGGGTTTTAAAACTTAGCTAGCTGACTGACACTGCCAATATGCCAAAGTGGGCAAAATATAAAAAAAGTTACAGGAAAGAGATTCAGACTTAAAGTCATGGATTGCATCGGGTGCAGAAGAAGGAAAGGCACACTGCAAATACTGCAACACTGATATCCATGCTCATTTAAAAGATCTCAAAGATCATGATCAGACAGCAATGTCCAGAAACGATGAGAACTGCGGATAGCAACGTACATTCCGTGTCACACGGCCATTAATGCTGTTGATGAACTATCTGATATACTGAAAGACCAGATACACATAACAAAATGCACTGCTGTCATTAAGTTATTGCTAGCACCTCCTTTTAGACAGGAGCTGAAAGAGGACATCGGTGACTCCCCGTTCTCACTATATTTGGACGAGACAACGGACATTACAGTGAGTAAATTGCTCTGCATATGCATAAAATATCGCTCCAAAAAACACAACCGGTTTATTAGCACTTACTTGGGTTTGGTGGAGCTCTCAAATGCTGATGCTAATGGAGTTGTAGAGGCAGTCATTCGATTTTTGCAGGAGTGTGCACTGGACATTGCTAATATGTTGGGGATACATTACTGAAACAGAGGCAACCAAATTTACAACTTATAAGATGCGTGTGCCACTCCCTGGATAATTGCCCACAAAGCGATGAAACAGCTGCCCAGCAATATAGACTATCTGATCAGGGAGATGTATAACTGGTTCTCACACTCCGCAAAGTGCCAGACCGATTATAATGCCATATACGAGACCATCAAGGTAGGGTCTCCCCTAAAGTTACTATCCCCAAGCGTCATCCGCTGGCTGGCAACAGCAGACTGCATAGACCGAATTCTTGACCAAGAAGAGGAGCTGACCTTACATTTTACATTGGCTGCTAATGCATTGTTATACCATGTGTCTCCTCAGCGAGATGTACAAAGACAAAACAAACAGTCTGTACTTGCATTTTCTACATCCGCTGCTGTTTGAAATTAAGGTTTGAATAAAAATTTCAATTGAATAAAAATTGCTGTTTGAATAAAAATTTGAAACAAGAATTTCCAGTTGGAGACTGGGGACAGCCTCACTGTATTCCGAGACCTTAACCGGCTTTACATGTCAACCATGAGACGCATGATCAAGCCTAGCATTTTCCGCATGAATAAAGAAAAACAACTCAGAGAATTGGACCTAAATTCAACCAGTGTCTATCTCTTACCTGCAGATGCTGACTTGGGGGCCACATTCAGCCAGAGGCTGGAAGCAAGCACCCTGTCCCCTGAAATGAAGCTACTGGTCCAAACACGTTGCGCAGACTTTTTGAAAGAACTCCTGATCCAATACCAAATGTGCCTGCCTGCATCCATGGAGCTGCTTGCGAAGCTGGAGCTCCTGTGTCCTGCTGCCGTGATGTCCTACAAGTGAACAGTCCCAGATTTGCCTAGGGAGTTTTTTTCTGGCTCTCTCGATTCTCTTGAGAACCAGTTAAGAAATGTTGCCTGAGCAGGGTTTTCTCCCAACTTGGCCATTGATGCATTCTGACTTGAGGTGGAATATTTTAAAGATGCTGGAGGAAACCACTGTTTCCAGGATTTAGCTTTTGTTGCTATTAAATCATTCCCCCTCCCTATTCATAGATGCCACCTACGTCACTACCAAATAGAATGCAACCATATTTACAACCGATCTCGCCCGGTATGGCCACCCAAACTGCCCATTTGAATGAGAGAGAGAGACAGAGATACCTGGAGAAAATTTTAATTTTAGGCTCCGATCCTTTTTTGTTACCCCCAGATTTCTTTTGTCCATTATCATCTGGCCCAGACTTGCCCCAATTTGCCTTCCATGATGTATATATATCTTGTGCATAATCCCTCAGTGGGGATCGCTTGAAGGCTTTCAATATGCTGAAGGCCTATCAATATGCTGCACCTGGCCACCAAGGATTTATATTTAATCATGGGAAATGTAGGTATTATAAAAAAAAATCAAATGTATGATTTTGGTGATAGTTTGCTCTGACTAGGTAGCGAGTTGTTAGCTAGCTAAGTGGCAAACAGCTGGTAGCTTACCAGCTGTTAGCCACGGCTCACGGCTAGCTGTCATTAATCTGGATTAGGCCTGTCGCAATAGTCAATAAATCAATTAATCCCACAATAAAAAAAATGAGCTCGATAATTTTTCCCGGCGCAATAATTTCCATTTGCATGCTTGTTTGTTTTCCTCATCTCTCTCTCTCTCTCTCTCTCTCTCTCTCTCTCTCTCTCTCTCTCTCTCTCTCTCTCTCTCTCTCTCTCTCTCTACCAAAGAGACTGGATGACAACTCTGTTTAAGCCATAACCGACATATTTTACGTGAAAACTTGTATGTTTATTTGTGTGTGTATTTGTCCATTCAGACATGAAACAGAGCTCAATTCATTACTCGCGCACTGTATGCACTATGGCTCCACGTTTCGGGTCGGGTGTGTGCGCACAGAAAGATGAGACATGATACAATATTGACGTGGGTGTCCAATGATCTCTTCGAATGACAGCTAACCACTTCTTTCTTCTATCTTTTTCTTTTGGTATAGAATAAAATACCAGTTTGGGGTTCCTCTTTCGGCTGTTGTTGCAGCCAACTGCACAACATATTGCAGGCATTACTGAGACCATCGGTCGCAAAGATGGCGGTGCAAAGCTACAGTGACGTCATGTGACCCGAACGAATTTCAAACGCTCCAGTTGAAAGAGCATTTTCTCAAGTCACACTGCTGAAAGATGACCTACGAAGCAAGATGGGCTTACCCCTTCTTTCAGGTTTGTTGGACGTGCGCACAGGTCTTGCGCGTAATGCCTTGACATCAGCTACATTCCGTCCGCCTGACAGTTGTTGAGGAAGTTTGACTCTAGTATATACTAGAGCTTTTGTGTTAATCAAATTATTCTTAATAACAATTGTTCAAAACATTTTCACGTACACTCCTAACTGTCTGATGGAGAATAACCTAGCTCAGGCAGTTCGACCTGTGTGTTTTTGTGGAAATCGCTTTGAACATGTTATTCAGATTAATTTTATTAACACAATATTATTGTTTGTTATTATGTTAATCAAATTATTCTAAATAACAATTATTCAAAGCGATTTTCATTACAATTCTAGGCCTATCTGCCTGTCTCAGGGAATATAGGCTATACCTTTATGGTATTAGGATTAATTGTTAAAAATCGCAAGTGTCAAACTTAAGTTTACTATTATATTTGGCGTATGAAAGTATTTTTTTGTGTAGAGATGGCCCGCCATTCATGAACGTTCTGCTTCTGCAAAGAGCGCACTGACACACCTGTTCTAAAATATGTTCAACGCGATTTTCATGAAAACTCTAGGTTTAACTCCCTGTCTCAAGGAATAGCTTAACTCTTTGGTATTAATTGTAATAAATCACAGGTGTAAAACTCAAGTTTGACTGCAATTTTATGCAGCCCTATACATATAAAAATGAACACCAGGTTGTGCCTTGTAGGTAGGGATGGGCGATATGGACTTAAAAATATATCACAATATTTTCTGGCATTTATTGCGATAACAATATCAATGACGATATAAATATAATACCATATTCACCACTGTTTTTGGCTACAAGTGATAGCTGCATGCAAAGTAAAATGTACCCTTCATCAAATAGGCTCCTATAAAATACCAATTACCATACATAAAATAATTCAAAAAACAGTAAAAATCCAAACACCATCCCTTGCAGAAATGGAAAAGTTGCATATATACGTTTCTTTCTGTAAAAGTGCAGATAATGTTTAAATAGTGCAACTAAACTGAAAAACCTCACAGATCAAATCATTTACAAGTTTGAAATGTAAAAAAACGAACAACGAATAGTTATAGCTACTAATACTACTACGAATTCTGATTCTAATAACAATATAAACCGCACTAAGGATTGATGAGCTGCTGGGTTCATGAATATTATCACGTCTGCGTTTGCACATTAGTTTCCGCTTGGTCATAAAAGCTGAATAATTCCAAATGAACTCAATTATTTTTACAGGAAAACACAACAAATAATACCATTTACATGTAGACGTCATGTAGGCTACACTTCAATTCTGCGTGGTATGTTAAACTCTCTCGCTCATTGAGTGTGTGAGAAACACTGAGCGCTCTCAGCAAAGTGACAGCAAGTCGTGCGCCTACTACGCGTCAAATACACTGTGTATTCATTGAGATGAACTGATATAGTGGGCTTTACAGATCACTTGACGGAGAGCGAAACTCTCAAGCGCTCAGTCAGTGTTCAGCGAGATGGGTGGGTGAAAATCCATCTGTTTGTACCAGTTCCAGAATCTATCTGTGTGTAGCCTACCAGTTCCAGATTGTAGAGGTAGTAATGGTGTGTTCACACCGAACGCGAATAGAGCGTCAAATACCCGTCTATCGCGTCTAGTTAGACGCTTGAACATTCACTCGAGTTCCAATTTTTTTAACTTGCGCGGAAGACGTTCGCGTCAAACGCTTCGCCCAATTTGCGTCATTCGCGACGCCCGGCGCGAATGATGCTTCTATTCGCGTCTTTGCATTGACTTTGTATGTAATCTACCCGCGCAAATAATTAAATTCACGTTCGGTGTGAACACACCATTACTTGTTTAGCGATAAACTTCCCCTCAGCTTCACGTCCGCCTTCCGCCATGGGCGTGAGCTGCGAATGGGTCCCGTTATCAACTAGGCTTTATCGTTATTATCGTGGAAAGACTAATTCTTATCGTGAGGAAAAATTTGACCGGTATATCGCACATCCCTACTTGTAGGCATATATGTGTACGTATATGCCTACAAGGCACAACCAACCTGGTGTTCATTTTATATATATATATATATATATATATATATATATATATATATATATATATATATATATATGTGTGTGTGTGTGTGTGTGTGTGTGTGTGTGTGTGTGTGTGTGTGTGTGTGTGTATTTTGTAAATTTTAAATCCCAATTTCAACCAGAAAAATCTAAAATGTATTCCCAAAATAGTGCATCCTGATATCAAGATAAACTATAGGCTGTTCACAGTTGTTTCCTTTTTTTTTACTGGGACCAGATGCCACTGAGTCCTGCTGACTTCAACATTCACATGAGTCTCTGGTAAAATGAAAAATCAAACACCTTGGTAATGACAGGTATGTACTATGTTTCAGGAATGGCACAAAGTTATGTGACTGTTCAAGTCTCTGTCTTTAGATCAATGTGTTCAATAATGTGCTTCTTTTTTGTCCTTTGTTGTGTATCTTTGGATTATGTTGTGTTGTAAATAAACCCAAACAATCAAAAAGCCACTCTTTTTTAACCCTCTGAGGCCGACTATCGCGCGGGCGCAATAGTCTCGCTTTTTTTCTTATCAGTGCAAAAGAAACTCAAAATACTCTGTTGATTTTGATCTACATATTAAGTGTTGTATGATAAGTGTCTATTTTTTGTGGATACTCACAATAAAAACAAACTGTTGTGCTTTTCGCCAAATAAAGAAAAATAAACATGTGTGTTCTGGCCTCTCTCTGTCAGTTAAGTCCATTCTGAAACGCGTCCGAAAATTAACTGTAATTCCACGAATACTTGTCATAAAGGCACGAGTTTTTTTCCATAATAAAGCTTGAACGGTCTTCTTTTAAATGAATTAATTTATATAAAAAAACAAATATTCTCAGTTTAATGTTATCTGTATGAAAAGAGAGAGATGTCAGTCTTTTTCTTTCCAGCTCATTATACCTGATTACGCGTTAATGTGCCACGCCCACAGAGAGCGCGCGGAATTCAAACGCAAATGATCTAAGGCAAGCCATTCAAACATGCCAACGCCCACCAGCTGGATTATAAAACACATTGTGTTTAGTAAGTATCTCACTACAGCTGTGTACACAGTATACATACGTTGTGAAGAATAATACTATCTAATAACCCTGGAAAATGTACCAGAAGTGCTGGTAGTTTCATTTCGAGGATCAACGGATCCAGCTGATGTAGTAAGTCATTTATTCTTAAGTGCTTTGTTCTAACCGCGATATTGAATAGTGTCTGACTGTAAACCGCAAAAAGACTGTTTAAATATGAACAGTCTGAGTCAAACTGAACAGTCAAAATATGAGTCTGTGTGTAGGCTAAATGATGAATGAACGGCACAGGCGCGCGCGTATTGTTTACTACAGTTATACAGCGCCTGTCTGTGCCGTTCATTCACTCTCGCACCTACATGAGTAAACATGTACATGAACACATCCAAACTATACAGGTCCTTCTAAAAAAATTAGCATATTGTGATAAAGTTCATTATTTTCCATAATGTAATGATACAAATTAAACTTTCATATATTTTAGATTCATTGCACACCAACTGAAATATTTCAGGTCTTTTATTGTTTTAATACTGATGATTTTGGCATACAGCTCATGAAAACCCAAAATTCCTATCTCAAAAAATTAGCATATCATGAAAAGGTTCTCTAAACGAGCTATTAACCTAATCATCTGAATCAACTAATTAACTCTAAACACCTGCAAAAGATTCCTGAGGCTTTTAAAAACTCCCAGCCTGTTTCATTACTCAAAACCGCAATCATGGGTAAGACTGCCGACCTGACTGCTGTCCAGAAGGCCATCATTGACACCCTCAAGCAAGAGGGTAAGACACAGAAAGAAATTTCTGAACAAATAGGCTGTTCCCAGAGTGCTGTATCAAGGCACCTCAGTGGGAAGTCTGTGGGAAGGAAAAAGTGTGGCAAAAAACGCTGCACAACGAGAAGAGATGACCGGACCCTGAGGAAGATTGTGGAGAAGGACCGATTCCAGACCTTGGGGGACCTGCGGAAGCAGTGGACTGAGTCTGGAGTAGAAACATCCAGAGCCACCGTGCACAGGCGTGTGCAGGAAATGGGCTACAGGTGCCGCATTCCCCAGGTCAAGCCACTTTTGAACCAGAAACAGCGGCAGAAGCGCCTGACCTGGGCTACAGAGAAGCAGCACTGGACTGTTGCTCAGTTTTGCATGTCATTCGGAAATCAAGGTGCCAGAGTCTGGAGGAAGACTGGGGAGAAGGAAATGCCAAAATGCCTGAAGTCCAGTGTCAAGTACCCACAGTCAGTGATGGTCTGGGGTGCCATGTCAGCTGCTGGTGTTGGTCCACTGTGTTTTATCAAGGGCAGGGTCAATGCAGCTAGCTATCAGGAGATTTTGGAGCACTTCATGCTTCCATCTGCTGAAAAGCTTTATGGAGATGAAGATTTCATTTTTCAGCACGACCTGGCACCTGCTCACAGTGCCAAAACCACTGGTAAATGGTTTACTGACCATGGTATTACTGTGCTCAATTGGCCTGCCAACTCTCCTGACCTGAACCCCATAGAGAATCTGTTGGATATTGTGAAGGGAAAGTTGAGAGACGCAAGACCCAACACTCTGGATGAGCTTAAGGCCGCTATCAAAGCATCCTGGGCCTCCATAACACCTCAGCAGTGCCACAGGCTGATTGCCTCCATGCCACGCCGCATTGAAGCAGTCATTTCTGCAAAAGGATTCCCGACGAAGTATTGACGATTGAGTGCATAACTGAACATAATTATTTGAAGGATGACCTTTTTTTTGCATTAAAAACACTTCTTTTATTGGTCGGATGAAATATGCTAATTTTTTGAGACAGGAATTTTGGGTTTTCATTAGCTGTATGCCAAAATCATCAGTATTAAAACAATAAAAGACATGAAATATTTCAGTTGGTGTGCAATGAATCTAAAAAATATGAAAGTTTAATTTTTATCATTACATTATGGAAAATAATGAACTTTATCACAACATGCTAATTTTTTGAGAAGGACCTGTATTGTTATCCTTCTAAGATGAGTAAAAATAGACTGATATGTTGAAATAAAATGTCTGTATAAGCAACAAACTGCAAATTAACATGCTAATATAATATCATAAACACGATATGTTACAGACTAAATATGAATGCTTAGACAAGACTTCGTGATTAGTTTTGGATAGATTATAAAGTTTTAACTGTAAAAAAGACTACTGTCACATTAAATAGGCTTTTGTTCGCCAATTTCTGCTCAAATGTTAAATATACTATAGTAGTATGGGATGTTTTGTCAAAAATAAAGTAGGTATATTGAATTATCAACTAAGATGTTATTTAGTGTTTGTTCCAATATTCAAACCAATGAATCCTTACCTTTTTTAATACGCATGATAAAATGTATACTTTTTACAAAGAAAGAATACACTTGAAATATTGTTAAAATTTGTGTTGTAATTGTAACATATATGTAATTGGTTACAATTTCTAAGTGTAATATATATATATATTTATATATAATTTCTTTTGTCTGAGGTCGCATTCTTTGGTACCCAGTGACACAGCTGTGTGAAAGGCTAATTAATATGCAGCTCACAATAGGGCTCATTATCCGGCCTTTGTATTCTCAGGTGTGAACACGCCTCCACGCATATTGCCTTTCCAAACAAAAGGTGTCTTATACAATTTAAATCAATCTATTGTTTTGTGTAAATGATTAGGCAGGATGATTTTCAGATCATTTTGAAGCAAAAATTCTAGGCAACAACACCCATTAGTCAAAAGTCTTGTGGACACATATATAGTATGTTTTTTGTGGCCTTATTTCAGACACTTTAAGTTTTAGATTTTTCAATAACCATGCATAAACAATATTCTCTCAAAAATACAAACATGTACATACATCTTGCTCATATATTATGGTAGCCCTGTTTGTGTTAAATAGAGTGTAATTACACCTTTGCAATTAATATGTTTATAAGCAACTGAAAAAAAGCACAAATGTCAGGGCATGTCAAAACATCTCAAGGAGCCCAAAAACACCTTAGACCTCAGAGGGTGAAATCTCTCCTCATTCTTTGTGCAATGCTCCTCATAATGATAGGGCATGGTAGCACCTGATAGGGCCATTATGGTAGGGTCTTTGTCTTTCTCAGGTGTGAAACACATCAATATTCATGATGGATTACGCCCTCCTAGCATAAAGCTTTCTTACACAAAACATGTCTTACAAATTTTAAATCAATATATTGTTTTATCTGAATGAGTATGCAGGATGATTTTCACCTAGTTTTGAAGCAAATATTCTAACTATTTTCTAAAGTCTTGTGAAGAAATAATCAGTATGGGTTTCATGACCTTATTTCAGTAACAATGTTGTTTTTGTTTTTTCACAAACTATGCATAAATGTCATTATCTCAAAACTACAAACTTTTACATACATGCTGCTGACATATTATTGTAGCAGAGTTTGTGCTGAATACAGTGTAATCAGACTTTAGCCATGAAAATGTCACAAGTAACAGAAATAAGCACAAATGTCAGAGCATGTTAGAACAGCTCCAGGAACCAGAAAACACTTCAGACCCCAGAGGGTTAATCGTCTCATGGCCCGTTTCTTTTGGCCGGGCATTAACGAGAACGTGCGCAGGTGGTGCACATCTTGTCGTGAATGTCAGCTGGTAAATCCGCCGGCCGCCTCAAAAGCGCCATTGCGCAGGCAATGCAGGTCCCCTTTGTAAGAATTGCGATGGACCTCATCGGGCCATTAGAACTATCCGCACGTGGACATCGGTTTGCATTAGTGATAGTGGACTATGCAACCCGATATCCCGTATCCCGATATCACGAGGCAGTAGCTTTCTGCACCATCTTGGCTAAGAGTGTTGCGGATGCACTGTTTCGTTTAATCTCCCGAGTGGGGATACCGAAAGAGATCTTCACTGACCAGGGCACGGTGTTTATGTCACATACATTACGCAAACTTAACGAGTTGTTGGGCATTAAGTTAAATCGTACTAGCATCTATCACCCACAAACAGATGGACTGGTCGAACGATTTAATCGCACATTAAAGACCATGATTCGTAAATTCGTTCACATTGACGCCAAAAATTGGGATAAATGGTTGGAACCCCTGTTGTTTGCTGTGCAGTTGGTCCCGCAAACCTCCACGGGATTTTCCCCCTTCGAACTCCTTTATGGATGTCTGCCCCGCGGCGTGCTGGACATCCTGAAGGAAACTTGGGAGGAAGGCCCTTCGGAGAGTCATAATAAAATGTAATGAAATTCAGTATGTCCTGGACCTGAGAACAAAACTCCACACCTTGGGGCGGCTCTCAATGGAGAATTTGTTACAGGCTCAGGACAGACAGACCCAGTTATACAACAGGGGAATCCGACTGAGAGAATTTTCACCAGGAGATAAAGTCCTTGTATTGCTCCCTACGTCGAGTTCAAATTGATAAGACCGCAGCTGTTGCTACTTGCCCGAGGCCCCAGACCAAAAAGGAGGTGAGACAGTTCCTGGGGCTGGCGGGATATTATCGAAGATTTGTGCCTAATTATTCGAACCTCGCCAGCCCGCTGACTGATCTCACTAAAAAGGAAGCACCAGACCCGGTCCAGTGGACGGAGCAGTGTCAGCAGGCCTTCACCCATTTAAAGGCTGCTCTATGTGTTACACTCTCCTGATTTTTCTCTCCCCTTCTTGTTGCAGACTGATGCGTCAGACTGGGGGCTGGGAACGGGTCTGTCCCAGGAGATAGAGGGTGAGGACCGGCCAATGCTGTACATTAGTTGCAAGCTCTCCAAGAGAGAGACTAAGTACAGAACCATTAAAAAAAGAATGTTTAGCCATCAGATGGGCCGTCCCCACTCTCCGCTATTATCTCCTGGGACGGGAATTCACCCTCTGTCCGGACCACGGGCCCCTCCATTGGCTCCACCGCATGAGGGATACCAACGCGCGGATCACCCGTTGGTATCTAGCTTTACAGCCTTTTAAGTTCCAAGTGGTCCACAGGAAGGGTGCACAGATGGCTGTGGCCGATTTCCTCTCCAGGAGGAGGGGAGAGGCTGCAGACCGGACGGCTCCCTGGCCTGAGTCGGGCGATGGGGGTATGTGGCAAGGGGGGCGTGGTCTAGCAAAGTCTGTGACAGGAGAGAGGATCGGGAGACAGGTGCTGCGTAAGTGGGTCAAGGGCAAATGACAAACACCTGTGTCTTGTTTCAGTGATTGGCGTGGAGAGACCGCATATAAGCGACGGGGAAACATTTTTCGGGAGAGAGACTACTGGGGTGAGCGCGCGTGTGAAGCATCACGGAGAAAGGACTGTGAAGAGAGAGAGATAGAGAGCACAAGAGAGAGAGAGAGTGCGCCGAGTGCGGGAGTGAGAGACGGCTTGAGGGAATAAACCCTTTATGGACTGAGTTGTTTTTTGCAGTGTTGTGTGCGCACCTTTTCTTTGTACTTTTATTTTGTTTTTTGGAATAAACCCCATAGTCTCCCAAGCCGACCCTCTCCTCTTTCTTCCCTAAATATTGAACTGTACTACGGTAGCATTGTGGTTTTACCAAATAAGTATTTTCATCATGTCTGGACCTTATGCAAATACGGCTGTACCCTTGATTCCAAGATAATTATCTTATGCTAAACTTGATATTAGACAAATTCGACAGGATTAGACACATATCAGAAACACTAAGCAGAAGATGGAAATAAAACAGCATGCCTCAGCTTTTGGGGAAGTAGCCACAAAAAATAAACTTGTACATTTTCAGAGTAGAGATTAATCAAATATTTGGTCTGAATAGAACAAGAATAATACGATTGAAAGAATTAATCATAGTGATAACCATCAAAGAATAATCACAATCATAAGCAATATTTTTTTTTTCCTGATACACCAGTGGGCATGGAGGGAAGCCCACCCACACTGTGTTTTTGCTGGTTCCGCTCATCTCAAAGTTTCTTGTGCCTCCACTGGTTCCCACCCAGCCTCTCTCTCCAGCCAGTTCCTCAGCCCCTCCTCTATTGGTTCCCTTCAGCCCCTTGGTTCCCTGTGTTAGAGTTAATCACTAATTAAGTGAATTTCCTGCAGGCATCCATGCAGGAGAACACAGGTCTTGTGTTCTCCTTTTGCCTGACCACACTGTGACAATTTGCTGGATGAAAAGTTTTTAATGCTGTACAGGTGTGCTTTAATTGTACGGTACCAGAGGCAAGGATATTGCTCCTGCATCTTCTGTCATCATAGTTTGGGCACCAGTAAGTTTGCAGGGATAATTTACATTTATACCCCGTCACTGACATGATTTTTATTGCCTCTAGGCCAGTATCAAAGTTTTTGTGCAGTCATGCTAACTAAGCAGTGGTTGGTGTAGAATGTGTCAGCGCCGTCTGCTTTACAAATCTAGAGACTGCGGTGTTTAGCCTCCTTGTTAGAATGCCTGCCTCCCACGCCAGAAACTTGGGTTCGAGGCACGCACAGAGCAGGCAAATAGGACCATAGGGGCTATGTAAGGCTATTATAAGAGTTTAAATTTTAGACCTGACAGGGTAGTTTTTCAAGGGAACTTATATACATGCGCGTCTCGTCATATCTGTAAATAAAGAAAAGTCGCTCCGGCTACTTTGGCGCATATATGGTGTTGGAATAGCATAGGTTAGTTGTCACAACGAGTGAGAAATGTTGAAGGAGCAGCTAATGCAGCCTTTACATGCTAGCAGAATTATCGTAAATATGAGTTTCCTAGGTAAAAATTGGACCCGAATGCCATCTTAAGTCATATTTACCACTGGGAAGCTCAGGGATCATTTTGATACCCAAGTTCAAGAGATGGGTGTGCCATAAAATTTAAACATGGTGGAGTGGAGAATGATTGCTGCAGTGACTGGTATACTTTATTAGTTCTTTTCACAACAGCTACATCGCTTTAAAAATGTCTGCAAAAACTTGCAAAAGAGTAGCCTACATTTTACATTCCAACTTTATATTAGAGTGTTTCTAATTACTGTGTACTTTAGACTACATATGTAAAAAATTGTTTGGTACAATGTGTTGTTCATGTTATATTAAAATTATCATGCCCAAAGAATCTGTAAGCCCTAGATCAGATTTAAACCCAGTGCATCATAAAAGGCAGTCTGTGTCTGTATGCACATTTTTTATATTCTTTGTAATTTTCTTTTATTTGGTCCATTCCTCGTCATACTCTTACCAGATTGTCCAGTCAAACACTGCACCTTGCACATAGTCTACTGATTTTTAAAATATAAAATTTCTGTAAAATAAGCAAATCTCTCTATCCCCTGGTTAAAATGCTAAACTGGTTATTGCAATCAGTATGGGTGCAGGGGCCCTAAGCTGGCCACTAGATGGCAGACCATCAATAAAGATTACATAGGTAGAGTGATCTTACTCAGCACCTGTCTAATTATGCATTAGCTTGTAATATTCCCACTTTCCAGCACTAGTGTCAGGTGAATGATGTCAGCTGTCTTCCATTCCTCCTCATTGCATTCTGGCCAGCTTCAATCAATTAGGATGTGGTGCTTTCGTCTGCATACATCAAGTTTGGGGTCAGATTTAAGATTTTGATTTTTTTTTAAATAATTCATTAAAACAAATGTAATTACACATTAAAAATAAAAGTTTTTTATTTTAATATAATGTAAAATGTAATTTATTCCTGTGACGGCAAAGCTGAATTTTCATCATCATCCAGTCTTCAGTGTCACACGATCCTTCAGAAATTATTCTAATATGCTGATTTGCTGTTCAAGAAACATTTAAATATTATTATTATTATTATCATCATTATAAATGTTGAAAACTGTTTTTGCTGCTTAACATTTTTGTAGAAACAATACATTTCAAACATTTGTGGTAAGATTAAAAAAGAGAGAGAAATTAATACTTTTATATCCATCAAGGATGCAATAAATTGATCAAAAGTGACAGTGAAGACATTTATAATATTACGAAAGATTTCTATTTAATAAATGCTTACATTTTTTTTAATAAATAAACGTATTCAATGCAAATAAATGCGGTTCATTTAACTTTCTATTCATCAAAGAATCCTGAAAAAGTATAACAATTTCCATAACAAAAATGTTATGGAGCAGCACAGCATGATAATAATAATAGAATGTTTCTTGAGCACCAAATCAGCTTGAATGATTTCTGAAGAATCAAGTGTGAAATAATAAAGCCATGGAGCATGGGAAATGTAGTCCAGAACCTGTAACTCCAATAGAGTGCCGAAGTTATGACGTCACTTTGTAGGCCAAAACGCGGAAGTGAGTTCCTTCTGGTTCCCTCGCTCGTCTATGGGTTTTTTGCTAAATCGCCTGAAATAAGGTCAGGGGTTAACAAAGCCTCTAAATATTTTCACGTTTTGATCTATGACACAAAACACACCATGCAGTTATAGCCTGCTTGTGGTTTTTTAAACTTTATTGTGTCTGCTTGTGGTTTTTTAAACTTTATATAGGCTTCAAAATGTATACATTTTGGATTAACTTGTAAAGATTATCTTGATAGCAAAACGTGTAAGGGTCACAACTCTTTGTTGAACACAGATCTTGTTTTTTGCGATTTTCCAAAAGTCTATGGGGAAAATTCATAGCTTTTCGATCGAGGGAACCCATGCGCTAACTTCCCAGTTGTCCTACAAAGTGACGTCATAACTTCGGCACTCGGCCTATTTCACAAAATGGCAGCGGAGACCGGAAGTAGGGTAGCGATACTGAGATGCACCTGAGACCCGCAGTGACAGCTGCTGTCAAACTAGCTAAAATGGAGTGACGCAAGTAGCTTTGCAACAGGGCGGTCATTTGAAGTCGAGAACTTTTCTCCCCCACCTTCACCTGAAGTGGAGGAGGGTGAATTGTCTATGGACACCAGCTCAAACTGCGGTCTTAACTCCCGCATCGCGATCGGCATCCGATTATTCTTATATTCAGTCATTTTGAGGTAATTTTTTTCCAGGATTATTATTACTATTACGTTCATTATATTTTGCTGCTATGTGAAAAAAATAATCAGCCAATCGCGCCGGCGCGTTTATCGACACCAGAGGATTAATTAACTTTAGCCTAATAAGAAGGAACATAAATTGTGATTAAAAATATATGCTCACTCACATCATGACGCCACTGCGGTGGTGGAGTTCATGCAGGAACAGCAGCGTTTGGCAGCGCGAGCTGTGTGGAGAAGCCCATTTCCACCTCCATTGCATTGGAGAAGCAATCCCACGTAAAATGCAGGTTGCACACTGGAGCGATAGGCGAGATTAACTACCTAGGCTACACAAAATAATCTAAATAACTATATAAATGCTATGCTAACTATATGCTAATATATATCTATCCGTTTTCAATACTCGTAATTCCAACTCCTGACTCGCTACAGTAGTTTAGTTTTGACGGAAACGGATGCTTTTATACCAGGGGCTGCCAAGGGCGTGGTGAGCTCGCACCGAGGGCGTGACAGAGGGACGTCAGAGAGTATTCTACGTCAGAGAGTACCCCTACTGCAGGAGCTTTCCGTTTAACCTGAAGAGGGCAGCACTCAGACGTTTTTACACCATATATTTGAAAATTAAAACACTTTATACCCAAATGTCAAAAAATGTACTCGAATCAATGAACAGCATTTATGAAGCTCCATTCTTACAGATAAGTAACTAAAAAAAGTTGTTTTAGTGTTTAGTTACTCTTTAAGTGTTAGTTGTCCCGGAGATTGCAGCAATGTTCCAATAGATTATGAAAAAAATTATCATTTTTTTTATGTTACGACCATGAATGAAAGTAAGAATTGTACATCTTTACAGTGCATTTGACCTAACGTTGCTAGTAGGTCTAATGATGAAATCAAGGCAAATAATTAAAAAATGGTTAGACTAAAAATATGAATGAAGTGAGTCATATTACATGTTTTTAAAAATCATGATGTTACAAAATCACATTTTACTGTCTGGGAAAAGAAAATATATTTCCCTATATGAATGATCAATATATTAAATGGTTTAACAGTATATTTGAAAATATACAAAATAATATTTTGTGTAAATTTATTACAATATATTGAATAATACATAAGGAATTGCCACTTCCCTTACGAAGGGAACTCAACGATGCGTCCATCGACGCCATGGGAACGCCCCCAGCGTGACTGCGTCTGAAGCATCTATGTCAACTAGTCCAATGGAAAGAATGAGCGTCACGGGCGGGTGACGTCATGACCAGGATATGATAAAAGCACATCCGGTGCAAACCGGCATTAGCTTCTGTTGCCTCAGCAAGCGATCTGTGTTATACTGTCTCTGTCTATTTATTGTTGTCTGTTGCAATTTATTCGGAAACGTTATGGCGAAACAAGTGTACAAGCAGTGTGTTCCTCCCTGCCCGCGTTATTTAACGGGTGGGGACACACACGAGCTTTGTGTCATTTGTTTGGGAGTGGAGCATGCGGTCTCAGCCTTCGAGGGGGCTGAGTGTCAACACTGTGAAATGCAACCGCTCCGCATGCTCCGCTCTCGCCTGTCACTCTTTGATGAAAAGAGTGGGCAGGCTCGCGATCCTCAGGGATCAGGACCCGCGTCTGCCGAGGCGGCGCGGAGAATGCATTCCTGGGGATCGCAAAAGGATCTTTCGGAGGGGTTGGAGACGGGTCCGCGGGCCTTTTCTCCTTCCTTACCCGGAAGATCCAGCGCTCTCCCCCCGGTGTCGGAAGCACGCACTGCGGTTTCTTCCGCCCGGGGAGAGAGCCCTCCATTACTTCAATGCTCTTCCTCCGAGGAGGTCGATGTAATGAGTATGGAGAGTGAAAGCACACACATGGGGGAAAGAGATTCACAATTTATTTCCCCAGCATATGATGAGCTGGTGGATGTTATGTCACGGGCTGTAGAGAAATTAAATATTGAATGGCCATCTGAGAATAAAGGCGCTCGTCCTAAAAGTAAATTAGATGAGCGCTTTTTATCTTCCACGACATTATCTCCACCACGAGGGCTTCCCTTTTTTCCCGATCTTCATAATGAAATATCGAAATCGTGGAATAAACCTTACTCTTCACGACTTTTTAGCCCTCAAGTTAACACTTATTCGAGAATAAGAGGGCTAAAAGAGTATGGTTATGAGGCGATGCCCCAGGCGGAACAGAATTTAGCCAGCTATCTTTCGCCTGGTCCCGCATCGTCCCTGAAAGCCTCGGCTTTGCCCACTAGACCGCTTAAAGCCACCTCGGTTTTAGTGGGCAAAGCTTATACGGCAGCAGGTCAAGCTGGAGCATGTCTGCACACAATGGCAGTGCTTCAGGCTTATCAAGCTGACCTGCTGGGGGATCTGGATAGTAGTGAGGGAATTTCTCATGACGATATTCGAGAACTTCGTCGGGCTACCGATCTTTCTCTCAGGGCTACTAAGGAGACCGCCAGAGCAATTGGGCGGTCTATGGCAGCCTTGGTAGCTACTGAGAGACATTTATGGTTAAATCTGTCAGAGATTAAAGAAAAAGATCGAGCTTTTTTATTAGATGCTCCGCTTGAACCTTCTGGTCTCTTCGGCGACGCAGTCCACGCGGTCGTCGAGAGATTTCAGGAGTCTAAAAAACAAGCTGACGCTTTTAAAAAGTTTATCCCTCGCCGTGTCCAGCCCCCTGGGGCTGCTGGGCGTGAGCAGCCCCAGCCGTCGAGCTCATCATATCGTGTGCATCAGAAAGAGAGTGTTGCATCTCGTGCACCTCCACGTAGAGACTGGAGACAGACGCAACCCTCTCAACCGAAGTCTTCTAAGTCGAAGCCGGATCTGAGGACCGTTCTTCAGGCGAAGAAGACTTCGGTTAAAAAAAAAAAGGTCCTGATGTTCACGCATCAGGCCTGTGAATATAGCCCCGACCGAAGTGGAGCGGTGTACACCTCATTTTACGGTGCCCGTTCCATTTCGGGGTCCTCACGAGACCGTTCTGCCAACCCTGCCACCCTCGGTGCTTCAGGGCGCAGCGGTCTCCAGCGAGTCGCTGATGCTATGCTGCGGCACAGCATCGGTTTCGCGCCCTCTGAGGGGGGCCTTAGAGCGGCCAGTTCAGGTAGTTCCTGCCATTATGTTTCAGGCTCCGGAATTGGCTGTCTCGATAACACCAGAGACCAGCCTCGAGAGGCTGGTTCCCTTAGTAAATTTTCTGGCAGCATGGAAGCTTCTGCCGAATATTTCTCATTGGGTCCTGCAGATTGTAGAGAAAGGATACAGAATCCAGTTTGGTTCTCGTCCTCCTCGTTACAACGGGGTGCTGCCCACAGTGGTGCATCCCGAGCAGGCTCTGGTAATGGAGCAAGAGGTAAAGGCCCTGTTAGCAAAGGAAGCTATAGGACAGGTGTACTCACCCGACAGAGAGTCGGGTTTTTACAGCCGTTATTTCATTGTTCCAAAAAAGGATGGGGGGTTGCGTCCCATTTTAGATCTTCGTCTGTTGAATCGTTCAGTACAGAAACTCAAGTTCAAGATGCTGACACTCAAACAGATCGCGACTCAAATCAGATCCGAGGACTGGTTTGTCACGATAGATCTGAAGGACGCCTACTTCCATATCTCCATCCTCCCTCAGCACAGGAAGTTCCTAAGGTTTTCTTTCGGCGGCAAAGAATACCAATATCGGGTTCTTCCTTTCGGTCTAGCTTTATCACCCCGCACGTTCACGAAATGCGTGGATGCAGCTCTAGCCCCTCTCAGGCTTCAGGGCATACGTATTCTGAACTACATCGACGACTGGCTGGTTCTGGCGGAATCAGAGCAGTCGGCAGTTCGGCACCGAGGTGTCGTTCTCGCTCATATGCAGATGTTGGGGTTGAGGCTCAACGCCAAGAAGAGTGTTCTTTCTCCAGTACAGAGAACCACTTTCCTTGGTGTGGTATGGGATTCAGTGACGATGCGGGCCACTCTATCGCCCGTTCGTGTAGCTGCTATCCTGACAGCCACCAAAGAGCTAAAGCTAGGCCAGTCACGCACTGTGAAACAGTTCGAGAGACTGTTGGGTCTCTTGGCGGCAGCGTCCAACGTGATTCCTTTTGGCCTGCTGTACATGAGACCTTTACAGTGGTGGCTAAGGACCAGAGGGTTCTCCCCGAGGGGAAACCCACTTCGTATGATCAAGGTCAAGCGGCGGTGCCTTCGTGCCTTAATTATATGGAGGAAACATTGGTTCTTAACCCAGGGTCCGGTATTGGGAGCTCTTTGCCATCGTGTTACGATCTCGACAGATGCTTCCCTCACCGGCTGGGGAGCGGTAATGGAAGGCCGCTCGGTTCAGGGTCTGTGGAAAAGTCATCATCTTTCGTGGCACATCAATTGCCTGGAGATGATGGCTGTCTTCAATGCGTTGAGACAGTTTCTCCCAGACCTGAGGGGCCATCATGTGCTTGTACGAACAGACAACACATCAGTGGTCTCTTATCTGAACCGTCAGGGGGGTCTGCGGTCGCGTCCGCTCTGCAAACTGGCGCACCAGATCCTCCTGTGGTCTCTGGGGAAGGTACTCTCCCTGAGGGCAGTGTATATTCCTGGGGACCAGAATGTGGGGGCAGACATCCTGTCGAGGCAGGAGCTGAGGCCAGGGGATTGGAGACTCCACCCCGAGGCGGTGGAGAAAATTTGGGAGTTTTACGGCCAAGCAGAGGTGGATCTGTTTGCGTCTCAGCACACGACGCACTGTCCACTTTGGTTCTCCCTTACTCACCCAGCCCCCCTGGGGCTGGATGCTATGGTGCAGACGTGGCCGAGGCTACGTCTGTACGCATTTCCCCCTGTTGCTCTGCTCCCAGGAGTTCTGGAACGAGTCCGCCAGTACGGAATAAGCCTACTGCTTGTAGCACCACGCTGGCCGAGTCGGATCTGGTTTGCGGACCTGATCCATCTCTTAGACGGTCCTCCCTTGGAGATCCCGATCAGGAGAGACCTTCTGTCTCAGGCCGGGGGCACAATATTTCACCCTCGGCCAGAGATTTGGAACCTGTGGGTTTGGCCTCTGAGGGGGCCCAACTCATAGAGAGTGGTCTCTCAGCTGAGGCTGCTGAGACCATCCTAAGCTCCAGAGCTCCAGCTACTAGGAAACTATATGCGCTGAAATGGAAAGTTTTTTCTGTATGGTGTCACCGACATCAGTGGGATCCGGTTAACTGTTCTGTGAACACAGTACTCGAGTTCTTGCAGGAGCGCTTTACGTCAGGTTTATGTCCTTCCACACTTAAGGTTTACGTGGCGGCCATTGCGGCTTACCACGCCCTGGTTGGGGGTACATCGTTGGGTCGAGACCCCCTGATTACACGTTTCCTTCGTGGCACACTGAGGCTGAGGCCTGCAACTCGCACTAGGGTGCCAGCTTGGGATTTGGCATTAGTACTAGAAGGCCTGTCTAGGGCTCCATTCGAGCCCTTAGATTCGGTTTCAGAGAAATTTCTTACCCTTAAGACTATCTTTCTGCTAGCTATTTCGTCCCTTAAGAGAGTTGGAGACCTTCAGGCCCTTTCGGTTTCCCCCACTTGCCTTGAGTTTGCACCGGGGATGGTCAAGGCATTCTTATATCCAAAACAGGGATACGTCCCTAAGGTGCCGACCTTGATTCCGAGGCCTATCGTGCTGCAGGCTTTCTGTCCTCCTCCTTTTACATCTGCGGACCAGGAAAGGCTGAACCTCTTGTGTCCAGTGCGAGCACTGGATACTTATGTTCATCGGACATCTTCTATGAGGAAGTCCGACCAGTTATTTATTTGCTTTGGATCACCTAAGAAGGGTCTTCCTGCTTCTAAACAGACGGTTAGCAAGTGGATAGTCGAGGCTATTTCACTTGCATACGAGTACTCTGACCATCCGTGTCCCTTGGTGGTCAGAGCTCACTCAACGAGGGGTATGGCGGCCTCTAAAGCCTTGTTATTTGGGGTTTCCCTCCAAGACGTTTGTGATGCGGCAGGCTGGTCCTCACCGCTCACATTCGTCAGGTTTTACAGTTTGGACCTGGATGCTGCCCCAGGTTCTCAGGTGCTTAGTGCTTAGTTACAACAGACTGACACTCAGGTACTTGGAATTCTGGCGCTTTGGGTATTCTCGTTCCCATGGCGTCGATGGACGCATCGTTGAGTTCCCTTCGTAAGGGAACGTCTCAGGTTACTATTGTAACCATAGTTCCCTGAGAACAGGGAACGAGACGATGCGTCACCCTGCCATACTTCCTGCATCCCTGTGATCGGCTTGCTTCGGCAATTTTCGAAGCTAATGCCGGTTTGCACCGGATGTGCTTTTATCATATCCTGGTCATGACGTCACCCGCCCGTGACGCTCATTCTTTCCATTGGACTAGTTGACATAGATGCTTCAGACGCAGTCACGCTGGGGGCGTTCCCATGGCGTCGATGGACGCATCGTCTCGTTCCCTGTTCTCAGGGAACTATGGTTACAATAGTAACCTGAGACGTTTTCATATATTTAAAAATGTGAGACTATATTTATCATAATGTATGTAATTTTATATTCAGTAATACACTTCATAATATATAGATGTATATGTGATCAGATATGGTACTCCATGTTTAATATATTGCAGATATATTTACTTAGAAGTAGTAGAAGTAGAAAGTTTTTATTGTCATTGCCCAAGAAATGAACAACGAAAATTTAGCAGCAATTCATCTAGTACACATAAATATAACTTTAAAAGGCAGGCAAGACTGTACTTCGTAAAAATAAAATAAACAATAAAGATAATAACACACAAGACAAAAATAGAACATTTTGTACACTGAAATGTAAACATTTTCCACATGGACCATATTGTGAATGTGTGTGTGTGTGTGTGTGTGCAGCATTAACACACATAGAGAAATATATAATGTAATATATTTCTTAAATTTTTATTAATTATTTAAATTATAAATGTTTCATCTTTTCAAAGTAGTTATTAAAAACACAAGCACACCTACATGTACTAAAGTGTTTAGCCAAAGACTATCACTGTGCCAAGGAGTGCACAGCCATTACTTTCAAAATATAATTGATCAATAATCAAAATGAAATTATAGTCTTAATGATATTCGGCCAATCGTCAACCTTACATATACATTCAAATTTAAATGTGAATATGTATTTGCAATATAATGTACACAATAAAGGATAAAACTTTTTGAATATTATTTTTTTTTGTCTTCATTTATGAATATTTTATATACTAATATAGCCAAACATGGTCAATGCATATATTGCAGTATATTGACAAATATAAGCCCTAGTTTCCCATATATGGAAATGTATTATGTAGGACTAATACATCACATTATATTTTGCAGTATTTTCCAATGTATTTTTGCAGACCCTTACAGGCCCAGTTTACACCCTAAATTAACAGCAGACAACGGTTAGACCTAAATAAAGATGTGAAATATATGAAAGTATTTCTATTACTTTCTTTAGATAAAACCAACAATCCACCTCAAATGGCAGCTAATACATGTTCTTGTGCTGCTTGAAATCGTCCTGATTGCATTAATTTACCAGACAGCAGATTTTAGTACATTTTAGGAACCAAAAATGTTCCAGCTACCCTTGCTTGCACAAGCAAACAGCAGGCCTGGCAAAAGCCCCGCACCAAGGTAAAAAGAAAAAAAGGGAAAGAAATGTACAAAAAACAACTTATTCAAACAATTTTAATTTGCCAACAGTTATTAATAATACATAAAAGGGCATGACGTGCAAATCACCATTTCAACATCTGATTTCCTCCTTCACACCACAGACATGTCTTTTTGCCATCTGAGTCTGGCACAATTTAACTTCTCCCCAGTTGTTCCATGAAAACCTGCACAACACGGCTCGCGGTGTAAGATATCTACGAAGAGGACTCTCGTACACGAACGTCGTCGTCCGTGAAGTGCTTAACACACAAAAAAGTGCCCCTGTTCTCTTAGTATAGCTGTAACGATGCGGGAAGAATGAAGCGAGCAGTGAATCCAATTGCAAGCACATTTATTAATAAAACAAACAAAAGAAACTCAGACCAGGAACACAGAAAAAGCAACCATTACAACATTAACAACTCACAAAGACAGGGCTGAAACACAGGGCTTAAATACAGGGGTAAACGAGCTAAACAAGATAACAGGACGGTTAATCAGAAACACCTGGGGATACTTATAAACTAGAAAAACTACAAAGGACTACAAAACATGACACAGCACAGGAAATAAGTAAAGTTCACACAAGACAAGGGAAACACAGGACAGATATCTGCTTATTTTCATATACGCAACATCAATCGACTTCGTCCGGCTCTTTCAGTAAAGAGCACGTCAATTCTAGTCCATGCTCTAGTTACGTCCCGTCTTGATTTTTGCAACAGTCTTTATTATGGATTGCCTTCTAAGGTACTCAATAAACTTCAGTTAGTACAAAATTCGGCTGCCCGCATCATCAGCAGAACTCCCCTTGCTGAACACATTACTCCCATACTAAAACACTTGCACTGGCTCCCAGTAAAATATCGTATTGATTTCAAAATACTTCTTCTTATTTTTAAAGCACTCAATAACCTTGCTCCTTCATATTTATTGGACCTTCTTAATATCTATACTCCATCTCGGACTTTAAGATCGTCTTCTTCGCTCACTCTTGTTCTCCCTAGAACCCGCACTACTTCTATGGGGTCCCGGGCTTTTAGTTTTGCAGCTCCTTATTTATGGAACCTGCTGCCACATGATGTGCGAAACAGTGAAAATATTCATGTTTTTAAATCTCGCCTTAAGACCCATCTTTTCCGGCAGGCTTTTATGTGATTATTTTTATTTTTTATTTTTTTATTTTACTTGTATCTAAGGTTGTAATAATGAGTATTTGATTATTGTTGATTTGTTTTATTGTGTTTGTAAGGTGTCCTTGAGTGTCATGTAAGGCGCCTATAAATAAAATGTATTATTATTATTATTATTACAGACAGGAACAAGACATTAACCCACACCGTGACATAGCCCTCCCCCTATGGGCGGCTCCCGACGCCCGTAAAAAACAAACAAAAAAAAAGTTCAGGAGGGTGGTGAAGTGGAGGCAGTCTTGGGGGAGGGATGGAGGGCCAGGTCCGCGCAGGGAACAGGACCAGGGCCTTGCAATGGCGGGCATGGGCCATGGGACGTGGGCGGAGCAGGACGCGCAGGCGGCGGCCAGGGCGGAGCAGGCTGCCCAGGCGGCCAGGGCGGTGACAGTCCATCGGGCGACCAGGGCGGAGACGACCCCTCGGACGGCCAGGGCGGAGACGACCCCTCGGGTGGCCAGGGCGGTGAAGACCCCTCGGGCGGCCACGGCGGTGAAGACCCCTCGGGCGGCCACGGCGGTGAAGACCCTTCGGGCGGCCACGGCGGGGAAGACCCCTCGGGCGGCCACGGTGGAGAAGATCCTTTGGGCGGCCACGGCGGAGAAGGCCCTTGTGGCGATCCCGGCTCAAGAGCAGCAGACACTGGCTCGGGAACAGCAGACACCGGCTCCGGAACAGCAGACAACGGCTCGGGAACAGCCAACACACACACTGGCTCGGGAACAGCCAACACACACACTGGCTCGGGAACAGCCAACACACACACTGGCTCGGGAACAGACAACACACACACTGGCTCGGGAACAGACAACACACACACTGGCTCGGGAACAGACAACACACACACTGGCTCGGGAACAGACAATACACACACTGGCTCGGGAACAGACAACACACACACTGTCTCTGGAACAGACAACACACACACTGTCTCTGGAACAGACAACACACACACTGGTTTGGGAACAGACAACACACACCCTGGTTCGGGCTCAGGAACGGACAACACACACACTGGCTCGGGAACAGGAACAGTCTCTGAATAGGCCATCTTGTCCATAGACAGTGGCTCGGAGGAAGTGATGTGAACAGTCTCTGAATAGGCCATCTTGTCTGTAGACACTGGCTCGGAGGAAGTGACGTGAACAGTCTCTGACATGGCAGACGTGACGTGAACAGGCTCTGACTGGGCAGACGTGACGTGAACAGTCTCTGGATCAGCAGAAGTGACGTGAACAGTCTCTGACTGGGCAGAAGTGACGTGGACAGTCTCTAGATCTGCAGAAGTGACGAGGACAGTCTCTGGATCAGCGGGCTCTGGCGCAGGATCAACGGGCTCTGGGCTGGGCATTATCAGCAGGGCAGAGGGCTTTGTGCTGGGCAGGACCAGTGGTAACGGAAACTCTGGGCTGGACGGGACCAGCGGCGAAGGAAACTCTGGGCTGGATGGGACCAGCGGCGAAGGAAACTCTGGGCTTGACGGGACCAGCGGCGAAGGAAACTCTGGGCTGGACGGGACCAACGGCGAAAGGAACTCTGGGCTGGACGGGACCAGTGGCGAAGGAAACTCTGGGCTGGACGGGACCAGCGGCGAAGGAAACTCTGGGCTGGGTTCATGGGCTGTCGCTGATGTGTGTGCAGCCCACACACACAAAACAGCCATGGACACCACAAAGAGCGCTGTGTCTTCCAGAGCAGACTCAAGTGCGGCGTGTTCAGTCTCTGGCGGGCAGGTGATATGCTCCGGTTCTGGCGAACAGGCGACGGGCTCAGGCTCTTGCTCGAAGACTGGCTCTGGCTCTTGCTCGAAGACTGGCTCTGGCTCTTGCTCGAAGACTGGCTCTGGCTCTTGCTCGAAGACTGGCTCTGGCTCTTGCTCGAAGGCTGGCTCTGGCTCTTGCTCGAAGACTGGCTCTGGCTCTTGCTCGAAGACTGGCTCTGGCTCTTGCTCGAAGACTGGCTCTGGCTCTTGCTCGAAGACTGGCTCTGGCTCTTGCTCGAAGACTGGCTCTGGCTCTTGCTCGAAGACTGGCTCTGGCTCTTGCTCGAAGACTGGCTCTGGCTCTTGCTCGAAGACTGGCTCTGGCTCTTGCTCGAAGACTGGCTCTGGCTCTTGCTCGAAGACTGGCTCTGGCTCTTGCTCGAAGACTGGCTCTGGCTCTTGCTCGAAGACTGGCTCTGGCTCTTGCTCGAAGACTGGCTCTGGCTCTTGCTCGAAGACTGGCTCTGGCTCTTGCTCGAAGACTGGCTCTGGCTCTTGCTCGAAGACTGGCTCTGGCTCTTGCTCGAAGACAGGCTCTGGCTCTTGCTCGAAGACTGGCTCTGGCTCTTGCTCGAAGACTGGCTCAGGCTCTTCGAGCAAGACTGGCTCTGGCTCTTGCTCGAAGACTGGCTCAGGCTCTTGCTCGAAGACTGGCTCAGGCTCTTCGAGCAAGACTGGCTCTGGCTCTTGCTCGAAGACTGGCTCTGGCTCTTGCTCAAAGACTGGCTCTGTCTCTTGCTCAAAGACTGGCTCTGTCTTTTGCTCGAAGACTGGCTCTGGCTCTGGCTCGAAGACTGGCTCTGTCTCTTGCTCTAAGACTGGCTCTGGCTGGACGTGGCTGACGTGAAGCTCTGGCTGGACGTGGCTGACGTGAAGCTCTGGCTGGACGATCTCTGGCTGGACAGTCTCTGGCTGGACGGTCTTTGGCTCAGGAGCCACCGGACACGTCGTTGAGGAGGCCATTCTTCTCCTCCTCCTCCGTCTCCGGACCACCGGATTCGGGACCACCGGAACAGGGACCAGCGGTGAAGGCCTGGCGTGACACGGGATGAAGCTCTCCAAACATCTGGAGAGCGCCTCTCTCCAGCCCAGACCGGAGAGATTGGGGAGTTCCCTCGGGTTAACCTCCTTAGCCCCCAGCCGGTAACAGACTTTAATTGCCTCGTCATCCAGGGAGCAGGAGGCAGCAAGAAGAACAAATCCCCACGTATACTGGAACAGATCAAGGCTTTCCAGGGCCAAGGCCGCGATCTGTCCAGCGAACTCCCGGTCTAGCCTGTGTAGATCAGGCGAGATCCGTGCTGCTGGATTCATATTCGGTGAGTTGTTCTGTAACGATGCGGGAAGAATGAAGCGAGCAGTGAATCCAATTGCAAGCACATTTATTAATAAAACAAACAAAAGAAACTCAGACCAGGAACACAGAAAAAGCAACCATTACAACATTAACAACTCACAAAGACAGGGCTGAAACACAGGGCTTAAATACAGGGGTAAACGAGCTAAACAAGATAACAAGAGGGCGTGGTTAATCAGAAACACCTGGGGATACTTATAAACTAGAAAAACTACAAAGGACTACAAAACATGACACAGCACAGGAAATAACTAAAGTTCACACAAGACAAGGGCAGGAACAAGGACAGGACAGACAGGAACAAGACATGAACCCACACCGTGACAATAGCCCAAATCCAACGCTTTTTCAACATTTCATTGCAAGGAAATCTGTGAAATGATAAATAGGGTTGTTCCTTTTTTGAGCTGAAACCTCTTTTTTTGTTTGTTCTTCGACTGCTACCTCTAGCGCTTTCACCAGAAAAGAGTTTATCCTACTTCCGGTCTCGGTGGCCATTTTTGGTAAATAGGCCTATGAAAAAGTCTTAATGGTGAACAGGTGACCTCTGATGGTGAGTGGAGGGAAACAGCAGGCGTAGAGTACGTGACAATGTGACACTGTGAGACTAGAGTAATGATGCTGAAAAATTCACCTACCCATCACAGGAATAAACATTTTAAATTATATTAAAACAGAAAACAGGTTTTAATAATTATTTTACAATTTTAAAATAATATTTCACTGTATTACTGTTTTTTTTTACTGTAATTTGTGATTACATAAACAAGGCCTTGGTGAGCATAAGAGACTTCTTCGAAAAACATTAAACAATTGTAATGTTTCAAAACTTTACTGTAAATATATCGCCTCGCAATGCTACTGTCACAATCTCCAGTCACAATCGCTCAGTCTCTAGCACTAGGGCATAAAAAAAAAATTTTGTTTGGTTCCGGTTTCCGACCGACCCTGTCAATTTATGTGCGACCCAAATTTATTTTATGAGCTTGGTGAAGAAATAATACAAATTAAATAAATACACAAATAAAAAACTTTGAGGCGAACTATAATTTATGTTTTTGTACAGCACCGTATTTGTATAGCCTGTTGTCCTCCAGCAATGCTAACAAACGAGGCAGCCACGGGCGTTCACACATCGTTGTTGTCATGTAGATGCACTGCTGCGCTCGTGACAGGGCACATGAACTGAACGAGCAGAGATAGACAGAGAGCCCCGGTCGCTCGCACGCACTCTCTCTGCGGAGCCAGGTGAAAGTATAGGCTTCACCGTCTCAAAACTAAGCACTGTCTTGCTCTCTCTTCCTCGCACAAATTAATGAAAATAAATCCACACGATGGCAAGGTCGGAAGACTAAAGTTTATTGTGGAGCATTCGGAGATTTATTTTTTCCTGAATTCCCGCTGGGTGGGAATTGTGCTAAAATACGTTGCCTTATCTTCTCTGAAAGGCGTTCCACACATTCAGCTGACATATAGACCACACTTTAAATAAACGAAAAAACTATCCAGTGATGAAATGTTTTCTGTGATGACACAAATCTTGTGGTATGTCCTAACCACTGGGATAATAACACAACGCGCACACGTCCGATAATGACACGTCTAATTCGCGAACTAATGACTCATTTGAGACCGATTCGTTTTAATGAATGGTTAAAACAACTTTCCAACAACTGAACTCACGAGACGTCTGAATCGGTGTATAACTAATCGGAAACACTTTACAATAAGGCAACCCCGTTTGCCCCCGCGCACACATTTAAAATCAGCGTATGTGTGTGTAACATGCTGGGACACACAAGGTGGTAGAGTACATGTAGGCTATGTTGTGAAAAAATAGAGTAGCTTATCAATCGCTACTGTAAATAAAAAAAAATAAAAAAATAAAGTCCCTACCGACCGATGACCTCAACTGACAACCAACCGGAACCAAACTTTTTTTTTTTTTTACGCCCAGTCACCTTCATTTATATAGCGATTTTAACAATATAGACTGTTTCAAAGCAGCTTTACAGTGATAATAGGAAATCAAAGTAACAGATATTGTTTTGGCTTTACAGCAGCTCTAGAATAAAGTTATTGTCCAGCTAAAGTTACTTCTGATTGATTCACTTCCGTTGCAAAGATCATTAGTTGTTAGCTTAGGAGCCACTTGCACAATAACGTTCTAACAGAAAACCCTTAACGAGCTCCGGCCCGCTCATCCGGCCCGCTCATTCGAGCTCATTCCGGCCCGCTCAAACAACAGTGCCAGGTGGCTCGAGAACGTAAAACTTTAAATAGGTTCCAAGGTGCAAGCCTTTTAAAAAAAAAATGTATCTCTGCGCAAGCTTTAAAAATGCAAACCTGTGAAAACGCTGACGGCCTGCACATGTGTATTACGTGTTTAGTCTATACAGGTATGTGCGTTTGAATATATATGTGCGCAGGCCTGTAGTCTTTTTTTTACAAATTGAGCTCAACAAATTACTTAAAAGAGACTAGTTGACACTTCAGGACTGCGTTGTCGTCGTGTCCAGGCGCTGGTCCTTCATCAGGATACAGCCTGGATCTGTTCCTACAGGACCACTGGGAAAGCGTTCCCTGAACATTGAAGGAAGGGATGCTGCGGAAGCCACGTCCTACCCGAAGGGAGGTAACGTGGAGAATACCCATATGAACTGGGCGGATGAGCGGGCAGTACGACATATGGAATGTCACTGGGGTGGTTCCAGCCTATGGCAGGGGGTAGACTCGAGGGAAGACACAGGCTCGCTGTAGGGAGCCGTACCGTGGAAGAATACACATATGGGATCACCGTAGGGATCGCAACATATGGACCCAGCCTAACACAGATTCCACAAGCCTACGAGTGGTAGGCCTAACACCGGGCGTTCCGCCATGTCCGATGTCGGAGGGGTGCAGAGGAACTCAACAGGGTTCGGTTAAAGGGAACTCATCTGGAGCAGAAATGGTGCACTTATCCAGTCCAAAGGAGGAAAATGGAGCAGCAAGCCGACCCTACGAACTCGGCTCACGGTGAACTGGCTTCATGAGAAGGGAGCCCACGGAAAGCAGCGGTTCGACTATAGGTTGTCGCCCAGCCCCCAACTCTAGAAATCTGTCAGCGAAGCACCTTGTGTCAACCCCTAGGCGGGAGCACACACTCATTTAAGAGGAGCTCACAAGTGGACACGTGCATCTCGGAATCTTCACCAAAATGAAGGCAGCCACCATTCAGTGGGCCAACCTCACTTGGAAACATACCTTCCCTCTCTACTGATTTCCTTAACAGATAAGAGCTGGTCTAAGGTCCTAAGGCTTGCGTTCTGTGCACGTAACCCGTAATGAAGCGGACGGACAGAGAAAGCCAGGGCAGGGTCTGCCTCCTCCGGGGCAGCGCTTGCAGGCTCACCACCTGGTCCCACTAAGGGAGAGGTAGGAACCTTGGGCACATATCCAGGCCGGGGTCTCAGTTCGTGAGAGTAGCCGGCCTGAATTCCAGGTAGGGATGTTAACCGATGATCGTTTGACCGATGGTTGACCGTATCAACGTTAACCGATCAAAGTTGTCGGTAGTCGGTTAAAAAAAAAAAAGTGATCTCTAAATTAGGCTATTATAGACAGTGGACTAAATGCTACTACAGAAAGCCGTCTCATTACAAGATATTTTTGTGTTAAGTGAACAAATCCCTCACACTCAATTTTTCATAACTCGCCTGTTTGTACTTAATAAACCAATAAAAACATTTGCCGCGAGGTCACAGCGTTTGGGTTTGCACGCTCACAAGGTTTGCGAAAAGTAAAGGCTACAGGCTAAAACACTCGAGGTTAGAGCCAGGGCAGACGACAGGATGAAGCGTGCAAAGAAAAGTAGTGTGTGGGACCATTTCACCAAAAAGAATGACACAGAAGTAAGTTGCAACTTGTGTGATACAGTGCTTAAATACAGTAGTAGCACATTATCTATGATGTATCACCTGAAAACGCGACTTGTTCTGTACGTTATTAGAAGGCACACAGTGAGTTAGACCTGCCTTGGAAGGTGCGTCTTTTACGCATTCTTAAGGTGCCTGTTTTATCCATTGGTTTTATCGTGTTGCAGTCTATTAGGCAACATTCTGCATAAGATGGGCTTAGATTTGGAAATACATTACATGTCATTTTCTTAAATGAGCCGCGGCAATGTTTCAAATGAGCTTCTAACGCTAGAAGCCTATTTTCCTATTTGCCTTTATTTTCAACGTGTTTACCTTGTACCCAAACCATTTCGAAACAGGCGACAGAGTTGCGAAATTGCAGGCGCAGCTCGAAATAGCGTAGCATATTTTAAACTAATCGGTTAAACGGTTTCAACCATCTAATGAGGCTCGGTGGTTGGTCATGAAAATATTTAGTTTTCGTCATCCCTAATTCCAGGCACAACTTGTTGACCAAAAGTGAGCAAGTCCCTACCCTCTGGTAGAGACTAGGCGAGCAGGAGAACTGTTTAACAGAATTTTTAACTCCCTGCCTGCAGTGGCTCAGGGGCGGTCTATGAAGTGCAGTAGCACCAGAGATAAGGCCCAAGAGGATAAAGAGGGGCGCAAGGTAATTCCCTTGCACTCTCAGGAACCTGACGATCAGACTTGCTTCCCATGCTTCTGCATCATGATGTGCGTCAATAAAACAGAGGCAACATCATTTTGAGGGTAGAGGACACAGCCTACTCCAACCCATCTTGCAGGAAAGAGAGCACTGAATGACCTAATGCTCTCAGGATCTCCTCACGGAGAGAAGACTCACTCAACAAAAATTTCCACTTCTCTTTGGCGTAAGCACAACTTCCTGTTTTTAGGGGATGCTCGCAGAATTGATGGTAACTACTACATGTTCCTGCGGTAGCCACCTGAACCTCGACGTCCAGTTAGGACCGGCCTGGAATCTCTCCAGGGGTCTGAACGCAGGTGCCATCATGCCCCGTCCCTGAAATGTATTCAGGGGAAGTCAGGAGGGCTGTTGAGGGGAGCTAGGTCTGGTTGGGCCAATAAGGGGCAACTCTCAAGACCTGCTCCACTCCTGACCTAGCACAATAGGTGCAAGCGGCATGCGTGCACAACACAGGAGCACTGCTCAACACTATATGTGAAGATCACTGAGCTTCAGGAGCAACTCTGCTCAACACCTGAGTGTGATGAAATTCACTGAGCTTCAGGAGCATCTCTGCTCAACACCTGAGTGTGATAAATTTCACTGAGCTTTCAGGAGCATTTCTGCATAACATGTGAGAATGATGAAAATCACTGGACTTGAGCAGGCACCAAACGGCAATGAATCACATAGCCGTCCGCTTTCTTTAGAAGGCTCACTGGGGAATCCATTTCTGCGGAGCCCGGGGCCAGCTGAGAGCCAGTGTCTTTCCAAGGGTTGTCTGCTCAGACAGAAATGACACAACTGGCAGAGGGCCTGGTGGTATAGTTTGGCCAACTGGACCGGTTGGGAAGCATTTTTGGCTTCTACGAACCAGGCCAGGGGCCAGGGAATCACAGATGTACCCGAGGTGGGGCAGTGAGGTGGAGGACAGGGACCCGGCTCGGAAGGCCCGGAGGCGGCCCCGAAGCAGGTTCTGAGTGTGGTGCACCACACTTACCTGTCTCCACGAGACGGCCAGGGATGCGTGAGAAGGCGGATGACCGGGTCCTCGAACCGCACCCAGCTGCCATGCTGGCGAACAAGAGGGTGCATAGGGGTGCAAGGCTTTACAGGGTCACACACCGCCAGTCTTGGGACCCAGGAACAGAGGAATTTGCTCTTTCTTTGAAGTGTGGGTACTGCTTGCTCCGCTTCCTTGGGTAGCCAGTGGTGGAACAGACACACACACAAACGAAGACTCCACCCGACCCTCACCTGGGGGGAGGGAGTGCATCGGTGATCAACTCCAAGAGCATCCTCCTCCATCCCTGAGCAGCCTGCTGTCGCTTTTGCTTGCCACCTGGCTTGGCAGCACCTGAAACGGGCTGGGCGTCCCTACTGCGGCGGGCTCCATGCTGAGACCTGGCTTGAGGCTGCTGTGGAGGCCCAGCGGGAGCGGTGGCCGGGGAATGTCCTCTGTGACGAGCAGGCGGGTGAACTGCCACTGGCGTCGGGATGGAGGCAGCAGCAGGCCGCCGGGGCAGGATGTGCCGGATGGCCTCCATCTGCGCTTGGATGGCAGAGAACTGTTGGACGCAGTTCTTCACCACGTCGCTTACCAGCCCAAACGGTGAAATTGGGGAGATCAGGAACCGAACCTTGTCAACCAACCAGGCTGAGCCAATGATGGCGCTCCTGGACCACCAAGGTGGACATCGCCGGACCGATCGCTCACGCCACGACTTTAGTGCCCCGGAGGGTGAGGTCGTAGCAGTGCGGTGCTCCCCTATGAGCGCACTGTCTGGGCTACCCTCGTGCATGTCCATGGGCAGCGACCACCGGACACAGGTGCACCTGTGTCGTGACAGACCGCTCCACTGGAGGGACAGCATTGCAACCCTTCACCGCTCCTCCATCATGGGTAGTGAGGGGGAAAAGCTATTCAGGCAGTTTCTGGCAGAGAAAGATGCCGTCCAATATCTCGTTAGCTCTCCACGCACTTCGGGAAAGAAAGGCACTGGGGCGGCGAGCTGAGAACCAGCGCGGCCTGCCCCGAGATACCAATCCTCCAACCAAGACTGAACGGGACACGGTGGAGTTCCACTCGAGCCAGGCAGGCTCGGCGGCCCGTTTCAGTATAGCTGACATTTCTGTATCTGGGTTGGGCAACGTTACACTCCCAGAGGGAGATAACACAGCCGAGTCGTCATCTCCAGAGGCCAGCTCACCCTCCGATGCTCCTATCGACATCTTATCCTCTGGGGGAACCCCAATTGAAACAACTGATCGGTCCATTACAGAGGGACCAGCACATTCAACAGGAATTCCATCGGCTGTGGTGTGATGGAGGAGTGAAGAGCCCACAGGCAATGGTTACCGTGCGAGACATCCATCACTATCCACCGATCACCCATCCCACACAGCACCTGGGGGTGGGGCATGGTAACGGGGACTCGCGACAGTCATATCCCCGCAATGGGAACATGAACCGTCCACAAAAGCTGCTTCAGCGTGCTGAACATATACATATATACATATTTATATACACATAAATATATAGCTCAAACACGTGATGCAACAATTGTGACTGTCAGAGAGGAAAAGGGAACGACCGCATCCAGAAATGCACAGGTTGAATGACATCTTGAAAAAGACGCAAACAAAAACTCTAACCAGCCGTCAACACACACAAACCTTTAGAAATGTGTTGCTGTAAAACAGCAGTTGAGAGCTCAAAGCTCGCGATCACCGCTGCACTCGCGCTGTAGAAACCACCAGCACTGGGAGAGTCTTCCAGAAGAACACCGACACACTCGCTCGTTGTAAACAACAGCACTCTTCAGTGACATCAAACGATCGGCTCCGAAGCGAAAGGCAACTAGTGCATACATCCACTTCCGTATTTATACCCGCGCCACGGGGGCGGAGTGTGTGATGTAAATCATGCATGCCAATTCTATTGGCTCGTTCAATAGTACTCGAAGATTACTGGCTCCCTGGCTTGATCCCATTTCAGTCGACGTCGACTACGTCTGATGTTCTCGACTGAATGGGAACCATTAGTTCTCGGGGAACCATCCTGGTGGCTAGTTCCTAGAACTAAGTTCCTAGAACTATCCGGTGCGCAAGTTCATTATATAAAGTATTAATTATTTCGCTGACATTACTCTAAAAACACAGCAGAATATACAGGTCCTTCTCAAAAAATTAGCATATTGTGATAAAGTTCATTATTTTCCATAATGTAATGATAAAAATTTAACTTTCATATATTTTAGATTCATTGCACACCAACTGAAATATTTCAGGTCTTTTATTGTTTTAATACTGATGATTTTGGCATACAGCTCATGAAAACCCAAAATTCCTGTCTCAAAGAATTAGCATATTTCATCCGACCAATAAAAGAAGTGTTTTTAATACAAAAAAAAAAGAGTCAACCTTCAAATAATTATGTTCAGTTATGCACACAATAGTCAATACTTGGTCGGGAATCCTTTTGCAGAAATGACTGCTTCAATGCGGCGTGGCATGGAGGCAATCAGCCTGTGGCACTGCTGAGGTGTTATGAAGGCCCAGGATGCTTCGATAGCGGCATTAAGCTCATCCAGAGTGTTGGGTCTTGTGTCTCTCAACTTTCTCTTCACAATATCCCACAGATTCTCTATGGGGTTCAGGTCAGGAGAGTTGGCAGGCCAATTGAGCACAGTAATACCATGGTCAGTAAACCATTTACCAGTGGTTTTGGCACTGTGAGTAGGTGCCAGGTCGTGCTGAAAAATGAAATCTTCATCTCCATAAAGCTTTTCAGCAGATGGAAGCATGAAGTGCTCCAAAATCTCCTGATAGCTAGCTGCATTGACCCTGCCCTTGATAAAACACAGTGGACCAACCCCAGCAGCTGACATGGCAATCCAGACCATCACTGACTGTGGGTACCTGACACTGGACTTCAGGCATTTTGGCATTTCCTTCTCCCCAGTCTTCCTCCAGACTCTGGCACCTTGATTTCCGAATGACATGCAAAACTGTCCAGTGCTGCTTCTCTGTAGCCCAGGTCAGGCGCTTCTGCCGCTGTTTCTAGTTCAAAAGTGGCTTGACCTGGGGAATGCGGCACCTGTAGCCCATTTCCTGCACACGCCTGAGCACGGTGGCTCTGGATGTTTCTACTCCAGACTCAGTCCACTGCTTCCGCAGGTCCCCCAAGGTCTGGAATCGGTCCTTCTCCACAATCTTCCTCAGGGTCCGGTCACCTCTTCTCGTTGTGCAGCGTTTTTTGCCACACTTTTTCCTTCCCACAGACTTCCCACTGAGGTGCCTTGATACAGCACTCTGGGAACAGCCTATTTGTTCAGAAATTTCTTTGTGTGTCTTTCGCTGAAACTTTTTGCTAGTTTCAGCCCAACACAGTTGTCATTTTCACGTCCTGTGCCACATTGTTTAAATAGCAAATGCATTTGTGCCCATTTGTGCGCCCATAGGTGGTCTGAAAATTTGGTGTGTTCAGGAGCCAGTTGCACCAACAGGGCTTACGCCTGGTCTTAAGGTAAGTAGGTCTTAACTCAGCATTCTAAGTCCGACCTAATAGTTATGACAGGTGCACCATCTAGGCTTAAGTCCTCTTCACGTTAAGACTGGGCGTAAATCTTACGCCTAGTCAGTAGCAGGCGTAAAGTCAAAATCTAGGCAAGTTTCTATAGTAACCACTTGATAACTCAGCAGTAAAGACATGGCGCGCCTTATACACAGACTTTACAATGAGCGGGCTTTTAGACGGGAGAGAGTTATTAGGGACAGAAGCAATCCATTGGACATTTACAGTGATGAGTAGCTGATTGAGAGGTTTCGATTCTGTCGGAGAGATATATGAACTTGTTGAAGAGCTGTCACCCCACTTACAGTTTGTGTCGAACCACAACGCAGCATTGACACCGGCATTACAGCTGTTCATAGCGCTACGTTTTTATGCAAATGGTGCGTTTCCAAACACTGTTGGAGACATGATTAATGTCCACAAATCCACAGCATGTCGGGCCATCCGCAGAGTATCACTGGCACTGAGCCGTTGCCTTCCGCGATCTGCTCACCTCCCCACTGTGGCCGAGTCTGCAGTGATGAAACACTGGAAGATAGTTTACCACGTAACCCCAGCAACGCACGCTGCTAGGCAACCGCTATAGTTCCGTGGCCATTCACAGGAACGCACATCGCTAAAAACAGGCGTAGTTAAGCCTAGGCTTAAGTTTGGTTGGTGCAACCGACGTTAGGTCAACTCTAAAGACTCGTCTTAACTAAGACCTACTTAGCAGTTAGGACCAGGCTTAGTAAAACCCTGTTGGTGCAACTGGCTCCTGGTGCATTGTTGCCATGTTGCTATTTTGAGGCAACTGAAATAGACTGCGCTATTGACCAATAAAAACCTGGTCTAAAGTCAATGGCACAGTATATATATATATATATATATTAGGGATGGCTCGATACCACAATTTTGGCTTCGGTACGATACCAGAACCTAATACCTCGGTATCGATACTAAATCGATACCACAGGTAAATTTTTTTTTAAAAAAGTCTCAATTTAAGTGACACTTAAAAAACGTCTCGGGTTATGACTATAACCCTTGTTCCCTGAGAAGGGAACGAGACACTGCGTCGAGAATCGACTCTTTGGGGACGCTCCCTTAGCGTGCGCCTCTGAAGTATGAATGAAACTATTCCAATCCTGATTGGTGTTGCGTCATGACGTAACATGTGACGGCATAACCGGATGCATAAAAGCGACGCCGGCACACACACACACTAGCCTAGCGATGAAGCAAGACGCTCTAAGGCCTCGAGGGGCGTGGCAGGACGACGCAGTGTCTCGTTCCCTTCTCAGGGAACAAGGGTTATAGTCATAACCCGAGACGTTCCCTTTCGAGGGAACTCAACACTGCGTCGAGAATCGACTCTTTGGGGAACGAATGCCCACGGCCTGCCCAGGAGTGAAACTGATTCAGGCACTCAGCAGGACGAGAGCACACGTGCGCCAGGCGTACTGGGGAGGTGCAGACTATAGAACCTAATAAAAGTGTGTGGGGTAGCCCAACCGGCTGCCTCACAGATCTCCTGGAGGGGAACTCCCGAGAGGAGGGCCCTAGAGGACGCCATGCCTCTAGTAGAATGAGCCCTTATGGCCAGAGGTGAAGGCAAATTGCGCACCTCATAAGCCAAGGCAATAGCCTGCACAATCCAATTACTAATGGTTTGCTTGGATGCCGGGAGCCCTCTCCTAGGTGACCCGAAACACACTAACAGTTGGTCCGACCTCCTCCAAGAAGAGGACCTCTCGAGATAAATACTCAAAGCGGGGCAGAGCAAATGAAGCTTCTCTTCTTCTGCCGACACATGAGGTGGAGGATGGAAAGCCTGAAGGGTCGTAGACCTAGCCGTATTAGCAGGCACTTTAGGCACATAGCCCGGTCTCGGATGCAAAAAGGCCTTAACCTTGCCAGGGGCAAACTCCAAGCAAGCTGGTGTCACTGCCAGGGCTTGGAGATCTCCCACCCTCTTAAGAGAGGTGATGGCTAAGAGAAAGACCAATTTGTAGGTAAGATCTTTAGGCGAAGCCGACTGAAGAGGTTCGAAGGGGGCCAGGGATAACCCTTCCAGAACCACTGCCAGGTCCCAGGCAGGAACCCTGGACCTGGTTGTCGGTCTCATCCTCCAAGTACCACGGAGAAAACGAATGACCAGCTGGTGCCTCCGCAGAGGCCCATCACTTAATGGCGCATGGAAAGCCGCAATGGCAGCCACGTACACCTTAAGCGTGGAAGGGGAGAGACCCGCAGAGAAGCGATCTTGAAGAAACTCCAGAACTGAAGCCACCGGGCAGTTAACTGGGTCTAAATTATGTTCTCTACACCAAGTAACGAAAACATTCCACTTGAGGCCATATAATCTCCTAGAAGACAGAGCCCTAGAGCTAAGTTTGGTTTCAACCTCCCCGGCTGATAGACCAGCGTTTAGGTACTGAACCCCCTCAGAGGCCAGGCCCACAGTTTCCACAGCTCTGGTTGAGGGTGGAAGATTGTGCCCTCCACCTGAGACAATAGATCCCTCCTCAGAGGAATCTGCCATGGCTGAAATATCAGGAGCGAAATTATATTTGAAAACCATACCCGGGTCGGCCACATTGGGGCAACCAGAAGTAGACTGATGCCCTCCTGACGGACCCTCTCCAGGACTGCCGGAAGCAGAGCGATCGGGGGAAATGCGTACAGGCGAAGCCTCGGCCAGGCCTGTACCATGGCATCCAACCCCAGTGGGGCTGGATGTGAGAGGGAGAACCAAAGTGGGCAGTGGGATGTCTCTCGAGACGCGAATAAATCCACTTCCATGGGCCCAAACCTCTCCCATATCAACTTCACCACATCTGGATGAAGTCTCCATTCCCCGGGCCTCAGCCCCTGCCTCGACAGGATGTCTGCTCCCTGATTCTGAACCCCCGGAATATACATAGCTCTGATAGACAGTATTTTCCCTTGGGACCAGAGAATAACCTGATGCGCCAGTCTGCACAGAGGGCGCGATCTGAGTCCCCCTTGTCGGTTTAGATAAGCTACCACTGATGTATTGTCCGATCGTACTAGGACATGGTAACCCTTGATGTCTGGAAGGAAGCTCCTCAGAGCCCTGAACACAGCCAACATCTCTAGACAATTTATGTGCCAAGAATGATGATGGTCCTGCCACAGACCCCTGGCAAAGCGGCCGTCCATGACCGCGCCCCAGCCAGTGAGGGAGGCGTCTGTCAAAACGGTTTTCCGGCGACATGAGGCTCCTAACAATGGCCCTTAGTACAGGAACCAAGGTTTCTTCCATATTATTAGAGAACGAAGGCATCTGCGCGTTACTCTGATCATACGAAATGGATTCCCCTTGGGGGAAAACCCCTTGGCTTTCAGCCACCACTGAAGGGGCCTCATGTGTAGAAGGCCCAAAGGTATAATGTTGGATGCCGCTGCCATGAGGCCCAGCAGTCTTTGGAATTGCTTTACAGTAGTGGCCTGGTCTAGCTTTAACTTGGACACCATCGCCAGAATGGACTCGATACGCGCCGGAGACAAGCGTGCCTGCATCGTAGTCGAGTTCCACACAACGCCTAGAAACGTTGTGGACTGGGACGGTTCTAACACACTCTTCTTTGTGTTGATTTTCACCTCCAATTTTTGAATGTGGCCAAGGACTACATCTCGATGCCGAACTGCCATTTCTCGAGACTGGGCCAGAATGAGCCAGTCGTCGATATAATTCAGTATGCGGATGCCCTGAAGTCTCAGTGGAGCAAGTGCTGCATCCATATATTTGGTGAATGTGTGGGGAGAGAGTGCTAGGCCGAACGGAAGAACCCGATATTGGTAAGCTTCGCCCCCGAAAGCGAACCTCAGGAACCTCCTGTGACATGGAAGGATGGATACGTGAAAATAGGCGTCTTTTAGATCTATCGTGACAAACCAGTCCTTGGATCTGATTTGACTCACGATGACAGGAATAGTGAGCATTTTGAACCTGAGCTTCATCAGAGAGAGGATCAAAACCCTGAGATCTAGAATTGGCCTCAACCCCCCATCCTTCTTTGGAACTATAAAGTACCGGCTGTAAAATCCGGACTCCCTGTCTGAATGAGGAACACGTTCTATGGCCTCCTTTAGCAGCAGAGATTGCACTTCTTGTTCCATCACCTGAGCCTGCTCTGGAACCACTGTAGTCTGCACCACCCCAGAAAATTGGGGGGGGGGTGGAGATATGTTGGGAAGATGATACCATGCCTCTACAAAATCTACTAAGGGAACCAGCCTCTCGAGACTGGCCTCTGGTGTTTTTCGAGCACCCTTCTCGACCCCCTGAAGCGGAAGACCGGCAGGGTGTAGTCGATACGGTTTTCGTGACCATAACTGATGCTCGTTTTTTATTTTTCGAGAAAAACGACCCACAGTGCGTTCGCTGGAATATGATGCGGCCCGAAGCGTCACCGACGGCGGGCAACTCACAACGTTTCCTAGAGGGCTCCGCTGTGAGAACAACCTCGGTTTTTCTACAACGGAGGGGACAGCCCTCAGAGGTCCCACCACTCTGGCTAGGACCTCTTTCCTGAAGCCCTCCTAGCCTGAAGGACATCCCTTAAATCGCCCTTCTGGCTGGGGGGCTTCTGCTGGGAGCGTTTCCTGATTATAATTGTCTGCTATATTTAGCCTACTTCTTATTTATTAAATCCAGGCAATTGGTTGATGAAACATTGATTAAAATTAAGATACAATTAATACAAAACGAAATTCACTTTAAAGAAAGGCTTTCTGTGTAAGGTCTCTGTGAAAGTTTTAAAGCAGTCTTTTAGTGCCGCTTCAGAGCGGTCGCGTCCATAACGGGGAACTGTCACGTATGTAGGTAGCATTGTTTTTTCCTCATAAATGCGAACACGAAAAATAAAATAAAATGAATATTTTATGTTCTGTGGAGAGCCAACCCTTCTTCATCTGATTTGCACAGTGTAATTCACTGAATTATAACAAAAAAAATCGTTGCCTCCTAAAAGTTAAAGATTTTTTTTTTGTCACGCATGACTGTCTATTTCCATAATATTAAATATAAAACACATGTGTAGACTGATATTTTTCTAATGTCTGGACTAAACGTTTGGATAAACAGACGTTTCAATAGTTTGGTATTAATGCATTTTCTGAGAATTTATATTTCAAGTTTTGACTGCAAATGTCATGTCGATAACGCTGGAATTCCCAAATTTTAAATAATTTATCCTCAACTAGTTTTGTGGTGTAGGTCTACATATTTTATAATGTTAGGTTAACTTCAAATAATACTAATAGTAATTTAAAGATGTGGTAGCATTGGATCTGGACGGTATGGATAACGCTGGGAGTTGGAAGGGGTGTGTCGCGATTCTGCAGGTTCGTGGATCTGAGTGTCGCGATTTCGGTTTCATATCGCATATCGTAACAGCCCTAGTCATTTTAGAATGTTAAGTTCTACTTCTGTATAGTTATTTTGGTGAAAGTAACTCAAAAGTAATACAGGAGAAATGTAACGCATTACAATTCTGAGACAGTAATGTCTGGACTAAACGTTTGGATAAACAGACGTTTCAATAGTTTGGTATTAATGCATTTTCTGAGAATTTATATTTCAAGTTTTGACTGCAAATGTCATGTCGATAACGCTGGAATTCCCAAATTTTAAATAATTTATCCTCAACTAGTTTTGTGGTGTAGGTCTACATATTTTATAATGTTAGGTTAACTTCAAATAATACTAATAGTAATTTAAAGATGTGGTAGCATTGGATCTGGACGGTATGGATAACGCTGGGAGTTGGAAGGGGTGTGTCGCGATTCTGCAGGTTCGTGGATCTGAGTGTCGCGATTTCGGTTTCATATCGCATATCGTAACAGCCCTAGTCATTTTAGAATGTTAAGTTCTACTTCTGTATAGTTATTTTGGTGAAAGTAACTCAAAAGTAATACAGGAGCAATGTAACGCATTACAATTCTGAGACAGTAATATTGTAGGGTAATGAATTACTTTTAAATAACAGTAACAAGTAATATATAATGTATTACAGTTTGGAAGTAACTTGCACAACACCGGTGTTATGTCAAATTCTTACATTTGATCAAATTCAGTTGTAATAAAAAGGGCTGGTATCCATTCAATTAATTTACACTGCAAAATTACAACTGTAAAAATATTATGAGATTAAAACAAATAATAAAATAAATAATAATGAATCATTCAGTAACAATAAGACACAGCGCTTAGTGATGCTTTTCTTTTGGAACTATTTTCGTCGGTGAAATACAACAAAACCAGTCAATATTGCGTCTAAAATGTAAGTTACTACATATAAACTAGGCTACTTGTTTATGAAACTATAAATTCAATGTAACATTTGCAATCGTGATATAGAACAGCCCTTAGTCGTGTTATGTTACTTAACTACATATGTTAAAAAAAACTCAACATTTATACCTCAGTATGTTTCTTCTGTGAGTTTTTGTGTGAGCTGTTAGGCTCATTTGTTTTTGATTTCTCCACTAATGTCTCTCTCACAAATAGACAGGCAGCGCAGCTTCCAGAAACTATCCATTACCGATCTCAGTTTACACTGACTGTATAAGATCAAAACCATCTCGCTTTTCGATCGGTCGGGCAAGTAAAACTCTTTTACTTGAAACTTAAAAATCCCCTTTTCCCGGACAAGCAAACAAGTGTTGATGTCGCTCCCTGTGTTCATTCTCAATTTGTTTTGTGCTGTAAAGCGGAACAGATGATCAGGTCATGTGCGCTCGCGGTGCCGTTCGCTTTAACTGAGGCGCTACTGTGATCGAGCAGAGATCTGCGACAGCTCGAGATACGTCTATGGTCTCACTCCAGTCTATATTAAATTAGCCAATTGTTATTGTGAAGTTTATTGTGCTTGCAGTTTATGACTGTATGAGAGAGTTTACGGCTTCGGGAGAGGCGGATGTGGGCATGCGCGAGTCATTCAGAACACAGGACAAAATAATCGTTTTTAGTCGATTGTACTATTTTGGAGATCGTTGGGAGCCAAAATCGAAATTGAAATCGAAATTCGATTAATTCCACAGCCCTAATTTCGTGCTTACCGTATCATATATAATTGATAAGCGTATGTGCGCTGTTCAGTGTTCAATAAAAGTCTAAAATAAATCAGTTGAATGATGGACTAACCTGTCGATCTCTGAACTCTTTGAACAAGCCAAGATGAGCAACGGATAAGTCAAGTGCTATATGCAGATTTGATGTGTTGCCTCACCGTTTGCAGAGTGGTGCATTGAGATCTGTTTGTTTACTTTTCTCATTACTTTTGTTGGCAAAGTAATGCCTTATTTCACTCATACTGCTCTCTCTATTTATTAATTTCGGGCGTGTAGAAATTCGTTTGATCCATCGTGTTCTTCTGTTGTCACCGTTTGCCGGTTTCACGTGACCTGCGTCAGTTTAGGTAGCGCACTCCCGCCTAGCGGTGAACTTCGAAACAACAGCGCATCAAATACCGAATTGAACAAAATTATGATATTGTACCGTGGATTACAATGTAAAAGATTATTATTGTAAACATAAAGATTTGGTGGAATCCGGCGTGCCCCGTAGATGGTTTGCTTGCGTGCTTTAATCTCGCGCACCAGCAGATCCGATACCTGCGATCAGTCTTTCTGCTTGCAAATTCCGTCATGTAAATAGCATTCCGCCATGTCGTGAGCGCAACTGGCTTTGGGAGATGAGACTCTGGTTGGTTTATTTCACATTAAGCCCAAAACACACCCATTACTCATTAAGAGAATAGGGACAACCCTTTTAGACCATGCGCCAGGTGCGCCAACCATTTTTCCCGTTGTTAAACTAGCAAAAGTGGATTTGGACACACCCTAACTGCACTTGCGCCCTGTGCTTTAGACCATGCGCTTAGATCATTAAAATAGGGTCCCTTGAGCTTGTGTGTCATGTCCTCTGAGGCTTAGGGGGCTTTCACACTGGGCACACTGGACCCACACTGGTTTGTCACGATAGATCGAAGGGACGCATACTTCTACATATCCATCCTTCCATCTAACAGGAAGTTCCTTAGGTTCGCTTTTGGGTGGAGAAGCGTTCCAATATTTGGTTCTTCTGTTCGGCCTAGCTCTCTCCCTTCGCACGTTTACCAAATGCATGGATGCAGCTCTAGCTCCGCTGAGGGTTCAGGGTATCAGGGTGCTAAATTATATCGACGACTGGCTTATTATGGCCCAGTCACAAGAGCTGGCAGTTCGTCATTGAGATGTCGTCCTTGCCCACATCCACAGCCTGGGGTTGAGACTCAACAAGAAAAAAAAGCATGTTGGCACTAGCCCAGAGAACCACATTCCTAGGAGCTGTGTGGGACTCGGTCACAATGCAGGCAGAATTGTCTCCTACACGGATCGAGTTCATCCTGGCCACGGTGACCAGTATAAAGCTAGGCCAAGCCATCACTGTAAAACATTTTCAGAGAGTATTAGGGCTCATGGCAGCAGCGTCCAACGTCATTCCATTCCATTCGGCCTGCTGCACATGAGGGCCCTGCAGTGGTGGTTGAAAACCAAGGGGGAAACCCATTCCGCATGATCAGGGTTACGCACAGATGCTTTCGTTCCCTATCTATGTGGAAAAAAGCTTGGTTTCTGTCCCAAGGCCCCGTACTGGGAGCATCATGTCGCCGGAAAGCCACTTCGACAGACGCCTCCCTTACGGGCTGGGGTGCTATCATGGATGGCAGGGCTCTTAGGAGCTTCCTCCCAGACCTCAGGGGTCACCACGTAGACAATGTGTCCTGTGTAACTGGGTCGTTCAGGCTATCTATATGGCCTATCAGGTGCACAGCTTGCCTTCACCTTTGGCCGTGAGGGCTCATTCAACCAGAGGCATGGCGTCCTCTAGAGCTCTCCTTTCAGGGGCCCCGATTTAAGAAGTGTGCGATGCAGCAGGATGGGCCACCCCTCATACTTTTATCAGATTCTATAGCCTGGACATTCCTTCTACGCCTGGCACTCTAGTGCTCTCGTCCTAAGTGTGCCTTTGCGCAGCCTCACACTGGGACAGGCAGGGCTCGTTGTGGCATAGTGGGTACTCATTTCCCAAAGTGTCATAGTCGATGCAGTTCGAGTTCCCTTGAAGCGGAACGTCTCGGGTTACGTCTGTAACCCTTGTTCCTTGAGAAGGGTACGAGACACTGCGTCCCTCCGCCATGCCTTCCCCAGCCTGTGCGCGACTTGTTTCATCGCAGAAGCTAATTATATTGTGTGCCGGTGTCCCTTTGTAGCTTCCGTCTATGCCGTCACATGCTACGTCATGACGCAGCACCAATCAGGATTGGATTAGTTTCATTCATACTTCAGATGCATTACGCTAAGTGCGTTCTCCAACGTGTCACAGTGAACTTCTCAGGGAACAAGGGTCACAGTCGTAACCCAAGACGTTATATTGGTCACACAAACACCTTTATTTAATAAAAAGTATTGAAAAAAAAGTTACACTTAAACTGTGTTGAACCTTTCAATATGTATTCACTTAAACTGTCTTGAACCTTTCAATATGTATTCACTGTCTCACTCAAGACGTTATAAGTTTTAGGCCCTTGCCTGAGACTGCAAACAATACCTCTTTTCACAGTCATCTTTGATTCTGGACAGAAGTGGGAAAGACATTTATATGCACACATATATTTTCCCACGCATCTTGTTTGGTTTCGGAACTTATCTCAACTTAAAATGAATTTATCTTATCTCAAATTTCCCTTTAATTATGTCCTTCCTTTCATGTACAGTACAAGTTGGGGAAGAAGTAACAGCTGTTCTTGCGTCCAGTTTGGTTTTCTTTTACGTTTGCGTGTCTTACTATGAGCCATGATTATTCTAGTCTGTTAATTAAAAGGCTGTTTATGAGATGCACGCATGTAAGAGGCTGACAATTATCTGAACATATACTTGTTTAATTAGTGACACCAAGCCTATTAAAAATATTTTCAAATATTTACTTGAATATGGCAACATGATACCTCATTCTAAATTATTTCTATATTAAATCACTGACTGATACATAAGCACATGGAATGAGGAATAGAAAAAATTGTCAAGATGTACTACCAGCTGAGTAAATGTGCACTGAACAAACTGCAACAGCTGAAGCTATGCAGAGCCAGTGTTGTAGGTCAACCGCAAGAAGTATAAATCATCCATAAAAACGCTGCTTGGCACACTTGTTTTTGCCTTTTTCCCCCACATCACATATTTTAATTATCACTTGAAAGCTTAAACACTCAAAAATGTATCCTGGGAAAACTGTTTTGAAAATGGACATTGCGTTACATCGCATTGCTTTCAAATTTAGAACACAACTTGGTTAGACTAGCAATTTTTGAGTCCAAATTACTTTGTAAATATATATTTTGTATGAAATAAATGTTTAAAAGTATAAAATTATAACTTTTTTACATTTTCATTTTTTTAAGCTCTTTTCACTTCTGCAATCAATTCTTTTAAAATAAGAGACCAACCTCAAATCTGTATTCCAAACATTTATGTTCAGCTCTCTATTCAAAAATGGGGGTGAGAGTTCACAGGTTAAATTATAATTCTAAATAAATACTAATAAAGTTCATGCCATGATGTAATAACCACAATCACGAGATTCTACTGGGCTGCTCACGTGTCAAGTGTCACATGGTACAAGTCGGAGCTCTCAGAAAATTCCAATTTACAAGTTACTGTTTACAAGTCCTAATTACACCCTTTTTACAAGTCATAATCTCGTAATTAATGCATACTATCTTATTGGCATTAGTTTTGTTATTTATTCATTTGAATTTATACAATCTCATTCATACTATTTCATACGATCTGTCAGTGACATTTTTCTAAAAAGCTTACCTTTTAATATAATTCACATTGTATGCATTCATATAGACAATTCATAAAATAGTTACGTTTTTCTGTGAAATCGGGTTGGACTTTCACAGTATTAAGTGTACACTTTTTTATTAATGGTAACACTTTGCAATAAGGTTCATTAGTTAACACTAGTTAGTGTTAACACTAGTTAACACTAGTTACTAACATGAACTAACAATGAGTAATACATTTATTACAGTGTTTATTAATCTTTGTTATTGTTAGTTAATAAAAATACAGCTGTTCATTGTTTGTTCATGTTAGTTCACAGTGGATTAATTATGTTCACAAAAACCTTTGATTTTAATAATGTATTAGTAAATGTTGAAATTAATATGAACTAATATTTATAAATGCTGAATAAGTATTGCTCATTCTTAGTTCATGTTAACTTAGGTAGTTAACTAATGTTAACTAATGAACCTTATTGTAATGCGTTACCAATAAAATTATAGATGTAAAGAGACATGTGTCTATGCATTCATGCTTGTGCATTTATCTCTGTGTATTTTAGGTTTCATATGAAGCATATTGCTCAAGCATGACCGTTTCTGTTGTTTTTGTTTGCATGAGCTGTTCTTCCTTTGGTATGCGTGTATGTTTGTGGCAGTAATTTTTGCTGGTAGTAAGGTTAAAGCGAAATCAATAACAGGTGGGGTGGGGTTTGGAAATGTGTGTGGCTCTTATGGAAGTGTCAGCTGCTGCGTTCATTGACAGTGTCAATGCACCCTGCGCCCTGTGAGCGCCAGCAGGCTCGCAAAGACAGACAGCATGAATTAATCCCAGGAGAATGTGCGTGACAGCTTGACAGTGCTGTGAATTGAAAAGGAGGAGGCGCTAGGAATTGGGAGGCAACAGCATTTGTCAAATCATAATTAAATGATGAATCACTGTTGTGTTCTTCAGGACCCAAAACCTCTCTCTGAGATATATCATATAATAAAGAAAATAAAGCACAAAGTAAAGAAAAAAAATCATAAAGAATTTAGATTTTTATGTAGAACAGCATTATTTCTTTATTTTTCCTCATCTACTAGTTGGAAAAAAATGATACAATAAAATATCACAAAAGATTCAACACCATTTATTTTATTTAATATAGTTTTTTATTTGTTCAGTTTGTCGAATGTTCATTTCATGTACCCATGGTGGAGTCTTAGCAGGCTGAAAAGAGCCAGCGAAGGTGGGGCCAAAGGTTTGGCTGTCTTTGGAAGAGAGAAGAAAGAAATATATGGTTAAATGACTCACTGGCTACATTTACATGCACACCTTTTTGATGAATCCGAACGTAGTACATGAACGATAAATAATGTAATAGAGGTTGATGTGCGCGTTTATATGTCACAAGCTTCTTTTCAGATTGGATTTTTTTGACATGCGCACACTACACAAATATACATTTTCCTGCTGTTTGTGCATACTATTCTCCTACATTGCTTCTTTTCTTTGTTTTAAAACGCAGACTTAATATTGATCTATTTTGAGTCCTGATTAGGAGACGACGAGGACATGAACCGTAGGCCTATGGCCGCTGCTTATGTGACAGAATCAGTTAAGGATTGACAGTTGTGGTGTCCTATCAGGGAAGAGTATGGGCTATTTAATGCTGGTTGGCTGTACCCTGAGCCACGTCACGTCTTGTCCCTCTTTTTGCGTCATCCACTAGGGCCTCAGCGTGTCCATTAGTACTTTTCCGACGGTGCACTTCATCAGCTCAGAGTGGGTGTCTGCTCGCCTTCAGCTAATCGGCGGTTTTGATGGTTGCTGTAAACAGTAGCCTGTTGGAATTATATGTGAGGTGATATCCTCTTGTGGCGTTCGTGAGGCGGAGGGTCTTCTCTCTCGACCTCGGGAGCGGTTCGGGTCTTCGGCACGATCTTCCTCTCGTTTCGGCAGTGATTGTGCTTTGTATGACTCCATCTTGATAATCATTGTGTTTGCGCTGTCCTCTGCATTGCTGTGATCGCACCGTGGGCCGGCAGACACTTCAACAGATTGTATCATCTACTTCCTCTCTTTTTTTAGAGTGATAGAAAAAGTTATAACCTGACTGTTAGTTGGACGAGCACCAGTGTGTGTGTGTGTGTGTATGCTGCATCAGCGCTAATTTCTGTAATTCTTTTCTTTAGTTCAGCTGTGTGTATTTAGTTTAGATTTTGCTTGTTTTTATTTAAGTGTGTGGGTCCTCATCGACCTTGATTTTGGTATATTTGTATTTTTGGTTGTGATACTTTCTTTGGTTATTATATTTGGGGTTTTACTAAACTCAGCTGTTTATCTGTTTCTTCCAGGAACTGAGGTGGCCAGGCGGAAGGACCTTCTCTTGCATTGTGGTAGTGGTGGTGCTGCAGTGGGTGACACTTTTGGAGTACCTGCATGTGTGATCTAAGTGCACGGTGACGTCTGTGTGTGAGTAGGATTGCGCTTTTGGAAAAGCCATTAAGTGGTCCTTCCGCCGGTAAACTCTTTTTAAACTAAATTTTGTTTTTTTTTTTGTCTGACCTGCGAGTTAGATTTGCAGCTTTTGTTTTTTTCTTGAGACTTGTCCTACCCTTTTGGGTAGAGGACTGTGTTGGTGTGGCCATTTTCTACTGCCCTCTGCGATTGCCTTTCTTGCTACTGTTATTTGTATATGTAGCGCTGAGTGCCCTTTTTTTTTCTTAAAAGAACATACTATTTTAACTATTTTTGTATTTTAATAAAGACCATTGGTAAATTCTTTGTACTTGTGTCTCTGACCTTCCTGGCACACATGAACCTGTGTGACCTAATAATCATTGCTGAGTTATTTTGATATTCCCTGATCGATTCAGGGTGGCGTAGTCGACAATTGTCACCATAAGCTAAATTATTTATTAGAATCCTATACCGCTCCGTCACACTCATATTTATCAAACAATAAAAAAACACCCCTTTCCTGATGGTACGGTGTCCTGCTCCACTTCCCAGATGATAAGTTGTAGGAGAATTTTAGAATAGCACCAGTCATTTATGACATTTTATTAAACAAGATCTGCAGCTTGTTCAGTGTGCCATGCGTCATTACGCCATTGCTACATCATTGCACATGTGCAGTCCTTTCAGTGTCGGTTTTCAATCAGATCAAGTGTTTACACTGGCTATGTTTACATGCACAACGTTTGTTTCAATCGGACTGAATTCATTCCGACTGATGAATCCGAACGTGGTGTTTACAATGAACGCTAAACATGTGATCGGGTTGATGTGCGCATTTATATGTCACAAGCTTCAAATAGGAATAGATTTTTTGACATGCGCACACTGCACAAATATACAGAGTTTCCTTCTGTTTGCGTAAGATAACTGTTCTCTTACATTGGTTCTTTTTTTGTTTTAAACAGCAGATTTAATATTTGCGAGACGATGAGCATATGAAGCAGTAGAAATGCCCCTCCCCTCGCCCAAAACCAGTCCTCTTTGAATGAGAATCCGAAACAAGGACTGGTGCGATGTTGTCCTGCTCCACTTCACCGTTGCTGAGTGAAAGAAGAATTTTAGAATGACGGGACAGCCATTTAAATGACACTTCATACAACAGGAAGAACAGCTTGTTCCAGCTTGTTTGTCATACGTCATTACGTTATTTCAACGTCATTGCACATGTGCAGTCCTTTCAGTTTCTGTTTTCAATCTGATCAAGTGTTTACTCTTAGAAATGGAATAAACCACACCTTTCAATCCAATCAAAATTTCATGCGGATCAAGCTCTATCAGATCTATTAAGGGGTTTATATTTCAGTTCGATTGAGCCATCAATCCGATTACTAATGGATTATTTGGTTGCATGTAAACATAGCCACTGAGTGATAAATAAAAAAAATAATTAAAATATCAGGAGTTGATTGAGGAGGAGACAAGCATACCACCATATAAATAGGAAAAGTTTATACTGCACAGTAATGTTTTTGAGATTTCTCTGAATTCTTAAAAGTAAAATGATTTATGTAAATCCAGTGGTCAAATGCTGTGTTGCCTCTCTATTTTTTGGTTGTTGTTTTTATGGCTGACAACAAATTATGAATAATTTATAGCCATTTAATAATATAATATGTAATCAGGTAATCTTTACAGAAGTAACAAGGATTTACAAGTACTTCATTTTTGGACTCTGATTACATGATTCAAATGTAATTAGTTACTAACCAGCTGTCACGTTTTGGGTGTTTGTTTCTTGTTCCTGTCTTTTGTCTGTCATGTGATCCCCTGGTTTTAGTCTTGTGATCCTGCCATGTGTTCCCTTGTCTGTTGTGTCATGTTGTAATTGGTTTATTGTTAATTGTTAACAGGTGTCCCTTGTCTTGTCATTAGTATTGTGTGTATTTAAGCCCTCTTGTTTGCCCTGTGTCTTTGTCGAGTATTGATTGTTCCATGTCCAGGCTCCTGTAGTCTTGTTTTCTAGTCTATGTTCATGTTCCTGCTGTAGTTTTGAGTTTTCATGCCTTGCCATGTTTTTGTTTTATTTTTGATTGTGTTCTTTTTGCAAAAAAATTGCATTTGGGTTCTCACCTCACTTGCCTCAATTGGACTTCAATCGTTACAGAATACTCTACCAAACATGGACAAAGCAATTTGTCTCTTCCGCTTCAGCCAAGGTGACCGTCCGATTGAAAAATATGTGGAAGAATTTTGTGAGATTTGCCATGGGGCGGACTTTAACGATGCTGTCTTAAAGGAAATGTTCCGTTATGGGCTTAAGGACATGATTGAATACCTCATGCCTGACAACACCCCTCAATGGACTTCAATTCAATATATAGATGTGGCGAGCAGGACAAGGTCGAGGGCCGTGGGAGAATGGCACCAGCCTCACGTTGTTCTCCCACGGCCCTCAACCTCGTCCTGCTCGCCACAATAGACCTCACCATTTTGTTGAGCGGCTTGTCCTTTACTGTGGACTATGCGGATGAGGAGCTTCACGTCAGTCCTGCCGAGCCTGAGTCTCTTCGCGTCAGTCCTGCTGAGCCTGAGTCTCTTCACGCCAGTCCTGCCGAGCCTGAGTCTCTTCACGCCAGTCCTGCCGAGCCTAAATCTCTTCACCACAGTCCTGCCGAGCCAGAGGCTGTTCATGGCAGTCCTGCCGAGCCAGTGGCTGTTCACGCCAGTCCTGCCGAGCTAGAGACTGTTCACGTGATTTATTTAACAAGGATGTATTAACCTGATCAAAAATTAACATAGATCCTGACATAGAACATATGCATGTGCTGTCCGGGGGGAGGGCTTCGAGCTCCGAATTCGGCCCGAACACAGAGTACTCCCCCAAAAAGCCAAATAAGCACAGGACATCAATCGTAAAATGATGTGAAATTAACCCCCCCAAAAAGTGAAGGGCACGAGAAGGTATTTTTTAAGTTTCAAACTGAACAGTTCGACCAGGAGGGCTCTCGCAGCATCCGACAGGAGCTTGGATGCTCGCGGCATCGGACGGGTGAGCCCCACCAGCAGTTGAACTGTAAGCTCGAGTACAACGTGAGATTTATACGAGCGTGATTCGAGAACGAGTTTTGACGTTCGACTGGGAGGGCCTTGGGAGGGTATGACGGGAGGGTGGATGAAGTGCTCGCGGCATCGGACGGGTAAGCCCCACCAGCAGTCGAAAGGAGGGTGCCCGCTGAACTCGGTCGGGGGGCTGGGACACGGTAATAAACCCCTCGCGGCCCAACGAACGGGGGGCCCACGCGGCGACATGAGCGCGGCCGTCCGACAGCGATTAACTCAGGCAGGCTTTCACTGCTATTTGAACGGGAGGGCTGGACCAGTGTTTCGGAAGGGGGACTGAGCCCGGCCTAAGAACGGGGAGCCATCACTGCGTGCGAATGGGGCAGCCTGCAATTGTTTGTAAAAATATACTAAATTGTAAATATACTTTTGTAGCGGGCGCGAATACGGTGAGCCAAAACGGTTTTGGAAAGTGGGTTGGAGAGTGACAATGAATTGAGCGCAGCAGGTAATGGGAATGAACAATTTAATTAGTTAGGGCTTGGTATGCGTTTCTGATGTGGAAGTAGCTGGATCTGATGTAGGTTTTGAAAGCTTCTGATGACCAGCGACCAAGGGTTTGAATTTGTTGTTGGGAAAGACCTTTTTGGGCGGCTGTGGTTGCTGCTCTGATATGAAAGGAATGACTTGAAAATTGGTTTGCTGCGATACCGGACTGGATGAGAACTGCTTTAAGATGTTTTTGGAACCAGAATCTCGTGGCTGGATGATTGGAGTCGTCAGCAAAGAGTGGATCGAGGAGGAATTTGACCATGGAACGTCTATGTTGCAAGTAGTTTATAAGAGATGGTACGGTTGAATGGGAGTTGGCAGATTGAAAATGTAAACAAAGTGACCTTTCTTTACTCTATCAGTTTTTACTTTGTGTGATGAAGAAAGATAATGTTTCGTTATATACGATCTGTAAATCTGAAATTGTAGGGTGGATATTCGTGTCGAAGTTAGATGTGATTGTTAATTCAGAGCAGCGAGGAAAACCGAAGAAAGCTAGGATGAACATTGCTTCTAGTGTGCGGACAGTGTTGGTTGGATGGTATCCGAGACGGAGTCTTGAAATACATTGGTGAGTATGTCAATTGTAATAGGTTGTCTGGTATCCGTGCGAGTGGGATGAGTTCATTGAATTCCTTTAATGAGAAGGGACGTTTGAGAGTTATTTATGGCGGGGGCGGGCTTACCGTAGGCTAATTTATGGAAAAATTGAATGCCGCTTAGCTTTTTATGGACCCGGGTTGGAGACCTTTAACTCTGATAAGGTGAGATTTGAAGGACGTAACGGCTAAAAGAGAATAATTGGGAAAAGGGAAATGAGAGAGGTGAAATGTTTTGAAAGATTTCAATGCGGTGTAATACTGGGACTGTGGTTGGAATTGGATCCGCTTCTGGCGCCAGCGTCATGAATTTCTGAAAAGAGAAACGGGAGAGAGAGTCAGCAATTTGATTTTGTGAGTCCGGAACGTGCTTGGCAGTTATTATAAACTGATCGCAAGCGGAGATCCAGATGAGGCGTCTGAGGAGTGGCAATAATGCAGGTGAGCGAGAACGGCCTTTGTTAATGCAGTGAAAAGTTGTTTTGTTGTCACAATGGACCAGGATGCTTTTAGTTGACAACTCTTTCCCCCATAGGGAAGCTGCGACGACGATCGGATAGAGCTCAAAAAGGGCCGAGGAAGCTGAGGACTGAGGTGTGTCTAAGAGCTGGGGGGGCCAGGGAGACGCGAACCAGTGTCCTTGGTAAAATCCCCTGAAGCCGATCGAGGGGGCTGCGTCTGTGAACAGCTTAATATCGAGGGGGAGAGAGATGTAGTCATCGTAGAAAAACGTTAAGCCATTCCACTGGTAAAGGAAAGTTATCCATAAACTTAACTAGTTTTTGCACAAGATAACATAATTTGGTCTTCCAGGGCGTGAACGGATGACGTGAGGGGGAGGAGATGCACGATGAAAGGGTGGCCTTGCGGAAATTTTACGCAATAGCATAGTTTAGGTTGCATAGCAGCAAGAGGAGTTCGCGTTTGGAACAATTATGGCAGTCTATGGGATTGGACGCGATCAAAGTTATTCGATCGATTTTTTCCTTAGGCAGTGAAGCCTGGACATTTAATAAGTCCAATTTGATGCCCAAAAACTCGATGGATGTAGTTGGACCCATTGTTTTCTCCTGAGCTAATGGGATCCCTAGCTCTGCGAAAACTTTTTGCACCGTGAGGAGGTGTGCAGCAGGGATGGCGTCGTGTGGTGAATTGATTAAGAAGTCATCGAGCAAGTGGAGAAGGTAAGGAATTGCGTAATTATTGAATGGAATCCTACATATGGCTTCAGATAGGGTGTCAAAAATTTTGAAGCCGAATTATTTTCGCATGGCGAAATACAAGTTTTTCCGCCAGTTCACGCTGAATAAATGCCATGAATCCGGGTGGATTGGCATTACTTTGAAAGCCGAAGTGATGCCTACTTTGGCCAACCATGCGCTGCGTCCGGCGATTTTGATCATTTTTATGGCTTGTTCGATATCATGATAATGAAGAGAATATTCTTCGAGTGGGATATGACTTTTGATGCTTGGAAACAGCGAGTTGTGAGGGGCTGAGAGATCAATTATCATGTGTGTGGCGAGGGGGGCGTGGTTTTGCGAAGTCTGTAGCGAGAGACGAGTCAGCGAGCTGTGCGGTGTGTAAGTAGGTCAAGTGCAGATGATGAACACCTGTGTCTGATTGCAGTGATTGGCGTGGAGACCGCATATAAGCTGCCGGGAATGAGAGAGCGGGGAGAGAGAGCTGGGACTCGCACGCGACCCGCAGCACGCACTGGCAAACGGACTGAGTTTGAGTTAAATGGAAAGAGTGGTCATCTGACGAGACTGTGAGAGCTGGAGACATACAGCGTGAGCTGGTACAGCGGGCAGAGTGTTTCTTATATTATGCTGTAGTGTTTCACTACGGTGAAGGCGCACGAGCGCACCTTTTGTTTTCTTTATTTTTATTTCTAAATAAAGTGCGAGTCCCAATTCAGCCGACCCTGTCTTCTTCTTCCTACACTCACGCTGACCCGCTTCCCGCCACTGGGGCGGCCTGTTGGCGCTGCGGGGACCCGGGACACTTTATCGACCGGTGTCCGGTGATGGAGGTGGGGACACTGATCCGGGTTCCCGACGCGCCACAGGCTGCCCCCGATCAAGCTGGCCTGTACCATATACCAGTGAGTATCAAGGGGGGTACTTATCAGGCTTTGGAGGATTCAGGCTGCAACCAAACCTCCATTCATCAAAGCCTGATTCAACCTGGGGCATTGGATAACAGCCGCATGGTTAAGGTGCGGTGTGTGCACGGGGTTGTGGTAAGTTATCCTATAATGCCTGTGGTAATTCAATTTAGGGGACAAAAGCATAGCGTAGAGGTAGCAGTTAACCCGCACCTCCGGCATCCGCTAATTCTGGGAACGAATTGGCCTGCTTTTAGTAAATTATTGGGGTCTTTATGTGCGGATGCCTCTTGGGAAAAGAAAAGCAAGGGAAAGACAGCGGTTGTTCAGGTGGGAGATGCTGAGCCGGGACCTCTGGCGCCTGCTGCAGGGGAGCGGAGTACTCTGGAGAGAACTATCCTCACAGAGCGCGATGATTTTCCCCTGGAGCAGTCCCAGGACGAGACGTTTAAACATGCGTTTAATCAGGTCCATTCTATCGACGGCCAGGTACTTCACCCAGACCAACCGCTCTCTTATCCCTATTTTGCTATTTTAAAAGATAAGTTGTATCGGGTGACCCAGGACACCCAGTCAACAGAGGATACAACGCAGTTGTTAGTTCCTAAAAGCCGCCGGGAAATGCTTTTTCAGGCGGCTCACTGTAATCCAATGGCTGGGCATTTAGGTCAAACGGCGACACTAAACCGTCTCATGGCCCGGTTCTTCTGGCCGGGCATTCACGAGAATGTTTGCAAGTGGTGCGCGTCTTGTCGTGAATGTCAGTTGGTGAATCCACCGGCCAATCCAAAAGCACCATTGTGCCCCCTTCCGCTAATGCAGGTCCCCTTCGAACAAATTGGTATGGACCTCATCGGACCATTGGAACGGTCAGCAAGTGGGCACCGCTTTGCGTTAGTCCTGGTGGATTACGCAACGCGATATCCTGAAGCAGTCCCGCTCCGTAACATTTCTGCCAAAAGTGTTGCGAGCACGCTCTTTTCATTAATCTCCCGGGTGGGAATCCCCAAGGAGATTCTCACCGATCAGGGCACGGCGTTTATGTCACGAACTAATCGCGAACTTTATGAATTATTGGGCATTAAATCGATTCGCACTAGCGTCTACCACCCACAGACAGACGGATTAGTGGAACGGTTTAATTGCACTTTGAAGTCCATGATTCAAAAGTTCGTTCACGAAGACGCCAAAAATTGGGATAAGAGCCTAGAATCCCTCTTGTTCGCTGTACGCGAGGTTCCCCAAGCCTCCACGGGGTTTTCCCCCTTCGAGCTTCTCTATGGGCATCAGCCCCACGGGGTGTTGGACGTTCTTAGAGAGGCTTGGGAGGACGGACCGTCCGCTTGTAGGAACGAAATTCAGAATGTCTTGGACCTGAGAACAAAACTCCACACTTTGGGGTGGCTATCAATGGAGAATTTGTTACAGGCCCAGGACAGACAGAGTCAACTGTACAACAGGGGGGCAAGACTTCGTCAATTTGCACCGGGAGATAAGGTGCTTGTATTACTCCCTACTTCTAGCTCTAAATTACTCGCAAAGTGGGAAGGACCTTTTGAGGTCACACGGCGGGTTAACGATCTCAACTATGAGGTATTTCGAACAGATAGGGGCGGGGCACATCAAATTTATCACCTCAACCTCCTCAAAAAGTGGGTTGAGGCAGAGTCAGTGATGCTGGCGACGGTAGTGAACGGAGAGGAGGATCTCGGGCCAGAAGCGAACACAAAACCACGCCCCCCTCGCCACAATGTGCTTTTTTCCTGAACATTTTCTGGTAGCCACGCCTATGGGGCTAATACAAAATTTATCAAATGGGGGTGATTCGAAAGGGCTGATCACAAAACCTGATTTGATTTCTTTTTTTGATTAATTCGTCTACTACTTCTGGCTCTGCTAGGGAGGACTGAAGATTATCGCAGATGAGGTTTTGAGTGGGCTGACATTCTACGCCGGGTTTGAAACCTTGTTTGAGACCAGACAGCAGATAATGTGTAAAGTTAACGTTGGGGTGATGAGATAATTCGTCAGCTAGACGAAGAATATTCATAGGAGTCGAGAGATAGTTTTTTGCACTTTCATTTACAGACTTCTCCACTGGACATACAGTGCAGGCTTGTGCACCTCCGCAGTACTTACATACGTGGACAAAGCGACAGGGTTGTCTTGGGCATTTCCCGTCGTTGAAATTATTGCATACTTGCCTGTTAGATGCAACATGTGAGGCTCTGCTTGGAAAATCTCTAACGAAAGAGTGGTCCTCTCTGGCGGGTCGCGTAACATAGCTGGTAGATTTAATTGGGTTCTGTTCTGGGCGGGGAGGAATTGAGGGGTTAATTTGAGGGCATGCCGTGGTGACATGGTTGACGGATCTGCAAATAGCACATGAAATGTTTCTGCACCCGAGAAAAACTTCTATGGAGAGCAGTATCCAAAGCTCCCCAAAAAGGACACTGATTCCATTGAGAGATACGTACGCACATTTAACAGAAAACAGATTGTGGTACGTGTAGAAATGGCTACCCCCATAGGACAGCACAAGCTTCGCCATGATGGAAAGATAATCGTTCAGCTCGCGCCGTCCATGGGGAAAAGCAGTACATATAATTTCGGTATAGCGGTTGAAGGCAATACAAAATTCAGCCAATGACAATGTGCTGGATGAAACATGCATGTTGTTTTTTAAGGTAATAGATATATCGCTGCAGTCCACCTGGCAATTGGAATCTGATGAGGGAAACAAGGACAATAAAGAGCCCAAATTCACGTCCGCACCTGCAAGGATTTGTGCTCTGATATTGTTCGTCACTGGAGGGGGTTCTGAGGCGACGGCGTTTGGAGAGGCTGGTTGAGGTGTTGCTGAGAAGAGAGAGAAGGGAGAACGAGCATGGAGAGGGTTAATAGGAGGGAGGGTCAGGGCTGAGGCCCTTTGCGGAGGCATCCTCACGCAGAAATCGGCCCCTGGGAACAGTGGAGAAACAAGAAAAGGAGCAGAGTGAGGAACGGGAAAGGGAAGGAATGACTTCGACGCTTGTCCTGTTAGCGGAGGCATCCTCACGCTAGGGTGAGCACCTGGAGCTAGAAAGCACTGATAGGGGAAAGGGTATGAGGTAGGAAGAAAAGGAAACGTTTGAGGAGTTGATGTATAGATGGTGTTGCAGGTGGCTGAAGCATGCCGTGTGGTGGTGGGAGGAGCTGTGGAGAAAAGTTGATCCGGGAGAGTTTGAAGCCCTCCCGCCACGGGTTCTGGGGCGCGGCCCACGCTCGCTGAAGGTCTGCGGCGGCGTGACGCAAGTGCGGGACCCGGCACTGTGTGGGAGGAAGGTGGAGAAGCTGCTGGACGCGAGATCGGGGCCCGGCGGGCCTTGCTCGCTCTAGCAGATGAAGTGGAGGCTGTAGGAGAACGTTGAGTTGATTGTAAGGAGACATATAGATTGAACAATTCTGTTTTATTTAATCTTCATGAGAAATTGACGTCAGAATTAATTAGGGCTTGTCTCAGCCCTTTAACAATCCATTTCCCTATGTCAGGGATGGTTGGATGGACCGGAGTGGAGGTGGATGAAGAGGAAGATGCTAAATTTCTCACCGGCAGTGGTGAGGGCAGTCCTCGGAGTCTCTGTGAGCGTGGAGAGGATGCCGGCGTCCCCGATTTGAGGACGGAGGCTCGATGATGTTGGTGGTTAGAGAAGAAGTATTCCTTGGAGCGGCGAGTAGCGATGGAGGCTCAAATATGACAAAAGAATCGTCATCAGAGCGGAAGAGCTCCAGCTCAGAGATGACAGCAAAAGGGCGGGGCCTAATGCTGCTAAACTGTCAATGAATTGAGGTGAGACTGCGGAGTATATATACCACTTATCGTTGGTTGCTGAGTGGCCACTCATGTTAATTATCTGCACGTGGTCCTCCCGAACTTTGTTAATAAAACATAATTTAGAATAGAAAACTTTTAAATTGTAATAATATTTCAACATAGTACTGATTTTGCTATATTTGTTAACAAATACATGCAGCCTCGGTGAGGATAAGAAACTTTTTAAAAACATTTTGAAAATCTTACTGACTCCAAACATTCAAACAATGTTCTTGCTTCCCCCGCTAAGAGTTTACTGTCCTTTGCAAAATCATTTGGTTTCAGATAGGTGTTTTATCAAATTATAAAATATAATTTCATTAAACTCCTTATACATTTGATCCCTACCTACGAGGAATCAAATTATTCACAAAACTACCAAGCCTCCATATAGTCAACCATATTTTTCCATAATTGAAGCTACCTAATGCAAATAGAACATGTATGAGAGAAAATGGTTGCGCGAGAGAGCTAAGGGAGGTAGATGGAGAGAGGTAACGCCAGTGCAGACGTGTTGTCATTTTCTGTGCAAGGAAATGGGCGATGTGTGCATGAATGTAGAGGGTGGGGGTAATGTTAAGTGTTCTCAGTGTGGAGTCAAGCCTCCTCCGCAGATTGCTGTCTTGTTCTCACCACTCGTTGTCCCTTTGAAGTAATTACTCTTTCACCTGGACAAGCTAATCAGTGAAGGTGTGCTCTGCATCAGCACCCACAGGCTCAGCGCCTTCCAAACAAACAACAGATACATATGCGATTTAACACACAAACAAACTACGAAACCGTAAATTAGCGATATCAGTAAACAAATGTATTGTATACATACTGTATTGTATTTTTCCTCCAAGTGCTTAATTTATATAAATAAATCATACAATGAATCATTCAATGCTTTAACCATGATAAGGGTATGACTAATAAAACTTTTCTTGCATAATAAAAATCACTGGTGCTTTTCTGTTGCTAACCTTCAATGTAGAGGACAAATTAATAGAAATAAAAATGTTTTGTGTGTGGACACACACACACACACACACACACACACACACACACACACACACACACACACACACACACACACACACACACACACACACACACACACACACACACACACACACACACCCTGTCAAGGGGCTGTGTGGTTAATCTTTATGCACTCTGTGACCTCCTCACTGCCAACCCTGCTAAATATATTATTCCCGTGGGGCTTTCAGTGCTGCTTGGTGTCAGAAATCAATATGTATGAGCCGTGTAGATGGGAATTTCTAATAGATCTCCACGGCCTTGCGCTACTCTTCAATATCTGCCTCGGACTATTAGTGCCGGTTCAGTAGCAGTGAAATAACCGAGATAATCTGTTAAGGTTCCGCTCTTAAGGTGGAACTGCTTTAACAGGTTTTACTGGGAGGTTTTTTCCCATCAGAAATAACTAAAAAGCCATATTCTTCATAGGTATAGAAAGTCATTTTTAATTTTAGAGTTATAAATGAAGTGAATTTTCAGGTGCTGTTTTTAAACACTGTTGTTTATGTATTGCTATACATAAAACAAATTTGTACAATTATGTTTAGTATTCATGAGTCTATCACATTTTAATGCAAAGGTATAAGTGAATGTTTTTTTTCTATTCGTGAGTGGTTATACCTGCAGTATAGGCCTACTTGCTATTTTTGTGTATCAAGATGTGTATGCTTGTATGCATGTGTGTGTGTGTGTGTGTGTTCTCTGTGGTGTTGTCAGGAGGGGATGTGGGTCATAGTGCTAATTGATCATTTCCTAATGTGATGATTTGCTGCAGCACTTTACTGCAGTGCATGGCTTCTTTACTGGAAAAAAAGACATCGAGCTTCAAGCGGCAGGAGACTCAAATGGGGGAGGGGAAGATTTGAATGGAAGAAAGAGACGGAAGAGAGGGGAAGACAGACTCAGACAGCGTGAGGTCTCAGGGGAGAGAGAGACGCTGAAATTATTTCATGGTCATGGTGGCTTTTTCTCCCTCTCCCATCTAACACGCAGGACCTGCAAATATTATCTACAGCCATATATCTGCTGTCTTTTGCACAAAGGTGATCTCCTTAATGCTGTCTCTAACCAGCCAAAGCTGCAGATAGGGAAACTCACTATCCATCACCTGTAATTGCATTAGATTATAGGTACAATGTGGCTAAAAGTCCCTTCAAGGAAAACGTGCCGTTTCTGGTCCCAAAATGTATAAATATAGATCTTTTTTTTCCATTATTGAACAGTAATGGTAAATGAATTAATTAATGACTGCGTGTCTTCATGGCACCTGGGAAGCTGTTGTGATGTGGTGTAGCTATATAAGGGCAAAAGTGATAAATTTGTAACCATGTAACATTTATGTAGATTAATTGATTGCCAAATATTATTTAAACATGATGACTAGATGTGTTAACTATGGCAGCGTTTACACTTGGCATTAACATCATGTATTCGGATGTTGTCCACATACACATTGATAAGACAAGTGTAAACGCGCTTGGAATGTTATCCGATCAGCGTGTCCAGGTTCGCAGGTAGTCGAGGACGCATTGTGATTGGATCTCAGCGTAATGTAAACGCAATCCAGCCATCATATCTGCATTCACAGGTGGACGTCACACAAAACCCTCCCATTGTCATTATTCCCCCTCCTCTCTCCAGGAATTGCTGCACGTAGCTGTGTGGTTTAGCGATACAGTCAAGTGCGAAGTACATCACAAATATACTGAAATGTTTGCCTTCACACCTGAAAGTTGCAGAACCATTAATTTTCTGTAAAGAACGCTAATTTTTTCCACCACAGCTGGCAGCGTTCTCGGACCCATACGTTTCTCTGTACCGTTTCCATTACAGCATCTATCCACATTTTAAGTACTTCATCCTCCTCATTTTGCGAGATTTGTAAAATGTCCCCCAACAGAAAACTGTTTTTAAAAGAAAACCCACCACTTCAGGTCGACTTTGCACCAGAGCCATCTTTTTTTTTTTTGGATCTGTTATCCAAGTACAGAAGTCACTTGATGTGGACAGGTGTAAACGCACCATGTCCTGACTGGCTTATGATCCGATCTGCTTGCTCGGATCACAGTGATCGCATGTTAATGCCAAGTGTAAATGCAGCCTATGTGTCTATTATGCTGACATATGCATATAAAGGTTTGTCTCATATTTATTGAGTTGGCCGTGGCATTATATTTTTCACGCTTCAGAAATGTGGAGTTATTTCTGGTAAGGGAGCATAGTGAGAATTGGTGCCCCCTGGTTTTTGCAGTGCATTATGGGATTTTACAGGGAGCGAATGTTCCAGTTTTTATCCAAGGTTTTTGGGATTGAGACAGCCCACAAAATGACTCCCTGATCAGTGCCCAACTACTGAACTAGGGAGCTGATTGAGATACACCCAATGTTGGGTACATTGTTGTGGTTTGTGTTGAAAAGGCGGAGCTAGCCAAGCAGGGTAGTACAACATATGGCAGTCTCTGGGGTGGTTCCAGCCTAGTTCTTGGGGGGAAAGAACACCAACAGAGATGACAGAGCGGACTCTGTTGAGGGAAAGACATGGGCTCATCCACAGAGGAGCTGAACCGTGGAAGAATACACATATGGGGTCGCCGCAGGGACCACTACATATGGACACCCAGCCTAACAAAGGTTCCACAATGCATACGAGTGTAGGCCTGGCGTCAGACGCTCCGCAATGTCTGACTGCCGCAGGTGTGACAGAGGAACTCAACAGGGTTAACCATTTCTGAGGAACACTACTGGAGTCCTTTGTTCTACTGGCCACTAGCGGTGAGTACACAGGAGGATACCTACTCAAAGGCTATAGAATCTAGCGAACGTTTTGGGTGTCGCCCACCCTGCAGCTCTACATATATCTGTCAGCGAGGTGCCTTGAGCCAGCACCCAGGAGGAAGCAACACTTCTAGTTGAGTGTGCTCATAACCCGAACGGACAAGACACATCTTGAGATTGGTACACCAAGACAATAGCATCCACTATCCAGTGGGCTAACCTCTGCTTGGAGACAGCCTTTCCCTTCTGCTGGTCTCCGTTACAGACGAAGAGCTAGTCTGAGGTCCTAAAGCTTTGCGTTCTGTCCACATAAAACCACAAGGAGCCGACGGGTCATAGAAAAGCCAGGGCTGGGTCTGCCTCCTCCAAAAGCAGCGCTTGCAGCTTCACAACCTGGTCCCTGAAGGGAGTGGTAGAAACCTTGGGCACGTATCCAGGCAGGGGTCTCAGGACAACGTGAGAGTTGGCCGGCTTGGGCCAGTACGGCGTAACTAACAAGACCTGCTCCTTGTCCTCCCTGACTTTGCACAGTGTCTCTGCAAGAAGGCTCACTGGGGGAAACGCATACTTGTGTAGGCCGCGGAGCCAGCTGTGCACCAGGTGCATGCGTGCCGAGGATCCCCTCGGTTAGGGAGTAAAACAACTGGCAATGGGTCGAGTCCGGAGAAGCAAACAGATCTACCTGTGCACCTCCGAAGAAGTCCGCCTGGGGATGGAGACGCCACTCTCCCGGAAGCGTAGGCTGTCGTGAGAGCTCGTCCGTCCTTTGAGCCAGAGCTTGGCCATTGCTCTTGGATAAAGAGGATCTATCAGCCCTAAAATGCAACCAGAAGGGGTAAATGCATATGGTGGCAGACCTCAACGTCATCTTCGCCTATCCCAAGGACTACGATCTAACAGCCACACGACAGATCAGTCAGCCAATGATGCCTCCTGCGGCAGTGGAGTCACAGAGAGTCTGTTGATCAGATGTTGCCAGGATTCCTACCAGACCAGCTCTGATACTATTTGTCAGTTCAGGAACCTCAAAGCGCAGACCAAAGCTGTATGTCCGTATTGTGACAAAAATGACCATTATCTCAGTCTGTGAGCTAGATTTAAGTCCTTCAACAAACAGCAGATCACAGATTGGATCCAGATGAACCTGCTGGCTCTGAGGGTGCACACACCAAACAGCTAAGTGTACCCTCAAGAATCCATGTAGTATATGCAAAGGCAGGAACCTTGAGATTGTTTCATGAAGTGAACTCCAAAATAGTGACTGAAGGTACTTGTCTAGTTAATTCAGCGACTGTATCTAGATAGACCTACGGGATGATGGCAAGCCCTATGCCGTCCTTGATGGTGGTTTGGAGGCGATTCTCCTATCCCCTGCAGCCACTATCTGCCAGGATGTACAAACTGTCACTGGAGATGTAGTCTCCGTCCATATTTCACTCGTAACTCAGCCACAGAAGATCTTCAGAATCTCAGCTGTCTTTACTGCTGAAGGTCTTTGTCTAGCAGACCATTCCTACTATCTGAGTATCCTGGAGAAGTATCAGCACCTTAAGAACATTACCCTGCAGTCTTTCGAGGGAGTATGTCCACTACTTTTTATTGGAGCTGACATTACTCACCTCATTATTCCCATATCATCTGTTCAGCTGGGCCCCCCAGCTGAGCTTTTCAGACAAGGTTCAGATTGACATTGCAGGCACCGGTAAGACTCTTGCAAGATCAGCTTTCATCACAACAGTGCTTCTTTCACCCCTTCAGGTGTCACCCCTGTTGAACTAGAGTTGAAATGGGATGTCGAAATGCTGTGGCAGATTGATGTTGTACCTTACTGCTGCTAGAAGCAAGCTACTCTATCCAAATAGGATCTTGGAGGCCAAGAGTACCTGGATCGAGGTAAATGGAGCATTGTGTGGCCATAAGTGGGGATGTATGCAGGCTGTTTCATCAGGTCCTGCTACTGCCTGAGACAAGACCTACATTTCCAATGGTCTGATCTTCGTCAACCGACCCGGAATACTTATGATGGCAAATCCTTCCCTTAAGGACAACGTGCAGCCCCTGCAGTGCAACCTTCGCCCTTCAGCGTCATGTGCCATTGCACAGTACTCCGGAGGAGGAGGATGTAAGATTCACAGTGGACAGATGCTTCTATGTAAACAATAGTATACAAAACCTATCTGCAGTTCAAGAAGGGCGACAATTAGTGCATAAGTTACGGGCCCTCTTATCCTCTGGTGGTTTCAACATCCGGCAGTGAGCAAGCAATGAGATGGAAGATGTTTGACCTAGTTCTAGAAGTCAGGTCCACTCAAATGGAGTTGTGGCTCACTCGCTCAAGACAAAGCCAACACACAAGAGTCAACCAAAAATATGTTATCACTTCTGCCACTAAAGATTGCTTTATTAATAATATTCCTGATCAATTTTATCTCCTTACCTCTCTGTGCTCTGTGTTAAAATTTTGCCTGATAAGCCTTGGTGGAGTCATGTTCTGTCAGATCTGCCCTGGGGGTCTTCGGATCCACTGTAGTTGTCATCCGCTCCACCTTGGTGGTCGTCAGCCGCTCCACCTTGGTGGCCGTCAGCTCCACCTTTGTGGTCTCCAGCCCTGCCTGCTCTGCCGTGATGGTCCACAGTCTTGCTAAGGTGGTCCCCAGCTCCAGTCCTCAGTTCAGTGCCGCCTGATCTGCTGTGCTGGTCATCTGCTCCGCCATGGTGGTCTCCAGCATCGCTGAGGTGGTCTTTAATCCAGCCTGCGCTAATCTGGCCACCTGTTCAACCTGCTCCACCGTGGTCATCTGCTCAGCCAGCTATGCCTTGGCCACTTTCTCAGTCTGCTCCGCCTGGAAAAGGGATTCCCGGAGGCTTTTTGGAACTAATATTTGGGTTGTATCTTTTTTTGTCTGGGCGTCTTGGGCCACCCTATACAACCTGTCACTTATTATGGTAAAATAGGGATAGGAAAGCGTCTGATCAGGCTGGAGCAGCAGTCCGTTGATGGTGCGGACCCTTTCAAACGTATGTTTGGATCTCCAGCAGAGTGGGAGGCAGAACCACGCTGCCCTGGTGGCAGAAAATTGGCCAAGAGACTGACTTGATGGAGAGAGGGGAGGGATGAAGAAATCATGGAGGCGCCGGCGATCTCCATCGCGCACATGGGAGATGGTGGGTGCTGCGTCCGGTGCGACCTCCCGGCCAAGCAAGCTCCAGATGACCCCGCCGTTCCTCCTCCTGTCCCTGGATCAACAGACGGAAATGATCCTCCTGTTTTAGTCTGACGTCCATGAGGGTTTGGTGTTGCATCTGGTTGGCACCACTGTAAACTGTAAAGAAGACAGGTCAGCAAGTTTCTCAGTCTCTTTTACTGTCTTTCTCAAAAACAAATACAAATTGCTTTCCAGCATACATTCAATAAACAAATAAACAAAATAAAGTTTATTTGACATGTTGTGTGGAACACAACACGTCCATAAGCTCTCTCCCCTTCCCAGGTCTGAGTTGTTTAATGGATTCTTCTGATTACGTCGGTTAGAGCAACGACATGGATGACGTCCTTTTACGTTGCTCAGTAAACTTAAAGCCTGGTTCACACGGCAGGATAATTAGGCCGATTTTAGCCCCGATTTACCCCTTCTGACAATCTTAAGGATGCTCTGATTATCGTAAAATAATCTGATCAGATATTCCTGCCGTGTGTGGTGTGTTAAGACTGCTCTCGTCTGCTCGGAAGGACGTCGGGACCGCTCCGATCTCAAATCGGGGATATCCAACATGTTGGCCCGATTTCTCCTCATGTGTGGTGCCCATAGACTGTAAAAAAAAGGTGGTGCCCCCCCGGGGACAAACGAGGACGCAGCCTGTGGACTGTAGCCAATCAGAAAGAGGCGCAGAGGAAGCACCGTGAAACAAAATCAAAACAGCCGTCCATGCTCGCGTTGTCTCCACTTCTTTGACCATCGCCTTTTCTTTTGATAACGTTTTTTTTCGGTTAAAAACAAACTACAAACTATCGCCACTGCAGCCTCTTCATCCGCCATGATTGTTTACTCTGAAGACACGTTTGATCTCGAGGGATTTTGCAAGATTTTCCGTCTGACCTTGGAATGTTCGGGAGTCAAATCAGTTTGTTTGTGATGTGTGGATTTTGCCGTGTGGTTGCGCACCACACACTGTACGACCAAAACTGTTAGACCCGTGATTTTTTATCGCCGTGTGTGGGGTCTCTCAGGTTTGGAAAATTGGCCGACAATTTTAAAATCGTCCCGTGTGAACCAGGCTTAAGTCTTCATTTAAATAGGAGTGTTTACTCAAAAATTTTGAGCCACACAAAAATAATAATAAATTCCTCGTTCATAAAATGTAATTGTTTTAAATTGCATCAACTATATAACAGACTTTATATCACTCTGTTGTGTTTGTTTCCTTTTTCTGTTTAGAAGATAACTGAGCGTTTAAATCTCCTTTGTAAAAGCTTCATGACATAAATAGTCCTCACTTTAGATGAGCTCACAAAAATAATTAACTGACAACTACTAAGTGTTTTATAACTAACTGAATTAAACATGAATTACAATAAGAATGTGTTAATAAAGCATGTATGCTATGTAACTATGAATATATGTCTATATAATAAGATGTATAAATGTAGACTACATTTAAACAGTTTATTAATCATTTACTTATATTTTATAAATGATCTGATGAACCACTGACAATTCCTAAATAGCTGGGTTGTAAATAAAGCAATTCTTCATTTAGAAATAATAAATAGATTATAAACTGCTTAATAATGTCTATTAATGTAGAGAAAATGCTTTATAAATTATGAATTAACTATTTACTAATGCTTAACTAATTATTCATAGCATGCAGTTATTAGAGAGTGTTACCAAATCTTTATAGAAAAACATGAAAACCCAGTGTGTGTGTGTGTGTGTGTGTGTGTGTGTGTTTGTGTAATACATAAATACTGTACATTTTGGCATTGCCATTCATAACTTCCTTCATGTGGCTCCATTGGATTGTAAAGGATTGTAGGTTGTTGTTGTTCCATCACATCCATTTGTTTTTTGAAAGTAAAATAATAGGCCGGGGCAGAGTTGCCACATTAACTTATTAGTGTAAAAAAGGCTCACGTGTGAGCTGTCATACAGAGTGTTAGGATTATGTTTGTTGCCTTTGTGTTCTAGTTTACTTCTCAGTTTTTTCATGGGTTCAGTCATCCTTGTTTCCTCCCTGTTTGTCTCCATGGTTTCAAATTGATTAGCTTCCTTGTTTCAGGTGTGTCTTGATAATCATCTCATTAGTACACTTTGTTTGCCATGTGCTTATAAATCCTGTGTTCTCACCCCCATTCTCTGGTCGTCCTCATTTGTATTTGGTTTCAGTTGTGTTATTCCTTGTGCCTCTCCAAGTTGATTATTAAATATTGTTTAAATTTAAATATTATTAAGTTGTTCCTCTTCGTTGTGCGCTCTCTTTTCATCACACCAAACCGTAACAGAAGGACAAACCAACCAAAAAGAACAACCTAAAACAGACCGCAAGATGGGCATCTTCCTCATCCCCCTAGACCCTAGATAGTGGCTGAGCCTGGCTAAATCGGCAAGGCCACAAAGGCCGATCCGCCATGGTCTGCCGAGTTGCCGGCTCCGCCCTGGTCCCCCGAGCTCTCTGTTCATCATACCAAACCGTAACACAAAGTATGTGTGGTTAGTAAAAGCTGGCTGTGTGAATACAGTATGCGCATACTATGCTGATGATGAAATTGATGTCACACAAACTGTACACATACCATAGCTTACGTATACAAGCTAAAGTACACTTTTGGCTTTAGGGAAACATGTTTGTAAACAATAATTTTTTTGCAATTCTCTGTGGTACCACTTTATTGAGGGCTTGATCGTGTTCATTATCTCAATTACCAGACTAATACATGTCCCAGAAGAGCCTTAATAACACTAATTCAAAATACAGATGTTAAAAAGACAGGAATTGAAGCATAAAAACTACAGAACATTGCTGTAACTGATGTGGGAGTCATGTAAGCTACTCATCTGTAAGTTAATGATTATCCCTTTCTGTAGTAAACATTTTATGGTTACAGTAGACACTGTTTACCTTATCTTGTTAACAACATGAACAAAGGAAACATGACATTAAACAAAACACATGAAGAAACAACTTCCCCCACTCAACTCCAAAAGGCCTAAACATTTACAATAATTTTCAAAAAGCTTTCAATCAGGTGTTATTATATGTCAGTACCAAATTATTTGAAGGCATTCAAATCTGAATATTTCTGGGAAAAGCCATGAGTGAATCCACATACAGATCCACATTATTATCTTAGGGAGTTGCATCAGACAGCAGATCTGCCTGTATTGATTCTGTTTAACTGCTGAAACCTGTCAGAATTTGATGTCTTGTCTTTTCATATGAAATTTGTATGTAACATGACATATTACCTGTATGGTATCACAGTTTACAGCACATAAAGTCACATTGGACAACAGTTTACTCTTTTATATTATGTGTGAGGCTACTTGAGCAGTAAAGAATAAACACAAAAATACCAGGATTTATTTGCATATTAACTGCAGTAAAATTCATATTTAAACGACATATATGACATCTGTAACTGTCACAGTTCTGTCACCCTTATCTGTGTTTTCTCTTGGTTTAGTGACAGAGCTGTGACACTCCTTGTTTGTCATGTGTTTGTGTTTAGTCTGGTCTGTTGTGAGCACATGACTTGTCTTGTATTCTTTGTGCCATGTGCTCTCCTGTCAATTGTCTAGCCCCTCCCATCTCGTTTCCTGATAATTAATTAATCTTTCCCACCTGCCTTGTTCGTTACCCTCCTTTGTTTGTTTCCTATTTAGTCTCCCTGTGTTTGCAGTTAGTGATGGCAAAATGAGGCTTCCTGAACCACTGAGACCTCGCAGCCCATTGCTTCACCCAAAGGTTCATTACTCGAAGCTTCATTCAGCATTGCTCACTAGTGACACCTAGCGACTGTGCAAAGAAGTAGCGGACAAATTAATTAATTCTGGACCAATGACCTGAGCAGACTTATGATGTCCATATAAAGCCACTACCCAGCCCGTTCTGTTTCATTTATTTATTTATTTTCTTCTCACTGTTAATGTCTGTCACCTTTCATTTGCAATAATAAAAAGACCTGAGCAGACATTTTTCCATTGCCTGGGTATAAAATAAAAGATGTAGCCTATCTTTCTCTGTCAGAATTTACTTGTGCAGAGACAACTGTCACACACACAGTTAATTAATTATTCATAAATTGTTTGGATAGTGAACAACAAAAGTGACACTGTGTTGCGTGCAGTGCTTATGGTGGAGGGAGTGTAATAAAGTAAACTGCAACAGAATAGTCTGGGGTGGAAAAAAGTTAAGAATTGTTTCTGGTGTGTTTTGTGCAGTGCACTTTTACTAGATTTAGTGCAGTGTTTTGCTTATGGGACTGGGGATTTAGAGGAGCAAACTGCAACACTGCAGTGTGGGGTAGGTGAAGGAAGGATTACAATAGATTTTTATTGAGAAACAGAATTTTTTTAAGTGTGTTGTTGGGGTTTAGACGATTCCTCTTCTTGGACAAAACCTCTCCAGCCTTGGAAAATATCCTTTAAAAATGCAAGTGCCAGTTGGTATAAATGAGGATACTGATGTTTCTTTTGAGCCCAGACAGGGGAGGATTTCCTCTTTCTAGCTGGCTCCATTACCAGGAAAAAGGAAGAGACGCAAAAAGCAAACAAATCCAAAAGGGCGATCCAAAACAAAAAGCAGTCCAGATCCAAAAATCCAAATAATCTTATCTCATAATATAACAAGACTATAATATAGCTATAATTAAAAATAATAATATACGTATTCTAAACTGATATAATGTAATAATATACAGCCCTAACATATGACTCAATAACGACAATAACAATGAGAGTTCTTTGACTCTCTGACACTACTACTGCTTCTACTACTCCTAACAACACCCACAAGGTGGCGCGAGTTTCGAATCCCCTTTATCCGTAGCGACACTCTGACCGAACCGATGACGTATCCACACAAACCGAGGCCTCGTTTGTCATTGGTCACGTGATTTTCACGTTAACAACACAAGCCTCGAATCGCGGCTTCATCTGGCACGCCCATTTTTTCTCGACACAAGCTCCGACGCCTCGGTTCAAATGTCACATCACTATTTGCAGTCCTGTGCTGGTATGTTATCTATGTTTCCCTCGTGTTTCCTGTGCCTGCCTGAGATCTCTCTTCTTTTCCCCTACGGGGTAGTTTTGTTTCTAGTTTTGATTTTGTTTTTAAGTTACCAATAAACATCCTTATTCTCCGCACCTGTATCCTCGCTTCACTTTGGACCCAACCGTGACAGAACGAACCAGCCATCATGTGGATACAACGGAGTGAGATTTTTCCTCCTGGAGAGGAGAAAAGGGTCTCATATTTCACTCATGGATTATTTTGCTATGTGGGCTCGTAGGACTGAGACCATAGCAGCCAGCTCTCAGGGTGGAAGAGGAAAGCCCAATACTGCTACTGGCAGTTCCTCTAAACATCCAGTCTACCAACAATACTTTGAGGGAACTGTTACGTTCTACTGTATACGGATTTTTCTAGGTTTTGTGCTTGTTTTTCCCTCCCTCTCTTGTGCTCTTTCTATTCTGCTCCCAGGTTTAGGTGATAGGCCATGTCAGCTGTCCATCATCATCAGGGCGGTTCTTCAGTGTCCAATCCGCTGTCGCCCCGCTGTTTAAAAGGCTTCCTGTGCGTTTCATGTCGAACAGTGTGTGTGTGTGCTTGTTCAGTGCCCTGCGTGGCATACTTTGTACCAGTACTTTGTTTTCTGTTAATTATATCTGACATTTAGTGCCTTCGTGTTATTTTTGGGTTTGATGCCAATGTCCTGAGTCTAATGGTTTTAAGGTGATGTATATGGGAAGAGAACAGGTCAGTAGATTGCGCGATATACACTGTGCCGTAGTAATGTCAGATGTTTAGACACACTAGGTAAGAAGTGTGCGCCACCTCTTGTGTTTCTGTTTTCTTAGTGAAGGTAGCTTATGGCGTCGAACGCGCTGAAGATCTGGGATTGGGGACATCTGGGACAGTTTGCGCATGCGCGTGCGGTTTGTGTTTGTGTTTGGAGCTCCGTCGAATTGATTAATTAATCCTTGATTTTCTTCTTTTCAACTCATTTATAAACAAGCACTTTCTATTTTTATATCATGGGAACTTATCCTCGCTACTATTCCTTATAAAAAACAATCGGATTACTTTGATATCGCTACTTAGATCCAACTTTGCGAATCTCGGCTACTAACCTGTAGTCCGCTAGCATTTCACGCGTGGCCTCGCGCCTACCGACCGTCTTATTTTACACCCGTTTCACTGAAAGGATACAGGTTATATCCAGCATTTCAGTCCTAAATTAGTAGTGATATTGGTAGTTTTTCATCTATTCAACTCATTGATTTTCTTCTTTTCAACTCATTTATAAACAAGCACTTTCTATTTTTATATCATGGGAACTTATCCTCGCTACTATTCCTTATAAAAACAAACGGATTACTTTGATATCGCTACTTAGATCCAACTTTGCGAATCTTGGCTATTAGCCTTTAGTCCGCTAGCATTTCACGCGTGGCCTCGCGCCTACCGACCGTCTTATTTTACACCCGTTTCACTGAAAGGATACAGGTTATATCCAGCATTTCAGTCCTAAATTAGTAGTGATATTGGTAGTATCACTACTAATTTACTGTTCATCTGTTATAATGGCGAACATATCGGATGTGTGTCTAACGTTACCTCTGAGTGCAGGTGAGGACACATTCGAGCTGATTTCGGTACGATTGGAGCTGGAATCGGTGGAGAAACAGATCCGTGGTCTGCTGGAGAAACAAGCCGAGCTGCGGGATTGGCAATCAGCGCTTGAAACGTCACGCGCCGATGCTCATAAGTCAGTGGTTAGTAACTTTTTGACTCCGACTTCGTCTACTCCGTGCGTTTCTCTGCCCAGGAGGACGCGATCATCTCTGGCATCATTCACTCTGGCACCGACACAACACCATGGACCCTGGGTGATCCCACAGCGAAAGACACGAAGCCAGGACCAGAGCAAGAACCTCACCGCCCCTCCCGGTCTTCGAGATCTCCACCCGGAACCGCTTCTCCCCCCTTCGCTAGTCGGAACGCGACGACGCCGTGATCATCGGCAGTTCCATGGTCCGTCATGTCCGCGCTACCTCAGGTAAGGGTACGGTGCACACTCACTGCTTTCCTGGTGCTCGTGTTCTTGATGTCGCCGCACAGGTTCCCGAGATCCTGAACGGTGACGAGCGCGTCGGAGCTGTTGTGCTGCACACGGGAGTGAATGACATCAGGCTGCGGCAGACGGAGGTTCTGAAGAAGGACTACAAGAGCCTGATCGAGACGGTACGCAGCACAGCGCCTGAGGCAACGATCATCGTGTCTGGACCGCTTTCCACGTACCGACAAGGACAGGAAAGGTTCAGTAGATTATTTGCACTAAATGAATGGTTAATGTCATGGTGTAATGAACAGAAACTGCTCTTTGTAAATAATTGGAATCTGTTCTGGGAGCGACCTAGGCTCTACCGTGCTGATGGTCTGTACCCCAGCAGAATCGGAGCGGCTGTTCTGTCGGACAACATCTCCAAGACGTTACACACCATATGACTAGAAAATCAAAGTCCAAATCACAGTCTTTGGTGTGCCAAATTAATTGATATAAGTAGTGTAGAACATTATATAGAAACTGTGTCTATTCCTCGTTTAGTGAGGCCATATAATAAATCTACTGTAGGATCTAGGAAAAATCTTACTGTAATTAAACCTGAAAATCTAAATATCAGTGAACAAAAACAATTTCTAAAACTAGGTCTTCTAAACATTAGATCGCTCACACCTAAGGCGGTTATTGTAAATGAAATGGTCACAGATAATAGCTTCGATGTACTTCGCCTTACTGAAACCTGGCTTAAACCAAATGAGTATTTCGGTCTAAATGAGTCTAGTCCACCAGGATACTTTTATAAGCATGAGCCCCGTCTGATCGGTCGTGGCGGCGGTGTTGCAACAATCTATAGAGATATTCTTAATGTTACTCAGGAAACAGGTCACAGGTTTAATTCGTTTGAAGTACTTGTACTAAATATTACACTCTTAGATGTAAGAAAGAAATCCCTATTATCTCTAGCCTTGGCTACTGTATATAGACCTCCAGGGCCCTATGCTGATTTCCTAAAAGAGTTTGCAGAGTTTCTCTCAGATCTATTGGTCAATACCGATAAAGCAATAATTTTTGGAGATTTTAACATACACGTAGATAACACAAATGATGCGTTAGGGACTGCGTTTACAGATTTATTAAACTCTTTTGGGGTCAAGCAAAACGTTAGTGGTCCCACTCATCGTCTAAATCATACACTAGACTTAATTATATCATATGGAATCAATCCAACTGATATAGATATTATACCGCAAAGTGACGATCTCACTGATCATCACATGGCAACTTGTATAAAACGTACTGCTGAAATTTGTCATGTTGCGCCACGTTATAGACCAGGCAGAACAATCGTTCCAACTACTATACCATTTTCTCTAGTACATTAGATATTGTTGCACCAATTAGATCAAAAAAGGTTAGAGAGAAAACTAAAGCACCTTGGTACAACAGTGCTACGCATGTTATCAAGAGAGAAACTCGTAACTTAGAGCGTAAATGGAAACAAACTAATTTAGAGGTCTTTAGAATCGCGTGGAAAGACAGCATGTCACGTTATAAAAAGGCTCTAAAAGCAGCCAGGGCTGAGCATCTCCACAAACTAATAGAAAATAAACAAAATAATCCAAGGTTTTTATTTAACACCGTGGCTAGACTAACAAATATACAGACATCACCAGAGCAAAATATTCCGTTACAATGATTATGAACTACTTTAATGAGAAAATAGAAAGCATCCGTAACACAATTGTAAATGTACACTCTTTTATGGTGTCTTATGATTCAGCCTCAATTATCGCCCCTCTGGAACAACTACACCGCTTTACAACTATAGGACAGGAAGAGCTAAATAAACTTATCATTGCATCGAAACCAACAACATGTTTATTAGATCCAATACCCACTAAACTACTGAAAGAAGTGTTACCTGTAGTGGAAGAGCCTCTTCTCAATATTATTAACTCGTCTTTATTTTTAGGTCATGTTCCAAGAATATTCAAGCTGGCAGTAATACAACCTCTCATTAAGAAACCGCAATTAGACCAAAATAACTTAGCAAATTACAGACCCATTTCAAATCTTCCATTTATGTCTAAAATACTAGAAAAAATTGTGTCCGCTCAATTGTGCTCTTTCTTGCAAGAAAATGAGATATATGAAAAATTCCAGTCAGGATTTAGACCGCATCATAGCACAGAAACTGCGCTAGTTAAAATTACAAATGATTTACTTTTAGCTTCTGACCAAGGCTGTATCTCAATACTAGTTCTACTCGATCTTAGCGCTGCGTTCGACACTATCGATCATAAAATACTCCTGGATCGACTTCAAAACTACACTGGTGTTCAGGGACAGGCATTAAGCTGGTTTAGATCGTACTTATCAGACCGTTATCATTTTGTCTGTTTAAATGGGGAAAAATCAAAGATAACGTCAGTAGACTATGGAGTGCCGCAAGGATCGGTGTTAGGCCCTCTGCTATTCTCAATATATATGCTCCCACTTGGTAATATTATAAGAAAACATGGAATTAATTTCCACTGTTATGCTGATGACACTCAATTATATATTTCATCACGGCCAGATGAAAACACTAACTTATCAAATTTGACAGTGTCTCAAAGATATAAAATGCTGGATGACGCGTAATTTCCTGCTATTAAATTCAGATAAAACGGAGGCATTAATTATTGGTCCAAAAAACTACCCACAAACTCACTTACAATACAACTTTAATATAGAAGGATGTCCTGTTACTTTATCCACTACAGTAAAAGACCTGGGTGTTATACTAGACCGCAACTTGTCTTTCGAAAATCATATTTCATATATTACAAGAACAGCCTTTTTCCACCTTAGAAACATTACAAAGCTACGTAACATGCTATCTGTTTCTGATGCAGAAAAGTTAGTTCATGCATTCATGACCTCGAGACTAGATTACTGTAATGCTTTATTAGCTGGCTGTCCTGCATCCTCAATAAACAAGCTACAGTTAGTGCAAAATGCAGCTGCTAGAGTTCTTACTAGGTCAAGAAAATATGATCATATAACACCAATTTTATCTTCTTTACACTGGTTACCTATCAAATTCCGTATCAATTACAAAGTACTATTACTGACCTATAAAGCCCTAAATGGTTTAGCTCCTGTGTATTTAATGGACCTTCTATCGCCCTACAATCCATCGCGTTCTTTAAGATCACTAAATTGGAGGCTTCTGGTCATTCCTAGGATATCTAAGTCCACTAAAGGAGGAAGGGCATTCTCACATTTAGCTCCAAAACTCTGGAATAGCCTTCCTGATATTGTTCGAGTCTCAGACTCGCTGTCCCAGTTTAACTGTCTTCATGTTTTTTATCATTTACGCCCGTGTTATGGAAATCATTATGAACAGCAGCTACGCTAATTATTTTCCCCTTTTTGCTTTTCTGCTGTTATCTCGGGACGCGAGTCCCGAGAAAAACGGCGTTCGTCAGCTCCAGTTTGTATCCAGCCTTTCACGGAGACTTCAGATACCCCAATCACAAAGCCTGTGAAGAGACGACTCAACACCGGCGATATGGACCCTCTATGGTGGACGGCACTGATCCTCAACAACTCGTCTCAACACCGGCGTAAATACTTGGACTTCCAAAAGATGGAAATGGATAAATATTCTAAATGTTCCGATCCAATCTGCCTTGTAATGGTGCCCGAATCATAAATCATGCACTGTTCCTTCGTTGGCCAGAGGAGAACTGGCCCTCCGACTGAGTCTGGTTTCTCCCAAGGTTTTTTTCTCCATTCTGTCACCTGATGGAGTTTTTTGTTCCTTGCCACTGTTGCCTTGGCTTTTGGCTTGCTTAGTTGGGGACATTTAATATTCAATAATATTATTGATCTGCCTTAAGGTGGACGTTGACTCAATTTTCTTTTAGAAACAAACTCTGTTATATTATTTTCATGTTATCACTGTGAAGCTGCTTTGATACAATCTGTATTGTAAAAAGCGCTATATAAATAAAGGTGACTTGACTTGACTTGATTGGTTTTCACATTTTGTTTTGTTAGGTCAGAGGTTGGGGATTAGTTTAAGGGAATTATTTTTGTTACATTTGGTTCTTTTATTTGGCGCCACTTAAGTTCCTTCTCCCTATAATTATTTGTTCTTTTCTTTCTTTTGTGGGGTTCCATCTACATTGTACAGCACATACATTGTTTCTAGTGGCTTCGGCTTTATGGTAATAAAATACTCACCTTTCTAACATGTTTGCGTGTCTATTCATGGTCCTTTCTGCTATTTCCGACTTACCAGCAGTGGTGTGATATCTAAATTTTGAGTCTATCTCCTAGTATCCATCTAGCCAAAATTCTCTGGTACTCGTGGAGGTCGTAGGAGAGGACATGGCCAACATGGATCCCGACGCCAGTCCACAAGTCAACCTCTTTTCAGCCATGAACCAATGCTGTCTGGCGGCTTCGAACCCGTGACTTCAGTGGTCCCAAGCCCGGTGGTCAGGGAGGAACCGACTTCGGGGGTCTCGAGTCCGGTGGTCCCGGAGGACCCGACTTCGGTGGTCCCAAGTCTGGTGGTCCGGGAGGAACCGACTTCAGGGATCTCGAGTCCAGTGGTCCAGAAGGACCCGATTTCGGTGATCTCAAGCCCGATGGTCCGGGAGGACCCGACTTCGGGGGTCCCAAGTCCGGTGGTCCGGGAGGACTCGACTTCGGGGGTCTCAAGTCCGGTGGACCGGGAGGCCCTGATTTCTGTCGCCCCAGAGCTGTCCATTTTCTCAGTCACTCCTCCAGTGGTAGCTGAGGAGGCTGCAGCACCCTCTCGCTCTCTGAGACGGAGGAGGAGAAGGAAGACTTCCTGCATCCAACAGGGCCTGGAGGTTGTTCCTAAACCTACTGTCAGTCCAGAGGTCATCTCCACACTCATTGCTCTGCTGGCAGCACCCCAGCGCCTCGCCCTACCAGCGCCACTTCAGCGCCTTGCCCTGCCGGCGCCGCCCAACCTCCTTGCTCTGCCGGCACCACCCAAGCTCCTTGCCCTGCCGGCACCACCCAAGCTCCTTGCCCTGCCAGTGCCACCCAAGCTCCTTGCCCTGCCAGCACCGCCCAAGCTCCTTGCGCTGGCCAAGCTCCTTTCCCTGCCGGCGCCGTCCAAGTTCTTTGCCCTGCCGACGCCGCCTGCGCTTCACGGCAGTCCTGCCAAGTCTCACGTGAGTCCTGCCAAGTCTCACGTCAGTCCAGCCCAAAGCCTTCACCACTGGTCCCGTCCAGCCCAAAGCCTTCACCGATGGTCCCGTCCAGCCCCGAGCCTTCACCGCTGGTCCCGTCCAGGCCCGAGCCTTCACCGCTGGTCCCGTCCAGCCCCGAGCCTTCACCGCTGGTCCCGTCCAGCCCCGAGCCTTCACCGCTGGTCCTGTCCAGCCCCGAGCCTTCACCGCTGGTCCTGTCCAGCCCAGAGACTTCACCGCTGGTCCAGTCCAGCCCCTAGCCTTCACCGCAGGCTGTCCACATCCCGACTGCCCAGCCAGAGACTGTTCACGTTCTGACTGCCCAGCCTGGGATTACCCAGCCTGAGACTGCCCAGCCTTGAATCTGTCCCAGAGCCTGTCACTCTCCCCAAGAAAAACGGACTACCTGTCTCCGCCGTAGCCGCCCAAAGGGTCTTCTCCGCCGTTCCCGCCCGAAGGGTCTTCTCCGCCGTGGCCGCCCGAAGGGTCTTCTCCGCCGTGGCCGCCCGAAGGGTCTTCTCCGACTTGGCCGCCCGAAGGGTCTTCTCCGCCGTGGCCGCCCGAAGGGTCTTCTCCGCCGTGGCCGCCCGAAGGGTCTTCTCCGCCGTGGCCGCCCGAAGGGTCTTCTCCGCCGTGGCCACCCGATGGACTGTCTGAGCCACCCGGGTTCACAGTCAGGAATATGGACCTGCTGCAGTCCCCCTGGCTCAACCCTCCCATTGGGTTGTTTTCTTATCTGTGTTTTCTCTTGGTTTAGTGACAGAGCTGTGACACTCCCGGTTTGTCATGTGTTTGTGTTTAGTCTGGTCTGTTGTGAGCACACGGCTTGTCTTGTATTCTTTGTGACATGTGCTCTCCTGTCAATTGTCTAACCTCTCCCATCTCGTTTCCTGATAATTAATTAATCTTTCCCACCTGCCTTGTTCGTTACCCTCCTTTGTTTGTTCTCTATTTAGTCTCCCTGTGTTTGCAGTCCTGTGCTGGTTCGTTATCTATGTTTCCCTCGTGTTTCCTGTGCCTGCCTGAGATCTCTCTTGTTTTCCCCCATGGGGTGGTTTTGTTTCTAGTTTTGATTTTGTTTTGAAGTTACCAATAAACATCCTTATTCTCCGCACCTGTATCCTTGCTTCACTTTGGACCCAACCGAGACCGTAACACTTTACAACAAGGTTTAAAATGTTATATAAAGTGATCGTTCAGTTTCACTTTATTTTGTTGGTCCCTTTAACACATTCTGTTGACTGAGTAACGTTGCACCTTCATGTGTACTAACTCTCATTAGAATGTTAATAGAGTAGTAGTAGACTAGGGTTAGAATAAGTTGACATGTACTTGCAAAGTTACTTATAGTCAGTATAATGCAGTGGCGGCTGCTGGTCTTTCAAAGAGGGGAAGCTCATTTTTTGTTAAACTCGACTGTCTGGTGTGGGGATGGAGAAAGGAGCAAGGACTTAGGTTCAGAGTTGATGGGCTTTATTTTAATTATAAAATAAAACAAAATACAAATATTCTACAAAATTCATCTTCTTATCTTTTTAAATGGTTATTGGCAAACAACTTTTTAATGTGCGTTACCGCCACCAGCACAAGACTGCAAATGCATGGAGAATAAATAGGAAGCAAACAAGGCAGGTAAAGAGGGAGGACAAGTGGGGCATATGAACCAATAATCAGGTCACAAGATGGGAGTCGACACAATCGACAGGAGAGCACATGGCACAAGGAAACACATGACAAGCCACGTGCTCACAAAAAACATGACAAAAAAACAAAGTGTAAAACAGAAGCTGTGTGCTACACTGCACAAGACAAAACATGACATGAAAGCACGCGGACGATGTAAACGAACCGCGTGCTACACAAAACACACGTGAACAGAGCGAACACGAAACCGCACGTTTACACGACAAGACAGAAAGTTATGCACAAGAAGGAGCGTAAGCTCATCCGGTGCGCTCACAACAGAAAACAAACACAGAGCATGAATGTCCGAAACCCGACACAAAACCGAAACCAAACTAGACAGATGTGCCGTGATCCAAACACCACGCCCCGCACATGTAACAAAGGCACCTGACATCAACGGTGGAAATGTGGGAATTAGGTTAAACTGCGAAATGTATGATGAAGATTGGCTAGCAGTTTCGCCAAGCAAATACCAAGAAATAGTTTACAGCAGTTTGTCTTTCGAGTACACAAAATCCGCGATGGGACTGAGCTCGAATAGCTTCTGCGTCAGCGACTTTTTATTGTACAAAATCGCTGTCAATCAAAGGGAGATGCAGTCTTTTGACAGACCCTCCAATCATCATGCAGAAGCCCAGCGTCCAGCCCCGCCCACTCCTCCATTCTCCCCAGAGAAGCTGAGCGTCCATGGGCGGAACATAATTGCAGATTTATCCAATGACCGTCAAGTTTCGAAGCAATGAAAAAAACTGATCAAAGCAGCCCCATTGAAGTCAATGAAAGCCCGGCTTCAACAGGGAAATGCACTGTGACCCTCCGGCAATGAATGAGAAGGAAATCGAGTCAGCCGTCCTGCTATATGTAGCTACTTTGAACCTACTCGTCTTCGAGATGAATGTGTTCTAACGCATTTTTACTCAATAAAATGTTAACACAATAGTACACATTTGACCATTGATTTTTTGACATTTTAGGGGAAGCCGAGCTTCCCTTGCAGTCTTAAAAAAATCGCACTGGTATAATGTCTGTTGTATCCAATCACAATAAAGAGTTAGCAGATATTAAGCAGACAGTCTACTAATACTCTACTGAAAGTTAGTTCACATGTAGTTGCGATGTTATTTATAGTCAACAGAATGTTCATAAAGGGACCATCAAAATAAAGTGTTGCCGATAATTTTCTCAAAAATGCATTTTTCAGCTTCTGTTTACAATTATTTGATACTCCAATAAACTTTGTGTTTAACAGTGTACTACTATTTTAACATTTAATATATGTGACCCGATCTGGCGAAATGAGTCAGAAGTCGCAACGTTCCATTTTAAGATATGGGCCGATTATGTGGAAAAACAATGAAATAATAGAATTTTTTTTTTTTGTTGCTAATTTCAAAGAACAGACATTCAAAAATATTCTCCCAAAGTTTCGTAGTCCAGATAATTGAGTAAAGGTATTTAAATTACTATTAAAGTTTACAAAGTTTTACTAAATTCGCTGGAAATGTACATTGCTTTTCTCAACTCCAATCTCACCTCTGAGCATTTCCCGGGTATACCCTGAAACATCACTATCTCTGCTCTCCAAATGGTGTTACACGTTGTATAGAACCGATCCAAAAGCTTAGAAATGTACACAAATGCTGATCATTTGTCGATGGGAAGCCGTTTCGACTGACTGGCACGCGCTTGGTCCAGCCACCCTCCTGTCAGACTCGCAGCGAGCGCTCTGTGTAGCTAATAAACAAGCTAGCAGATCTCCTCAGAAAGATTAAATATTATTAATTTGAGAAATGTCGCTGTCAAAAGAGAGCAAAGTTGCCAAAGCGTCTTCAAGCCCCCTGGCCATTCATTGCACACTGAGACCGCGTTTTTTTCGTATGCGTTTTTTCGTATTGATTCGGTGGCTCCGAATTGTCAAAACACCATTCAACTGCTTGCTACGGATGTGAAAAACGTAAAAAAAAATTATATAACGGATGAAAGTTTCGTAGACAGTGATTGACATAACGTGAGGTCGATTTTTTTTTTACGTGCGAAAATTTCGAATGCGAATTTCAGTGTGCAATGGCCTTTATCTGTACAAAAATATCCGTGAGATTTGCCCAAAACTGCCAGTTGAGAAAGTAAGTTGTCCCTCTCCCTGCCCAGCTTAGAAGAAAAGAGCCGAAAGGTGAATTTAATGTCAAATTTGAATCTGAGTGAAAGTTGAGACGCTCTGCGTGATTGTGTCGTGAAGCACGTGTATAATCAGTCCAATGGAAGAGCGAGACGTCATAGGCGGGTGACGTCATAGACCAGGAAGCTATAAAGCACATCAGAAAACAGACCGCGACAGCTTCTGCGCCTTCAGCAAGCGATCTGTGTATTCTGTCCTTGGCATATTTATTGTTGTCTGTCAAGTTGCAATATATATATATATATATTATGGCAAAAGAGAGCAAGCAGCTTTGTGTTGTTCCCTGCCCACGTTATATCACGGGTGGGGACACACACATCAGCTTTTTGTTACTATTTGGGAGTAGAGCATGCCACAGTCAGTTCTCGAGTGGGCTGACTGTGAGCATTGCGAGAAGCTGTCCTTGAGGACGCTCCGCTCCCGCCGGGCGTTCTTCGTGGAGGATGGTTCGGTTCGCGCTCCCCGCGTGGGTCCCGCGGTTGCCGAGGCACGGCGGCGACTCGAATTTTGGGACGGATCTGACAGCGGGGGTTGGGACGGGCTCCGCCCTATCTCAGCTTTTACCTGTCAGATCAAGTGCTGGCGATTTCCAGTTCCGAGGAATTGGTATCGTTAGTGTTTTGTTTAGAAAAAGAGAACAAAACAAATAAAGATATTAAGAAAAAGGCAGATGTTTGAGTTTTCAATAAATAAATAAATAAGTCAGCTCATAACTCTGTTGAATAAAGAGGAGCTTTACAAGGAGGTTTATCTAGTGCTGTTGATAGTTAAATATTTACTGGCCAGCTGAACATTATGAGAGTGAAAATAAAAAGAGTTTATGAGATGAAATATATCTAAAAACAGAAAAACTCTGTATCTCAGCCTCCTCGTCCGGGACTGCTGTTTTTCCCTATCTCCACACTGAGGTGTCGAGATCGTGGAATAAGCCGGTTTCTATTTTATGTGTTTAATGCTCAAACGTCTAACTATACTAATGCTTTGGGTATTAAGTATCATGGTATGACAGTGCCTCGGGTTACAGAGACGCTTGCGAGCTTTCTCTCTCCCGAGTCGGCGTCATCATTTTTAACCCCGTCGTTACCCACCAGCCATCTTAAATAAATACATTTTATTAGGCAGCGCTGGTGGGTAAAGTATAAGGACATGGATGAATGTGATGATGTCAGCACTGACGCAATTCGAGAATTGCGTCGTGCAAAAACAGATAAACTATACTGGGGAGGGACGGTTTCGAGAAATAATTTCTCCTCTGCGTCCTCTGGGGGGGGGGGGGGACTCTCTGAGGAGGGTCGCAGCATGGCCAGTTCGGTTGTTTTCCTGCTGGTGGCCACGGAGTGATATATTTATATATATATATATATATATATATATATATATATATATATAAATATATGTATATACGTTTTTCTGATTTAAAAATAAAGAAAATAAGATAAATTATGTCTGTTCTTCTGGACGCTCCGCTTTAAAAAAAAAAACTAAGAAATAAACCATTCAGCGGCGTTCCAGAGGTTTCTTCCTGACCAAACTAATGTTCCCGGGACTGCTGGGCGGGAGCAGTCTCGGTCTACTAAGCTCCTCGCAGCACATAGTGCAAAACGAGCATCACCATTTGGGTTCCTTTTTGGGTTAGAGATATGCAAGATCTGAGGACTGTTTTATCTCTAAAATAGCTTGGACAAAGAGGAAGCCCTGACGCCGAGGCTATCAGGCTTCTAAGGGTGGTCCCCTCCGGGGTAGGGATGGTTTTGAGAAATCGTTTCTCCTCGGCGCCCTCTGGGGTGCGACTCTCTGAGGAGGATCTCAGCGCTGCCAGTTCGGTTTTCCTGCCGGTTCACCATTCAGGGCACCAAGGTGTCAGTGTCCCCAAACGATCCTCCGAGGTGGGTCGTAGGAACTAAGCTATTTAGAGGTAGGCAAGATCTGAGGATTATCGTCATCTCTAATAAAGCTTAGACAGGAAGTCCTGTCGCAAAAAACGAGGCTATCAGGCTTCTGAGGGCTCCTCCGGGAGGGACCTCCTCACTGAGGAGGGTCGCAGCGCTGCCAGTTTGGTTGTTCCCTTCCGGTTCGCTGCTCAGGGCACCGAGGTGTCACGACCCCATACGATCCCCCGAGGAGGGTCGTAGAACGGTCAGTTCGGTTGTTCCCTGCTGGTTCGCCGCTTCAAGGCACCGTAGTGACTGTTCAATCAAATCCAGAGGCCAGTCTTGAGAGACTGGTTCCCCCAGTAGAATTTCTGGCAGCGTGGAAACTACTGCCACATATTTCTCAGTGGGTCCTGCACACAATAGGAAAGGGAATTAGTTCAGAATTCGGTTCTCGTCCGCCCAGATTTCTAGGGGTCCTCCCCACTGTGGTGGACCCCGATCAGGCTTTGGTTATGGAGCAGGAAGTACTGACACTTCTGCAAAAGGAGCTGTAGAAGGGGTTCCTCCTCCCGGCTGACAGTCAGGGTTTTACAGCCTATTACTTCATTGTTCCGAAAGAGGATGAGGGGTTGCTTCCTACTCTAGACCTGCGTCATTTAAACAGCAGGTTTCAGAATCTAAAGTTCAAAGTATGCTTACGCTAAATATGATTGTGTCACAGACTCAGTCCAAGGAATGGTTTGTCACAATAGACTTAAAGGATGCTTACTTATCTATCCATCCTCATCACAGGAGGTTCTTGAGGTTTGCTTTCAGGGGCGAAGCATACCAGTATCGGGTTCTTCCATTCGGCCTAGGTTATCACCCCGCATCTTTACAATATGTGTGGATGCAGCTCTGGCTCCTCTGAGATTCCAGGGCATTCGCGTATTAAATTATATCGACGATTGGTTGATTTTAGCTCAGTCCGAGCTTTGGCAGTTCAACATCGAGATGTCGTTCTGTCCCACATAAGGAGGTTGGGGTTGCGGCTCAACACCAAAAAGTGTACTCCTCCCAGCTCAGAGGACCACTTTTCTTGGTGTAATATGGGATTCGACAACATGCAAGCACGTCTGTCTCCTGCACGTATTTCTGCGTTTTTCAGCCGTAAAGAATGTAAACTAGGTCAGTCATTCACTGCAAAACAGTCTCTGAGACTGTTGGGGCTCATGGTAGTTGCGTCCAACGTAGTTACTTTTGGCCTTCTGTTAATGAGCCCCCTGCAGTGGTGGCTCGGGACCAAGGGGTTTTCCCCGAGGGAAAATCCATTTTCGCATGATCAAGGTCACGCGGCTATGCCTTCGTGCCTCGGTCATGTGGAAGAAACCTTGGTTTCTCGCCCAGGGCCCAGTGCTGGGGGCTTCTTGTCAACGCGTCACGCTATCGACGGATGCTTCCCTCACGGGATGGGGGGCGGTCATGAGTGGCCGCTCGGTGAAAGGTCTTTGGTTGGGGCTCATGGCAGTTGCGTCCAACGTACTTACTTTTGGCCTTCTGTATCAATGCATTGCCCTTTGTGGTTCTCCCTCACGCATCCAGTTCCGCTTGGACTGGACGTGATGTATTAGGTGTGGTTGACGCTACACCTGTAAGCATTCCTGATATCTTTGCTCCTGCGAGCTCTGGAGTTATGGATACTGTGGGCTCGGCCTCTGAGGGGGCCCAGCTCATAGATTCAGGTCTCTCGACCAATGTCGTGGAGACCATACTCCAGTCCAGAGCTCCCTCCACGAGAATACTAAATATGCATTGACATGGAAACTGTTCTCTGCCTGGTGTTAGTTGAGGCTATCTCACTTGCTTATGCAGCGGCCGGACAGCTTTCACCTATGGCTGTTCAGGCCCATTCTACAAGGAGTATGGCTGCCTCTAGGCTTTAATTTCGGGTGTTTCCCTTCAGGACATTTGTAATGCGGCAGGCTGGTCCTCACCACATACTTTTGTCAGATTTTATGACCTCTAGACCTCTCCAGATTCTAGACCTCTCCACTCCCGGGGCTAGGCTGCTTGCTTCTTAGTGTGCGCAAGGACTTCACACAGAACGGGGTTTCTCATTATGGCGTAGTGGGTATAGGGTTCCCACCGCGTCTCAATGCAGCTTGAGTTCCCTTGAAAGGGAACGACTCAGGTTACGTATGTAACCCTGGTTCCCTGAGAGGGAACGAGACGCTGCGTTCTCCTGACATACTTCCTTCATGCCCTGATCGACTTGCTTCAGGCTTTTTCAGAAGCTGTCGCGGTCTGTTTTCTGGTGTGCTTTATAGCTTCCTGGTCTATGACGTCACCCGCCTATGACGTCTCGCTCTTCCATTGGACTGATTATACACGTGCTTCACGACACAATCACGCAGAGCGTCTCAACGCAGCGTCTCGTTCCCTCTCAGGGAACCAGGGTTACATACGTAACCTGAGACGTTTTCTCAGGTTTTCAATTGGAATAAGAGGGCAGGCGACCATAATTCAAATGTGTATATCTTTACAACCATTCAATGTATGACTTTTACTAGGATATCATTTGAAAGCTTATGGTCTCCTCTTACCATTAATACCAAAATCTCAATTTTAAAATTTGTGTCACTGTGACTCATTTTGCTGGATCAGGTCACATATGCTGTAAAAGTACTGTTCATTATAGGCTATGTGTAACCGTATTTGTTAAAGGGTTAATCAAAATAAAATAAAATTATTTCAACACTTACCCTCATGCCAATCGAAAACAATAAGATCGTTCATCTTTGGAACACAAATTATATTCTTCATATTTTCTCAAGACCACACAAATGTTCAAACTTCAAAAAGTATAAAGACATTGTAGAAGTAATCCATATGAATCAATCAGTCAAATCTTCTGAAGAAACGTGATCACTTTATATGATGAACAGATTTAATTTAGGCTTTTATTCACATTATATATTAACATTCACATTTGATTAACACACAAAAATGTATATAAAGTAACACCAAGCCGAGGGTCAGCTGTCGGTGAACATCTGTCGGGCTAGTTTTTGCGGAATACAAAAAAAGTGTTATAGTATTTGCCGTGTGGTTGATTTCCAATGTAGCTAGCTGAGCAGAAATACATTATCATGTTTCACTTGGTCCGTTCACAGTCATGTTGGATTTCTTCCTTAGCATACAGGGTGAGAAGCTGGGATTTCGGGAACGGTCCATCTATCGCTGTTTTCCATGTTCGTGGAGTAAATATATTGGCTAAATATATAATAAATAAATATATAGGCAATAAACTGTGTGTTTACATGGCTTTTTAAAAATGGCAGGTGCCAGTGTTTCACATATGTACGGCTGATCAACGTACTTCCTTTTTGGACTGCTCACATGGGGTGCCACAAGGCTCCGTCTTGGGTCAAGTATTTAGGCATTGTGTTGGATAGGACACTGTCGTTTAAAAAGCATGTTTCAAAATTGATAAAAAACTTAAAATTTTATTTATTGCAGTTCAGATACATTTGCCCCCAAATGAGCACAGACGCAGCTAAGCTCTATATGCATGCAATTAAATTTTCACATCTTACATACTGCATCACAACTTGGTCTCTATCAACCAACTCTGTGTTACAGCCGCTTCAGCTTGTATAACAGGCACTTAAAATTTTAGATAAAAAACCTGTTTCAAATCACTACTGTAACATTGTGAAGAAATATAAATTATTTGATTTTGAGAATTTTGTTTTGTTTTCAGATGTCAATTTAGTATATACAATTCTTCATGATCTGGCCCCTCAGCCCCTGAGAATGTTTCTGAAATCTTGTGAAGAGGTAGGACTTAGAACAACGCGAGCCTCCTCTAGAGGAGATTGTTATGTCAACTTCAGGTCCTCTACCTTTGGACAGAATTGCTTCTCTGTGAAAGCTGCAGGGATGTGGAAAGTGTTGCCATTAACTGTTTGTGAGAGTAATACCTTGCAACAGTTTAAACTTAATTTGAAGAAGTGGTTGAAAGCCGGTCATATTTGTGAACATTAACACAAAATTGGTTAATTGGGGTATTTTTAAAAATGTAAAAAGGTAATATTAAAAGAAGAGAAAGAAATGAGAATTATACTTGTAAATATTGCAATTTCATGTTTGTTGAGGTGATCCTTTTGCTGGTGCTGTATTTTATATTGTGAATTAATTCATCAGTAAGAATGTTCTTGTCCACTGTATAAACCTGCTGTCATTTTGCCTCTGCCAAGGGACTACAGATGAAAATTAGCTTAAAGCTATCTCTGTCTTGTGTAACACATTTGTTGTACAATGTCCCTGCCAAATAAACAAATAAATAAATAAGTACACTTATGTCACTGGTAGTTCCTTTTGTGCTGGGTCAGACCCTACTCTGAAGTAAGAGCTAATTCAATCCCTCCAAATGGTGGAAATGGGGCAGACATTGTCGGGTTATAGGGCTTTGCTAATGTTCCAACAGGAACAGCTACACCATCATTAGTGTAGCAAGCAAAATATTTAAAGGTTTGAAACTCAAAAGCCAAAAGATGATTTCAGCCTCAAGGTTATGCGGTAGTAATTCTGACTGATGATGATATGATAGTGATGTCACTGATGGACATGTCATACTGAGTGGCAGAGATTAAAGTCTCTCCTCTTTGTCTTTGTAACCAATAATAAAACAAATATGTTTTTATGGAACATAGTATAACTAGAAAAAAAATCTAAATGATGTATATTTGTTTGGGACATCATTATGGGAAGACCCAAGAAAACAGTAATGATGTTTGACAAAAGGTTTTTCAGCTGCACAAATCAGGAAATAGCTAAAAGAAAATAGTTCCTTTTCAGTCGGTCACGTTGGGCGTACGTTGGACTGACCGACAGAACGGGGATCGCTTGAGAGACCAATCTACTTCGAGTGTAACAAAATGAGCCAATGGCATGTGATAATTGCATCAGCTGCTCTTCCTTGCAGCGCGAGCATATAATGAGCAGCAGGTGCGACGCATATTTGCTTTTCGCTTCGGTGCTGAGCGGTTGTACTGTTCCTGCTCTGCAATCTTATCTGAGAGTGTTTTAACTTTAAAAAAGAAGAAAACAAGTCTGCTTCTTCAAGTGAACCCTCTTCAAAGCTGGTGTTGCATTAATGCGAAAGACAGTGCTGGCTGTGATCTCCCAGAGAGCAAAACAGCTGTTTTCACAGCTCGAACGTTGCGCCTTCAATGAGTGTGCTGATCAAATCAGCTGACAGAGGTTGTGCCTTCAATGAGAATGTGAGTTTTCACATCACGCTTGCACTATCGTCCTGTTTGTGTAGCCGCGACCATAACCTTGTGCGCTTCGGCACCAGAGAAAGCAGTTCTCTGAAAGAGCATACACTGCATCTTTTTCAAGATGTCATTCAAACCGTGTGTTTTCTATCCTCATTTGACGGCCACGATCACTGTTCACTGATCCATGCCTGGGCTTAAAGCAACTCTCAACTGATCCATGTCTAACAATAGGATTATGATGCCTATCACAGCATCCATATTTTAGCTCCTTCAGTATTATCAACAGCTATCGCTTTTCTCAGGATCTGATTACCCTCCTCCATCCCCCCCCCCCCCCCCCCTCTCGTCAGTCAGGATTTGGCATTCTGATTCCCCTTGAATCAGACTAAATTCTCAAATTAGGTTTGTTGTAAACCTTGTTCTTCTTAAGTGTAGGAGACTTAGAAGCGAAAAACCAGGAGACGTTAGGATTGTATATTTTAAGCAGGATTGTTTATTTGCTGTAGTCTGCTTCGTCCAAAATCTTACCCAATTCTTACTAAGGGAAACGTTCCCTTGCAATTTATACACATTTAGGGGCAGGGCTTAACATTTTGATGAACAAAGCATGTAAATGAGCTGAGACATGAGAACAGAACGGCCTTTAGATGCTAATCCAATCAGCATGATTAGATCAACAAAAGCCCAGCTGAACTTTGAGAAGTGACAAGAGGTTAATGTCCGACACCTTGGTTGCCTCAAAAATGAAAAAAAAAAAAAAAACAGTGAGCAAGTTTCTCAGTTAAAATACTATAGTATTGGAAGCTCAATTAAACATTTTAATACATTTGTAACACTACATTTCCCCCTTTGAGAGTTCTAATAACTCTCACATTATATACAAATTTAAACACTTAAAACTTAATTCTTGTAACTTGTGAATGTTACAGGCACATGCTTCTGTGTTGCTGTTTCTGCAATTGCCTAACAAGTTTCCGAACCATGAAGAATTATATTCAGTCATATGGTGTACTTTTGCTGAAAGATCAAGAATGTCTAGTTGGATTTTATTCAAGTTCTCTGTTGGATCCATTAACCTGGTGCAGCACTCAGGTCCGATAATGATGCAGGCTCCTCCTTGCGTTGCTAGAATGTAATCCAAGGCCACTCTGTTCTGTAAGATCATTATCTTGTGCGAAGCGAGAGTGTCTGTGATGTTACTGGTACGACAATCTTGATCATGTTGATGGATGACTGAATGTTTCGTATGTGAGTCTCTGCTTTGTGTATTTTTTGTTTCGTGATAGTTGGTTCGGCAGTGGGTCTAGTCGTTTTCTTGAGGTTTTCTTGTGGCTTCATACGCAGATGACGAGGTCGGTGCGTATGGGTCCCGGAAAGCCATCATCAAGTGGTATCTGCACAGAGTAAGAAAGAAAACAAAAGACAGGACAGCAGTATTTGTTCAAACACTAGGGTTGTAAACTTTTCGGGGTCTGCTATTGTTGTTCCCTCTTTCCCTATTTCTTAATTCCTTTGACACCTACGGAACAGTGAGGTGAGGATGGACTAGGATAGGGAAGGCCTATGAGGGAAGTCTTCACCGCAGAGTTTGACCTCCGATGTCACGTTATACAAATCCATTGGTTCCTTCTTGTCTCGTGTTTATGTTGTTGTATGAAAGCACGTGTGTAGTGGGCGTGGCTTAGTGACATTCCTTGATCCGCTCCAGCTGTTCATCATCTCATCACCAGCTGCAGCCGATCTCATCTCACTATATATACTCACCGCTTTCTCATCCTCTTTGTCAGATCGTTTGGTTGATGTCTTGTTTGGTGTTCCTGTCCAGTCTGCCTGCCTATCCCGTCGTCGTGTTCCCGTGGGTTCGTTGTCTTGGTGTGGATTGTCGTTTCGTGTCTTTCACGGATTCTTCACCTCACGGACTTTCACGTCACGGACTCTTCACTTCACGGATTCTCACTTCACGGACTTCTCACGCTGGCCATCAGAGTCTGCGTCACCTGTCCACGCCCGTGTCAATCATCTGTTTGTGTCTTCTGACCAATAAACCTGAGTTACCTGCTATTGTTTCCTGTTTTGCTTGACGATCATGACAGCCGAAGCCTATTGCTTCCGGTTCCTCTCTGGGCTCCTCACTTTGTTCCGTGTCCTCTATCCTATCCCTGTAGATGGAGGAATAACTTTACACTGTGATACATTAGTCCAGGTTTCTCCTTCCCTGACACAATACTGTGACTGCTGTAATCAACATCACTTAATGTAATCCATGCCACATAGGAATTACTTTCAATTACTTGAGCTGAACCGTCAACAAACAACTCAAATTCTGTATTCTCTATGGGAGTTTCTATTAATTCCCTCGAAGGTGTGTTTCAAAGTGTAACACAATCATTAGTCATTTCTCCTTCAGCTTCTAATCTTCAGTCATTGCAGACATCATACATGAGGATGGGTTTGTGACAGGTGCACACTGTAAAACAATGTTCGGTGCTGTGGGGGTAGTTAACCAATTTCCCCAATGGGAGGAGGTGACAGAAGTTTATTTTTCTTCATTCATCAGTGTGGACACTGCATGAGGGCATTTTACATTTACAGTCTGACCTAACACCATTACTGATGAAGGGCCTGTGCTGTAGCATAACATTTAAGGCTGTGAGTTTACTTAACCAGTGTTACCCAAAGGAAGGGTGAGACAATCCCTTTCCTTTTGTTCTATTAAACAAAGATAAGTCTTTCATCTTTGTTGTAAGTTACTGGGGAAATTAAGCACTCACAGCCCAAATGGTTAACAGATCAACAAGCTGCCCAACGGGTTTAATGATGAGGGGACGGGCTGCTTCAGAGTAGCAACCAGACTGAGTAGGAGCTGAGTAACATTGTTAACTTGTTTAAAGTTCTTTTTGTTTTTCCTACACTCTTTTCCCCAATGTCCATGTTTACCACAATAATAACAACTACTGCCCTCTCTCTTAGGACATTTGGGTTTCTGTTGATTCTCTGCGTTGACCTTAAAGGATGCTGCTGCAATTTTTACTCTTGCCTTGACATCAGAGTCTCTTTCCCAAGTAGCTAACCTGTCCAAGTTGTTTTGCAGGGTTCTAGTGGACCATGTGACTTCCAAGAAAGGCAATGCTTTTCTATGCTCTGACAAGAGGCCATCAAACCATGTGCGAACTAGGGGACCACTGTCACCTATCACCTTCTCTGAAGTGTCAGCTATCCCGCTGTGTGCGGCCGCTGAATGACAAAACCTTTCTGTGTACTCACAAACATTTTCACCCTTCTTCTGTAAACAACTAGTGATCTTTGACCAGTCCATGTTTGGTCCAACAATGTTCTTTAATGCTTTCAGAACTCCCTCTCTCAATTCATCTTTTCTGGCATGTTGTAGTTCAGAAGTAACAGCAGACTGAAAACTGTTGAATTCAGATTCAGTTAGAATTTGTGACATCAGCTGTGTGACTTCTACCAACGACATGTAGTAAAGACGCATTTTACTGATCAATGCCCTTCTAAATTCAGAAAAATATGGTAAGCTTGGGATAGTCTTTCTATGTCTTTAGGTCCGAGTGCTTTGGCAACAGTTTGGTTTTGGACAACAGAAGAGTTGAGAGGAACACTTTCAGTTCCCTCAATTCCCTGAGATCTTCTTGTGAAACATACCTTTACCGAATCTACAGGCTTATCAGTTACTGATGGAATGTCTACATCTGTTTCAAAGAATACTTGTAAGTCAGGATAAGATTAATCTGACTCTTGGTCTTCTGAGTCACATTTGGTTGATGCCTTGTTACGGCCCACCTTAGTGTGTAATTGCTTGTTCTGTTCTTTTAATTTAGATATACACCTAGCTTGTTCTTGTGCAATGGATAAGCTAAATTCCATGTGACAGAAAATAATGCCTTTTATGTTTCAATTCCTGATACATGCACCCAACACCTTCTTGCATTCTTCAATAGACCAAATTTCTTTCTCAAATCCAATCTGACTGACTCAGTCACTATGGAGTCCATCTGCTCCCCTAACAATGACCTGAACTCACTGTCTGTCAATAAAGGAGTAGCAAGACCACCTTTTTCTGTTGTGAAACAGAAACCTCGACAGGATGTCTGCTCCCTGATTCTGAACCCCCGGAATATACATAGCTCTGATAGACAGTATTTTCCCTTGGGACCAGAGAATAACCTGATGCGCCAGTCTGCACAGAGGGCGCGATCTGAGTCCCCCTTGTTGGTTCAGATAAGCTACCACTGATGTATTGTCCGATCGTACTAGGACATGGTAACCCTTGATGTATGGAAGGAAGCTCCTCAGAGCCCTGAACACAGCCAACATCTCTAGACAATTTATGTGGCAAAAATGATGATGGTCCTGCCACAGACCCCTGGCAATGCGGCCGTCCATGACCGCGCCCCAGCCAGTGAGGGAGGCGTCTGTCGAAACGGTTTTCAGGCGACATGACGCTCCTAACACTGGCCCTTGGGACAGGAACCAAGGTTTCTTCCATATTATTAGAGAACGAAGGCATCTGCGCGTTACTCTGATCATACGAAATGGATTCCCCTTGGCTTTCAGCCACCACTGAAGGGGCCTCATGTGTAGAAGGCCCAAAGGTATAATGTTGGATGCCGCTGCCATGAGGCCCAGCAGTCTTTGGAATTGCTTTACAGTAGTGGCCTGGCCTAACTTTAACTTGGACACCATCGCCAGAATCGACTCGATACGCGCCGGAGACATGCGTGCCTGCATCGTAGTCGAGTTCCACACAACGTCTAAAAACGTTGTGGACTGGGACGGTTCTAACACACTCTTCTTTGTGTTGAGTCTCAACCCCAATTTTTGAATGTGGCCAAGGACGACATCTCGATGCCGAACTGCCATTTCTCGAGACTGGGCCAGAATGAGCCAGTCGTCGATATAATTCAGTATGCGGGTGCCCTGAAGTCTTAGTGGAGCAAGTGCTGCATCCATACATTTGGTGAATTTACGAGGAGAGAGTGCTAGGCCGAACGGAAGAACCCGATATTGTTAAGCTTTGCCCCCGAAAGCGAACCTCAGGAACCTCCTGTGACATGGAAGGATGGATACGTGAAAATAGGCGTCTTTTACATCTATCGTGACAAACCAGTCCTCGGATCTGATTTGACTCACGATGACAGGAATAGTGAGCATTTTGAACCTGAGCTTCCTCAGAGACAGGTTCAAAACCCTGAGATCTAGAATTGGCCTCAACCCCCCATCCTTCTTTGGAACTATAAAGTACCGGCTGTAAAATCCGGACTCCCTGTCTGAATGAGGAACACGTTCTATGGCCTCCTTTAGCAGCAGAGATTGCACTTCTTGTTCCATCACCTGAGCCTGCTCTGGAACCACTGTAGTCTGGGGGGGGGGGGGCGGTGCCCGAACTGCAGTCTGTACCCTGACTTTATTATATGCAGGACCCATGCAGATATGTTGGGAAGATGATACAATGCCTCTACAAAATCTACTAAGGGAACCAGCCTCTCGGGACTGGTCTCTGGTGTTTATCGAGCACCCTTCTCGACCCCCTGAAGCGGAAGACCGGCAGGCTGTAGTCGATACGGTTTTCGTGACCATAACTGATGCTCGTTTTTTATTTTTCGAGAAAAACGACTCACAGTGCGTTCGCTGGAATATGATACGGCCTGAAAGCGTCACCGACGGCGGGCAACTCAAACCGTTTCCTTGAGGGCTCCGCTGTGAGAACAACCTCGGTTGTTCTACAACGGAGGGGACAGCCCTCAGAGGTCACACCACTCTGGCTAGGACCTCTTTCCTGAAGCCCTCCTAGCCTGAAGGACATCCCTTAAATCGCCCTTCTGGCTGGGGGGCTTCTGCTGGGACCGTTTCCTCCGTTGCCAAGCTCCCGGAGGAGGGGCTCTAGAGGAAACGCTCTCCCTTTTCTCTGCCCGGTGTGAGGAGCTGGTTGATGGCTGGGGCTGATGTTCTTGCCCCACCCTACTCGATTTGGACTTCGATTTTCGGGGGAGGAACTGCTGGAACGCCGCAGATTGCTTCTTCGCTTCCTGAAACCTGTCGACGACCAATGTAACGGCGTCACCGAACAGGCCAGAAGGCGAAAGCGGCGCATCCAGCAAAACAGATTTATCTTTTTCCTTTAAACCTGATAAATTGAGCCACAGATGCCTCTCCGTGGCCACCATAGCTGCCATAGAGCGGCCAATAGCGCTGGCCGTCTCTTTAGTGGCCCGGAGAGACAAATCTGTGGCTTTGCGCAACTCCGCAATATCTTCAGGAGTTGGCCCCTACCCCTCGGTCAGGAGGTCGGCCTGGTATGCCTGCAAGATGGCCATAGAGTGTAGACATGAACCAGCCCGACCTGCCGCCATGTAAGCCCTGCCTATTAAAGCAGATGTATCTCTGCAGGGCTTACTAGGCAGCGCCGGGGTTTTAAGGGGAGATGCCGACTCAGGAGATAGATAACCGGCTAGAGCTTCTTCGACTTTAGGCATCTTCCCATAACCCATATCCCGTGCCCCCACAACATTGCTATAATCGACAACAGATGGATGGGAGACACGGGACCAATGCGGTTAATCCCACGATCTCGAGATCTCTTTGTGGAGATCGGGGAAAAACGGCAAACCCCGGCGCTGAGGCTGTGACCTGTGCCGCAGAAAATGCTCGTCTAACTTGCTTACGACTTGCGTTCCCTGCTCATCTTGTGGCCAGCTTATGTTAAGTCTGGCCAAGGCACGAGTCACAACCTCCACCAGCTCCTCATAAGCCTGGCCGTGAACTGGCGCGCTCGACTCACGGTCATCCTCGATGGTGATCACCTCTGCCTCCTCGGAAGCAGAGAGCTCAAGCACCGGGACCTGGTCGTGGGCAGAAGAAGCCGCAGCGCGGGCTTCTGCACCACTCACAGGGGCTTCGGGATCTTCAGATGAAGAATGAGAAAGTGCCGCAGCAGTCTCATTCTCATCTGCAAGATCCCGCTGCGAACCCCACGATATAAGTCGCCGCGCCGCCTCAACAGACGCGGGAGCAGAACCGCGGGGAACGCGAGCCTGACCGAGCTCATCAAAGCACGCCAGCCGGGAGCGCAGCACCCTCATGGGTAGTGCTTCAAAGTGTACGCAGGCAGCTCCCTCGAGAGCTGCCTGGGCGTGCTGCGCTCCCAAACAGTTCACACACAAAACATGCGTGTCCCCATCCGTAATAAAACGAGGACAGGGGTGCACACACATTCTGAACTGCTGGCTGGCCATAATATATATATATATATATATATATATTGAGGGATAGACAAACAACACCAAATAAGACAGACAGTCGTAACATAGAGCGCTTGCTGAAGAGCGGAAGAGCTAGTGTGTGTGTGTGCCAGCTTCGCTTTTATGCATCCGGTTATGCCGTCATATGTTACGTCATGACGCAACACCAATCAGGATTGGAATAGTTTCATTCATACTTCAGAGACGCACGCTAAGGGAGCGTCCCCAAAGAGTCGATTCTCGACGCAGTGTTGAGTTCCCTCGAAAGGGAACTGTTTTTTAAGTTTTTCAGAGTAGCTTCTTTTAGCAACTCTGATCTCCTTTGTCCGTCTGTTTCTGGCCTGGTTATACAAGATTTTATCCCCACTTTTGTAGGCATCCTCTTTGGCATGACAAAGATGTTTGAGTTTCCCAGTAATCCATGGTTTATCATTAGTAAATGATAAGAATGTCCTGGTAGGAATGCATGTATCCTCACAGAAACTTATATATGATGTTACAGTATCTGTGACCTTATCCAGATCGTTGGTAGCAGCTTCAAAAACAGTCCAATCAGTGCAATCAAAGCAGGCCTGTAGATCCTGCTCTGCTTCATTAGTCCATCTTTTTACAGTCCTTATTACAGGTTTAGCTGATTTCAGTTTCTGCCTGTAGGTCGGTATGAGATGAACCAAACAGTGATCAGATCAGGCCCGTGATCAGATCAGACCAAAGCTGCCCGTGGGACGGAGTGATACGCATTTTTTATTGTGGTGTAACAGATGTCCAGTATATTACTGTCTCTTGTGGGACATGTAACGTGCTGTCTGTATTTTGGTAGTTCACGGGAAAGATTTGCTTTGTTAAAATCCCCAAGAATGATTAAAAGAGAGTCTGGGTATCTTTGTTCCGTTTCAGCTATTTGTTCAGCCAGCTGTTGTAGCGCCGCGCTATGCACGCGTCTGGAGGTATGTATACATTCACGAGAATGAAAGAGGAAAACTCCCGAGGCAAGTAGAAGGTTTTACAGTTTATGAAATGTGCCTCTAAATTAGGAGAGCACATCTTCTTCAGTGTTGTTACATCTGAACACCAACTTTCGTTAATGTAGGAACACGATCCACCACCTCTCGTTTTCCCCGTTAGCTCCGCGATGCGATCCGCTCGGAACAGCTGGAAGCCCGGCAGATGTATTGCGTTGTCCGGTATGGCTTCACTCAGCCAGGTTTCAGTGAAGCACAGAGCAGAAGAGTTTAAAAAATCCTTGTTAGTGCGGGTGAGGAGAAGAAGTTCATCCGTTTTGTTAGGAAGGGATCGGAGATTCGCAAGATGAATACTGGGGAGTGCAGTGCGCAGGCCGCGCTCGCGGAGTTTAACCAGCGTGCCTGCGCGCTTCTCGCGTTTGCGTCTGACCGCGCGTTTGAACAACACCGCTGCCCCTCCGATGAGAATGTCCAGCAAAACGTCAGAATAATCAAAAACTGTAGAAAAGGTTTCTGGTGTGTGTTTCCTAATGTCCAGTAGTTCGTCTTTGGTGAAACTGATAGGAAAAGAATGACTAAACGCAGAACAAACGAACAAAAACAACACAATAGCTGGAGAGCCCCACACCAAGGCAGCCATCCTTGATTGGAATGCCAACGATCAATGGAATGGAATTTTAAGATTTCGTCAAATCTGTACCTGAGTCTTATTTCAGTTGGCATATTCTTTGCTCCAGAAATTCTTGGTGTATTCTCCATCAACTAGTACAGATGCTTTTGCAGTGTTAGAAATTTATTAAATGTTTTAATTAGTGGTGGGCCGTTATCGGCATTAACGTGCTGCGTTAACGTGAGACTCTTATCTGGCGATAAAAAAAATAACGCCGTTAATCTATTCTCAAAGTTGGGTTGGGATCATAAAATAGCTTTTTCGAATATCGTTATATTTTCGCGCAATTCCATGTGTAGCCTAGTGTATTTGACATAATTGACGCCGCTCCTACTGTCACAGATCGTGCAGCAGGGTATTTTCCTGTCAGGGACACAAGGTGTATACTTTTACATGTTAAATTGGGCGACGTTCCTCTCGTTACTTTATTTTAATGCAATTACATGTTGTTAAATGAGTTTATTCCAAGCGCACTGTATCTTTTTATGGGCATGAGCGATGCTCAATTTACAAAGGAATCACTCTTTTGAGTCGATTCTATTCAAAGACCTCATCAAACAAGTTGGCAAATCTGTCACAATCGGTTCGCGAATTAGTCTGTATGATCTGTTCAGTTCCTCGACTCTGACTCGTAACAGGAAGATTTAAGAACATCAAGAGCGTTGGATGAAGTGGCCGTGGATCTACAGTTTAGTCTAGTGAAAGCAAATCTGCAAATGCATCATAATTTTGCAATTTTACGATAACATTACATTCGATTTCATTTCATTCAGGTAATACATTTTTACAACCAAACAGATTATTACGCCACGATAACACTACTAAAAAGTATGACATTATCCGTTTTTTGGACATATACATTAATTTATAGGCTACAAAAAAACGCTTCAGAGCGTCGGCGCACTGGCAAAGGTTAAAAGGTTAAATAAGCTACCATTGTATACATTTTATGAAATGAACACCCGCCATCCCGCGGTAATGTGTGTGTATTGCGCAGGGGCATAGTCACACGGATAGTTTACTTTGATTGAAAACTAATTTGTTTAAAAAGGAGGAGGCTATTGCCGGTAAAGGCAGGTTCACATAAAATCATTATGACATATGACATTATTTTTTGATCTAACAAGCATCTGGTTTGGCGATGCAAAAACGGACTGTAGCTACGTCGCGCTTATTTCTTCTTCTTCCAATTAGCCTACTATGTTAAAAAAAACGACGAAGACATGTTACTTGTTCAATTAATAAACAGTTTGTTTGATGACAAATCGCTAAAGATGAAATTGGCCTCCTTTTTGTCATTGTGAGTGTGCGTTTTTTTTTATTTTTATTTTTTTACGATATTCGACTTTTGCTCCTCTATTGTCGAATGGCATTTTTGGTAGAAATTCACATCCCTACGTGAGGCAAGCTATTCTCAAATACTTACTTTTAGTCATTATTTGGGTAGCACACATATTCTGAATGCCTTCGGCAGAATTCAAATGAGCTATTTTAATCTAGATTAATCTAGATTAATTCCAAGATTACAGTGAGATTAATCTAGATTAAAAAAATTAATCTATGCCCACCTCTACTTTAAATCATTCGAAAGGAACACTTCAGTACATTACACTAGAGAAAAATATATGGATTCTCATATGCTACTTAAAATGTTTTCAGACGTTATGAAATGAGATTGGAGTAAAAACATGTAGCCTAATGTTTGGGACATTTTGCTCTTCAAATGCACAGCGCGAGTGACCCAAATTTACAGCACGTACAGAGAACATTACTGAAGCGATCGAGCCGCTACTCACTATGAAACATTATTGTTAGCACATTATAAACATCTACGTTTGAGCAGATATCCACGAACACAGTATTTAACAGTAAAAACATTCTAAACTTTATAATATTCATATCATGTTAGTGTAAACACTCATACTAGCCTCCTTTTTTTATCATGCTGTGTTTTATATTATGCTGTGTTTTATATTATAGAGCATAAAAACATCCTCGTGTCATCCATGTATATTTACTTAGCATTGGAAAGTTGCATACTTGTCTATAGTTCATATTTCAACGTTTCCGTCAATTTCATACTTTTTAGCCTGGTACCAGTTCAACAAAAACGCTAATGTCTCGGTTACTAACGTAACCTCAGTTCCCTGAGAGAAGGGAACGAGTATTGCGTAAGTAGCTTACGCTATGGGAAAAACTCCTTTTCTCTAAATTTTTAGCGCCCTGGCGTGTCATAGCCTGCCAGAATGGGCGTGATTTATATTATATAAGGTCCCATTCTCCGCCATACAACCAGGTTAAATCGACTGAAACGATCCCCCGGTCTAAGCACAGTAGCACGGCAGGTTACGCAATACTCGTTACCTTCTCTCAGGGAAACGAGGTTACGTTAGTAACCGAGACATTCCCTTTCGAGAGTTCTCTTGTATTACGTAAGTAGCTTACGCTATGGGAACCCCATTCGAAATGCTGTGCGTGCTTAACAGCGTGGGAATTATACCGCGGCCACGCGGCCATGGCCACCATTGCCCTACACTTTGGCCATCATGCCCCATGAAAAAAAATCATTGTACGGCCACAGTGGCCTGTGTGCCCTGGCCCTGTCCAAGTTCCATGTATAAAGCGCCAATGCGTTGATGTAATCATTATGAGCGCTGTATACTGATCTGCTGTGTTTTCAATTCATACCAGCAGCCTGAGGGCGCTCTACTGAACATTATAGTTCATATTTGAAACACGTGAAGAAGAGCGTTCGACAGTGCAGGAAATCCCAAATCCCCGACCACAAACAGAGCTAACAGATCGCTGTAACATGCAGATCATGTCGTTTTGAAGACAATAAACATTTCTGCAACGATATTTGACTTACCTGTGTTCTTCGAGCTATGTCAGTCATTTTCATAATAATAGATTATATGTATAATATTACAGAGCTGCCAACTTTCGAGTTTAGCTTGGCGTGAGACTTCTCCAAAGGGAGGAGGGGGGGGGGGGTGTACTGTCTGCACACGCTGCAAGGTCTCTCGCTCGCTTTCGTCTCTGCCGTGCACGCGCGTGGTTTGAAGCACAATATCTGTCTCGAATGCACGCTCGCTCTAGATAGATTACGGGATATTTTAACTAATTTGCAGATTAACTAGTCGATCACGAGTGGCTCAACAGGTAGATATATAGATAAACTCATCTTTCAGGCATTTGACCGACCGGGTTGACATTTCAGCGTGAAAAATCGGGGGTGTGGCGTGAGAGCATAAGAATTGGATCAATTGTGTGAGTCTCACGCTCAATGCGTGAGAGTTGGCAGACCTGAATGTTATGCTAATCGATAGACTTTATCATCGTTGCGTTATACATAAAATATTATATTTTCTGTCTGATTTTTTTTTATCTGAAGCCAAATCAGATCACAGAAGGTTATTTAGAACACTCGACTTGGTTGTAAAGTAAGTTTGGAGCACAAACATGGTTTTAATCTCATAAATTGTCGTGTATTGATGGTGTGCTAAGCTAATAAATAGTCATATGACATGATCTTGAAAAACATTTTCCTAAATACAGAGTTTTAGACATCATCTTCAGATTTTAAGTATAACATGGTCAGACATGTGGCTTTAGCGGCAGTGCATTTCTAGATTGATACAGTGCCAACTTAAATTTTATTTTCATGAAGATGTTTCATCAAAAAAAATTCTCAGAACTTTAATTTTTTAAAATCTATTTATAACTATTCTTTTCATTATGACAATAATTATTTCTACATTTACAATAAACTACCAGGTGTCAGCTTTCAAATGAGATCATACTTGTGCTTTTAGTACAAAGGGTTCATGAACTGTATCTGTTTCAGTTTGGGTATGCCATTTCTGGGGATTTGTCAAAAGTGGGGTTGCAGCTTAACAGGTTGTAGTTGGAAACAGAGACCTCTTTCAATACATTCAAGGGTTGCTGAATTTGACAAGCCCTGATCTCAAGCTGAATTTTCTTATTTGTACAATCGTATAGGCCTCCATAGACAATGCATTGCAGACCAGCACATGTGCATTTCCCGATGCAATTGAGTCTTTGTAAATTGCACAATTTGATTTCTCTGAATCCATTGCAGTAAGGCCAGTCAGGCTCACCATGATGCATAGGGAATTACCATGTTATGGTATCAATCTGAATGGGAAAACCATCGAATTGTACTCAATGGCCTTTGTGCCCTGTCATATGGCCTTGGTGCCCCCCCCAAAAAAGAAAAGGTGGTGGCCAAATGGCCTTGCCCCTAAAATTACATAATTCCCACCCTGGTGCTTAAACTTCGCTCCTCACTAAAGCCCAGGGGAAAATCCCGGAGCCCATATGAGAGTAAAGTTATGATTCCTAATAGAGGCCAAACCCATGTTGAGCCTTCTATAGGGAACCAAGGAATAGGCCTAGAGAGGGCCAAACCTTATAATATGTATGAACTAGGACCAGATATATGCATTGGCCTTATAGTTATGTGCTTAACACTTACTATATTGAAAGAACCTTTGCTTGCAAAGCAGGAACTTCCAGGTTATAATATCTAATAAATGTGGACGGCGAGGCCCAGAATTGGTATTCCATTTGACCAGGCCCAAGATGAGGTCATGCCTCTCATGGAATGAGCTCTGACGCCTATGGGACACTGGAGGCACTTGGACTCATAAGCCAGCTAGATAGCGTCCACTATCCAGCGTGATTATGTCTGTTTTGGGACCGCGAGCCCTTTGGAGTGGCCGCCAAAACATACGAAGAGCTGTTCTGACTGCCTGAACGGGGCAGAACAATCCAAGTTTTGTGTGAAAACCAATCCCTCGGGCAAATTTGCGCGAGGATTTGTTTGGTCGTTAGCATCCTGAACGGGTGCGTCATAAGCGCTTTGTTCAGGTGTCTGAGATCAGGTGTCTGAGCATTGTGGAAACAGTGCTTATGTGCAGGGGTGCATACCTCATTGTGGGCACACAAACTACATTTATTACACTTCCAACTGGAGGGAGAACAGACAGACAAGTGCTCTATTTGGGTTTTATTTGGGTCGCCTTAAAAATGGCGTTTGTTTGCAGATGTGCATGTTTTAAAACGGACTCTTTTACTGCAATAAAAACATTTCCAGCCACCTGAAAAGAGGAGACTGAGATATGTGTAAGTGCTTTCTTTGAGGTTGGACCGGCCGCAGCAGGACTCAAACACTCTCTTTTTCTCCCTGCCATTGCGGCTAGGAAGGCTTTCGAGGCTCGGGGTCCAACACAATCCTGGGTCAGTGTCCCTGTCGCTCCGGGAACTGCTGAGCGTTGACGTACCTCAGTCGCTGGGCAAGGCTGTGAGACCGGCGACGTTGGCTTTAAAGGCTGATGGGGGGCACCATTTTGTGGTGGCCCGAAGCAGAGCTGGAGCGTTTAGGGAGGAAGTGACACATGGCCTGCTATGCTTCCTGAACCTCGGTGTAATGTTCCGCGAAACCCTTGACTGATGGTCCGAACAGACCGGTGGTGGAAATAGGGGAGTAGAGAAAAGCTGCCCTATCCGCATCCTTTATCTCCGTTAGGTTTAATCAGAGATGACGTTTGAGCACTGTCAAGTTCGCCATGCTTCTGCTAATCACCTGTGCGTTTGCCTTGGTAGCTCGCAGAGCTAGGTCAGTAGCGCTGTACAGGTCTCTAAAAGCCTCCCATTCAGTTCCAGATTCGTCCATTGAGCGGAGAAGTTTAGCCTGAAAAACTTGGAGGACAGCCATGGTGTGAAACGCCGAAGTAGCTTGGCCAGTGGAGGTGTATAGCACGGCCGGCGAGAGCTGAAGTGACAGAGTGACAGGCTTGGACGGGTGAGTCGCTTTAGCCTTCCATCCCGTGGCGGTGGGCGGGCAGAGGTAAGCGACCACCATTTCTTAGAGGGGAGGAATCGCCTCGTAACCTTTTTCCACAGTGCCGTCAACAGTGGAGAGCGCTGAGGAAAATGAAGGCTATAGACGAGCTGAATACGGCGCTTTCAACGACTTAGTCAGCTTGTCGTGTACCTCGGGGAAGAAAGGTGCAGGCCTTAGCTGAGGGGCCTGTCGGCGCCCCTACAGAAACCATTCGTCCAACCTGCTACGCGCGGGCTCCTCGGGCAAAGACCACTCGAGCCCGAGGTCTTCAACGGCCTTCGTCAGCACGCGGAGAAGCTCTGCGCCGAGGCTGGATCTCACATCACTCGTGCTAGCTTGCATTGAGGGGGCGGGGTCCATCACGGAGCCCATCTATTCCTCATGCTCGGATGCAGCGACAGAAAAGCTGTCATTCTTGTCGTCCTCCTCGTCTGATGCCCCGAAAGAGACGAGACCAGCCGCTCGCTGAGAGGGGCATTTGTCTGCCTGTGTGAACAGGACCGGTGAGGGAGTTTCTCTGGGAGAGAGCGAGGCGCGCGGGGACACGGCCAACGTGTGCTCACTCGTAACCGTCCACCATGGCATCCTTTGTGCGCGGTGCTTCTTTTTGCACGGCTCGAGCAAGTGGGTGCGAGGTCGTCATTGGCGAAACTGGCCAGTCGAGCGCCATCTCATCGCACTCCGGACAGCCACCCTTGGAGAGTGCAGCTTCCGCGTGGTCGTGGCCTAGGCAGGAAGCACAGAGGATGTGGCGATCTCCGCCAAAGAGCAGGCCTCTACACGAGGCACAGTTGTCACGAGGCATTTGGAACAACGCCTGAAATTGCTCTTTTACTAAGAAGAGTCGCAGCGGCGAACACTCTAGTAGCTTCTTTTTTTTAAACCCTTTGATGCACAACATGGGTCTAAAGCGACCCGACTGAGTTTTTATTCTCTATATCTTTACAATAAATTAATTTAATCATTCAGTATTCCAGGTATTCTTTATTCCAGGTATTCTTCAATTAACTTGTTTTTGATCATCACAAATCGTTATTTTTATTTTTCCTTTCTTACTTCGTGAATAAAAATTGTTTTTGTATCGCAACCCTTCTAATGCACAACATGGGTCTAAAAAGACCCATATTCATTTCCTATGTTATTTCAGTCATGGCTGAGTGTTTCTTTGCTGAATCATTAAAATATTTGTATTTTATCATTTGTTATTTCAGGTATTCATTAAATATCTTGTTTTTGATTTCCACAAATCATTATGTTTATGTTTCCTTTCTTACTTTATAAACAATCACAGTTTCTGTATTTCTACATCAATTTTACATACACGGGTCTAAAATGACCCGTATTCATTTCCTATGTTATTTCAGTCATGGCTGAGTGTTTCTTTGCTGAATCTTTAAAAATATATATGTATTTTATCATTTGTTATTCCAGATATTCATTAAATATTTATATTTATGTTTCCTTTCTTACTTTATAAACAAACACAGTTTTTGTATTTCTACATCAATTTTACATACATGAAAATGACCCATATAGAAACCTTTTATATTTGTAAATTTTTGCAAGTAGGAACATATTTACTGCATAAATACTATTACTCTAGTATTACATAATAATATTCACCTGCCACACATTTCACAACTCAACACAGCTGATTTTGTATATTTGTTGCAAGTTATTTTATTTTAACCACGGAAAATATTTGATATTTTTTAAAAGATAACTGGACATACTATTTTAATATTAGGAATTACTTGTGAGAAAGAGAAACATATCCAATACTATTAGCTAGCTAGCCATTGACATATTATATTCTACCTAGCTAATGTTAGCTACATTAAAAAAAGATGGGTTTTTAAAGGGGACCTATTATGCAAAATTCATGTTTGGACATAAATGTGTGATGGCAGTGTGTGTACACAACCACCCTGCAGTGATAAAAATCCACCAACTCCTTTTTTTTAAATCCCCATAAATCATAAGCAGTGTCTCCCAACGACCTGTTTTCAGAATGCGGCTTTAGTGACGTCACTAAAGCCACAGGCCCCGCCCACGAGTGTTGACAGACACTGCCGTTCTAACATAGAACCGCCCTGATCAGGTCACAGCGAGTTGATAGTTGTACAAATCCGCCATTGCAGCACTGACGAGCAGTGTTAATTTTCTTAACGAAAACTATAACGAAAAATGTTCGTTAACGACCTTTTTTCCCCTGACTAAGACAAGACGATGAGAGACGACACCCACGTCATTAAACGATAACTGTGACTATCAACACATGCAATATCGTTGACGAAAAAAGACGAGACTGATCGGTTAAAAAAAAACAAGACTTTACCAAAACCACTTGTTTTTGTCGAATAAAGGAGAAGACAACACATTACAGACTGTGTTTGCGAGCGTTCATGCTTACGGTTGCCATATTTCAATAATTTAATCCCCAGTTAAAAATTTCTGTTTAAATAACACGTTTTCTACACGGTCTTTTCAATGGTATCTGGCAACCATGCGCGCGCGCTCTCTCTACATGCTGAAGAAGCGCGGATGATCTGAAAAAACAGAGTTCACAGTTCAGTTCAACAAACAAAAGGGTAATGTAGGCCTACTACATTTAAAACTGTATTGTCAGTAGGCTATTATTGCTCTATTTTGCAACAAACGCCACAGCAAAACCGCAGCACACAGCAGTGATTCGTGAACGAATCTGTGGCTTTGAACGAATCGTGAGATTCAATGATCCGTTCATAAGTACAGCAACTTGCTTCGTTACTGAATGAATGAATGGCTCGATGACTCACTCATAAACTATAGACAGACTTACCGCCACCTAGTGGCCATTTTAATTTAATATTTAAAAGTATAACTTCGTTTTTACCATCATTGCATATTTATTGAACATTGTTTTTATTTAAATCATTATTTATTTTATAAAGGTATTTATAAAGGTAAAAAATAAACTGGAAAAATCGATTAAAGAGGGCAAATATTGTCCCTTAATGGAAATTCTAAGTGGAAGAGGGGTTACGGCACTCTAAAAAAATGAACAACCACTGAACTAAGGAAAATGGATATGTAGAATTGCACAAATGCTACTGCTAGAGTGCAATGTCAATACAGCCTGTTACCTTTATTCAAATTTCTCATAAGCTTAATGAACTGGCCTAGAGAGAAAAATTGTTATGACATTTTGTGTCTAAAGACTAGGCTACATATGCCAAAATTCGGTAACTGCAATTTGACTAAAAGTAATGACAAAGTTGACAAAAAATGCTATGACTTTTCGTCAACTAAAACTAGACTAAAACTATGAAAGACAAAATGACTAAAATGTGACTAAGACCAATAAGCATTTTCGTCTGAAGATGAAAACTAAGACTAAATCAAAAATTGCTGCCAAAATTAACACTGCTGACGAGAATGTCTCCCAAGCATTGTCGATGTTGTGTGGCTGGATGTATTAATCCACATAGCTCTATTTATTTACTGTAGCGGTAGGCTTAACGTTACTGATCATGATAGTAATGAAAGTGAGAGCGCACACAATTATTACAGTTCATAGGAGTTGTTTTACGGATATACAATTTACCAGTTTATTAAGCACAATACAATACAATACAATACATGTTTATTTATAAAGCACAAGTTTAAAGACAACCGAGGTTGACCAAAGTGCTGTACATGCATACAAGAATTTTGCAAATTTACAGACAAGCACCAGTTGTAAAATGGGTATAACACACGAAAGTAAAATCATAAAATAAAGGGTCAGGGTATATTAAACGCTAAAGAAAAAAGATAAGTCTTAAGAGTAGACTTAAAGGTCGATAGTGTTGGGGCAGTTCTGATATGGGCCGGGAGACCGTTCCATAATTTAGGGCCAATGGCAGAGAAGGCACGATCTCCTCTATTTTTTAATCTAGTCCTTGGCACTTGCAGCAGACCAGAGTCAGCTGATCTGAGTGACCTTGGCTGAGCGTGACGGTGTAAGAGGTCTGACAAATACTGTGGTGCCTCATTATGAATGGATTTAAAAACAAACAGTAGAATTTTAAAATCAATTCTATATTTGACCGGCAGCCAATGTAGTGAGATCAAGGTCGGTGTGATAGATTCATATTTACGCTTCCCAAAAAGAAGCCGAGCCGCTGCATTTTGAACTAACTGCAAACGCGCAACACAGGCCTGTGAAGCACCAATATACAGTGAGTTACAATAATCAAGTCGTGATGTAACAAAAGCATGCATGGCCGTTTCGAATTTCTTAAGGGAAAGAAAAGGCTTCACCTTCACCTGAAAAGGTGTGTATAATATTTTTTTTCTGTTAGTTGTAACGAGTGTTTTTTGTAATTCACTGTGTATGTTGATAATAATGAAAGGGAGAGGGAGAGAGTTTATGAATTATACTTTAATGCGGACTTCTTATACAGTGTTTATTCAGCTCTTACAGTGATTTTCTAGAGTGAAATTGACACTTCATCTTTTGTGTGATGTACAATAAACTTCATTGAACTCATCAGTATATTTTTACAACATTCGGACGTGGTCCGCTACAACAGGCTTGAGGATAAAAGAAAGATGGAAAAACAAGTTATAACCATAATTAAACTAGACTATACCTGTTCAATCTCCATACAGCATTTATTATCTGGCTCTGTGGGCATAATTGTCCGACTCTGGGTTGAAATGAACACGGCTACTGAGAGTTAATCAGAGGTGGAAAGAGTAATAAAATATTCTACTCAAGTAAAAGTACTACTACTTCAATGAAATTTTACTTAAGTACAAGTAAAAGTACCGGTCTAAAAATCTACTCAAGTAAAAGTAAAAAGTAGCTCATTTAAAACTGACTCAGAGTAAAAGTTACTGAGTTACTTTTTTAACAGCGGGGGTGGGGTGGGGGACCCCCCGTGTAGGGTTGTAATGGTATAAGATTTTCACAGTATGGTAACGTCTCAGAAAATATCACGGTTTACAGTATTAATCAATTGTTAAATAAATAAACTGTATTATTAAATTATGGGTATTATTATTATTATCATCAGTTAAAATGACAGATAAATTAATGAAAACAGGATTTTTTTTTTTGTTGAACAAATGCTTTTATTATAACAAACTTGAAATAACTTGTTTGTTTATTAAAATTTCAATAAAACATGTCTAATCAATTAAATTTGATAATTAATAATGAATTAGATTAACAACTTATTTTTAACATTAATAATTTATTAAAATGTTTAAGTATAATATTGTCCTATGAAATGTATTTTATTCAGAAAATTGATGTTTCTTTTTATTAGGGGTGTAACGATATTCGAACCAAACCGAAGAACCGCGATACAGAACCCACGATTCGAATCGCGATACTCTCATGGCGTAACGAACACGCTCCGCCCTGCAAGCTACCCCGGCCCCGCCCAGCCCGGCTCATTGATTGGACCTGGAATCAGTGTTGCCAAGTCCGCTTATTATAAGCGACTTTGGGCTTGTTTTTCTGTAAAGTCGCTTACAAATATTGGTAGTCGCGGGTCGCGGCTTTTTTTGGGCTTGTTTCTAAAGTGTAGTTGCTTATTTGGGCTTGTTCTCAGCTCGTTGAAAGCAGATATTTTCTATATGTTATTTAAACGTAGGAGTTTGTCTTGCCTGTTCCCTCTGTCTCTCTCCTTTCCCTATACACAGAGTTTTTTCCCACCCACATCCTGCTTCTAATTGGCTCTGACCCAGATGGCAATGAGTACCAGCCAATCAGAGGCAGAGCAGGGCAATCGGTTTTTTTTCTGTTTAGGAAACGTCAGTGAGTGACGTTTAAATGAAAATACGTGCGAGTCGCGACCATCGCGACTGATGGTGACTGGACTGTAAGAGAGTTTTTATATATAAATTATATTTTAGATATTATAGATATAGATATTATAGTTTAATATTGTTTAACCCTTTAACTGTCACTCCCCCTTTTTTCGCATAGACATGAAAATCACTATTCAAACTTAAATGGTTGTAATTCAAGAATGCTTTGGAATATAGACCTATGGTTGGTCTTGTTTTAAAGAAGACATTTGCCAGATTAATGTTGAAGTGAAGTATTATGAAGTTATGAAAGTGAAACAGAAAAAAAGTTATACAAGTTTGAGTTTATGAAAATGAACAATGTAAAAATATAATTATTAATATTTTATATAAAATATATATATTACAAAATATATTTTACTCTAAAACTGCCAGAAAATGTAAGCCAAAAATCTGAAGAAGTTGTGTTCCAAATTTTAGGTTGATATCTCAAAAAATGAGCTTTCAGTAAGATTTTATTTGGCCGCAGTACCAACATTTTTCACTAGATGGACAGCCAAGCTTCATTACAGAAGAAAAATAAACTACCGTGTGCACAGTTTTACAAAACTAGGCACAGTTTACCAATCTGTCCACATGGATGTAAATTGACAATCTGTACCCACAGTTTAAAACTATCTGTCACCACGGATTGTAACAGTAGCGGCAGCGCGGAGTAAACGCGAGTAAACGCGATCATCTCTTCCTCAGTTACAGAATAAACATGAATGGACACCTGAAGGTATGTTGAAAAATACAGTATACTTACTAAAAGGCATCATAACTCGTGTAATCGCTCAATCAGTGTTTCATCAGCGCAAAGACGTCAATAAAACTGCATAGCTTGTCACTAGCATTATATTTACCTCAGCAGGCTAGTGATTAAGTGTCCACAACTTGTTGGTTCCTAGAGAAATTAACTCTTGCACTAAATAAATGCACAATATTATCCTACATATTATATTTTACTTAACCTGATAATTATATCTTGATTATTTAAAGTACGTTTAAAATATCTTTAATGAATATGACAGCAACTGTGTAAATTATTATATTTCAATAACAAATTAGAGTAAAGTTAATGCAAAAACTGCCTTATGTTCAGTTTACATGTTTTCATACAATGTAATGTACAATGTACATATGTATTTCATACATATGTAGTAGACAAACGCAGCTCAGCAGAACAAATAGGGTTATATATTTACTTGCAGTATTTTTGTGCTTAGCTTAAATATCCACAGACCATGTCGCGATTGGATTTATTGCACAGTTCTACTTTCCATGTATTCATCCATCCATTATTTTGCATGTTTTACGTGACATCTGCATTAAGTGAATTCCATTTTCATGACTGGATTCCGGGATTCCCTTTGCATCACGTAAATCGGGACATACCTTTATCTGCAGGAGGGATGGTGTCCTGTATCCTCTTTTTGCAGCCACTTTGTGTCCACATCTTTTGCAAATTGGATATCTATCCTCGAGGACAACCACGCTTTTTTTCTACTTTTCATACTGGCCATAATTCGCTTGGCGCTTAGCTTTCAGCTTCAGCTGGGCGTCACCTTTTTTGCGCGTTTGTTCTCCCGCCCTTCAATCAATTCAGTAGTTTCCGGAGTGTGTGATTTTTTTTTTCCCCCCTTGTATTATTATTTTTTACTCAGTAACGGATATGATTTCAAATGTAGCGAAGTACAATACTTCAAAGAAAACGTACTTAAGTAAAAGTAAAGGTACAGATTTTAAAAACTACTTTAAAAAGTAGAAGTACACAAAAAAACTACTCAATTACGTAACGCGAGTAAATGTAATTCGTTACTTTCCACCTCTGGAGTTAATGTTTTGATATTATCATTCCGTGAGATGAGAGATTGTCCTGACACACGTCCTGCGAGCTCGTGAGGCTCCGCCCTCTGGGCCGGCAGCAGCGGCTCATTTGCATTTAAAGGGATACACACTAAAACGGTGTGTTCCCTTTCGTAGTCACTCCGAGTTACGTCGGATGACGACGAATGGGGGTTTCGCCTAGAAAGCCAATCATCTTTGTGTATTATAAAACGAGCCAATGGCGATGAAATGCCATGGGTCTGCGGAATTTGCATAGCGTAACTCCGCCCCACCTCGTGGTTATAAAAGGAGGACGCTCGGCAACATGCAGATATGTTTTCGCTTTGGAGCCAAGAGCTTCTCTTCACTCCACAAGCCAATCCTGACTTCATCTTCTGTGACGAGCGAACTCTCCGGTGTTGGTGTGACGGCGGTACCCAGCGAGTTCACATTGCCTGCGATCTGAGCAGTGATCTGCCAGTCTGTGTGTTTCTCCCTGGTCGCCTCAGCATCGCTGAGTTTTTTCTCTAAAAGAGCTGCACGTGGCACGTCTTTTTAAAGATGTCTCGCCCGTGTTCCTCTGGGTGCGGTCGTTTCCTGTCTTCCTTTGGTGGGCACAATCGCTGCTTTGCGTGTTTGGGCTTAGAACACGCTAAAGCAGCGCTTGTGGGTGACTCATGTTCCTTCTGTGGGAACATGGCCATCGCAACACTGAGGTCTAGACTCAATGATCTCATTCGAGAGAGAGTCCCCTCATCCACACCCCGATCTACATCCTCCACGAGAGGCTGTACTTCGGCTCGTGGACAGGGTGACTTGAGGGTGACGGTGTGGGACAATCCGACGATGCGTCCTCGGACCACGCCCCCCTCTACAGTGTTGCAACCCGCGAGTGCTGCGGTGATTCTACCGGGTTCATCCTTCGATGCCCCGCGTGTTTCATTCGGCGCTCCAGAGGAAGACTCGATGTCGATCGCGGCATCACAAGGCGGGCAAGAGTCATCGGGAAGTGACGATGCGGCTGCGTTGCCTCCTTCTGGAGCTCCAGCGTTGCCCGTATCAGATCCCGAGATGACGGCCATGCTCTCCCGGGCCGCCGCGAGCATCGGGCTTGAGTGGAACCCTCCGCCCTGCTCTGAGCGCTTGCGGTTGGATGATTGGTTTTTGGGTGCGGCTGCCGCCTCACGGCCATTCTTCCCGGAGGTGCATGAGGAGTTGACGAAATCATGGAAGGCTCCCTTGACCTCCCGTGTACGTTCGTCAGCTTTCTCCGCCTTTCCTCCCCTCGATGGGGCGGCCGCCCATGGGTACACTGGGATTCCCACGGTTGAACGCTCTGTTGCCATGCAACTATGTCCTCAGAGTGCTTCACCTCGTGGTAATCCTAAGCACCCGTCCAAGGCCTGTAGATTTTCGTCCACCCTAGTGGCGAGGTCTCACAGAGCTGCAGGACAGGCGGCTGCCGCTCTGCATGCGATGAGCACCTTGCAGGTCTACCAGGCCCAGCTGCTCAGAGATATGCACGAGGCGGGGACTGACCCAGGGCTCTTCAATGAGCTGCGTGCCGCCACTGACCTCGCTCTCCGAGCGACGAAAGTGGCCTCACGCTCCCTGGGTCAGGTGATGGCCACCTCTGTGGTCCAGGAGCGTCACCTGTGTCTGAACCTGGCTGATATGCGGGACGCCGAGCGAACCCGTCTGCTCGACGCCCCCATATCCCAGGCCGGCCTCTTCGGCGGAGCGGTTGAGGACTTTGCCCAGCAGTTCTCAACCGCACAGAAGCAGTCTGAGCCATTGAGCCTGGACAGGACCCCAGCGCCTTTTGCATGTCAATTGCCTCGAGTTGTTGGCAGTACGCCTTGCCCTGCACCGTTTCCTCACGTTGCTCAGGGGTCAACACGTACTAGTCCGTTCAGACAATACCGCGACTGTAGCGTACCTCAACCGTCAGGGTGGTCTACGCTCCCGCCGTATGTCGCAACTCGCACGCCACCTCCTCTTATTGAGTCAGAAGCACCTGAGGTCCCTTCGTGCTATCTACATTCCGGGAGATCGGAACTTTGCAGCCGACGAGCTGTCACGGTTTCGGCCCATCTCCGGTGAATGGCGACTCCATCCCCAGTCGGTTAAGCTGATTTGGGACCAGTTCGGGGACGCACAGATAGATCTGTTTGCCTCTCACGACTCGACCCATTGCGCCCTGCTCTATTCCCTGACCGAGGGCTCCCTCGAGGAAGGAGAGGAAGAAGAGGAAGGATCTCCTTTCTCAGAGACGGGGCACCCTTTGGCACCCTCGACCCGATCTCTGGAGGCTCCACGTGTGGCTCCTGGATGGGACGAGGCAGGGTTGAGTACCCTGCCACCAGCGGTGGCGGCTACCATCACTTCCGCTAGAGCAGCGTCCACGAGACATGTCTATGCGTTGAAGTGGAACCTAATCGTCAACTGGTGCTCTTCTCGTCGAGAAGACCCCAGGAGATGCTCGATCTTTGTCGTGCTTTCTTTCCTGCAAGATGGGTTGGAGCGAAGGCTGTCTCCCTCCACCCTGAAGGTGTATGTGGCCGCTATCGCCGCATATCACGAAGCAGTTCAAGGTAAGTCTCTGGGGAAGCACGACCTGATCATCAGGTTCCTGAGAGGAGCGAGTAGACTGAATCCTCCTCGCCCTCCTCTCGTTCCCTCTTGGGACCTCTCAGTGGTCTTAAATGCCCTGCAGAGGGCTCCCTTTGAGCCTCTGCATTCAGTTGAGCTTAAGTTCCTGTCTATGAAGACAGCGCTCCTGGTTGCTTTGGCCTCTATCAAGAGGGTAGGGGACCTGCACGCATTCTCCGTTGACGAAGCGTGCCTGGAATTCGGGCCCGGTCACTCTCACGTGATCCTGAGACCCCGGCCTGGATATGTGCCCAAGGTTCCCACCACTCCCTTCCGGGACCAGGTGGTGAACCTGCAAGCGCTGCCCCGGGAGGAGGCAGACCCAGCCTTGGCACTGCTCTGTCCAGTACGCGCTCTCCGTGCTTACGTAGACAGAACGCAGTGTTTCAGGACCTCAGACCAGCTCTTTGTCTGTTATGGTGGGAGACTGAAGGGAAAGGCTCTCTCAAAGCAGAGGTTGTCTCACTGGATAGTGGACGCCATTGCTTTGGCTTACCAACAGCAAGGCCGACCGTGCCCCCTTGGTGTGACAGCCCACTCCACCCGGAGTGTGGCTTCCTCTTGGGCTCTAGCGCATGGCGCCTCGCTGGCAGACATTTGTAGAGCTGCAGGCTGGGCGACACCCAACACATTCGCCAGATTCTATAATCTCCGAGTGGAGCCTGTGTCCTCTCGTGTACTCGCTTCAGTTAGCTAGTACTGGACCCGCTCAGGTGTCTTCGCTTGCTCGCCATTCCACTCCACGGACTGGATACGTGCGATTATTCCTCAGGTGAGCCTTCCTCTCTGAAGCCCTGAGTTCCTCCAGCACTGTTGACGCTGGCGCCAGTGTCTATTGCCTGGGCGTCGGCTAGGTGCCTTTGTGTGCATGGTTCCTCCCTGAGTAACCCCCACATGTGTATTTCCACTGTAAGCCTCCTTCAGCATGTGTCTTTCCCTTGGCAAGCCACCTTGCCCTCCTGGAGGTTGAAAGTTGCAACCCCTCGGGCTGGTCACTCCTTCATATGTAGCCCTCCGGCCATATGTGTTTCTTAAGTCCTCCCTACGGGTAGGCATGCTGCGGCATATCTCCTCTGAGATATGCTTCCCAGTGTACCTTGGTATTCCTGTGTTGAGTAGGACTCCTTCGTCCGTGCCAGTATCACGACAGTGGGATCAGACTTTCGCAGGGCACTGGAAGACAGCTGTGAAGGTGGCGTGATTTCACGGGGACCCCCATTCGTCGTCATCCGACGTAACTCGGAGTGACTACGAAAGGGAACATCTCGGTTACATATGTAACCCTCGTTCCCTGAGTAGGGAACGGAGACGTTACGTCTCCCTGCCACTTCCGCTGTACCGCTGGGTAGACGCCTGAGTTCAGTCTCGGCTCCTCAGCGAAGACATATCTGCATGTTGCCGAGCGTCCTCCTTTTATACCCACGAGGTGGGGCGGAGTTACGCTATGCAAATTCCGCAGACCCATGGCATTTCATCGCCATTGGCTCGTTTTATAATACACGAAGATGATTGGCTTTCTAGGCGAAACCCCCATTCGTCGTCATCCGACGTAACGTCTCCGTTCCCTACTCAGGGAACGAGGGTTACATATGTAACCGAGACGTTTTTCTGAGCCTCAAAAACTGACAATTTAAACATGCTGTAAAAATTTATCTTTTGGGTATTTTGAGCTAAAACTTTACATACACACTCTGGGGACATCAGAGACTTATTTTACATCTTGTGAAAAGGGACATAAAATAGGTCCCCTTTAAAGGGGAACTCAGCAACTCTAGCTATTTCTTCACTGATTTTCACTTTTGTTGTCGCATGTTTTCTCAGAGAGCTCCCCCTACAGCTGTGGGCTCTATATTTCACAACAATGTCGTAAAAAAAACTCACTTGCGGCCCCTCCTCCCCCTTTCTACCGCTGCTCATGTGCATTTGTTATTATCGGAGCCGGCCAAATTTATCGTGTGGAGCTATGTCTACCGAGGTGGGTAATTCATCACACACATTGAGGGCGGCGTGTGTGTTTATGTCGAATTGCCGTAAAGCAGTTCATGTTTCTCGCTCGTTCTCGCTTCTCACGAGACTTCCTATTTCCAACTTACCGGAACGTTAGTCCCCATGTTGCAAGGGTGGTTTTCCGCCTGGGAACGCTGGGGGAGCGGGGAAAGTCACCATTCTCACCAGGGGACTCATTTATAAACGCTGCGTACGCACAAAAGAAGGCGTACGCTGCTCTCTACACAATAATTGGTATTTATAAAAAGCAAACTTGGCGGGAAAATGTGCGGTCCTTCACGTAAACTCTGACCCAGGCGTACACAGAAAAATGGGTGAAATGAGAAATGGCCACACCGTCGGATGCAATCAAATGGATGGTAATAAAAGGCCATGATGCCTTCACAATGCGTAATGACGCACATGACGTAATGCCCACACTGTGCCCTCCAAACAACATTTTACTCCTCTTTTCCACCTCGCCAACGATAACTTCTACTTCACATTGAGTGAAGTTACGTTTCTTGGTTTTCCTCTCTGTGTTTACCATGATTTCGCAATCGATGAATATTAACTTGTGGGCATTTCACGGACTATTTATGGGCAACTATGGGCGTGACATGAAGCCGCAAAAGCTGCGCTACATTTAGAATTGATTGTGATTTATTAGGATGCGTAGGATGTGCGTGCACACGGTTTTATAAATCCGAATATTTCTATGCGTACGCACGTCCTATGTTTCATCTGTACGCCACTTCTGACGCAAACCCTACGCAAAGTTTTATAAATGAGGCCCCAGAACAGGTTATTAAAGCATCCAAATGATTTCTAAACGGTTGTATTAAGTTGAATGCCCCTTTAAAGCTTATTTACATGTAATAGGCCTAAAAGTTCTATTAAGAACCGTATCGTCTTGAATAAGCCTTCATATGCTGAAATGGTTAAGAGTTTAGGGTCCTTTTTTCCCCGCCTTTTGATTTTAAAATCTGTAACTGTCAAAGCCACCTGAAATAACATAGGAAATAAATACGGATCATTTTAGACCCGTGTATGTAAAAATGATGTAGAAATACAAAAACTGTGTTTAATTATAAAGTAAGAAAGGAAACATAAACATAATGATTTGTGGAAATAAAAAACAAGATATTTAATGAATACCTGGAATAACAAATGATAAAATAGATATATTTCAAAGATTCAGCAGAGAAACACTCAGCCATGACTGAAATAACATAGGAAATTAATACAGGTCTTTTTAGACCCATGTTGTGCATTAGAAGGGGTTTGCATAGCTTGTGCATCAAAGGGTTAAGGATTTGGCACGGATGGCACAGCAGAACAGCGGCTGAAGGCAGCGTTGAGTTGAACACATAATCCGGCATCCTCAGACTTTTTTGCATGCGTTTGTACCGCTGAAGGGCTTTTCGACGGTCGCGAAGAAGGCTTCGGATTCCAGAGGTCAGCGAAGTGGAGAGTTCGCTGAAGGAGAATAAATCTGGTTGTATGGTGAAGAATGGGACCTTATATAATATAATCCACGCCCATTCTGGCGTGTATTATATTATATTATATATTATATTATAATATAATCCAAACTTCTTCTTCTGAGGTAACTCCAAGATAACTCACAGCGTGTCTTCCAAATTCGATGAAAAGCAGAGGAATGATGAAGTTTGATGCTTTGTTTTGAGGTGATGAGGGTGTTTACAAGTCTGCGTTCCTTCACGTGGACGATTAGAATGTGAATCGCTATTGTGCGCGTGGGTGTGGGCATATTAGAGATAATGAGCACATGCTTGAGAAACTGGACAGCTCTTGTTGGTTTCATACACATTACTTAAACAGAGAATATTTGATTTTGAAATGAATTATATAATTTAAAAATACTTTTACGAAAAGCACAAATTTGTTTTTATGAGTGTACACAAATAAAAGTAGATATTTAACAGTTTTGAATTATGTATAAACTTGTCTGTATGACAAAAATCGACGGAATTATTTGAGTCTCTTTCACACCGATAAGAAAAAAAGCGAGGCTATCGCACCGGTGAGATGGGGTTAACAGTACAGATAAATTTAGCAATATCTTAACATTGTATTCTGTTATTTACCTAAATTACGTATTTTAAAGACACAATATTTTACACACTTTGTAAGAGTCACAATTGAGTAATACATTTCTGGAGGAACTCTTCTCATCTGAGACGTTGTTGAAGTCTATTGGAGACTATACCTTTGGTATGGTCACATGCCTCTAATAATACTAAACAACCCCTAAAAAACACATTTAGATAAAACATAGGCTATATCTTTTCCCTTCAAGGTTGAGTTTTGTCAGGACTTCACTTGAAAAACATGAAAACCACATCCGCTGCATCTATGTCCCTCCGATTGCCTCATAGACGGTAAAAGTTTGCCTGCGAGCTTCTCCTCCTGTCTGTACGGTAATTTCTCTATTGTGCGCCAGAAAGTCGCCTAGTTATGACGCAATCGTTAGCCTATTTTTACAAAAACGGCTTCTACTGGGCCATAACGTAAGATACAATGTAATGGAGCCTTTTATACATAGTCGTGTTTCTTTAGAAATAAATAATGGACAAATGAAGTCTTTGGATGCCTCAGATGTAAAGTTATTCGCTGTCAAATTGACACCAAAATGAATGGGAGTCAATGGAATGCTAACAGCAGGTGAAGTTCTGCTACAATGGCGGCCCCCGCGAGGCTTCAGTTTCCGGTTGATGGATTACCCCCTTGGGTGTACTACATTTGAATGGAGAAGCGTGCGCGCCTTCACAGAGCGAAGGCGGATTAACATTTTCATGGATTAATAATTTAAATTCTGCTCTGTACCTCATACAAAACTATTATATACTGCCAGAGAGGACTGCGACTGCAACACATCGTCATGTGAACGACTTTTGGTACCGGTTTTGACATTTTCGCAATAAATAACTTATAGTGATTACACTTGTATGTCTGTTATGTTTTTCTTCATAAACATTTTTCTTCTGTAGTCTATGTAGTTTTAAGAAATGTTATGGGTAGGTTTAGGGGTAGGAGAAGGATCAGTTGCTCAAAATATCTTTTAATGCTATATTGTTAATAAAACTGCAATTTCCCTACACATCTCTGTCCATTACATTTTATCCTTTTCATATTCTGTATAAAATTGGTATGTTTAGGTTTGGGAGTAGGGTTAAGGGATCTTCCATTTATCTATAAAATGTTAAAAGGGAAATTATACAGATAGCTTTATGATATGAAAGATTCGTAAATAGTTAACGTTTTGTAGCTGTAAAATCGTAATAATGTTACGTTTTAATGTTGCAGATACATCCATAAAATGTTTCAGCATCTATCCAAATGTACAAAAAAGTATGTTTTCTATCTTTGAGAATTAAGTATTAACAATGCGACCAGGCTGTCCAAACATGAGAACTGATATAAACTTCTGTCTACTCGATTGACTGTCAACGTTTCACTAATAGTGACCAATGGTGCTATAAATCCGAAAATAATTATACATGGTAGGTATGCATATTTGTTAGTGGATACATGTAGTGCGTTATTGACCTTCATGACCTTCAAGAAACAGTTGTCATGAGAAATTGCAGAATAAAAGTAATAAGAATAAAGTTCAAACTGACAATTCTATTTCTACAAAACTATGATTTTCAATTCATTAAATAATAAAAGAAGAGGGATTGTAAATCCATCCCCTTCAATAGAAATACAGTATTACCCAATCCCTTGATGTCATCAACCTACATAAACTTTAAATGGGATTGGGTTTTATGGTCAGGTGAGACCAAAATAGAGCTTTTTGGAAAGAAACACCAGAGGTGTTGGTGTAGATATAAATATGTTATGTAGAAAAAGATCTCCTAGTCAATAATAAGTCAATATTTCTTGTTATAATGAGTCAATATTTCTTTAAAGGGGTGATAAAGTATGATTTCACTTTTCTAACTTTAGCTAGTGTGAAATGTTGCTGTTTGAGCATAAACATCATCTGCAAAGTTACAATGCTCAAAGTTCAAAGCAAAGGGAGATATTTGCTTTTAAAGAAAAGGACTACAACAAACGGCTGGTAGGGACTACACGACATTCCTCCCGGGTTTAGTGACATCAGCAACCCTAAAATGAACATAAACCCCACCCCTGGGACAACGCTGTACATGTTGAGAAGAGGAAAAGTTGTTGTATAAGAGTGTATTTGTGAGTCAGCTCAAACTTTCGCATCCTTCTTTTCACATGCAAGTCACTCTGTGTGTATCTCACAACAGTTCTTATATGAGCGATTTATAGATTAACATGACAGAATATCCTAATTGAAGATAGTTAATTCCACATCAGCAACATAAATACATCAACTAACCAGTCAGAGACGTCCTGTTCCATTATACATGTTGTCACTTCTTCTTGAGTCTATCCATCTTTGTCTGACTCCGTTTTAACATTAAAGGCAGAACAGTTTCTGTCATTTTGGTGTGTCTGCGTGAGGTAATTGCTCTGCTAACACACAAGAGCTATTGAAACCCTGCCCTCTGCAGCAGCTCATTTGCATTTAAAGGGCCAGGCACAAAACGATTAGTTTTTGCAAACCTTAAAAAAGTGACAACTTTAACATGCTATATAAAAATATCTGTGGGGTATTTTGTGCTAAAACTTCACACACACACTTTTTATTATTTATATTATTATTTATTAACACAAGTCGCTGTGAAGTCCCCATGCACATGTGCACGCACACACACACACACACACACACACACACACACACACACACACACACACACACACACACACACACACACACACACACACAAACACACACACACACACACACACACACACACACACACACACACACACACACACACACACACACACACACACACACACATCTGGTTCACTATCTTTGTGGGGACTCTCCATAGACATAATGGTTTTTATACTGTAGGAACTGTATATTCTAACCCCTCACATTAACCCTACCCCTAAAACTACCCATCACAGAAAACTTTCTGCATTTTTTTTAATAATAAAAAAAAAACTCATTCTGTATGATTTATAAGCTTGTTTCCTCAGGTGGACCTCAATTTAGGTTCCCACCGTGACACGATTCGCCATGAACCAGTGTGCGTTCAGGATGAAGTCCCCATCGGGATAGCACAGACACTTCATTTTTATTCTTTTGACATGGTATGTTTCTGAGCCAAAGTGTTTAATTGGTGGTGAATTAGGTGAATTGTATGCAAGGTCAGGTCCAGTTTAATTGAAGTTTATTTTCTTATTTATTCAAGCACAGTCAGAGCTAAATACCTTACGTCAAAAAAGAGCAGACATTGTCAAACCCTGTGGTTCAATGATTCATGCAATTAGAGACTTAGCAGTGAAATAATTGGAATTGCTGTCAGGGATAAGCAAGAACTGGATGGAACTCTCAAGCTTGTAGCTTCTCACTCAGCATTCACAATATCTTACATTATAGGTTAACCAGGAGTTATGCAACCAGGATCAGAAAAAATAACTCTAATCTGTTACTATATATATGCTCAAACAAAATTAAGATTACTAGGAGGATTACATTTTGGCAAAATAAATAATCAATTCTCGGTTCTGCTTCAAATGCTCCTTCATTGTCACTTATGCCTATGAGCTTTAGTGAATTTAAATATCAGTAGACAAAAGTAGTTATACGATTCACCTTATGTCAAAATGATTTATGACCCTATGATTGACAGGTGGGCGGGGCTAACCTTTGACCTTCCGGAGGGTGTTCCGGAGGTCCTTTGATGTAGGGATTAACCTTTGACCTATCGATCGATCAAGTTGACAGTACATTCCGGAGGATGTTCCGGAGGTCCTTTAATGTAGGGATTAACCTTTGACTTATCGATCGATCAAGTTGACAGTTGTCTTTACCCTATTGACCTTTGTATGATATATGAAGTTGCCAGTTGTCTTTGCCAGTTGTCTTTGCCCCATTGATTTTGACCTATTGCTCCGGGGGAAATAACTTCTTGGTGTGGGAAATCCCCTCCGTGTCGGGGTGAGAAAATAATTTTTCTAATGTCGCATATAGATTAGAATAGATTAGAATTACAAAAGTAAAATCATCTTACCGTTTCACTATGGTGAAGAATTGGATTAAAGTTGACAGTCTCCGCACTGTGTGTGTGTGTGCGTATGTCTGTGAGTGTGTGCGTGTCATCCGATATCCTGGCATTCCTGAGCACGCTATATAAATGGGGATAGTGAGAAAATATCTCCCAGTAACTAAAGTTGAACACATTCTGTTCTTTAAAAAGTATATAAATGAAATGGTTAATACAATATCTTTTCAAAACGCAAAATAAATAAATAAATTTTCACCTGGGTTGAAGAAGTAAATCTACCGCCATGTGTCTGGCCTCGTGGGTATAAGGGTTTGATTTAATGAAGTTGTGAAGGTTTTATGTTTGAACTTTGACACGCGGCTTCGCAGGATCTCCCTCCATATTCCAGAGGAGAGGGGATCGCTGAGGACGGTGGAAGTGAGAAAATATCTCCCAGTAACTAAAGTTGAAACACATTCTGTTCTTTAAAAGTATACGAATGAAATATTTATAAAATTTACATTTAGTCATTTACAAATATAATATTTTCACACTAACTAAAGTTGAAAACGTTCTGTTCTTTACAAGTATATATGAAAACGGTTATAACATTTACATTTAGTCATTTACAAATATATTATCTTCACCCTAAGTAGAGTTGAAATACATTCTGTTCTTTAAAAGTATATAAATGATATGATTATATCGTTAATTTTAAAAATAACCATCTTTTCTAAATTTACTGAAACACAGTGCACCAATTAGTTTTGTTTTAGATGAACACAAAATAAAGAAAATCATCTTACATTTTCAGAGAATTGAAGAAGTAAATCCCAACACATCATTGTCCTTTTAACGTATGAATGCATTTACAAAGATGCAATAAGTTTAAAGTTTTGATACAAAATATCCCCGAGTGTTTTTCTCCCACACCAGCGTTTTGACACACTGTGATTTAGAGTGGTGGAGGAATGTGTGTGTGTGTGTGTGTGTGTGTGTGTGTGTGTGTGTGTGTGTGTGTGTGTGTGTGTGTGTGTGTGTGTGTGTGTGTGTGTGTGTGTTACATGATACCCTCCGCATTGCTGGGGACAGTGAGAAAAATAAAAGAAGATTTAAATTCAATTCAATGAATTATTTAAAGTCTTAATAAAACGTTGTAATACAGTCGTATCTTCTATTTATCTTTTGAATGATTTTGTTTAATGGTGCTCTAAAGTATAATGTTTATTAATATAGTCATAGCCATAATGTTTTTTCTACTGTAACAGCATATTCTATCCCGTACACCTAAACACGACCATCACAGAAAACTGCATCTTTACATTGTTTTTTACATACTGTTTTACTCTCACACACACACAGTAACCCGGTTCCATAAAATTAACTAATCATTATTTTTAAATTAAATGACTATAAATATAGAATAATAACAAGTATGTTAATAAAATGAATTCAAACAATTTAAACATAGTTTTAGCTAAATGAATATATATATATATAAATATAAAAATACCTTACATTTCCACAGTGCTGAAGATGTAGTTCTTTATGCAATGATAAAAACAGTCCAAAGTCATAAACAAAATTGTATTCCTTTTTTATTCCTTCAGTGATAAACTACAGGGTGAAATGAATGCATGACCCCCTCACAGAGACGAGAGGAGTTACAGGACAGATGAGCCTCTGGGATGTGCCAATGTCATAGCATATGTAAAGTTAGTCTGCTTTCCAGAGTTTTATTCATACTAAATTCATTTGAAATATTAAAAGTTTAAATTAGATCTTTTAAAATTAAAAGACTGTTTAAATCAAAGCTTTAACGTTTTATTAAAATCGTATCTTCTATTTATCTTCTTAGAAGACTTCTGTATGATATAAATGATTTTACATAAATTTAACCTAAGGTATTATTTTTACTAAAGCGTCTGTTCAAAAAATAAAGCAAAAACTGTACTTTGGTATCTTAGACAAAAATATTTCAAACAGTATTTTTTGTCCATGCCGCATGAAACATGTTGTCACAATGTTTTTGTTGTTTTAAAAGAAATCCCAGGACTCTACATTGCTCTTATTTAGATTAAATTGTATCATTTAGAAAATCACCACACATGTTCAGAGACGCGATGTGCCTCTGTGGTCCATGAGTAATAAGTAAAGTTTGTCTTGAGCGAATATATAATTTTACTCGTCTTAATTCAAAGCATGATCTTACTTTTTCTACGGTAGCTATGATCTATTGTACGTATAAGATCATTTTTACTTTTCTTGTATCTCCCAAACTATCCTTATTCATTGTGGAAACACACAGGGTGAACCCCTTTACTGAGAGTATACTATCGGTTATCTACTCAAAATATATGTAGAATTTTAAAATGTTAGCCTTTGTTGATGCGACAGGCCACATGAACAGACTTTGGAGAGAGCTGATGATACTATAGCGGGAAGCATGCCCCTTTGACCTCCTCCATTTTTGTAGGCTTTTTGTTAAATACCCTATAGCTTAGTCCTTAATGGTACGCTGTGTAGAAATTTCCCCATCTAGCGGTGATATTGTATTTTGCATTCAAACGCATAGTGCTCTCTAGCGCTTCGCTTTTTCAAATGCGTATTGCAACTACGGTAACCGCTATGTGCCAAGAAGCTACGCCCTGTCGTCCAATTGCACTTCGTCGAGTTTAACTATACACGTTTTACCGCTATGTTGCCTATATAATGAATTACACAACCACGGAATGAAAAAGCTTGTAATTTAGACCATAACACTGACTTAACTGTCGAGGAGAAAGCAGGACTTCGGTGTCCCATTCAAAGTCTTTTCTCCTTCATTAGCTCTATCCACCTGGGAAAAGCCACCCCCATATTTACCCTCGTTTTAAATTTGCCGGTCGCGTTTCCTTTTAGATTAAATTTTTAAGCTTTATCATGGCTACGAGGATTGCATTATGAAGTGCCGTGCAATCTTTCAAGCGCCTCTCACTGACCGCTTCAGTGGTTTCAGTCAGCCGGCTCTGAACGAAAAGGTTGGCTAGTTGAGCTAGGCTAGTGCTTTTTGTCCCTCTCTGCTATTATAGTTTTTCAAGATGGCGGAACGACATGGAGGCCTCCATGGACTTACCCGTACCATGTAAATAAAGATAAGAAATTCTTTGCTTACGAGGATAAGTCAGTTCGTTGGCAAAGGTAATTTTACACCAACGAGAAAATATTTATGAATAAAGACATTGATTTTAGCTAATACAATACTTTATAAAAAAACTACCATAAGTTTAATTTCAGATGTGTAAATTACGAAACTCAATTTTTTAACCGAGTGAATCTACGCATGAGAGATCTTCATAAGTCATAACTTCAAACCAAAAGATTAAAAACCAAAGATTAAGCTAAATGACACTAGGTTCCAGCGTACCTAAAAAGTTAAAAAGTTAAAATCATGCATACGTGTTGTGTTCTGACACAAGGCCATTAGCTGATTCTTTTTTGTTTTATAAATTTACTTTACTGATTTCTACAAATATCAGCCTGATAATATGTACTTAATACACGATGAAACAAGATAATCATGCTACCAATTACGTCTGACACAATGTTTTTAAGAAAAGTAGAGTTTTAAAATGCAACTAAACCAGATGATTTTTCTTTTGACAAACCTACAGAAATGCATGTCGATTACTAAGTTTCAGGCATAGTGCAAACATGCAATGTTCGAGAAAGTGTAATCTTTGCGAGGTCTCACCCACAAACGCAAAACTTTGTGTTGGGAAAATATTATGGAAGTAATTTTCAAACCGTAATTATATTACATTTATATTTTATTACTATTATGGTTTCATGTTGATTTAAAGTATTTGTTATTAATTAATACCTTTATTTTTATCTAACAATTCAATATCCAGCTCAAAATTTTGTTCAAAAATTGATCTCTGATCCCAAATAATTAGATAATGTAATGCTCACAAGCCACAGATATTCTCCTGCATAGTATGTGTGTAAATAGTAGTGCTTAAATCTTTGGCTGTATTTTGTCACCCTCATGCTGATCCATGCATAGCTTTTTACTAAAAGAAAATATTATGGAAGTCATTATCAAACTTGAATTAAACCATATTTTATTTATTAATATTAGGCTTTCGTGCTGATTTAAAGTTTTTTATTTGTTATTAACTAATACCTTTTTTTTTTTTTTTACATCCACCACAAATTTTTTTTCAAAAATTGTTCTCTGACCCCAAATAAACAGATAATGGAATCTTCACAAGCTACAGTTAGATATTATTCTGCTTAGTATGTGTGTAAATAGTTGTGCTTAAATGTTTCGATGTATTTTTACACGCCAACACATTCTGTCACACCGTAGTGATGTAAAGTTCCACACTCTTGTAAAGACTATGGTCTAACTTTAAAACATAATCTTTATACATGAATTCAAAAGACCAAATCACTAAGAAAAGTACCGTTTAAAATAATAAATACACAAAAGTTCACAAATGATGGTTTTATTACTATTACTATTCAGATAGCAGACGACACTGGTTCACATTTTGAATGTGTGTCTGTTTTAGGTGAAGACTTTTCTTTGAGAGCCGTCGACATTCATTGTTTATAGGAATAAATGACCATTGATAATTTAAGTGATTGTACTCTGAAGTATTTCTGTTTGAGAATGTTTGACTAAATTGCAACTTTCCCTCTATCTACGATGTGGAATCACACAAAGTATTAACGCAAAAAGTATGTGCATGCTGTTTTACACGTTACAACAGAATCACATATGACTATTGCACTGAGAGAGGCGTATTCATTAAGACTGTTAAACAAATCGGTTTAAACCTGCAGATAACATTGCACAAAGTAAATTCTAGTGATCAACTTTCTAAAAAGCAAATACAACATGAGCCATACAGAAAAGCCACTTGTGATCAGTTTGTAATTGACATCATGTTTCTTTTTGTACAGTTTGCAAAAACTATAGTCTCCGAGCGTGGTCAAACATATAGGAATTTATGAAAAACATGAACAGATATTTCTACATGAGATATTTATTTTAGAACATCTTTCAGCTATGTCTACGAAACATCGACATGAAAGATGAGTATTGCTGTTTTTCTGTTACCTATAAAACTATTATACTTCAAACTCGTCTAGCTATTGCCCATTTCACAGCACAGTCGGTTATTTTTTCTACGTGGCTAAACAACGGTTAAGCTAATGAATTACCGTTGAAAGGCGGGATGATTCATTTTTTATTCCGTCTACACCGATACTTTGACACAAGAGTTTTAGTCAGGGGGTCTTTTAGGCCTGCTCCAGAAAACAGACATTGTGTTTTATGTCTTAATAATCGTTCTTCTTTTTATGAAAAGTAAGCAGTTTTTGGCCTCATCATCAAAAATGTTTAAACATATTGTAAATATCAATTGTTATATAAATTATATGTGAAACACGCTCAGTCGCATTAGAGTCGGATTCTTGTTTATATTGAAGTTTGTTATTGAACCGCTAGTGTTCTTAAATTGTTTACCACGGTTTCATTTTTAACAACACAATCGTAACACTTTTCGTATTTTGTACGATGTTTTCTTTACACTCTCACCCCATGGATATCGGTTTCCTACAGTTAGCTGTAATGTTGGTGAACTCTAGGCCTTCTCTTTTTCATATACGACAGTATTTGCATGAATTGGCTTGATTTAATAAAATGATGGTTTAAACCACATTATATTATTATACCATTTTTAAATTGCGCTTAAATGTATTTTTGTACGACCATTATTTATTTTATTAATTCTTTTATTATATTACTTATAACATGTAGTCATTATCTATCCTGTTTTTACTGATTGTAATATTAGATGTGTCATTTTAATAAAAAGGTTGAACCACTATGCATGTGTGTGTGTGTGTTATTTCTTTTACAGAGGTCGAAACGAGAACATGTCGGAGCTTTTGAAAAAGCTTATTATAGACCGTCTAACCCTGAGTCTTCAGGCGGTTAAAAACGTTTAAAAGACGCAGTCTTAAAGGATAATGGAGTTCGACTAAGTGATAAGAGGTTTCGGATCGGTTGTCTTCAGGAATTCTATTAATTACACCAATATATATATTTTTTAAACATATGGCTGAGTGAATGTTCGCAACAAGTTCCGTAAAAAGCGTTTAGAAAGTAAGGCTTTAAGTTAACTTTTACCAAATATTAAGACGTTAAAGTTCAGTTATAGACCTTTAGCGCATTGAGTTGAAATTAAAACACGATATCAATATCGCATCATTACCGAATTGAGGGTTGTTTAATAGTTATCAAGCACCAGCTGATTAAAGTGTTTCTTCAAACAAAGCGACAAAAGTAATTTTCTGATCAATCATCGTAGCTACACGGATGCACTGTGTTTTGTTGTATGCCCAGATTTTGAGGGTCGCTGGTAGAAAGATGTCTTTGTATTTTTAAAAACATAGATCTACATAGATGTTTTACACGAAAAAAATATTTCAGAGATCCTTGTGCGGTAGGCCTATTCTATATTTGCATAAAGGGTTAAAATATAAAATCTCTAAATGATATAATGACATTAGAGGCTAGTGAAAAAAGGGGTAACAATAACATCATTGATAGTCTAACCAGTAGATGAAATTTCTGCAATCCATCATGTTACGATCTATGATGTAATTGACAAACATTTCGATAACTCTGGACGTGTCATCCTCGTCATTGTCTTTTAGTTTTGGTATCATTAGCTTACATACATCGGCCACATACGTACACATACAGAGTACATCGGGGATTTCTAACTCACAGCTGCATTCAAGCATCATAACCAGAGCATCTTTTACAAGTACAGACGGTTGCTTCAAATGGATTCAAAATCGTAAAAACGCTGACTGTTGGGTCTACTGCTACATCTCATTAATCAGAAGTTGAAGGAACATTTGGAAGGAACTGTGGTAAACATTTGGTTGGCCTGCTAAAGCTTGCTTCGACATTCCTGTTTGTTTGAACCTACCGCAAACTAGTCTTCTACGACTCATCATAGCATTTGTCCTAAACAGGTGCGGGTTAAAATCACAGCCTGAGACTATTCAAGGAACACTCGGGGCTATTCTGCGCGAATTAAAAGACGAGCCATTCATCGGTACTAAACTACAAGAAATCAGAGACGAGCTTTTGGACAAATCCAGCAAGGAGATCGTCTCCGACGTCGTCGACCTCTGACGAGGTTTCTCAATCGTGAATGGAGAGTGACCAAACCCCCACCAGCATGGCTGCTGCCTTTAGCCGAAAGAGTTATATGGAATTCATGTTTAAAGGACATTACAGAACCCAGCTGATTTCATTAATGGAAAGAGTCATCGAGTATTCAAGTGAATCGGATGATGATGATGATGATGATGACGACGTTAATGTTGAAACCAAGCGTGTAAGAAATCTCAAGAAACATATGAGATTGATAAGAGGTACGCCTGATTCTTGGGGTGAATTATCAAACATATGTGTCAACGGTATTGAGCCGCCGTCTGTACTTGTAAAAGATGCTCTGGTTATGATGCTTGAATGCAGCTGTGAGTTAGAAATCCCCGATGTACTCTGTATGTGTACGTATGTGGCCGATGTATGTAAGCTAATGATACCAAAACTAAAAGACAATGACGAGGATGACACGTCCAGAGTTATCGAAATGTTTGTCAATTACATCATAGATCGTAACATGATGGATTGCAGAAATTTCATCTACTGGTTAGACTATCAATGATGTTATTGTTACCCCTTTTTTCACTAGCCTCTAATGTCATTATATCATTTAGAGTTTTGTACGACCATTATTTATTTTATTAATTCTTTTATTATATTACTTATAACATGTAGTCATTATCTATCCTGTTTTTACTGATTGTAATATTAGATGTGTCATTTTAATAAAAAGGTTGAACCACTATGCATGTGTGTGTGTGTGTTATTTCTTTTACAGAGGTCGAAACGAGAACATGTCGGAGCTTTTGAAAAAGCTTATTATAGACCGTCTAACCCTGAGTCTTCAGGCGGTTAAAAACGTTTAAAAGACGCAGTCTTAAAGGATAATGGAGTTCGACTAAGTGATAAGAGGTTTCGGATCGGTTGTCTTCAGGAATTCTATTAATTACACCAATATATATATTTTTTAAACATATGGCTGAGTGAATGTTCGCAACAAGTTCCGTAAAAAGCGTTTAGAAAGTAAGGCTTTAAGTTAACTTTTACCAAATATTAAGACGTTAAAGTTCAGTTATAGACCTTTAGCGCATTGAGTTGAAATTAAAACACGATATCAATATCGCATCATTACCGAATTGAGGGTTGTTTAATAGTTATCAAGCACCAGCTGATTAAAGTGTTTCTTCAAACAAAGCGACAAAAGTAATTTTCTGATCAATCATCGTAGCTACACGGATGCACTGTGTTTTGTTGTATGCCCAGATTTTGAGGGTCGCTGGTAGAAAGATGTCTTTGTATTTTTAAAAACATAGATCTACATAGATGTTTTACACGAAAAAAATATTTCAGAGATCCTTGTGCGGTAGGCCTATTCTATATTTGCATAAAGGGTTAAAATATAAAATATACATTTAAGCGCAATTTAAAAATGGTATAATAATATAATGTGGTTTAAACCATCATTTTATTAAATCAAGCCAATTCATGCAAATACTGTCGTATATGAAAAAGAGAAGGCCTAGAGTTCACCAACATTACAGCTAACTGTAGGAAACCGATATCCATGGGGTGAGAGTGTAAAGAAAACATCGTACAAAATACGAAAAGTGTTACGATTGTGTTGTTAAAAATGAAACCGTGGTAAACAATTTAAGAACACTAGCGGTTCAATAACAAACTTCAATATAAACAAGAATCCGACTCTAATGCGACTGAGCGTGTTTCACATATAATTTATATAACAATTGATATTTACAATATGTTTAAACATTTTTGATGATGAGGCCAAAAACTGCTTACTTTTCATAAAAAGAAGAACGATTATTAAGACATAAAACACAATGTCTGTTTTCTGGAGCAGGCCTAAAAGACCCCCTGACTAAAACTCTTGTGTCAAAGTATCGGTGTAGACGGAATAAAAAATGAATCATCCCGCCTTTCAACGGTAATTCATTAGCTTAACCGTTGTTTAGCCACGTAGAAAAAATAACCGACTGTGCTGTGAAATGGGCAATAGCTAGACGAGTTTGAAGTATAATAGTTTTATAGGTAACAGAAAAACAGCAATACTCATCTTTCATGTCGATGTTTCGTAGACATAGCTGAAAGATGTTCTAAAATAAATATCTCATGTAGAAATATCTGTTCATGTTTTTCATAAATTCCTATATGTTTGACCACGCTCGGAGACTATAGTTTTTGCAAACTGTACAAAAAGAAACATGATGTCAATTACAAACTGATCACAAGTGGCTTTTCTGTATGGCTCATGTTGTATTTGCTTTTTAGAAAGTTGATCACTAGAATTTACTTTGTGCAATGTTATCTGCAGGTTTAAACCGATTTGTTTAACAGTCTTAATGAATACGCCTCTCTCAGTGCAATAGTCATATGTGATTCTGTTGTAACGTGTAAAACAGCATGCACATACTTTTTGCGTTAATACTTTGTGTGATTCCACATCGTAGATAGAGGGAAAGTTGCAATTTAGTCAAACATTCTCAAACAGAAATACTTCAGAGTACAATCACTTAAATTATCAATGGTCATTTATTCCTATAAACAATGAATGTCGACGGCTCTCAAAGAAAAGTCTTCACCTAAAACAGACACACATTCAAAATGTGAACCAGTGTCGTCTGCTATCTGAATAGTAATAGTAATAAAACCATCATTTGTGAACTTTTGTGTATTTATTATTTTAAACGGTACTTTTCTTAGTGATTTGGTCTTTTGAATTCATGTATAAAGATTATGTTTTAAAGTTAGACCATAGTCTTTACAAGAGTGTGGAACTTTACATCACTACGGTGTGACAGAATGTGTTGGCGTGTAAAAATACATCGAAACATTTAAGCACAACTATTTACACACATACTAAGCAGAATAATATCTAACTGTAGCTTGTGAAGATTCCATTATCTGTTTATTTGGGGTCAGAGAACAATTTTTGAAAAAAAATTTGTGGTGGATGTAAAAAAAAAAAAAAAGGTATTAGTTAATAACAAATAAAAAACTTTAAATCAGCACGAAAGCCTAATATTAATAAATAAAATATGGTTTAATTCAAGTTTGATAATGACTTCCATAATATTTTCTTTTAGTAAAAAGCTATGCATGGATCAGCATGAGGGTGACAAAATACAGCCAAAGATTTAAGCACTACTATTTACACACATACTATGCAGGAGAATATCTGTGGCTTGTGAGCATTACATTATCTAATTATTTGGGATCAGAGATCAATTTTTGAACAAAATTTTGAGCTGGATATTGAATTGTTAGATAAAAATAAAGGTATTAATTAATAACAAATACTTTAAATCAACATGAAACCATAATAGTAATAAAATATAAATGTAATATAATTACGGTTTGAAAATTACTTCCATAATATTTTCCCAACACAAAGTTTTGCGTTTGTGGGTGAGACCTCGCAAAGATTACACTTTCTCGAACATTGCATGTTTGCACTATGCCTGAAACTTAGTAATCGACATGCATTTCTGTAGGTTTGTCAAAAGAAAAATCATCTGGTTTAGTTGCATTTTAAAACTCTACTTTTCTTAAAAACATTGTGTCAGACGTAATTGGTAGCATGATTATCTTGTTTCATCGTGTATTAAGTACATATTATCAGGCTGATATTTGTAGAAATCAGTAAAGTAAATTTATAAAACAAAAAAGAATCAGCTAATGGCCTTGTGTCAGAACACAACACGTATGCATGATTTTAACTTTTTAACTTTTTAGGTACGCTGGAACCTAGTGTCATTTAGCTTAATCTTTGGTTTTTAATCTTTTGGTTTGAAGTTATGACTTATGAAGATCTCTCATGCGTAGATTCACTCGGTTAAAAAATTGAGTTTCGTAATTTACACATCTGAAATTAAACTTATGGTAGTTTTTTTATAAAGTATTGTATTAGCTAAAATCAATGTCTTTATTCATAAATATTTTCTCGTTGGTGTAAAATTACCTTTGCCAACGAACTGACTTATCCTCGTAAGCAAAGAATTTCTTATCTTTATTTACATGGTACGGGTAAGTCCATGGAGGCCTCCATGTCGTTCCGCCATCTTGAAAAACTATAATAGCAGAGAGGGACAAAAAGCACTAGCCTAGCTCAACTAGCCAACCTTTTCGTTCAGAGCCGGCTGACTGAAACCACTGAAGCGGTCAGTGAGAGGCGCTTGAAAGATTGCACGGCACTTCATAATGCAATCCTCGTAGCCATGATAAAGCTTAAAAATTTAATCTAAAAGGAAACGCGACCGGCAAATTTAAAACGAGGGTAAATATGGGGGTGGCTTTTCCCAGGTGGATAGAGCTAATGAAGGAGAAAAGACTTTGAAAGGGACACCGAAGTCCTGCTTTCTCCTCGACAGTTAAGTCAGTGTTATGGTCTAAATTACAAGCTTTTTCATTCCGTGGTTGTGTAATTCATTATATAGGCAACATAGCGGTAAAACGTGTATAGTTAAACTCGACGAAGTGCAATTGGACGACAGGGCGTAGCTTCTTGGCACATAGCGGTTACCGTAGTTGCAATACGCATTTGAAAAAGCGAAGCGCTAGAGAGCACTATGCGTTTGAATGCAAAATACAATATCACCGCTAGATGGGGAAATTTCTACACAGCGTACCATTAAGGACTAAGCTATAGGGTATTTAACAAAAAGCCTACAAAAATGGAGGAGGTCAAAGGGGCATGCTTCCCGCTATAGTATCATCAGCTCTCTCCAAAGTCTGTTCATGTGGCCTGTCGCATCAACAAAGGCTAACATTTTAAAATTCTACATATATTTTGAGTAGATAACCGATAGTATACTCTCAGTAAAGGGGTTCACCCTGTGTGTTTCCACAATGAATAAGGATAGTTCCCTTTCAGTCGATAACGTCGGACGTAGTCGACGCGACTGAAATGGGATCACGCTAGGGAGCCTATCATCTTCGATTACTATTGAACGAGCCAATGGAATTTGGCGTGCGTGATTTGCATCACACACTCCGCCCCCGCGGCGCGGGTATAAATACGGAAGTGGATGCACGCACTAGTTGCCTTTCGCTTCGGAGCCGTTCGTCTTTGATGTCTCTGAAGAGTGCTGTTGTGTTCAACGAGCGAGTGTGTCGGTGTTCTTGCGGGAAGACCTCTCCAGTGTTGGTGTTCTACAGCGTGGTGCAGCGGTGATCGCGAGCTTCTCAGCTCTCAACTGCTGTTTTAACAGCATCAAATTTCTACTGTTTGTTTGTGTGTTGACGGTTGGTTAGAGGGCGAGAAGTGAGTGCTTCACTGTTAGTTGGAAGACTATTCAGTGTTTGCCGCGGTCATTCCCTGTGTGCTCCGGCACTGGTGACGGTCCCATTTCCTAAAAGAGCAACACGGGTGTGAGTGCGTCTTTTTCAAGATGCCATTCCATCCGTGCGTTTCTGGGTGCGGTCTGGCACTATCCCCTTCTGACGGTCACGAAAGTTGTGTCGCATGTTTGGGCTTACAGCATGCTGAGGCAGCTTTCGTGGATGAGACATGTTCTCACTGCGGGAACATGTCCATCTCGGTGTTGAGATCTAGACTCGCCTTCGTTAAAAGCGTTGGCGCAGTCCCCACCTCTGGGCCCCGCCCCTGTTCTTCCTCTGGGTTACCTTCCCAGAGGAGGACTGGGGTGCCGTCCAAGCTGGGTGATCTGAGGATCACAGTGAGGGGTAATCCGCCCGGCCACGCCCCGTGGGTCCCTCACTCCTCTTTCACACCGCAACCGGTGGAGCTCCCCATTGATCCCGCTGGTCCCTCTGTAATGGACGGGCCAGCCGTGTCATTTGGGGCCCCTCCAGGGGATACGTTGTCAATCGCAGCATCGGAGGGGGAGCTGAACTCTGGAGATGATGACTCGGCTGCACTGCCTCCCTCCGGGAGACCAGTGTTGCCCGAGCCAGATCCAGAGATGTCAGCTATGCTGAAAAAGGCCGCCGAGGCGGTAGGGCTCGTGTGGAACCCTCCACCGTGTCCCGAGCCGTCTCGGTTGGATGATTGGTATATCGGGGCGGGCCGTACTGGTTCTCAGTCCGCCGCCCCGGTTCCTTTCTTTCCTGAAGTGCATGAGGAGCTTACGAGGGCATGGATGGCACCTTTCTCTGCCAGAAACCGCCTGAGTAGCTCCTCCCCTCTCACTACCCTTGATGGGGGAGCGGTGAAGGGTTACGAGGCTATCCCTCCGGTGGAGCGGGCCGTTGCGATGCAGTTATGCCCAACGGCGGCCGCTTCCTGGAGAGGTGATCCTCGTCACCCCTCTAAAGCCTGTAAGTTCTCGTCCGCTCTTACGGGCAAGGCTTACAAGGCTTGTGGGCAAGCCGCTTCCTCCTTGCATGCCATGGCGTTGCTCCAGGTCCACCAGGCCCAGGCACTCATGAACATGCACGAGGGTAGTTCGGACCCTGAGCTCATGGGTGAGCTCCGCACTGCAACTGACCTCGCCCTCCGGGCGGCGAAGGTTGCAGCTCGCGCGGTGGGTTCGGCGATGTCCACACTAGTGGTCCAGGAGCGCCATCTCTGGCTCAACCTGGCCGATATGAGAGATGCGGACAAGGTTCGTTTCCTGGACTCTCCCATTTCCCAGGTTGGGTTATTCGGCGACGCTGTGGAGAACTTTGCCCAACAGTTCTCTACAGCTCAGAAGCAGACGGAGGCCATCCGGCACATCCTGCCTCGGAGGGACGCTGCTGCCTTCACCCGCCCCCCGAGGTCAGATCCTCCGCCTGCTCGTCGCCGAGGGCGTCCGCCTGCAGCCGCCTCAGCTCCCGCCGAACCACCGCAGCAGCCTTCACCCAGGTTCCGGCGCGGAGCCGGCCGCGGAAGGGGCGCCCAGCCCGCTCCAGGCGCTGCCAAGCCAGGTGGTAAGTTCCAGCGCAAAAGAAAACGCTGAACCTGGACGGGCTCTCAGGGATGGAGGAGTTGCTTGTGGAGTGGTCGCCGATCCACTCCCTCTGGCTGGTTGGAGGGCCGGCTGGAGTTTTTTGTTATGTGTGTGTCTGTTCCGCCGCTGGCCCCTATAAAAACGGGGTCAGCGGTACCCACATATTCAGAAAAAGAGCAATTTTTCTATTCCTGAGTCCCAAGTGGGCCAGTATGGCGGATGTGACCCTGTATAATAGCCTTACATCCCCCAGCTTCCCTTGGTCGCCAACAGGCAGCTTGGGGCGTTCGAGGACCCGGTCATCCGCCTTCTCACGTCCCCTGCCGCTGGTGGAGACAGGTAAGTGTTGCACTGCACACTAACACCACTGTCTCTACTTTGCTGCCCCACCTCAGGCTCGGCGACCCCGCTCAGGTCAGTGATAGTAACATCACATTAGGTGTTGAGCAGACGTGCTCCTGAAAATTCAGTGATATTCTTCACACCAAGTGTTGAGCAGTGCTCCTGACTTGTGCGTGCTTATCTCATCCTGCTGGCGAAGGATTTGATATAGCCGCTCCTCCAGCCGGTACGAAGGCCAGTTGTAAACTCGTTCTTCGTGCTACTAGGTGGTGGGTTGTGACCATCTTGGCCCAAGATTGGTCTGCAGCTTTGGCCTGAAGGACACGTGGTGTCCTTCCCCTCGAGTGCTCCAGAGCCCGTTGGGTCTTCAGGTCAACTGGAAGAGAGCTCGCCCACGGGCTGAGTATCTCTGTTTCAGTTTTGGAGAGGTACTCGATCCAACACGTCTCTCCAGTGAGAATGTGTTCAGCCGGTGTTGAAGTGAGAAAGGGTCCCACTGAAAAGATTCAGAGGCTCCTGGGGTATACGATAGCGACAGCCTAAGTTGGCTTCCTCCGTATGTGACCGCTTCAGCGCTAGCCTTACGATCGAGTCCCGAGGTGACCAAGGGCGTGTTTTAACGGGGGCCTGGGCGACCCCCGACTACACGGGCATTCGTGCCTCGAGTTGTTAGACATTGCGGGTGTCACAAACTCTCCCGTCACCTCCTCCTTGGAGTCAGACGCTTCTGAGGGCGCCTTGTTCCACCCCTCCCGCTTACTCAATCGTGCCGCCATCGAGCCTCACGACAGTTATAGCCAGGGCAAGTGGAGACTCCATCCCCTGGGTCCGCTGGGTCTTGACCATTCCGGGGCCGCTCAATTGCCCCCCCGGTTTTATTTTTCCGCCAGTGTTTGAGTAAACCGAGCGGACTACCCTTGGACAAACACGGGGTCCCAGCTGTCCCAGGGGCCCGCAGAATACGTTTAACCCCAGTGAGCCTTCTAAGAAGTGACGGCGACTCAGGGTCGCCTTGCGCTGCTCAGGTCAGTGAGATCATCACACTTCATGTTGAGCAGAGTTGCTCCTGAAACTCAGTGAAGTTCATCGCACTCAGGTGTTGAGCAGCAATGCTCCTGTAGCTCAGTGAGTCCATCACAGGTAGCGCAGTGAATTCATCACACGCAGTGCTGAGCAGAAATGCTCCTGGTGCTCAGTGAAGTTCCTCGCACTCAAGTGTTGAGCAGTAATGCTCCTGAAGCTCAGTGAGTTTATCACACTCAGGTGTTGAGCAGTAATGCTCCTGAAGCTCAGTGAACTTGTCACACTCAAGTGCTGAGCAGAAATGCTCCTGTCGTTCAGTGAAATTCTTCGCACTCAAGTGTTGAGCAGAAATGCTCCTGAAGCTCAGTGAGGGAATGCTCCTGAAGTTCAGTGAACTTGTCACACTCAAGTGCTGAGCAGAAATGCTCCTGTCGCTCAGTGAGGTTCTTCGTGCTCAAGTGTTGAGCAGAAATGCTCCTGAAGCTCGGTGAGTTTATCACACTCAGGTGTTGAGCAGGAATGCTCCTGAAGCTCAGTGAACTTGTCACACCCAAGTGCTGAGCAGAAAATGCTCCTGAAGCCCAGTGATCTTCACATGTTGTGTTGAGCAATGCTCCTGTCTTTTGCGCCCGTCACTTGCACCTACGTGCCATGTCAGGAGAGGAACAGGTCTTCATAGTTGCCCCTTATTGGCCCAACTAGACCTGGTTCCCTTCAACAGCCTTCCTGACTTCCCCTGGAAACTCTTTCGGGGACGGGGCACGATGGCACACGCGTTCTTCCCCCGGAGATTCCGGGCGGTCTTACATCTGAACGCGGAGGTTCAGGTGGCTATCACAAGACATGTGATAGTTACCATCACTTCTGCGAGCACCCCCTAGAATTGGGTAGCGTGCTTACGCCTTTAGAAGTGGAACCTAGTCGTTGAGTGCGTCTTCTCTCCTGAGGAGATCCTGAAAGCTTTCGATCACTTCAGTGCTCTCTTTCCTGCAAAATGGGTTGCAGTAGGCTGTTTTCCTAAATCACCCTCAAAATGATGTTGCCTCGGTGTTTAAACGACGCTCATCGTGTTGCAGAAGTATGCAGAAGCACGTTCTGGTCGTCAGGTTCCTGAGGAGCAAGGTCTTGTAAATCCTTGTGTCCCTCTTTATCCTCTTGGGCCTTGTCCCTGGTGCGACTGCACTGCAGAGACCGCCCCTGAGCCACTGCAGGTAGTGAGTTAAAAATTCTGTTATATCAGTTCTCCTGCTCGCGTGGTCTCTACTAGAGGGTAGGGACTTGCTCGCTTTCGGTCAACGTATTGTGCCTGGAGTCTGGGCCGGCTAACTCTCACAGGTGAGACCCCGGCTCGGATTGTGCCCAAGGTTCCTACCTCTCCCGTAATAGGAGCAGGTGGTGAGCCTGCAAGCGCTGCCCTGGAGGAGGCAGATCCAGCCCTGGCTTCTCTGTCCGTTTGCTTGGACGTGTACAGAATGCAAGTCATAGACCTCAGACCAGCTCTTCAAATATCTGTTGGAATGCAGCAGAGAGGGAAGGCTGTTTCCATGCAAAGTTGCACTTAGTGGTTGCCTTCATTTCGGCAAAGATCCGAGATGCAACATGTCCACTTAGGTGTTGAGCTCCTCTATGATGAGTGTAAAGGGCTCCGCCTGGGCGTTGACGATATACTTTGCTAAACAGATTCTAGAGTTGGGGGCTGGACGACACCTGGTTGAACCGCTGCTTCCCGTGGGCTCCCTTCTCATGAAGCCAGTTTCACCGTGAGCCCGGTTCAAGTGTCGGCTTGCTGCGCCATTCCCCTCCTATGGACTGGATACGTGCGCCTTTTTACTCCAGTTGAGTTCCCTTAAAATTGAACCCTGTTGAGTTCCTCCACACCCCTCCGACGTCGGACGTGCGGAACGTCTGGTGTTAGGCCTACCACTCGTAAGCAGTGTGGAACCTGTGTTAGGCTGGGTCCATATGTTGCGGTCCCTTCGGTGACCCCATATGTGTATTCTTCCACGATACGGCTCCCTGCGGTGAGCCCGTGTCTCCCCTCGGCAGAGTCTCTCTGCCGTCACTGTCCGGTGTGTCTCCCCCCGTCTTAGGCTGGAGCCACCCCAGTGACATTCCATATGTTAGACTGCCCGGTTTCCGCCCAGTTCATATGTGTATTCTCCACATTACCTCCCTCTGGGTTGGATGTGGCTTCCGCAGCGTCCCTTCCTTCCAACGTACGGGGAACGCTTTCCCAGTGGTCCTGTAGGAACAGCAGTGACTTCCCTGGCCTAAGCCCTGTCCTTCCCCGCCTTAAGTTTGCGGGGGCATCAGGAGGCTTTGGTTTAGGCACTGGAAGGTGGCAGCGTTAGTGGCGTGTTCAATGGTTGATCCCATTTCAGTCGCGTCGACTACGTCCGACGTTATCGACTGAAAGGGAACGTCCTGGTTGCGTATGCAACCCACCGTTCCCTGAAGGAGGGAACGGAGGACGTAGTCCCCTTGCCACTACCGCTGGACCACCGCTGACCCCGGGTTACTCTCGGCTCCTCAGCGAAAAGCAACTAGTGCGTGCATCCACTTCCGTATTTATACCCGCGCCGCGGGGGCGGAGTGTGTGATGCAAATCACGCACGCCAAATTCCATTGGCTCGTTCAATAGTAATCGAAGATGATAGGCTCCCTAGCGTGATCCCATTTCAGTCGCGTCGACTACGTCCTCCGTTCCCTCCTTCAGGGAACGGTGGGTTGCATACGCAACCAGGACGTTTGGGAGATACAAGAAAAGTAAAAATGATCTTATACGTACAATAGATCATAGCTACCGTAGAAAAAGTAAGATCATGCTTTGAATTAAGACGAGTAAAATTATATATTCGCTCAAGACAAACTTTACTTATTACTCATGGACCACAGAGGCACATCGCGTCTCTGAACATGTGTGGTGATTTTCTAAATGATACAATTTAATCTAAATAAGAGCAATGTAGAGTCCTGGGATTTCTTTTAAAACAACAAAAACATTGTGACAACATGTTTCATGCGGCATGGACAAAAAATACTGTTTGAAATATTTTTGTCTAAGATACCAAAGTACAGTTTTTGCTTTATTTTTTGAACAGACGCTTTAGTAAAAATAATACCTTAGGTTAAATTTATGTAAAATCATTTATATCATACAGAAGTCTTCTAAGAAGATAAATAGAAGATACGATTTTAATAAAACGTTAAAGCTTTGATTTAAACAGTCTTTTAATTTTAAAAGATCTAATTTAAACTTTTAATATTTCAAATGAATTTAGTATGAATAAAACTCTGGAAAGCAGACTAACTTTACATATGCTATGACATTGGCACATCCCAGAGGCTCATCTGTCCTGTAACTCCTCTCGTCTCTGTGAGGGGGTCATGCATTCATTTCACCCTGTAGTTTATCACTGAAGGAATAAAAAAGGAATACAATTTTGTTTATGACTTTGGACTGTTTTTATCATTGCATAAAGAACTACATCTTCAGCACTGTGGAAATGTAAGGTATTTTTATATTTATATATATATATATTCATTTAGCTAAAACTATGTTTAAATTGTTTGAATTCATTTTATTAACATACTTGTTATTATTCTATATTTATAGTCATTTAATTTAAAAATAGAGATTAGTTAATTTTATGGAACCGGGTTACTGTGTGTGTGTGAGAGTAAAACAGTATGTAAAAAACAATGTAAAGATGCAGTTTTCTGTGATGGTCGTGTTTAGGTGTACGGGATAGAATATGCTGTTACAGTAGAAAAAACATTATGGCTATGACTATATTAATAAACATTATACTTTAGAGCACCATTAAACAAAATCATTCAAAAGATAAATAGAAGATACGACTGTATTACAACGTTTTATTAAGACTTTAAATAATTCATTGAATTGAATTTAAATCTTCTTTTATTTTTCTCACTGTCCCCAGCAATGCGGAGGGTATCATGTAACACACACACACACACACACACACACACACACACACATTCCTCCACCACTCTAAATCACAGTGTGTCAAAACGCTGGTGTGGGAGAAAAACACTCGGGGATATTTTGTATCAAAACTTTAAACTTATTGCATCTTTGTAAATGCATTCATACGTTAAAAGGACAATGATGTGTTGGGATTTACTTCTTCAATTCTCTGAAAATGTAAGATGATTTTCTTTATTTTGTGTTCATCTAAAACAAAACTAATTGGTGCACTGTGTTTCAGTAAATTTAGAAAAGATGGTTATTTTTAAAATTAACGATATAATCATATCATTTATATACTTTTAAAGAACAGAATGTATTTCAACTCTACTTAGGGTGAAGATAATATATTTGTAAATGACTAAATGTAAATGTTATAACCGTTTTCATATATACTTGTAAAGAACAGAACGTTTTCAACTTTAGTTAGTGTGAAAATATTATATTTGTAAATGACTAAATGTAAATTTTATAAATATTTCATTCGTATACTTTTAAAGAACAGAATGTGTTTCAACTTTAGTTACTGGGAGATATTTTCTCACTTCCACCGTCCTCAGCGATCCCCTCTCCTCTGGAATATGGAGGGAGATCCTGCGAAGCCGCGTGTCAAAGTTCAAACATAAAACCTTCACAACTTCATTAAATCAAACCCTTATACCCACGAGGCCAGACACATGGCGGTAGATTTACTTCTTCAACCCAGGTGAAAATTTATTTATTTATTTTGCGTTTTGAAAAGATATTGTATTAACCATTTCATTTATATACTTTTTAAAGAACAGAATGTGTTCAACTTTAGTTACTGGGAGATATTTTCTCACTATCCCCATTTATATAGCGTGCTCAGGAATGCCAGGATATCGGATGACACGCACACACTCACAGACAGACGCACACACACACACAGTGCGGAGACTGTCAACTTTAATCCAATTCTTCACCATAGTGAAACGGTAAGATGATTTTACTTTTGTAATTCTAATCTATTCTAATCTATATGCGACATTAGAAAAATTATTTTCTCACCCCGACACGGAGGGGATTTCCCACACCAAGAAGTTATTTCCCCCGGAGCAATAGGTCAAAATCAATGGGGCAAAGACAACTGGCAAAGACAACTGGCAACTTCATATATCATACAAAGGTCAATAGGGTAAAGACAACTGTCAACTTGATCGATCGATAAGTCAAAGGTTAATCCCTACATTAAAGGACCTCCGGAACATCCTCCGGAATGTACTGTCAACTTGATCGATCGATAGGTCAAAGGTTAATCCCTACATCAAAGGACCTCCGGAACACCCTCCGGAAGGTCAAAGGTTAGCCCCGCCCACCTGTCAATCATAGGGTCATAAATCATTTTGACATAAGGTGAATCGTATAACTACTGACAAATTTGTTTAGTCTCAATTTTTAGACAATCAGACATTGACTTTAATGTTTTAATGCATATAGCTGCAGTTCCCTTTCAAGGGAACACGAGCTGCGTTGAGAGGCTGCGGTAATGCCTCTGCATGATTGCGTCATGAAGCATGTGTATAATCAGTCCAATGGAGAGACGAGACATCATAGGCGGGTGACGTCATAGACCAGGAAGCATACCTGAAAACAAGTGAGCGCTCTGTGGGAATCTGTCTCTGTCTATTTATTGTTGTTTGTCCACAAGCATAAATTATATATTTAGACAGGAGTATGTTGAGCAAATAGCTTTGGATTGTGTGTTAGTCCCTGCCCTCGCTTCATTACGAGTGGGGACACCCCCGATTCATGTGTTGTTTGTTTGGGAGTGGAGCTTGCACGGTCAGCTCAAGTAAAAGGGGGCTGACAGTGTTCATTCATAAATCCCCGACGTGTAACATATGCACTATCGAGAGTTTTAGCTCTGCTGCTGTTGGCTTTCTTCTCGAGGGAAGAAAGTCAATAAAGATTTTTTAGCATGGATCTTGCGTTTGCAGAGGCAGCGCGTAGATTACGGGTCTGCATCTCTACAATAAGACTCTATTGGCTCAGATTGCGTGCTTGCCTAGGCAGCACGTAGATTATGGGTCTGCATATCCGCATATTTGCGCAGGGAACTGAGCAGACAGGAATTTCCCTTTCTCTCATTCTCTTATAATTGTGTGCAAACTAATTATCTATTCTTTATTGTTTGAGATTATACTATGAAGTTTATATTAATAACACTATATTCAGCCTTTCACCTAGACTGTTTCTACTTGTCTGGTTGATATTTGGCTGCATTTCATTTTTGAGAAAATTAAATATGTACTCATCTGATCTTTGAGCAGTTAAATGTCTGTATTAATATACTATTCAGCTTTTTCATCCATACCGTGTTTACTTGTCTGGTTAATATTTGGCTGTATTTACTTGAGGAAATTAAATATAGACTCATCTGATCTTTGAGGAGTCATTTAATTCTGAGGAAATAAATGGTAAATTCCTGGGGGGACATGGATAACACCACATTATATGGTGCCCATCTCCCTTCGGTGCCCTCCAGCGAGTTCTAGTCTCAGTGTCTGACTCGCAGAAGGAGGGTTTAAGAGGGGTCAGTTCGGTTATCTTCTGCCGGTCATCCGTTTCAGGACGCTGGATTGGCTTCTCAAGCTATAATAGAGACCAGTCTCGAGAGGCTGGTTCCTTTAGTAGTCTCAGCTGTATCGTCTTGAGATAAGACATATCTGAGAACAATCGTTATCTCGAAGAAAGGCTTCGACTAAAAAGAAGTCCTGATGCTGAGGCCGTCAGACTTCTGAGGGCAGGCCCCTCCAGGGAGAAACAGTTCCCATCAAAATACGGTACCAGTATCTCCTCAGAGCACTCTGGGAAGCGACTCTATGAGGAGGGTCGCAGCGCTGCCAGTTCAGTTGTTCCCTGCCGGTTCGCCGCTTCAGGGCGCTGAGGTGTCAGCGATCCCGAACGATCCTCCGAGAAGGGTAGTTAAACAATAAGTTTGGTTGTTCCCTGCCGGTTCGCCAGTTCAGGGCGCCGAGGTGCCTGCATTTCCCAACGGTCCTCCAAGGAGGGTCGTAGAACAGTCAGTTCGGTTGTTCCCTGCCGGTTAGCCGTTACAGGGCACCGAAGTGGCTGTTCGACCAATACTAGAGGCCATTAGTAGATTTTCTGGCAGCGTGGAAGCTAATGCCAAATATATCTTGTTGGGTCCTACTCTCTATAGAAAAGGGTTGCAGAATTCAGTTCGGTTCTCATCCACCCATATTTCTAGGGGTCCTCCCTATGTGGTGGACCCCGAGCAGGCTCTGGTAATGTTATGACAGTGTTCATTCCTCGGAAGCGACTCTCTGAGGAGGGTCGGAGCATTGCCAGTTCGGTTGTTCCCTGCCAGTTCGCCGCTTCAGGGCACCGAGGTGTCAGCATTCCCGAACGATCCTCCGAGGAGGGTCGTAAAGCAGCCAGTTCAGTTGTTCCCTGCCGGTTCGCCACTTCAGGGCACCGAGGTGTCACCGTTCCCGAACGATCATCCTGCTCCTGGGACCTGCTCACTATAGAAAGGGTTACAGAATTCAGTTCGGTTCTTCCGCCCTCCCTACGTGGTGGACCCCGAGCAGGCTCTGGTCAGGAGCAAGAAATACAGACTCTTCTGTGAAAGGAGGCTATAGAAAGGGTTCCTCCTCCCAGTAGGGAGTCAGGGGTTTACAGCCGTTACTCCATTGTTCCAAAGAAGGATGGAGGCTTACATTCAAACAGATTGTGTCACAGATTCAGTCCAAGGACTGGTTTGTCACGATAGATTTGAAGGACGTGTCCTTCCATGTAGCCATCCGTCCTCATCACAGGAAGTCCCTGAGGTACGCTTTCGGGGGTGAAGTGTACCAATATCGGGTTCTTCCCTTCGGCCTAGGTAAAACTAGGACAGTCACTGACTGTTGGGTCTCATGGCAGCTGCGTCCAACATAATAAATGTTGGCCTCCTGTACATGAGAACCCTGCAGTGGTGGCGCATAACCAAGAGGTTTTCTTCAAGGGGAAATCTTTTTCGCATGATCAAAGTCACGTGGCGATGCCTATGTACCTAATTCATGTGGAAGAAACCTTGGTTCCTCGCCCAAGGCCCAGAGTTGGGGGCTTCTTGTCGTTGCGTAATATTAACGACAGATGCTTCCTTCACAGGGTTGGAGGGCGATCATGAGTGATCGCTCGGTACAAGGTCTGCGGCAGGACCATCTACTTAGCACATAAATCGTCTAGAAATGATGGTGGTGTTTCGAACTCTCAAACACTTCCTTCCAGACCTGAGGGGCCATCATGTGCTTGTCTGCATGGAAACATAAGTGGTCTCTCACATCAACCAGGGGGGTCTGAGGTCACGTCACTTACGCAAACTGTGGACCCAAGGGAATTTGCTCTCTCTGAAGGCAATTTACATCCAGGGGTTTTTAAATCCAGGAGCAGACATCCTGTCGGGGCAGCGGCCAAGGCCCGGGGAATGGAGGCTCCACCCCGAGGTGGTGGAGCTCCTATGTAAAACTTTGGTCGAACGAAAGTAGACCTGTTCGCATCTTAAGAGACGACACACTGTCCACTGTGGTTCTCACTCAGTCACCCAGCTCCTCTGGGGATGGACGCTATGATGCAGACGTGGCCGAGGTCCCGTCTGTACGCATTTCCCCCGATCTCTCTGCTCCAGGGAGTTCTGGAAAAAGTTCACCAGGACGGGGCCCATCTTCTGTTAATAGCCCCGTTTTGGCAGGCCCAAATACGGTTCTCGGACCTAGAGTCTCTCCTTGACGGCTCTCCTCTGGAGATTCCGCTCAGGCGGGACTTTTTCTCTCAGTCGAGCGAGTTGATCCTTTACCCCCTGCCCAGAATTGTGGAAACTTTGGGGTTGGCCTCTGAGGGGACCCAGCTCATACGTTCAGGTCTCTCAACTGAGGTTGTTGAGACCATCCTCCACTCCAGAGCTCCCTCCATGAGGAAACTCTACACCTTGAAGTGGATATTGTTCACTTCCTGGTGCGGAGAGCACCAGCTGGACCCAGTTATCTGCCCTGTGGTTGCAGAGCTGGAGTTCCTGCAGGAGCGTTTCTCCGCAGGTCTATCCCCCTCCACACTAAAGGTGTACATGGCGGCCTTAGCTGCTTACCACATGCCTTTAAGTGGTGTATCCTTGGGGAGACACCCTCTAGTGACGTTTCCTTCGTGGCACTGTGAGGCGTCAGACCAAGATACTAGGAGTATGGCTGATTCTAAAACATAATTGTCAGGAGTTTCCCTCCAGTATGTTTGTGATGTGGCAGGATGTTGCCAGGATCCTGCAGCTCACTCTCGCGAGTCTCTGAAGGGCGTGAGAGATTAACAACTCTCTCAACCTCCTCAGCGAGCTTCCTCTGAAAAAACCCACGATTCCAGTCTCTGCTCTGCCTCAGCGCGAGTGGGACCTGAATCGCCTGGTACAGATGTCTGTCCCTCTTCCCTCAAGATGAGAGTGGAGTTTTCTCAATGGAACAAAGCAGTGGCACAAGCAGATCCCTTAGGAACTGATCGTGCATGCTCTGAGCACAAACAGTAAACAAACAAGTTGTTCATCATCAAGTATCAATATCTTAGACACGGATGCACACACTTCCTGAAGTGTTTTTCACAAGCCATGATAACCTTTTTGAAGTTTTCAGGTTGAAGCGTACAAACAAAACTGTCCCTGAAGACGAAAAAGTTGTTGACATGTTCTCCAGGCTCCCCTTAAATACTTCCAGGTCACACTAGTAATGATGTCATAGGCTGTCGCCGGCCAATAGGATTGGAGTGATTAGAAAAGTGTTTCAGACACTGGTTCACGCGGAGGCGTTCCCTATAGCGTTCTGACGCAGTGCGAGTTCCCTTTCGAAAGGGAACACTGGTTAGTGTGGCCACCTAGAGACCAATGACAACAAGGACCTTTGTTTCATTTCATGTGATGTCTTTATTCATTTATTATTCTCTTTGATATGCATTTGTCAATCACTTTGATTGATTTAAAGGGATAAATCTTGCAATTTTATAGAGTGCTGCAGGTATGACATATTTTTGTAGGCCAAAACCCATAAATAAGTATTTTAGCACTTCCAGTTCCATTGTCCTGAAGTCAGTTGTTTTTTTGAATGGGTTTTTATCACAAATGCTCAGAATAAGGTCTGTGGTTCACACAAGCTTAAGATATTTTCATGTTTTATTCTATGACATAAAATACATTAGAAATGCTTAAGTTTTATTTGTATTGAAAGAGCCAGGGGCAAACAAGGGGCTAAATGAGACTACAGAAGTTGTCAGGCCATTAAACATAATCACACATCATTATCATGATGAACAAAACGTATAAGAATCATAAACTTTTGTTGGTCACAGAGCTGATTTTCTGCAATAATCCAAAAGTCAATGGAAAATTCTATTGGGTTTTTGTCAAGGGAACCAAGTTAATGCTAACAAGTTAATGCTAACGTTTGACCTACAAACATACTCGATCACTGCATCACACTGTTGGTTGCCATAAGTGTATTTTTCAATGCTACATCAATGTATTTAAGCCACAATTTGCCACTGGAATCTTTTCAGGTAATCAATTTCTGATTTTTTCCAGTTTATTTTGTATCCAGTGCAAACACAGAAACACACACACACACACACACACACACACACACACACACACACACACACACACACACACACACACACACACACACACACACACACACACACACACACACACACACACACACACACACACACACACACATTTTGTGGTTTGTTTTGTGCTGATAACCTTCTATATATTGCTCTATTGGGTTCAGAATATAAAGCCAAGTAGCATAAGGGACAGTGGACACCCCTGCCCAGTGCCTCAGGCTAGGGAAATGGTTTTCATATTATGTTATTTGTTATAATGGATGCCAGGGTTGAGGAATAAATGCTGATTTTTTTCATTTGAAAAATTGCTGCCAAATCCAAATGTTCCCAAAGGGCCTTGGAGGAAGGGCCAGTTGCTTCATCCCAAGCTTTATTGCTTCAGATTTAACATTTGAAGAAAGCAAGAAAGCCCAACAAATCTAGCAATATATTTAGTACCAACTATCAATATTTCACTCTTCTCATTTATATTTCATTGTTTTGATCCAAATTCCAGCGGTAGTAGATTAGACTGATTGCAGAATTTTGATCATAAAATATAAAGTTGTGTATCATATGTTCATCTATGAAAACGTCTCTTATCCATTTTCCAAACCGCTTGTCCTATGTGGGGTTGCGGGGATGCTGGAGCCTATTGCAGTCTATCAGGCCATAGGCAGGGAAACCATCCCGGGGCTAACACTCAGACATATGCACATTCACACCTATGGATTCACACCCCAAACTGACAACAAAAGTCTCAAGTTCTCTAACGAGAGGTTCTCTCGTATTGCGTAAGTATAGCTTACGCTACGGGAAAGATTCATCTTTTCGAGATATTGAAGCTTTAGATATTGAAAATTATCCTTAATTTTTGTATCCATTGTCAACGCAGTGCCGCAGCTAGCAGACCTTGAGCAGGCTGTCTAGCGTGCTCATAGGCTGCCCTGCGGGAACTGATGCAGCCTACCACTGAGCCCGACGTGACGTCACGTCCAATGAAGGGCGCTCGCGCCTTCACAGCGTCGAAGCCCGCCAGAATGGGCGTGGCTTAGCATATATAAGCAGGCTCGGAGGCTGAATTCTCTGATTTTCATCTCTTCAGCGAGCTCTTCGCATCGCTGGATCTAGAGAAGCCGCCGCCGTTCAAACAGCGACAAGCCAGCTAAGGACAGTGCCTGAGGAAGCCGGCTATCTTCGCCACCTTCAGCCTTCCGTGCCAGCTACGGAACCGGACCACGCTGCTCTTGCCCTCTCTACCGGATGATGTGAGCACTGTGAAGAGCTTCCGATGTCGACCCTGCGGGCTCGACTCGAAGCTTGCAAAACTGAAGCTGTCACTCCGCCCTTTGTGGGACCGCGCAGGAAGAAGCGCCGTTCCCAAGGACCTCCGGAGCCAGCGGCCGCTACGACACGCTTGCCGGAGTCCCTCCCTGGAGCCTCGCCTTCTCCGCCGCCCTTCACCGACGCGCAGCCGCCGGCTACGGCCCGCTCTGCCCCCGCGTCTGACGATGAGGCGGAAGGACCCGCCGCTATGGACAGCTGTTCTATCCTGGCTTCTGATAGTGAGGGATGGTCAAGTTCTCAGCACTCCACCGACTCCTCGACCCAGGAATCCGGCAGGGCCCGCACCGGAGTGGACACTGAGTTGATGCGCCTCCTCTCACAGGCCGTTGACCGCCTCGGGCTCAAGTGGTCGCCGCCCAAGGAGCCCGCACACAACAGACTCGATGGCTGCTTTCTCCAGAGTCAGAGCTGCACTCTGAGCTTTCGAAATCGTGAAATACTCCATTCTCCGCGAGGCTCCAATCCTCTATCTCCGCGTCGCTCTCCCAAGTGGACGGCGCCGCCGAGAAGGGATACAGCTCGATCCCCAAAGTTGAGGAATCGATTGCTGCACACCTTTGCCCGCCCTCCGAGAGATGGCGCTCAAAGCCTGCTTTGCCGTCTAAAGCCTGCAGGACTACATCCTCTCTTGTCGTTCGTGCATACGCCGCCGTCGGACAAGCAGCTTCCGCCCTACACTCCATGGCTGTCCTACAGATCCTACAAGCCGATCTCCTCCGTGAATGGGACGAGAAAGGCCCGGATCCAGCTGCCGTAACGGACCTGAGAAGCGCGGATCTTTCTCTTCGTGCTTCCAAGGCTGCAGCTCAAGCCCTAGGACGGTGCATGGCCTCGCTGACTGTCACAGAAAGACACTTATGGTTAACGCTGGCTGACATGAGAGAGTCTTAGCAGGCTGCCTTCCTCGACACTCCTCTCTCCCACTCTGGTCTCTTTGGCCCTGCAGTGAACGGAATCGTCAACCGTTTTTCTGAAGTTCAGAAAACCTCTCAGGCTATGAATCTGTTTCTGCCCCGTCACGCTAGCTCCGCTGCAGGTCGCCCACGTGACCGGCCGCCTGCACGAGCAACTACACAGCGCCCAGTTCAGCCAAGACAGTCCAGCCAATCTTCGCAGCGACAGGGTGGCCGCCCCAGATCGCGCTCAGCTAACCGCAGCAGACTGCACCCCCCCGTGGGCCGCGGCCAAAGATCACGCTGAAACCTGAGCAAGCGAAGTCCTCCTAGCAACAGTGAGAGAGAAAAGACGGTTGGGTCTCGCCGCGGCCGGACCACCGTCAAAGCTTTTCGCTCTGTCAGTCCCCTTAACACAGGCTACTGCAGTGAGTTATTTAGCAGCCAACGAGTCGGTAACACAACCCGCTCGCCTGCACACAACCGCCGTTTTTACGGCGAACCAAAGCAATCTCAGAAAGAGCATAATGTCTGGTTATCCGGCTCACGGCGACGGTGTTTTAAGTGTAGAAAAAGTGCCCACACCACAGTCCTCACCCCTACACACAAACACAGCACTCCCCGTGTCACCCGCAAAGCCCACTCTTATAAAGCTGGCAAATGCCGCTCGAGTGTTAACTGCAGGAGATGTGCCCACATGTCCGTGCCCACATCTACTATCTGCCCGCTCTGTTACACGGCCAAGTCACGCGTTTCACAAAGTGCAGACTCATATCAATCAGGTTGTGGATGTAAGTCTCGTGCCCGCTCGCAAGCGCTCACGCTTACTAACAAGCACTTCGCACACAGCGCCGCGCACGCACCACGAAGTGCAGCCTCACATGAGTCAGAATATGAACGTAAGTCTCGTGCCTGCTTACAAGCGCTCACGCTTACTAACATGCACTTCGCCCACGGCGTTAGACGCGCATCACAGTGTGATTGTAAAGTGCTCCCCATTCACAGCTATCGGGACGCTATGCATGAATCAGCCTGCTATTGCTGTCAGCGAGCCGCCCCATTCAAGCAGAGAGAGCGCGCGATCAGAGCCCGGAGGTCATTCTGCCCCTAGCTGCACATATAAAAGCATGGGAAGCGATCCCAGGGGTATCAGAATGGGTGCTAAGCACAATAAAGCAGGAATATGCGTTACAGTTCGCTCGCTGTCCCCCACGCTTTCGGGCAACGGACCACGGCGACAGTGAATGCGGAAGTAGCACATCTACTTCGCTCAGAAATAGCAAAACTGCTGTGCAAAAGGGCCATAGAACCGGTGCCGCCTTCTCTGAGCGAGTCAGGCTTTTACAGCCGTTATTTTCTCGTGCCCAAGAAGAAGACCAATAATAGATCTGAGACATTTGAACAAAGCTCTTATGATAAGACCGTTCAAAATGATTAAAACCAGACAACTCCTCGCGCACGTTCGCCCGAGAGACTGGTTTATATCTCTTGATCTGAAAAATGCCTATTTTCAGATTCAGATAATACCCCGTCACAGGCCATTCTTGAGATTCGCCTTCGACGGACAGGTTTATCAGAACACCGTCCTGCCGTTCGGTCTGTCCTTAGCACCCCGCACATTCACGAAGTGCATGGACGCGGCACTCGCCCCCTTGAGAAATCAGGGCATGCGAATTCTGAACTACCTGGACGATTGGCTGGTTCTAGCACAATCAGAGTCAGAAATACTGTCTCACAGAGCTGTGCTCCTCAGTCACCGTGAAAGCCTGGGTCTCACGGTCAACTGGAAAGAGCTCAATTTCCTTTTTAGGAAATTGTCAATTTCAGTCAATTTCCTTTTTAGGAATAGAACTGGACTCCGTGGCTATGACGGCCCGCTTGTCAACTCAGCGCGCGCGCTGTGTTCAGCAACTGGCCGCGTCTTTCCAGAAGGACAGCACTGACCCTCTGAAAACATTCCAGAAGATGCTGGGTTACATGGCTTCAGCCGCTACGGTACTTCAGCTGGGTTTGCTACGTATGCACCCGCTACAACGCTGACTGGCCGCTCGAGTGCCTCACCGAGCTTGGAAGTCAGGCTGTGCCCGGATCAGAGTGACTCAGAGCTGTATCACAGCTCTGCAGCCCTGTTTAGTGGCCGACTGGTACCAGCGGGGAGTCGTTATGAGGACGGTCTCATACCGGAAGGTCATCTCAACAGACGCGTCCAACACGGGTTGGGGCGCGCTCTTCGAGGGCAGACCAGTCTTTGGCCTGTGGTCAGACCGGGAAAAACTCCTCCATATAAACTGTCTGGAAATGATAGCGGTCGAGAATGCGCTGAAGCGTTTCGTCCCGTTTATACAGGACCACCATGTTCTAGTCCGCTCGGACAACATGTCTGTGGTGTCCTACGTGAAATCTCTGAAATCTGGCAGAACGCCTCCTCGTTTGGTCTCAGCACCACCTGCGTTCGCTGAGAGCGGCGCATGTGCCAGGCCATCTGAACGACGGCCCAGACAGACTGTCCAAGAACAATGTTGCCCCGGGGGAATGGTCCCTGCACCCTCAAACAGTCCAGTTTTCTTATGGCACCATTTCAGCAAAGCGGAAGTCGACCTATTTGCGTCACAGGACAACGCTCACTGCCCAAAGTTATTTTCAAAGAACGAGGACGCGCTGGCCCAGACCTGGCCCAGCCGCCCACTATATGCTTTCCCCCCAGTATCTCTGTTACCACAGGTGATCAAGAGAATCAGGGAAATGCGGCAATCAGTGGACCTCATAGCCCCGCGCTGGGAAAACCAGACTTGGTTCCCGGAGCTGAAGCTGTCACAGACAGCCCCGTGGCCAATTCCGGTGAGAGTAGATCTCCTCTCTCAAGCTCGCGGCTCGATCTGGCATCCCCATCCAGAGTGCTGGTCTCTGCACATATGGTTGACCAACGGTTACCCGTTGCCCTGCCAGACGTAGTAATGAACACTATCACGCAGTCTAGAGCTCCTTCTATCAGAAGGCTCTACGCGTCTAAATGGTCTGTGTTCTCTAAATGGTGTGCTGACAAAAATCTGGACCCACTGAAATGTGGGGTTCCGCGGTTGCTCAGTTTCCTTCAAGAGCTATTGGAAAAGGGAAGGTCCCCCTCCATACTCAAAGTCTATGTGGCAGCCGTCGCTAAGTTCTCAGAATCGACGCGCGGCCAGTCGATAGGCAGGAACAAGCTCATCATCCGCTTCCTCAGAGGAGCCAGGAGGATGAATCCCCCGCGCTCCCCTTCAGTTCCTATGTGGGTATCATTCTTTGGTCCTCGAGGCCCTGAAAGCATACCCCTTTGAACCTTTAGACTCTGCAGATCTAAAATACTTATGACTTAAAACCATTTTTCTGATCACTCTGTCGTCAGTCAAACGTGTGGGGGACTTACAATCGCTGTCTGTTAGCGCCGCGTGTCTCGAGTTTGGCCCCAATGACTCAAAAGTCATCCTCAAACCTAGACATGGCTATGTTCCTAAAGTGATTGGCACCGTTCAGAGCACAGGTCATTTCGCTATCGGCTCTGCCAGCATCCGATGGCGTGAGTAATGTTAATCTCCTCTGCCCAGTCAGGGCGCTGAGAGTTTACATTACGTGCTCCGCCCCTTTCAGGCGCGCAGAGCAGCTTTTCGTTTCGTTTGGTGGGCGACCAAAGGTCTCGCCGCCTCGAAAATACAGTCTATCCAAATGGATAATAGATGCAATTGCAGCTGCTTATACAGCAAAAGGTCTGCAATGCCCCTTGGGCGTCAGGGCTCATTCCACCAGAGGCGTAGCCTCTTCGTGGGCATGGTCCAGTGGAATTTCTATCCATGACATATGTGTGGCGGCGGGCTGGGCCTCCCCTTCCACCTTTGTCAGATTCTACAATCTGGAAGTTCCCGCCCTGCAGGCGAAACTACTATCAGTCTAAGTGAGAGGTCAGTTCTGCCCAGGTACTATCGTGCGCAAACTACTCTCATGTGACTAGCTCTTCTGGTTGAGCTGCACTGTATCAGGTTATGTGCTATATGCTTATACATTGACCGGCATCGCCGCTCTGTATTCCCTGTGAGTGCTTTTACTGCGCTTATATTACATGCGCTTATTCCCGCTGATTCGGGATCCCCGTATCTTTCTGGGACTCATAAGTGGATGCAGGCGCGCCCGGCGTGGACAAGGGGTTCCCGTAGCGTAAGCTATACTTACGCAATACGAAAGAACCTCTCGTAAGAGAACGTACTCGGTTACCTAACGTAACCTCGGTTCTCTCTAGAAGAGAGAACGAGTATTGCGTAACCTGCCGTGCTTGCGCCACAAGCGTTTTTTCGCTTCAGTCGATGAAAACCAGAAAATTCAGCCTCCGAGCCTGCTTATATACGCTAAGCCACGCCCATTTTGGTAGGCTTCGACGCTGTGAAGGCGCGAGCGCCCTTCATTGGACGTGACGTCACGTCGGGCTCAGTGGTAGGCTGCAGTGGTACGCTAGACAGCCTGCTCAAGGTCTGCTAGCTGCGGCACTGCGTTGACAATGGATACAAAAATTAAGGATAATTTTTTGGCTTCAATATCTCAAAAAGATGAATCTTTCCTGTAGCGTAAGCTATACTTACGCAATACTCGTTCCCTCTTCTAGAGAGAACCGAGGTTACGTTAGGTAACCGAGTACGTTTTCTTTAATACTTTATTTTCGGATAACTTAGTCAATAGCGAAAAGAGATTTATTTTTTGTCATTTTTATTATTATTTTTCATTTTATATTCTACAAAGCAACACAAATTTCCATTCAGCATGTATTAAGCGATTCCAAAATTATCTTTGAAATTGAAATCAAATTAGGTGCGTTTTTGCTTAAAACACACAAAATGATCTGCCAATGGGATAAGAAAAATAATCTTGTTTCTGTTTGAATTAAGATAATTTTTCTTACCCCATTCGAAGATAATTTAGCTTGTTTTAAGTGTAGGGTATGAGCGCAGAATCACGGAGTCAGCATTCCTTAACACAATAAACACACGTTAACAGGGGTTTCTAAAGCCCCAACCTATGACTCTTCCAATTCCAAATCTTCCGTTAGCGCCAGCCAGTCTGGAGGGTAGATTAGTTTGTGACACCTTTACAGCGTAATGAGTCCCCACAGAGATCCTCGCGCGATCCTGATTTGTTCGCGAGCCAACATCCAAGAAGACCGTTATCTCCAAACCCCCCCCCAGCGAGGAAGGAATGCCAGATGCGCAAATGGACAACACACACACACACACACACACACACACACACACATATATGCATCTATAACATTAAAACCCAGAAATGAGTGATTATGAAATGTAAACATGATGTATTCCTGTATGTTTGAAGTTTATACTGTATCCTGTCTATCTAGGACTGTTAGTTATGTAGTTGAACCTTGCAGACTTCTATAAAGGTCTAAGAGTTTATATGTATCCTTGTATGCGTAACAAACACGGAGTGATTGGTATTAAACGAAATCGCTCAACTTGCTCGAGCCAAATATATGTAAGAAGTTAATGAAAAATATAGTTTACTATGTTTTCCATCTTTGGAGTGAAAAGAGACCAAAACTAACATCACTGGTGTTCTTAGATAACGGCGTTTACGACCCAAAGGAATGTTCACAGAACTGCCACCCTCTCTGAATTCTAACCAAGGAGGAGAAATGAATCCTGTATTCATATATATACAGTATATGCTATTATATATCCACTTGAGAATTGTATGAACAATCTATCTAAGTTCCCTATTTCATGAGTTGCCTTTTTGTGGTTTGGTCTATGTTTCTCGACAACTCTAATGCGATAATGTTTTAAACTTGGCCAACTAATGTTTAACCAAATCCATTTGTGGCAAGTTTGGTCTTGATAAACTCCAATCTTCATTCCCCATTTGTTAATTGACATTACATTTTGCTAAACTTGTGACACATTAGTATTATAAGAATTGTGAAGATTCTGCTCTTAAACACCCTAATTTCGTCGGTTTCAAATGTCTCTCTCTTAGACAAAGAGCAATAAAAACCAAAGTCCCGCCTGTGAAATTCCAACCCTCTAATTGGCCAAGTCAACAGGAAGAGGCCGGATTTCTCCAAGGTGATAAATGACGCTTCCCCCCTCCGCTCGTCTCTCTGTTACTTTGACTGTCAAAATGTAGGGTCTCGCCTCCGGGCGAGCTCTTCGCCTTTCTTTTATTTGTTTCTAGTTTAGTTTGTGTTTTTCAGTCTTAGATAAGTCTCCGTGTTTAATTCCAATCGACGAGTGAAAAGAACACCGCGTGACATATCTCTTCAGCAAACCCATCTACAAGGGACCTTTAAACGAGCGTGCGCTCGTTTTGAAGGAGAAACACGCGCACGTGACCACGTGGCGAGAGACGCACACACGCGTCTTCACCAGCCATGCGAAGATGTGACGTTAACTCCGCGTGATTTCCCCGTAGAGATCTTTATTTCTTTTCTTTGTTAGTCAGTTTTGTTTTCCGTAGTCGACTCTGTTCACTTCCACAAAGTGAAACAAACTTAGCCGAACTATTTTCCTTTGGTAATGTTACCCCAAAGACTTGGAAACTCCGTTCAACACGCGCGCCAAGCAGCACCCAGTGACGCTTCCTAAAGGACTCCGCTCACGCACGCGCAGGAATGCCGCGACACAGAGAGACCCAGAAACTTAAGTATATCTCTTTATAGAGCTTCTAAGAAGCATTAAGATGATGTTTTCGTGTTGTCACAGGCAGGGGACTGTCAGGGGAATGTTGCCAATGCTCTCTCTCTCTCTCTCTCTCTCTCTCTCTCTCTGTCCCTTCCCCTCTCACACGTGTTTCCATTGTCCACACTCTATGCATTTCTCGTTCATCGATGCCTTATCGTGTATTGTTGTTAATAATGTTTGTAAATACATATATCCCATGTAACCGTAGTAAATACATAAGTAGTTCTGCCTTATTAAATGCATTATATTCATCTGATTGATGTACTGCCTTTTTGCTCATTTAAGTCCCTTAAGTGCCAAAAGATCTTATAGCAACAAGCTTACAAATTAAAGATACTTCAAAGAGTATGTGTTTATAGGGCAGGAAACCCAATTCTTGTGGCCACAGAATTGCTTTTCCTGAAATCCTATAAAGTAAGATGATATTGTGGATTCCCACAGATATTAGTCTGACAATTGAGCTAATTAATTTAGCCTGTTTTGTAAAACGTGGTCCGTGCAGGTAATTGCAATCAACTTGTGGTTAAGTGCAAGGATACACAGGCATGCATGCAGGTAAAATGACATATCATCCCTTATCGGGAGTTTTATTAACATGTAAGACTGATCTAATCCAAACATGTATGAATAATTATTATTTACCAATTATTAATTATGATATGCAAATTCCCCACGGATTAGATCCGCCCCAGAGTCTTTACATAAATGGTGGAGAATAATGCGGGCACATTTTAAACTTGTTTTTGAGCAATTAAGTTTCAATCGATGTCTATATTGTGATTTAATATTGTACGCGCGCCTCGAGTGAGCGAACGCAACGCGAACTCACTGGCTGACTGATTAAAGGCACAAAGCCGAGTCCAGTTCAGCACATTAACAGCTGCAAAATAATGTCTAACATTCCTTTTGCCATTGTTAATAACTAAAAGTAAAACTGCAGTTTCATAGTATTAAATTTGTCCAACAAAAGATGAAGAAACCTCTTTTGAATTGTGACATTTTAATGTTAAACTCCCCTGTCCGAACGAGATTCTTCTGTCAGGGTGAAGACTAGATTTAGTGAAACGATGCTCTTTCACTATTCTTAAGAAAGGCCTGATATTATAATCGTTAGATTAACGATGAACTCCTGGTTAAACATTGACGTAGCTACTCAATTGTAAAAAACCTAAAGCATATTTAATCATAAGTGCTATTTGATAATATGTCATGGGAGTCGAAAAAACAGACGAATATTTCCTGTTTTATTTTTGCACGACGCAGCGAAGCAATCCTGCCAGACGTGTTTGTTAAAATATAGCACCAAAAAATCCAAAACCGAAAAACATTTTTAATCATAAGTGATATTTGATAAATGTTATTTGGATCCGAACGACAGACGTATAATTCCTGTTGTCCATATTAGTGTGTGGAAGCGAAGAAATCCTTCCGTGCACACGTGTGTCGAATAGAAAAAACCCGCCGAGGTTTAAAATTCATAAGCGAACACGTGTGAATAATAGCGCTAATTGTTTATGTGGGAATTGAAAAACCGATGCCTAATTCCGGTTGTCCCTATGTGTGTGTGTAGAAAAAATTCCTGCCACGCCGTTTTGTGAAATATAGCTGAAAAAAAAAAAAACGCTGAGATTTTATTTTGGATAAGTGTGATCTTACAGAAAACAAGGCGTCTGCACGCTCAAATTTGAATCACACATGGAAGCAGGGTGGTTGTTATTCCGCTGACAAACACTAGAGGGCAGCACTGAGGCCTAAGTGCTTGACAGTTCTCGAATTATGCACCGCCCCCTGACTTTACCCTCCATGAGCGAAATGGCGCCATCTCGTGGACACTAGTAACGAGGCCGTCTTTTCCTAAACAATCTCTCTCATCACAATTTCAGATTTTTCCAGTGAATTTCTGAAATTGTGTTTCTAAACTTTCAATGCATGTGCAAGTTCCAGTTTTACTAACATGATTTCACTCCCGACTGTGTACACTTATTTTGAATTTGGTTCAAACCACAGTTGAATTTAAAATTTAAAAGTAAGCAGTACCAGTTTCTGATGACCACTTAGGAGGAATTGTGTACCTTGTGGCCTCCCCCCTCTACGTCAGCTCATCACTTAGTTCCTAACATCATTCTTTTCTGAAGTGGCTTTCTCCCAGTTGGTTTTATTTTGGTTATTATCATTGATACCTCACCGTAGTCGTGATCATCATAAAATATAATGCCAACCTTTAATTTCCTACACTTAATCAAATTTGGTTTGAAACAAACAAATTTCAAGATCAATTTGAATTAAGTCTCCTTTCCTGTTGGGAATGGTTTTATGGCTTTATTACTATATTTCCTTTTTCAAATTATTTTGAATAATTTTGATTTGATACGTTACGTTATGTATTTGATACGTTATGACAACTGTATCCTTACTATTCTAGAAGTTACTTAACATCTATGCATACGCTTGATTTGAATTGTATTTAAACCAGTTTGAATGCAATTTAAATCAAGTTCTCTGTCAGCCAGGTTGACCACTAGGAGGAAGTGGCCCAAACCCTTAGTGGCCCAAACGCGCCACTACAGCTTGCTTCCTCCTGTGCTCTTCCTGCTGCACTTAATCTCTTCTCTGAATGGAGGCTAGGTTGTTCTGATAATTAACATTGTCATAATTCCCTTTTTGTTTGTACCATAATTTTAGTAAAACCGTTGCCCTTGATTTTTCTACAAAAAATAGACACTCAATTTGATTTAGATAGAGAGAGCTTTAATTCACGTTGAGGTTCACTTGTCCTTCATCCTGTTTTGTGTTTGTAGGTAGAAATTTCTCTCGTGCTGGGGTGATTTGTCAGTCATCTCTGCTTGGGGTCCAGCAGGCTGGTTCGTCTGACCTGCGTCACCAGCGCTGACTGAGCACGGGTCTCGGACTTTCCTGTATTTCTCCGTTGGTGCAGCCCGCAACACGACATCACCAATTTGGCACTGCCGGTTGTGTTCAAGGTCGGGTTGCGTGAGGGCACACATCGGTACAGATATGCGGAAGGGCCCGGGACACTGCTGTCAAGTGTTTGGGGGCGACAGAAAGACCAACCAAAATGCTGACTCCAACCCGAATGACCTCAGTTCACCCCAGGGAAACTAGAAAAGGTATTAAATCCATCACTTAGTATTGGCCACAGAATCTAGAGATTCCCCCGGTCATTGAAGTGTTTGGCTCCCTCCTACTCTCCTAGCCACAAATCGCAGGCTTAGGCCTCCTCTTCCCCTGTAACACTTCCTGTGTACTATTAACGCCATTTCATTACAGACCTTTCCATCTTGGATGGTTGCATGTTACTTAAAACTTTGCCATCTTGCCATTGCTCTTTCCTGTTGTGCTCTACTCCTTTCAGTTCACTTAGAGACAGAACCTATCTGAGACAACAAGGAACGCTGAATAATAGTTTGACAACCAAGCCGTTAGCATCAACAGGTGACCCCTAAGCTACCGCCCCGTTAAAAATCTTTATTCAGGCCCATGCTGACCTACCCAAATTGTCCTACCAACTGATTTAACTGTCGGCATCAGTTAACCAAAATTTTCATACGCGGCATAGCCCGTATTATAGCTTGTTAAACGTAGAACGAACCTGCATACAGGTACAGATAGCTTTATTAATCCCCAAGGGGCAATTTAGTTCCATTGGTCTCTCTGTGTGTGTGTTGTGTTCCTCTCGCCCACAGTGAAGCCAGTATGTTCCGGTCCTACAGTCCCACAACCCGCTGGGACAACCTGGAGACATGGCTGAGATTCATGAAACCTCCATTCCTGACCAAGGTCGCCAGTGACTCAGAGCCCCGAGCCAAGAGCATCGCAGACGTGGACAGGCTGATGGCGCACAAACCAAGCCAAAGCTCCCACGACAAAGACCGGTCAGACACGTCAACCTCACTTGCCAGCTCATCGTACAAGCACGTCTCCACGAAAGGAGCCGCATCGCCCTGGAGCACGAAGTTGCAACGCTAAGGATGCAAGCCGAGGATGACAACGACCCCGAGCTACAGAAGGAAGTGGAAAGACTTCAAACTGCCCTATCTGATCTTCATCTGCACATAGACCAAAGAGTGCAGTCAGAGAAAAGAACCAGAGAGGAACTCAACGAGAAACTCCGACAAAAGTGAAGCCCCTTGCAAAGAGCTGAGACTGAACTTAAAGAGACTCGAAAGCCACGGCCTGCGAAAGAAACTCGCAAGAGGCCCGTGCTACCATCCACAAGCACATTCAGCAGAGACAAGATCTCGAACACGAACTTGACACCGTTCACACAGAGTTGAAACCCTCTTATAGACTGCAGAAGGACCGGGAAGGGGAAACGCACACCACAAAGTTTCCCTGACCAGCCAGTCCGCACCTTTCAGCCAAGAACCCAGAGCTGTACAGGGGGGTGAAAGCCCACTGTTCAAAACATCACCAGCCAGCCCACAAGAACCCCCGTCAGCAGCGAGGGGGGAAGAGCCTTTCCAGGAGAGCCCCGGCCACTAACCACGGCATGGCTCCCAAAAGACTTAACAAGCTGGCCAGAAACATCCCTATGTTCACTCCGAACCATGCAGGAGGCCACAACGTGCACGCCACCCGCAGGACATTGACTTTCACTTATAAACTGTTACCAACGTCACCGCGTGGGACAGATTGTACCTGCTCAGAATCACGCCCAGTCGTGATGCGCGCAGCGTCCTCGACCGTCAACCAGAGACAGTCAAGTCGGACTACCAGCCGCTGCGGCAGGCCTTCACTAAAGAATTCTCTGATCCAGAATCAGACCAAAGACTAATCTCAGCCATGGACCTCAATCAGTCCGGCATGGAGGATGATTTCAACCTCAGAACTTTTTCTCTCCGAAATCTGCACCCCACAGTGAGTCATCATCTAGACATCCTGGCCTGACCACATAGCATGACTACTCAACAGCTAAAAGAAGCTTACACAAAGCAAAAGACTGTGTCCGAAAAGACTTTGAAAAACCCCACAATCTACTCTGTCTCTGAGCCCTACTCAGAGCTGCCTCTAGAGGGCGCCCCACAACACCATAGCCCTGTTTACAGAGAGTCAAGACCGTTCCAGGCCAACAGAGGGCAGCACTACTGCGATGGTGCTCGTCCAAGACACCAGAGCGAGGGCTTTGACAGATTCTGGGACCTGCAACAACCACCCGACCACCCAAAAGGTGGAGCCACATGGGAAACCGACCAATGGCCCAGAAAGAGCCGAGCCCCATCGACCAGACCATCAAGCCCAGACAGCCCAGAGCGGAACCCCTCTCGACATGCCACTGGTAAGCACAAGTCTGAACCCACATCAGAAAAAAAAAAACAGTGCCGCCACATCTGAGACAGCTGAGACCCTGAAGTCGCTGAAAGAGCTTCTTCACAAAAGACTTTCCAAAGGAGACAAGAGGGACAAGACAGACATCCTATGTCTAAGCGTAAGACCTGAACCAGGCAACCAGAGCACTGCTCGTCAGCCTCAGAGCACAGAGCTAACTGTCACATCACAAAATGACAGCATCACCCAGCCACCACAGCTGACAGCTGCACAGCCTGAGCGACACAGCACAGTTTCCCACAGCTGGGTCCAAAAGCCCAAAATACCTAGAAATGCTGCTTGTCTGTCTGTCTCCGCAGAGAACTACACAAGACCGGCCCTAACTGCCCATCGATCACCACACCAGCCCCTACGCTAAGACTCCTGGGGAACCTGATCGAAAAAGGGGGTGGCCCGGAAACTCTACCTAGCCATCACTTTGGAAAATGAGGTGAGCTTGGAAGCCCTGGTAGACACCGGCTCAGACCTCACTTTAATGTCAGCTCAGCCCTTTGAAAGACTCGGCACTAAAGCTAAGAGCAAAGATCGAACTCTTATACCCCAAACGTGACAGCTGAACGTGCAGTCGTACAGCCAGAACAACATCCGGCTCGAACAGGTAGTTCCCAGGAACTCCAGCAGCCATCCATGGGTACACAGCCTCAGCACCAAGTCAAGATTCAAGTTCACTACCCTGCACCTTCCAGCTCTCCAGAGACCAAGAAATGCTGCTCAACGATGCGTGAACTGATACAGAAGGCCTCTAACACATAAGGCCTCCTAAGAAAGGGTCCCCTAAGATCCCATTGTTTCCGAACTGCAAAACCAGAAGGCACACAGAATGAACATAATGCAAGACTCTGTAAAAGGGTCCCTGGTCAGCATAAAACATAAAACTTTTAAAGTAGATGAAAATGTGTGCTCGAAGAGAAGCAAGACTCTGCATTAGACAATTTAGAATTTAACTGATTTAAAGAAAATCTTGAATGGACGTGTATGCCTCACCTGCCAACACACTATGCACAACTTTTTCGAAACAAACATTTGCTACATGCTGGTTGAAATGACACTGCTAAACATTAGTTTCCATGACAATAAAGGGTTACAGGAAACCCTAGCTCCAAATAAGGCATACGTCACCTTGACGCCATAGTGTAGGAAAACCATCTGAGTTGAAACTACTGTTAACCTACAGGTTTAATTTGATCATTGCAATCCAAACGGAACACAACATGCGATAAGCATTTTGATCACTGGTTGCTGGCTTGTCTAAATGCAGATAAAACAATAGCTGGAATTGACATCTCTACTGTAAGTGAAAGAGTCTTAGATTTCCAACTAATTTAAGTAAGTTCAGCAGTAAAGCGTAAGTCTGTTTGACAAAAAAAAAAAAAAAATCTCATCTCAGCAGCTTGTAAACTGTACCGATATCTATCCTGCTTTGGTTAAAGAAATCCAAATTGCAGTATTGCTAAACCTGTTTCTGACAAAGGAAGCTCAGGACAGTGTTATATGTACGTAGACCTGGGTGATGCTCCCCTTTCTACAATGTAAAGGCCTTACAAATTATTGTTAGATTGATGTAATTCACCTAAAAATTTTAGCTGCATCTACAAGCAGAGAGCTACCTAGCGATCAAAACTGTTCACTCGCTGAAGAGCCAGCATTTGTGCATGAGAGGGACGTAACTATAGATGCTTGGACAACCTTTGACTTACAGCAAATCTATTTCCTTACTCGGTAAACAAATAGAATAAGTTGTGTAAAGTAAAGAGAAGAGTTACATGAGTAAAACTAGCAAATGCCAAAACACAGTCGCATTTTACTTAATGTAACGTCAAGTTCTCAAAAGACTTTAAAGTATAGGCGCCCCCTTATAACCCTTTTAACCCGTTAAAAGGTGCAGACATTCTTCAGGTACTGTCGAATTGTTCTGACATGCTCTAGTTCCCATGACAATGACTTGTCACAGGAAGTGCTAACTCGTGATGTCACGTTGTAAACAAACCAACCTAGGTGGCTAAGCTAACCTAACCTAGCGTCCATCCAGCTTAGGCTAAGCTAACCTAACCTAGCATCCATCCATCCAGCTTAGGCTAAGCTAACCTAACCTAGCATCCATCTAGCTTAGGCTAGGCTAACCTAACATCCATCCCGCTTAGGCTAAGCTAAATAATAACTTCTACAGTTAGCAGTTAGCATCATTTACTTTAAGCCTTAATTACAGCTGCTGTTTATACAGCCCAAAGTATTCTAGAATACTTTCTTTAACCCCAGTTAGGGTTTGTAATTCTTCACTTTCCGTACTTTCAATTCTGCTCAGCTAAAGTTCACCTTCACTAGTTTAGGCATAGGCCTTGCTGAGCACTGTAGGCTAAATCGCCAATTAAACTTAAGCTTAAGTACATGTAAAATGTGTAGCTAGAGAAGAATCTGTATTGTAATGAGAATTTTCATCAGCATGTTGACTAAACATTTGAAGGGACACACAAAGTGGTCGTGAACACGCAACCGCTGTAACCCACCATCGAGTGTTGGTCCAAGCGAATTCAAAGTTTAGTCACTAGTGCTACTGACTATTCTCACATTCAGATCATTCCCGCTGTTTTGACCACTCACCCACGTTTTATTTTTATTTTTACTTTAATAATAATAGCATTCAGCTATTACCTTGTCTTTTCGGTCATCTATATGATTCAATTCCATTTCCTCTCTTGTTGGAATGTGGTTCCATTTCCCATAGGGCCCAGAAAGGAAACAGAGACACCTTTATTTGTGATTTTGTTTATTTTCAACAAGTGCACTAATTTGTATGACCCTGCAACACAAGTAATTTCAACGATTACTAGGGCATAACTATAGTCCTGAGGATTGATAATAAGCCTAATTTGAATAGGAAAACTGTCCTTTTTCCCCCTATCATTCACTTCGTCAAGCCGTAGTGAACCACTAGTTAAGTCCTGAGAAATAATTTAGTCATAAGAACCATCTTAAGTCAGTTATTTCATCTCGGCTATGCCCTTTCCGGGAAATACTCTCGGAACCACATAAGTCTTAGCCTCCTAACATCCACAGCTAAGATGATAAGGATACAAGACACACTTCACTAGCTAGATACACGTGAAACGCATAGCTTTATGCTACATTCCTAGCGAACCCATTAAACCTTGGTTCTGAACTTTTAGGGTCATGCATTAGTCTCACCCCAAGTGCGACAAAATGTCACAGAGCCTCTGCTTAACCTGACCTTAACGTTCCAGCTTACCAAAGACTATGACAAACATTGGACACTATGAGAAACCACCTCTCATACCCCTCCAACCACCCACGAACGCCGTCTGCACCCACCGACAACCAATGCCCCTGACAACCGACGTCTACCGGCACATTCTGCGTGCACAAGACAACATTCAGCATTCTGCACCTGATGTCATCACTGCGCCACAGCTTGTGGTGCCACAGTGCAAAAGGGGGGTCATGCCAATGTATGCCCATGGCGCACCATGTACTGCACACCGCAGCACCAGAGACACTTGCAAGACACCGAACCAAGTGGCATACCGGCGTCCTCAAAAGCGGAAAGACTGTCCTAGCCAACCAAGGACGACACTCGCTGAAATTTTTCCTCCCTTTCTCTTTCTCTCTCCCTTTCACTTTTACCAGGATGCTGCTGTGGTTTGCCATCCTGTGCCTTCAGTCGACCAGAGGCCAGCCGCAATCGGAGATCATCTCACCAGGTCCGGCATCAGGCATCGTCCTGAGGGAACAACCGGGACTCCTGATCACCAACTGCCGGACCCACACCCAGAAAGTATATGTTCGACTAGACCCGCGTAATGTTTGCAGAGCACATTACCCCAGCGCAGTGGCCCAATACAGTTGGGCCGGTGCCCGATGGACAGAGGACTCCCTCACTCACGCTGAGGCCGATGTCAGGCACATGCTCAACCAACTTGAGAAAATGACTGTCACACAAGCTGAGCTAAGTGGACACAACCGCCGCTCCAAACGGTTCCTTGGAGCTTTGCTCGGAGCCGCCGCTGCCGTCGGAACTCTGTTTAACATCGGTATGTCTAGTGTCAACTCAGTGAACTTAGCCACCGTGAGACGGCACGTGGCCGAAATCCGGACTGAAATCCCACAGATAAAAGAGCAACTCAACACACAAAGTGCCTCCCTTCAGACCATCGGCAAGACTTTGAGGGGAACTGTGGTGGTTCTCAACACTCACAGCGTCCTGCTGAACCAGACCGTGAACTCTATGAAACAGCTGTTTACGGTTTTCCAGAATGACTTTGCTCAAACTCAGCTGGTCACAGCCCTGATGGCAGACATGCTGCGGGAGGTGAGCTCTTCCATTGACAGCCTAGCCATGGGAAGGATTCCACCGTACCTGATACCCTTAAGCCTTGTCCAAACGGTGCTGGCTTCCGCCGTCACCACGCCAACTGACCCTCTACAAATACACCTCACTGTTGTCCAAGCCTGGACCGCAGCCGACACCGCGCTGTGTATCTCTATGGTAGTCAGCCACATCCTGTCACTAGGCCTGGCCTTCATCCTGTATAGGAGGCTCAACGAGATGCGAACATCGACAGCCAAGCTCACGAAAGCCGTGTCTGGAGGTTTCCGACGGAACCCCCGGAAAGAGGGGATCACACCAGACACCGCTTTGAATCTCATCGAGCTGAGCCCTCAGCCTCAATAAGCACCTGCTACAAAACCCTCATGATTCACCTGCCATCCGCCATTGTGATGATTGTCGTCCGATGATGTCTCCACAGAGACGTCATCCGACGAAAAGGGGGACTGTAGGGTATGAGCGCAGAATCATGGAGTCAGCATTCCTTAACACAATAAACACACGTTAACAGGGGTTTCTAAAGCCCCAACCTATGACTCTTCCAATTCCAAATCTTCCGTTAGCGCCAGCCAGTCTGGAGGGTAGATTAGTTTGTGACACCTTTACAGCGTAATGAGTCCCCACAGAGATCCTCGCGCGATCCTGATTTGTTCGCGAGCCAACATCCAAGAAGACCGTTATCTCCAAACCCCCCCCCCCCCAGCGAGGAAGGAATGCCAGATGCGCAAATGGACAACACACACACACACACACACACACACACATATATGCATCTATAACATTAAAACCCAGAAATGAGTGATTATGAAATGTAAACATGATGTATTCCTGTATGTTTGAAGTTTATACTGTATCCTGTCTATCTAGGACTGTTAGTTATGTAGTTGAACCTTGCGGACTTCTATAAAGGTCTAAGAGTTTATATGTATCCTTGTATGCGTAACATACACGGAGTGATTGGTATTAAACGAAATCGCTCAACTTGCTCGAGCCAAATATATGTAAGAAGTTAATGAAAAATATAGTTTACTATGTTTTCCATCTTTGGAGTGAAAAGAGACCAAAACTAACATCACTGGTGTTCTTAGATAACGGCGTTTACGACCCAAAGGAATGTTCACAGAACTGCCACCCTCTCTGAATTCTAACCAAGGAGGAGAAATGAATCCTGTATTCATATATATACAGTATATGCTATTATATATCCACTTGAGAATTGTATGAACAATGTATCTAAGTTCCCTATTTCATGAGTTGCCTTTTTGTGGTTTGGTCTATGTTTCTCGACAACTCTAATGCGATAATGTTTTAAACTTGGCCAACTAATGTTTAACCAAATCCATTTGTGGCAAGTTTGGTCTTGATAAACTCCAATCTTCATTCCCCATTTGTTAATTGACATTACATTTTGCTAAACTTGTGACACATTAGTATTATAAGAATTGTGAAGATTCTGCTCTTAAACACCCTAATTTCGTCGGTTTCAAATGTCTCTCTCTTAGACAAAGAGCAATAAAAACCAAAGTCCCGCCTGTGAAATTCCAACCCTCTAATTGGCCAAGTCAACAGGAAGAGGCCGGATTTCTCCAAGGTGATAAATGACGCTTCCCCCCTCCGCTCGTCTCTCTGTTACTTTGACTGTCAAAATGTAGGGTCTCGCCTCCGGGCGAGCTCTTCGCCTTTCTTTTATTTGTTTCTAGTTTAGTTTGTGTTTTTCAGTCTTAGATAAGTCTCCGTGTTTAATTCCAATCGACGAGTGAAAAGAACACCGCGTGACATATCTCTTCAGCAAACCCATCTACAAGGGACCTTTAAATGAGCGCGCGCTCGTTTTGAAGGAGAAACACGCGCACGTGACCACGTGGCGAGAGACGCACACACGCGTCTTCACCAGCCATGCGAAGATGTGACGTTAACTCCGCGTGATTTCCCCGTAGAGATCTTTATTTCTTTTCTTTGTTAGTCAGTTTTGTTTTCCGTAGTCTACTCTGTTCACTTCCACAAAGTGAAACAAACTTAGCCGAACTATTTTCCTTTGGTAATGTTACCCCAAAGACTTGGAAACTCCGTTCAACACGCGCACCAAGCAGCACCCAGTGACGCTTCCTAAAGGACTCCGCTCACGCACGCGCAGGAATGCCGCGACACAGAGAGACCCAGAAACTTAAGTATATCTCTTTATAGAGCTTCTAAGAAGCATTAAGATGATGTTTTCGTGTTGTCACAGGCAGGGGACTGTCAGGGGAATGTTGCCAATGCTCTCTCTCTCTCTCTCTCTCTCTCTCTCTCTGTCCCTTCCCCTCTCACACGTGTTTCCATTGTCCACACTCTATGCATTTCTCGTTCATCGATGCCTTATCGTGTATTGTTGTTAATAATGTTTGTAAATACATATATCCCATGTAACCGTAGTAAATACATAAGTAGTTCTGCCTTATTAAATGCATTATATTCATCTGATTGATGTACTGCCTTTTTGCTCATTTAAGTCCCTTAAGTGCCAAAAGATCTTATAGCAACAAGCTTACAAATTAAAGATACTTCAAAGAGTATGTGTTTATAGGGCAGGAAACCCAATTCTTGTGGCCACAGAATTGCTTTTCCTGAAATCCTATAAAGTAAGATGATATTGTGGATTCCCACAGATATTAGTCTGACAATTGAGCTAATTAATTTAGCCTGTTTTGTAAAACGTGGTCCGTGCAGGTAATTGCAATCAACTTGTGGTTAAGTGCAAGGATACACAGGCATGCATGCAGGTAAAATGACATATCATCCCTTATTGGGAGTTTTATTAACATGTAAGACTGATCTAATGCAAACATGTATGAATAATTATTAATTACCAATTATTAATTATGATATGCAAATTCCCCACGGATTAGATCCGCCCCAGAGTCTTTACATAAGCAAAAACTCACTTAATTTTGATTAATTCCAAAACAAGAAAAAAAATCTTATGGTATTTTATTCATCTAGTAAATACATCTTGATTTAAGAATTTGTTTTGGGAAGCTGTAATAACATTGTCAGGTGCATTCAAAATAATTGTTGTCGGTACAAGAGGGTTATGTTCCCTTTTCTACAAAAAATACAGCCAGTTTTTTTTTTACCGTACTTCTACAAAATGATGTTTAAAACTGCACATCAGGTGAGGTTTTTCTTTTTTTATATTTATTTATATATAAAGGTGCTGTAAACAGAGTCATGAGAGCATGGTGGCTTAGTGTGTCTTAGCTATAGTAAAGATTTTAAGAGGTAGGCATTAAGAGGTAGGCAGGTAAACAAATGACATAAGTAGGCTACAAAAAGTAAACCAATGTAAATCAATGTCTGAAAAATGCTACTTTACTTTTTGTAAAGTAATGAAAAGTACATTATACAGTAGCAGTGTTTTGTTAAAAAGTACTCAATGGGCAAAACTGCTTTAGAACAAAAGATAAAGTCTCAGGTTACTTGACTTTAATTCTGTTCTCTGTAAAGTAGGAACGAGATGCTGCCCTGATCTAAGTGCTATGGGAAACCCTCTTCCCAGGTAACCAAAGCGCTCCGGCCCGATAATGACCCAGATCCGGCAGGCTGGAAGAAATAACTGGGCCCAGTTGCGGTTGCCAGACTCGGGATGGATGACGAATGATGCTCCAGAATTAGCCTAAATACACTGGCCTGAGTCCGCACGCAAAAACTGCCGGCATTGGGCCAGAATCACAGCAACAAAAATGGTACATTTAACCGGTACTCGCCCGAGTCACATTCATGCCAAACAAAATGGTACACTTATTGGTCCGAGAATGGGTACTGAAACTGAGATGACACTGGGCTGCAATAATGCCAACACATGGCCGGTACTACTCTTGTTGGCTAAATCGAAAAATATACTTGCACTTACTCTTATACAGAATATATTAAAACAATTGTGTTCAGTACAACTTCTAAAAAATGTGTATTAAAGACTTCCAGTTTTTATATAAAACAGAGCTTTGTTGATTTTGTTGACAAAATGACATTGTTACCTTAAAATCCTTAAGATGGCATCTACCTCCAACTAAAATAAAAATATATTTTACAGTGTCCTTGTCTTACAGATCTGCAAGGCTCTCGCACCAGCCAATCACAGCACACTCCCTCACCTGAGTTCTGATCACACGCACCTGCACCTCCAGCTCACTGTAGAAGAGGACTACTTACCTGGCCTTAATGTCGAACTGCGTGATATCTTCAAGTATCCTTCTCTTGGATCTCGTCTTCTCTTCAGTGTTGTTCCTCCAATGTCTCTCCTTACTCCGTGTCTCCAAATCCACTGTTGTCCAGACTTCCACATACCAACTACCAGTCATCACACGTGTAAGAAGAAACATACCATTCACTGCCAGCATCCCACTCTCCAAACTATTGGAAGCCCGTCTAGATCGGCCCATTGGAGGCATCCGATAGAACAGGTGAAGGTCTCTGCGCGTTACTGTCTTTCCGCGTGGCAAAGTAATTTAATTCCATTTAAGCTTTTATCTGACTCTATTTTATATCTGACTCCATTTTATCACAGCCTCAAATTTAGGTTAAATTATCAATTGGTCAACTATATAATACTTTAGCAATACATTTGTTTGTTCTATTTAACTCTTTACTTATATTTTACCCGTTCATATTTGGAAACTATGTCGCTCAGAGCTCCGCACGCCTTTTTTAACGTTGGTCTCACAATCACAATCTCGCCAGCTTCAGTCACTAAACAGAGCTAATTGCTATTTACCTGAGAATGGTCGCATTCATGCTTACACAATCAAAGATACTTTGGTATAGCCACCATGGAATTACATACACTTGAATTTAACTTAAGGTTTACTTCAGTAGAGGTATGGCCACTACTACAGATAAGTCAACCAACTTTGCTTCTCTTATAGTAGCTTTGGATTGGCCATGCCGTGATTTCCCACATACACTTATCTAAAGTACATTATATTAACATTAAATTAGAACAGAGGTAAGACACCCAGATTTAGGTTGGTCAAGCAGCATGTTTGCTGCCCGAAACGGAAATCCTCTTCTTGTCTTTGCAAACCAAGTACATTTGAATTAGCGCCAAATATTAGTCGTCACTAATCTGAAGCAAACCTTGCGGTAAAGCCTGGTTCACATGGCAGGATAATTAGGCCGATTTTAGCCCCGATTTACCCTTCCGACAATCTTAAGGATGCTCCGATTATCGTAAAATAATCTGCTCAGATATTCCTGCCGTGTGTGGTGTGTTAAGAGTGCTCTCGTCTGCTCGGAAGGACATCGGGACCGCTCCGATCTCAAATCGGGGATATCCAACATGTTGGATTATTTTGGCCCGATTTCTCCTCGTGTGTGGTTTCCCCCGGGAACAAACGAGCATGCAGCCTGTGGACTGTGGCGTGTAGCCAATGAGAAAGCTAGGTGACGAGGCGCAGAGGAAGCACCGGGAAACAAAATCAAAACAGCCGTCCATGCTCGCGTTGTCTCCACTCCTTTGACATTCGCCTTTTCTTTTGATAACGTTTTTTTTCCGGTTAAAAACAAACTACAATCATCCGCCATGATTGTTTACTCTGAAGTCACGTTTGATCTCGAGGGATTTTGCAAGATTTTCCGTCTGACCTGGGAATGCTCGGGAGTCAAATCGGTTCGTGTGTGATGTGTTGATTTTGCCGTGTGGCTGCACACCACACACGGTACGACCAAAACTGTGACCCGTGATTTTTTTTATCACCGTGTGTGGGGTCTCTCAGGTTTGGAAAATTGGCCGACAATTTTAAAATCGTCCCGTGTGAACCAGGCTTAACATACAAATCCGTTTAATCTACTTGGGAAAACAATTTCAGAGTCAGTCAGAATAAATCAAATGTAAGAGTTTATTATGTCAGGTAAATGTATCATGCCAATTTTATAATCAGTTCAAAGATAATAAATACAAAACATCAAACGCTCTGGAATAAAGAGAGAAGATGCGAACCTGACACTGTAAAATACATGATGCAAAGTGTTTTGAGTTACAAATCACCACAAGCCTTCTTCAGCATGTCCCTAAATACTCAGACCAAGGCGGAAACCTCTTTTCAAATGTAAACATTTGCTAACAATGGGAATATGCATTCAGAGTTCACACATTTTTGGGAGCAGAATGCCATTTGCTTGGAGGACCCACCCATCCTCTATGTGCAAGTTATCTCTAAACTCTTAAGATCTTTACTACCTTTTGGTTTATATTTCAAATGATACCAAACATGTATAATAATGTATGATAAAAATTCACATTGAACCATATAGATTTTTGGGGGAATATTGGTGATCTCAGCATGAGAGAGAAAGGAGTGGGGGAAGAGGGAAAGAGATGTATTCTGAGGTGAGACTTGCATCTCTAATGGTGATACTTAACTTCACAAGAGAGAGTTAAAATTTTAATTTCTTTTGTTTTCTCAGAGAATTGCCCTCTCTTCCAGTTTTTTCAGTCTTACAGTATTATTGCACTTATGTAACCGGTCTGCTGCTGACCGCTATTACGTTTCTCTCTCACTCTGCGTTGTGTATAAGGACCAGGACACTGTTATTGCAGTTCACCAAATGGGGATGTTTATTCAAAGTCACGCCCAGCAACTTCTCACCAACTGTAGAGCTGCAATCAACATCTGCAATCTACATCAGTAAAGTTGACAAACCATGTGATCATCTCATGAACACTTTCACCGCTCCCCAGCGTGTACAATACAAACTGGGATGTGTAACAATAAGGCAAAATACACATAACATTAAAGCATAACATTAAACACAATACAAGAATGTAAAATGCAATAAAAGTGGAATACCTTCAATCAACATCAGTAAAGTTGACAAATCATGTGAGCATCTCATGAACACTTTCACCTGTATGATACAACACTAGTTAATAAATTGTGAGCTTAGAATTATATGGTTCTATCTCCACTTTTGGTGGAAATTGAGTTTTTGACAATCTTATCCATTAGGTGTTTATTAATGCCTGTGTGGTGTTATTTTTGTAAAAAAATATATTTTGTTAGTAGTTATTAATAAAATAAAAAGGTTCCATCTCACAAAACTGCAGGGATTTAAAAACTTTGATGCTCAATATCTCAGAACTACCCTAAACGGAGATAGAACTGTATAAGTTAATTCTAACCTCACGAAATGCTAATTCATATAATACTGCCCACAGGATATATCTTCAACTTATTGATCCACTCATGCATATAACATTCAACAGAACACACTATACTGTCTCGGTACTGTTTACAAAAGGATATTAAATCAATTTATACACTTTGCAAACTTGATTTTCTCATAAATCAAAAAGCTCAGAAAAACGCTTAACGTTACCTCTCAATACAAACTGGAGAGAGGCGGGCGCACACTAAATGTCAAAATAAAAGTCTCTAGACAGAATCAACATAATTTGGAAATAAATCAGTAATAAAATAATATGGATTTTAGTGAAAAAAACAACAATACATTAAACTCGGATTTTACTTATTATAACTCGTTACACTTAGTTACCACTTACCTTTCAGTTCATCCGCTCAATTGTTGTCACAAACTTCCTGTTAACTTCAAATCTCCGTCTCTTGAGTCTGCTTCCGTAACAAATTATGCATGTCAACCAAATATTTCAACTTTACAAAGATTAAGGGTTTGGCCCTTACACCGTTTTTTTCATGGCATCCCCACCTACTTTCCCATGAATTACCCCATAACATCCATATGTGTTCCTTTTCCCCATAACATCAATATGTGCTCCTTTCTCCCCATAACATCCATATGTGCTTCTTTTCCCCAAGTATAAAAATGATAAAACGAAAATATGAGTGATATTAGAATTTATTTGAAACGTAACATTAACATTCAGCTTTAAAAGAACTACCAAAAAGTGTCATGAAAAAACTCCAAAAACTCCAGGAGCCTCCTCAAGTAAGCGTACCCTAAAAGAGGGATAGATTGACAAAAAGGGGAACAGACAATTAGACTTATGGTAAGTCAGACAATTTCTGACTGATAACATGATAACTCTGATAAATGTTAACGTTTGGAACAGTATGTACCTTAGGAAGAATTTCTGTGCTTAAGGCCCACTCATTTCTTCTTCCATCTCTGTTTGAACCGAGCTGCAGCCATCTTTTGATATACTTTTCAATCTCTCCATTTGATGCACTGGAAGTACTTGCATTTCTTCGCACTGATTTAAAAAAAAGAATTAAAAAAAAGATCAATCGCAATACTATAGACTTTTACCAATCCAGTTTCTTTCAAAATCAACAAAAGACATCTTTACTTTGCAGGTGGAACAGAAGTTACATCTGGCATGACATTTAACCTTATTTGCAAATACTGTTCTTTAAATTGTATTTACATGTATTTACACAAATGCATATTTTGCACAAATTCAAAAACAACAACTCATTAGAGGGTGAAGCTGCAATATCATCACAAAATCATTATTGTTGATTATTGCTCCTTATGTTGTAAGAGTGATCATTACTGTCGAATAAAGTAATCATTACTGTCAAATAAAGCCCAGCCCACCACCCACCCCCCCCCCCCCCCCCCCCCCCCGCCCCGACTTATCTCCCGGATATGATGTCAATGGGCTATTGCTTGAAAATGTCTTGTTGTTATTATAGGTCTAGCTGTATGATAAATCAAAAACAGAAGAATGTTCCTTACCGCATGCTGCTATACATGCAGAGGTGGGCACAAATACATCAAAAACTATTTTGTTACACTTAAAGCCCTGTTTTAAGATCGTTTCTGATGAAATAGAACGGTTAAGATTGAAATTTGGACAAATGAGATTCCCGAGAATTTTCGGTTTCTTTGTTAGCAACTAACTAGAACTATTAACTAACAAGAAACTCTGATTAACGAACTAGTAAGTAATAGCGCACAGATGAAAGTGGTAGTTCACTATTAACTAATCAATAACTACTATTTTTTTAATGCTTCCCAGAGAACTACTGAAAAAGTTGATTAACAATCTAGTAACTACTATTAACTAAAAAGAAACTCTGATTGACGAATTAGGAAGTAATAGTGAATAGTCAATATGACTGAATAAAAGAATAATCGGATGCCGATCGCGATGCGGGAGTTAAGACCGCAGTTTGAGCTGATGTCCACAGACAATTCACCCTCCTCCACTTCAGGTGAAGGTGGGGGAGAAAAGTTCTCGACTTCAAATGACCGCTCTGGTGCAAAGCTACTTGCGTCACTCCATTTTAGCTAGTTTGACAGCAGCTGTCTCTGCGGGTTACAGGTGCACGCTCCCCTCCCCCGCTCAGCCCCGCCCTCGGTTCGTCCCCTCTATCTTCGCTGGGGTCTGCCCACTTTTCCAGCATTTTTCAAATATTGCCAGTGGGTGGAGTCAGGCTTTGACCAGGGGTTTATACCCTTTAAAAACGTGTAAAAAGTACAGATGGATGTTTTATTGTGAACGCTTGCTTAGCATGGAGATCTCAGTGGAGTTACGACAGACGCGCTGTTTCATAATAGGTAGGGCCTATGATGTCCTTTCATGAATGACAACACAGTGCATTGATCTCATAAGGCACATTGTTTTCTGTATAATTCCGTTCAGTGTGCAATATGTGTGTGTGTAGACTATATTTTTCACAAAACACTTTACCTTAATGCCGTTTTTAAGAGTTCAAAACTCATTCACTTCTTGGATTGAGCATCTACAGGGTGTCACGTGATTTTCGTGCAGCTAACCTGGACAATGCCATTGCCAACATCAGACCGAAAATATGGCAAAATCATTTACTATGGTGATTTTTCTTAAGTATTTAGTATTTGAAATACTCTAAATACACTCCCTCAAAATATTTTGTTACAAACTACATTTTATTTTTTCCACACCTGCAAAATACAAATTACAAAATACACTAATTAAATACGTATTTAAAATACATTTAATTGAAATACTGCCCATGTCTGTATACATGTCATTCATCTCCATCTAATCATTCTTTTTGTTTGTGCTCTTCTGATGGTTTTCAGCTTTCTCTTTCTGCAAATTGTATAGTTGTATGGTGTATAGCGATATGACCCAGCAGCATCCAAAATACTATCAAAACACTCCAAGGCAGCCTCCATTCTTCGTGAAAGATGGATAAAAAAGCTCACAGGAAACAAAAACCTTGAAAATATTATAAACGACCCTGCCAAATCACAGAGATGCCGATTCGCACGGGACTAATATTATCACAGGACCTCGGTGTTTGCCAAAATATGGTAGGTCATTTGCGTGGGAATTTTTACTTTACAAATTGCAGACATGGCCGATTCGCACGGGATTATAATCACAGACAACCTCCGCAATTATTACAAATGACTAGAGGTCACCAGTTAATACTAATCCCGTGCAAATAGGGCTTTAGTCTGGCTACAGACATCAGACGAAGTACTAAGAACCATTTATGAATTTAGTACAAAACTAAGGCCACATCCACACAAAGCCAGAGCTTTCCCTATTTTTTTTCCTCGTTCTAAAAAAAAATCAGTAAACTCGCCGTCATCTCAAGAAATATCTGCATACACACGAAACCACTGAAACCGACTCAAAACAATGTAGTATAAATGCCAGACCAGTATGTAGTGATGTAATTCTGCCACAGAGATACACTTAAAACGAAGAAGAAGACTTGGAGCATGCGCATAAACCTTGCGTTGTCAGGGTTCCGCCCTGGCAGCTTTGTCTATGTCTTTGTTTCATGTCTCTATGTTTGTGTTGTGCTTAAACATGTGGTTTTGTTTGTGTTTGCCATGTGCTACTTTGTTCCTGCCTCCTTGTTTCCATGTACCAAGCCCTCTTGTCTAGTTGAGTCCTCGTTTGTCTGAGTGTTGTCACCTGTTCCTTGTCCGAGTGTTATCGCCTGTTCCTCATGTTCTCTGCTCCCTTGTGTGAGTCCTCGTTTACCTGAGTGTATACACCTGTTCCTGTTGTTCTTAGCTCCCTTTATATGTGTGCACTTTCCCTCATGTGTTGCCAGTTCGTTATATGTTGTGCCACTGTGAACTTCTGAGCTAAATAGTTTGTTACCAAAGTCATTAGTGTTTCTTTTGTAAAGGTTTTATTTGTGCTTTAGTTTTGGCTTAGGTTCTGTCTATCTTGTCCCTTGTTCCAGACCTGTCCTGCTAAGCAGAGCGTCCCTGACTGCTTTCTCCCTTTTGCTTTGGAGCAAGCATAGTGCTGAGTCTGATATCCCTGTGTGCCTTGCTGTTGTACGTGGATTTCCTGTCTGGCTACTGCTGGTATTCTCTGGTCTCACTCTGCTCTGCCATTGCTACTCTCCAGCCTACAGACATCTTGCGCAATTATCAACGGCAGCTCGGCTAGCTTCAACTTCTGTCTTTGTGTCATCCTTGCCTATTGTTTGGACTGGTCACCTCTCCCACCACTTCATGTCGTCTGTCTGTCAATAAATCTGTTAACTCACATTCTGCATTTGAGTCCTCCTTCATAGACCCGTGACAGAACGAACTGGCCAGTTCAGGACTCAGCAGAATGAGCATCAAGATCCTGCCACCTGCTAACATCCAGGAGAGAATGGATCGTCATCGTGGTCTCACTGCTCTTCGCCAGGATGGTTTTGAGGTGGTTTTTTTTGCCCAATTCTTTTGGACCATGTCTGTGGGGCTAGATTATTATGACTCTGCTCTCAAGGACATCTTTAACTCCTGCTTGGATGAACCCCTGCCTGCATGGGAGATGGATTCTCTCAGGATTCTGGATTTCGGGGGTTTTCTAGGTACCTTGGTAATCGCAGTAAGTGGGGAATGCCGCCAAGTCTACCGGAATCTGCTTTCAACAACCACCCTGCCCTTCCTCACCTGTCTCGTCACATTTATGATCCTCCTCTGGCTTCCACTAAGAAACTAAGTTTCAGACGGAATAGGGCAGTTCAGTCACCACAGCTACCCCAGAGTCAGTCAAACCTATCACCAACTCTCAGGCATCCAAGTCATTCCCAGTCACTTTAAGAACTGAGTCAATATCTGTTATTCAAGACACAGTCAAATCAACCGCTGTCTTCCCTCAGAATATTACGTCAGTTCCAGCCATCTCTGAGTCTGCCAACTTAACCTCTGTTTTCCCTGTAACAACCCAGAGTTTCCCTGTTACTTCAGAGTCTGCCAGATCTGTTTCAGTCAGTACTGATTCGATGAAGGTCACTGCTTTTCTGCCTGGGTTGGCCGAGTTAGCTGTTGATACTACAGAAGCAGCCCAGCAAACAGTATCAGCTCGTCGAAAGAGGAAGAATAGAAAGGCTCGCACTGAACAGTCTATGTTTCTCCTTTCCCAAGCTCCAGTTGTTCCTGAGGTATCAAGTCCAGTGAATTCAATTTCTTCTAAACCGTTGAATAGTAATATCATTCCCTCTGAGACAATCTCTGCCAGTCCTGTTATGTTAACTGAGTCCAGTCCCAAGATGTCCGTTGCCATTGCCGCAGAGACCTTATCTGAATGTTTAACAAGTCTTGTCAAGATCCTAGAAATTTCTGCCAAACCTGTCGTGTCCACAAGTCCAGAGCCCGCCGCTGCTGAGAGGGCGTTTCCAGAGCCCGCCGCTGCTGAGAGGGCGTTTCCAGAGCCCGCCGCTGCTGAGAGGGCGTTTCCAGAGTCCGCCGCTGCTGAGAGGGCGTTTCCAGAGCCCGCCGCTGCTGTGAGGGCGGTCCCAGCACCCGCTGCTGAGAGAACTTCAGAGAGAGCTGTTTCCGAGCCAGCTTCAGAGGAAGCTGCTCCTGAGTCCGCTGCTCCAGCTCCAGAAAGTACAGCACAGGAGAGCGCTCCAGAGTCAGCCCCCATGCATTCTAGTGCAGCCCAGGAGTCAGTCCCCGTGCACATCAGTGCAGCCCAGGAGGGTGCTTCCGAGTCAGTCCCACTGTCTGTTTCCAAGACCTTCACCAATCCTGCCAGTTCTGTCATTACACCCAAGTCTGTCAAGCCCAGTTGGAGGCCCAGACCAGTTAGGCCAGTTCCTGTGTCCAAGAGTACCTCCAATCAAGTTCCCACTCCCATCCCACCCTCTACATTTTCTGGTTATGGTTCCCCTAAGCTGGCACCTCCGTTGTCAGCCTTTTACTTTTTTCCCGGTTCTGTTCCCACCCGTCCCATCCCTTCCTCTGTGTTCCCTGGTCAGTTTGGGACTTCCATGTTTTCACCCTACCCAGCCCCCCAGCTGTTGCCTCCGTGGACTTCTATGCCTGTTTTGGACGCCTGGAGGCGTCCATTAGAAGGACTGTCTGCTTCGCCCTGGCCGCCCGATGGGTCGTCTGCTTCGCCCTGGCCGCCCGATGGACTGTCTGCTTCGCCCTGGCCGCCCGATGGACTGTCTTTTTCGCCCTGGCCGCCGGCTAAATCATCAGCTGTCGACGAGGGATATTATCTCTGAGAACTTCTGGTCTGCCAAAAAGGTGCCATCAATAAGAGGCAATACCCTTGTTGACGGACCTTGGCCAAGACTCCCCGGAGCAGATTGATTGGTGGAAATGCATAGAAACGCAGTCTTGGCCACATATGGGTCATAGCATCAAGACCCAGGGGGGCTGGGTAATTGCGGCGGTAGCGTAGACCACTTTGCCGGTCTATGTACGCAACGATCGCAGTGTTGTCCATACGGACCAGTACGTCTGTGCCCTTTAGCGGTGTCTTTTGAAGCGGCAGTTTGCTAGCAACTCGAGGCAGTTGATGTGCCAATGCAGTTGGGGGCCCGTCCACACCCCTAACACTGCATGCCTGTTGTACGTGGCCCCCCAGCCGGTGGCAGAGGCATCTGTGAACACCACAGCATGCCTGGACACCTTTTCAAAGGGCACTTCTGCCTGCAGAAACAAGGGCTCTCAGGCTTCACCAAAGCCTGCTCTATTTTGTTGTAGATCTATAGACCATTACGCTGCCTAAGAAGTCTGTATGAAATCCGTTTCGTGAGGTACCTTCATGCGCAAACGTTGCCTGCATATTTATTGCCTGATAGGGCAGCAAGGCAGTAATTCAGCTGCCTAAATTTTCGGACGCAGCCATAATCTGTGATGTTCCCTTTCAAAAGCTACTCTCAATGCTGCGCTGATTTTAGCGCTATGGTAGAGCATCTATGGGAAAGCATATTTCATTATCGTCAGCATACTCGTACTTGGCATAGCCTGGATAATTATTATAAAGGGGGAGGGGCCAGCTTCAGTGGCTCCAGTGCGTCATCAAGTAGGGGCGTGTCCAGGAGCTCAGGGTCTCCAGTGCGTCATCGAGCCCACATTTTAGCCCCGCCCAAAAAATCCGGAACACAGCAATGGTGAAAATTTTTTTAACGATCTAACTCCACAATTCAGTACTTCACAGTTGACAGTTTTTGTAATATGTTTTAGCAATACATTTCTAACATTTATAATGCGTTTAGAATTTTTTTTTGGAATTTCATTTATAGGGACTTTAAGGTGCTTTCACTGTCCATGGATCTGTTCTTGCTTCATGCTTTTTTGTGGCTAATAAAAAATGTCTAATAAATGTTTCTCATTCCACTTAACACAGAGAAAAGGGAAAGGAGTTGGGGAATGAATTATATAATCAATAATAAATATTCATTACCATTTTTTAAATAAAATTTGTTTGATGTCATGCAATACTAATTATAATACTTTTGAAAAATAAATCATTTACACTGACAATTTTTTTTTTACTATTCTTGCTGTTTAAACAAAATAATGTAAAATAATTGTAACATACTTTTTTGAGTTTCTCAACACACACACAAAGTTCTAGGACAAATTTTCTCTTTAAAGCACAGGATTTTATTAATTAATTTATTTTATTTGGTTATTTATTTATTTATTTGACTATTATGTAATGCTCCACATAACCATGGAATTATTTAACTACTGATTTTAACTGAGATGACAGAAAGTCCGATTTAAAGAATTGCAAATGAAAAAAATTGACAGGTAATGATGAAGTGCACTTCAATCCTAGTTAATAAAATAAAAGTGAATTTAGTAAATATAATATTTAAATTAAACCAGTCTCTCTGTTTGTCTGTCTCTAGAGCCTATAAAACTGTAAACTTTTTCTTTCCTTTCAAACTTTATAATTTCTTAATCATGTTTGCAACTGCTATTCAAATTTGTATCAAATTCAGCAAATGTTAGGATATTTAATTCAATTTTGAATGACTCACAACAAAGAGATACACTTACGCAGTGGAACCACTGCGAAGGTCAACACACCATCCCCCACTTCTCAATCCTGCCATCCCTTCTTGCATCTCTCCCTCTTTCTTTTTTTTCTCTATCCCTCTTTTCTCTCTGCCTGTATATCCTTCTCTCCCATTCCACACACAGACATTTTGACAAGCAGTTTTATCGGTTACGTCATATTTCTTCCCTGTTTTAATCAAACAGTTGGATGGCAAGCTGACTGGCAAGCAGATTAATATCACTATTGATCAGATTGGATGAAAGTATTATCACACATGTTCCTCCTGTCCTCTCCTCTCCTCTTTTATATAAAATTTCCATTAAGAATTTGACCATGTTCTCTATGTTCTATATATAATAAAATATTCTATATTCTGATTTTCTTATTCTTATTCCCCCATTCCCCCATTTCTGCCATTATGAGAACTTTGCGACTGGAGAACAGGCATATCTTCAAATTTGTACTCCAGACTGTACCTACTGTATGTCACACATGATTCTGTATCATATTACAGTATTACTGTACTAACTGTACTATACAAAATTGGGTAGTGCCCTGAAGTATATGTAAATTAATACCATCGTGATGTTACAGTACTGCGTACAGTTGGAAAGTACAGTATGTGAAAAATAACCTAATCAATGACATCTTGTGGTGGCATTTTCTACAGAATGGTAGGACAACCTCCTCAAGGTGGAAGGAAACGGCTCTTCACTCAACAAGAGCTTGCCATCATTGAAATGGTGCGAGAAAATAATGCAATCCGACTATGTGAATTGCAAGCACAACTCCGATCAGTTGTTTCAATTGGGGTTGTCGATAGATGTCGATAGCAGCATTGGAGGGTGAGCTGGCCTCTGGAGATGATGGCTTGGCCGTGGTATCTCCCTCTGGGAGTGTAACGTTGCCCGAGCCAGATCCAGAAATGTCAGCTATGCTGAAACGGGCCGCTGAGGCTGCCGGGCTCGAGTGGAAATCCACTGTGTCCCGTTTAGTCTCGGTTGGAGGATTGGTGTCTCGGGGCAGGCCGCTCTGGTTCTCACCTCGCCGCCCCAATGCCTTTCTTTCCCAAAGTGCATGGAGAACTTACCAGGTTGTGGACAGCACTTTTCCCTGCCAGAAACTGCCTGAATAGTTTTCCCCCCTATAGGGCGTTCCCCTGCCGCTGCTCCCGCTGGGCCTCCGCAGCAGCCTCCAGCCAGGCCTCAGTATGGAACCAGACGCAGTAGGGACGCCTAGCCCGCTCCAGGCGCTGCCAAGCCAGGTGGCAAGCAACAGCGAAAGCATTCCAGAGCGTCTCTTCAAGAAGAGAGTGTGTAAGGCTGGTGCTATATAGAAGTGAGAAAGGGTCCCACTGAAAGAACTTTCAGAGGCTCCTGGGGCATATGGCAGACGCAGCCGCTTGGCTTCCTCAATATGAAGACTGCTTCAGCACTAGCATCAGGATCGAGTCCCGAGGTGGCCTTGGCAGAGCGGCATGTCCTGTGTGACAACAGATCACCCCGGCCTGACGCCAACCCCTCAGCCCGTGATCAGACCTTTCATTTCTCCTGCCAGGGAGAGTGGAGACTCCATCCCTTGGTGGTCCAGCTGGTCAGGGACCACTTCGGGGCCGGACAGTTTCATCTGTTGGCCTCTCCGGATTCATCCCTCTGCCAGCTGTGTTATTTCAGTCTGAGCAGACAACCCTTTTACAGACCCTGGTTCTTAGCTGGCCCGGGGCTCCGCAGAAGTGCGTTCCCCAGTGAGCGCACCCCCTCCTGAAGCTCAGTGAATATCATCACACTCAGGTTTTGAGCAGAGATGCGCCTGAAGTTCAGTGATCTTCACATCTAGTGTTGAGCAGTGCTCCTGTCCTGTGCACGTATGTCTATGGCACCTACTGTGCTAGGTCAGGAGTGTAGCAGGTCTTGATAGTTGCCCCTTATTGGCCCAACCGGACCTAGTTTTCGTCGACAGCCTTCCTTACTTCCCCTGAATACATTTCAGGGATGGGGCATGATGGCACCCGCGTTCAGACCCCTGGAGAGATTCCAGGTCGGTCCTAAAAGCTGGGCGCGGAGGTTCAGGTGGCTACCGCAGGAATATGAGGTAGTTACCATCACTTCTCCGAGCACCCCCTAAAAACAGGAGGTTGTGCTTACGCCAAATAAAAGTGGAACCTATTTCTCTCCGTGAGCAGGTCCTGAGAGCGTTCGGTCATTTCAGTGCTCTCTTTCCTGCAAGATGGGTTGGAGTAGGCTGTTCTCCTCCACCCTCAAAATGATGTTGCCTCTATTTTTCTTGACGCACATCATGATGCAGAAGCATGGGAAACACGTCCTGATCGTCAGGTTCCTGAGGGAGCAAGGACATCTGCCTTGTGCCCCTCTTTATCCTCTTGGGCATTGTCTCTGGTGCTACTGCACTGCAGAGACCGTCCCTGAGCAACTGTAGGCAGTGAGTTAAAAATTCTGTTTTGAAACAGTTCTCCTGCTCACATGGTCTCAAAAAAAGGGTAGGGACTTGCTCGCTTTCGGTCAACGAGTTGTGCCTGGAATTCGGGCCAGCTAACTCTCACGAGCTAAGACCACGGCCTGCAGTTATACGGGCACAGAACGCAAGCCTTAGTACCTCAGACCTGCTCTTGTCTGTTAAGGAAATCAGCAGAGAGGGAAAGCTGTTTCCAAGTGAGGTTGGCCCACTGAATGGTGTTTGCCTTCATCTTCGTGAAAATCCCAAGATGCACATGTCCACTTAGGTGGTGAGCTCCTCTTAAGCGAGTGTGTGCTCCCGCCTAGGCGTTGACACAGAGTGCTTCGAGAGTTGGGGTCTGGGCGACACCTATAGTCGAACCACTGCTTCCTGTAGGTTCCCTTCTCATGAAGCCGGTTTCCCCGTGAGCCCGGTTCGAAATGTCTGCTTGCTGCGCCATTCCCCTCCTATGGAATGGACACGTGCACCATTTCTGCTCCAGTTGAGTTCTTTTTAACCGAACCCTGTTGAGTTCTTCCACACCCCTCCGACATCAGACGTAGCGGAACGTCCGGTGTTAGTCCTACCACTCGTAAGCAGTGTGGAAGCTGTGTTAGGCTGGGTCCATATATTGCGATCCTTTCGGTGATCCCATATGTGTATTCTTCCACGGTACGGCTCTCTGTGGCGAGCCTGTGTCTTCCCTCGGCAGAAGCCTGCTCTGCCGTTACTGTCCGGTTGAGTTTCCCCCCTGCCACCCCAGTGACATTCCATATGTTGTACTGCCCGGTCATCCGCCCAGTTCATGTGTGTATTCTCCACGTTACCTCCCTTCGGAGAGGATGTGGCTTCCGCAGCGTCCCTTCCTTCCATGTACAGGGAACGCTTTCCCAGTGGCCCTGTAGGAACAGCAGTGACTTCCCTGGCCTAAGCACTGTCCCTTCCCTGCCTCGAATCGAGGGGGGATCAGGAGGCTTTTTTTCTAGGCACTGGAAGGTGGCAGCTTTAGTAGTTGATCGTTTTCAATGGTTGATCCCATTTCAGTCGACATCGACTACGTCTGACATTCTTGACTGAAAGGGAACGTCCTATTTGCGTATGCAACCCATCGTTACCTGAATGAGGGAACGGAGGACGTAGTCCCTTTGCCAGAACTGCTGGACCACCGCTGACTCCGAGTTACTCTCGGCTCCTCAGTGAAAAGCAACTAGCGCGTGCATCCACTTCCGTATTTATACCCGCGCCGCGGGGGCAGAGTGTGTGATACAATCACGCACGCCAATTACATTGGCTCGTTCAATAGTACTCGAAGATGATTGGCTCCCTGGCGTGATCCTCATTCAGTCGACGTCGACTACATCCTCCGTTCCCTCTTTCAGGGAACGGTGGGTTGCATACTCAACCAGGACATTTTACAGATACTAGACATGTGACTTTCAAATGAAAGATTGCTATCAAAGAGCAGACACAGGTTCCTAACCGACGACGAGGACTTGACAGAGCAGCCATCAAGTGTTAACAGTATTCTAGGTTATTTCACAAGTTCACACTTACATCAATTAAACAGAGTAAAGATTATGCGTATTTGGCGTGTTGTCCGGGGGGGAGGGCTCCGAGCTCGGAATTTTGCCCGAACCCAGAGTACTCCCCCCTTTGTTGTAAGTGTATTTAGGACTAGAAGTGAGGAGATGGGATGGTGGAGGGATGGTGTTAAACTGTCAACGAACGGAGGCAAGTTTGCTGTATTAATATACACACCTCTTAACTCATTGATTGGGTTGATTGACAGAGTGTGCTCCACTCGTGTCTAATTAGGTTTGGTTATCTGAGTGTGCTCCACGTGTGTTTAATTAGGTTTAATTATCTGAGCGTGCTCCTCCCGAACTTCATAAAACATCATTACGTGAGGAAGTTTTTTGTCCAATAATTAGAATCTCTGTTTTTTTCAGTATTACGTAGTAGGAAATTACTAGTCATCCAGTTTTTTATATCAGCTATGCATTCCGTTAATTTTGTGGATTGGTAAATTTCATCAGGGCATGAAGAAATATAGAGCTGAGTATCAGCATAACAGTGAAAACTAATTCCATGCTTCCTAATGATATCTCCTAAGGGTAGCATGTACAGAGTGAACAGCAACGGTCCTAGTAGTGAGCCTTGTGGTACACCATACTGAACTTTTGACCGATAATACATCTCTTCATTTACTGCTACAAGCTAGGGGTGGACGATACTGCAAAATTCGGTATCGGTCCGATACCAAGTAAATACAGGGCCAGTATCGCCGATATCGATACCGATACCAATACTTTTTAATTTTAAAAGAATGCACTTGAACTTACATGCACTTTCCTGTGCTAGACCAGTGTGTCATGATTAATGAGGTGAATGCATCATTAATATGCTAAATCTCAATACGTTTTCATGACCACTAAATATTTTGTGATTTGTGATCTCAACTCGCCTGTAATTAGTCAGTGACTTTTACCAAACTACCCTAATTATAGTAATCCACTATTGTACACTAGCCTACTGTTCAAAAGTTTGGGGGCTGTAAGATTTTTAATTCTCTTCTGCATTTATTTGATCAAAAATAAAGTAAAAACTGTAATATTATTACAAGTTAACATGGGCCATTCTGTCATTTATTCCTGTGATCAAAGCTGAATTTTCAGCATCATTACTCCAGTCTTCATGATCCTTCATGATGAAAATTCATTTTAATATGCTGATTTGATGCTCAAGAAACATTTCTTATTATTATCAATGTTGAAAACAGTTTAATGTTTTTGTGGAAACCAAATAGTTTTGCATAAAATGTATCATGATGAACAAAGTTGAAAGAACAGCATTTATATGAAATAGTTGTTTTTTTAATTAAAAAAAAAAGCCTGTAAAAAACCCTTGACTGTCACTTTCAAATCAATTTTATCTATTTTTTAATATTAATTTCATTAAACAAATCTTACTGACGTCAAAATTTTGAACCGTTATGTAAACTTTTAATTTGTTTATTGCAAAATAACTCCCGATTGTTTCTCTGTCATCTGAGCAAGGCTTCGTTTCCCAAACGCACTAAGACAGAAGCACCAGCATCGAACGCTCTCTGTGATTGATTGGTTTCGTCTTGTATCCAGATGACTAGGAGAAATAGTTCTACCCTACGCAATTATTCGCTAACATTCGCTTATTTTTAAACTTAGAAGCTTTTTTTACGCACTGAATTGCGTTCTAAATTGATAAAAATGACTGGTAAAAACAAAACACATTTGGATCGATATTTTTATGTGAGGATCGATCCTTTTCGATACAACGTCAGTATCGAAAGTAGCGATACTTCAGGATCGATCCGCCCACCCCTACTACAAACTGATAATGGTCAGATAAGTATGGTTTAAACAATGCTAGTGCAATTCCACTAATGCCAACATAATTTTCGAGTCTATTTAAAAGAATGTTGTGGTCGATAGTGTCAAATGCAGCACTAAGATCGAGTAGCACTAATAGTAATTAAATTTTACTAAATAGTAAAATAATTTCATAAAGAGAGGCCTTATTTCATGGAATGTGCTCTCTTTCCATGAAATGCAAAATACCTCTAGTTTTGTTTTCTTCCATTTTCGCTCCATTTTTCTGGCTGCTCTTTTAAGGGCCTGAGTGTGCTCGTTGTACCATGGCTTTGAAATATGTTCTTTAATCTTCTTTAAGCGCAAAGGAGCAACTGTGTCTAAAGAGCTGGAAAAAAAGTTGGAGTTAAAAGTTTCTGTCGCAATATCGAGTTCTGCTAAGCTATCTGGGATGCTGGGATGATGAAACTGATCAGGAAGATTATTTATAAAGCAATCTTTAGTGGCAGAAATGATAGGTCTAACATATTTGTAACACGGAGTCGGCTTTGCAGCCTTGGTTAAATGAAGTTTACACAAGACTAGATAGTGATCTGAGATTTCATCGCTCTGCTGCAGAATTTCAATGGCATCAACATTGATTCCATGTGATAATATTAGATCTAGAGTATGATTGCGAAAATGAGTAGGTCCTGACACGTGTTGTCTAACTCCAATAGAGTTAAGAATGTCTTTAAATGCCAATCCCAATGCATCTTTTTCATTATCTACAATGATGATCTAAAATCACCAACAATTAGGACTTTATCTGCAGCCAGTACTAACTCTGATAGAAAGCATTCTTTGATAAAGTCTGTATGGTGCCATGGTGGCCTGTAAACAGTAGCCCGCACAAATCTCAAATGTGATTTATCATTTACACTGAATATTGTTACATTTAGCCCCAACACTTCAAACAAATTATATTTGAAACTAGACTTAGTAATTCTGAAAATATGACTATAAATTACAGCAACACCTCCCCGTTTGCCTTTCATACGAGGTTCATATTTATAACCGTAATCTTGAGGGGTGCACTCATTTAAAGTAATGTAATTGTTTGGTTTTAGCCAGGTTTCTGTCAAACACAGCACATCTAGGTTATAGTCTGTAATCATATCATTAACGATAAGTGCTTTTGAAGTAAGGGATTGAATATTCAGTAACCCAAGCTTTATCATTTGTTCATTTGTATTATTTTTATTTTTATTTGATGAACATCAATTAAATTTTTACTCTTAGATGGGTTTTGAGGTTTTTTGTATTTCCTAATTCAGGGAACAGACACAGTCTCTATATGATTATATCTAGGTGAAAGAGTCTCTATGTGATGGGATTTATCTGACCTCAGTGATGTGGGACAGCTACCAGATGGTCGGTTTAGCCAGTTTGTCTGCTTCCTGACCTGAGCCCAGATTGTCATGCTTGGGCTCTAAGACTATGTGCCCTATTATTAGAAAGAAGAGCAGCACCATCCCAGGTGGGATGAATACCATCTCTTTTCAACAGGTCAGATCTGCCCCAAAAACTTTTCCAATTGTCTATGAATTCTATATTATTTTGTGGGCACCACTTAGACTGCCAGCCATAGAGTGAGGACAGTCTACTAACTATCTCATCACTCCTTCGAACAGGAAGGGGGCCAGAGCAAATTACAGTGCCTGACATCGTACTTGCGAGTTCACACACCTTTTTAACGTTAATTTTAGTGATCTCCGACTGGCGAAGTCGAACATCATTAGTGCCGACGTGAATAATAATCTTAGAGAATTTACGATTAGCATTAGCCAGAACTTTTGACAGACCAGAGCTGCCCAGGTTTGTTGTCATCTGGGATAACGTTAGTTTCCACCAGGCTGCTCTGGTCCGAGATTGGTTCAACAACTATAACCATTTCACACTTTTATACCTGCCCCCTTACAGCCCCTTTTTTAAATGCCATTGAGGAATTCTTTTCAGCGTGGCGGTGGAAAGTATATGATTAGCAACCACATGCCCACATGACTCTTCTGCAAGCAATGGAAGAGGCATGCGGAAACATTGAAGTGGGATCAATCCGAGGGTGGACTCAGCACACAAGGCGATATTTTCCCCGATGCCTAGCTCGCCAGGACGTCACCTGTGATGTTGACGAGGTCTTGTGGCCAGATCCGAACAGAAGGCAGGATTCATAAGCCCCCCCTCCACCCTCCACACACACACACACACACACACACACACACACACACACACACACACACACACACACACACACACACACACACACACACACACACACACACACACACACACACACGCACGCACGCACGCACGCACGCACGCACACACACACACACACACAAAACAAGTATGTTTTGGTTTTTTCCCCCCAATAGCAATTTATCCAGTAACTGTTTTGTTTTTTTACTTTTGTTTTGTTGCAAAATTTGATGATTTGTGATTATATTTTTCTTTATTTCTTCAAGAATGTTTGTTTTTTGTAAAAACTCTTGTTTGATTACTTAAATTCTACTTTTCAGTTTTACCGAAGACTGAGTCTGAGAAAATGAAAATACAAATAGAAACACAAAGACTGCAGGGTTTTATATAAAGCCCATCAGTGTGTTGCTGGGGATATGAAAGAGTAATTCAAATGGTGCTTGTGTGTATGGTTTTGTTGCAAGAATTTCATTTTTAGAAAGGAGTGTTAAGTTTTGATTGCAGTGTTTCTTTTTGGCATAGATGTGAGTTGTTAATCTCCAAGTGCTATGTCTGATTGGCTTGTGTGTAGAGTTTTGACGTAATGAGCCAAATTCTGCAAAAAGTGTGTAAGCAATAGGCAAAAACTGTAAACGTTTATAATGTTACAAAAGATTTCCATTTCAAATAAATGCTGTTTTAAAACTATCTATTCATCACAAAATCCAGAAATAATATATATCTGGACAATGGCAGGAAATGATTCAGCTTTTGAATTTAAAAATGTAGAAAAAAAGGGAGGTGAGATAAGTAAAACATTTGCTACCAGCCACAATTCATGTTACCATTGAAGGAAATTTCTAAAGTAAGCAAAATTTATTTTGTTTCATGTTTTTTTTTATCCTATAGCTATTTTCTATATTTTCTCTTCTTCCTACCCAACACAGCACTGTTGTGTCCTCTGCATATCTGCGTAATGTGCAGGGGTCAGTGACAGCAGTATGAAAAAATTACCCCACATCTTTGGCTGCTAAGTGTACGACTGACCAATAACCAGACCTTTGGCAAACGTTAACTGCAAGGGTGATGTGTGTGTGTGTGTGTGTGTGTGTGTGTATGAGAGAGAGAGAGAGAGAGAGAGAGAGAGAGAGAGAGAGAGAGAGAGAGAGAGAGAGAGAGAGAGAGAGAGAGAGAGAGAGAGAGAGAGAGAGAGAGAGAGAGAGAGAGAGAGCATCAGTGAAAAGAGATCTGCCAACTGGTTGGTGGATAATCTTAAGACAATTTTAAAGAATATGGGTTGAGTGTAGCATTACTAATTAAAGATGAGGAGTGGTGGAGGTGACAGAGAGCAGGCTAAACTCTCTTTTTCAGGACAAAGGGTGCAAAGTAAGGCACAGAGGGCATCTTAACAGCCTGTTATTTGTGTCCTTATGCCCTTGTCACTTTTTATTAAATATTTTGAACTTTAAGAGCAGCAAGAGATGTTTAAAGTATGTACAAAAAAGGACAGAGAGAGAGAGAAAGAGAAAGAGAGAAGAGTAAGAATCCCCCCCCCCCCCACCCCTCAAGAGTGAGCACCTGTGTCATTGTTATGCTTGTTGCCTAGTAACAAAATTCTTCACCGCCCACCACAGAAAGAGTGGAAGCCATGCATGAAGATAGGAACAAAGAATCTCATATTTCATGGACATTTTAAAGAGTTTATGTTGGAGATGTGACTGCAAGGTGTCTGTATTCATGTTTTAAAGGTTTATGACAGTCAGTTATAAAAGTAATATATATATATATATATATATATATATATATATATATATATATATATATATATATATATATATATATATATATATATATATATATATATATATATATGGGTTTTATAGTGAAGCATATAAATAATAAGCATATAATATAATTTTACAGAAAATAACTGATTGATGACTGATGACGTTAATTTTCTTTCATTTTAAATTGTACTCAAAACTCTGTAAAATTACAAATAACATATATAAATTAAAAATGCAGCTGTTATTTTAGGTATTGTGACATTAATGACAAATTGCAGTAATTCACTTTTTTATACAATATTTTCTCTGTTTTCTAAAATTACATAAACATGTATGTAAAATTAAAAATATAATCTGTAATTAAACAGAAAAAAACAGTTACATGATAAAACGGTTGAATGACTGGCAGCCCCCAAAAAAACTGTAACATTTAAAGTAAAACATCCTAAAGTAAATAAACTGAAAAACACTGTTATTTTACAGGTATTTCCTGAATTATCACAATCATATACCTTCATTGTAAACAAATCATAAAACGGTCAAATGACTGGCAGCCCAAAAAACCCCGTAAAATTAAAGTAAGATATTCTAATTTAAATAAACCGAAAACAAACTTTAACAGAAATTTGATGTCACCATCATGGAGATCAGTGTTTGCTTTAGTTGGGCTCATGACCCTTGGATTTTTTAACGTTAGTTTTTCTCTGGTTGCTTTAACTGTGTTTATGATACACATATGTTATAGCAATAAATGCAGGAGAAAATCTCATCAGATGATATTGGTCACTTATTGGTGATGTTATAGTCATCATATGGTGACCTGATTCACTGATATGACTTTAAGTCAAATCTCTGAATATATTAGCAGAGGTTACATAATATATAATAGAGAGACTTTAATTTTATATAGAGTGGTTAATGCCACGATTTTTCACAAGACCCTTATGGTATCGTGGCATCAGTATTATGACAATGTGATATTCTGAAATTAAAAAATACATATATATATTACACAGAAAATGTTTTGAGCTGGGTTTTTTAGGAGTATAGAGACTTCAAGTATCAACATATGAATCTAAACAATGGTGACAATGGACTTTAGTAGCTTGTTTTGTGACGAGTTCAGAGTTGATCAGAATTTTTTTCATTGTCACCATAGTTGCGATTCATACACTGATTCTTGATGTCTGTGTGAGTGAGTCTATGATCCTGTCAAAACATTTTCTGTATAATGACTTCATAAAATATTTCAGAGTATCACAGCACTGCAGGATTTTCCAGAGCAGGATTGGCATGCAAAATTAACAACTAATATTTAACGACCTACTTAGATATTACACTTCAGGTGGTATCAATAAATCAGGCCACTACATGATGACTATCATCACTAAAAAGGGACCAAGATCATCAAATCTGAGTTTCTCTTGGATTCCTACCATAACAAATATGTATCAGAGACAGTTAAAGTAGCCAGAGAAAAGCTAATGTTAAAAACTGAAGGGTCAAGAGCCCAACTAAAGCAAACACTGATCAGCAAAATTTATTTACAATTTTTATTTTTTCAATAAAACATCAACTTCTAAACCTATGTTAATTCTTAATAAGAACGTCATTATGAAATAAATAAAGTCTGGATTGTAATAAGTGAAGATGCTGAGATCTTGAGAGATCTGTTAATGTTTAATGTTATGTTAGGATTTAAAGTGTTTCTGTATTGTCTGTTTTGTGGGTCACAGGAGAGTAAAGCCTGTGCTTCAGTCCAGGATGAGCAGAAAAACACTGATGTTATGTTGCATGTTGCTTTAAAAGACAGTAACTGTCTAGTTGCTGATGCAGTGACGTATATATATATATACAGTGAAGGTGTTTGATCATAATAATTCAGGAAATAGCTGTAAAATAACATTGTTTTTCTGTAAAACATTTAAGGAAAATTTCTGCAAAAGTTTTTTGCACTTTATTTAAAATAGTATATATTACTTTATTTTTATGTTTGGCAGCCGTAGCTGACAGTCATTGAACATTTTTTAAAGATTTTTATTTTTTACAGTGTGGTACCTTGTCTGTATTTATTTTAAAAAAGGCTGAAATTGTGTACCTATTACGTATTTATATCTGGTGGTCTAAAATGTGTTTATTTCAAGGATATTCATTAGTCGACTTTTCATAATTGTTGGCCTAGGCAAATTTCCTTTTTGTTTTATGTAGTAGGCCTAATATTATTCTAAGCTCTGCCATCTGTATTTTGCTAAGCTTTCATAGTTGTAGTAGAGACAGGTTTGTTTACAGTCCAACAAAAAAGTGAACGGGCCACATGTTTTTCTGCAACCCCATTTCCAGAAAAGTTGGGAAATTTTGTAAAATGCAATAAAATCAAGAATCTGTAATTTGTTAATTCTCTTGATCTTTATTTAACTGACAAATGTAAAAAGAAAATATTTCCAATGTTTTCACTGACAGACTTAATTGTTTTTTGCATATATAAACAAATTTTGATTTTGATGGCTACAACACACTACAAAAACAGTTGAGACAGAGGCAAGTTTACCACTGTTTCACATCACCTTCCCTTTTAATTACACTTTTTAATCATTTGGGAATTGAGAATACTCAAAATATTTTACACAATCTCGCTTGATACAAGACAGCTGCTCAACAGTACGTGGTCATCATTTGATTCTCATTTTCATTATGGGCCATACATTTTCAATAAGAGGCAGATCTGGACTGCAGGCAGGCAGTCAGGCACATACACACTATGGTGCAGAGTGTCTCGAAACCACTCTGTTGTCGCACGTGCAGAATGAGGCATGGCATTGTCTTGCTTCCCAGGAAAGATGCCATCCTGATGACAGTTTATGTCTCTGTAAAATTCAGATATCCATGTCAATGGTACTTCCACACATATGCAAGTCACAGATGCACCCCCATACCATGACAGATGTTTGCTTTTGGACCTGTTGCTGATGAAAGTCTGGATGGTCCCTTTCATCTTTGGGACTGAGAACGAAATGTCAGTTTTTTTCCAAAAACAAGCTGAAACATACACTCATCTGACCACAGCACACTTGTCCACTGTCTTTTAGACCATCTGAGATGAGCTCGGGCCCAGAGAACTCAGCAGCATCTCTGCATTGAACAGATGTATAGCTTTCTCCTTGCGTAACAGAGATTTGAGTTGCATTTCCTGATGCAGCATCAGACTGAGTTCAGTGAAAACGGTTTTCCAAAGTACTCCTGAGCACATGTGGCTGTATTTAAGACAGTAGCATAATGGTTTCTCATACAATGCCATCTGAGGGCTCAAATGTCATGCATATTCAACAATATTATGTATGGTAGACATAAATTCTTTTCAATCTTGCATTGAGAAATGTGATTTCTGAGTTGTTTGACAATTATCTCATTAAATTTGGTACAAAGTGATGAGCCATGACCCAAGCCATTTGCTTGCAAAGACAGATAAGCTCCTTCTACACCCAATCACAACACCCTCACCTATTAACAATTTACCTACTAATTCTGGACTGTTTCAGACGAGTTTAACTTGAATATGCTATAATCTTTTAATTTATTTTCCCTCTGTCACAACTTTTTTTTGTAGTGTTGTAGACATAAAAAAAAAAAATGATTATATTTACAAAATACAATTATGTTGGTCATTTGGTCAAACATTGGAAAACATCTGGGCCCCCCTGAAGGAGGGAACGGGAGATGTTACGTCGACATGACAACGTAATTGGGATAACTTCAGGGAGCCCCATCATCTTCGAGTATATACAGAACGAGGCAATAAACGTTGGCGTGCATGAATCGTGTCACGCGCCCCACCCTGCAGGGCGGGTATAAACACGGAAGCACACACCTTTGCTTTTTGCTGAGGAGCCGAGATTGTGACGGCTGTACAGCGATGGCGACGGGACGTAAGGGGATAGAAAAGGGATCCCAATTACGTCGTCACCTCGACGTAACGTCGACGTAAAGTTGAATGTGAGTGACTGAAAGGGAACGTCTCGGTTACGTATGTAACCCTCGTTCGCTGAAGGAGGGAACAGGAGACGTTCCCTTTCAGTCGATCACATTCAACGTTACGTCGAGGTGACGACGTAATTGGGATCCCTATGGAAAGCACTATGGAAAGTACGCAAGATTCTCAGACCCCCAATTGACTGGGACGGAAGGCCTGCGTAGAGGGAGCTCGAACTGCTGTTCCGTTAACCCACACAGTGGAACTCTTGGATTACACTGGGAAAGTGTGCCTTTCCAGGGGAGAGGGACATTGCGGAATCCACATCCTGTTCGAAGGGAGGTAACATGGAGAATACACATATAGACTGGCCGGTTAGGGGCAGTACAATAGAGCTGAAGATCTTTGCCCGAACCCGACCGAACCCGTCTAATTTTTATAATTTTACACGGGCTCGGGCTTGCGCGGCAAATGAGTGGTCAGGTGATGCGTTTCAATTAGTGTGAAAATGGACGCAGAGAAGGTGAAACGGAGGCTGGCCTCTGACGATTACGGTTTGGATGCAACGGCAAAGAAAGCAAAGTCTGAGGTGTGGAAAACTTTTGACCATGTGCATAATGAGAATAATGTGCCAGTGGGTTATGTGAAATGCAAAAGATGTGACATTCTGTGCAGTAAAAGCAAAGAGTATAGAAGTACCAAGAGGCGAAACTCCGTTGCAGTTTTGGAAACAATCGATAGCTGGCGCTGCTGTCACACTGACGCCATTTTGGACTGAACCAACGGTTCTACCGTTAGCACAACTGTACAACATTAGGTCTGGAAATAATTGGAAACAAAGAAAACAGTGTTCTGCCTTCAACCGCAACAACTACCAGTGTACAACCAATCAACTAGCATTTCATAGATTCCCCAAAGATCCAGAGAGGTAAAGTACAAAAGGTTTTTATAAACGTTAAAGTGAGCAGCGTACGTACGTCTCCATACGTAAATAGCGGCATGGAGGTGTACAACAGTGAGTGCAGGGAAGTTGTGTGTGACGAGGAAAAGTGCAAAAACACTCTTGTATATATGGTGAGACTATTCATTAGAGTCAGAATCCATCATATATTACGGACCCAAAATCGACAAATCTCACAGCCAAAAAAAGAAGCGCAACAGATTTTTTTTAAAGCCAAGTCATCTGTAAATCTGTACATTAACTCTCTCTTTCTGTATGAAATGTAACATGTGTTGTACAAAGTTTCTATCAGTCAAGATGAATTAAATTATAATAAAACTAAAGACTAAAACATATAGAACAGCTAATACTTACCATTGCCATTCTACTGTATTTTTAGTAAATGTGTGCACTTTACTTGCACAATGTTTGATTTGTTGTGTGCAATAGGGGTGGGCGATACTGCAAAATTTGGTATCGATCCGATACCAAGTAAATACAGGGCCAGTATCGCCGATATCGATATCGATACCGATACCAATACTTTTTAATTTTAAAAGCATGCACTTGAGCTTACATGCACTTTCCTGTGCTAGAGCAGTGTGTCATGATTAATGAGGTGAATGCATCATTAATATGCTAAATCTCAATACGTTTTCATGACCACTAAATATTTTGTGATTTGTGCTCTCAACTCGCCTGTAATTAGTCAGTGACTTTTACCAAACTACCCTAATTATAGTAATCCACTATTGTACACTAGCCTACTGTTCAAAAGTTTGGGGGCTGTAAGATTTTTAATTCTCTTCTGCATTTATTTGATCAAAAATAAAGTAAAAACTGTAATATTATTACAATTTAACATGGGCTATTCTGTAATTTATTCCTGTGATCAAAGCTGAATTTTCAGCATCATTACTCCAGTCTTCATGATCCTTCATGTTGAGAATTCATTTTAATATGCTGATTTGCTGCTCAAGAAACATTTCTTATTATTATCAATGTTGAAAACAGTTTAATGTTTTTGTGGAAACCAAATAATTTTGCATAAAATGTATCATGATGAACAAAGTTGAAAGAACAGCATTAATATGAAATAGTTTTTTTTTAATAAAAAACCCCTGTAAAAAACCCTTGACTGTCACTTTCGATCAATTTAATGCATCGATCCTTTGTTGAATAAAAATATTAATATCATTAAACAAATCTTACTGACGTCAAAATTTTGAACCGTTATGTAAACTTTTAATTTGTTTATTGAAAAATAACTCCCGATTGTTACTCTGTCATCTAAGCAAGGCTTCGTTTCCCAAACGCACTGAGACAGAAGCAGCAGCATCGAACGCTATCTGTGATTGATTGGTTTCGTCTTGTATCCAGATGACTAGGAGAAATAGTTCTACCCTACACAATTATTTGCTAACATTCGCTTATTTTTAAACTTAGAAGCTTTTTTTACGCACTGAATTGCGTTCTAAATTAATAAAAATGACTGGTAAAAAAAACACATTTGGATAGATATTTTTTACGTGAGGATCGATCCTTTTCGATACCACATCAGTATCGAAAGTATCGATACTTCAGGATCGATCCGCCCACCCCTAGTGCGTAATGCAGCCAGAAATTATGTGATCTACTTATCATCACCAATTTTATTACTGTTCATATTGTGATGTGTTATTACTGGTGTTGTAAAATTGTGCTGTATGAAAATGGGAGTTATCCCCAAAAGTTATTGGGGTAAATAAATAGCCTATTTGACAGCTTCATGCTCTATGACGAAATTGTTTAATTATAAACCGATCCATAAGCATTATTTTGTTGTACATTATTCAACACGCCGTTTTAGTTTAGGCTATAGAGATATTAAAAACTAGAAAGTACTATTTAGTTCCCTTAACCGCTTTTGAATTGGAACCGGTATCGTTCAATTCCATGACAGCTGTGTTGCGTTTAGTCCAAGATTGCGGAGCTGCAGCTCTGCGCATGGGCGGGTTTGTTGCAATGGAACGTTCTATTGAGTTTCGCGTGGGAGAATAGAGACATGAGGTTGATAGTTGCAAACCAATCTTGGTAACGGATGCACTTGAAAATGTCTAAGATTGGTCGTAACCCAACGCTTTTCTTGGGTACAACGAAGAATGTTGAAGATTTTATTATTTACAAAACAAGTAATTTAGCCTTATAAGAATACACAATTATTTCTCTGTTTAGGTGAATTTGAAAGCTGCAAGACCTTCTGTGTGTAAAAAGATCCTGAATGTCAGTTCTATTCTGAGAGGTCACATGGTATAAGCTATTTACCCAAAACTATCTTTAGGGTGTGTGACCTTCTATGGAAGAAGATGTATATGTATATAACTCTGAACCAAAATACACTCTGGAGCGCGCTGGAAGGCCAGAGGGCCAGTGGGCCGGAGGGCCAGAGCGCTAGACCGCCATTCTATGGAACGGGACGGCGTTCAAAAATAAAGTCTAATTATTTCTGGCATCAAAGATCTCTACGAAGTTATTTTTCAGAAAGATTGAAAACCACTTCAAGTACGGGCTGTAGAATCCGGTCTTCATATCGTCTGGAGGGACCGGGTCAATCACGTCCTTTGCCAGTAGGGGGAACAAAAAGAAAAGGAAACAAAAGATTCTTCGCCTGGCCCTCCACCGGGGGAAGGAGCGGCTCATTCACCATCTCCTGAAGAGCAGTCTGATCCACCTATGGGTTGCCCATCTCAGGGTTGTTTGCACCTCCACCTCGTTTGACAGCAGCCTGGACGGGCTGGTCGACTTCCTACAGCTGGCTCCACGCTATAGCCTAGGTGGAGGCTGCTGCGGCGGCTTAATGGGAGCAGACGACGCTGCAGGAAGTCAACCTCGGCGATGAACGGACGGGTGGGGCCAGCAGTGGTCCGCCGGGGCAGGATGTGTCAGATGGCCTCCGTCGGCTTCTGGGCAGCCGAGAACTGTTGGGCGAAGCACTTGACTGTGTCACTGAAAAACCCAACCTGGGAGAGGGGGGAGTCCAGGAACCGATATTTATCAGTCTCCCTGATGTCCGCGGGTTGAGCCAAAGGTGGCGTTTCTGGACCACCAAGGTGGACATCGCCTGACCAATGGAACGTGCAGGATTCTTTCGTCGCCCGGCGGGCGAAACCGGTTGCTGTACGGAGCTCCTGGAGGAGAGCCACCAGGCTGGGCCTGATGGACCTGCAGGAGCGCCATGGAATGGAGGGCAGAAGCAGCCTGTCCACAGGCTCTGTAAGCCTTCGTCGCTAGACCAGTCAAAAACTTACAGGCCCTGGATGGGAGGAGCCACTACGGCGGCTTCTGGCGCTATATGGCACCCTCCACTTCCTAGTGAGCTCCTCATGCACCTCCGTGGAAGAATTGCACCGGTGCGCTGAGAACCAGCACGGCCCACCCGGAGAAGCCAATCTTCCAACCGAGATGGTTCAGGATGTGTTGGAGGGTTCCACACAAGCCCGATCTTCTCGGCGGCCCGGGAAAGCATAGCTGCCCATTCTGGATCAGACTCGGGCAATGTAACGCTCTCCGAAGGGGGTAACGCAGACGAATCTTCATCTTCAGAGGATTGAAGCTCCCCCTCCGATGCTGCGACTGACATCTGGTCATCAGCTGGAGCCCCAAAGGAAACGACTGGTCGTCCATGCGAAGGACCAGCGCACACCTTTCCATGCTCCACCGGCTGCAGCTTTTGAGAGGCGTGAGGGGCCCACAGAGATTGGCTCGGCGGGGAAGCCCTCACGGTAATCCTCAGATCACCATGGCTACACGCCGAAGTAGATCTGGGCATCGTAGAATGGTAGAATGAGGCATAGGCGAGGGGACTGCACCTCCCTTGAAGTAAATGAGTCTCGGTCTTAACGCAGCCATAGTCATGTTCCCGCAGTGAGAACATGAACTATTCACAAAAGTAGCCTCAGCGTGCTGAATGCCCAAGCACAAGAGGCAGCTTTTGTGGCCGTCTGCTGGCGCCAGGGAACAAATGCATCCAGAAACCCACAGGCGGTATTACATCCTGAAAAGGACGCAGTGTCATGCCTGTGTTGCTCTTTTGTGAATGTAAAAACAAAACAAAAAAAATACTCTCTGCAACTCTCGCACAGTGCTGAGACACAAAGGGAATGAGCGCTGTGTACTGTGTACACTATGGGAAACACCCACTGAACCGACACAGTGCTCTTGCTTTGATAACAGCAGTTGTTGAGCTTTGAGCACGAGGCCACTCGCTGCTCGCGCCGTCACACCAACACCAACCATTTGAGAGAGAGATCTCCAATGCACAGTACAGTCTGCAGTTTTGAAGACAAAATAGGAACCTCAGCTCCGAAGTGAAAGACAAAGATGCGTGCGTCCGCTTCTGTGTTTATACCCGCACTGCGGGGTGGGGCGCGTGACGCGATTCATGCACGGCAACGTTCATTGGCTCGTTCTGTAGATACTCGAAGATGATAGGGCTCCCTGAAATGATCCCAGTAACTGAAAGGGAACTCATCTTTATTACTTTTGTCAGTTAAAAAAATGTTCAAGAGAATTAATAAATCAAAGATTGTGGATTTTATTGCATTTTACAAAAATATCTTAACTTTTCTGGAAATGGGACCTTTTCTTGATCACTCGTCACTCTGGGGCCTATTCCACACGTACATGGGTATTTTTATAAATGGAGTTTTTCCTCCTTTGTTTTATAATGAAATCGCGTCCACACAAGCACGGTTTAAAAAATATCTCTGTCAACATGAAAACGCAAAAACATGCTATGAAGCGCTGTCAAGAGCATGCCAAACCAACAGGTGTAGATATAACCCTAACTATAAAGCCATGTTGACCAATCAGAAGCCTGAAAAAGGTTTATTACTGGTTCTGGTAGGCTAACAACATGTTGTCATAAGTAGTGACCTGCATAGTATTGCATTCTGACGGCTCTATTCCGCAATATAATGGGAGAACTGTGCATGTACCTGTTATAAGTCCTGTAAGGACAGTTATAAACAGCAATATTTTGGCTACGTCCGCCATAGCACAGGCTCGCCTCATGTACACAAAGGAGATAGCGGGTCACAATCTGATGTCAAACAAAGGATATAACAGCACGCACTCCGACGTCACAAGCCAAAATCTCCAGTTTCACCGTCTACAAAAAAACACGGCAAGCGGAATTTAAAAAAAATCTTCACCCTGGCAGGAGTTTTTAAAAAATGTCGGATTTAGTGGTCGGATACTGCGTTTGCGTGTGGACGAACAGCCAAACCGCATAGAAAAATCTGCAGTTTTGAAAATACCCCGTGTTCGTGTGGACAGGGCCTGGTTCTGCAGTGGACTTCTGTCCCTCCTGTTTCCATGGTTACTTCTGATTTGCACCTGTGTCTCATTTAGCTTCATCCTTTGTTCCCTGTATATATAGCCCTTAGTTCTTTGTCCCAATTGACGGTTATTGTCAATGTTAATGTGCGTTGGTAATCTCCTGAAGATTCTTCTCTGCACTTTGGTTTCATGAATTAAAGACTATAATAACACTGTAAAAAAAATGAAGTTTTGGAAACTAACAATACATATTGGCTCAATAAATGACTTCCAAATAATTATCCCAATGCAAAAAGATCCACTGTACTAATCATAGCATTCACTTAAAAATGTATATTCACTGAAAACATTTAATTGTGCTCAGTCAATCTATCAAGTTGAAGACCGAAACAAACATTCCCAAGAAAATACAAATATTCATCGTCACAAGTTTCAAAATGTCATGGTGAGTATTGAGCACTGAAATTATTCTCCAAAGTTTTGCTTTAAGACCCGGTATAAAATTAAAAAAGGCATTTAGTAGAATCGCAAGTTCATGCATTCATTGTGTAGCGTCTGGACCAATTACACACACAAATTATTCATTTTACCTAATGAATTGTCCGGCAAACTCACTCTCCCAACAAAGACCAGTGTAACTTCCTCCTAAACTAACATCCAAATGAAGCTAACACCACTGGCAGAACTTGGGGTCCTGTTACATAGATAAGGATTTTTACGACCTCTAAAATGGAATTCCTGAGAGATGTGACACTCACTTAATTCTCCTGAGAAGGAGAAATAAACCCTGTTAATCCTATATATATATATATATATATATATATATATATATATATATATATATATATACATACATACATACATACATACATATATATATATATATATATATATATATATATATATAACCACTTGAGAAATGTATAGCATGTATCTAATTTTCACATCTCATGATTTTCCTTCTGATGTTGTTTTGGCCTATGTTTTCTTGTATACTCTAATGGGTTAATGTTTCAGAATTTGCATACTATGGTTAGCCAACATCATATAGTATATTTGGTCTCTATAACTTGGTACTTTGAAGATTGAAATGACTGTCTACATGATATGTCGATAACAACAACATATTATTATTACAAGAATCTTTCAGTTTTTTTATCGGCTACCACCTCTCCAGTGGGCACATGCAAATGAGCACCCTTGAAACAAAGAGCCATAAACCAAATTCTCCCGCCTGGGACTTCCACCTTTCTTATTGGCCGAGCCAACCCTGAGAGGTGGGACCTTTCTAAGGGTTTATATTGCATCTCTTGACTCTCCTCTCTCTCTTGTCTCTCTTGACCCTCTGGACCCACTTCACGCTCTGAGCTTCTCTTAGCTCTCTCTTTCTCTTGGGCCGCAGCTTGTGCCAGGCTGCGGCCTTGTCTTTCCATTCACCAAAGATCCTCGGACTCCCACTGGTTCTCTCTCATCAAGACAACATTATAAAAGATCAACTGGAGCCTCAACAAATTCCAGTTTAATCCAAATGGGCGAGACATGAAAGTATCAAACTTAGTCTCATTATTTGATACATTAAGTATCCTTACCCCTTTTTAAAAAGGATGTGTTATAACTAAACTGATAGTTTGCTCAAGGCTGTTGATCTGCTAAACTTCAAACAATGCTATAACTTCTTGCTTTCCTGTATTTTGCTTCAGTTCTCTTTCCCTTGTTAAACTGTATGCATGTATGTATGTGTATGTTAGAGTAGTTTAAATGTTTAGTCTAGTTAATAAAATCTTGTTCATGTCACACGTAAAGTTGTCCGTGTCTCAAGCTCAAATCTGGAGTCACTAATCATAGATTTCGACTACTTGCTCTTAGTAGTACTTAGAAAGAAAGACATTTCCCATGCCCCGGAAATTTACATTTCTATTCATTAATTAATAACCAATATTGAGTGTTCACGGGATGAACCGAGTAATTGGTTGTAATGTTAATGTAGCTACATCAAGTTAACCTGATTAACTGATCCAAATATTCATAATCGATTATAACAAGTTACGATTGATTATTAATATTTTATAGAGATAATTCGCTACAATTGGTTTCATGATAATGTTTTCGAGGTCTCCACATTATTATCTGATGGTAGCCAATAGTTCCCCTTCGTCAGTACAACGTGAGTCAGAAGTGATTCTGACAAATGGGGATCGCTTGCGAGAGCCTATCTACTTTGAGTGAAATAAAATGAGCCAATGCATATTGGTATGCGAAAATTGCACCAGCTGTTGTGCATCGCGGCGTAAGCATATAATAAGCAGCAGGTGCGTTCGCATCCTTGTGTTTCGCTTCTGAGCCAAATGGTGAATGCTTTTACTGTCTCCTGCAAAGATCTACTGAGTGTCTTCGAGTCTCTGCCAAGAAGAATCTCTGATTCGTGGTGTTGGTCTGACGGCGCTGACAGCGAGGGTCGCGATCTTCTCTTCAGAGCATAAACAGCTGTTTTCACAGCTTTGTCGGTTCGGTGAGCGTGAAGTTTGAGAGTGAGTGCTCACACTAGGTTGCATTCCTGGTGTGTAGCCGCGGCTATCTCCCTGTGCATTTCAGCACCAATGTTTGACTCCGGCTGACGGGCATGATCGCTGTATCACGTGCTTGGGCTATAGGCGCGCTGAAATGGCGCTTATGGAAGACTCATGTTCTCATTGCGGGAACATGACCATCTCAGCTTTACAGTTGAGAAAGAGGTGGAGCCCCTTCGCTTATTCTCCGATCTAGTGCTTCTTCTGCCCAGCAGAAGTTAATAGCCTTGGGGACCTGAGGATCACAGTGAGAGGTAACCTGCTGAGACAGTCTCCTCGGGCTCCTCACTCCTCTATAATGCTTCCCGTGGAGCCTCCAAGAGAGCGCGCTGGGCCGTCCCAGGCGGTTCAAGTCGTTTCTTTTGGAGGTCCACCGGATGATCAAATGTCGATCGCTGCATCGGAGGGTGAGCTAATATCCTCAGGAGATGAAGACTCGGCTGCGCTGATTCCTTCGGGTGTGCCAGCATTGTCCGAGTCAGACCCAGAGCTCATAGCAATGCTTTCCCGGGCTGCAGCAAGTGTCGGGCTTGAGTGGAACCCTCCACCGTGTCCCGAACTTTGGGTGGACGATTGGTATCTCGTGGCGTCCCATGCTGTTTCTCAGCGTACCGCCCCAGTGCCTTTCTTTCCGGAAGTGCATGAAGAGGTTACCAGAACACGGACGGCACCATGGACGCGCCTCCCCTCCCGGGCGTGTAAGTTCTTGTCCGCTCTCGCAGACAAGGCTTACTCAGCCTGTGGAGAGGCTACCTCCGCCCTTCATGCCATGGGGCTCCTGCAGGTCTGCCAGGCCAAGGCTCTCAAGGAATTGCACAAGGGTAGTTCCGACCCACGGGTTATGCAGGAACTGCGTAAAGTGACGGACCTCGCCCTCCAGGCGACGAAAGTCACTGCACACTCCCTGGCTTGGGCAATGTCCACGTTAGTGGTCCAGGAGCGACACCTCTGGCTGAACCTGATAAAGTGCGGTTCCTCATCGCCCCTGTCTGCCAGCCCGGCCTCTTCGCACTTTGCCCAGCAGTTTTCTGCAGCACAGAAGCAGAAGGAGGCGATTAAAACTCTGGGGTCGGCGGTATCGCCGGCGATACCAGCTCACTTTTTTCCTTATCAGTGCAAAAGAGACTCAAATTACTCTGTTAATTTTGATCTTACATATAAGTGCTGTACATTATTAGATCCTGTTAAGTGTCTTTTTTTTGTGGGTACTCACAATAAAAACAAAGTGTTGTGCTTTTTGTCAAATAAAGTGACCTTGTCAGTGAGGTCCATTATGAAACGCGTCCGAAAAATGAACTGTAACTCTGTCAATACTTGTCACAGAGATACGAGTGATTTCTCTTTATGAAGCTGAAATTCTCTTCTTTTAAATGAAGTAATTTACTAACAAAATAAATATTTCCAGTTCATGTAATCCGTTTGAAACCAAGGAGAGGTACAGTTTTTTCGTTCTCCCTTCATTATCTCTAATGAGCTGAGTCCGCCACGCCCCCAGAGCTTTTCACATGGTAAATAGGCGATCTATGCATAGCACACGCGGCACGCCCCCCGATCAATGCCATAAAAACACAAAGTTTCTTTATCAGATTCACTGATAGTTCATCGCGTTTTGAGGATGGCAGCACGCTACTCCGACAAAGAGGCCCTTCAGATGATTCTGGACAGCGATGAAGAATTCACCTTTTCTTCAGAGGAAGATTGCGACTCGGACGACGAACGGCTGCATTTTCAAGAACGAATTGATCTCGCTGAGGATAGAAGTTCGGAGTAAGTTGTTTAGTGTTATATAATTCCTTTTCTGATCATATAGAGCTCAAATGAATTTTTAGACTATGTTTTGCCTAGTTTGGCTAGCTTTTGACATAGGAAATATTGCCTCACAATATCCCTAACATTTGTGTACGCTCGTGTAAACTTTTTAAATGTGATATTCTCTAAACATATTTGTATATCAGCCTACATATATTTCACTCAGTTTTAAATAGTTTATGACACTGATTATCATGCTAAATAGCCTACGGCCTTATGTGTAATGCATTTTGTTCGCGAATAACTGCTAGGTTATGTGATTGAGAGAAATATATTTCAGACTCCGGTAAAATACGTGATACTGTCTAAATACAATATATTTTATATATAAGTGTTCAGTTTTGGTTAGCCTATGACACTTTATCATGCGTAAATACTTGTTTGTGAATACCGGTGTAAATGTTTGAAATGTAAGTTCGTTCGTTTGTGTGTCGTTCGCGCACAATCCGTTCATTGTGTAGCCTATCCCTAAATGCGTAATAGTAATGTGTCCAAACTTTTTCACCTTTTATATTTTTTATATTTTTTGCTTATTCTGTTAAGGCCAAACATGTTCAAATGATCATTTAATTGTAATGCAATTTTAATGTTTTAATAAAACAATTGGTTTACATTTACATCTGCAGAATCATCATAATTTAGGCTCATTACTATGCAGAGTCTTTGTCTTCTCAGGTGTGAACCAACTAATTATTCTCAAGGGGGTTGGGCAGTTGACGCCCATTCGCATATTGCCTTGGCAAACAAAAATTGTATTTTTCACAATTTTAATCAATCTATTGTGTTATGTGAATGATTAGGCAGGATGATTTTCAGATCATTTTGAAGCACAAACTCTTGGCGACAACTTCCATTAGTCAAAAGTCTTGTGGACACATATTTAGTATGTGTTTTGTGGCCTTATTTCAGACACTTTAAGTTTTAGTTTTTTCAATAACCATGCATAAACAATATTCTCTCAAAAAATACAAACATGTACATACATGTTGCTCACATATTACGGTAGCCCCGTTTGTGCTATATAGAGTGAATTTACACCTTTGCCATTAACATGTTTATAAATAACTGAAAAAAGCACAAATGTCAGAGCATGTCAGAACACCTCCAGGACCCAGAAAATCCCTCAGACCCCTGAGGGTTAAGCACATCCTGCCCCGGCGACCAGCTGCTGTCTCCACCCAGTCGGCGACTGCGCCTCCGCCTGCTCGTCGCTGAGGTCGCCCCTCTGTGGCCTCCTCCACCCCTGCTCAGCCTAAGCAGCAGCCTCCACCCAGGCAGCAGGTGGCCGGTCGCAAGAGGGACCGCGGCAAGCGGCCCTGAGATGGGCGACCCAGCGATGGAGGAAGCTGCTCTACGGGAGACAGTGTCCGCACCTCTCCCTCCGCCGGAGGAGGACTGGGCCGAGAATCTTTTGTTATATATTTTTTTCTCCCCTGCCCGACTCCCCGGAGTCCAGCGGTAACCACATTTTCAGCGATGCTTTCATGCCTTCCCACGCACCCTCTGCCCCACATTGGAACCAGGTAAGTGTGGCACAGCACCACCTCAGTGCCTCCCGAGCCAAGTCCCTGTTTTCCACCTCACTGCCCCACCCCGGGTACGTCGGTGGTCCCGTTGGTCCCACTTGCACGGTGTCTGGGAACCTGGCAAGCGCTTCCCAGCCTGTCTCGCTGGCTCATCCGTACCATCAGACTCAGCTATGCGATTCAGTTCGCCCGGTGCCCTCCCAAATAGAGCCCCTACTTCACTGTACCCAAAGAAAGGCGGTGGGTTACGGCGATCTTGGACCTGCGAACCTTGAATCTGGCCCTCCACAAGCTCCCGTTCAAGATACTCACGCAGAAACAAATTTTCGAATGCATCCGTCCCCAAGATTGGTTTGCAGCAATCAACCTGAAGGGCGCGTACTTTCTTCCTCGACACAGACCGTTTCTGCGGTTTGCGTTCGAGGGACGGGCATATCAGTACAAAATCCTGCCCTTCAGGTTGTCCCTGTCGCCCCGCGTCTTCACGAAAGTCACGGAGGCAGCCAATATTCCACTCCGAGAACGCAGCGTTCGTATTCTCAACTATCTCGACGACTGGCTGATCCTGGCTATCGAAATCAGTTGTGCAAACACAGGGACATAGTGCTCCGTCACCTCAGCCTGTTGGGCCTTCGGGTCAACTGGGACAAGAGCAAACTCTCGCCTATGCAGAGGATCTCTTATCTCGGTATGGAGTTTGACTCGGTCAACCAGACAGCGCGACTCAGAGACGAGCACATCCGGTCAGTGTTGAACTGCTTGAGTACGATCAAGAGCAGGACAGCGGTTCCACTGAAACTTTTTCAGAGGCTCCTGGGGCATATGGAATCCGCAGCCGCAGTAACGCCACTTGGATTGCTTCATACGAGGCCGCTTTAGCACTGGCTTCACGGTCGCATCCCCAGATGGGCATGGCAGAGCGGCACGTGCCGGGTGCACTTCACCCCGCACTGCCTCCAAACCTTCAGCCCATGGTCAGACCCTTCGTTTCAATGGGCAGGTATTCCCCTAGAACAAGTGTCCAGGCATGCTGTGGTCTTCACAGATGCCTCTGCTTCCGGCTGGGGGGGCCACGTACAACAGGCATGCAGTTTCAGGTCTGTGGACGAGGCCTCAACTGCATTGGCACATCAATTGCCTCGAGTTGCTCACAGTACGCATTGCGCTGGGCCGCCTCAGAGGGCCGCTACATGGCAAGCACGTACAGGTCTGTAGGGACAACACAGCGACCGTTGCGTACATCAACCGTCAAGGTGTTCTACGCTCCTACCGCATGTCGCAACTCGCCCGCCATCTCCTCCTATGGAGTCAGAAGCATCTGAGGTCGCTTCGTGCGATTCACATCCCTGGCGTGCTCCATCATGCAGCTGACAAGCTCTCACGACAGCCTACGCCTCCGGGAGAGTGGCGTCTTCATCCCCAGGTGGTCCAGCTGATATGGGACTTCTTCAGAGCCGCTAAGATAGATCTATTCTCTGGACTCAACCAAGTGCCAGTTATTTTATTACCTGATTGAGGGGACCCTCAGCACGGATGCACTGGCGTACAGCTGGCCCCGGGGCTTAAGCAAGTATCCGTTTCCCCCAGTGAGCCTTCTCGCACAGACACTGTGCAAAGTCAGGGAGGACGAGGAGCAGGTCTTGTTAGTTGCGCCGTATTAGCCCAACCAGACCTGGTTCCGAGAACTCATGCTCCTCGCGACAGCACCTCCTTGGCCCATTCCTCTGAGGAAGGACCTGCTTTCTCAGAGACGGGGAACTCTATGGCACCCACATCCAGACCACTGGAAACTCCATGTCTGGTTCCTGGAAGGGACGCAGAGTTTCTAGGTGACCTACCCCAGGCGGTGGTAGACACCATCACTTCTGCTAGAGCCCCCTCAACGAGGCGCCTCTATGCTCTGAAGTGGAACCTGTTTATTGAATGGTGTTCTTCCCACTGGGAAGACCCCCAAAGATGTCCGATCAGAGTTGTGCTTTCTTTCCTGCGAGATGGGTTGGAGCAAAGGCTGTCTCCCTCCACCCTCAAAGTGTATGTTGCCGCTATTGCCACACATCACGATGCAGTTGAAGGTAAGTCATTAGGAAAGCATGACCTGATCGTCAGGTTCCTGAAGGAAGCGAGGAGACTAAATCCGCCTTATGAAGCCCAAGGCGTGGCTTGCCAGTTCTGGTTGCAAGCACACTCAGCTAGAAGTGTTGCTTCCTCCTGGGCGCTGGCTCAAGGCGCCTCGCTGACAGATATATGTAGAGCTCCTGGCTGGGCGACACCTAACACGTTCGCTAGATTATATAGCCTCTGTGTACAGCCGGAAACTTCCTGTGTACTCGCCCCCAGTGGCCAGTAGCGCGAAGGACCTGTTCTTAGTGACGGCTTGCAACGCCACTTTCGCCCCCATGGGCCGGATACGTGTGTCTATTGCTCCAGTAGTGTTCCCCAGAAATGGCTAACTGTGAGTTCCTCCGTCACTCGTATGCATTGTAGAACCTGTGTTAAGCTGGGTGTCCATATGTAGCAGTTCCTGCAGCGACCCCATAGGTGTATTCCTCCACGATCAGCTCCTCTGCGGATGAGCCTGTGTCTTTCCCTCAACAGAGCCCGCTCTGTCTTCTCTGCTGGTGTTCAACCCCCCTATAACTAGACTGGAACCACCCCAGAGACTGCCATATGTTGTACTACCCTGCTTGGCTAGTCTTTATGTGTATCCGTCACAGTGCCTCCCTCCGGGATAGGATGTGGCATCCGCAGCGTTCCCTTCCCCAAGGGCACGCTTTCCCAGCGTTATCCAATGAGCCACACTGAGTGGGTCTTGTGAAACAGCAGTGACTGACCTTCTCTGCTTATAGCTCCTCCTTATGCCCAATACTGCGGTCAGGCCAGGTGACTCAGGCGGAGTGCTGGAAGGGCCAGCAGCCGTGGCGTTTTGGTAGATATCCCCATTCGTCAGAATCACTTCTGACGCAAGTTGTAGTGATCTGACGAAGGGGAACGTCTCGGTTATGTATGGTAACCCTCGTTCCCCGAGGAGGGAACGGAGACGTGAGTCCCCTCGCCACAGTTGCTGAGCTTCCACTGTATGGCCGCGTCACAGGTCCGGCTCCTCAGCGGAAAAACAAGGATGCGAACGCACCTGCTGCTTATTATATGCTTGCGCCTCGCGATGCACAGCAGCTGGTGCAATTATCGCATGCCAATATGCATTGGCTCGTTTTATTTCACTAGTAGATAGGCTCTTCTAGATAGGCTCTGGCAAGCGATCCCCATTCGTCAGAATCACTTCTGACACACGTCTCCGTTCCCTCCTCGGGGAACGAGGGTTACCATATTATTTTCCTCATGTCATATATGTCTAAAATACTGTTTGATTGACTTCTTAGATGTTATGTGTGATGTTTGCGCCATGCGACCGCTGAACACAAAAATGGGCAAAAAATATATTTTGTGTATATTTTGAAATATATGTGAATAAATTTTTAAAAAAACAACAACAAAAAACATATGTGACCAGTCACGGAAACTAGGGACACAAGTCGGTTCTGGGGCATTTTGAGTTATTCATAGATTCTGAGAGTGTAATATCCAAGCTTTCCAACGATGTGTAACATGTGGAAATCTGATAATATTTGGAGAAGTTGTGGCCATTTTAAAGTAGGCACTTAAAAAAGCTCAAAGAGGAGAAAACGAGCTAAAGATTGTGCAGTTCTCACCTGTCTCTGCTGCTGGGGGTGACAATAGGGCTCATTTACATCTCATTTAGATAAGCCATACCCCCTGTAAAGCTCCTCCATGTGCTTTACAGCTTTCTTTACACTTCGAATGAGTGCACTTCTGCCGCACTAGGCGAAAAACAATTGTGCTGCCCCTCTATTTGCAACGTACCAGCAACAACACACAAAGACCAATAATGCCATATAGCCTGCATATAACGCGAAACCAGCAACAACACATAAAGACCAATATGCCATATACATATAACGCAAAACCAGCAACAACACACAAAGACCAATATGCCATATAGCCTGCATATAACGCAAAACCAGCAACAACACACAAAGGCCAATATGCCATATACATACAGTATAACGCAAAACCAGCAACAACACACAAAGACCAATATGCCATATACATATAACGCAAAACCAACAACAACAAACAAAGACCAATAAGCCATAGGCCTACATATAGCGCAAATAGTACGCAACGCTCGTGTGCCCAAAATGTCAACAATATTAAAGTTTATGTAGGAGGCAAATGCCTGCTGGCATTTTTCTTTAAGCAGTCATTTCTGCAATTTTCCAAATAATCACATTTCACCTCCTCAAATTACTGTTGCAAATCTCTTTACACCACTTTCTTATGTGCGTATACACACACAAATGAAATGTCCGCAAGCACATTATATCATCAGCAGGTTCAGCATCTTAAATAACGACTAAAGAGCAAATGAAGCTTAACTTACATTTCAGAAACACGCACGGCAGGCCTTCATCGCAGCAGCAAAGGTCTTAACTGCATCCTCTATTTCGATTCTCCGTCACATATGAAACAGCCAGCCACCGCTGTCAGCGAGCCGAGCCGCCGTATTGAAGCACTGAGGGCGAGCGCGCTGCGCCCATACCTCCGGTTCAGTTTCCCGAGCCCACGAAGTGCGGCAGAAACATTTTCGGTGTAACTGCCAGACGGTTCATCTCGTCTGCGACAATCTTTGCGGCATCCATCTTCATTGAATTTTGATATCAGAGAGAGCTGGCCAGAGCACAGCATAATAAGTAGCCATGTGGTTGACTTGGAGGGCGGGGGCAAAAGCGCCGGGTTATTCAGTATGGAAATACACACAGACAATGACACGCCACGCCCCTACTGCATGCTAGAATCTCCGAAAACAAGCCGATTTCAACCTCAAAATGTAAGCTTTTAAATATACCAATACTGCTATCTCAAACATGGAGAGGCTTCTTCGTGATTTCAATTAACAGATTCTCCAAAAAATTGAAAATCACCAATTTTGAAAAAAAACTCTTCTTTCTCATTTTGCTCGAAAGTTGTGCTGCCGACTTGTGTCCCTGGTTTCTGTGACGGGTCACATATATATATATATATATATATATATATATATATATATATATACCGTATGGGTTAGATTACAGTTTACCTCAGCCTCTTTGGGGACTTATTGATTTTTAATATCAAACACAAATATCAATCAAGCTCATGATTTTCTTATTCATCCATTCATCTTTTTATTGTTCGTGTCAGTAACTTTAAGCAGTCCTGAGAAGCTGCATATTTACATAATGCGAAATAAACAATAAAGCAAAATCCATATCAACCGAGTCTCATGCTCATTATATATTTAAGTACAGTAACTTCTGTTCCCTTTCAGTCGATAACGTCAGACGTAGTCGACGGTCGACTGAAATGGGATCACGCCAGGGAGCCTATTGTCTTCGAGTATTATTGAACGAGCCAATACACATTGGCGTGCGAGATCTGCATCTCACACTCCGCCCCGCAGCGCGGGTATAAATACGGAAGCAGATGCACGCACCATTTGCCTTTCGCTTCGGAGCCGAGCTTCATGTCTGGATCTGAAGAGTGTTGTTGTACAACGAGCGAGTGTGTCTGCGCTTCTTTGGGAAGTCTCTCCTGGTGTCGGTAATTGCAGCGCGAGTGCAGCGGTGATCGCGAGCTTCAAGCTCTCAACTGCTGTTCTCACAGCAACCAAGTTTCTGTTTGTGTTTGTTTGTCTGACGGTCGATTGAGGGCGAGAAAGTGAGTGCTTCACTGACACAGGGTGCACCATTCCTGTGTTAGTGTTGCCGCGGTCATTCCCCTGTGTGCTCCGGCACTGGTGAGAGTTTTTCACTTCCTAAAAGAGCAACATGGGTGCGTTTGCGTCTTTTTCAAGATGTCATTCCGCCCGTGCGTTTCTGGGTGCGGTCGTTCCCTGTCTCTCTCTGATGGTCACAATCGTTGTATCACGTGTTTGGGCTTACAGCACGCTGAGACAGCTTTTGTGGACAGCTCATGTTTTCACTGTGGGAACATGACTGTCGCAGTGTTGAGGGCGAGACTCGCCTTCGTTCGCGGAGAGCGAGTCCCCATTACCACGCCCCACCCTGCACGGGTGCTGTGTGGGATGGGTGACCGGAGGGTAGTGTTGGATGTCCCACCCGGTAACCATTCCCTGTGGGCTCCTCACCCCTCCCTTCCACTGCTGCCATTGGAGCCTCCGGTGTTGTCCGCTGGTCCATCTGTAATGGGTCGGCCAGCGGTTTCACTCGGGGCTCCCCCGGAGGACAGGACGTCGATTGCAGCATCGGAGGGGGAGCTGACTTCTGGAGATGACGACTCGGCTGCGTTGTCTCCCTCTGGGAGTTCAATGTTGCCCGAGCCGGATCCAGAATTGTCAGCTATGCTGAAACAGGCTGCCGAGGCTGTCGGGCTTGAGTGGAACCCTCCACAATGTCCTGTTCAGTCTCGGTTGGATGATTGGTATCTCGGGGCGGGCCGTGCTGGTTCTCAGCCCGCCGCCCCAGTGCCCTTCTTTCCCGAAGTGCATGAAGAGCTTACTTGGTTGTGGACGGCACCTTTTACTGCTGAAAACGACTTAAGTAGTTCTTCCTCGCTCACTACCCTTGTCGGAGGAGCGGTGAAGGGTTATGAGGCTATCCCTCCAGTGGAGCGGTCTGTTGCGACTCACTTATGTCCAACGGCCGCTGCATCCTGGATGGGGGATCCTTGTTTCCCCTCGCGGGCCTGTGAGTTCGCGTCAGGATTGGCGGTCAGAGGGCAAGCCGCTTCCTCTTTGCATGCCTTGGCGTTGTTGCAGGTCTACCAGGCCAAGACACTCAGGGACATGCACGAGGGTAGTTTAGACCGGACGCTCATGAGTGAGCTCCGCACTGCCGTTGACCTCGCCCTCCGGGGTTCGAGTGTCGCGGCATGTGCGGTCGGTCTAGCGATGTCCACCTCGGTGGTCCAGGAAAGCCATCGTTGGCTCAGCCTAGTTGAGATGGCGGATGCGGACAAGGTTCGGTTCCTGGACTCCCCAATTTCCCAGGTTGGGTTGTTCGGCGACGTGGCGGAGAGCTGCGCCCAACAGTTCTCTGCCACCCAGGTTCGGACGGAGGCTCCCCGACACACCCTATCGCGGTGGCCCGCTGTTGCCTCCACCCTGCCACCGGTGATAGTCCCTCCGCCCGTTCGTCGCCGAGGGCGTCCCCCTGCCGCTGCCCTGTTCCGCGGGGTCTCCGCAACAGCCTTCACCCAGGCCCCAGCGTAGAACCAGCAGCAGGCAGGCCGCCCGGTCTGTCTCAGTCACTGCCCAGCCAGGGGGCGAGTGTCAGAAGCATTCCTGAGACAGGCCACACAGGGATGGGGGGACTAGTTCTTCAGATGGTCACCGTTCCACCATTGGCTCTCCGGAGTCCAGTGGTACCCAAATTGTCGAAAGAGCGAATTTCTCTGTCCCTGGGTCCCAAGAGGGCGAGGCTGGCGGTTTGCGACCCTGTGGAACAGCCTTGCTCCCCCCAGCCCCCTCTTGTTCGCCAGCCGGCAACACGATGCGTTCGAGGACCCGGTCATCCGCCTTCTCACCCATCCTCTGTTGCCCCGTGGAGTCAGGTAATTGCAGCACGGCTCACTCAGACCCCGCTTCGGGCCGCCCACGGGCCTTCCGAGCCGGGTCTGAGTGAGCTCCTCCGTACCATCAGGCTCGGCTACACGATTCAGTTCCGCCGGAGTCCGCCCCGGTACAGTGGCATTCGCCACACTTCGGTGTCGAGCAAATCTGCTCCTGTCATGCGCGCGGAGATCGCTGTCTTGCTGGCGAAGGACGCGATAGAGCCGGTGTCTGTAGCCGATATGAAGACCGGCTTTTACAGCCCGTACTTCATTGTACCCAAGAAAGGTGGTGGGTTACGACCAATCTTGGACCTGCGAGTCCTGAACCGGGCCCTCCACAAGCTCCCGTTCAGAATGCTAACGCAGAAACACATCTTCCAATGTGTCCGTCCCCAAGATTGGTTTGCAGCGATAGACCTGAAGGACGCGTACTTTCATGTCTCCATCCTGCCGCGACACAGGCCATTCCTGCGTTTCGCGTTCGAGGGTCAGGCGTATCAGTACAAAGTCCTACCCTTCGGGCTGGCCCTGTCACCCCGTGTCTTTACGAAGCTCGCGAAGGCAGCCCTCGCTCCCATGAGAGAGCGTGGCATTCGCATTCTCAACTATCTCGACGACTGGCTCATACTAGCGCAGTCTCGGGAGCAGTTATGCGAACACAGGGATTTGCTGCTCCAGCACATCAGCCAGTTGGGGCTTCAGGTCAACTGGGAGAAGAGCAAACTCGCCCCCGTGCAGAGGATCTCTTTTCTCGGTTTGGAGCTGGACTCGGTCCAACACACGGCGTGCCTCACAGAGAATTGCGCCCGGTCGGTGCTGAACTGCCTGAATCTCATCAAGAGCAGTACAGTGGTTTTTCTGAAGCATTTTCAGAGGCTCCTGGGGCATATGGCAGCCGCAGCCGCAGTTACGCCGCTCGGCCTGCTTCATATGAGACCACTCCAGCACTGGCTTCGCGACCGAGTCCCGTGGTGGGCGTGGCAGAGAGGCATGCTCCGTGTGAAAATCACCCCGGCCTGCCTCCAAACCCTCAGCCCGTGGTCGGACCTTTTGTTTCTCCGGGCCGGTGTGTCCCTAGAACAAGTGTCCAGGCATGCGGTGGTTTCCACAGTCGCCTCCAACACCGGCTGGGGGGCCACGTACAACAGGCATGCAGTAGCTGGCACCTGGACGGGGTCCCACCTGCATTGGCACATCAACTGCCTCGAGTTGTTAGCAGTGCTCCTTGCTTTGAGACGCCTCAAGACGACGCTGCTCGGCAAGCATGTACTGGTCCGTACGGACAACACAGCGACCGTTGCGTACATCAACCGCCAAGGTGGTCTACGTTCCCGTCGCATGTCACAACTCGCCCGCCACCTCCTCCTATGGAGTCAGAAGCATCTGAGGTCACTTCGTGCCGTTCACATCCCTGGCCTGCTCAATCGTGCCGCCGACGAGTTCTCACGACAGGTTGTGGCCTCCGGGGAATGGCGACTGCATCCCCAGGCGGTCCAGCTGATATGGGAACACTTCAGGGCCGCACAGATAGATCTGTTTGCCTCTCCGGACTCGTCCCATTGCCAGTTGTTTTATTCCCGCACCGAGGGCACCCTCGGCACGGATGCACTGGCTCACAGCTGGCCCCGGGGCCTCCGCAAGTATACGTTTCCCCCAGTGAGCCTGATGGCACAACTACTGTGCAAAACTCCCTGAAGTGGAACCTGTTCGTTGAGTGGTGTGCTTCTCACAGAGAAGACCCCCGAAGGTGTTCGATCATTTCCGTGCTTTCTTTCCTGCAAGAGGCTTTGGAGCGTCGGCTGTCCCCCTCCACCCTCAAAGTGTATGTTGCCACTATTGCCGCACATCACGATGCAGTAGACGGGAAATCCCTGGGGAAGCATGATCTGATCGTCAGGTTCCTGAGGGGAGCGAGGAGATTGAATCCGCCTCGCCCCCCTCTATACCCTCTTGGGACTTATCTCTGGTGCTAACCGCACTGCAGAGACCGCCCTTCGAGCCTTTGCAGGTAGCAGAGTTAAAAATTCTGTCCCAAAAGACAGTTCTCCTGCTTGCTTTGGCCTCCATCAAGAGGGTAGGGGACCTGCACGCATTTTCGGTCAGCGAATCGTGCCTGGAATTCGGGCCGGCTAACTCTCACGTTGTCCTGAGACCCCGGCCTGGATATGTGCCCAAGGTTCCTACCACCCCCTTTCGGGACCAGGTGTTGAACCTGCAAGCGCTGCCCCCGGAGGAGGCAGACCCAGCCCTGGCTTTTCTCTGCCCCGTTCGCGCTCTGCGCTTATACGTGGACAGAACGCAAAGCTTTAGGACCTCAGAGCAGCTCTTCGTCTATTACGGAGATCAGCGGAAGGGAAAGGCTGTCTCCAAGCAGAGGTTGGCCCACTGGAACCTGTTGGGCTCCTCCGCACCCCTCCAACGTCGGACGTGGCGGAACGTCCGATGTTATGCCTACCACTCTTATGCAGTGTGGAACCCGTGTTAGGCTGGGTCCATATGTTGCGGTCCCTAAGGCGACCCCATATGTGTATTCTTCCACGATACGGCTCCCCAAGGTGAGCCCGTGTCTTTCCCTTGGCAGAGTCCTGCCGTCACTGTAAATCGGTGTTGTCTCCCCCCTCTCTAGGCTGGAGCCACCCCAGTGATATTCCATATGTTATACTGCCCGGTCCTCCGCCCAGTTCATATGCGTATTCAACCCCCCCCACCCCCACCCCCCCCCCCCCCCCCTTTTTTCGGGGTTGGTTGGGCTTCCGCAGCGTCCCTTCCTTCCGATGTTGGGCACGCTTTCCCAGTGTTACCAAGTCTAACTGAGTGGGTCTTGTGGAACAGCAGCGACTTCCTGGCCTAAGCCCTGTCCTTTTCCGCTAAAACGTCGGGAGGATCAGAAGGGCTTTGTCTAGGCACTGGAAGGTGGTAGCGTTAGTGGCGTGTTCAAAGGGTGATCCCATTTCAGTCGACCGTCGACTACGTCTGACGTTATCGACTGAACGGGAACGTCCTGGTTGCGTATGCAACCCACCGTTCCCTGAAGGAGGGAACGGAGAACGTAGTCCCCTTGCCACTACCGCTGGACCACCGCTGACTCCGAGTTACGCTCGGCTCCTCAGCGAAAAGCAAATGGTGCGTGCATCTACTTCCGTATTTATACCCGCGTTGCGGGGCGGAGTGTGAGATGCAGATCTCGCACGCCAATGTGTATTGGCTCGTTCAATAATACTCGAAGACAATAGGCTCCCTGGCGTGATCCCATTTCAGTCAACCGTCGACTACGTCCTCCGTTCCCTCCTTCAGGGGGTACGCAACCAGGACGTTCTGTCACTTGCCATATGTGATGCAGGGAAACTTTGTCATTAATGTTAGTTTTTATTTTTATTTCCAGGTTTTTAACCTTTGTAAAATTTTCTTCACATCAAGACATCCTGTTATACAGAAGACTTCTTGAATGTATTTAGTTTTTTTTTTCTTATTTAATATAAGGTATTTCATCATAAATCCTGTGTTGGAATTGATTTGTTAATAAAGTGTTGTGATAAAATGTCAACCCTGTTGTCTTTGTTCTGTATTTTGCTTGATGTATTTGTTTTTTATACATTTTTATCTTTTGGAACAGTGAGAAACAAATAATTGCTACTGCAATTTAAAAGATTTAATTGGACCAACAACATGGTTTGGTAAACTACATTTTTCCATTGGCTCAACATATTATTTCTGGTTGAGCCCATGTTAACAGACTGTTGCAAAAACGTCTCGGTTACGTATGTAACCCTAGTTCCCTGATAGGGAACGAGACGCTGCGTCAAGCTGTGGGAACGCCCCTGCGTTGTGCGTCATGAAGCACGTATGGAATCAGTCCAATGGAGAGACGGAACGCCATAGGCGGGTGACGTCATCGACCAGGAAACTATAAAGCACCCCCAAAACACAAGCGCGACAGCTTCTGATAGGCCTGAAGGAAGCGCTAACGGGCATGCTGGGAGTATGGCAGAACGACGCAGCGTCTCGTTCCCTATCAGGTAACTAGGGTTGCATACGTAACCGAGACGTTCCCTTTCAAGGGAACTCGAGCTGCGTCAAGCTGTGGGAACGCCAATACCCACATCGCCATAGGAGCAAATGACCGTCATGTGGGAACTAGCGCACAGAGGACGAGAGCACCTGCGCCCCAGGAGTGGAACTTAAGTCCAATTCATAGAACTTAACAAATGTATGCGGTGAGGACCACCCAGCCGCATCACAAACATCACTTAGCGATACTCCTGACAACAATGAAACTCCTGAAACTTCCTCAATAGGTTCAAAGGGGTCCAAAGAAAGGCCCTCTAGTACAATGGCCAAATCCCAAGTCGGCACCCTCATACGAACTGCAGGCCTCAGCCTCAAAGTGCCACGAAGGAAGCGAATTATAAGTGGGTGTCTCCCAAGAGAAACTCCACTGAAAGGGACATGGTAAGCAGCTAGTGCCGCCACATACACCTTTAGTGTGGAGGGGGATAACCCTGCAGGGAAACAATCCTGCAGAAACTCCAGCACTGCACCCACTGGGCCGTTAACTGGGTCCTGCCGGTGTTCTGCACACCAAGAAGTGAAAAGTTTCCACTTCAGGGCATATAACTTCCTCGTGGACGGAGCTCTGGAGTGAAGGATGGTCTCAACAACCTCAGATTCTATGAGCTGGGCCCCCTCAGAGGCCAAGCCCACAGTTTCCACAACTCTGGGCGGGGGTGAAATATCGTACCGCCCTCCTGAGAGAGTAGATCCCTCCTGATCGGAATCTCCAAGGGAGAGCCGTCCAGAAGAGATATTAGGTCCGCTAACCATACTCGGGCCGGCCAGAACAGGGCTACTAGAAGTAGGCTGACCCCGTCCCGGCGAACCCTCTCCAGAACTCCTGGTAGCAGAGCAACCGGGGGAAAAGCATACAGACGTGACCTCGGCCACGGCTGTACCAGAGCGTCCAACCACAGAGGGGCTGGCTGACTGATGGAGAACCACAGATGACAGTGCGTTGTCTCCTTGGAAGCGAATAGGTCCACCTCGGCGCGACCGAAACTCAACCAAAGGAGCTCCACCACCTCGGGGTGGAGCCTCCATTCCCCCGGCCTCGGCCCCTGCCTCGACAGGGAGTCTGCTACCACATTCAAATAACCAGGAAGATACATAGCTCTCAGAGACCGTAACTTCCCCTGGGACCACAGGAGGATCTGACGGGCCAACTTGTAAAGTGGACGCGACCGCAGGCCCCCCTTATGATTTATATACGAGACCACCGACATGTTGTCTGACTGAACTAGCACATGATGACCTCTGAGGTCTGCTAGGAAGTGTTTCAAAGCTTGGAACACCGCCAACATCTCTAGACAATTTATATGCCATGATAGATGATGGTCCTGCCACAGACCTTGGGCTGGACGACCACTCATGACCGCCCCCCACCCTGTGAGGGAAGCATCCGTCGTTAGCGTTACGCAACGACAAAGAGCCCCCAACACAGGCCCTTTGGATAGGAACCAGGTTTCTTCCCACATGACCAGAGCACAAAGGCAGCGCCGTGTGACTTTGATCGTGCGGAGGGGATTTCCCCTCGGGGAGAATCCCTTGGTCCGGAGCCACCACTGCAGTGGTATCATGTACTACAGGCCGCAAGGTATAACGTTGGACGCTGCTGCCATCAGACCCAACAGTCTCTGAAACTGTTTTACAGTGAGTAGCTGACCTAGCTTTACTTGTTTCATAGCTGAAAGCATCGAAGCGATGCGGGTCGGAGAAAGTCGCACCCGCATCGAGACCGAATCCCAAACGACGCCCAGAAAAGTGGTCTTCTGTGAAGGAGATAATACACTTTTCTTTGCGTTCAGCCTCAACCCCAACTTTCTTATATGAGCGAGAACGACATCTCGATGCTGAACCGCCATCTGCTCTGTCTGAGCTAAAATCAACCGATCGTCGATGTAATTGAGGATACGAATGCCCTGAAACCTCAGGGGCACTAAAGCTGTATCCATGCATTTTGTGAAAGTGCGGGGAGATAAAGCTAGGCCAAATGGAAGAACCTTGTACTGGTACGCCTCGCCCCTGAAGGCGGAGAGCGGAGCGTCCAAAAGAAAAGCTTTGTCTTTTTCTTTCATGCCAGAGAGATTTAACCATAGATGCCTCTCTGCGGCCACCAGGGCTGCCATAGTACGGCCCATTGGCTTGGCCGACTCCTTGGTGGCGCGCAGAGATAAATCTGCAGCCTGACGCAGTTCGCGAACTACGTCAGTGCGTACCTCTTGAGTGTCACTCACATCCTTTAATAAGTCAGCCTGGTATGCCTGCAAGATGGACATCCTGTGCAGGCATGCCGAGGCTTGACCGGCCGCCGAATACGCCTTACCCACTAAAGCTGATGTACTTCTAAGAGGCTTAGAGGGTAAAAGTGGTGCTTTAAAAGAAGATGCAGCTTCAGCAGAAAGATGACTAGTAAGCGCCTCTTCTGCTTTGGGCATCGCCCCATAACCATGAGATTTTGCCCCCAAAATGTTTGAATAAGTGGACGTTTGAGGGCTAAAAACACAATAAGAGACCGGCTTTTTCCACGATATCGAAACCTCTGTATGGAGATCAGGGAAGAAGGGCAAGCACCGGCGTGGAGGTTGAGAACGGGAAGGCAAAAATCTTTCATCTAATTTAGATTTTTCTCTAGACTCCTGCCTAACAGCTGGCCACTCGATGCTTAACTTAGAAACAGCACGAGTGAGCACCTCCATAAGCTCCTCACTTTCGGGAGAGCGAGATGGCGAATCATCGACATCTCCCGCATCCAGACTAACAACATCCAGATCCTCAGAACTTGATAGTTGCAGTACTGGGGCATCAGTTCGGGGGGAAGAAACCGCAGAGCGTGCTTCCGAACCTGAGACTGAGGCACTGGATCTAACAGGTAAGGGCTGAGATAGGGCAGAGCACGTCTCAAGCCCCGCTGTTAGATCCGTCTGCGATCCCTTACGAATGACGTCGCCGCTCAGCCTCGGCATAAGCGGGACCCGATCCGCGGGGATCGCGAACCGAACCACTCTCCTCAAAGAGTGATCGGCGGGAGCGGAGCGTTCTAAGAGGCAAACGCTCGCAATGCTCACAATCAGCCCCCTCGAGAGCTGACTGGGCATGCTGCACTCCCAAACAAACAACACATAAGCTGTATGTATCCCCGCCCGTTAAATAGCGCGAGCAGGGAGGAACACACTTCTTAAATTGTTGTTCGCTCGCCATTGTCTCTCAATATAGCATATATATATATAGTTTTTTGAAATAGTGAAACTCCTGCTTAGTGACAGACAAAAACACTTGAGACAGATCCAAATATAGCGCTTACTGAAGGCATAGAAGCTGTCGCACTTGTGTTTTGGGGGTGCTTTATAGTTTCCTGGTCGATGACGTCACCCGCCTATGCTTCATGACGCACAACGCAGGGGCGATCCCACAAGCTTGACGCAGCTCGAGTTCCCTTGAAAGGGAAAGTATAATATTCAATTCACAGAAATTCAATTAGGCCAAATAAAAATTTAGATGTGACTAATCAGTAGATTTTTTTGAGTTGGAGAGGTCTGAAACTTTTTAGAATGAATTGTCATTCTGAGTAATTCGTGTTTGTTGTTGCACAACGCTTGTGACAAACCCATTACCCTTTTTACCTTATGAAGATGTCTGTCATTCAAATGTGAAGAGAAACTTTTTTTTTTTATTCATTTTCTTTGCCCTACCTGCTTGTGAGCAGAGAGCGCCACTGCTAGGGCTGTCATACTGGATCAGAGCTCTACTGATTACTTCCACTTTGTCACCGTCATCAGGAAATTATTCTGACGTACACTCACACCCTGGTTTCTCCAAATCAATATGTGTGCTGTGAAAAAAAATGTAGAAAGAAAATAAATAATAAAAAGGAGGGCATGATACAACGTTACACTCTCCCTCCCTCTATTGCTTTTGAGCAATGTTTTCCAAGAGAAAATTTTTATTGCTCAGTGGTTGCTTTTCCTGTGAATAAATAGACACAACTGAGACATGGGAAAGTTGTTGAGATATCTTCTGAAACATAGGAGACAAATATAAGACCACCGGAGTCTTTAGGTTAGGAGTACAATTTGAGCACAGTGTGATGTCGCTGAGGTCTCTTCTAAAACTTTAAAGAAGACCATTGTGAGAGTGTTAGAGTGTGAGAAACAGGAGACTCAATCAAAAGTCTTCATTTAATTTTAAAGTAACCTAATTTCTTTCTAGGAGAAACATTTTAAATGTATAAGAGATCTCATTTCTTATTTTTCTTTCCTCTGGGTTGGCTTTTCCTTGGACTCTCTTGCACTTTTTCCTTCTGTCACCTTACCACTTTCTATGGGGGGAAAAAAACAATATTTGTGTCTCAAAATGAATGCTGTACAAATGAAGACCCTTCCTGGACTCTATGGTACCCATGTTGCCAAATTACTTCAGCCAATTGGCCTATTGCATCATTGAGGAAAAGTGTTTGTCTTTTTCTTGAGCAGATGGTTGACCCTCTTTACAGGTTCATCAGATCCCGGTTAGTAGAGAGAGGACCGATGGTGGCGAATATTCCGTAAACTGAACACCGTTATCAGCAACTATACTTCATGGTGACTGAAGACTGATGACAGAAACGAAACCACAGAATCGTGTGACTTGACAGTTTTGTCCTTGAACTGTCACACGTGGCAGAACCGGACAGCATCATGAACCTGAGCATCCATTCCTGGCAACCAAGAGATAACGAAGGCCCCGTTTGGTTTTCACCGCTCCCTGATGTACTTCTTTTATTGTAGAGACCAGCACAGATCGAAGAGAAGTAGGTGCAATCCACCGTTAGCCTCGGAAGACGATGTTGTCATTAACAGATGGTTCCAGTCACAGTTTATAGTAGGGCAGCAACTCAACATCCAGGCCGTTGGGTGAATGAGGCCTACCATTTAATATATGTGTACAAAGTTTGGTTATTGCAGGACAAGAACCGCATTCAGCATCAACATCAGCAGCAGACTGACAGAATTGCAGGCAGCAGATATGCGATTTTGCACTTACAAATAAGTCAGATAGTGTAAATGCTATGAATGTTTGGTGTGCTGTTGAGGAGATGGCTCCAAGCTCTGTATTTGGCCCGAACCCAGAGTACTCACCCCATATTCCTGGCTGTGGTAGGAACCAGCCAATAGTGAGGAGTCGGGGTAGTGGAGGGATGCTGAAAAACTGTCAAGGAATGTAGGTGAGTCGACTGTCATCCTCATTTGTATAGACTGTGTGTATATATGTATATATATAGGCCTCGTCTCATTCTGATAGGCTAAATGTGTTAATTGCTGATGACATGTTGATTAGATAGATCATTTGAACGTGCTTCTCTCGAACTTTGTTAATGAAATTTAATTTCTCGAGTTTGCACTTACAAATAAGTCAGATGACTGGTATGTCAAATGGTATGCATTTTTGGTGTGAATATATTTTAGCCAGAAAAACTGAGCTCCTTCGGGAGCATGAGGGAACATCATTGCTCCGGCTGTAGAGAAATTGTAGCCAGAGAAACTGAGCTCCTACGGGAGCAGAGGGAACATCACTGCTGTGGCAGTGGATACATTTTAACCAGAGAACTGAGCTCCTGCTGGAGCAGAGGGAACTTTGTACTTTGTCATGTATTTAGACATGTCACATCTGTGGATGATGATGTCCTCCAGGTAATTTTGAACCGCTGACAAGCCAGTCAGGATAATGGTCCTCATCCTCTGAAACACCAGGGATGCTGAAGCCAATCCGTATGGAACAAAGGACAAAACAAAACAGCACGTTGTGAGTAATAAAGGCCGTGAGGTCATGACTGTCCTTGTGCAGCAGCACTTGTTAGTAAACATTAGTCAGGTTGAAGGTAGAGAAAACAGTAGAACATTTTAAAGCAGAGAGTAATTCATCCATGTGTGGCAATGGAAAACATTCCACAATCACTGCTTTATTTGGCTCTCTGAGATCATTTTCTGCGTAACAACAATTGGTGACCCATGCAGAAGCGTTGATGAGTGCCATCACCCCAGCTGTTCACAACTGAATTAATTTCTCTGACACAGCACTACGAACAAAAAATGGTAGACTGCAAAGTTTTTGGCGCAAAAGTGTGACAGTTTCATCCAGTATTATGCGGTGTATAAAGTTTTTAGCACATTCCAACTCAGCTGACTCAGCAACAGTGCACTGAAAGACTGGCACAGGAGAAGCAGGGACAGGAAGGGCACTAGGAGGCAGGGCTTGATTGATTTTAATCCTCACATGCAGTACAGACATTAGGTCCTTCCCCATGAGTGATGTCCCTTTGTCCACAATAAAGAACGTAGCAGGAAATGAGTGGTCATGCAGCAATCTGTCTCTTAATGTCAGCAAGACGAAAGAACTCATTTAAGACTTTGGGAAATCTCTTGTGATTCACCCCCCACTGCACTTTTCGAGTCCACACTTGCATATAATTAGATGCAGTAAAGCTTTATTGGCATGCTGCATTTGGCCCGAACACAGAGTACTCCCCCTGTGTATAGGAGTGGTTAGAACTAAAAGTGTGGAAAGGGGTGGTGGAGGGATGCTAATAAACTGTCAACGAACAGAGGCAAGTCTGCTGTTTATATACCTCTTATTGTTGATTAACTGAATGCTCTCCACTCGTGTTAATTATGTTAATTATCTGAACGTACTCCTCCAGAACTTTTTTAATAAAACATCATATCAACGGAGCGGAGGTGGAAATAGTTGGAAGCTTAAAGTTTCTGGGGGTCCACATAACAAATGATTTATCCTGGAACCAGAACACCAGTTCCTTGGTGAAGAAGACCCAACAACGACTACACTTCCTGAGAAGGCTAGTATGAGTAACATCATTAATGACTTTTACAGATGTGTAGTGGAGAGCATCTTGACCAATAACATCACACTCTGGTTTGGCAGCTGTTCTGCCTCTGACAAGAGGGGTCTACAGAGTGTGGTAAAGTAGGCCTAGAACATCATTGTATCCAGACTTCCATCCATGGAGGACATCTACAAAGTGTGGTGCCTTAAGAGAGTAACCAGTATTGTGAAAGAGTGCACCTATCCCTCTGCTGGATTGTTCTGCCCAATACCATCCGAAAGAAGACTCAGAAGTGTCCGAGCATGGACCACAAAACAGCCTCTTCCCACAGTCAATCAGGCAACTCAACTGCACTGGCTGACCACTGCCTTCTCCCCTACCCCTCTCCATGTGTGCCCTAACAACATATTTGTGTTATCCCTTTAACATACCCGCACAGTTACCCGCACTACGGATTATAACCCACTGTTTATATTTGCACAACATGGACTACCTCCCTGCAAGACATACAACTGCACTTCAATTAACCCTTTCAGGACCATGCTGTTTACACTGTTTTTAGGTCACCTAAAAAAACACTGACTGTGAAATTCTGGATTCCCTTTCGAGGGAACTCGTGATGCGTCAACGACGCTGTGGGAACGCCCCTGCGTGAATGTGTCTGAGCACTTGTGTCAACTAGTCCAATGGCGAGAATGCGCGTCACGGGCGGGTGACGTCATGACCAGGAAAGGATAAAAGCACATCCGGAACGTGCCGCGTCAGCCTCTGTGCCTCAGCAGCGCTCTGTGTTACTCTGTCTGTCATATTTATTGTTGTCTGTCACGTTGCACAAGCAGTCTCAATATATATATATTTGAAATGGCGTCCAAACAGGTTTTCAAACAGTGTGTTCCTCCTTGCCCTCGTTTTCTCACGGGTGGGGATACACACAAGCTTTGTGTGATCTGTTTGGGAGCGGAGCATGCTTTGTCAGCCTTCGAGGGGGCTGACTGTGAGCATTGTGAGAGGCTCCCGCTTCGTACGCTCCGCTCTCGCCTGTCACTCTTTGAGGAGGGTGTTCAGGTGAGCGTTCCCTGCGGTTCGGGCTGCCTTCTGCCGAGGCAGCGCGGAAGCTCTTATCGTGGGAATCGCAAATGCAGATCCAGTGTTCCCTCTCCGGAGTCGGAAGCCCGCTCTGCGGTTCCTTCTGCTTCGGGAGGGGCACCGGTGCTTCAACTCTCTAGTTCTGAGGAACTGGACGTGTTGAGTATCGATATGGGGGAAAAAGAAACGCCAGCTTCTTCCCCAGCGCATGAGGAGCTGGTGGAGGTATTATCTCGTGCTGTTTCTAAATTAAATATTGACTGGCCAGCCGAGAAGCAGGGCGCTCGTCCTAAAAGTCTTTTAGTTAAGCGCTTTTTAACATCTAGTACTGTACCTCCACCCAGGGGACTTCCATTCTTTCCAGATTTGCATAAAGAATTATCAAGATCATGGAATAAACCGTATTCGTCTCATGTTTTCAGTACCCAAGTGCATGTTTATTCAGAAATAAGGGGGTTGAAAGAATATGGTTATAGGACGATGCCGCCAGCAGAACAGCCGCTTGCCAGTTATCTTTCCCCAGCATCGGGATCGTCCTTGAAGTCCCCAGTGCTGCCCACTAAATCTTTAAAGACATCTTCTACGTTAGTGGGTAAAGCATATACGGCAGCAGGTCAGGCTGGTGCATGTTTGCATACGATGGCTATTTTACAAGCTTACCAGGCTGACCTGCTGAGGGACCTGGAGACGAGCAAGTGGGCGGGGCCCGATGTAGTTCGAGAATTACGTTGGGCCACCGATTTAGCTCTCAGAGCCACCAAGGAGACCGCACGTGCTATTGGGCGGTCGATGGTAGCAAACGTGACTACTGAGAGGCATTTATGGTTAAATGTGTCTGACATTAAGGACAAAGATACATTTTTCCTTTTGGACGCCCCGCTAACGCCTTCTGGCCTCTTCGGTGAGTCTGTGAACACCGTCATCGAGAGGTTTCAGGAGGCGAAAAAACAGGCGGAGGCGTTCAAACGATATCTCCCTCGCCGTAGACAGGCACCAGCCGGCCAGCTCCTCGTATCGAGCGCAACAGAAGGAGATTGTCGCTTCTCGCGCTACACCCCAAAAATCGTGGGGTGCAGGACGACACTCTCAACCGAAGCCTCCTAAGCAGCAGGACGATCTGAGGACCGTTCTGTTAGCGAAGAAGGCTTCGGCAAAGATGAGGTCCTGACGTCCATGGCGTCAGGCTTCTAAGGGCAGCCCCCTCCGGCAGTGTTCACCTTATCTCACGGTGCCTGCTCCATCCCGGCGCCCTCAGGAGGCGTCCTGCCAACTCCAACACCCTCTGTGCTTCGGGACACAGCGGTATCCAGCGAATCTCAGACCCAACGTCTCTTTCACGACGTGGCGTCAGGTTCGCGTCCTCTGAGGAGGGTCGAAAGTCAGTCATTTCACAATTTACACGGACTGTGTGCAGTGCTCTGTGCCAGTGATGTGGTTAATTCACACTGCAACGCGAAAAGAGATGAGCTCTCATTGATATCAAACTGGATGGCTCGTTCTGCGCTTTGTGGGTGTAATTAAGGGAACCTGTGAACAGGAAGCCCCCACGGCGTTCGAACGGGGGAGCCTGCGGTTGCTGTTGTTTTTTGAGTACGTTGGTGTTTGAAGAGGACAGATATGGTGAATTTGAGGTTTCATATAATATGGAATGGTTAGCTGATGAGGGCTTGATGGATTTTTTATATAGAACCGATTAGACCTGATATACAGTAGCTATTGAAAGCATTTGATGACCATCGACAAGGAGTTTGGATCTGTTGCTGGGAGAGGCCTTTTTGGGCTTATGTAGTTGCTGCCCCTATGATGAATGAGTGACTGGAATAATTTTCAGCTGGAATGCCTAATTGAAAGATAATTGATTTGAGGTAAATTTGGAATAAAAATGTGTAACAGGGAGAGAGGATTGGATGGAGATTTATCCTGAGAGTTTCTGAATTGAAGGTAAGATAGAATGGAATGGTACGGCTATGGTACGGCTGCATAGGTTATGGGAGGTTGAAGATGTACATTTGTGGAAGGCCTTTTTTAGCTTAGTCTGCCTTACTTTTGATAAAATAGGAAATGGCTTCGCTGTCAATCACTGATAAATCTGCATGGATTTCAGGGTTGAAGTTGGAAGCAATGCAGAGTTCTGAGCATCCGAGAAAGCCAAAAAAGCTCCAATAAACATAGTGTCATGAGTACTGGTGGAATTGATGAGACTTGATGGAATGGTATTCTAATCACAGTTAGGATAATTTGGACACACGCTGATGTCCAGATAAGACGTCTTAAGAATGGCTTCAGAGCTGAGTGAGAACGGCCTTTATAAATAAACTGAACGGTTGCTTCATTGTCGCAATGAACTAGAATACTGTCAGCCGTCCATTTTTTCCCCCACAAAAAGGCTGCAACAACAAGAGAGAAAAGCTCGGACAGCGCTGAGGACTGTGGTGAGTCTGAAACATAACCAACATTTATTTAGAAAACGTCCTCGGGTTACGACTGTAACCCTTGTTCCTTGAGAAAGGGAACGAGGACTGCGTCGATTGTCACTTTGGGGGAACGCCCCTCAGCGTAGCGCCTCTGAAGTATGAATGAAACTAAGCCAATCTCTGATTGGTGTTGCGTCATGACGTAATGTGTGACGGCATACAAGGGGAAGCTATAAAGGACGCCGGCACACATGAGATGTCAGCTTCTGTGATGAAGCAAGCGCTCCCAGGCAGGGGAAGGCGTGGCTAAGGGACGCAGTCCTCGTTCCCTTTCTCAGGGAACAAGGGTTACAGTCGTAACCCGAGGACATTCCCTTTCGAGGGAACTCGCCTGCGTCGATTGACACTTTGGGGGACCGAGTACCCACTATGCCACAAGTATGCCCACTATGCCCCTGCCTGTCCTAGTGTGAAGCTGCTCACAGGCACACATAGGACGAGAGCACGAGAGTGCCAGGTGTTGACGGAATGTCCAGTCTATAGAACCTAATAAATGTATGAGGGGTGGCCGATCCAGCTGCATCGCAGACTTCCTGGATCGGGGCCCCCGCGGGAAGGGCTCTATAGGACGCCATGCCTCTGGTTGAATGAGCCCTCACGGCCAAAGGTGAAGGCAAACTGCGCACCTGGTAGGCCAAAAATCCATAGCATGGACAATCCAGTTGCTGAGGGTCTGTTTGGAGGCGGGAAGACCCTTCTTGGGCGACCCGAAACACACCAGCAACTGGTCCGACTCCCGCCATGAAGAGGACCTCTGAATATAGACTTTTAGAGCTCTGACAGGACAGAGCAGATGAAGTCTCTCCTCATGCGCCGTTACGTGAGGTGGAGGATGAAAGGCCTGCAGAACCGTAGGCCGTGCCGAATTGGATGGCACCTTAGGCAAATAGCCCGGCCTGGGATGTAGGATGGCTTTACTATCGCCTGGAGCAAACTCCAGGCACCGAGCGCCTGGAGATCTCCTACCCTCCTCAGAGAAGTAATGGCCAACAGAAAAACCACCTTCAGGGAAAGGTTCTTGGCCTCAGCCGACTCCAATGGTTCGAAGGGTGCCTCGGCCAGCCCTTCGAGAACCACTGCCAGGTCCCATGTGGGAACCCTGGAACGAGCCGCAGGTCTCATCCTCCAGGCCCCACGGAGGAAACGTAGGACCAACTGCTGTCTCCCATGAGGTCCATCACCCAGTGGAGCGTGGAAAGCCGCAATGGCAGCCATGTACACCTTGAGTGTGGACGGGGTAAGACCAGCTGAAAAACGATCTTGGAGGAACTCCAGAACTGAAGCCACTGGGCAGTTAACTGGATCCACCTCATGCTCTCTACACCAGTTGGTAAAGACATTATACTTTAAGCCATACAATTTCCTCGTGGAGGGAGCTCTGGAACTGAGTATGGTCTCCACTACTCCAGCTGATAGGCCGGCCTCTAGGTACTGTGCCCCCTCAGGGGCCAGACCCACAGTTTCCATAACTCGGGCCGAGGGTGAAACATTGAGCCCTCTGCCTGTGACAGCAGGTCCCTCCTGAGGGGAATCTCCCGAGGAGGGCCGTCTAGGAGCGATACAATGTCTGAGAACCATACTCGGGCCCGCCACAACGGGCCTACCAGCAGTAGAATGATCCCGTCGCGACGGACCCTCTCTAGAACTCCAGGGAGCAGAGCGTTCGGTGGAAATGCATACAGACGCAGCCTCGGCCACGTCTGCACCATGGCATTCAACCCCAGCGGGGCTGGATGAGTGAGGTAAAACCACAGTGGACAGTGGGTCGTCTCTCGAGACGCGAATAGGTCCACTTCCACTGGGCTGAACCTCTGAGATATTGACTCCACCACCATTCCCCTGGTCTCAGCCCCTGTCTCGACAGGATGTCTGCTCCCTGATTTTGACTCCCTGGGATGTATGTTGCTCTTAGAGATAACAGCTTCCCCTGGGACCACAAAAGGATCTGATGCGCCAGTCTGCATAGAGGGCGACACCTCAGACCCTCCTGATGGTTTATATAGGCCACAACTGACATATTTGTCTGACCTCACAAGGACATGATGACCTTTGAGGTCCAGCAGGAAGCTCCTCAGAGCTCGGAGCACCGCCAACATCTCCAGGCAGTTTATGTGCCAGGAGGAATGATGGTCCTGCTATAGGCCTGTCGTAAAGCGGCCGTCCATGACCGCGCCCCAGCCCGTGAGGGAGGCGTCTGTCGAAACGGTTTTCCGGCGACATGATGCTCCCAACACTGGACCTTGGGACAGAAACCAAGCTTTTTTCCACATAGATAGGGAACGAAGGCATCTGCGCATAACCCTAATCATGCGGAACTGGGTCCCCCCTCGGGGAGAACCCCTTGGTTTTCAACCCCCACTGGAGGGCCATTATGTGCAGCAGGCCAAATGGAATAATGTTGGACGCTGCTGCCATGAGCCCCAACACTCTTTGAAAATGTTTCACAGTAATGGCTTGGCCTAGCTTTATCCTGGACACTGTGGCCAGAATGGACTCGATTCGTGCAGGAGACAATCGTGCCCGCATCGTGACCGAGTCCCTGACCACTCCCAGGAACGTGGTTCTCTGGGCTGGTGTCAACACGCTCTTTTTCGTGTTGAGTCTCAACCCCAGGCTTTGAATGTGGGCGAGGACGACATCTCGATGCCGAACCGCCAGCTCTTGTGACTGGGCCAGAATCAGCCAGTCGTCGATATAATTGAGCACCCTGATGCCCTGGAGCCTCAGTGGTGCTAGAGCTGCATCCATACATTTGGTAAATGTGAGTGGGGAGAGAGCTAGGCCGGATGGAAAAACCGATATTGGTACGCTTTGCCCCCTAAAGCGAACCTCAGGAACTTCCTGTGAGATGGAAGGATGGATATGTGGAAGTATGCGTCCTTTAGATCTATCGTGACAAACCAATCCTCTGATTGAATTTGAGTCACGATGATGGGAATAGTGAGCATCTTGAACCTGAATCTCCTCAGAGAACGATTCAAGTGTCTGAGATCTTTTATTGGACGCAGCCCCCCATCCTTTTTGGGAACTATAAAGTAGCGGCTGTAAAACCCGGACTCCCTGTCCGGTGGAGGAATATGTTCTATAGCCTCCTTTACCAGCAGGGAGTTTACTTCCTGTTCCAATACCCGACCCTGCACTGGGTCGACTGCAGTCCAGAACACCCCGTTGAACCTTGGTGGGCATAAACCGAACTGCAGCCTGTACCCCTTTTGAATGGTGCGAGCCTGGCTCTCGGGTACCAAGCCCTCTCGAGCCTGGCTTCGGGTACCAATCGGGATTCGTTCTCGACCCCCTGAAGCGGATCTTCGGCAGGGTTTGACCGAAAACGATTCTCGATGGGCGGACGCGATTGCTGCCTGGCCGCAAGCCTGTGGGGCAGAGAGAGCAGCGTGCGTTCGCTGGAAACCGATGTGTCCCGAAACGCACTTAATGGCGGGATACAGACATCGACTTCCTGAGGGCTCCCCTGAGGGGAGGCTCTTTCGGTTTCGTTCTCGACATCCTGAAGCGGAGGACCGGCAGGGAATAATCGAAAACCGTTTCCGATGGGCGAACGTGAGCACTGCCTGGCCGCAAAACCATTGGGGCGGGCACTGCAGCGCGCATTTGCTGAAAACCGATGTGTCCCGAAGCACACTTGACGCTGGATACAAACATCGATTTTCTGAGGGCTCCGCGGAAGAGCAATTCTCGCTCGTCCCTCCACGGGGGGGATAGCCCTGTTATTTTGTCTCGTTTTCGATACCCTGAAGCGGAGGACCGGCAGGGAAGAATCGAAAAACGATTTTTGATGTGCAGAAGGAACACTGCATGGCCGCAACCCTGCGTTCGCTGCTTATGATTTTAATTTCTCAGAAATAAATGTAGCCATAAACACTGTATAAGTGAAACACGGTCTGAATGGTAGGCTGAATTAAAATATCTAACTTCTGATATTCAAAAGTCAGAAATATTTCATCATTTTAATTTCTTAAAATTAAATGCAGCCATAATTACCAGACAATACTGTTTTGTGTTAGGCTATCTCGTAATCCACATGCTGCCTCGGCAACGCGAGATTCGAGTCGTTCACAATATATTTGGCTTCCAACCCAAGAAGAAAGTCAACAGGTGCGAGGCTGACATTTCCGACAGCGCACGGATATACGCGTCGAGATATTTCTCAATGAACACAGCCAGCACACAGCCAGCACCCTCGGGAGCGACTGTTCATGCCTCGCACACACACCGTGCAAATCGCAGATCCGAGCAACTAGATTCTGTATTGCAATGTAGACCTTTGATCTACGCGCTGCCTTGACAAACACGAGATCCAAGTCACAGAATCTTATTGAAGAGTAGACCCGTAATCAAAGCGCTGCCTCAGCAAACGCGAGATCCGAGCCACTATAGATTCTATATTGCAACAGACCCATTTGCGAGCCCCATGAAGAGCGTTGCCGCGCCGCCTCAGCAGACGCGGGTCCCACACCACGGGGCTCGCGAGCCTGACCATCCTCCTCCCTTTTTTTTTTTTTTTTTTTTTCAAATGGCCAGACGGGCACACGGATTGGAAGTGTTTCACAATCCTCGCAAGCAGCCCCCTCGAGAGCTGCCAGCGCGTGCTTGACTCCCAAACATGTGTAGGCCTACACAAACGATGTGTGTCCCCACCCGTGTTATAACGAGGGCAGGGATGCACACACCGAGTGAAACTTGGGCTCGCCATAATATATATATATATATATATATATATATATATATAGTTGTAATGCTTTGGGACAGACAACACCAAATAAGACAGACAAGTCAAACAGAGAGAGCTTTGCTGAAGAACAAAAAGCTGACATCTCATGTGTGCCGGCGTCCTTTATAGCTTCCGCTTGTATGCCGTCACACATTACGTCATGACACAACACCAATCAGAGATTGGCTTAGTTTCATTCATACTTCAGAGGCGCTACGCTGAGGGGCGTTCCCCCAAAGTGACAATCGATGCAGTCCGAGTTCCCTCGAAAGGGAACCAACATTTGAGAGTTATTGTTTAGTTGAACTCGGAATCTGCCCCTTTTGGACTCGGACTCGATTGGTTAAAGACACATACTCGACTCGAACCCAACACTACTGCATAAAAAATCCCTGCAGTCTATTTAGTGATTGCATTCAGTAAGGGGAGGCAGAGATAGAAGGGAGAATAGGTCGACATCCGCACCTGCGACAATCTGCACTCTTATGTTTTGAGACACTGGTGGGTGGCTCCGTGCCAACAGTGTTCAGTGGGACAGGAAGCAGTGTTGCGGTGAAAAGAGTGTACTGTGATTAAGAAGGAGAAGATAGTTAGGAGGGAGAGGAGCTGGAACTGTGATTGTTTGCGGAGGCAGCCTTACACTTGGATTGGCCCCTGGGGCTTGGGGAGGAACATAAAGAGTGGCGCAACAGGGAAATGGAGAATAAAAATTCAATGTATGAGCCTGTGTCATTAGCGGAGGCAGCCTAATGCCAGCTTCTGCTGCTGGACCTGTAGGCCACGGGAAACGGTAGGGGTAAGAGACAGTTGAGGTAAAATGCTGAAATACCTGAGCTTGCACCACTAGCAGGAGGAAAAGATTGGGAGGCTGAGGTGTAACCGGCAGGGATTGCTACATACTAGGGATGTGCCTCTCCATAACTGAGGCCGATCCAATACACATCTCGATGCATAGCCAACGATACGATAATTAAAGATACATATAAGCAGCTACCGATGCGATGCAATACGATTCACTACTATTACGATGCGGTGCGATCCGATTTCGATTCGATTCAACGCATTGCTATTCAATGTAATACATACAATGCAATGGAGAAAAATATGATGCTATGCAATTCAATATGGTATAGGTAGTTAACTTTTATTTATTTTGTTCAGACATACAGCAAATCATAAAGTAGCTTAAGTGCCATCTGACTTTTAACACATGGCTTTTTTTACAAACCAGTGTTAATTTTGGCAGCAATTTTTGATTTAGTCTTAGTTTTCATCTTCAGACGAAAATGCTTATTGGTCTTAGTCACATTTTAGTCATTTTGTCTTTCATAGTTTTAGTCTAGTTTTAGTTGACGAAAAGTCATAGCATTTTTTGTCAACTTTGTCATTACTTTTAGTCAAATTGCAGTTACCGAATTTTGGCATATGTAGCCTAGTCTTTAGACAAAAAATGTCATAACAATTTTTCTCTCTAGGCCAGTTCATTAAGCTTATGAGAAATTTGAATAAAGGTAACAGGCTGTATTGACATTGCACTCTAGCAGTAGCATTTGTGCAATTCTACATATCCATTTTCCTTAGTTCAGTGGTTCTTCATTTTTTTAGAGTGCCGTAACCCCTCTTCCACTTAGACTTTCCATTAAGGGACAATATTTGCCCTCTTTAATCGATTTTTCCAGTTTATTTTTTACCTTTATAAATACCTTTATAAAATAAATAATGATTTAAATAAAACAATGTTCAATAAATATGCAATGATGGTAAAAACGAAGTTATACTTTTAAATATTAAATTAAAATGGGCACTAGGTGGCGGTACGTCTGTTTATAGTTTATGAGTGAGTCATCGAGCCATTCATTCATTCAGTAACGAAGCAAGTTGCTGTACTTGAACGGATCATTGAATCTCACGATTCGTTCAAAGCCACAGATTCGTTCACGAATCACTGCTGTGTGCTGCAGTTCTGCTGTGGCGTTTGTTGCATAATAGAGCAATAATAGCCTACTGACAATACAGTTTTAAATGTAGTAGGCCTACATTACCCTTTTGTTTCTTGAACTGAACTGTGAACTCTGTTTTTTCAGATCATCGATCCGCGCTTCTTCAGCATGTAGAGAGAGCGCGCGCGCATGGTTGCCAGATACCATTGAAAAGACCGTGTAGAAAACGTGTTATTTAAACAGAAATTTTTAACTGGGGATTAAATTATTGAAATATGGCAACCGCAAGCATGAACGCTCGCAAACACAGTCTGTAATGTGTTGTCTTCTCCTTTATTCGACAAAAACAAGTGGTTTTGGTAAAGTCTTGTTTTTGTTTTAACCGATCAGTCTCGTCTTTTTTCGTCAACGATATTGCATGTGTTGATAGTCACAGTTATCGTTTAATGACGTGGGTGTCGTCTCTCATCGTCTTGTCTTAGTCAGGGGAAAAAAGGTCGTTAACGAACATTTTGCGTTATAGTTTTCGTTAACGAAATTAACACTGTCACAAACAAAAGATTTGGTTTTCACAAAACCAAAATATTAAATAAAACAGACATTCTTTTCCTGTCCTGTCTCCAGTTACACTTTTAACAGCTCACAGATTTAACAGTGAAAAAATGTAAGGATGTTCAGGGATAAATAATGAATAAATGTTCCATAACTTGCCAGCAGGCTAATGTGATTTCAGCAGGTAGGCTAACTCCGTGAGCAGAAAGCAGGTGCTGTAATAGGGTAAACAATAATAAATAAATAAATAAAAACCTTTTCACAAACAGGTCTTTCATAACTGTATGAAAATAATACTGTATGAAATGTAATATATATATATATATATATATATAACCCTGTTGAAATATATTCATTCGGATAATATATACAGTTTTTAATAAATAATTTCATAGTTTAATAAATAGAATTTAAGGTTAAAAAGTTAAGATTCCTTGACCAGCAATGAAGTTGATTTTGTGCAATGAGAGAAATGTCTATTGGGTAATGTTCATGGTTTACTGAATACAGCATTTAAAATGTTAAATATTTGTTGGGTAATAATATATGTGAAAATACTTTAAAGATGCCTGTAACAATAGGAAGAAAGAGTTACTCAAATGTTTTGTGAATTTTTTTTATTTCTGAAAGTTTTGTGAAAGAGCCAATCACATTTGAGGTCAAAGGAGAAGAAAAAAAAAGAGCGTCGAAGAAGGGAGAAGAAACGCGTGTGTTTTGCGGAGAGAGAAACACGGTTAATGTAAATGAAATGCACCGGTTTAGTCAAAGTCTTCAACAAGGACTCTTGTAAGAAACTTTAATGGTGATAATTTTGTCTGTGTGAGTGACCTACTCTGCACACGAAGACATAAATAAGTTTACGTTAGCCGCTGATCTAGTGGTTATAGTGTTTGTGCATGGACTTTTCTATCAAGCTAGCAACCAGCGACCTCGATTAATGTAGCCTGTGTGCGGCTGTGAGACCGACGACGATGATCAAAGATCCGACGGAGCCGGATAGCGTTACCGAGTGGTGGCCTTTGCCCAGATTGTCAACCATGTGACTCTTCATCTTCTCTTCATCGCGAATCCTCTCCTCCTGTCTTCTGCTGCTGACGCTTTGATTCTGTGCGTGTGAGGCTACATTCACATTGAGTAAAGGTAACTTACCATTTTTTGTTTGGCCTGTGTGGTGAAGCAGCCATTTGATTTGAGGCTACAACGCACCCGAGCTACATTCAGGCCTGCATCAGTTGGACATTTGAAGGGTATTTCAAATTCCACTAGGGTTTGCTGGCTGTTTTATTTTCTTGGGCCCTTATGTGTTGAATGTGAATTTGGATGCATTAGTGATAGGAGGTGATTTTGATAAGATACATTTAATTACTCTTTCTAACTGTTTCTACTTTTTCTTGAGTAAATCTGTAATACTTTTTTCTATATAACAGTTGTGGTCACTGACTCTTTTGATATTTTAAGTTAATTAAGGAAAAAAGTATTTTTTTTTGGTTTAAATGTGAAAGTGTTTACAGGATAATAATTCCAATACATTTAATTTCCGGTTAAAGTGTGTAAATATTACTGCTTAAATAGTGATTTAAAGGGAAAGAGTATTTCATATTTAATTAGCAATTACACACACACCAGTTAAACACTGATTAGTTTATTAGGGAAACCTCACTAATTTGATTGTATAGATTTTTAAAGAACTCAGGATAGCTACCTCTCATTATAGTCCAACACGCTAGAGAGGCGCTACATAAATTGGAGGCACCGCTGGGATCTTTAGTGTGGGTTTCTTGTTTATTTTTGTACATTTTACATTGAAAATTAGCATTCTGAAGTTATAACTAGTGCTAACAGATAAGCTAATATGGAACGTATGAAAGAGCTAGTATCAGATTTAAAGGGATGGTGCCGTGGGGAGGCATTAGATGAGGCTCATGCAGTAATGGTGCTCATTCAAGAAGATGTAGATCCAAGTGCAATAGAAGAGACAATGCAAACAGTGAAGTGTTTGGGACGTGTGCGAGTCAGGGGCCGAACTTTCAACAGCCAACTAAACCGATACTTGGTCTTGTGTGAATGTAAGGAAGTAGTGAAAGGTGAAATCGTTCCCTTTGAAGTGCTTCCTATTGAAGGTGGAGGACCATGGCCTGTTATCATAGCAGATGCAGCTACACAAGCCAGTACCCAAGTTTATAAGCCCGGAACGCAACAAGCTCCAGGTAGACATGTTGAAGATCTTCGCACATTGTTCCCTGAAGATGAAGCTGCTGCCAAGTCAACAGAGGCCATTCTGCGAGCTGTGAGTGATTTACTTGACAAGACGTCCAAGTCCTCAAGTGAGCATGGAATCTATCGCCGCCTACGAACTTTCTCTGGGTTGTTGCCCATCCCAGCTGGAGAAGAGCAGTTCGACCACTGGTTGGGTCAAGCACGGCTCATGGTGGAGGAGTGTGACTGCTCTCACAAAGAGAAGAGGCGGAGACTGATGGAAAGTCTCAGAGGCCCGGCGCTTGACATAGTAAAAGCAGCACGAGCCAGTGATCCTGATGTGAGCCCCGAAGACTGCTTAGAAGCTCTGGAGCATGCTTTTGGGACAGCAGAATCAGGGGAAGAGTTGTATTTTGCATTTCGTTTACTGCAGCAACAACCAGGTGAGAAGCTGTCTGACTTCCTCAGACGTCTAGAACAGTCATTGAATAGGGTGGTGCAGAGAGATGGTCTCCCTCTTGGATGTGCAGATAAAGCAAGACTCAACCAGTTGTTGCGTGGTGCGATAGCCTCTGATCTGATGTTAGTTAACCTCCGTCTGAGAGAGAGGAGAGCAAAGCCCCCCACCTTTCTCCAGCTGTTAAAGGAGATACGCACAGAAGAGGAATATGAGGCCTCACGAAAGAAGATTACTCCTGTCATGCAAGGTGGGAATATAAGGCAGAATGTTGATGTGAAACAGACTGAGATTCAGAACTTGAAGGCTGAGATCAAAGAACTTAAGGCTTTGGTTGCCGCTGTCGTGTCTAAGCCAGGCCCCGACCCATCCGTCAGTAGTGAGAAAATTCCTCCAAAGGTAGTGTACAATGAGTGCAGCTCGGACAGTGAGATAGCAGCTTTGAAAAAACAAATGAAGCGCTTGCAACAGAAAGTAACAAATAAAGTAGCTGAACCTCAAGCTGCCGTTTCAGCTGTGAATGCCTCAAAATCAGTAGCCAGCTCCCCACAACGATCATTCAAAGTATCGGAGGAACATTTCTGTTATCGATGTTGTGAGAGTGGGCATTTTGCAAGGAAGTGCCAAAGCCCAGAAAACCAGGCTAAAGTTATCAAGAGACTTATCCAAGCTTTGAAGCTGTCCAAGAACAACCAGCTGTCAAGTGATGCCACCGCTAATGCAGTTAACTGTTCTGTTGAGAAAAGTACAACTGACATGCCTGAGGGTGTGCCTATTCCTGATGGGTTAGTTGGGCCACCTAGCCTGGTGCCGCTGAAGGTGAATGGACAACCCTGCACTGCTATATTAGATAGTGGCTCTCAGGTGACGATCATTTTTGAACCCTGGTACCAGAAGTACTTGTCTGATATCCCCATTCAGCCAGTATCTGGTCTTTCCCTGTGGGGTTTAAGTGAGTCTGGAGCTAGCTACCCTTACCGTGGCTACGTGGTAGTTGATGTGGAGTATCTAGCTGAGGTGGTAGGAACGCCACAGACTGTAACTGTCCTAGCTCTAATATGTCCTAACCCCAGGACTGAAGATAAGACGTCTGTCATTGTGGGCACCAATGCGAGCCATGTTAGACGTCTGGTGAATCAATGCAAAGATAATGGCATTGATGTCACCCGAACACTAGGCCTTCGGCTTCGTGTCGATAAAGATCAACCCTGCTCTAAAGGGTGTTGCAGTCCCAGTGCTAGAGGAGGAGGCTGGTTGTGTTCGATGGATGGGTCCAGGCCCTTTAGTCTTACCCCCTGATGGTGACACTCAGGTTGTGTGCAAAGTCGAGCTGAAGAAGCCTGTTGCTCAAGAAATCCTGATGATAGACTCCTCACCAGCCGCTGTCTTACCTGCTGATGTGATTTTTCATCCCATGGTTGTGCCCAGTGGGGCATTGGATGTCAACAGTTTGAGAATACTGCTCAAAAACGAATCTTCAAGAGAAACTTCCATACCTGTGGGTACAGTGATTGGATGTGTGTACCACATTGATTCAGTTGCGACGATTCCCCCTAAGGAGACGATTTCCGCTGACTTTGATGAGAGCATGATCAATTTTGGGGACTCTCCTATCTCAGAACAATGGAAGAACAGATTATGTAAGAAACTGGCTCAGAAGTCTCATGTCTTCTCAATGCACGAGTGGGACGTGGCATTAGCAAGAGGAGTGGAGCACAGAATCCGACTTTCTGATTCACGGCCTTTCCGTCAACGATCGCGCCGGCTAGCCCCTGCAGATATTGAAGATGTGAGAAAGCATTTACAAGAACTGCTGCAGGCAGGGATCATAACATCATAACAGCATCCCCAATAGTTGTTGTTAGAAAGAAGACTGGGGCTATTAGGATGTGCATAGATTACCGATTGTTGAATAGCCGAACTATACCTGACCAGTACACAACCCCATGCATTGAAGATGTGCTGAATGCCTTGACAGGGAGTCAGTGGTTCTCTGTACTGGATTTGCGTTCAGGCTACTACCAGATAGCTATGTCCGAAGAGGACAAAGAGAAGACGGCATTCATTTGCCCGTTAGGATTTTTCCAGTTCGAACGAATGCCTCAAGGCATTACTGGGGCACCAGCAACCTTTCAAAGGTTAATGGAGAAGGCTGTCGGTGACATGAACCTCTTACAAGTGCTGGTGTACCTGGATGACGTGATAGTGTTTGGAAAAACTCTCGAGGAACACGAAGAGAGACTGCTCAAGGTCCTAGATCGTCTCGGTGAAGTTGGGCTGAAACTCTCAGTGGACAAGTGCCAGATCTGTCTGCCAAGGGTCAAGTACCTGGGGCACATCGTGTCTGCAAAAGGAGTTGCCCCAGATCCAAACAAGATTGAGGCCGTCGCTACTTGGCCCGTGCCAACAAACCTGAAGACGTTACAATCTTTCCTAGGATTTTGTGGCTATTACCGCCGATTCATTCAGAACTATTCTGAAATTGTTAGACCACTGACTGACCTCACAAAGGGATATGCTCCAACTCAGAAGAGAAAGAAGTATGCCCAAGATGTGAACAAGGTCTACTTGAAAGAATCGGAGCCTTTCGGGGAAAGATGGGACAAATCCTGTACAGATGCGTTTCATCAGATAATTCACTGTCTGACACATGCGCCTGTCCTGGCATTTGCCAATCCACAACGTCCATACATCCTGCATGTGGATGCAAGCTTGAAGGGTCTTGGTGCTGTTCTTTACCAAGAACACCCTGAAGGCTTGAGACCAGTTGCCTTTGCTAGCAGAAAAGTCAGCTCTGCAGAGAGAAACTACCCCATACATCAGCTGGAATTCTTGTCACTCAAATGGGCAGTAGTCGACAAATTCCACGACTATTTGTATGGGGCAAGATTCACCGTACGTACTGACAACAACCCGCTTACGTACGTGCTGTCCACAGCCAAGCTCAATGCGGTGGGTCATCGCTGGCTAGCTGCCCTATCGACGTACGAGTTTGATGTACAGTATCGCCCAGGCAGACAGAATATTGATGCCGATCTGTTGTCAAGGAACATGTCAGAGGAGGACGACAATGGTTGGGTGACTATACCTCAGTCTGGAGTGAAAACTATCTGTCAGAGAGTCTGCATCTCAGAGTCTGCATGCAGTATACCAGTCTGTGTTGCTCAGCTTGGAGTATCTCCCCACTGTGTTCCTGACCTGTATGCGTTTCCCACACACATGGAGTTGAAGTCCCTGGAACTCATGTCCAAACTGAGTCTCAGGAAGGCTCAGGAAGAGGATGAAGCCATTGGAACGGCCATCCAAGCCATCAAACATGGGCGCTGGCCAGAGGAGGGGAACGTGAGTACTGAGTTGTCCAGATTGAAAAGAGAAGCTGGGAAGCTGTCAATGAAAGATGGATTGCTGTACCGGTACAGTAAGAGACCATGCGGAGATGTGGTCAGTCAACTCATCCTGCCAAGAGAGTTCCGTGAGATGGTTATGCAGGCCATGCATGATGACCTCGGGCACCTTGGACAAGAAAGAACCGTTGACCTGCTCCGAAGTAGATTCTATTGGCCTAGGATGTCGATGCAAGTGGAAGAATACATCAAGAACTGTGGGGAGTGTGTCACTTACAAGACCCCTATACAGAGAGCTGCTTCGTTGCACCAGATCGTAAGCCATGGGCCTATGGATTTAGTGTGCATGGACTTTTTTTCCATGGAGCCTGACTCCAAAGGCATAAGTAACGTGTTAGTGGTCACGGATCATTTCACAAGATACGCCCAGGCTTTCCCAACTAAAAGCCAGAAGGCTCATATTGTTGCAAAGGTCCTGATTGAGAAATATTTCATACATTATGGACTGCCTTCAAGGATCCATTCGGACCAAGGAAGAGATTTTGAGAGCCGTTTGATCCGAGAACTGTTGACCTTGATGGGGATACGCAAGTCGCGGACAACGCCGTACCATCCGCAAGGAGACCCGCAGCCAGAAAGGTTCAACCGAACTCTGCTCTCTATGCTTGGTACGTTAGGCCGGGAGAAGAAGCGTACGTGGAGTCAACATGTGCCTCACTTGGTCCATGCGTACAACAGCACCAAGTGTGATGCCACCGGGTACTCGCCTTACCATCTAATGTTTGGCAGAGAGGCGAGACTTCCTGTTGACTTATGCTTTGGAACTTCCCCAGACGGCATAGAAGAGGCGTCTCACACCCGATATGTCACAAAGCTGAAGGAAGACTTGAAGCAAGCCTACAAGTTAGCCTCTGATGCTGCAGACAAACGGCACCAGAGAAACAAGAGGTTGTATGATCGCCGAGTTACCTTTCAGTCCATAGGGATCGGCGATAGAGTACTGCTCCGGAATCTAGGCCTGAGAGGCAAGCACAAACTGGAAAGCAAGTGGAGTCCTGATCCGCATGTTGTCGTTGGAAAGATGCCAAACCTACCTGTGTTCAAGATCAAACGGGAAGATGGAAGGCAAGGGACAAAGACTATACACAGGGACCACCTTCTTCCAATTGGACAGCTGGTGAGAATGCCACACACTGACCAGGATGCTGATCCGCCTGAGAAACCCAAGACCAGAGCAGGCACTCGTAAGAGAAGTCAAAGAGACTCAACACCAGAGACTCAAGAGTTACAGGAGTTTTCTGGTTCGTCCTCTGACATGGAGTATTATGTCACTCACCGTGTCACTCGGAGAGAGCCTGTCCCGAGGGTGTTAAATACTGCCAAGCCAGTAATTGAATTAGAAGATGACCCTGAAACAGAACCGGAAAATGACACTAAAGCTTAACCTGTCCATGAAGATGATTCAGACCCAGAAGTGGTTGACCACAACTCTGAACCAGAACCTGAGGATGAGGAGTGTGATCCAGAAGTAGCTCTGGAAGAGACTAGTGAAGCTGGATCGGAGTCTGACCAAGAAGAAGTATCTGAGCTCCAGGAGGATAGAGTGCAGCCCAGCTCTGAGCCTAGACCTAAGAGAACTGCCAAGCCAACTATAAGACTTACCTATGATGAGCCTGGTAGATCAAGAGATGAGCCTTTGACTATAGTACACAGAGGGATAGTCAGTAAAATAGGGAAACACTAGACATATTAGTTATTATGCCCTTAGGACTCTTTTGTTAGTTTATTAGTGTCTGATGAGGACACTCAGACATTTAAAAGGGGGAGGGTGTAACCCTGTTGAAATATATTCATTCGGATAATATATACAGTTTTTAATAAATAATTTCATAGTTTAATAAATAGAATTTAAGGTTAAAAAGTTAAGATTCCTTGACCAGCAATGAAGTTGATTTTGTGCAATGAGAGAAATGTCTATTGGGTAATGTTCATGGTTTACTGAATACAGCATTTAAAATGTTAAATATTTGTTGGGTAATAATATATGTGAAAATACTTTAAAGATGCCTGTAACAATAGGAAGAAAGAGTTACTCAAATGTTTTGTGAATTTTTTTTATTTCTGAAAGTTTTGTGAATGGGCCAATCACATTTGAGGTCAAAGGAGAAGAAAAAAAAAGAGCGTCGAAGAAGGGAGAAGAAACGCGTGTGTTTTGCGGAGAGAGAAACACGGTTAATGTAAATGAAATGCACCGGTTTAGTCAAAGTCTTCAACAAGGACTCTTGTAAGAAACTTTAATGGTGATAATTTTGTCTGTGTGAGTGACCTACTCTGCACACGAAGACATAAATAAGTTTACGTTAGCCGCTGATCTAGTGGTTATAGTGTTTGTGCATGGACTTTTCTATCAAGCTAGCAACCAGCGACCTCGATTAGTGTAGCCTGTGTGCGGCTGTGAGACCGACGACGATGATCAAAGATCCGACGGAGCCGGATAGCGTTACCGAGTGGTGGCCTTTGCCCAGATTGTCAACCATGTGACTCTTCATCTTCTCTTCATCGCGAATCCTCTCCTCCTGTCTTCTGCTGCTGACGCTTTGATTCTGTGCGTGTGAGGCTACATTCACAGTGAGTAAAGGTAACTTACCATTTTTTGTTTGGCCTGTGTGGTGAAGCAGCCATTTGATTTGAGGCTACAACGCACCCGAGCTACATTCAGGCCTGCATCAGTTGGACATTTGAAGGGTATTTCAAATTCCACTAGGGTTTGCTGGCTGTTTTATTTTCTTGGGCCCTTATGTGTTGAATGTGAATTTGGATGCATTAGTGATAGGAGGTGATTTTGATAAGATACATTTAATTACTCTTTCTAACTGTTTCTACTTTTTCCTGAGTAAATCTGTAATACTTTTTTCTATATAACAGTTGTGGTCACTGACTCTTTTGATATTTTAAGTTAATTAAGGAAAAAAGTATTTTTTTTTGGTTTAAATGTGAAAGTGTTTACAGGATAATAATTCCAATACATTTAATTTCCGGTTAAAGTGTGTAAATATTACTGCTTAAATAGTGATTTAAAGGGAAAGAGTATTTCATATTTAATTAGCAATTACACACACACCAGTTAAACACTGATTAGTTTATTAGGGAAACCTCACTAATTTGATTGTATAGATTTTTAAAGAACTCAGGATAGCTACCTCTCATTATAGTCCAACATGCTAGAGAGGCGCTACATATATATATATATATATATATATATATATATATATATATATATATATATGAAGAGTTCAGATGCAAAAGCCTCTAAGTGCCTTCTGAAATTTTCTTCTAAAATGATAATTTTTATCAAGCTTGTATATTTAAGTTCAGTAATTTCACTTAAATACTATTTCGACAAATAGGTGGCGCAGTTATGAAATCGATTTGATGTGGTCACAGTGAGGTGGCAATGACACATACAAAGTTTGGTGTAAAAATGTGAAGGCAGCACAGAGATAAAGACTTAATAGTCATTTTGGCAGCATGCCAAAAAATGCTAAAAAAAATTTAATGTGTCCTCAGAATGAGGCCATACATGTGTGTGCCAAATTTGGTGAAAATATCTCAATTCGCTTCGGAGTTAAAGACATTTATATGAAAATGACTGACACGTGACTTTGATTGAATTTTACTACCCCTTACTATCAATATTTTGGCATTTAGGCATTGGCGTTTAACCAGCGACCTATGTTTTCAAACTTCTGACGGTGGTTTCGTCTCGATCGGACTAACGGTTTTGAAGATATTGGCAAAAAAAATGTAAGCGCTAAATCACAACGCTACACAAACCATGAGACGAAACCTAGCATGCTTGGTATCTGTGGACTCGGCAAGGATTCAGGAACCTAACAAGATGACTCCCGTGAAAATAAGTCAACCACACCCAGAGATATAAGCATTTGAAAAATAAATTTTACCACTTGGTGGCACTGTTTCGAAACTTCTCAGGCTCCCTAAGGGCATCGTACTGATGACCCATATCGAGTTTCGTAACAATTTGTTCATGCTTTCAGAAAATACAGCATTCTAGCACATGTTTCAAAATGGCCGACAGCCAAAATGGCTGATCTGGGAAAATTGGATATCAGTCGACTCGACATGCCGCCCTGAATCTAACGAGACCACTTTTAAGATTTTTGGACAAACCGTTCAGAAGTTATAAGAAAAAATAGCCATTTTCTGTATCTCCTGACCAATAGGTGGCGCTGCGCCGAAACACAGCATGTAGCCTCCAGGCATGCTTGTGATGACATGTACCAAGTTTGGTCTTAATACGATTAAGCGTTGCGGAGATACAGCCTTACATCTGTTTTTCTCAAGCGCTACGTAAAATTTATTCGTGCGTTTATTGAAAACGGTTTGACGAATCAACTTGAATTCCAAAACTTTTGGTTCCCACTGCCTGAAGATGATCTGGTGCAATTTTGGTGAAAATCGGACAAACCGTCTAGGACGAGTTAGAAAAAGTAGTTTTTTCGAACAATTCAAAATAGCGGCCATATTTTTATGACGGAAAATTGCACAGGCTGCAATCAAATCCAATCGAATTTTGTTGATAGGCCTTACGGTTCAAAAGTTATAGGCATAATAAAAGTGAAATTTTGGACAGGTGGTGGCGCTAGAGGCAATGAGTTAGAGACACCAAAATTTGTGTATTTAATGTTGGGACTGTCCTCTATCAGAATGTCAAACCAAAACAACTTTCCCGAAAACGGTTCAATGGGCTGCCATAGACCATCCCTACTACATACGTCACCACGACAGGAAGAGCCGCGATTAATGGTTGAGCAGAAGAGGGAGGCAAGTAAGTATTTTCAGCGGCGGAATGTGGGGTGTGGCCCAGGCTTTCTGAAGACCTGCCTTTTCACAAATTTCACAAACCTCATGCTGATAGGCACAGTTTAGAGTAATGTCCATCTTTTACACTTCCTGTAAAACGTCCTGTTGCAGTTGCAGCTTGCAGCATTAGTTAAGTGTGCCGCCGATCCACAGCGAAAGCATGACCTCCGCTTGTACGGGGATGGTAAATTGGCAAGAATTTTGAATGGATTTAGCCTGATTGGCAGCAAATTAAAATTGGCTTGCAATCGTAACAGCTCTGTCCAGTATAAGATTTTTTTTTGTTTTTGTGAGCTAAGCACATTCTCTACTAACTGATTGCGATTCATTTTGTCACTGCTGTCACCGAAATCAAGTGAACCAACAATCTCTCGCAAAGCGATTTACGGAATTCAGCTACTATGTTAGCTTTTGGCACGAAGTAGGCTTTCAATGCATCCTCTGCATCCTTATACATCGTATAAATATCTACAGCCATGTACTGAATGGCACAGCAGGCTCACTGGGGTAAGGCAGGAAAAAACTTGTACAAGGTTCTTTAGCTACAGCCATCTTCGTGACCAACAATAGTGAAAGAAATGTCTAACACCATGTCTAAAACTAAGATTCCAGCGACAAATAATGTGTCTGTCCACACTATATGCAACACCACTGCGAGATGTTTAAAAATCAATCAAAACCCACAGCCAATCAGAACAGGGTGTGGGCGGAGTCTCAGGGTAAGTGCACAGCACCAGAGTAATCTTGACAACACTCGGAAGAAAATGGATCAAATTCACAAATATTACACAATTTAAACATTATTAAATATACATAGGCTACTGAGTTAATAAAACAATCTTTGTCAAAGGATACACTTGTTTGTTTACAGTTTCAACGTTCTTCCAATTGTTTCATTTCAAGATCTGAGGTGAATTATCCAATGTTGCTTTTACAGCTACAAAGCTGGGAGCACTAAATGATATTCAAAGTCACATTACATGCTTTTAACATTAAATAAAGCACATAAACAGTACCTGAGATTAGCATTGCCACACTTTGTGTTTGTTGTTCCAGCGCGACGTCGCAGAAAAATAGAAACCGTTTCTAAAATAGAATCGTCGCGGCTGGTTAGGACGAAAATTCAGATTAACATGGAAAAGATACCTTTTATCATGTGTCGCATCGTGTGTAGTTAGGACACGGTGTAATCCTTGTCAGTTTGTTGTATCAGGAGTTCTTCATACTTCTTCATACTCTTTCTGCAGTTCTCCAAACTTCATCATTCTTGTTTACTCATTACTTCTGTTCTCACACACATTACATCAGAACACAACACTTCCTTACAACACTCTTTCAAACTAGTAGTCCCAGCACAATTCTACTTATGAACACAACACTCCTCTCCCATGTTAGATCCACCTTTCATTTTTTTATTCTCAAAACTTCCCTGGAAGTTGTGTACACCAAGGAATTACCAGGATTCCTAGCACGGCAGTGTACTGCACAGCATGAGCATTCCCTGCACAATCCCTGAGGGATGATTTTTTAGAGGACTGCACCATCCCTGGGGGGGCTATGCCTGGGGGAGACGCGAGGTTCAGGCCCAGCATACCACTGCAAAAGTGAGGAATATCTTTCTACGTTTTGGTCGATCAGATCACAAGCTTAATACATTTTGAGCTGGTCTACTTTCGACCACTTCCAGAGCTATTTTTAAATTTCAGCTTATTTTGTTCATTAGATTGAAAGTTCTACCAGAAAGACTCAGGAGATATAATGATGTAACAAAGCATTAATTTATTGACAGCCCAGCAAGCAATTATTTATAAAGTTCTTTGGCGTAGGCCCTGTTCGTAGGGTAGCGGATCTGCATTTACCGCCTGAAGATGAAGGCAGGGGCGCAGCCGACCCCCCTGGGAGGTATGGACAGGACCATCCTGGTGGTGGTGGGGAGGATGGAGGTAGTTGTCTCGACTTTCATATCTGGAAAAAAACATACATAAACCATAAACCATTCCCTCAAAAAAATCAGAACAGAAGTGGAGAAAAGAGAATTAAAACACCAGATGTAAACGGCTGTGTCTTCCTCACCTACTTGTGATCCGATCGACCAAAACACATCTTAATAACAGGCGTAAACCGGACCTCTGGGGACTATTCCAGAAAGCAGGTTATGTGACATACCCGGGTATGTTTAAGGGTAAGTAAGCCGATAAGCGGGTTAGTTTACTTCAGATGTGCCCTATTGATGAGACTCCAGTAATACACAGTATTATATATAGTTATAACGATTTATAAAGCTCTATTAAAACAAGGTCATGTTAATTTTATTATGATAAATAGCTACAGCAGTACATAATTCTCATCTCTCACATCGTTGATCTGAATTCAGATGTTTTTTTTTGCAACAGGACATTTTCTATGTGATGATGTATTTCTATAATAAAAGACATATATGATACGATATGATATATATGATATATCTTACCTTTCAAGCAATGTGGAAGCAAAATGACTAAACAAAAATAATCAGCATCAAACAAACAATATATTTATTATTCACAGTGATTAAAGATTATTAAACGAAAAGATTGAAAAATGATTGCACAACCACCAAATAGAAGGTGAAATGCCCTAAGTATGTAAATCAGCATTTAACAAAAGAAGAAGAAAGAAGTAGTATGGTGTGTTTTTTTTCTCAGCGTCCATTTCTATGATGACTCGTCGATTCGCCGCTCTGTTGAGAATGTTTTGTGTGTTAACCATGAACATACTCTTGGATGAACTTTCTCCCTGAAACATTTTTGGAACCAGCATAGCTTGAGTAAGCAAGGTTTGGTTGAATCAACCAAGAGCTCAGGGTATGTTTGATGGTAAGATAACCTTGCTTTCTGGAATACATCCCTGAAGTTCTTGTTCTTGATGGCCCTTATCACCTTGTGATCACTAACTGAGAGGATTTGGCATAGATGAAGCTGCAGCCAAAATTAGTAATTATTTAGACCCTGCACTGCCAGCTGTTCAAAGTCCAATGGAGTGAAGGAACGACATGTGACGTCATCAACAAGGAAACTATAAAACACCCCTGAACCAAACAACGTCAGCTTCTGTGTCTTCAGCAAGTGCTCTATGTGAATCTATGTCCCTGGTGTCTTAGAATTTGCTAGGCAGGAGTTTTCACCCATATATATATATATATATATATATATATATATCAGTAAATCCATTCAAAAAGTGAAATTTGGATATTATATTCATTCATTACACACAGCCTGATATATTTCAAGTGTTCATTCCTTGTAATTTTGATGATTATTACTGACAACTAATGAAAAACCCCAAATCAGTGGCCGTTTCTCAATATGCGTTCTTGTCTGTACTTGTGTTCTTGTGGACTTGTGAAACGTCATTAGTCGCTGCCCAAGTACTGTTCCAATTTAAAGTTCACATCTAGCCAAGTACAGTTCAGATCCCCGGATGTGTTCTTGATCTGCCCCTTTTACCGAGGATGTATCGAGAGGTGATTTGTGCGGACTTGAGACAGCCATGTATCCCAGAATGCATCTCGCACCAACCAGCAAGCGTCAATAGCAAAGGAGAAAACCTGCGTAATATCAAAATACTACTGTTATTGTGTCACGAAATGTAATTTTAAGAGTGTTTCAGGCGAGAATATAGTTGTGTAAAGCTCAAATATGTGGTTTATTTATAAAGATAGCGCCTATTTGAAAAAATGTATCTGACGTTTTCGGAGTTGTGAGATCCAGGCGATCACCGGGCGTTCAGCGCTCATTAACCCCGACTGGAACAGCTTTTCCTCGGCTAGTCCTGCTGATGTTTGCCGCTGGCTCTGATGTCTCTAGTCTAGAGGTCAAACATGAGAAATAATTTGTCTTGTGTATAAATCGATCTTTGGTCTCATTAATCTATAGTGTGTTCCATGGCAAATCATTTCGGCTGAGGGCAAAGTGAAGTTTCATAACTTTATGTATTTAGGCCATTTAACTTTAACTTTGTAGCCTATTAGAGAGCTGAATTATGTTTGACTGAATTGTTTGCTTTATTCCTCATTGAATAGCTTATTTTATACCTTTTAGGCTACTGGATATTATTGATCAATAAAATTGACATTTAACAAAAAGAGACAGGGTTGTGTAATTTTATTGTTTTATATTTTTAAATATATAGAATATTTGTATATATATTTTTTACTATACATTCTCTTCACTGTATGTACATGTATAATAAAATAAAATGATACAACCCTGTCTCTGTTTGTTAAATGCCCGTTTTAATGATCAACAATGATTCTTTTTTTTTTAATGAAAACAAAAAGAAGCAGGGTTGTTTATATTTTGTGTTGTTAATAATATATTAAGTGAAGATAATCAATGTACGCATTGCCTGGACCACATTTGTGTGACCATTAATATGTTTAAGATTCTTTTAAATGAAACGAGGCAGAGTGGTGTTTTATAACCTATTTCATTTTATTGTTGATGAAAAGAGGCAGAGTTTTATTTATAGCATATTTCGTTTTATAGTTGCCTAAAATATACATAAAGAGATATAGAGAATAGCCAGAGCGTGCTGAGTGACGCGATCAAGAACGCCGCTTTTCCATTTGCAGAATAACCGGTCTTGCGTCCTCTCGTCTTCGGGTGTTCGTTCTCCTGAGTCGAACTTGGCAAGTCCGAACTACCAAGGACGCAAGTCCGAAGTTTGCATACTTGTTATTGAGAAATGGCCAGTATCTCAGAAAATTTGAATATTGTGAAAAGTTTCAATATTGAAGACACTAGACAATAGCCTCACTCTAATCAGCTAATTAACTCAAAACACCTGCAAAGGCCTTTAAATGGTCTCTCAGTCTAGTTCTGTAGGCTACACAACCATGGGGAAGACTGCTGACTTGACAGCTGTCCAAAAGACGACCATTGACATCTTGCACAAGGAGGGCAAGACACGAAAGGTCATTGCTAAAGAGGCTGGCTGTTCACAGAGCTCTGTGTCCAAGCACATTAATAGAGAGGCGAAGGGAAGGAAAAGATGTGGTATAAAAAAGCGTACAATCAACAGGGATAACCACACCCTGGAGAGGATTGTGAAACAAAACCCATTCAAAAATGTGGGGGAGATTCACAAAGAATGGACTGCAGCTGGAGTCAGTGCCTCAAGAACCACCACGCACAGACGTATGCGAGACATGGGTTTCAGCTGTCGCATTCCTTGTGTCAAGCCACTCTTGAACAAGACACAGCATCAGAAGCGCCTCGCCTGGGCTTAAGACAAAAAGGACTGGACTGCTGCTGAGTGGTACAAAGTTATGTTCTCTGATGAAATTAAATTTTGCATTTCCTTTGGAAATCAAGGTCCCAGAGTCTGAAGGAAGAGCGGAGAGGCACATAATCCATGTTGCTTGAAGTCCAGTGTAAAGTTTCCACAGTCAATGATGGTTTGGGGTGCCATGTCATCTGCTGGTGTTGGTCCACTGTGTTTTCTGAGGTCCAAGGTCAACGCAGCCGTCTACCAGGAAGTTTTAGAGCACTTCATGCTTCCTGCTGCTGACCAACTTTATGGAGATGTAGATTTCATTTTCTAACAGGACTTGGCACCTGCACACAGTGCCAAAGCTACCAGTACCCGGTTTAAGGACTATGGTATCCCTGTTCTTAATTGGCCAGCAAACTCGCCTGACCTTAACCCTATAGAAAATCTATGGGGTATTGTGAAGAGGAAGATGCGATACGCCAGACCCAACAATGCAGGAGAGCTGAAGGCCACTATCAGAGCAACCTGGGCTCTCATAACACCTGAGCAGTGCCACAGACTGATCGACTCCATGCCACGCCGCATTGCTGCAGTAATTCTGGCAAAAGGAGCCCCAACTAAGTATTGAGTGCTCTACATGCTCATACTTTTAATGTTAATACTTTTCAGTTGGCCAACATTTCTAAAAATCTTTTTTTTTTGGTTGATCAGACCCCGGCCTGTGTCCCATCAGCATTTGCCCACGGTTCTGCCCTCTTAATCCAAAGCCACCTAGTGGCTTTCTCTGTAGCTTCGGTTGCGGATCTGATCGCCTTACTCTTAGCTTCCTCTGTGATGCCTAGGATTTTAAACATGCTGCAGAGTGATCGCCCTGCAAATCCTCTGCAGCCAACCTCCAGAGGTTCACAACGGGTTTGCCAGCCCTGCCTCCTACACTCTTCAACAAGATCCTGGTACTTGGTGCACTTTTTTTCATTGGCTTCGTGCATGCGCTCTTCCCAAGGCACAGTAAGCTCCAATAAGATCAATTGCTTGACTCTGAGACAATAATCATGTCTGGACAAAGCCTTGTGGATATTATTCTAGTTGGAATCTTTAGCTGTTTAGCAAGATCCAATTCCAGTTGCCAATCAGTGGCAGTAGTGAGGAGGCCAGACTTAGCTCTGGGTTGTGGAAAGGCTTTCTCTCCGGCTATGAGAAACTTGATGGTCCTTGATTTTTGGTGGCCCTTGATGGTATTAATGGCTGTGGCTATGCTTTCAGCAACTGCCTTAAGCACCTGGTCGTTGTGCTAGCGATAGCGCCCATCTCCAAGGGCTTTTGGACAGCTACTAAGGAGATGCTCTAGGGATCCCCTTCCTGGACAAAGGGGGCAGGAAGGTGTCTCAATTTTGCCCCAGATATGGAGGTTTGCTGGACTTGGTAGGACATCGTAGACAGTTTGGACTAAGAATCTGATACGATGAAAGTCTTTCCAGATCTCGGCCCAGGTGATCTTACATTGACGAACATTTTCCTATTTAGTCCAAGCTCCTTGCTGTCCCATTCCCACCATTCTGCTAGCTCTGACTTCCTCGATACCTGCCCGCACTTCCTCCTGAACAAGGTGTTGACGCTCTTTGGTCACCTTTTACCTTGAGCATTGCCAACTCTTGTTACCGGGAAGTACCCAAAGCCTGCACGTCCTATTGCTACTCAGCCACCTCCAGTGATTTTCCTGCACTCCATTTCCTGCCTGTTCGCACCTGTGTGCCAGCTGCTGCCACTTTTGGATCCCTGGACTCTCTATACTGCCATGCTTCCCGTGTTCTTGACACCATGAACTCCTCAGAAAGGCTGTTAATTGGAATTTGCAGGACATTGCTGGTGCCGTACAAAGCAGCACTGCTCAGACTGCGAGGTAAACCCAAGCCATCTATGCAGATAGAAGCTGATATTTCTCTCCAGGGCCTCTACAGTTGTTATGGGCACTTCGTACATCAGCAGGGGCCACAAGATCCGGGGCAGGATAGAATGTTGGTAAATCCAGGCCTTGAACTTCCCAGGTAGATCTGATTTGTCCACCCTGCTAAGCCAAGACTCAAACTCTTTGCTTGTTTTCTGGATGGAGGAAGAATCTTTGAGGCTACAGTCGAAGAGCTTGCCGAGGCTCTTGACTGGCTGCTCAGTAATGGACGGGATGGTGACTCCTGCCAGTGGAAATCGAAACTTGTCCACTACTTTCCCCCTTTTGAGCACTAGCAACCTTGATTTTACTGGTTTAAAAGCTCATCCTTTTCCAGTTGATGACCTTCTCTAGCCCTTGGAGAATCCACCTGCTACCTGGTACGGATGTTGGTGGTGACTGTCAGGTCATCCATGAAAGCTCTTATTGGGGGCTGTCACACTCCAGATTTCATCAAAGGGCCTCTGCACTCTACCTCTGTCAACTTCACAATCATGTTCATGGCAAGGGCGAAGAGAATGACTGAGATGGTACAACCTGTAATTATGCCTTCCTCTAGCCGATGCAGTAGTGGCTCTTAACCTGAACTTGCTATAATAATCCAGGATAAGGTCCATGATTTTACTGGGAACATAATGTCGCTGTAGGGCAAGCACAATGAGATTGTGTGGTATTGAGCCATATGCATTAGCAAGGTCCTACCATAACATAGAAAGGTCTCCTTTTCCTTCACGAGCCTCCCTAATGAGTTGTGTGATGACTCCTGTGTGTTCCAAACAGCCAGACACTCCCGGGATTCCACCCTTCAAAAGGAACTCAGTTAGTCATCGCGACAAGACACTGAAGAATAGCTTGCCTTCGACGCTTAGTAATGAGATGACTCTGAACTGACTAAAGTTCTTTGAATTTTCTTCCTTGGGGATCCATACACCTTCTGCGTATCTCCACTGCTTGGCAACTCTTCCCCTGCACCAAATCACCCTCAGACTACCGAAGGAGTTGTGGGCAGCGCTTGTACACAGTGTATGGAACTCCACTAGGCCCTGGAGCGGATGCTGATCTAGCTTTTTTCACCACCTCCTGAATCTCTGTCCAACTGGGCTCCCTCATGACAAATTCAACTGTCGGAAGATGTGGGCTTATTAGGGCTGTGTGTGGTTCCAGTTCCAGGTCCCTATCTGGGTCGCTCAAGGTGTTGTGCAAAAAAGAGTTCACCTCCTCGGTTGAGCATGTGAGGCTGCCACTAAGCTTGTCACCAGGAAGCTTATTAGTGAAGGAGAAGGGGTTGGAAATAAAGGCAGCACGCTTCCTCGCTCTTTCCATACCCCTCCTCCGGTGCCACTATGCTCTGCACAGGGACATGAGCTTCTTTCTTAAGATGTAACGAAGCTCAGCAAGTGGTTGCTTTTCTTCTTCTCTAGCCACCTTATACTGTTGTTTAAGACTTCAGAGCTCCTGATGCAGTTGATGTATATGTGTGGCTCTACGGTTCCTAGCGTAGGAGGGCTTGGCATTTCCATTCTCGTTATAGCCAAATCTCTCGCCTGCATAGCTTACAATAATAAACTCATGATTCAATACAATTCCTCAAAAATCACACTATGAAAAACAACAAAGATTTAGATACAAACTGTAAACTTTTAATATCAACATTTGTAAAACATTACAAAAACATTATATCTGAAAATATGATTTATGAAAATGTTTTTAACCCCTTAGCTGTCATCCCCCTTTTGATAATTGACATTAAAATGCAGTATACAAACCTAAATGGTTGTAATTCAAGAATGCTTTGGAATATAGACCTAAGTTTGGTCTTGTTTTAAAGAAAACAATCGGCAGATTATTACTGAAGTGAAAGCACTTCAAAAAATTAAAGTATGAAAAAGTTATGGAAGTTAAAATTTACAGTAAATCAAATATACTTTATTAATATATTTTTTTTAATATAAAATAAATATTTTACAAAATATTTTTTACTATAAAATTACGATAAAATGAAAGCTATATATCTAACCAAGTTGTGTTCCAAATTTAAAGTTGATATCACAAAAATTGAAGTTCCCATGAGATTTTGTTTAGGCGTTATACCAAAAATAGCCACCGGGTGCCATTGCATTCCATTGCATTCCATTGAATTTAATTGTATGCATTCTGCCATAACAAATTAATACATTTCTATCCAAATATCACTTCTGTCACTAAATATGGAACCTTGAGACTCAGACCTTTCTGACAATATGTGTTTTGTCAAGATTAGAACATTTTTGATAATAAATTATGAAAGATGATGCCCAAAAGGGGAGGGGCCTAATAAAAAAATACCGTTTCTATGGTAACGCAACGTCCAATTTCAAAACGGTTTTTACAGGATGAATTCTGAGTTCGTAAGCTTTCAAATGATACCTAATTTATGATAACTACTAAAATATGTGATATAATAATAATAAAAAATTCTATATATATATATATAATATATAATATACTTTTTAGAGGACTTTTTACTTTACTTTTTAAAATATAATTTTATCTTTTTTTATTGACAAATACTAGATTATGTTTTATTATGAACTTTTAGCATTAAAAAAAACAAAGTTTCAGTTATTAAAAGTGTGTACGTCGACTTTTTGTGACAAAGGTCAGAAACTCCTGTAATGACGTCGATTTTTTGAGGTGCACTCTTGTCATAAATTCATATATTACTGTACATACAAAATTTGTAAGAAAGAAACAGCGCTAAAATATCTATTCAGGAGTCTTAGACCATTCCAACGATATATAGTTTGTCATGATTAAATTAGGATTTAATAGTAATATTTTGAAGTAAATTTCGGTTGCCCGTATACGGGCAAGTGACAGTTAAATTAAACCATTTTTTTAAAAACAGTTTTGTCTTGACAATAAACAGTATACTGAGTTTTTTCCATATAATTTTGTTTCCTGTTTTTTATTTTATTTTTTTACATTTTATGCTTTGAACATCGTAACTGAACAAAAAAAAATGCTGTATAATGACAATTTTTCATTTTCCTAAGTTAACTTTCCCTAGTTTCCTAAGACCTATTTTCCTAGTTTCATTATTCACTCACTGGGAAGTGAGAAACCAAACATAACAAATGTTTTTTATTTATTTTTTGGCCCTGTGAAGGTGCCTTTGAAAATCCTACACAAAAGTTTTGGTTAGAAGCTAGGTATTTTAGATATCTTGAATATTGAAATGAGAGCTTATTTTACTATCTTTGTCTAACAAAGATTTTCATCTGTAATTTGCAAATAATTCTGAACACTGTAATTTTAGCTTTTTCAAGTGTGTTTGGTTAGGGTTAGAGCACCTTTAGATGCACTTGTACATTAGAAGTGGGGTTGAAGTGCCCTGACATACAGAAAATAAATGTTTTTATTTTGTGTCCGTACAGTTGTTTTTGAATGGCTGTCTATGATGGGTCAAATTGACCCGCGAACATCACGAACGTAACAGTATTTGTGTTTGTATATGTCAAAACAAATCAGCATGTTGAAACTTTGCATGCATGTTCATCATGATAAATGTGGAAAAAGTCACAAAATATCAAGAAAACAAAACAAAGGTTAACCAGTATTTCCAACAACTAGAAAATCAAAACGGGTCAAATTGATCCGCAACATAACACAAGGGTTAACTGCCCAGTGGGTGCAGTGCTGGAGTTCCTGCAGGAGCACTTCTGCGCAGGGTTATCCACCTTTATATTGAAGGTGTATGTGGCAACACTAGCTGCTTACCACGTCCCTTTGAGTGGAGTATCTACGGGGAGACACCCACTAATAACTCGTTTCCTTTGTGGCACTTTGAGGCTGAGGCCAGCAGTCTGCACAAGGGTGTCGACATAGGACTTGGCTGTTGTACTAGAAGGCCTCTCCCTAGCTCAATTTGACCCCACTGAGGAAGTTTCTGAGAATATCTCTATAAAGACTGTCTTTCTCCTCGCTATTTCGTCTCTCAAGAGAATTGGCGACATTCAAGCACTTTCGATATCTCCCTTGTGCATGGATTTGCTCCTAGTATGATAAAGGGGTTTCTTCACCCTAAGACCAGGTTACGTTCCTAAGGTACCTATTAATACTGTAAGACCTAGAGTACTTCAGGCCTTGTGTCCTCCTCCGGACGTCAGACCTAGAGTAACTTTATTTGCTCTGCCCAGTTAGGGCCTTAGATGCTTATGTCCACAGAACTGTAGAGAAAGTCTGAACACAGTTCGTTTGCTTTGGGGTACCCACAAAGGGGTGGCCTGCATCTAAGCAGAGGATGAGCAAGTGGGTGGTCGAGGCCATCTCACTTGCTTATGAGTCGGCTAGTCAGCCTTCACCTTTGGCTGTACAGGCCCACTCCACTAGGAGTATGGCTGCTTCCAAAGCATTACTGTCAGGAGTTTCCCCTCAAGATGTTTGTGATGTGGCTTGTCCTCACCGCATTCATTTCGTGAGGCTTTACTACCTGGACCTTGGCTCCAATCCAGGGGCGCAGGTGCTTTCGCCTAGATGTGCGCATTGATTTCACACAGACGGACACTTTATGGCAGCGTGGGTATTAGCATTCCCATAGCGTTTCGACGCAGCTCGAGTTCCCTTGATAGGGAACGTCTTGGTTACGTATGTAACCTTAGTTCCCTGAAGGAACGAGAAGCTATGTCACCCTGCCATACTCTGGCATACCCGTGATCGACTTGCTTCTGCCTATCAGATTTGGTTTATTTATTAATTTATTTGTTTATTTGGCAGGGACATTGTACAACAAATTTGTTACACAAGACAGAGATAGCTTTAAGCTAATTTTCATCTGTAGTCCCTGGGTGGAGGCAAAATGATAGCAGGTTTATATAGTGGACAAGAGCATTCTTACTGATGAATTCATTCACACTATAAAATACAGCACCAGCAAAAGAATAACCTCAACAAACATGAAATTGCAATATTTACAGTAGGGGTGACCCCGAACAGTCGAAGATTCGATGCATCGATAGGAGGAGCCTGATTCGACTACCAATCTCACAGTCGAATCTTCGCAGATGTTATAAGTGTGCTCAATGTCTGATTGCACATAGAACTACTGGTTTTCTGTCAGTACGTTAATATAGGAGCCTATTATGATAATGCTGTAAATACAAATGTGCAAAGGAAGAAGCTTTAAATAAATATTTTTAACGTGCATGAATAAATCCAAACACCCCGTGACAGATTTAAGTTTCACTTTCGATACGTGACCGATAGAGGAGCGTTTTGGCGGCAGGGATTTGAAATCTTTAAAAATGTCTGGGATAAGAAAATCTAAAGAGTGGATGCACACCATCAGAAAGGATATTTTCCCAAACTGGATTTAGCATCAGGAAAACCATGATCGCACTTCTGCAGGCCAGTTGGTTTTCCTCTGGACATTCTAAAACGCTTAACGTGAAAAAAGCTTTTAAAACGCTAGGGCACTTTTACATGGCTTAATTAATGTATAGTAGGCTACCTCATTAAGAAACCATACAATGTGCAGATAAGCAAATGAACCCAGAATATGAACGCAACGTGTTCCTCCTATAGAAAGTCACGTAAAGCGTTTTCTTTATAATAACGGTTTTCAATGGGAGGAAAATTAGCGTTTAATTAAACGCGTTGCGTTCATATTCTGGGCTCATCTGCTTTTCTGTAGGCTATACAGTATGCTTGATTAATAAGGTGTGTATACAATTTGATCTTTTAATATAACTGTCTTAGGAAATTAAGCCATTAAACGTTTAACGTTAAACGTTCATGTTAAGTGTTTTAGAATGTATTTTATCCGCGCACACAATTTGAAAAGACTCAAACGGACACAGAGACACAGGCAGAGTGAAAAACTAGATTTGTTTTCTCTCTCAATCAGGGTACAAGTGATTTCAAAAAATTTCAGCCGGTTCTAATTTGATTTTTGGATGCTGTGAACATGTATAGATAAACTGTCACTCGAGTTTAGCGTTTATTGTTGTTTCTGCAGTTAAAAAGACAAGGTTGACCATTCTGGCTATACTTTCGATATTTTAATAATATCTATATTTTTTATTTTTATTTATTGATCACTCAAGGTAATCTAATTTAACTATTTGTGGCTTGTGTTTTGAATATATGTTCCCCTGCACTTTAGGCACTTTGCACACATTTGTTCTGCATCTTGTGACTTGATTCAGAGTTATTTCATTTTTTTTATTTTTTTTAGAAAGGTATATTCTGTTCTAATTTAATTCTGTAAATTAATTGTTGATTATTTTCGGTGCATAGATGTTGCGCTCTGTAGGTACTTAGAGCCTGCTCGCACAGGCAATTTAGCTGATTTAATTTGATTTTCATGTGAAATGCAAATCCTGTCTGCAGTGTGGCCTTTCTGCAGTTATTTATGTTATTTCTTAGTTGTATTAATCCGAAATGTTTTTCTACATTTTTTTCTATATCTTTTTGTGATGCTCTGTACATCGCGGCTTTAAAATGTTAAAGCCCCGCCCCCTCCCCAACCCCACACACACGATTCGACTATTAGTCGACTATAGGGAAGACTTTACGATTCTGATTCGACTATGAAAATCCTTAGTCGGGGACACCCCTAATTAACAGTATAATTCTCATTTCTTTCTTTTCTTTTAATATTACCTTCTTACATTTTTAAAAATACCCCAATTAACCAATTTTGTGTTAATGTTCACAAATCTGACCGGCTTTCAACCACTTCTTCAAACTAAGTTTAAACTGTTGCAAGGTATTACTCTCACGAACAGTTAATGGCAACACATCCCACATCCCTGCAGCTTTTACAGAGAAGCAATTCTGTCCAAAGGTAGAGGACCTGAAGTTGACATAACAATCTCCTCTAGAGGAGGCTCGCGTCGTTCTAAGTCCTACCTCTTCACAAGATTTCACAAACATTCTCAGGGGCTGAGGGGCCAGATCATGAAGAATTTTATATACTAAATTGACATCTGAAAACAAAACAAAATTCTCAAAATCTAATAATTTATATTTTTTCACAATGTTACAGTAGTGATATGAAACAGGTTTTTTATCTAAAATTTTAAGTACCTGTTTATACAAGCTTTGAAGTGGCTGTAACACAGAGTTGGTTGATAGAGACCAAGTTGTGATGCAGTATGTAAGATGTGAAAATATCATCACATGCATTTAGAGCTTAGCTGCGTCTGTGCTCATTCGGGAGCGAATGTATCTGAACTGCGATAAATTAAATTTTACGTTTTTTATAAATTTTGAAACATGCTTTTTAAACGACAGTGTCCTATCCAACACTACACCTAAATACTTGACAGACTCTGCTTCTTGAATCATTGTTCCTTTTACACTAATTTCCGGCACAGCGTGAGAAGTATACCTTATTGAAAAAAAACATGCTGACAGTTTTGCTAAAATTTAATGTCAATCACGATTGTACAATCCAATCTGAGATTTTTTCCATCGCCCCCTGGAGCACAGCTGCTGCTTTCTGACTTGATTTCGAATGGACATATATCACAGCGTCATCGCCGTACATTTGTACTTGAACTTCAGGACAAATATCTAGAAGATCATTTATAAATACACTGAACAAGAGAGGGCCCAAGACGAAGCCTTGTGGCACCCCATGTGAGCAGTCCAAAAAGGAAGACATAGTGCTCTTAATTCTTGTGCAGTGCTTCCTATTCTCTAAATATGATTTAAACCATCGTAATGTCTCGTCAGAAGTATTGTGGGCGGAACAGGATGTCATGGTTTACCGTATCAAAAGCTCTTTTCAGGTCTAAAAATATGGCACCCACTTTATCCAAAACAGCTTTAAGTTGTTCAACAAAATAACAAAGTGCCATTTCAGTAGAATGATGTTTTCTAAAACCGAACTGAAGCGGATTTAGGGGGTGCTCTCCATAATTCAAATGATCCATCAGTTGCATGGCCACTACTTTCTCTACTTGTCACGGAATGTACACGAGAGAAAAGGTAAGATCCAAGCGCAGTTTATTAGGGTAATCCGTACTTGTAAACATCCAGGCAAAAGGTCAAAATCCATAAACGACAGTCCAAAAACAAGAAACAATACAGAGTGGAACAGGGAAGTACAACACGACAGAAAACGTCTCGGTTACGTATGTAACCCTAGTTCCCTGATAGGGAACGAGACGCTGCGTCAAACGCTGCGGGAACGCCCCTGCGTTGTGCGTCATGAAGCACGTATGGAATCAGCCCAATGGAGAGATGAAACGTCATAGGCGGGTGACGTCATCGACCAGGAAACTATAAAGCACCCCAAAAACACAAGCGCATTAGCTTCTGATAGGCTTGAAGGAAGCGCTAACGGGAGTGCCGGGAGTATGGCGGAGCGACGCAGCGTCTCGTTCCCTATCAGGGAACTAGGGTTACATACGTAACCGAGACGTTCCCTTTCAAGGGAACTTCGAGCTGCGTCAAACGCTGCGGGAACGCGAATACCCACGTCGCCATAGGACCAAATGACCGTCATGTGAGACTAGCGCACAGAGGACGAGAGCACCTGTGCCCCAGGGGTAGAGCTTAAGTCTAGGTCATAGAACTTAATAAAAGTATGCGGTGAAGACCATCCAGCCGCATCACAAACATCACTCAGGGAAACCCCCGACAAAAGAGCTTTAGAAGCAGCCATACTCCTGGTAGAGTGAGCTCGGACAACCAAAGGTGAAGGCTGGCCAGCCGACTCATAAGCAAGTGAGATAGCCTCAACCACCCACTTGCTCATTCTCTGTTTAGACGCCGGACACCCTTTCCTGGGTGGCCCGAAACATACAAAAAGTTGTTCTGATTTCCCCCACAGGGCAGCTCTGTGGACATAAGCGTCTAATGCCCTAACAGGGCAGAGTGAATTAAGTTTCTCCTGGTCCGATGACATAAATGGAGGAGGACAGAAAGCCTGCAGAACCGTAGGTCTAACAATATTAGTAGGAACCTTAGGAACGTAACCTGGTCTAGGATGCAGAAAAGCTTTAACCATACCAGGTGCAAATTCCAGGCACGAGGGTGAAACCGACAGAGCCTGCAAATCTCCGATTCTTTTTAGTGAAGAGATAGCAAGCAAAAAGATAGTCTTAAAAGTGAGAAACTTCTCGGGAACTTCTTCGATAGGTTCAAAAGGAGCTAGGGAAAGACCTTCTAATACAATGGCCAGATCCCAAGTCGGCACCCTCGTACGAACTGCTGGCCTCAGCCTCAAAGTGCCACGGAGGAAACGAGTTATAAGCGGGTGTCTCCCAAGAGAAACTCCACTGAAAGGGACGTGGTAAGCAGCTAGTGCCGCCACATACACCTTTAGTGTGGAGGGGGATAACCCTGTGGAGAAGCGCTCCTGCAGGAATTCCAGCACTGCACCCACTGGGCAGTTAACTGGGTCCTGCAGGTGTTCTCCACACCAGGAAGTGAAAATTTTCCACTTCAAGGCATAAAGCTTCCTCGTGGATGGAGCTCTGGAGTTAAGAATGGTCTCAACAACCTCGGTTGAGAGACCGGAGTCTATGAGCTGGGCCCCCTCAGAGGCCAAGCCCACAGTTTCCACAATTCTGGGCGGGGGTGAAGTATCGTGCCCCCCGCCTGGGAGAGTAGATCCCTCCTGACCGGGAGCTCCAAAGGAGAACCGTCCAGGAGAGAAATCAGGTCCGCAAACCATACTCGGGCCGGCCAGAACGGGGCTACTAGTAGTAGACTGACCCCGTCCCGGCGGACCCTCTCCAGAACTCCTGGTAACAGAGCAATCGGGGGAAAGGCGTACAGACGTGACCTCGGCCACGGCTGCACCATAGCATCCAACCCCAGGGGGGCTGGAAGAGTGATGGAGAACCACCGATGACAATGAGTGGTCTCCTTGGAAGCGAATAGGTCCACCTCGGCGCGACCGAAACTCAACCAAAGGAGCTCCACCACCTCGGGGTGGAGTCTCCATTCCCCTGGCCTCGGCCCCTGCCTCGACAGGGAGTCTGCTACCACATTCAAATACCCAGGGAGATACATTGCTCTCAGAGATAGTAGCTTCCCTTGGGACCACAGGAGGATCTGACGGGCCAACTTGTAAAGCCGGCGCGACCGCAGGCCCCCCTGATGATTTATATAAGAGACCACCGACGTGTTGTCTGATTGAACTAACACATGATGGCCTCTCAGGTCTGTTAGGAAGTGTTTCAGAGCCTGAAACACAGCCAACATCTCTAGACAATTTATGTGCCACGAAAGATGATGATCCTGCCACAGACCTTGGGCTGGGCGACCACTCATGACCGCCCCCCACCCTGTGAGGGAAGCATTCGTCGTTAGCGTTATGCGACGACAAAGAGCCCCCATACAGGACCTTTGGATAGGAACCAAGTTTCTCTCCACATGACCAGAGCACGAAGGCAGCGCCGCGTGACTTTGAACGTGCGGAGCGGATTTCCCCTCGGGGAGAATCCCTTGGTCCTGAGCCACCACTGTAGCGGTCTCATGTACAACAGGCCGCAAGGTATAACGTTGGACGCTGCTGCCATCAGACCCAACAGTCTCTGAAACTGCTTGACAGTTAGTAGCTGGCCTAGCTTCACTTGTTTCACAGCTGAGAGAATCGAAGCGATGCGGGTCGGAGAGAGTCGCGCCCGCATCGATACCGAATCCCAAACGACACCCAGAAAAGTGGTCTTCTGGGAAGGAGATAATACACTTTTCTTTGCGTTCAGCCTCAACCCCAACTTTCTGATATGAGCGAGGACGACATCTCGATGCCGAACCGCCATCTGCTCGGTCTGAGCTAAAATCAACCAATCGTCGATGTAATTGAGAATACGAATGCCCTGAAGCCTCAGAGGCACTAGTGCTGCATCCATGCATTTCGTGAAAGTGCGGGGAGATAAAGCTAGGCCAAACGGAAGAACCCTGTACTGGTACGCCTCGCCCCCGAAGGCGAACCTCAGGAACTTCCTGTGTTGTGGAAGGATGGACACATGGAAGTATGCGTCCTTCAGATCTATCGTGACAAACCAGTCCTCGGACCTGATTTGAGACACGATCTGCTTGATAGTGAGCATCTTGAATTTTAGCTTCCCTACCGAGCGATTCAATATGCGCAGGTCTAAAATTGGACGCAACCCCCCATCCTTCTTTGGAACGATGAAATATCGGCTATAATAACCTGACTCCAAACTGGGAGGAGGAACCCGTTCTATAGCCTCTTTTTGAAGGAGCGTTTTCACCTCTTGTTCCAATACCAGAGCCTGCTCGGGGCCCACCACTGTGTGCAGAACCCCTCTGAATTTTGGTGGACGACACCTGAACTGGATAGCATAACCCTTTTCTACTGTCTGCAGGACCCAATGAGATATTTTTGGAAGGCTTTTCCACTCTGCCAGAAATTCTACTAAGGGTACCAGCCTCTCGAGACTGGCCTCTGGTGTAACTTGAGCAGCAGACGCAGCGCCCTGTAACGGCGCACCGGCAGGGAACAACTGGTCTGACCGCTCTGAGACCCTCCTCAGAGGGAGCGAGCGTCCCTCGGGAAAGCGCTCGCTGGGATCGTCTGTGCCCCGGCATAAAGGCGGGGTTGGCAGAACGAGCCCCTGAGGGCACCGAGGAGGAATGGGCACCGTAAAAAGAGGTGAACACCTTTCCGCCTCGGTGGGGACCACCCTCAGCATCCTGAACGGCTTGGCGTCAGGACTTCTTCTTAGCCGAAGCCTTCTTAGCCAATATAACTGTCCTCAGATCAGTTCTACTGGGAGAAGGCTTCGGCTGAGAGTGTCGCGGCTGAGCCCACTGTCCAGCAGGGGGAGCACGAGACGCGACACTCTGCCTCTGCTGCGCTCTATGTGATGAGCTCGAAGACGGCCGGGGCTGCTCCCGCCCAGCAGCCCCAGGGACATGAACTTTAAGGGGAAGAAACTTTTAAAAACTGCAGTTTGTTTCTTTTCTTCTTGGAATTTATCGATAACTGAATTCACAGCATCACCAAACAACCCCATGGGAGAAAGAGGAGCATCTAAAAGAAAAGCTTTTTCTCTCTCTTTAATATTAGTCTGATTTAACCACAAATGTCTTTCTGCGGCCACCAGAGCTGCCATAGAACGACCCATTAATTTGGCCGATTCTCTGGTGGCACGCAGGGATAAATCAGCAGCCTGACGCAGTTCGCGAACTACGTCAGTACTGACCTCCTCACTCTCACTCATGTCCCTTAGCAGATCAGCCTGGTATGCCTGCAAGATTGACATAGTATGCAGACATGACGCAGCCTGACCTGCTGCCGAATATGCTTTACCCACCAAAGCCGAAGTGTTTCTTAAAGGCTTGGTGGGTAATGCCGGTGCCTTAAAAGATGATGCTGCTTCGGGGGAGAGATGGCTCGCAAGCGTCTCTTCCACACGAGGCAAAGCACCATAACCATGAGCCTTGGCTCCCATAATATTAGCGTATGTTGAAGTCTGGGGACTAAACACTCTATATGACACCGGTTTTCTCCATGATTTCGACACCTCGGTGTGGAGATCATGGAAAAACGGCAGGCACCGGCGTGGAGGCTGCACACGTGACGGCAAAAATCTCTCATCCAACTTTGATTTAGAAACAGACTCCTGTCTAGTCACTGGCCATTCAATATTAAGTTTTTCAACAGCTCTTGTTAACACCTCCATAAGCTCATCACTCTCAGGAGTGTGGGGTGGCGAATCCTCCACATCTCCCTCAACACTAACAACATCAAGTTCCTCAGAACTGGATAGCTGCAGCATTGGTGCCTCAGCCCGAGCGGAAGAAACCGCAGCGCGTGCTTCCGAACCCGGGACTGAGGCACTGGATCTCACAGGAGAAGGGAGAAATAAAGCAGAGCCCGTCTCAAACCCCGCTGTGAGATCCATCTGCGATCCCCACGATAAGCCCCACGGAGCGCGCACCGAACCGCTCTCCTCAAAGAGCGATCGGCGGGAGCGGAGCGTCCTTAACGGCAAACGCTCGCAATGCTCACAGTCTGCTCCCTCGAGAGCAAACTGGGCATGCTGAACTCCCAAACAAACAACACAAAGATCATGTGTATCCCCGCTCGTTAAATAACGCGAGCAGGGAGGAACACACTTTCTAAACTGCTGTTCGTCCGCCATAATCTCTCAATATATATATATATATAGGGATAAATTGTTTGTGTGGTGCAGGGTATGTAAGACAGACAATATCACACAGGGACAGATTCACATGTAGCGCGACTGAAAGCACAGAAGCTAATGCGCTTGTGTTTTTGGGGTGCTTTATAGTTTCCTGGTCGATGACGTCACCCGCCTATGACGTTTCATCTCTCCATTGGGCTGATTCCATACGTGCTTCATGACGCACAACGCAGGGGCGTTCCCGCAGCGTTTGACGCAGCTCGAAGTTCCCTTGAAAGGGAACAAGGAATCCACAATGAACACAGAAACAGACAGGGTATTTATAAATACAGAACTAGCAGGGTAATGGGAAACAGCTGTGTGCAATGATCAAATGATGAGTACAGACAAAGGACTATGGGAATTGCAGTTCATAGTGAGTTGGTGACGATATGGGGAAGAGACCTCTAGTGGACACCCAGGGGAACACATACCAAACACTGTGACACTACTACCTTCGATATTACGGGTAGGATACTCACTGGTCTATACAAAGGTATAACCACAGCCTTTTTTAGACAGTCGGGGAAGACAGCTTCTCTGATGGATCGATTGATTAGTTAAGTAGTAGGTCGACATATGGTGGCAGCATTCCTTTTAATCATGCACGAATCTAAACCATAACCATCCTGTGACTTTGAATTTTTAAGGCCTTGTAGAATGTTAAGGACTTCTTGATCCGTAACCTCACTTAAGTGAAATACTGGTTTGGTTGAATCTACATATTTCATTTCCCTTGTTCTGTTAACAAAAACAGCAACCAAATGATTAAAAAAATCTTTGAAAAAACTATTAAAAGCACTAGCTACCTTTGATTCTTCTTGCGTTAAAACGTTGTTTATTTTATAAAACGTTATAAAAAGGCTCTAAAAGCAGCCAGGGCTGAGCATCTCTGCAAACTAATAGAAAATAACCAAAATAATCCAAGGTTTTTATTTAACACCGTGGCTAGACTAACAAATAAACATACATCACCAGAGTGAAATATTCCGTTACAGTATAGCTGTAATGATTGAATGAATTTCTTCACTGAGAAAATAGAAAGCACCAGAAACACAATTGTAAATGTACAATCTTTTATGGTGTCTTATGATTCAGCCTCAATTATCGCCCCTCAAGAACAACTACACCGCTTTACAAATATAGGACAGGAAGAGCTAAATAAACTTATCATTACATCTAAACCAACAACATGTTTATTAGATCCAATACACACTAAACTACTGAAAGAAGTGTTACCTGTAGTGGAAGAGCCTCTTCTCAATATTATTAACTTGTCTTTATCTTTAGGTCATGTTCCAAGAATATTCAAACTGGCAGTAATAATACCTCTCATTAAGAAACCACAATTAGATCCAAATAACCTAGCAAATTACAGACCCATTTCAAATCTACCATTTATGTCTAAAATACTAGAAAAAGTTGTGTCCGCTCAATTGTGCTCTTTCTTGCAAGAAAATTATATCTATGAAAAATTTCAGTCAGGATTCAGACCGCATCGACGACTCAATCGAAGAGACGACTCAACGCCGGCGATATGTTATACCCTAAATTAATACATGAAATTAGTAACTTTATTTTTCTATGTACAGTTCTGAAATGCACTTTCTGTAAAGCTTCTTTGAAACAATATGTATTGTGAAAAGCGCTATACAAATAAATTTGAATTGAATTGAATTGAATTTTAATTTCATAACATTTATGAGATGTTTTTTTCCAAAGAAATAGAAGTAATGTGTTTGCAAACTAAATGATTGTTTCCTTTAGCTTGTGTTATCAAATCAATAAAAAAAGTTTGCCTTAGTTCTTTCACTACTTTATTCCGATAATCCTTGAACACACGCATATCATTTTCAATGTTTGATTTTAAAGCTTTTTTAAGTAGAAAATCTCTTTTCCTCATCAATTTCCAAATGTCTTTTGACAACCAGGCTAAATGGGCCTTTTTATTCAAGTCAACACACTTTTTAATACATTTCACCTTAATATTATTAATTAGCTCTAAAAAGCTCCTGCAAAATGAGCCTATTTCATCATTAGAGTTCAAAACATTCCAGTCTACCTTCTCCAACTCTTGTTCAAAATTTGGCAAATCTTTATTAGGTATTTTATAAAAGGCCTCTTTCTTATTTATTCTAAATGTAAATCTATTTTTATTTAATTTCCGTGCTATAAGAACCAAATTGTGATCTGACATGCCTGTAATAAAATTAAAAGATTTTATTATTCTGTCAGATTTATTAGAAAATACCAGGTCAATTTGTGTTTTAAAAGTTTTGGTTATCCTTGTCGGTCCTTTTATTAGTTGTTCAAAATTATAAAGACCTGTTATTTCCTTTAACCTTTTCCAACTATTTTTATCTATCCATTTTTACGTTAAAATCCCTTAGTACAATTACTTCTTTACCAAGAGTATTTAAATATTTTAAAATATCCTTAAATAATGTATACAATTGTGCATCAGCAGAAGGTGGTCTATAAATACCAAGTAAAATGAATGACATCTGAGGTGACAGATTCATAGTCAATGCAATATATTCAATCTCTACATCCAATTTAACTTGCACATTTATCTGTTGGCATTGTAAATGCTCTTTAACATAGAAAAGTAACCCACGACCTCTTCCAGCAGATCTATCCCTTCTAAATATGCTATAGCCTGGAAAGCAGTAGGCTACCTGAGGAGATGACTTTGTTAACCAGGTCTCCGAAAGACAAATAAAGTCCAAGTTCGAGTCAGTAAGCAGTTTTTCCACTTGGTCGGTTTTAGAGGAAATACTCCTAATATTTAAATGTCCCCCCAGCAGACCTTTAGGTTTCAACTTAGTGTCCCAGATAACTTTAGCATGGTTGAATGTATGTAAAAGTATCAAGTCATACCTCCGTGATTGTGGATTTGAATGAGGTTCGTTACTTCTCTTATGTCGCAAATTGATCCGTTCTGTGGCGTTCCTCGGCCACTGCAACCCAGCTTTCCATAGCCAATATGGTTTCCCCCAAACTAGGGGGCAACATTTGCCTCCACCGGGTTACTATATCCATTTAGAATCAAGTCCCATGCTCGTTTCCCAAACTTTGGAGATGATAGTGTTAAAATAAGCGCATAAAGCAGAAATGGCCCCAGCACACCAAACCTGCTGCACCTGCCTGCCGCCATGTTTTCGACCTGCCTGTGCATGTTTAGGTGTTCTTTATAGTTTCCTGGTCGACGACGTCTCATGACGTCCTGTCACGCCATTGGACTGGTTTCATACGTGCTTTATGATGCAATCACGCAGAGGAGTTCCCGCAGCGTTTCGACACAGCGTCTCATTCCCTCTTCAGGGAACTAGGGTTAAATACGTAACCGAGACGTTTTCTTGGGTTGTCAACCTACGCTAACTGGAAAAACATGCAACTATACATACATTTTTGTTAAACTCCAAAAACTTACACATAAATGCAATTCACAGCAGTCTCCAGCTAAAATAACCACTGGTGGCAACACAAACCAGTTTTATTTATTTTTCACACAAATTATGAATGAATTTCACACAAATTATCTATGATTATAGATTATTAAAGATTTATTTTCATGCTGTTCCTTTCACAATTCTATGACCTTAAAACACTTTGTGCATGATTTGCAAACTTAATGAAGTTCCTAAACGTAAGTTAGGTTAGTGAGCCAATCTAATCTTTCAATCAACAGCCAGACTATATAAGCAGCCGCTTACCTCTTCCTAGTATCGGCTGTTCCAGTACGCATTACTGCCGCACGGAATAATGTCCGACATCCCGGAAATCCAGCTCTTCCCGTCAGATGACGAACTGACAAGCCTTCCCGAGACACCGACAGCCTCACCCCGCGTAAGATCGGGTCTTACGGATCATCTTCATGAGCGTTCTGGACGAGATATCCAGTGCTCATATAAACCACATTCCAAAAGGCAACTCTCTCCTTCACCTTCGAGGCCGCCAGTTTTAACTGTGCCTCGTCTGTCTTCTCAGATTTCATCTCTCCATGCTACATGGCTACGATTCCACCCATTTCAAAATGTTCAGTCAACAGCCTACGTCAAGTCCTCTCCAGTTCCGGAATCCATTTCTCCTGCAGATCTTCAAAGGCGCAACTCTACGATCTCTTCATCAGTTCTTTCAGTTCCAGCACCCGGCATCCTGAACCCACACAAACTCAACACACCGATCCAAAGGCTACCGGCGCCGCCGCGGCTCGCACTTCCTTGTCCACCGGTATTTCCACCCGGCCAACAACAGCGGCCGCAAAAAACAGTTCCGCTTCTTCTCCAGCTCCAACAAACTTCATGCAGTCAGCCCCACTTCCCTGCAATAACCAAACTCTCAAACACTTTTCTCAGCGCTTCCCTCTGCTTCTCCAGTTTTCTCTAATCTTCTTTATAATAGCCCTTGTGCCAGGTCACCCCCACACACGGTTACATTTCTCTCATCCCCAAACCAACCTACCCAAAGAGCGGATTCTAGCGCGAGGTTGCCTTCGCTAGCCATCCCCCCTCCACCACCTCCTCTTTCCTTCCATTCCAATTCACCTCATTCCTTTCCTCCCCCCTCTATCTTCCAATCGTATCCTAATATTCTTCCCAGTTCACATCCGAGTGTGAAGTTGCCTCCACAAAGGATTTCTACACCTTTCTTTCCCACAAACCCTCCCCTTCCTCTAACTTCAGCCCATGCTAGCCATCTCGGACACCAGCCAGTAATGGGACCCTCCGATCAACATTTATCTACTTTTCTCAACACTAACACTTACTCTCCAGGTACAATCCGCTTGCCAGCCCATTAACTCTCCACAGCAGTCCATCTTCCAGCTCCTCCCAACGCAGTCGCCATGGAAAAACCTCCAGTCTCAGCCCATCTCCGGTCCCTAATTCTATCAGGTACAGATATTGATCTTCCTTCTCTCCTGACTTCCGTCCCCCTCAACGAATCCCACTGCTCGTTCGACTGCGGCCCATTAACCATCAATCTTAAAAATTCCATACAACCTTCAAAACGAGTTCTCACACTCGCGGAATTCTGCATCGCTTTTGCCAGATACACTGAAGTAATTTGCACTTCATTTCCAGCCAGACGCAAGGAATTAAATGACTACCTCTCTATCATATCAGAGCTCAGTCTCTCTTTCGCAGGTAGTCATTTTTATACATATCATAAGCTTTTTTCAGCTAAATGCGCCGCCCGCGTCACCCACTGGAACCAGTGGCCTTATTGGGGAGCTTTGGACCTTGAACTATACAACAGAGTCTTCTTAGGCGTTTGAAGCCTTTCTTGCGCCATCTGCAGGTCCATCATTCATTCTACTTAAGAATGTCCCCAAACCAACCCAGATCTTCCAACCCATCCAGCTCCTTTCCAAGAAAAATCCACCGCATACGTCCCTCAGTCAAGGAATGACCGTAACCATATTTTTACCTCAGTTTCAGGCAGACCAGTGTGCAACAGCTTTAATTCATCAGGCTGCAACAGACAACGATGCCGCTTCCTCCATGTCTGTAATTTCTGCGGTGGAGCTCACGCCCGTTCCATTTGCCCTGTGTGCCACTCCTCAGCTAACCTTAATAAAACATTTCAAAAGTACCTCTCTAGTCCAATCATTATTTCCTCATTAGCTAGAGAACTAGACAACCATCCAGACAAAAACTTCACCCAGTTTCTTCTTTCAGGCCTAAAAGAAGGTTTTGACCCCGGCTTGGTAAGCATACCTGATTACAGCCTGATTTGCAACAATTTGCAATCCGCAACAGCCGAACCCGATATAGTGGAAGCCCTCATCAAAAAAGAACTAGATTCCGGATTCTGCAGCACTCTGCTGGATCCTACAAAACAACTACGCAATCCCATACCTCATCCATCTCCTCAACGACTTCCTCGTCATCTCATCAAGTAATTTCCCTCCAGCAAAACACCTAGCCATCATCCAAACAGTGTTTTCCAAACTAGGAGTTCCCCTCTCTCGAAAAAAAAACGAAGGCCCTTCTACGTCATTGGAATTTCTCGGAATCCTCCTAGACTCTGTCAAATTCCAAGCTTCTCTCCCCAAAGAAAAAATAGATCGCATTATCACAATCGCATCAAATTTGCTAGAAGCTAACCATGGATCCGAATGGTCAACAAAAAACATCCTGTTCCACTGCGATAATTCTGCCACCGTTCACTGTATCAACAAGAGCCGTTCTAATGCTCCAAAAATCATGCCCTTTCTAAGGCGCCTCATTTGGATCTCTGCCTGTCATCAATTCGTCATCAAAGCTGAACATATTCCAGGTCACAAAAATTAAATAGCTGATGCTTTATCCCGTTTTCTGTTCCAGAAATTCAGAACATTGGCTCCAGAAGCAGACTCCGATCCAAAGTTCCACCTTATTCAGAACTCATATTCCTCTATGCCATCCCCTCAGTCATATCCATACCCTATCCATGAATACCATCTTACAAGCCGTTTCTCCCAGAATGCTTCAAACATACTGGACAGCTTGGGATTCCTTCAGAAACTTCCACAGAGCTCACAACATGGTTTTTCCTGAGTTTTCCCTCCTCTCAATATCCTCCTTCGTCACATACCTCCATCACACCAGTTCAATTAAACCAGGATCAATCAAAGTCTACCTCAGCGGAATTAATTTCTTTTTCAAGATACTCCATGGCCAACAGTGCCCCAACATTTCAAATGCTCAAATATCCCTCCTCATCAAAGGTTTACAAAAAAACAATCCCCCTCGTCCAGACTCTAGACAACCTTTAACCATCGACATTCATAGCATCTGCCTAACCACTCTCCGCTCAGGTCTTTTTTATACCAACAAAGCAAGAACCCTAGATGCCATGTTCAATTTGGCTTTCTTTGGTTTCCTCAGAGTCTCAGAATTTACCACCAACTCAAACTTCAACCCATCCATCCATCCTACGTTCTCCGACCTCCAAATATTAAACTACGACACCATACGTTTCAACATCAAACAAAGTAAAACCGATCAATTGAAATATGGTCATTCGATTTTCATCTTCGATTTGACAACCCCTATCCAACCATATCAGTCCTTAAACTTTTTTCTCCACCAGAGGAAATCCCAAATCGTCTCTTCTCTCGATCCTCTCTTCATCGATGATAAAAACCTCCCTGCCTCCAGACATTGGTTTCAAAAGAACCTCAAATCCATCCTCAAAAGCTCCGGCATCCCAACCAAACAGTTCTCTTCACATTCCTTCCGAATAGGTGCAGCCACCACAGCAGCACAAAGGGGCCTTTCCGATCACCAAATCAAAATGCTAGGTCGATGGTCGTACCACGCTTTCGAAACATACGTTCGTTCAGATCTACATAACATTAGACAAGCACAACAAACTCTAGCATCCTTCTGAGTCCGGACCGCTTCTCTCTCTACTATCCGCATCTCCCCGCTTACCTAGCCCCGCAGGGCATGTATTCATCTGGATGCAGTGAGAGCTCTCCCTTTTCAGATGTGCGTGACATACCACTCCTGGAGTGGGGTCTCCCATCTGAATCGCCGTGTGTGCTCTTCCGTTCAGATACATCATAGGCTCTCCCGTTCGACTTGCTGCGTGGGCTCTCCCGTTTTGATCGCAGAGTGAACTCCCTATTTATTCATATGGGGGGGCTCTCTCCTTCGAATCGCAGCGAGAGCTCTCCCGGTCGAATTGCTGCATGAGCTTTCCTTTCAGGCGCCGTGGGGGCCCTCCCTTTCCGAATCGCTGTGTGATGCTTCATGTTTTTTAACCATGGAGACTCTCCCATTCGGATCGCTGTGCGGGCCCTCCTATCCGAAAACGGACTGGAGGTACCAAGGATCGTACGTCCCTCAGATGCGACGGGCCATCGTGTCTTCATGCTGCGCAGGGAGCTTTCGCTTTAGATACCGGTGGCCCGTTTGCCTTTAGGGACGAGGACCTCCTCCCCCGTTTGTGACATCCGGAGGCCCTATGTTCTCTAACTCCATAGGGCTCCATGTCATTAATGCGGTAGGCCGTTCTCCAACCTCGTACTCAAACGTCCAGTCCCAAGATACTCCCGCAGGAGTAATTTCTGAAAGTCACTGCAGTGCAACGGTGAGATGTACCCCATTTAAATTTCCTCAAGCCCATGTCGTTTCACTCCACAACAAACGCAGGCACTTTCTTTTAAATCACAGCTCCTGCTGGAGCTCCACTCGTAGCCCCACATGGTGGGCATAGTAGGGAGACGCATTCCAGCCAGGAGCCCCATTTAACATCAATGCCGCAGCAGCATCCATCCATGCTCCATACAGTTTTGTGCGATCATGGCGCTGTGGCAGACGGCAGCCTCTCCAGTAGCTCTACAGTTTTAGCACTTTTTAGTTCTTCTTAGCTCTTTTTACTGACTTAATTTTTTTTATTATTCGTGTGAAGATAGTGTGTGCTTTATATATCCTATGGATATTTTCAATCTTAAAATGCAACCAGGAGTTAGCTTTCTCACTCATTCAAGGGAGGAATTGCTGGCTCTGCGCATGAAGGGACGAGCTGGGATACGGCACTCTATACCGGCGGAGCTGAGGAGGAGACCCAGGGGCTGTAAGGCCGGGGCTAAGCTACAGGCCGAGCTAGCGGAGAATCGGAGGCGCTACAAGCCATCGATCCCTTCCGTAAACATGGGGAACGTGAATTCACTGCCGAATAAGATTGACGAGCTGTCCACGCTGAACAACCGGCGGATTTACCGTGAGATCAGTTTGTTTATCTTAACGGAGACATGGTTAAACCACCTTGTACCAGATGCTAACGTGGACCTGCTTGGATTCACTGCCGTGAGAGCCGATAGATACACACAGGCAAGTGGAAAAAGCAAAGGTGGAGGACTCATTATGTATGTCAACAATCGCTGGTGTAACCCAGGTCATGTTTCCGTAAAGACAGCCTCATGTTGCCGGGACCTCGAGCTGTTAGCCGTTAGCCTGCGGCCATACTATCTGCCGAGGGAGTTCAGCCATGTGATCGGGCTCTGTGTTTACATCCCTCCGAGAGCGGACGCAGACGCTGCCTGTGAGAAGATCCATTCCGTCACAGCAGCGCTGCAGACACAGCACCCTGAGGCTTTTATGATCATATCGGGGGATTTTAATCATGTAAATTTGGACTCTACTTTGGCCGTTTTTCACCAGGTTGTAGATTGTCCTACAAGAAACAACAGGACAATTGATCTCCTGTATGCTAATGTGAGGGATGCATACAGAGCGACTCCCCTCCCCAACTGGGGAAATCTGATCACAACCTGGTTTACCTACAGCCACTGTACACTCCCCTATTCCAAAAACAACCAGTGACAATTCGCACCAGCAGGAGGTGGTCCCCTGAGATGGAAAGTGCCCTGTTATAACACCACATAGAGACTGTTATAACACCACAGTCTGGGATGTGCTGATCGACCCACATGGTGAGGACATAGAGGGGATGACACATTGTCTGACGGACTACCTGAACTTCTGTGTAGATGTGGTCTGCCCCATCAAGACTGTTCGCTGTTACCCTAATAACAAGCCATGGGTAACAAGGGAGGTCATGGCTGTCCTCAATAGGAAGAAGGCTGCCTTCAGGAGTAGGGACAGGGAGGCCATGAAGGCAGCACAGCGGGAGGTGAAACAATGTGTGAGGGAAGCTAAGGACAACTACAGGAGGAAAGTGGTGGAGAAGCTGAGGGAGAACAACATGAGGGAGGTCTGGGATGGCGTGAGGACCATCAAGCTGGGGGGTATATCAGAGCTCGAGTTGAAGATGCTTCATCGAGCCCCTCTCCAGTGGACAGCAAGCCAAATAAGTTTAACCTAATATCCTAAAAATTTTATCCTAAAGACCATCAAATTTAGCGACATCCAGTCATTTATGTCTTGGATGCAGTTTGCAAGTGAATCAATTTGCCCAGTGTCATCCGGAGATACGGCTACGTATAATTGTGGTTCATCAGCATAACTATGAAAAGAGATATTATGTCTCCTGATGATACAACCAAGAGGTATCATGTATAGATTAAAAAGTAGAGGTCCTAAAATTGATCCCTGAGGGACTCCACACAGTACCTCATAATGTTCAGACAAGGTATTATTAATTGATACTACAAATGTTCTTCCGCTAAGATATGATGAAAACCAATTTAAAACGGTTTCATATAGGCCAACAAACTCACGTAATCTATTTAAGAGAATCTGGTGATCCACTGTATCAAACGCAGCGCTCAAGTCAAGCAACACCAGAACTGAAGGCCAATTTCTATCTAAGTTTATTCTTATGTCGTTTACTACTTTAATAAGAGTCTCTGTGCTATGATGTTTTCTAAAACCAGACTGAAACATCTCTAATTTTGAATGTGTATTAAAAAATGTACTTAACTGATTAAATACAAATTTATCTAATATTTTACTCAAAAATGCGAGATTTGAAATGGGTCTATGATTACTAGGAGTTGAAATACCTGAATTCCCTTTTTTATGTACAGGTTTCACTAGGGCCAATTTAAGATCACACGGAAAAATGCCAAGCTGTAGTGAGTGATTTACTATCTCAAGGATATCATTAGATTTTGAATTAAAAATAGATTTAAAAAGAGAGGTAGGAATTGGATCAAGAGAACAAGTGGATGGTTTCAGTTCTGTTACTAGAGCCGTTCTCAATTTATTATTAAACTCATCAACTAAGACATCACAGGACGAATATTATTTCCGTAAGTCATATAATGCGTTGTGAAATTTTCTGCTACTTCCGAAGTAATAACACGTTTTTTAATAATACGTTCAGTTGTATAAGGCACAGAAGCATCAATAATATGAAAGAAAACACAAAAGTGATCAGATAATGCAAGATCAACAACAGAAGTTATATTGATATTTAATCCATATGCTATGACTAAATCCAGTGTGTGACCATGTTTTATGGGTCGGTATGTTTACATGCTGTTTAAACGACATGCATTCTAGCAGTTCCAAGAATTCATTTGCTCTGATATCTGACAAATTATCAACATGTATATTAAAATCCCCAGTTAAAACACAGTTGTCATAATTCATATGAATATAAGATAGCATGTCAGAGAAATCCTTTATGTAGGGAGATATTTTGGTGATCTGTATAGTGTCACTGCAAGAAGACGTGGTTGAAAGTTTAAAAGAATAGCATTATATTCAAAGGTAGTAAATAAACCAAGGTCTATGTCCCCTCCCTTTAGGGTTTCTCTGTAGATTGCTGCAGTCCCTCCACCTCTTTTTCCATTTCTAGTTGAAAAAAAATAAGTATAGTCGGGAGGACAGGTTTCAATCAGTGTGGCCGGTGCATCTGTGCACCAAGCGATGTCTCAGTAAGAAACAGACAGTCCAAGTTGTAATCAATAATGAGGTCATTAATACAAAATGATTTGTTTGTTAATGCCCTTACATTAAAAAGAGCCATGCTAATTTCTGTTTATTTTGTTTACATAAGTGATATTATGCTGGTAGTGGGTAGTTTCAGTAAATTGTTCATATTTATTCCCACTGTGTTTTTTTAGTAATAGTGTGACGAACTGATATAATAGGTTTAATAAGCTCAACAGAAGTGCATTGGATGGGTAGTCACGTTGAAATATGTTGTTTGATATGATGTGCAAGCATGTGGGAGCCCCTGTGATTTGGATGCAGGCCATCCCACCTAAAAAGTGCTGGACAGCCCCAAAACAAATCAAAATTATCGATAAAAATGACATTGCAATTTTCGCATGTAATTTTTAACCATGAGTTCAAGGAAAGCAGACGACTAAATTTTTTAATACCCCTTTTATAGGCAGGATTTGGACCTGAGATAGCTATATTTTTCCCCGTATTAGTGAGAGAGACTAGCAGCGTTTTAAAATGTTCCTTTAAAGTCTCAGATTCACGACATGAGGTGTCATTGCTGCCAATGTGCACTATCACTGTGTTTGCATTTACATGTTTCCCAAGCACATCAGAGAGTTTTGTGTTTATGTCCAGTACCTTAGCTCCGAGAATACAGTGGACTGCTGCTTTACTTCCGTGGGAAGGAAGCGACAGTCCCTGGATGATAGATTCACCAGTCACCACAGTAGAGACAGGCGATGGCAGTGAAAGTGGAGGAGGATGTAGGAGGTAGAGCAACAGGAGCTTGGTCACGAATGGAAGGTGAGTCTTGAATCAATACCTCAAAACGATTCGCCAGCTTTAATTCCTGAGATAGCCGCATTCCACCTATTCCACGTTTTCCACCGCCAACCACCCGTTTCCATTTATATTCCCTTGAGCATGGTGTTGAACAGAAATCAGTTGAGCTTCTCACAACCAGGGCAGTAGCGTCAGAGATCAGTGGTGGTAAAAGTTCCTCTACCCATGTACCATCTTGAACCGGGAGAGTTGATGCGAGTAGTGCCGCGTTTTGTACACCATGCCAGCAGATCCAATTACTACAGTAGAATTAAAAGTATCTTGAATTTTTGAAGCTTCATTTAGACTAAGGTAGAGCTTAGTGGAGGTGTACCTTAATTTCAAACGCAATAAAACTTTAACCTGTCAGTGCCATTCTCTGGACATTTCATTTTCAAACTATCACAATATGTACAACAACCAATGTAACAACACATTGCCAAATTCACATTCATCTATTTCAAATGAAACTGAATGCATTTTTAGTGATTCTCACTGGACATTTCACTTTGAAAGTGTCGTGAAATTAGCAAGAAGCACAGTAATATTATATTGCATAAATGTCGCCACATGCACGTTTTTCCATGGGTTGATTTGGTTTATTCATCTTGTATATAGTGAGTTGTTGTAGCCTATATTTTTGCCAGTTGTAGTTGTAGTTTGCATTTTAACCTATGCTGTCGCCCAGTAGATGCTAGCTAGTTTGAAACCAGGTGTTAGAGTATATTTATTGATAATGTTATATTTGCCATAAATTGTAAATTGCAAAAAAAGTTATTTTGTTCCCTTTTCCAACCGTTGAAATATGATTCCATCCTCACAATATCCAAAGCTTGATTTACCAAAACACTCGTCAACCCATCAAACTTCAGTTCCCTTTCGTTGTCACTGCGAGTTACGTCGGATGACGACGAATGGGGTTTCGCTTAGAACACCTATCGACTTCGAGTATTACAAAACGAGCCAATGGCAAAGAAATGCCATGGGTCTGCGGAATTTGCATAGCGTATCTCCGCCTTACCTCGTGGGTATAAAAGGAGGACGCCGGCAACATGCAGATATGTTTCTTCGCTGAGGAGCCAAGACTTAGCTCAGGCGATCCCCGCGGTACAGCGGAAAGTGGCAGGAAGACGTAACGTCTCCGTTCCCTACTCAGGGAACGAGGGTTAAATACGTAACTAAGGACGTTCCCTTTCGTTGTCACTCTGAGTTACGTCGGATGACGACGAATGGGGTTACCAGTCTAATCACGCCACCTTCTCAGCTGTCTTCCAGTGCCCTGCGTAAATCGAGATCCCTGTCGAGACTGGACGAAGGACTCCATTTAACACAGGAATACCAAGGTACACTGGGAAGCATATCCCAAGCTAGGGGAAGTATGCAATTAATGCCAACCCGGAGGGGGGGGGGACTTAGAGAATACACATATGACCCGGAGGAAACATATGGAGAACACTGGGGTACCCAGCCGCAGGTGGAATATTTCAACCCCAGGGGTGGCAAGGTGGCTTGCCAAGGGAAAGACACATGCTCAGAGAGGCTTACAGTGGAAATACACATGTGGGGGTCGCTCAGAGGAGGGACCATGCACACGGGAGGCACCTAGCTTTCGGAGAAGCTCAGGAGAAGCTGAGGAGAAATCGCACGTATCCAGTCCGTGGAGTGGAATGGCGAGCAAGCGAAGACACCTGAGCGGGTCCAGTACTAGCTGGTTGAAGCGAGTACATGAGAGGACACTGGCTCCACTCGGAGATTGTAGAATCTAGGGCTGGGCGATATGGCCTAAAAAAAAATCCCCGATTTTTTCACAAAAAATACGATTTACGATTTAAATCGATTTTTTTTCTCTCCCTACTTAAAATCAATCTGCAGATGACAAAGAAATTGTTCAAAACAAGTTTTAACTTTATTTTGTTTTAATATTCCCTTATGGGATTTGATCTGGATTTAATTAAAATCAGAAACAACAAGCCAAAAAGACAAGAGGACAGGCCCTGTCTTTGAAAACATTGAAAATGTAACAAAATAAAATGGGTGGATTGGAATTGGGGATGTGTAAAAAAACAAAAAACTTGCATCACAATAAGTGTGTTGTGATTGTCAAATTATTTGGTAACTAAACAATTTTATTAAGTTAATTAACCATGTAAACAATGTTTACATGGCACAATGACTGGTATGCTAGTGTTTTTATTATTGCTTTACACAAATTTCACAATTTCAATTCAATTCTTGTGAATTGATTCTGATCTTGATTCAATATAAATTAGTTTGGATAAATATTAGGTATGGTAGATACGTTAATGTGTTGTTAATTGTTCTCAAAAAAAAATTTCACCTAATGCTGTAAACAGAGAGCCCTGTCAGCTGGTATTATTAAAGGTTAAAACTAACTCAAATTAAATATAATGCGTTTTTTTATAATAACAACGTTATACTATTTTAATGATATAGGTAAAAATACAATGAATGTGTAATATAGTTATCATATTTAGCAAAATACTCCTCTCTATAGCAATTATTTTAAGTCCACATGCGTGCTATGGGTCATTAAAAGGGATTCCTGAGGTAAATGTAGCGTTACGTGGCATATGTTGTTCTCCATCTGTTTTATAGACATCTTTCCGCGGTTGAAAAACACTGATCGATCGATTTTATTACATCTCGGTAAGTTAGTAGTAAAGAGTAACAGATGTTTGGTTCACGTGCCGCTTGAACTGAGATCTGTCAGCGTTCTCTCACGTCACATTTACAAGCGCCAAACGGTGTTTATTGTTTGAATTTCGTAATAAAATTGACAGAATCTGAGAGCTGAGAATCTGTTTCATATCGATAGTAATCTGCTCTGTCTTGTCTGTCGGTGTCAGTGTCCTCTTTGCTTCGCGATTTTTCTCTGCATGAGAAAAGGGATGTGTGGCGTGAGAGCGTGTAAAAAGTGACAGAATTGCGTCTCTCACAGTGAACTCGTGAGAGTTGGCGGCCCTGCAGATTCAGCTTGTAAATGTTTTCGGCGGGTGTGCCTCTGCTGCTGCGGTCTTGTTCATTTGCCATGTTGTTTGTGTATCTCTATCATGGCAAGCGCTGAGCCCGGTCGGAACTACGGGAACCCAGAGGGGAGCGTCGGCGGTTGTTAAAGAGAAAACCGATTTTCATTCAAAAAAATCGGCGTAAACTACACATTCGAGTTAATCGATAAAATCGATTTATCGCCCAGCCCTAGTAGAATCTGGCGAATGTGTTAGGTGTCGCCCAGCGTGCAGCTCTGCAGATGTCTGTTAGCGAGGCGCCATGCGCTAGAGCCCAAGAGGACGCCACACTCCGGGTGGAGTGGGCAGTCACACCAAGGGGGCACGGTCGACCTTGCTGCTGGTAAGCCAAAGCAATGGCGTCCACTATCCAGTGAGACAACCTTTGCTTGGAGAGAGCCTTTCCCTTCAGCTTCCCACCATAACAGACAAAGAGCTGGTCTGAGGTCCTGAAACACTGCGTTCTGTCTACATAGGCGCGGAGAGCGCGCACTGTACAGAGCAGTGCCAAGGCTGGGTCTGCCTCCTCCAGGGGCAGCGCTTGCAGGTTCACCACCTGGTCCCGGAAGGGAGTGGTAGGAACCTTGGGCACATATCCAGGCCAGGGTCTCAGGAACACGTGAGAGTAAGCCGGCCCGAATTCCAGGCACGCTTCGCCATCAGAGAATGCATGCAGGTCCCCTACCCTCTTGATGGAGGCCAGTGCAACCAGGAGCGCTGTCTTCATAGAAAGGAATTTAAGCTTGACTGATTACAGGGGCTCAAATGGAGCACTCTTCAGGGCAGTTAGAACCACTGAGAGGTCCCAAGAGGGAACGAGAGGAGGGCGAGGCGGATTTAGTCTCCTCGCTCCTCTCAGGAATCTGATGACCAGGTCGTGCTTCCCCACCGACTTACCTTCGATGAGGTCATGGTGTGCGGCAACAGCGGCAACATAGACCTTCAGGGTGGAGGGAGACAGCCTTCGCTCCAGCCCCTGTTGAAGGAAGGAAAGCACAACGCTGATCAAGCATCTCCGGGGGTCTTCTCGGTGAGAAGAGCACCAGCTGATGAAGAGGTTCCACTTCAACGCATAGAGGTGTCTCGTGGACGACGCCCTAGCGGAAGTGATGGTAGCCACCACCGCTGGTGGTAGGGTACTCAAACCTGCCTCGTCCCATCGAGGAGCCACACGTGGAGGTTCCAGAGATCGGGACGAGGGTGCCATAGGCTGCCCCGTCCCTGAGAAAGAAGGTTCTTCCTCAGAGGGATCGGCCAGGGAGGTGCTGTCGCGAGGAGTACTAGTTCGGGGAACCAGGTCCGGTTGGGCCAGTAAGGGGCAACCAGGATGACCTGCTCCTCGTCCTCCCTGACCTTGCGCAAGGTCTGCGCAAGAAGGCTCACTGGGGGAATGCATATTTGCGGCCCCGCGGCCAGCTGTCCGCCAGTGCATCCGTGCCGAGCGTACCCTCGGTCAGGGAATAATACAGGTCGCAATGGGTCGAGTCGTGAGAGGCAAACAGATCTATCTGTGCGTCCCTGAACTGGTCCCAAATCAGCTGAACCGACTGGGGATGGAGTCGCCATTCTCCAGGGAGGGGCTGAAGCCGTGAGAGCTCGTCGGCTGCACAGTTCAGGACTCCAGGAATGAAAATGGCTCGAAGCGACCTCAGATGCATCTGACTCCATAAGAGGAGGTGGCGGGCGAGTTGCGACATACGGCGCGAGCGTAGACCACCTTGACGGTTGATGTACGCTACTGTGGCGGTACTGTCTGATCGGACTAGTACGTGTTGACCCCTGAGCAACGCCCGGAAGCGGTGCAGGGCAAGGCGTACTGCCAGCAACTCGAGGCAATAGACAGGCCTTACTGCTCAACACTACATGCGAGAATCACTGAGGTTCAGGAGCAACCTTGCTCAACACCTAAGTGTGAAGAAATTCACTGAACTTCAGGAGCATTTCTGCTCAACACCTGGGTGTGATAAATCTCACAGAATTTTTCAGGAGCATTTCTGCTCAACATGAGAGTGTGACAGAATGTCCATTGCGCATGGCGCCCCAGCCAGTGGAGGCATCTGTTGAGACAACAACATGCCGGGAAGCTCGTTCCAGGGGCACTCGGGCCCGTAGAAAACTGAGGTTCGACCACGGGGTGAGTACTGACGGCAGGTCGGAGTAACTGGTACTCGGAGGGTGCCGTGTTGCCATGCCCACCTCGGGACTCGGTTGCGAAGCCAAAGCTGAAGCGGTCTCATATGAAGCAATCTGAGCGGCGTACCGCGGCTGCAGATGCCATATGCCCCAGGAGCCTCTGAAAAAACTTCAGTGGAACCGCACTCTTGCGCTTGATAGTCTCAGGCAAGTCAGCAATGGCTGAGTGGAGAAGGCGACCAAGTCCAAACCGAGAAAAGAACTCCTCTGTACGGGGCAAAGTTTACTCCTTTCCCAGTTGACCCGAAGGCCCAGACGAGCTAGGTGCCGGAACACTGGGTCCCTGTATTCGCAAACCTGGTCTCAGGAGTGAGCTTAAGACAGCCAGTCACCGAGATAGTTCAGGATGCGAACCCCGTGTTCCCATGGAGGAACAAGGGCTGCCTCAACAACCTTTGTGAAGGCGCGAGGAGACAGGGCTAGCCCAAATGGGAGAACAGCATACTGACATGCGCATGTCCTGACAGCAAACTGTAGGTATGGTCTGAGTCGAAGGAGAACGGAGACATAAAAGTAGGCGTCCTTCAGGTCGATCGCTGCAAACCAATCCTGTGGCCGCACACATCCAGAAATGCGTTTGGCCAGGGGGATCTTGAACGGCAGCCTGTGAAGGGAGCGGTTCAGATGCGTAGGTCCAGGATTGGCTGTAACCCACCAGACTTCTCCGGGACAATGAGGTAGGGGCAGTAAACCCGGAGCTCATTTCGGCTGGACGAACAGTCTCAATCGCACCCATCGCCAGTAGGGTAGCAACCTCCGCTCTATGATAGGGGCATAGCCACCGACCAAAGTGGAACAGACTCCCCTGAAGCGGGGAGGAGACCGTGCGAACTGAATCGCAAGCCCTATCAGGCGACAGAGGGGGACTGGGGCGAAGCGGTCCGTGGACGGCACGCCGTGTCAACCGCCTCTGGGACAGAGGGGGACGAGGAGAGCACGGCTTGTGGGCGGTGCTCTGTGTCGTCCGAGAACTCTATATGCTCAGAGATGAGAGAGTCAGTTCTTTCTGAATAAGGATTCTTCGCCAGCCCTCCACCGGGGAAAGGAGTGGCCCTTCTACCAACTCCTGGAAAGAACTGAGTCTCATCTCTGAGCAGCCCATCTCAAAAGTGCCGTTTAACCCGGCGTTTAACGGGGGGCGGGAGAGGGCTGTGGCATCCCCCCTACGGTCTTCCAGAGCCAGGCCCGGGTGAACGGGCGGGGTTGGAACCGTAGGAGGGCGCCTTCGGCGGTGGGCAGACTGAGGGATCTGAGCGGACGGCGGAGCCGTCGGGCAGAATAACCTCAATCTGCTAATGGGCGGCTGAGAACTGTTGGGCAGAAGCAATCAACCGTACCGCCGAAGAGGCCGACCTGGGAGAAGGGGGTGTCGAGCAGACGGGTCCGCCCGACCTCGTACACTTCAGACATGTCAGCCCCAGAATGGTGAACATCACCTGACTCCGAGAGCGTACGGCCACTTTCGTCGCTCGGAGAGCAAGGTCAGTGGCGGCGCGCAGCTCACTGAAGAGCCTCGGGTCAGTCCCGCCCTCCTGCATGTCCATGAGCATCTGGGTCAGGTAGACTAGCAGAACGGTCATGGGATGCAGTGAGGCAGCTGCCTGTCCTGTGGCACTATAGGATTTCGCCACAGATTAGTGTAGACGAAAAGAACTACAGGCTTTGGACGGGTGCTTAGGATTGCGCCGGGAAGCACTCTGAGGACACAGTAGCATGGCAACAGAGCGTTCAACCGGGGGGACCCCAGTGTACCCATGGGCAGCGGCCCCTGAGGGGATGAAAGGCGGATGAGACCAACGAGCGGACCCGTGATCTCATCATGCACGTCCGGGAGGAAAGATATTGGGGTTTGCCGTGGACACGGGTCAGCGGCCTCACCCAAAAACCAATCGTCCCGGGAAAGCATGGCCGTCATCTCCGGATCAGACTCAGGCACAGCCGTATGCACACCAGAGGGTGGCAGCTGTGACGAGTCGTCATTTCCAGAAGAATCAAGCCCACCTAGTGATGCTGCTACAGACACAGCATCATCCTCTGTAGCTTCAAATGACAACACACGGGCCACCCGAGGGTACACTCGTGGAATCATCAGTTCGCTAGCGGGCACCGTAATTAAAGAGGGGGGCTGGGGTCGCGGACACAGAGTCGGTGCCTTGTTCCAGACCAACACACTCAGGTCACCCTGGCCACCAGCCGAAGATCAGGGGGTGGATGAGGGGACTCTCAATCTTGCGAGTTCACCGAGTCTCGACCTATATATGACGCGATGATCACGTTCCCAGAGATAACATGAGTCATCCACGAGCGCTGTTCAAGCATGTTGAAAGCCCAAACACACTAGACAGCGCTCGTGCCCATCAGAGTCCGATACCAGTCCGCTGCAACCAGAAATGCATGGGCGAGCCGTCTTTAAAAAGACGTGCCGCGTGCGAGCTCTTTTAAGAGAGGAGAAAAAAACTCTGCGATGTTGAAGCACACAGGGAGACACACACACACTGGCAGATCACTGCACAGATCAGCAGGCACTGTGAGCTCGCTGCAGATCGCCGTCACACCAACATCGGAGAGAGAAGCTCGTCTCGTAGAGCGAACTCAGAGATGACTGTGGAGTGAAGAAATATTCTTGGCTCCGAAGCGAAAACATATCTGCATGTTGCCGGCGTCCTCATTTTATACCCACGAGGTAAGGCGAAGATACACTATGCAAATTCCGCAGACCCATGGCATTTCTTTGCCATTGGCTCGTTTTGTAATACTCGAAGTCGATGGGTGTTCTAAGCGAGACCCCATTCGTCGTCATCCGACGTAACGTCTCTGTTCCCTACTCAGGGAACGAGGGTTACATACATAACCAAAGACGTATTCCATCCACTCAAATCATCCCCCCAAAACCCACCCTTTGCAAGCATTACAAACCACATGGGATTTCAGTCTCTCTTTAAAGCTTAACGCCTCTGGGAGCCACACTCTTTTCCATGTGACATTTTTACATTCCAGGGGAAGATGGCAATGACAATTTCAGTTGTTCCCCCCTGTATTTTCTTCCCACTTTCTATCACCTGTGAGGGTTTGCATTACAATTATGTACACAGAGACACAAATGCATGCTTGTAATAGGATAAGAGAAAGACAATAAATATATAAAATGACATTTAACTGCACATGTGTGATTGAAAAATAATTAAAAATGTTAATGTTTCCTGGCTTCAAATTATGTTTATCACACTTTTTTTGTTTCCTTTATTGTTTTAACACGTAAAAGCATCACAACAACAATATACAAATTTTTTTAATTAAAAACACATTTACACATGCAACATTAGGGCAAAGACAATGAGCATCTTATTGGATAATTCATTTCGGAATGTGTAGTTTACTGTGTTGTGGGAATTAAAAATGCAAGTCACAAATCTTACTGTGATGTTCACAAAAGTTCTTTGCTGTTTCTCTACCTACCTTTAGGCAGCTTTTTAAACAGTTTCAACCAAAGCTAAGTGGAATGCAATCGAACTTTGAGAGACTATACAAACAACCTTAAAACACCTCCTCTCAGTCTTACCAGACTTTTAAAAGTACGCCATGGCAACAAGATAATGTGCCCTGCACTGCAATATGCCACACAAAATCAACACAGCTGAAAATAAAGAAACTGGCTTTTGTTTACTGTTCAAGTGTGTCTATTACAAAATATCACATTAATAACAGAGGTCACAACATGTCCTCTCAAACTGGTTTAGGTGAAAATAAGTATTCTTGAGATCATTCCAGAGAAAGCTGGAATATAATGGCAGAGAACATTACCTTTATGATAATTGTTCCAGATCTAAACATTTATGTTGTGTTTTAAAGAGGTTTGTGATCCCTTTGGCCAGTAGGCCATCGGTTGACATTATTTTCTCCTGTTTTTAATGATTGTCTACTCAGTTGTTTACAAGAATGGCTGCAACTTGCACTGCCAAGACAGAAACACATTGATAGACACTGAAAAATATACATTATGATGCTGCCAAAATTACAATAATAATCACACAGTAAATAAAATAACAAAGGTTTATTTTTTTTATTTTTTTGTCCCACCCTCTCTCATGCTCTGTCATCCACAGTCTGGGTTTCATTTTGGGTCCCTGTTGCCCTGCAAGTTCCTTTTGTAGTAAGTCTGTGACCACTGCATATGATGTCACTTGGTTCAGAGTCCTAAAAGAACCATCGAAATGCTTCCCCGTTGTTTACCGGTGTTCTCTAGAGAAAACACAAAAGGAAAGTATAGAGAATCAACCCCACATTAGTTAATGCATTAAACTTAGCTATATTTCAGCCTTTTGCTACATTAATTAACATGTTTACCAGAAAGTCAAAAGTCAAATAAGTCTCTTTGCTCATTAGCTTATTCAATCTGCAACTGACATTATAGAAGATAATGAATCCTACATCTTGTTAGGTTTTTGTCCTGATGTCTCCTGCTTGAGTATTCATATGAACAAATCAATTTCTTTCTCAAAACAGGGCATACAGTAACAAATTCCCTCCTTAACTGGACAATTAACCAAACTTCCCAATTGTTCTGGGTAGGGAAGACCACAGGGTAGAAAGAGTAAAGGGTAAAGATGAGCCTTTTCTTTTGTTGTTTTTAGGTTAACCATACAGAAAATAGAGCATGTGACAGAAACAACAATTTATTTATTCTTTCCGTGTTAAAGTAAAGCACATGTTCAGTGTAGTAATTATGTAATTTACAGTACAGTATGTCACACGTTCAAAAATCTTCCCTTTTTCTTTTCTATTTCATGTCCATAGTATCGCTTGGTTCTATTCTAATCTATGATGTGTCTAATTACTACATAAATAAATAAATAAGAAAGCCTTTGAGACTCAATTTGACCCAGTGGTCTAGGATAATGGACATATAGGGCCCTATTTTAACGATCTGAAACTCAAGTGTCAAAGCGCAAAGCGTAAGTAACTTTGTGGGCGGATCCCGGCGCTGTTGCTATTTTCCCGGCGGGATAAATGCCTCTTGCGCCTGGCGCAAACAGGGCTCCGCACACGCACATCACGCACTGCGCGTAGGGCACCAAGTGCTTGGGGGGGCACCAAAAAATCTGGGTCGTGAAAAATCATCACAATAGGCTACTAGTATAAATAACAAATAAAATAATGTCTAAAGCATGTTAATATACAAAAGCAATACAAAAGTAATATAGGCCTAGACCAAATTAGTCGAGAAAAAGGTAAATCTCCTGTGCCAGTCTCCCTCTGGTGCCCCCCCTTCCCCACCTACTAGTGGTCTATTCGATTATGCCTCAATCAATGTCAAATTTGGCACACACCGACCTCAGACATGGCCTCGAAAAGGCACCAAGAGTCGGGGCGGAAAAAAGGAAAAAGAAGAGACAGCGGGATGATACTCGCGCATCGCTTGCAGGTAAGACAATGTTTTAAATAAAACGTCTCGGTTACGTATGTAACCCTGGTTCCCTGATAGGGAACGAGACGCTGCGTCAAGCTGTGGGAACGCCTCTGCGTGTGTCCATCATGAAGCACGTATGGAATCAGTCCAATGGAGAGACGGAACGTCATAGGCGGGTGACGTCATCGACCAGGAAACTATAAAGCACCCCCAAAACACAAGCGCGACAGCTTCTGATAGGCCTGAAGGAAGCGCTAACGGGCATGCTGGGAGTATGGCAAAACGACGCAGCATCTCGTTCCCTATCAGGGAACCAGGGTTACCCACCCTTTCAAGGGAACTCGAGCTGCGTCAAGCTGTGGGAACGCCAATACCCACGTAGCCATAGGAGCAATTGACGTCATGTGGGAACTAGCGCACAGAGGACAAGAGCACCTGCGCCCCAGGAGTGGAACTTAAGTCCAATTCATAGAACTTAACAAATGTATGCGGTGAGGACCACCCAGCCGCATCACAAACATCACTTAGCGATACTCCTGACAACAATGCTTTAGAAGCAGCCATACTCCTAGTAGAGTGGGCTCGTACAGCCAAAGGTGAAGGCTGACCAGCCGACTCATAAGCAAGTGAGATGGCCTCAACCACCCACTTGATCATTCTCTGTTTAGACGCGGGACACCCTTTCTTGGGTGGTCCAAAGCACACAAATAACTGTTCTGATTTCCTCCACAGGGCAGCTCTGTGGACGTAAGCGTCTAACGCCCTAACCGGGCAGAGAAGGTTAAGTTTCTCCTGATCTGATGACACAAACGGAGTAGGATAGAAAACCTGCAGCACTGTAGGTCTGACAGCATTAGTAGGGACCTTAGGGACATAACCTGGTCTAGGGTATAGAAAAGCCTTAACCATACCAGGCGAAAACTCCAGGCACGAGGGTGCAACCGACAGGGGCTGCAAATCTCCGATTCTCTTAAGTGAGGAGATTGCAAGCAGAAAAAGAGTTTTATACGTGAGAAATTTCTCAGGAACTTCCTCAATAGGTTCAAAGGGGGCCAAAGAAAGGCCCTCTAGTACAATGGCCAAATCCCAAGTCGGCACCCTCGTACGAACTGCAGGCCTCAGCCTCAAAGTGCCACGAAGGAAGCGAGTTATAAGTGGGTGTCACCCAAGAGAAACTCCACTGAAAGGGACATGGTAAGCAGCTAGTGCCGCCACATACACCTTTAGTGTGGAGGGGGATAACCCTGCAGAGAAACGCTCCTGCAGAAACTCCAGCACTGCACCCACTGGGCCGTTAACTGGGTCCTGCCGGTGTTCTGCACACCAAGAAGTGAAAAGTTTCCACTTCAGGTCATATAACTTCCTCGTGGACGGAGCTCTGGAGTGAAAGATGGTCTCAACAACCTCAGTTGAGAGACCAGATTCTATGAGCTGGGCCCCCTCAGCGGCCAAGTCCACAGTTTCCACAACTCTGGGCGGGGGTGAAATATCGTACCATCCTCCTGAGAGAGTAGATCATTCCTGATCGGAATCTCCAAGGGAGAGCCGTCCAGAAGAGATATTAGTTCCGCGAACCATACTCGGGCCGGCCAGAACGGGGCTACTAGAAGTAGGCTGACCCCGTCCCGGCGAACCCTCTCCAGAACTCCTGGTAGCAGAGCAACCGGGGGAAAAGCATACAGACGTGACCTCGTCCACGGCTGTAGCAGAGCGTCCAACCCCAGAGGGGCTGGCTGACTGATGGAGAACCACAGATCACAGTGCGTTGTCTCCTTGGAAGCGAATAGGTCCACCTCGGCGCGACCGAAACTCAACCAAAGGAGCTCCACCACCTCGGGGTGGAGCCTCCATTCCCCTGGCCTCAGCCCCTGCCTCGACAGGGAGTCTGCTACCACATTCAAATAACCAGGAAGATACATAGCTCTCAGAGACCGTAACTTCCCCTGGGACCACATGAGGATCTGACGGGCCAACTTGTAAAGTGGACGCGACCGCAGGCCCCCCTGATGATTTATATACGAGACAACCGACATGTTGTCTGACTGAACTAACACAGGATGACCTCTGAGGTCTGCTAGGAAGTGTTTCAAAGCTTGGAACACCGCCAAAATCTCTAGACAATTTATATGCCATGATAGATGATGGTCCTGCCACAGACCTTGGGCTGGACGACCACTCATGACCGCCCCCCACCCTGTGCGGGAAGCATCCGTCGTTAGCGTTACGCGACGACAAAGAGGCCCTTTGGATAGGAACCAGGTTTCTTTCCACATGACCAGAGCACGAAGGCAGCGCCGCGTGACTTTGATCGTGCGGAGGGGATTTCCCCTCGGGGAGATCCCTTGGTCCGGAGCCACCACTGCAGTGGTCTCATGTACAACAGGCCGCAAGGTATAACGTTTTACGCTGCTGCCATCAGACCCAACAGTCTCTGAAACTGTTTTACAGTGAGTAGCTGGCCTAGCTTTACTTGTTTCATAGCTGAAAGAATCGAAGCAATGCGGGTCGGAGAAAGTCGCGCCCGCATTGCGATCGAATCCCAAACGACACCCAGAAAAGTGGTCTTCTGAGAAGGAGATAATACACTTTTCTTTGCGTTCAGCCTCAACCCCAACTTTCTCATATGAGCGAGAACAACATCTCGATGCTGAACCGCCATCTGCTCTGTCTGAGCTAAAATCAACCAATCGTTGATGTAATTGAGGATACGAATGCCCTGAAACCTCAGGGGCGCTAAAGCTGCATCCATGCATTTCGTGAAAGTGCGGGGAGATAAAGCTAGGCCAAACGGAAGAACCTTGTACTGGTACGCCTCGCCCCCGAAGGCGAACCTCAGGAACTTCCTGTGTTGTGGAAGGATGGAAATATGGAAGTACGCTTCCTTCAGATCTATCGTGACAAACCAATCCTCGGATCTGATTTGTGACACGATCTGCTTGATAGTGAGCATCTTGAATTTTAGCTTCCCTACCGAGCGATTCAACAGGCGCAGATCTAAAATTGGACGCAACCCCCCATCCTTCTTTGGACCGATGAAATATCGGCTGTAAAAACCTGACTCCAACCTGGGAGGAGGAACCCGTTCTATAGCCCCCTTTTGAAGGAGCGCTTTCACCTCTTGTTCCATTACCAGAGCCTGCTCGGGGCCCACCACTGTGGGCAGAACCCCTCTGAATTTTGGTGGACGACACCTGAATTGGATAGTATAACCCTTTTTTACTGTGTGCAGAACCCACTGAGATATTTTTGGAAGGCTTTTCCACTCTGCCAGATATACTACTAAGGGAACCAGTCTCTCGAGACTGGCCTCTGGTGTAACTTGAGCAGCAAACACAGCGCCCTGTAACGGCGCACCGGCAGGGAACGACTGGCTTAACTGCTCTGAGACCCTCCTCAGAGGGGGCGAGCGTCCCTCGGGAAAGTGCTCGCTGGGACCGTCTGTGCCCCAGCATGAAGGCGGGGTTGGCAGAACGGGCCCCTGAGGGCACCGAAGAAGAGCGGGAAAGGTGTAATGCGGTGAACACCTCTCTCCCACGGCAGGGACCAACCTCAGCATCCTGACGCCAAGTGCCGTTGAGAGTGCCGTCGTCTGGTCCCACTGTTTGGAAGGGGGAGCGTGAGACGCAACACTCTGCTTCTGTTGCGCCCCATGTGAGGAGCTGACTGACGGCCTGGACTGCTCCCGCCCAGCAGTACCGGGGACATAAATTTTAAGAGGCATACATTTCTGAAACGCTGCCAACTGTTTCTTCTCTTCCTGAAATCTATCTATTACAGTATTTACAGAATCACCAAAGAGACCATGAGGAGAGAGCGGAGCGTCCAAAAGAAAAGCTTTGTCTTTTTCTTTCATACCAGAGAAATTTAACCATAGATGCCTCTCTGCGGCCACCAGGGCTGCCATAGTACGGCCCATTAGCTTGGCCGACTCCTTGGTGGCGCGCAGAGATAAATCTGCAGCCTGACGCAGTTCGCGAACTACGTCAGTGCTGACCTCTTGAGTGTCACTCACATCCTTTAATAAGTCAGCCTGGTATGCCTGCAAGATGGACATCGTGTGCAGGCACGCCGAGGCTTGACCGGCCGCCGAATATGCCTTACCCACTAAAGCTGACGTACTTCTAAGAGGCTTAGAGGGTAAAAGTGGTGCTTTAAAAGAAGATGCAGCTTCAGCAGAAAGATGACTAGCAAGCGCCTCTTCTGCTTTGGGCATCGCCACATAACCATGAAATTTAGCCCCCACAATGTTTGAATAAGTGGAAGTTTGAGCTTTTTCCACAATCTCGAAACCTCTGTGTGGAGATCAGGGAAGAAGGGCAAGCACCGGCGTGGAGGTTGAGAACGGGAAGGCAAAAATCTTTCATCTAATTTAGATTTTGCTCTAGACTCCTGCCTAACAGCTGGCTACTCGATGCTTAATTTAGAAACAGCAAGAGTGAGCACCTCCATAAGCTCCTCACTTTCGGGAGAGCGAGATGGCGAATCATCGACATCTCCTGCATCCAGACTAACAACATCCAGATCCTCAGAACTGGATAGTTGCAGTACTGGGGCCTCAGTTCGGGGTGAAGAAACCGCAGAGCGTGCTTCCGAACCCGAGACTGAGGCACTGGATCTAACAGGTAAGGGCTGAGATAGGGCAGAGTCCGTCTCAAGCCAGCTGTTAGATCCATCTGCGATCCCCACGAATGACGTCGCCGCTCAGCCTCGGCATAAGCGGGACCCGATCCGCGGGGATCGCGAACCGAACCACTCTCCTCAAAGAGTGATCGGCGGGAGCGGAGCGTTCTAAGAGGCAAACGCTCGCAATGCTCACAATCAGCACCCTCGAGAGCTGACTGGGCATGCTGCACTCCCAAACAAACAACACATAAGCTGTGTGTATCCCCGCTCGTTAAATAGCGCGAGCAGGGAGGAACACACTTCTTAAATTGTTGTTCGCTCGCCATTGTCTCTCAATATAATATATATATATATATATAGTTTTTTTGAAATAGTGAAACTCCTGCTTAGTGACAGACAAAAACACTTGAGACAGATCCACATATAGCGCTTACTGAAGGCAAAGAAGCTGTCGCGCTTGTGTTTTGGGGGTGCTTTATAGTTTCCTGGTCGATGACGTCACCCGCCTATGACGTCCCGTCTCTCCATTGGACTGATTCCATACGTGCTTCATGACGCACAACGCAGAGGCGTTCCCACAGCTTGACGCAGCTCGAGTTCCCTTGAAAGGGAAATGTTAGTTTTGTAGCGCGGGCGCCCTTGCGTCGTGTATGCATGTCCAGGGGGGGTCGCTAGTAGTGCAAATGATCCGGGGCAGGCTTTTTTAGCCCTGCATGTTGAATCGTTTATTTTAACTGGGGTCGGGGGGTTTCTCCCCCGGAAATTTTGAAACTTGGGCTGTTTAAGATAAAGTTAGTTTGTTTGAGAAGAAAAGGAAGACCGCTTAGATACGTTATTTTCGTTGTTGTTCTATGCGGTTAATGCGATCATTTTCAAGAGGTACATAGGCCAAGGCCCAAGGGCGACATCTGTTGGTGAAACTGCAATTAGAAATAAAAAACCCACAATCTCAGTGTTTGTATATTTTCATATTCACAGAGTTGTCAAATTATTAGGGCTAGGAAAAGATTAATCACATCCAAAATAAAAGTTTGTGTCTACATGATATATGTGTGTGTACTGTGTATAATCATTTTGTATATATAAATACACACACATATACACGTATATATTTAAGAAATATTTGCATGTATATACTGTATATATTTATATATAATTTATATTATATATACATTTAAATATTTTATATATAGATAACAAATATTTCTTAAATACATACATGCAAATGTGTATTTATATAAATAAAAAAATATATAAAATATACAAAATATATGCTTAAAATAGCATCTAAATGTACGTGCAACGCGCCATTGGGCCCTATCTTGCACCCGGCGCAAAAGACTTTGTACACTGATGCATGTATCATTCCTATTTTGCACCCGCGCAAAGCGGACTTTTCCCTCCACAGACACAAGTCGGTTAACTAAGAAATACACTTGCGCTCCCCGGGGCGGTTCCGCGCAACGAGGAGGCGTGTTCTGGCGCAAACTTGCCCTCATGCTATTTTGCTGTTCTATAAAACAATTGCGCCACTGACCAGAAAAAACCTAGTCTAAAGTCAGTGGCGCGTTGCGCATACATTCAGATGCTATTTTAAGCAAGCCAAGGCAAGGCAAGTTTATTTATATAGCACATTTCATAAACAATGGTAATTCAAAGTGCTTTACACAGAAGAAATTAAAATAATCAAAAGAAATGAGAATAATTAAAACAGTTTAGAATAAAAGATAAAATACAGAAATAATCAAACGAAATGAGAATAATTAAAACATAATATAAAATACAGTGCAAACTTTCGGACGGACAGTGGCACAGTGCTCATTAAGTAAATGCACAGCTAAACAGAAGTGTTTTGAGTCTGGATTTAAATGTGACTACTGTAGGAGCACATCAGATCTCTTCTGGAAGCTGGTTCCAGCTGCGGCTGGCATAGTAGCTAAAAGCAGACTCGCCATGCTTAGAGTGAACCCTTGGTATTTCTAGCTGATGTGATCCTAATGATCTGAGTGATCTGTTGGGTTTATATTCAGTGAGCATATCTGCAATGTATTGAGGTCCTAGGCCATTGAATGATTTATATACCAGTAATAATACTTTAAAATCAATCCTAAATGTAACTGGCAGCCAATGTAAAGACCTGAGGACTGGTGTGATGTGTTCATATTTTCTGGTTCTGCTCAGAATCTTGGCGGCAGCGTTCTGTATGAGCTGCAACTGTCTTATGGTCTTTTTGGGAAGGCCAGTGAGAAGTCCATTACAATAATCCACCCTACTGGTGATGAAAGCATGCACAAGTTTTACTAAGTCTTGACTGGAAACAAAGCATCTAATTCTTGCAATATTTTTCAGATGATAGTATGCTGATTTAGTTATTGATTTGACATGACTACTGAAACTAAGGTCTGACTCTAGAGACACACCCAGATTCCTGACTTGATTTTTAGTTGTTTGACCCCTAGACTGAAGGTATGCGTTCACCTTGAGAACTTCATCTTTGTTTCCAAACGCAATGACTTCAGTTTTGTCTTTGTTTAACTGAAGAAAGTTTTGGTACATCCAATTGTTTACTTCATCAATGCATTGGCAAAGGGAGTCAATGGGGCTGTAATCGTTTGGCGATAGGGATAAGTAGACCTGTGTGTCGTCTCCATAGCTATGGTAAGCGATTTGGTTTTTTCTCATTATTTGGCTCATTGGGAGCATGTACAGGTTGAATAGGAGTGGCGCAAGAATTTAGCCTTGAGGGACTCCGCATGTCATGGATGTCCACTCAGACTTATGGTCTCCTATACTCACATAATAACCTCTGCCTCCTAAGTATGACCTGAACCATTTTAGGACTATCCCAGAAAGCCCGACCCAGTTTTCCAGCCTGTCAAGAAGTATGTTGTGATCGACAGTGTCAAATGCAGCACTGAGGTCGAGTACTACCAGCACTGATAATTTGCCTGTATCAGTATTTAAGTGAATATCATTTATTATCTTTATGAGCAGTGTCTCTGTGCTGTGGTGCGGTCGGAAACCAGATTGAAAATTGTCAAGTATCCATTCGAGCTTAAGAATTTGTTCAGCGCGCATGCTTGGCCATAATACAGAGTGTGAACAACACACATACACTGTAGATGATTCTCTCATCTACACAGATGCATTTAACTTTTTGCAAATGATACATTATTAGGAAAAATATTAAAACACGAGGGAAATCATTGTTGTGTCCATGACGATGGGAAAAATAGGCATAAAGCTTACACATTTACCCAAATTATTATATGCATGTTTAACCGAAGCTAATTTGGGTGGATTTGTCCCATCCCCAATGTCACTTCTATTTCTTTTACGGCCCTGACTAGAACATCGATCTCCTCGGCTGTGAACCGATTCTGAAGCGCGCCTGGTAAATGCGCCGTTATAATAGTATTGCGCCATGGGACAAGCGCACCTCGTTCATCATGCTCTTAAAGGGAATGTGATATAAAGCTCTTATTGGTTTGTTTCCCGTTACGCCCAAACCACACCTATGAATAATGAAGCTACTTCGGGCCAACCCCTTTTAGATTTGCACCAGGCGCAAGAGGGATTTACGCCCACAAAGTTACTTGCGCTTTGCGCTTTGACACTTGCATTTCAGATCGTTAAAATAGGGCCCATGGACTAGTTTTTTTCTGGTCAGTGGCGCAAATTTTTTATAGAACAGCAAATAGCATGAGGGAAAGTTTGCGCCGGAACACGCCTCCTATTTGCGCTGAACCGCCCCGGGGAGCGCAAGTGTATTTCTTAGTTAACCGACGTGTGTGTGTGGACGAAAAAAGTCCGCTTTGTGCGGGTGCAAAATAGGAATGATACATGCGTCAGTGTACAAAGTCATTTGCGCCGGGTGCAAGATAGGGCCCATAAGCTTAAAAGCTCAACGCATTCAACAGATTTTATTAGGCAAAAGAATGTAGCATAAATCAAGGTCAAAAATGATAGAAGTTTTATTGGTGGTCGTAATATTTTACTTAAACAGTAAAATAATAAAGTAACCTACACATTTTATTCAAAACTGGGTGCATTGCTGGGAAATCGAGAACTGCATCTATCACTGAAGGCATTCCAGATTTATTGAAACTCCACACTTTCCTCAAAACTGCTTACGTTTGCACTCGACATTCTTGTTCACACTTGACATTCCAGTTTGCACTCATTGCAAAAAACAAAAAATCTATTCTATTCAAGTCTTTGTTGTGCTTAATAAAAAATGACATTTGAACTAGTGACCTCTTACTTCAAGAGTAATAAAGATACAGCTAGACCAACACAGATCTTATTCTGAAAGAGCTGAGCTCCCTTAACCTCAAAGGTCCAGTCAGAAAATAAGGATTGAGCAGCAAAAAAGTATTTTATTGAAAGTTCTGAATCATAGGGGGTAAAGCAAAAAATCCTAGCCCAAGGGTGCAGGAGGATGATATCATCAGTAAGGGCAGGAGAGGAACAGAAAGAGACAGGGACAAAGTAGAGTAATTCTCTTCTCAGATATATGCTGTATAACTGCCAACAACACACACAAAAAAAGATCCCAGTGTTGAGATTTTTCTAAAAACAAACAAACAAACAAACAAACAAACAAGCGGACAAAAGCAAAACATTCTTTTGAATGAGAAACCACTGAAATATGTTGTGGCTTATATTCCCCCATTGATCAGTCCCTGGTGGAAATGTGGCTCGCTGTAGACAGTAATGACCCTGATGTGCGTGGCAGGCATGTCTGCGTTTTGTTAAGTCTCGCACTATTGATCTGGTTGAGGCTTCCTGAGTGCTGCTCAAATTCACTTCCAGCCGGCTCTTCTCGCCTCACTGCTGTGACCAGGCACAAAGAGAGCTCAATTAGCACAGCTCAACGACGGCTCTCTCCCGCCTGCACACTCCATAAAAATCACTCCATCAAACCACCCAGAGAGAGGGAGGGGGAAGAGAACAAGAGATTGGGGGGTAGTGATACAACGGGGACATGCAAGTAACTTGGAGGTTTTATTTCCAATTAAAAAATGTCAGGACAAATACAATGGGTATACATGTACAGTATATCATCCTGTATTCAAAGATTAGCCTTTGTCCAGAATACAAGGATTCTATTTGTTCTAAAGTCAGCTAATATTAGTAGGCCTATTTTGTAAAACTGATCTGATTGGTCCAGAATCAGATAATATCAGAGCTTATCTTTTTTCCTCTTTTTTCCCCTCAAAAGTCTGATGCTCAATTGGAACTTCAGTTTCAATTTTAATTTAGTAATCTTTATTGTGGTCTTTATTGAAAAGCAAAATCTCTAATTTGTTACCTGTTAGCACCTTGAATGCAGCACATCACCGGTTGGACTTCTTCGATACTGCCTTTTAAAATTGCAAATGCCTTTTTATAAAGTTATTATGATTAAACATACCTTAACATGTCTGTATGTTATATTTTTCTGGTAACACTTTTCAACAAGGTTTAATGTGTTACATTAGTTAATGCATTAACCATGAGCAATGCATTTGTTACTGCATTTGTTAATCTTTGTTATAGTGTTAGTTAAAAATACTGCTGTTCACAGTTTCTTCATGTTACTTCAGTGCAAGAACTAATGTTAACAAATACAACTTTTGATTTTAATAATGTATTAGTCAATGTTAAAATTAGCATTAAAGGGGTGGTAAAACACAATTTCATTTTTCTAACTTTAGCTAGTGTGTAATGTTGCTGTTTGAGCATAAACAACATCTGCAAAGTTACAGCGCTCAAAGTTCAAAGCAAAGGGAGATATTTGCTTTTAAAAAATTCAATTTCTAAGGACTACAGCAAACGACCGGTTTTGGACTACACGACATTCCTCCGGGTTTGCTGACGTCAGTAAATCCCATTATTTACATAAACCCCTCCTCCGAGAATACTTAATAAGCGGGGCGAGGCCATTATATATTGCTGTTTCGGGGATGAGTTGTCGCAATGCCGTAGAAACACTGCTGTTATTTTCATCCCGGTTGCAGGTCCACTTTGTACAGCCTTCCTAGGGACGAGGGAGTCAGGGATCACTGGTTAAATTTATTTTTAACTCTGTCCCGCATAATTATGACCCAAATCTCGCTCTCTGTGCTGCACATGTTATGGAGGAAAGCTTTCACAATCTTCGCGAGCTCAATGCATGATTCGCACAACGGCTTGTCCTGAAAGATGGAGCAGTTCCAACTTTAAAAACAGAAGCTTTTGTTTACAGGCCACAACCTGTAAGTATGATTTATTTTTCATTGATTTGTTTTCCTGTAATAGTTCGTATTGTTTATTGTACGTTGTAGCAAGGAAATAAACAAATGATAAAGCTGTTTGGCTCTGCTGGTTTGTTAGATGCTCATTCATACTTAACGTTATATGACAAACACCTAACGTTACAAACTTTTTTTTAATCTCAACATCGAACTTGGAATTAGTGTAAATTATTCTTTGATTTGAGCTTTTATGCTTATCTACATGCTTGTTTATAAACATGGTTCTGTGTTTGATTTGGCAGCCGATGTTTAGTGTTCGTTTTGGGTTAATAGGTCTGTCAACAGATATTTGTTTACAATCGTTCTAAAAAAACAAAAGTAACGGTGGCATAGTTCTTTACTCAAAAAAATCCCTTTGAGGACTGTAGTATAATTTGTTAGAACGATTATATGAAATTCTTGTTTATGAAGCTTATTTTTTGTAATTCTATAATAATTAGTACAATTAAATAATAGCGTATCTAAAAAGTAATGAGAGAACAAAAACAAAAAAAAAACATTTCTGAAACGTCGTTTAACAGCCATTCTTGAACAGGTTCTGCTCGATCATCTTCACTAACGTTTCCTCGGTTCCGATTGGTTTTATTGACGCCATTGTTTATAATACACCAAAGCACAAAGTACCAGTAAAGGTACGGGGCGTGACGTTTCCGGGAGACGTGCACTAGACCAGGGGTTTTCAACCTGTGGGGCCCGCCCCCCTAGGGGGGCGCCAACACCTGTTAAGGGGGGCGCGAGAAACTGTGAATTCAGAGGCTTAAGTGAAACGTGAATGTAAGATAGCAAATCTTTAGTCATCCACTAGAGGGGGCAATCTGATTAGTCCCGCAGCTAATCAGGCGAGGCGACCTTTACATATTAGTTGGATACAGAGCAGAGGAGCAGAGTTGACGCGATCGAGTTGAAGCTAAATATTAAAACAAAACAAAAATGGACGGTGGCTTAAACGTAATAATACCAGTGATAAAACGGGTGAACCGTCAGGCAAAAAAGAAGAAGAGTGTCCGACTGAACCCTTACAACTTCCGCAAATTGATGTCGAACCCTCCACGTCAACGGGGCTTTCCACGCAGAGAGGATTAATAGCAAAAAGGCCTGGGTGCATCAAAACGACGAAAGTATGACGAACAGTACATAAAATACCGATTCACGTGCATCACACTTAATCACGAACCACGTCCACAGTGTGTTGTATGTTCTGAGGTGCTTGCAAATGACAGTTTGAAACCTGTGAAACTAATACGTCACTTACAAACCAAACACCCGACGTTAAATGATAAACCGGTTGACTTTTTTTGCCGTAAAGAATCAGGATTAAAAAAATCAAAAACAAACTATGACCAGCCAAACCACATATCCTAAAAGGTTGAAAACCCCTGCACTAGACGGTTAGCGAATCACAACACACTGGGCCAGATAACCAATCTGAGCCCATTGCGTACTTTTGAGGGACTGGCTTCATAGAACCAGGAAACCATCAGACTGTTTTTACAAGGAGGGGCAGAGCAGTGTAGAATAAAGGTAAAATATATGAAAAATAATGCAATTTTTAAAAAACGAAGCATGAACACATGTTACAGTGCACCCCAGAAACACAATCAAGCCTTCGAAAAAATGTGTTTTACCACCCCTTTAACAAAGACTAATAAATTCTGTAGAAGGGCAGTTCATTATTAGTTCATGTTAACTAATGTAGTTAACTACTGCTAATTAATGAAACCTTTTTGTAAAGTGTTACCATTTTTCTTTATAATGTGTGTGTGTATACGCATACACAAACATGTTGGGTTTCCATGTTATATGAGGACATTTCCATGGACATAATGATTTTATACTGAACAATCTGTATATTCTATCTCTAAACCTACCCCTAAACCTACTAATTACAGAAAAAGATATGCATTTTTAGATTTTCAAAAAATATATCATTCTGTATGATTTATAAGTCGTCTTCCTCATGGGGACAGAAAATGTCCCCAAAAGGACAGTGATTTTGGATATTGCCATCTTTTCTTTTTTTACCAGGACAGGACACACACACCCACACCCACACACCCACACCCACACCCACACACACACACACACACACACACTAAAAACTTTGTTTAGTACTACGCTTTAATCATGCAGTACTCTCTGGGCTGTAATCTAAAGCGTTACCAGGATTTGTAAATATTTTCCATTTCTATATTTGTAAACATACTGCTTATGTTTTAGATGTTGCCAATACATCCATATTCTACATTTCAGCATCTACCACCCATATGAACAAAAAATTATGTTTTCGTATCTGTTACATAGGAGTACCTACATATAAACAATGAGACCAGGCTGTCATATCAATTATTATATATAACATAACATAACATAACATAATGATCAATTATTTGTATCTGAGAAAATGTCCAAATTAGTGCACTTCTATTCTTACCTAAAGCCTTCAATAATCAGAATGGATGTATTTATGTGATTGAGATGTACTGAATAAAGAATACAGTCCCATTTCCTGCTCACAAAAGGAAGACACCTCAGAGCAAAAATCAGGCAGGCTGAATGAAAGAGAGTTCTTGATGCAGTGGGGGTCCTAACAGCCATTGACACTGATTGGGGATGGCAGGTGCAGTTAATGACATGGGCCGTGTATGTCCTGCTCTGATTGAGGTGAGAGAGTAGAAGGAAAGAGAGGAGAGATGAGTGCTGACTCATAATCAAACCCTAATCAAATGGCAAAAAAACACACAGACATTTATATGCACTGAAACATGCAAATTTTTCACGAGAAAATACGCACACAGATTTTTTCTCTGTCTCACGCACACAAACAGACATACACGCATCCTATCCAATCCCATCCCTAATCCCCCAGCAGCCCTGATATGGTGATTCCTGGAGGCCACAGATAAACCACTCAAGACCATGAGGATGATAATGGCAGATGCTGCGGAGACTCAAATTCAATCAGCAGTGGGCTGTCAACGTGGATGAGTTTAAGAGTGAAACAGGCTCGCTGACGTACATTAAAGACACATCAGCTGAAGTAAGACTAAAACAGCCCTGGATTAAAGGGACGGTTTGCCCAATGCCCATAGCCGGTTTGACACATGCCATTCAAAAGTTTAGGGTAAAAAAATAATGTATATATAAAAAAACGTTTATTTAGCAAAGGCACATTAAATTGATCAAAAAAAGACATTTTTGAAATTAATAAATATTACAAAAAAGTTATATGTATGATGAATGCTGTTCTTTTGAACTTTATATTCTTAAAGAATCCTGAAAAAAAACTTTTCCACAAAAATACTAAGCAGCACAACTGTGTTTAACATTAATAATAGGAAATGTTTCTTTAGCACCAAATCAGCATATTAGAATGATTTCTGAAAGATCATGTGACACTGAAGACTGGAATAATTAAGATTCAGCTTTGCCATCAGATGAATAAATTACATTTTAAAATATATTAGAACCGAACATCGTTAATTTGATAATATGTCACAGTATTACTGATTTGACTGTATTTTTTTATCAAATAAATGCAGCCTTAGTGAAATTAAGAGACTCATTTAAAAAAAAAAAATGTTTCCAAACATTTGACTGGTGCTGTATATTTTCTCTTTTTTCTTTGTATATTTTCTAAAAATATTTCGGAATGTCCTCTACATTGCAAGAAAGTTTTCTGTGTGTTCAAAAAAAGAGGGTAAAGTTTAAGAAACAGAAGGCTGACGGGGAAACAAGGGGGGTTGGGGGTTTCACTGACAGTGGCTGAGACCCTTGTCTCTTCACGAGATGAATACCAGTCCAGGAAGTGTGCTGATGTGCTCCAGAACGCTCATTATAACGCATAGCCCATACGTTGCCCTGACATATCCATTATTTATTAACGTATGGACTAGGGAACCAGGCCACCATTCATGACTGCAATCCTTTGGAGGCAATTCTGACAGGTTCTTTTGGAAATAAATAAATAATCATTCACTTCTTCCTTCCTTCATGGCTTATGCGCCCAACACAAGAATAGCTCATATGCTCAGACTGTTTCTGCCGCGGAACCTGTAAACATATTTCACATGCATTCACTGCTCAACATAAAAAACCCTAGAATTGTGACAGACCGTTATATTGTCCAGGCCGATTAATCCAACTCATATTTTGAATAAATATCATGCATAATAAATGTTGTTTATTTCAGGAAATTTGTGTACATCTCACATGCAATTATTAAACAAGGCATGGTAAGTATTTTACCCTTCAGTATTTTATAACGGGAACGATATTTACAATGCTACAGTTATTTATACTGTAAATTCGAGAAAATAGTTTAAATCATATATTATTCATTCTCAAATGGTGGGTTGCGACCCAAAAATATATTGCAGGTGTGTCCTGACACCAGGATTACAAACGATGTAAAATGCAAATAATAAGATGCACCTAACCATATAATTATGATATGTGCATAGCTACCATAACACTATGCTTTGCGGGGCTTATTGCTTTAATAATTGCTCTTTTAAAATAAATAAAAGCACTTTGCATTTCGTTTTGCCATTTAAAAAATATGAAAACTATTGAGTTACTAAAACTTTTAAAAAATCATTATTTTTAATGCTTAATTTTAATAAATTAAAAATGAAATTAAATATCTCACAAAATATTCAGTTGATTATTTTAAATTTGATGTCTGCAATCCAAAAAAAGATAGACCATATGTGTATAGGGAGGATGTTCAGACGGTCACTCCAAGATGTGAGAGTGAGACGAGGACCAGACGTCGCCTCTGACCATCCAGAGCATATGAGTGTGGAGCGGTGAGAATCTCAGCTCCTCGCTCACGGACCTGTTCACCCCTCCGCTCCCCCACTCAAAGCCACATCAGGCCGCTCTGCTCATTCTCGCTTTGCGCTCCACTCAAATCGAACCGACCACCCACCCTATACCCCCCCTCCCCCATGGGTAAGATGGGTAAGAGTACTTTGAGGAGCAGTTAAACAGACCAGCGCCACAAGAGCCACCTGATATCCAGCGGACAGCGGCCTGCCAATCAATTGCAACCCGCCCACGAAAGAAGAGATTCATGCGGCTATCCAGCAGCTGAAGAACAGAAAGTGTGCAGGACCTGTTGGCATTCCTGCAGAGGTGCTGAAGGCCAATGTGGAGACCAGCATGGAGATGTTCTACCCACTTTTCTAAGAAATCTGGAAAAAGGAGCAAGTACCGCTGGATTGGAAGGAAGGCTACCTTGTTAAAATACCAAAGAAAGGGGACCTCAGCTGCTGCTCCAACTACTGGAGCATCACACTGCTTTCCATCCCAAGCAAAGTATTCAACCAGGTGATCCACAACAGGTTGAAAGGAACAGTAGACCCTCTGCTTAGAGATAAACTAGCTGGTTTCTGTAAAGATAGATCTTGTACCGATCAGATCGCAATGATGCGCATAATCCTCGACTGGGTCATGAAGACATCAATAGCACAGAGAAGGAACGTTATACAGTGGACCCTATGGAAACAGCTGGATGACCTCGACTTCACCGATGACCTGGCACTTCTTTCGCACATCCAGCAACAGATGCAGGAGAAGACTAACACTTCAATACCATCGTGAAGCCAATACTCCTAAATGGAGCAGAAACATGAACCAGAGCAACAGCCTCAACCATGAAGAGAATCCAGACGTTCATCAACATCTGTCTCAGGCGAATTCTACCAACCAGATGGCCAGTTATCATCGGTAACAGGGAACTGTGGGAGAGAACCCGACAGCAGCCTGTAGGGGAAGAAATCCTTCAAAGAAGGTGGCGCTGGATTGGCCATACCCTCCGGAAACCTGCTAACAGTATCACCAGACTGGCGCTCATCTGGAACCCTCAAGGCAAGAGAAAAAGGGGCCGCCCCCGAAACACCTGGAGACGAGACTTGGAGGCAGAATCCAAAAAAATGGGACTGTCATGGGGACAACTGGAGAAACTGGCCCAGGATCGGAACTGTTTGAGAGCTCTTGTTGACGGCCTATGTCCCAACCGGGACCAGAGGCGAAAGTGAAGTGAAGAAGAACACATAATTTGAATACTATATTAGTGCAGCAATGGGTTGTTAAATGTTAAATACTCTGTATTTTCATACTAATCCATGTATAAATAACGTAAAGCAGTCCTGCTCACTGATATGCAGATCTGCATTACTATCTACAGTATTATGGGATAAAAATTAGCAAAATCTCCAGTATGATCGTATATACAATACTATGCAAAGGTAATGTATATGTTATATCATACTGCCCAGCCTATCTTTAAACTGTATTATATATGTATTTATAATGTATTTTATTTTTCGAACTGTATTTTTATCAGTATTAAGCTTTCCATTAGCCACCCTGCTCTCTAAATATCGCTACTCAATCACACTCTAATGTCACATTGTTGTCTTACTGTTAGTCAAAACAGCAGAAATGATTAATCAATCTCTTTGTAATGACAAAAGATAGCTGAGTTCAAATTAAACACTCCAAGCAAGTAACCCTGTTTCTTTATCCCAGGCAAAAAAGAACAGAGGATGACATTCACAGAAAGAGAGGAAAAAAATCAACAGATTCAAGCAGTTCCGGGCTGCTCTCCAGACAGAGAAAAATAAAGTTTCTCTGGTGCAGTCAGCCCAAACTGATGTGTTATATATTGCCTGTCACTCTATTCTACAGGAATATTGGGGCGTTGCCTAGCTCAAACCTGGAAGGTACAGCAATCCATCACCAACATTCACATGAGATCTCATCTCAGTCTTGGTAGCCAATATCCCTGCCGCTTGAGTGCCACATAATAGGGACCCGGTTCAAGGCCGAACACCGCTCATCTATACCTTCCACTTTCTGCAGTTGATTGCTTTAGCCTTACATTGCAATGCCTTCATACAAACTGAATGAATGATTAAAAATAAAGGCAATCATATTCGAAAACATTGCTTGTACTAAAATAACTTTAACATAAGGTATGTTTTGCATGCTGGGACCAGCATGGGATGCTGGTTGCTGGTTTGCTGGATCCCAGTATGGGATGCTGGCAGTGGTTACTGGGTAGCAGGTATCCAGCATGGGATGCTGGTGTGCTGGTGGTCCAGCATATGTTGTCTTTTGGGTGCTGGTATGATCCCAGCAAGACCACAAGAAAACTTGCTTATGTGTTAAATATCACTTTTCTTACTGAGAACCAACTGCTTATGATTATGCTTTTATTAAGCATTTTTCTTGGTTTTCATATGTTTTGCAATTACACAAACTATTTTAAACTGATCTTAAAGGGACAATGTGTAGTTTTTTTTAAGTATTTTATTATCTAAAATCTATATTTTTATTCATAAATATGTCCTCAATGGTGTACAAATACCTCTGCCAATGATCTGACTTATCCTCGTAAACAAAGAATTTATTATCTTTATATATATGGGACGGGTAGGTCCACGGAGGCTTCCATGTCGTTCCGCCATATCGAAAACATATAATAGCAGAGAGGGACAAAAAGTACTAGGCCAACGCGTTTCCACAACGTGTTTTCATTCAGAGCCAGCGTCACGTGACTGAAAGCAGCTGAACCAGACAAGAAGATTTGAGAGACGCTTGTCACTGCCCCGGCAAGTTTAAAAGGCTGCTTTCGGGAAATGCACCCCAACACTCTGTCCGTCTGTCTGTCCGTCTGTCTGTCTGTCTGTCTGTCTGTCTGTCTGTCTGTCTGTATGTCTATCTATCTATCTATATATATATATATATCATCTTCTGTTTACAGAGCATGTGCTTGTCACAGAGACAGCACACCTATGTCAGTGACAACTGTCAAGTGGTAGACACATTTAAATTGTTTCGTACAATAAATGCGTCCAGAAAAAAAAAAAGCGTTGGCCAAGTGTTAAGTGCTTGCTATCACGCTACAGTGACACAATATCAATTCTGGTTTGTGTCATCTCTTAAGCCTTTCCGACCTTCTCATCCTCTCTATTAAAAGTGGCAATAAGATAAAATAAAATTTAATTCATATAAAACAATTAATTAAATAAACACTCAGCATTCCAAAGTGGCACCACATTTTATAAAAAACACATAAATATTTTAAATATCTTCCAAACAAAATGTCAGTTTTCTGATGAATACATCTCTATTATAATTTTAAGTTGCACAGCATTCAGTGTCTCTAAACACAGTCTTCCCTGAAGAAGGCCATCCTCCATGTAAGATTTCTGTAAGGGCAGTTTTAACCCTTAAACAGGCAAGAGTAGAAAATGCTAAGCAAAAAATAATTTCATTTCATTTTTTATATCATCTGGACTTAAATAAAACATATCCAAAAGAATTTTTTTAAAATTTGATGTATTTTGGATTTTATGAATTGTGTCACCTGAGATACGTTGCCTGATTAGGGTATAAAAAAGGACCAAGTCATTAATCTGTTAACTGTTACTGCCACTGTATGATTAGAACAATTATATCCCATACTTCACCTGATCTAATGTTGACAAATTATATATCATTCGAAAGCTTACGAACTCAAGATTCAGCCCGTGAAACCTGTTTTGAAATTGGAGGTTGTGTTACCATAGAAACGGTACTCTAAATTCCTTTAATGGGCTCCTCCCCTTTTGGGCATCGTCATGTTTCATAATTTATGATCAAAACCTTTTCTAATCTTGACAAAACACATATTGTCAGAAAGGTCTGAGTCTACAAGGTATTTTGTGACAGAAGTTATATTTAGACAGAAATTAATTAATTTGTTATGGCAGAATGCATACAATTAAATTCAATGGAATGTAAGTCACCCGGTGGCTATTTTTGGTATTATGCCTAAACAAAATCTCATGGGAACTTCAATTTTTGTGATATCAACTTCAAATTTGGAACACAACTTGGTTAGATATATGGCTTTGATTTTATTATAATTTTATCGTAAAAATATTTTGTAAAATACATATTTTATAAAAAAGAATAAATATTGAGTACAGAGTATTTGATTTAATGTAAGTTTTAAACTTTCATTTAACTTTCATTTTCATACTTACATTTTTTGAAGTGCTTTCACTTCAGCAATAATCTGCTGACTGTTTTCTTTAAAACAAGACCAAACTTAGGTCTATATTCCAAAGCATTCTTGAATTACAATCATTTAAGTTTGAATAGTGCATTTTAAATAGAGCTAGTTTAATCCCTTTTTTATACCCTAAACAGGCAACGTGTCTCAGGAGACATACATTTCAAACGTGCTAAATAACAACATGAACAACATATTACTTAATTTTCTCCTTCAGCACCTTAAGACAATGTTCACAATTAATGTTAGCAGTAATCTTTTTTTTTCAGAAGAAAAGTAAGTTCCCAGAGAAGGGAACTCAACACTGCGTCGAGAATCGACTCTTTGGGGACGCTCCCTTAGCGTGCGTCTCTGAAGTATTAATGAAACTATTCCAATCCTGATTGGTGTTGCGTCATGACGTAACATGTGACGGCATAACCGGATGCATAAAAGCGACGCCGGCACACACACACACTAGCTTTTCGCTCTTCAGCAAGCGCTCTATGTTACGACTGTCTGTCTTATTTGGTGTTGTTTGTTTATCCCTCAATATATATATATTATGGCCAGACAGCAGTTCAGAATGTGTGTGCACCCCTGTCCTCGTTTTATTACGGATGGGGACACGCATGTTTTGTGTGTTAACTGTTTGGGAGCGCAGCACGCCCAGGCAGCTCTCGAGGGAGCTGCCTGCGTACACTGTGAAGCACTACCCATGAGGGTGCTAAGCTCTCGGCTGGCGTGCTTTGATGAGCTTGGTCAGGCTCGCGTTCCCCGCGGTTCTGGTCCCGCGTCTGTTGAGGCGGCGCGGCGACTCAGATCGTGGGGTTCGCAGCGGGATCTTGCAGATGAGAATGAGACTGCTGTGGCACTTTCTCATTCTTCATCTGAAGATCCCGAAGCCCCTGTGAGTGGTGCAGAAGCCCGCGCTGCGGCTTCTTCTGCCCACGACCAGGTCCCGGTGCTTGAGCTCTCTGCTTCCGAGGAGGCAGAGGTGATCAGCATCGAGGATGACCGTGAGTTGAGCGCGCCAGTTCACGGCCAGGCTTATGAAGAGCTGGTGAAGGTTGTGACACGTGCCGTGGCCAGACTTAACATCAGCTGGCCACAAGATGAGCAGGGAACGCAAGTCGTGAGCAAGTTAGACGAGCGTTTCCTGCGGCACAGGTCACAGCCTCAGCGCCGGGGTTTGCCGTTTTTCCCCGATCTCCACAAAGAGATCTCGAGATCGTGGGATAAACCGCATTCGTCCCGTGTCTCCCATCCATCTGTTATCTATTATAGCAATGTTATGGGGGCACGGGATATGGGTTATGGGAAGATGCCTAAAGTCGAAGAAGCTCTAGCCGGTTATCTATCTCCTGAGTCGGCATCTTCCCTTAAAACCCCGGCGCTGCTTAGTAAGGCCTGCAGAGATACATCTGCTTTAATAGGCAGGGCTTACATGGCGGCAGGTCGGGCTGGTCATGTCTACACTCTATGGCTATTTTGCAGGCATACCAGGCCGACCTCCTGACCGAGGGGGAGGGGCCAACTCCTGAAGATATTGCGGAGTTGCGCAAAGCCACAGATTTGTCTCTCCGGGCCACTAAAGAGACGGCCCGCGCTATTGGCCGCGCTATGGCAGCTATGGTGGCCACGGAGAGGCATCTGTGGCTCAATTTATGAGGTTTAAAGGAAAAAGATAAATCTGTTTTGCTGGATGCGCCGCTTTCGCCTTCTGGCCTGTTCGGTGACGCCGTTACATCGGTCGTCGACAGGTTTCAGGAGGCGAAGAAGCAATCTGCGGCGTTCCAGCAGTTCCTCCCCCGAAAATCGAAGTCCAAATCGAGTAGGGTGGGGCAAGAACATCAGCCCCAGCCATCAACCAGCTCCTCACACCGGGCAGAGAAAAGGGAGAGCGTTTCCTCTAGAGCCCCTCCTCCGGGAGCTTGGCAACCGAGGAAACGCTCCCAGCAGAAGCCCCCCAGCCAGAAGGGCGATTTAAGGGATGTCCTTCAGGCTAGGAGAGCTTCAGGAAAGAGGTCCTAGCCAGAGTGGTGGGACCTCTGAGGGCTGTCCCCTCCGTTGTAGAACAACCGAGGTTGTTCTCACAGCGGAGCCCTCAAGGAAACGGTTTGAGTTGCCCGCCGTCGCTGACGCTTTCAGGCCGCATCATATTCCAGCGAACGCACTGTGAGTCGTTTTTCTCGAAAAATAAAAAACGAGCATCAGTTATGGTCATGAAAACCGTATCGACTACACCCTGCCGGTCTTCCGCTTCAGGGGGTCGAGAAGGGTGCTCGAAAAACACCAGAGGCCAGTCCCGAGAGGCTGGTTCCCTTAGTAGATTTTGTAGAGGCATGGTATCATCTTCCCAACACATCTGAATGGGTCCTGCATATAATAAAGTCAGGGTACAGACTGCAGTTCGGGCACTACTGCAGACTACAGTGGTTCCAGAGCAGGCTCAGGTGATGGAACAAGAAGTACAATCTCTGCTGCTAAAGGAGGCCATAGAACGTGTTCCTCATTCAGACAGGGAGTCCGGATTTTACAGCCGGTACTTTATAGTTCCAAAGAAGGATGGGGGGTTGAGGCCAATTCTAGATCTCAGGGTTTTGAACCTGTCTCTGAGGAAGCTCAGGTTCAAAATGCTCACTATTCCTGTCATCGTGAGTCAAATCAGATCCGAGGACTGGTTTGTCACGATGGATGTAAAAGACGCCTATTTTCACGTATCCATCCTTCCATGTCACAGGAGGTTCCTGAGGTTCGCTTTCGGGGGCGAAGCTTACCAATATCGGGTTCTTCCGTTCGGCCTAGCACTCTCTCCCCGTACATTCACCAAATGTATGGATGCAGCACTTGCTCCACTAAGACTTTAGGGCATCCGCATACTGAATTATATCGACGACTGGCTCATTCTGGCCCAGTCTCGAGAAATGGCAGTTCGGCATTGAGATGTCGTCCTTGGCCACATTAAAAAATTGGGGTTGAGACTCAACACAAAGAAGAGTGTGTTAGAACCGTCCCAGTCCACATCGTTTCTAGACGTTGTGTGGAACTCGACTACGATGCAGGCACGCATGTCTCCGGCGTGTATCGAGTCCATTCTGGCGATGGTGTTGTAGGGTATGGACCAATCAGACACATACTAATTATTCATTATACACAAAGGTTTATGAAACTCCTCACACAGCCCAAATGAACAAACACAAGGGCAGAAACAGTGTCATGTTACAGGGCATGATAAGGAGATTTTACGACCTCCGAGGAATCCCTCTTTAAAACAGACTTTGCTGCATTAATCATAGACTAACTGATCTATAAATGAACATGCATAAAACTGTGAAAGAAACAGTGTAAATGGTTTACTGTCTCGTGTACTATTAGGTATATATTATGGTATGTATCCTGGTATACAACCAACTAACGATCAATGTAACCTCACCTCATGCCTCCTACCTAATTAATCCTCATTTAATGACTCACACTTTGATGTACATCACCTTCTTCTAGAATGCAGTGTGGATGTGTTATAGCTATTTGAGCATTAATGAAGGTATAATCATGCTAGGGACAAAGATCCGTAAATCAACTAAGAGCCACTTTCCCTCTCAGACATGAGTTCAACCCTTAGGTGAGGATCTTCTCCAGGCCTTATTAGAGACAGTCCACATGTGACCTCCCTCTCTTAGTTCTTTCATCCCGCCGCAACACTGTTCTGGTGATTCTGGGGAACCCCCTCCCCCTCCACGGGGGCCCCAGGGCCCAGCAGGCCTCAATCCAACCAGATATGGGCTCAGGCAGGAGAGAGATGACTCTCTCACAAAGAACCAAGGACAATCTCAAGAGTTTTGGAACAAAGACTCCAACCAACAACGACTCCAATCACCCACTCTTCCGACTTCCTCACTTCTCCTGGGTGCTCGGCGTGGCCTCAACAGAGTCCCAGGCCTTGACCATACCAGCGATGCGTTCCTGGAGAAAGAGAACGCTCAACCAACTTCCACTTGACACTGCCGGAACCATCAACGACTTCAATTTTCAACAACTTCAAGAATTGTTCCCATTACAAATGCAAGTATTCAATTCAATGAAATGTGAAAATGAAATTCTGATGGTTCTTCTCATAGACCCTCTTCCGGTTTCCAATTTCATCCTATCACTAACCTATTTATGTATTCATGTCTGTATGTTGTTTAGTTTATTTATATTCATATAAATATCTATATTTAGTTAATAAAACTTGTACATAATATGTATTTGGTTCTGTTTTGTTTGTAATACAAGTCACTTTACGATCACGGTTTTTGCTACTGGCTCAAAGTACTGTACAGGCGAAGAAATAATTATTCTTCTGTGGTCATGGAAGATACCATTTTCTTAGAATTAATTAATAATCAAAAGAGTTCGTTGGAAGAACTGATTAATTGATTGTAATATTAATTCAGCCACATCAAGTTAATCCAATTAACTGACCCAAATATTTATAATTAATAATAACAAGATATTCTTGATTATTAATATTTCCAAAAAGCTGAGTTCCTTACAGTGTCCAAGTTAAAGCTAGGCCAGGCCACTACTGTAAAGCAATTCCAAAGACTACTGGGCCTCATGGCAGCGGCATCCAACATTATACCTTTGGGCCTTCTACACATGAGGCCCCTTCAGTGGTGGCTGAAAACCAAGGGGTTTTCCCCCAAGGGGAATCCATTTAGTATGATCAGAGTAACGCGCAGATGCCTTCGTTCTCTAATAATATGGAAGAAACCTTGGTTCCTGTCCCAAGGGCCAGTGTTAGCAGCGTCATGTCCCCGGAAAACCGTTTCGACAGACGCCTCCCTCACTGGCTGGGGCGTGGTCATGGACGGCCGCTTTGCCACGGGTCTGTGGCAGGACCATCATCATTTTTGGCACATAAATTGTCTAGAAATGTTGGCTGTGTTCAGGGCTCTGAGGAGCTTCCTTCCAGACATCAAGGGTTACCATGTCCTAGTACGATCGGACAATACATCAGTGGTAGCTTATCTGAACCGACAAGGGGGACTCAGATCGCGCCCTCTGTGCAGACTGGCGCATCAGGTTATTCTCTGGTCTCAAGGGAAAATACTGTCTATCAGAGCTATGTATATTCCGGGGGTTCAGAATCAGGGAGCAGACATCCTGTAGAGGCAGGGGCTGAGGCCCGGGGAATGGAGACTTCATCCAGATGTGGTGAAGTTGATATGGGAGAGGTTTGGGCCCATGGAAGTGGATCTATTCGTGTCTCGAGAGACGTCCCACTACCCACTTTGGTTCTCCCTCTCACATCCAGCCCCACTGGGGTTGGATTCCATGGTACAGGCCTGGCCGAGGCTTCGCCTGTACGCATTTCCGCCGATCGCTCTGCTTCCGGCAGTCCCGGAGAGGGTCCGTCAGGAGGGCATCAGTCTACTTCTGGTTGCCCCAATGTGGCCGACCCGAGTATGGTTTTCAGACATAATTTCGCTCCTGCTAGCTCAGCCATGGCAGATTCCTCTGAGGAGGGATCTATTGTCTCAGGTGGAGGGCACAATCTTCCACCCTCACCCTACCACCAGTTGCTGTGGAAACTGTGGGCCTGGCCTCTGAGGGTGTTCAGTACCTAAACGCTGGTCTATCAGCCGGGGTGGTTGAAACTATTATTTGCTCTAGGGCTCCGTCTACTAGGAGATTATATGGCCTCAAGTGGAATGTTTTCGTCACTTGGTGTAGAGAACATAATTTAGACCCAGTTAACTGCCCGGTGGCTTCAGTTCTGGAGTTTCTTCAAGATCGCTTCTCTGCGGGTCTCTCCCCTTCCACGCTTAAGGTGTACGTGGCTGCCATTGCGGCTTTCCACGCGCCATTAAGTGATGGGCCTCTGGGGAGGCACCAGCTGGTCATTCGTTTCCTCCGTGGTACTTGGAGGATGAGACCGACAACCAGGTCCAGGGTTCCTTCCTGGGACCTGGCAGTGGTTCTGGAAGGGTTGTCTCTGGCCCCCTTCGAATCTCTTCAGTCGGCTTCGCCTAAAGATCTTACCTACAAATTGGTCTTTCTCTTAGCCATCTCCTCTCTTAAGAGGGTGGGAGATGTCCAAGCCCTGGCAGTGACACCAGCTTGCTTGGAGTTTGCCCCTGGCAAGGTTAAGGCCTTTTTGCACCCGAGACCGGGCTATGTGCCTAAAGTGCCTGCTAATACGGCTAGGTCTACGACCCTTCAGGCTTTCCATCCTCCACCTCATGTGTCGGCAGAAGAAGAGAAGCTTCATTTGCTCTGCCCCGTCAGAGCTTTGAGTATTTATCTCGAGAGGTCATCTTCTTGGAGGAGGTCGGACCAACTGTTGTTTCGGGTCACCTAGGAGAGGGCTCCCGGCATCCAAGCAAACCATTAGTAATTGGATTGTGCAGGCTATTGCCTTGGCTTATGAGGTGCGCAATTTGCCTTCACCTCTGGCCATAAGGGCTCATTCTACTAGAGGCATGGCGTCCTCTAGGGCCCTCCTCTCGGGAGTTCCTCTCCAGGAGATCTGTGAGGCAGCCGGTTGGGCTACCCCACACACTTTTATTAGGTTCTATAGTCTGCACCACCCCAGTACGCCTGGTGCACGTGTGCTCTCGTCCTGCTGAGTGCCTGAATCAGTTTCACTCCTGGGCAGGCCTGTTTTCGGTGTGTGGCCTAGTGGGCATTCGTTCCCCAAAGAGTCGATTCTCGACGCAGTGTTGAGTTCCCTCGAAAGGGAACGTCTCGGGTTATGACTATAATCCTTGTTCCCTGAGAAGGGAACGAGACACTGCGTCGTCCTGCCACGCCCCTCTGGGCCTGAGAGCGTCTTGCTTCATCGCTAGGCTAGTGTGTGTGTGGGCCGGCGTCGCTTTTATGCATCCGGTTACGCCGTCACATTTTACGTCATGACGCAACACCAATCAGGATTGGAATAGTTTCATTCATACTTCAGAGACGCACGCTAAGGTAGCGTCCCCAAAGAGTCGATTCTCGTCGCAGTGTCTCGTTCCCTTCTCTGGGAACAATGGTTATAGTCATAACCCGAGACGTTTTATATATATTTACTTATCTCAAAATCTGAATGTTCTGCACCACTGGCAGCCATGTTGGATTTAGGTCAGGCTGACTAATTGATCACAAAAAATTTGAAGCAAATCATGTGACCAGCATACTCAAGACAGACCAGGCTGTCATAAGTGATAAAAGAATTTGATGAAAAAATTGTTCTTATGCCCCAAAAAAGACAATAAAAACTATGTATCTGGTGAGACACATTGCCTGTTTTAGGGCTAAGATATCATCATTTCTTACAGACCACAACCCCATAAACAGAGATAATACAGGGATGGGCAAGTGTGAAACTGCGAAATGGGGTTGACGTTACTGTAAGCTGTTGATCTACATCAAGAAAATGAAGATTTTTTAGAAGGAGAAGTGACACAAGTAGAGAAGGTTCAAGAGTGGATGGTGAAAGAGTGAGAGGAAGACAGTGGCAGCAGGGTGCTTTCTAAGGGCTCTCAGGGGACATTTTGTGGAAAGCTTCCCTTCCTGTGGCGGCCCGCAGGCCTTTAAAGAATGGCAGCAGGACATCAGTCACTGGCATTGGCACAGGAGAGTGAGTGAGCATAGCGATGAGCCATGTGGGTGTATCAGTACGAGGGCTAAGCGATCTGAACAGATTGCCTGTTCTTTGAAATGTTAAAACAAAATGCAAAACAGGAGTTGACCGGTCTTCCTCTCTTAACAGATTCACCAGCATATGTGTGGACCGCTTATTGTGGATCACTAATATTTAAGGTAATTAAACCTGTTTAACCTGTTTTAGACCCTAACCTGAACCTCTAACTGCCCGAGAAGCCCTCAGTCTGTCTGTTTGCAATGTTATTTTAGCCATCTTCAGGACAGAAGAATAGGTCTGTGCTATTTTGTACTAAGTATAATAATTCTCAAAGTCAAGCCAATTCTGTATTTAAGTTCTTCTCTAACTTAACCATAATTTAGAATATAAGATAAATTCTGAAAAAAAAAAATGGTTGAAATTTCGATGTAATTTGAAATGCACACTTTCTGTAACACCAGGTCTACACTGTGATTTTCTTCTGATTACGATTGGTGTTTGTCAGACTGTACAAAATTACCTTGGGTAAAAGCCAAGTTTAAACAAACATACACATGTGAAAATCCTTTTTTGAGATAATCAAAAAGTTTATAAAAAAGTTATACAGTACATGTTGCGAACGACATGAGGGTGTGAAAATGAATTTTTAAAGAATTTCCATATTTGAGTGATCTAAGCCTTTTGTACTGTACTTGTCAAATTACGGCCTTAAATACATCTTGACCAAACCTACTCATCTAGGAGGAATAAAGTAATGTAAGAAAATATATTTCCTAATATATGAATAATCTATATATTAAATGTATTAACTGTATATTAGAAAATATACAGAATAATATATTGTGTAAATAATTACAATATATTGAATAATACATAAGGAATTGCCGCTTTCATATATTGAAAAATATATGATAATATATTTACTTATATATCATAATGTATGTAATTTCATATTCAGTAATACACTTCATAACAAATAGATATATAGCTAGTTAACAATAGTAGAATTTAGCAAAGAGACTATCACTGTGCTGAAGAGGGCACATCCATTACTTTTTAAATAAAATAATTATAGTCTTAATGGCGTTCGACCAATGGTCAACCTAACCACAGGCTCTAATCTTCAGCACAATAGAAACCCCAAAAACTCAGACATACCAGAAAGCCTTTTAAATTCCAAAGAAAATAAAACTTAAAAATACTAACAGATCTCCCCCTATATTAATATTTAGCAAAACGAGTGAAATAACACTTCCTTTTCACATTTACTCTCCTTTAACAGTCAAAAGCAAAGCATGCTGGGAACAGGAAATCTGTTGTAACGACTGATTGTAATTCATTCCGTGAATGTGTATATACAGTATGTGTGTACAATATATTCACATTTATATGTGAACATATATGTGCAATATATGTACACAACAAAGGATAAAACTTTATGAATATTACATGTAATGCTATTTTGTCTCATTTCTAAATATTGTGTGTGTGTGTATATATATATAGCCATACATAGATAATGCATATATTGCATTATATTGAAAAATAAGCAGTAGTTACCTATATATGGAAATGTATTATGCAACATATTGCTTTATATTTTGCAGTATATTCTCATATATTTTTGTTACGCAAGGTAGAGTTCTCAACGGGCCTGAAAATTACAACCCGACCCGACCCGGCCCACTGGCTTTTAAAGCCCGGACCCGGTGTAACCCGACACATCAACATGAATTATCTGCCCGAACCCGGCCCGACGCCGAATTTTTTTTTTTTTCTCATACACGTATTATCATGACCAGCAGACGGGAATTCAAATCAACCTTCAATGTTAAAGGCAACCCTTGCATTTTGAGCATTGCACATAACCGGTAGAATTTCCATCAGAATTCAGCACCACTCCAAACACTTTCCAGACCTCTGATTTTTCCTCTCCTGTAGTAGCGACGGTGAATTCACCTGCGGCAAGTGTACTTTTCACCAACTCCATCTTCTTCTCCAGGCTAAAGGCGTGCACGCAGCGGCGTCAGATCTGCCCCCGCAATGCACGTAGCAGCCAGACTTTCTGTAAATGTTACAGAAATGTTTTGTTTTTTTACTGAGCGGAAAAGATTAAGCCCGAGGTCCGACCCGATCCGAGTCATTTGCTTATATTTTCGACCAGAACCCGGCCCGAACTCGCGGTTCCCGTCGGGTTTGTCGGGCCGACCCGGCCCGTTGAGAACTAACGCAAGGGTGTCACGGATGGAACAGGAGTCAGACTGGTGGTAAGTGATATAGTTTATTTTACAGGTTTTGCAGAAGCAGTCGGAGATATGGTGAGTATATAGACAGATGATACTTGAATGGTAACTTAGCTGGTGAATAACTAGAGTCTCTTTTGCAGATGCAGGTGATAGATCCCTGGGACGGATGCAGACGGATGGCTGAAGACAGAGGAAGAGTTCTGAGGGCGAGGGTTGCATGAAGTCCAGTAGAAGGCAGGTAAGTAGCATGAGAGAGTCTGTGTGTCATGTATCGATGAGACCAGACAGTGTGTGAAGGGCAGCTGAATATAAAGGGAGGTGTAATGATGATGTGCAGGTGATGGTGATCAGTTCTCCAGTGATAATGAACGAGAGGGAGGAGTGAGTGAATGAGTGGGAGGAGTGAGTGAATGAGTGGGAGGAGTGGATGAAGCTGGTGGAATCCTGACAAAGGGAAGCGCAGACACTGTATTATACTGTACATGTTGGTCATTTTTGGACATACCTCTTCCAGTCATGCTAAAGAAGTTTAGATCAAAGTTGTGATGATATCCATTAAATTACTGTTCTGAGTAGTAATATGTACACATCCAAAAACTTTAGGCAGGTGTACTATAAGATAAAGCACTTGGGAGCAGCAGAGGCAGTGTGCCGATTTTTGTTTATTCTTAAGTGAAGCGCTTTATTACTGTTGCAATTTTGCACAATTAGTTTTCACATTTGAGAATATGTCAATGCTGTTGTTGTTTTCTGTTTTAATCTTCAAAATGATGTATGATTTGTTGGAATCTGACAAAAAAAAAATGATTGAGCTACACCTGTTTGAAGTCAGCAAAGTCAATTTAGAGAAAAATCTAGTTTTCTGAAAGTTTCAAAACAAAATCACCTAGTGAGAAGTGTGACACTTGATAAGGGCTACGCTCTTAGAAATCCACGTAGCAAAATTATGCAACAAAATATCACTAATAACAATAAATAACAAATTGCCCATCTCAAGTTAACAAGTTTGTAAATAAAATACTAAATTCTGTATAATAATTTTTATAATTGTTCCTGCATGGATGTGTGGCCAGATTAATATAGTGATCAACACAACTAGCAAAGTTCATTTTAATACAGTCATGACAGTTTCATATTGTGCCCATGCCCAACCATTCTTCAAGATTTGCTACATGAATGTCCACAACCATCTTGTTTTGGTGGTGGCACATTGGCCCTCATTTATCATTCTTGCATAGAAAGGGGCGTATATGTTGGCGTAAGATTATGCTTACACTCCTTTCACCGCCTGATTTATGAAGCTGTGCGTACCTTTGAAATCCAGGTGTACGCAATACCTGCCCTTGATAAATGCCGCGGCTGAAAACGATCGTCATTAGAATAACACGCCCCTATATATTCAAGTATCCGCTTCCCCCAAACCCTAGTTTTACGCCATGGACACACGGAAGACGGCAAAGAGGAGACACTTCTCTGGAGATCGAGACCATCACCATCATGAAAAATTATTATTAAATCAAACAACAATATTGTCGATGATAAATTCAAAGTTAATTGTATTTTATTTTTCAAAACGCTATAAATCCATCCATTTTTTGTCTAAAAAAACAACAACAAAAACAAGAAGAAGAGAACATGCAACATATAATCAGGGACTCATACTATAAATTAATATAAATTAAATAAGTGCAACTGCATGAAATAAATAAAAGCCAAACAAAATAAATAGTAAAATAAATTAAATAGTAAAAATAAATAAATATTTCCAATGTCACGTTCCAATATTGTCCACCACATAAAACAAATAATTTAAAAATAACACACAAATACAGTCCTTAAATACAACAATGTTAAAAATACATTCAAATCATTTAGTAACACATTTAGGCTAATAGTAATTCGTGCCGAACTTGAAAAAAGTAATGATAACAATATTCAGGCCTACTATTAGGCTACGTGTTGTAGCCATTAACTAAGTGCATTTAGTTTCATATTTGTTAAACAATAACAATGTTATTTTTTCCCCATCTATGTTGATTATGAAAAGTGAACATAGGCTAAGATAGGATGCGCTATATATCGGGAGACATGCTCAGACATGATTTTGGCCACTTAATTAAGTTTTGTTTTGTAGAAAGCCTTTCTTTAAAGTGAATTTCGTTTTGTATAAATTGAATCTTAATTTCAATTTTTTTTTTCATCAACCAATTGCCTGGATTTAATAAATAAGTGGCAAATAGCAGACAATATAATCATGAGTCATGACATGGAGGCGCGGGCGCGGTCCCTTGCATTGCACGTGAACTGGAGCGCATCTCATCACAAATTAACCGAAACTCAGTATATGCCTCACAGACATGAGAAATATATCTATAAAGAAAGCTTGAAATGTCTTTAAACAAAACAATTATAAACGAAAAGAAATAGGCTACTCTCTCTGTAGGCGCGTTCACTACGGAGATGGTGATCATCAATTTAATCTTTGCAGACACAACACTAGTTTATTAATAGAAATAAAATACAAATTTATTTTTAAAAATGGCGTTTATCGCGTTTTGGAAAAGAGCTCCTCATATCTTTTAGTTTGTCAGTGCGTTTTGTGGTGTTAGGAATTGTTTTTCTGCGCATTTCCGCACTAACTCAAAACGTTCGTACATGTACACCACCTCCTGACCTGGCGTAGGATTTGAGCGTGCCGTACGCCAACGTCCATATTGATAAATATCAAAGTCACCGTGGTTTTGGGTGTACGCCAGGTGTACGCTGGAAATTTGGTGTACGCACTTTTGATAAATGAGGGCCATTATCACTGAAGTAGTCATTAATAAGTTGAGCAAAATGTGCCATCTCAAATGCTCCGACAAGATTCGCAAACCGCAGTCCGTTTAAAGCATTAGCCACTGACTGAGCACTCTTACTATCATCCAAATCCATTACAAAACAGGCATATATAGACGAAATATTAAATTAAAAGCTTGAAAATTTTACATTTCTGCCGTGTTTTAAATTTTTTACTTTTACATTTTACTTTTCGTGTTTCAAACTTCTATGATACCACAATGTGGAACAAGCTGTTTACATCAGCATGGATATGAAAATCACAATTCATTGGTTCAAGCTCATGCTATCGAGAATTCCCTACGAATATTCACAAAGTTGGAATGCTGCGCTTTACAATGATACCAAACTTGTGCTAAGGGGAAGCACCAGTAGCAGAGAAAATGCCTCGGTTACAACTGTAACCTTGGTTCCCTGAAGAGGGAATAAGATGTTGCGTTGAGATGACGCTGTGGGAAGGCTCTGCGTGATTGTCTCATGAATCACTTGTAAAATCAATTCAATGGCGTATAGGCAGGAAGTTATAAAGCGCCCCAGACCAAACATTGTCAGCTTCTGATAGGTCGAAGCAAGTCGATCACAGGCATGCCGGAAGTATGGCAGGGTGACGCAACGTCTCGTTCCCTCTTCAGGGAACCGAGGTTACAGTTGTAACCGAGGCTTTCCCTTTCACAGGGTCTTGCGTTGCGTTGAAATGACGCTGTGGGGACGTCTATACCAACACCACCATAGTGACCAGTGCCTGTCTGTTGTGAAATCAGGTGAGCACAACAAAGACAGAGTCACCTGTGACCCAGGAGTGAAGCCCAAAACTAGGTTGTAAACCTGACGTGTGTGCGGAAAGGAACAGCCCGCCGCATCACAAACCTCTTTTAGGGATGCCTCTAATACAAGGCTACAAAGCCGCCATACTCCTCTTGCTCCAACGCACCACGGAGGAAACCGGTTTGTTTCCTGTGCAGGGAGCTCTTGACTGTTCGTGGCCTCAACAACCTCAGTTGAGAGACCTGAATCTATGAGTTGTGCCCCCTCAGAGGCTAAACCCACACTTCCATAACTCTGTACTCCAGATATCCCAGAAGTAGAACAATCAGGGAAACCATGTACAGATACAGTACAGCCACGTCTGAAACTCCATATGAACTCCACCTCCTCAGAGTGTAGTCTCCCTTTCCTGGGCCTCAGCCCCTACCCCGACAGGATGTCTGCTCCCTGAATCTGGTGCCCAGGGATGTAGAGCCTGAACCATTATCACCAGGTGATTAATTGCCAGGTGAGATGGTGACCCGTCCACGGGCACCGAGCGACCATCCATAATCGCTCCCCAGCCCGTGAGGGAAACATCCATCGTTAGCGTTAAATGATGACAATGAGCTCCCAGCACAGGACCCTGGGACAGGAAACAAGGCTTCTTCCACATAACTAAGGCAAATAAGCATCACCGCGTGACCCTGATCATCCAAAAGGGGTTGTCCCTCTGGGAAACCCTTTGATTCTGAGCCACCACTGCAAGGGTCTCATGTACAACAGGCCAAATGGTATCACGTTGGACACTGCTGCCATCAGACCCCACAGTCTCTGAAACTGTTTCACAGTGAGTGTCTGGCCTAGATTTATTCTTTTCAAAGCCAACTGGATGTACAATTGTGTGCAGGTAAGCCTGCATCGACATTGAGTCCCAAACCACGCCTAGAAAAGTGGTCCTCTGTAGTGGAGAAAGCACACTCTTTTTGGCATTTAGCCATAACCCCAACTCTTTCATGTGGGCGACAACGACATCTCGATGCCGAACCGCCAACTGATGTGACTGATCGAGAAAGTGCGGAGTGATAGTGCTAGGCCGAACGGAAGAACTCAATATTGGTAAGCTTTGCCCCTGAAAGCAAACCTCAGGAACTTCCTGTTATTTGGAAGGATGGAAATGTGTAAGTATGCATCCTTGAGTTCTATCGTGACAAACCAGTCCTCGGATTTTGGCACGATTTGTCTCTATGTTAACATTTTAAACTTTAGCTGAATGACTGTCTCGTTCCAAACTCTCATATCCAAAATGGGACGCAACCCCCCATTCTTCTTTGGAACAATGAAATACCAACTGTTAAACCCGGTGTCCCTGCTGGAGGGAGGTACATGTTCTATGGCCCCTTTCTCCAACAGGGTTTTCACTTCTTGTTCCATTATCAGAACCTGCTCGGGGGCCACCACCGTGGATAGGACCTCCATAAACCTGGGTGGGCGAGACCCCAACTGTATTTGATAACCCTTTTCTATGGTCTGCAGGACCCAACCAGAAATAAGTTTCCACGCTGTCAAGAATTCTACTAGAGGTACCAGCCTATAGACTGGCTCTGGGACCCTCCTTGGAGGGGCGGGCATCCCAGGACCACTACATTTCTATGTGGACCCTGAGATATGTGCTCGCAGGAGACCGCTACGCCCCGAAACACACAAGATGTTGGGGTTAGCATAACGGTCCCCTGAGGGCACCGAAGGGCAGCAGGCACTGTATAATGAGGTGTTAACCGCTTTACTTCAGGGGTGACTGCCCTCATTGCCCTGACTCCTCAGGTGTCAGGACCTTTTCCCCGCAGCCTTCATGGAAATAATGATGGTCTTCAGATCCGTCTTACCCCTTAAAGGCTGCGGTTGAGAGCGCCAACCCAACCCCAGACTTTTATTGGGGGGTCAGGAGCAGACACTGTGTTTCTGTTGAGATATGTTTGACGGAAGTTCCCACGCTGCCAAAAAATCTACTAAGAGAACCAGCCTCTTGAGACTGGTCTCTGGTATTACTCAAGCGACCAGTTCGGTGCTCTGAAGCAGCGCACCGGCAGGGAACAGCCGAACTGATTGCTCTAAGACCCTTCTCGGAGGGGGCGAGAATCCCAGCGCCGCTACGTTTCCAGGCAGACACTGGGATAAGGGCTCGGCTGAGACTAGAACTCACTGGAGACCGTTGTGCCCCGAAGCACAGGAGATGATGGGGTTGGCAGAACGGCCCCTGAGGGCATCGAAGGGAGATGGGCACCGTATAATGAGGTGTTATTAATTCCCCCCCAAGAATTTCACCATTTATTTCCTTAGAATTAAATGCAGCCAAAGATCAACCAGACAAGTCAACACGGTCTGGATGAAAGGCTAAATAGTATATTAATACCATCATCTGACTCCTTAAAGATAAGATGGGTACATATTTAATTTTCTCAAAAATTAAATGCAGCCAAATATCAACCAGACAAGTAAACACGGTCTGGATGAAAGGCTGAATACTATATTAATACAGACATCTAACTCCTCAGAGATCCGATAAGTACATATTTAATTTTCTCAAAAATTAAATCCAGCCAAATATCAACCAGACAAGTAGAAACGGTCTAGGTGCCAGGCATCCAGCCAGGGCAGATCAGAATGTGCAAGCAGCCAGGGCGGATCAGGATGTGCAGGCAGCCAGGGCAGATCTGTCGGACCCTCGGGCGTCCAAGGCGGAGCTGTCGGACCCTCGGGCGTCCAGGACGGAGCTGTCGGACCCTCGGGCGTCCCGGGCGGAGCTGTCGGACCCTCGGGCGTCCTGGGCGGAGCTGTCAGACCCTCGGGCGTCCAGAGCGGAACTGTCGGACCCTCGGGGGTCCAGGGCGGAGCTGGCGGACCCTCGGGCGTCCCGGGCGGAGCTGTCGGACCCTCGGGCGTCCAGGGCGGAGCTGTCGGACCCCGGACGGCCACGGCGGTGAAGACCTCTCGGGCGACCACGGCGGTGAAGATCTCTCGGGCGGCCACGGCGGTGAAGACCCTTTGGGCGCCTACGGCGGTGAAGATCTCTCGGGCGGCCACGGCGGTGAAGACCCCTCGGGCGGCCATGGCGGTGACACTGGGAATCTCGTCTGAGAGACCTCCCTAGCAGGTATACTGCGCCCCCCTCAAAAATTTTAATGGGGAAATTGACAGGAAAGGGATGGTCTGGCAGCAAAGAGGGTCTTGGGCTGAGCAGGACCAGCGGTGAAGAGGGCTTTGAGCTAACCGGGACAAGCGGCGAGGGAAACTCTGGGCTGGACAGGACTGGCGCAGGATCAGTGGGCTCTGGCGCAGGATCAGTGGGCTCTGGCGCAGGATCAACGGGCTCTGGCGCAGGATCAACGGGCTCTGGCGCAGGATCAACAGGCTCTGGCGCAGGATCAACGGGCTCTGGCGCAGGATCAACGCGCTCTGGCACAGGATCAACATGCTCTGGCGCAGGATCAACGGGCTCTGGCGAAGGATCGAAAGGCTCTGGCGCAGGATCAACGGGCTCTGGCGCAGGATCAATGGGATCAACGGGCTCTGGCGCAGGATCAATGGGCTCTGGCACAGGATCAACGGGCTCTGGCGCTTGCTCGAAGACTGACTCTGGTTCGAAGACTAGCTCTGGGCTCTGGCGCAGGATCAGTGGGCTCTGGCGCAGGATCAGTGGGCTCTGGCGCAGGATCAATGGGTTCTGGTGCAGGATCAACGGGCTCTGGCGCAGGATCAACGGGCTCTGGCGCAGGATCAACGGGCTCTGGCGCAGGATCAACGGGCTCTGGCGCAGGATCGACGGGCTCTGGCGCAGGATCGACGGGCTCTGGCGCAGGATCAACGGGCTCTGGCGCAGGATCAATGGGATCAACGGGCTCTGGCACAGGATCAACGGGCTCTGGCGCAGGATCAACGGTGCAGGATCAATTCTGTCTGACAGAATTGAAATAGGCTCATGTCTTTTTGCATCTGTATGTGTTTCCTCCAAATATCTCTCCAGCTCAACCCTAGATGCTATTAATGTGCCATTCTTCTCACTGGTGAATAACTTCTTTACGAATTTGAATGAGTCTTTATAGAAGTTCGTCCTCGCTCGCTCCTTCTTTTTGTAGCGTTTCCGTAGGCGCTCAGCTCTGCGTAATGTTGCAAGCTTATCTTTTATGGCCCTTTGTAAGAGATTTAGTCCCTCCTTCTGACTTTGTTCTGCTCTTTTCCATTGCTTCCTCAGCTGTATCCTTTCTCTAACTAACCCTACAATTTTCTGCTGCCGTCTAGACATTCCAGGAGTAGTCTGTACTTTTTCCTTCCTTTTTTCCACACCAAACCTCTCACTTCCATATGCGTAAATGATGTCCCCAAATTTATTCAGCTTCTTTTCAACTGTACCAGATAATCTTTCCAATGCAAAGCATAGATCTGTGTTTACTGTGTCCCATGCAGTTTTCTCTCAAGCTCTAGGACATCTAACTCTAGGTCTATGCCCGTTAAGGTTCTTTTCTCTCTTATGCTGGTTAGTCTGACCGGGTTCACAAGTATCAATATGTTCATCACTAACTGTACAAACCCTCATCTCCTCTATGACAGGGGTGCTGATATCCTGCGAACTGTGCTTTACTTCATGTCGCTGGATTTCATTCGACTGACATAGCTGACTTCGTAAGAAGTACGAATGATCAAAATTAAATTCATATTATAATCTCAAACACAAAAAGAACCATAATAATAGTCTGCAAACACATAATTAGCAGTGGCGGCTGGTCTATTATGGGCACTGGGGCGCCGCCCCTCCTACCAAAAAAAAAGTTTAAAGTTTGACAAAAACATGACTTTCTTCTGTACAGGACAGGTGTATGTGTTTTACACACTAGAACGAGGGGCAGAGGGGCGGGGTATTTTTGTCTGCCAGCTTCATTGTAAATCGTGTGTATCCCCACTCGAAAAGAAGTGAGGGCTGGGAGGAACACACGATCCAAAATGCTGTTTGGTCGCCATTATATTCCTGTCTAGATATATGATATGCTTGTGGACAAACAACAATAAAAAGACAGAGACAGATTCACACAGAGCGCTTTCTGAAGACACAGAAGCTGACAATGTTTGGTCTGGGTGCGCTTAATAGCTTCCTGCCATGACGTCACCCGCCTTATGCCATTTGACTGATTTTACAAGTGCTTCATGACGCAATCGCGCAGAGCATTTCCACAGCGTAATCTCGACGCGAGTTCCCTTGAAAGGAACTTGCCTTGAAAGGGAACTGCAATTTTTCATGGATTATAAAGATTTAGGAAGGTACAACTCTCAAAAAACGTACATATAAAGATAATTTTAGATGTTTAATTACTATTTGGGGACCTTTTGAATTACTATTCAACCAAAATTTCCATATTTCACTTGTTTTGCCTGTAGCTCGTAATTAGTCCGTGCGCATTCTGACTCATTTTCCCAGCACAGGTCACATATACTACATTGTGGTGGCTTCCTTTCATTTGTAGCCACTAACATGTGGGAAAGTATATTTGACACTAAAAACCTGTTTGAGCAAAACTTGTATTTATTATAACAAAGTGAATATTAAAGACAAAAATTTGATTCAAAAGTAATTGCAATGCAGATCAAAAATGTCTTGGGTTACGACTGTAACCCTTGTTCCCTAAAAAGGGAACGAGACGCTCGAAGACATCGAAGACGACACTTTGGGGAACGCCTCCAGCGTGATAGCGTCTGAAGCACGTATGGAACTAGTCCAATCTCGATTGGTGTTGCGTCATGATGTCACATTTGACGTTGTAGCGGTAGCTATAAAGGGACGCCGGCTGATAACAGCGTCAGCTTCTGATAGGTCGAAGCAAGTCGTTCTCAGGCACTCAGGAGGTGTGGCAAAGGGACGGAACGTCTCGTTCCCTTCTCACGCTGCGTCAAGGAATGAAATCCGTGAGAACATGGTGTGGAGGGCAGATCCAGGCTATAGTATCTTATAAAAGTGTGTGGGAAAGCACAGCTAGCAGCATTGCAGACATCTTGAAGGGAAACTCCTGATAGCAGGACTTTAGAAGATACCACTCTGCGAAGGAAAATCGTGCGTCTCATGCACCGAAGAAATAGCCTCCACAATCCACCTGCTAATGGTATATTTAGAGGCAGGGAGCCCTTCTTATGTGACCTAAAACACACAAGCAGTTGGTCCAACTTCCTCCAGCCCGAGGACCTATGTACACAGGCCTCCAAGGCTCGAACAGGGCATAGTAAATGTAGCTTCTCTTGATCAGCCGACACATATGGTGGAGGATGAAAAGCCTGCAGAATCACAGACCATGCCACATTAGATGGCACCTCGGCCCAGGGCGGAGAATGACCTTTACTCTATCAGGTGCGAACTTGAGGCAAAAGGGCGCCACAGATAGCACCTGCAAGTCCCCAACTATTTTGAGGGATGTGATAGCTAGCAGGAAGGCCACTTTTAAAGAGAGAAACTTCTCTGACACCTCGTCAATGGGTTCGAAGGGTGCCAGGGATAACCCTTCAAGAACCACTACCAGGTCCCAAACTAGAACCCTGGCTTGGACGACAGGCCTCATCCTCTGAGCACCACGAAGTTGGTGCCTCCCCATAGGGCCCTCACTTAAAGGTGTGTGGAAAGCAGCTATGGCTGCCACATAAACCTCGAGTGTGAATGGGGAGAGCCCATCAGAGAAGTGACCTTGGAGGAACTCTAGCACTGAAGCCACTGGGCAGTTAACTGGGTCCAGCTGATGTTCTCTGCACCATAAAGTGAACACATTCCACTTTGAAGCGTAACGTTTCCACTTGTAAGGAGCTCTACAGTTTAAGATGGTCTCAACAACCTCGGTTGAGAGACCAGCACTTACAAGTTGGTCCCCCTCCGAACTCCCTCCAGATTGACTCCACCATCTCGGGGTGCAGTCTTCTTTCCATTTAATTTTTACCATTATGATGATTACAGGTCTGTTTTACGACGGGCAGTGTGCAGTTGGTTGGTTGACGATAGTCTGTGTATGTACTGTATGTATTGTGTGTGCGTGTGTATGTGTGTGTATAGGTGACAGCCTATGTATGTACTGTATTTATGTATTATATTACTTGTACAACACCAGACACTGTATTGTATGTGTCTAGAGCCTTATTCGGACGGGACTAGTTTAACATGGCGAGGTGGGGTAAAGTAATAATTACCAGAGCTTCTCTGTGATTTCAGTCCTGTCTGAATGTGCCATCTCAGTAATCATTACGGACAATGTCAGTAAAGATTACGGCGACTTTTACCTTCACTAAAAAGGTCCCGAAAAATTACCTCAGGTAAAACTAATCCCGTGCAAATAGACCCGCTGTAAATTTTTACGTAAATATTAGGTCATTTCCTGTTTAAAAGTAGTTTTCCGCGGTTTATCAAGTATGGAGACGCTTGAAAAAGCATTCAGTTGCGTTCTAGACCCTAGGACAAGTCTGTGGCAAAACTCAAGTGTTTTATATATATAAAACTATATATATATAGAGTTTGTCCATCACATGCCTCAAATTGCAAAAATCAACATAAAAGTTACACAATCAACATCAACAACAAACGAAGATTCAAAATTTTCAGAATTCATAACAATTCTAAAGAAATACAATATTACATACTAAAGAGGTACATAGTTAATAAATTGCAATGCATTAATGTGTTAACTTTTCCAGCCCTAAAAATAATATACAATATGTATTATAATAATATGTTGCACTACTTTTTAACCAGGGAAAAATGGCATGACCTCAAGTAGTGCTGGGCGGTATACCGGTTCATACCGAAAACCGGTGTATATTTTTGTTATGATATAAATTTTTAATATACCGCCATACCGATGTATTTAATTATACAACGTTCGAAATGAACGTTACGCTGCGCCGCGCGACACTGTTTCAGACGGACCCTTTACAATGTTGCACTTCTAAGCAGCGACTGCGAGGCGAGGGTAAACAGCAGTGCTCTGGTGTTACGTTCCAGGGAAGATGGATACTGCAGAACTATGGCGTTATTTTCCTGTCAAATGTGGAGAGGGCATTATTGTAGCGCGAAAGTACATTGTAAAATGCGCGAATCTCTCTGCTCGCGCGCGGAATATAATGTGCCGCGCTCTCAGATATACGCTGCTCTTGTTAGAATAGGTCTATTTTCTCTGGGCTCGCTCAGAGAATCCTGCACTTAAAACGTGTTCAGTACAATCGCGAATCTCTCCTCTTCCCCAGCTAACAATTTTAGGTTACAAGAACGTTTTCATAATGTTCCCATTAAGTTATAAAAATGTTATTTCTGCATATTCTAGGAACATTAAAAACGTCCAGTTTTTTAGACGTTGCATTAACGTTATTTCTTGGTTATAAGAACTTTATTCAAAACGTTATAATAACGTTAAATTCTCCATATATATAAACGTTTTATTAACGTTCTTGCTTGGCTATAAGAACATCATTCAAACGACATTAGAACGTTCAAATCTCCCATTATATAAACGTTGTATTAACGTTATTTCCTGGTTATAAGAACGTTATTAGAACGCTAAGAAATAATAATTTTAGGTTATACTGGGTGCTATTCTATTCTACAATATTCACTAATGACAGTAAAATTGTAACGTCGTGCGGTTGAAGCAAAGATGAGGCTGGATCCAAGTGCGGCACGCGCTTTATTTAACAAACTACAAACTAAACAGACTGGATACAGGACTCAGGAACAGGATTCAAGAACAGGAACAAACCAACACGAGCGTTAACAGTCAAACATTAAACAAAAACTCACAAAGATGAGGCTAAAACAAATGGCTTAAATAATAAGGGACAAACGAGCTAGACAAGATAACAAGGGGGCGTGGTTAATGGGAAACACCTGGGATAACTAATAGACAAGGAACCACTGAACATGACGAGACACAAAACCCACATCATGACATAACCCCCCCCTTAAGGGCGGCTCCTGACGCCCAACAAAACAAAAAAAAACAAGAAAGTTCAGGAGGGCGGTGAAGCACAGGCGGTCTTGGGGGAGGGATGGAGGGCCAGGCCCATGCAGGGGAACGGACCCTGGACATAGACAAGGCGGGCCTGGGCCGTGGAGCGTGGGCGGACCTGACTGAACAGGCGGCCAGGGCGGAGCAAGACGAGGCGGAGGCCAGGGCGGAGCAAGACGAAGCGGAGGCCAGGGCGGAGCAAGACGAAGCGGAGGCCAGGGCGGAGCAAGACGAAGCGGAGGCCAGGGCGGAGCAAGACGAAGCGGAGGCCAGGGCGGAGCAGGATGAGGCGAAGGCCAGGGTGGGGCCGGCAGGGCAAGGCGCAGAGGCGGGGCCGGCAGGGCGAGAAGTCTGGGTATGCTCACTGGAGCCTGAGTAGCCGAACGAGTCCTCCTTCTCCTTCTGCGACGGCGCTTCACTGGGCTTGACTCGGTAGACTCACTTGACTCTGTAGACTCACTTGACTCGGTAGACTCACTTGACTCGGTAGACTGAGAGGAGACCTCGTCAGGGCTCACGTGAACTAGCCTCTCCCTATGGAGGATCCCTATACCACTCTACAGATAAAGCGTTGTGGAATTTTTCGGTTCGCGTACCTACCCAAAGTGATAAGATAAAATAAAAATTCTGCATCAAAATTTATAGACAAGTAGTTTGTTTAGGCATGGTTTGTAAGGAATTATAAACCTGCGCACATATATTCAAACGCACATAACTATAGAATCAATTCTTAATGCGCATGTGAACGCCATCAGCGTCTATCACAGGTTCACATTTAAAGTCTGTTTAGAGAGAACGGTGTCGTCTTAGCGGCCCCTAATTTAATAACAAATGATCATTTAGACGGAAGTGAATCAATCAAAACTAACTTTAGCTGGAAAAAACATTTTTCAAGAGCCACTATAAAACCAAACCAATCTCTATTACCTTAAATTATATCTTTATCTCTGTAAAGCTGCTTTGAAACAATCTACATTGTTAAAAGCACTATATAAATGAGGATGAAGTCTGGGTACGCTCACTGGAGCCTGAGTAGCCGAACGAGTCCTCCTTCTCCTTCTGCGACGGCGCTTCACTGGGCTTGACTCGGTAGACTCACTTGACTCTGTAGACTCACTTGACTCGGTAGACTCACTTGACTCGGTAGACTGAGAGGAGACCTCGTCAGGGCTCACGTGAACTAGCCTCTCCCTATGGAGGATCCCTATACCACTCTACAGATAAAGCGTTGTGGAATTTTTGGTTCGCGTACCTACCCAAAGTGATAAGATAAAATAAAAATTCTGCATCAAAATTTATAGACAAGTAGTTTGTTTAGGCATGGTTTGTAAGGAATTATAAACCTGCGCACCTATATTCAAACGCACATAACTATAGAATCAATTCTTAATGTGCATGTGAACGCCATCAGCGTCTATCACAGGTTCACGTTTAAAGTCTGTTTAGAGAGAACGGTGTCGTCTTAGCGGCCCCTAATTTAATAACAAATGATCATTTAGACGGAAGTGAATCAATCAAAACTAACTTTAGCTGGAAAAAACATTTTTCAAGAGCCACTATAAAACCAAACCAATCTCTGTTACCTTAAATTATATCTTTATCTCTGTAAAGCTGCTTTGAAACAATCTACATTGTTAAAAGCGCTATATAAATGAGGATGACTTGACTTGACTTGACTCACTTGACTCGGTAGACTCACTTGACGATGCACTTGATGTACTGAACGATGCACTCGACTCACTGGATTCACTTGACTTGGCATTTGACTCAGTGCGGGCTCGTCTGGGCTCACGTGAAGCTCAGGTCCGTCAAGGCTGACGCGAAGCTCGGGTTCGTCAGGGCTGACGTGGAGCGCGGGCTCGGCTGGACTGTCGCGAGGTGCAGGCTCGTCAGGGCTCACGTGAAATGCATGCTCGTCGGGGCTCACATGATATGCATGCTTGTCGGGGCTCACGTGAAATGCATGCTCGTCGGGGCTCACGTGAAATGCATGCTCGTCGGGGCTCACGTGAAATGCATGCTGGTCGGGGCTCACGTGAAATGCATGCTCGTCGGGGCTCACGTGAAATGCATGCTCGTCGGGGCTCACGTGAAGCACGGGCTCGTCTAGGCAGACGGGGAGTGCGGGCTCGGCTGGGCAGACGTGGAGCGGGGGCTCACCAGGGCAGACGGGGAGCGCGGGCTCGACTGGGCAGACGGGGAGCGCGGGCTCACGAAGCTTCTTCTCCTCCACGCCCACAGTCAACGAAGAGCCACTCCACAACAGGGCCAGGTCGATATACCACTCTAAAGACCCGTGCATGGCTGCTGGATCACGCTGCGGTGAGTTCTTCTGTAACGTTGTGCGGTTGAAGCAGAGATGAGGCTGGATCCAAGTGCAGCACGCGCTTTATTTAACAAACTACAAACTAAACAGACTGGATACAGGACTCAGGAACAGGATTCAAGAACAGGAACAAACCAACACGAGCGTTAGCAGTCAAACATTAAACAAGAACTCACAAAGATGAGGCTAAAACACATGGCTTAAATAATAAAGGACAAACGAGCTAGACAAGATAACAAGGGGGCGTGGTTAATGGGAAACACCTGGGATAACTAATAGACAAGGAACCACTGAACATGACAAGACACAAAACCCACATCATGACAAAAATAGACCATCCAAAGTCAATTTACTGCAGTAATTCCTCTCTCAACCAGTAGAAAATGCTTTGAACACCTGATTATGCATGAAAAAAAACGTCATAAACTGGAAAACCGGCTTAATTTTGAAAAAAAAATGTGATATACATTTTTGGTCAAACCGCCCAGCACTAACCTCAAGTGCTGAGCATGAACACACGACACAAAAGCCACAGACATCACACCATGAAATGCTCTGTTCAGACAGAGCAACCATACAGGAAGAAGAGAAAATTCTTGAGCCAGCCAGTTACAGTCCAGCATGAACAACTAACATCATTCAGAAGTTTGTTGGGATTGAATCCAAGAATGTCATTTTAATTTATGTATGTTTTCAGAGACCAGGAAATATACTTAGACAATGATGCGCTAAAAAGCCACACAAAAATTAACAATTATTGATTTTACCTCTTACAGAATCAAGAAGACTGAGGGTGAATCCCAATTTTCTGTCTCACCCCTTACCCTTACTCCTTACCCTTAGTTTTGCACGTTCACGTGAGAGTAAGGGGAAGGGTTAAGGGGAAGGGGTAAGACAGATAATTGGGATTCACCCTAAAAATACAAATAGGGGATCCCTTACATACAGTTTGTAGTCTAAGCAAACAACAACAACAAAAACATATTACATAAATATTAAAGACCCAAACATCCTTTGTATAGTCCCATCACTGTCCCATTCAATTCAGTTTTACCGAATCAGCACATGCAATCAGAACCTAACACTGTATTTAACAGACACTCGGAAATAAAAGTAGAATTACACTTTTTCCCACTCATTTGACAAAAAGGAACAAAAAAATATATACACAAGTATACCACTAGGACAAATAAAAGACAACCAAAAAATCAGTTAAAGACACCATGAAATTGATGTTTTGGTGCTTTTATTATTAGTATGTTAGCATTAAGCTTAACCATAAACTGATTTGCTCCAAAAAAAATGGCAACACTATCATTAAGAAGATATATGAACTACAAATTTACAGTTTCTCTCAACCAGCAATACAGATCAACAATTTTAATGATATCATTCTGCACTTCAACTTGTCATCGGATTTTCTGTCCAATCAAATGGTCTCTAGAATCTAAAGCCTCCCGCCCCCTGCATTACAAAATACACTAAAGCTGCTTATGAAATCTGTCACATTTACTAAATAGTGAATAGTGAATTTGCACACACAGTGTGTTCTGGTCCAGAGACATGATAACTCAAAACAGATCATATGCAAGAGTTGGTGCAGACCACAAAACTTATCTGACCCATTTAATTCTACACAGAGTACTGTTTATTATTAAGTTACGGAGGAGAATATGAGGAGAAATGGTTAGACAGCCATTAAAAACAGCGCTAATGAGCAGATTAAACAACACTGGTGCCACCCACCAGCCTGAATTTTAAGATTTTCAAACTGCACATCATAACTATTACTAAAGACTGTCACCATTTTGCTGTATTATTAGTTTCATGTTAAATACGACTTTACTTTTATTTTTGTGGCTGTTACAAGCTGTCAAATGCAGATTTGCTGGACTGTAATGCAAACGAAATGCTACTGGCTATTTAAAAAAAGGAACAAGCTCTTCAATATGCCTCGCCAAGACTTCTTATTTCAATCGGAAATATGCAAAAGCAATTTTCTTTTAATTTGTCCCCAATTTAAATTTTTTAAAATTGTAAATAAAACAAAGATTATTGGAGTACGTTTAAAAAGAAAATCCTATTTCAGTCTTTCTACTTAAAAATGTCTTATTGCTTACTTGCTATTTCTTTGTAATTATTTGTGAAAGTTACTAGTATTTTCTGAGTGAAAACTGTCTCAAAGTAAATCCCGCACATCCTATTTTTAAGTGCATTGTTCATACCCAAATATGTAATATGGAAATTCGGAGACTCAAGTCATTTGACCATAATACAGTCTTCCATGTTCCATGTACAGTCTTAGTGTGCTGAGATATAGTGTGATTAAAATGATAAAATGAGTAAATGGTTATTGAGCAACAGTAGTGTTGGATTCACCATCAAGTAACGCAAAAGATTTCAGTTCAAAATGAGACTGTCAAAAACTGGCATTTTATGTTATTTTAGTTTACCATAAATGCTATTCAGTACATTCAGCAGTATACTTTAACCATGTTTCAAAAATAAAGAAGTAATTCTGAAATTACATAAACATATACTTACGTCCTACTTTAATTGTTCAAAAAAACATTCTAAAGTTCTAACATTCTTAAATACGAATTGCATTTAAGATAAATTTAAACTATAATACATTTTCATTTAATTGCAATTAATATGTCCAAAAACATAACATTCAGTTTGCATTTAAGTATATCCTTTTAAAGTATATCATCTCTGTCTCAAGTACTCTTTTTAAAAGTATTCTAAAGTGTACTTTTTTTTCACAGGGGTATATATGAGCCTTGATCTCATGTGACACAATATTTCAAATTTGTAAAAAGTATTTTTTCTTTCATTAGTGTTTTTCAAATGTTACTGAAATGTGGTACAAAATGTATGGAATGTTGGCATATTATCTATGCCCTTAATGTAAATGTGTTGACTTTCCTCACAAACAGGTCTTTGCAATGATGGGGGAACCATTTAACTTCTCAGCCAGAGCTAGCTATCAATTATTTACAGTCACCTGTTTAAAATTTAAAGTGCAACACATTAACGTTCCCAGCACCTACACTTTCACCCTGACCATCCTCCAATGATCCGCCACCACTCCCCATCCTAGAAACGGTCAATGATAATGAGTTGCTTTCGCCAGTGAACTGGAGATGTTAAATCAAGCCAGGTCAGAGGAGATGGCAGGCGTCACCGTAAGGGCACAGGCCAGGCATGTCCGATTATGTTTCTGTCTTAATTGGTAGTACAAGCAAAAACAATAAATTCAGCAACAATATTGTATCACATTGTGTAGAGCACTGGGATTTTGGGCAACAGAAACTGGTGGAAAATATTTGCCCAAAATAAAAACAGAAACCCAGTGGTGGAGAGTACCAAAGTATTTTTACTTTGTGTATCTGTACTTTACCAGATTATTATTATTATTATTATTTTAACTTTTACTTCACTCAATTCCAATGCATAATATCATACTTTTTACTCCACTACATTTAATAAAAACATTTCGTTCCAAGTTATTTGAAACTGAAGAAATCGCCATCCACTCTGCGACTTGATAGTGGTGTCTGATTCTTGAACGACCTGGGCCGGGTTTCCCGATAACGATGTATCTTAGCTCTTAAGAGCGCTCTCTACGTGCAAGGTTACGAACCCTCGCCGCAATTCCACGTGCGTTTCCCAAAACTACACTTAACATGAACGCGCGAGAACGCGTTCTACGTGCTACTTAAGCGTCGCTGTCCATTCGCGAAGTGCTGAAATATAACCTTATGTGGAATCGTATTCTGAACGTTTAACCTAATAATCGTCATTTGTTGTGGATTCGAAATTAAGACAAGTCTATATGGATATAAAACACCTATACAGGCTGACAAAATGGCTGAACAAAAACAAAAAAACAAGAGAAGAGACCTTTCAAAAAGATTAAATTCATGTCCTTTTAGAGGAGATCGAGGGAAACAAAGATTTTATTTTTAACAGATTTAAAGGACACCATACAAATAAGGAAAAACAAAACATCTGGAAGGACATTGTCACATTGCAAAATAACTGCAACCGTGTTCAAAGATCAGGGAAGGAGGTCCGCAAGAAATGCCCAATACATGGCTGGTTTTCGTGCCCGTCAGCAAGTCATTGACAGATTTTTTGGAATTCATCCCTATTTTGCCCGGTCTTTAAAGCATATTTCCCAGATTACTTATTTTATGATTTTTTGTTTTTTGTTCATTCGTTTAATTTAGATGTGTATTTCTATTTTTTCTTCCCTTTTTAATTATTTCATTTATTCATTTAAACAAAACACGAGTACAACAAAGTGTACAATAAAGTACAATCAAAACCTGTATATTATACTTACGTTGCAGTGTAATCTGTTAAACCTAGATAAAAGTGTAATCTGCCGGTTGTCCTGCAGATGACCTCATAAATCTGTCTTCTTACGATGCACTTGGGGATGTACGATTACTCCAGAGCACTCGTAGTTCTACGAAGATTTTCAAGTGCTACTTAAGTTACGATGCTTTTGGGAAACAGACCATAATATTAAGATCAGTCGTACGATCGTTTTTACGATCAACTTAGGCTTACGATGCTTTTGGGAAACGCAGCCCTGATTCTTTTGGGTTAACCTGTTAAATCGGTTCACAAATCGCACTGAACATTGAGCTTGAGTGATGGCGTGAAAAGCAAGTTACTAATGCCGAATTTTATGCCCTTCCAAAAAATCAAAATTAATGCCCATGCATATTCCCCGCCGCCGTAGCAATTTCCACGAGGGATCCATTGCTCTCTCTCCGGTCTCGGAAGCCTGCGCTGCGGTCTCTTCCGCCCGGGGAGAGAGGTCATTGCTTCAGTGCTCTACCTTTATTTTATATATATAAACTATTATATATGTGTATAATTTATATATATATATAAATTAAATTAAATTAAATAAAGCTGGTGGAGGTGCTTACCAAGGCTGTAGATAAATTAAATATTTAATGGCCAGCAGAAATAAGGGGGAGCTCATCCTAAAAATAAAGAACGAGTTTCCTTCCCTCTATTTTTTCTCCTCCATCACGGGGCCTTCCATTTTTTCCCGATCTGCACAGCGAGCTGTCTAGATCATGGAAAAAGCCTTACTCTTCTTGTCTTTTAGCCCCCAAGTTATTCACTAATATCTATATTCAGATATTAGGGGGTTAAGAGAGTATGGCTATGGGGCAATACCCCGGGTAGAACAGACGCTTGCTAGCTATCTGTCTTCCGGTTTAGTATCATCCCTGAAGGCGTCGGCTTCTCTCACTAAACCATTAAAAAATATATATATATTTTTAATCTAGTGGGAAAAGCATTACGGCAGTGGGTCTAGCAGGAGGCTGCTTGCACACTATAGCAGTACTACAAGCATATCAGGCTGACCTGCTGGGGTATTTGGACAGAAGTGAGGGAGTTTGGCCCGATGGGGTTTGAAAACTTCGCCGGGCCACACATTTATCCTCTCAGAGATACTAAGGAGACCGCCTGAACATTTGGGCGGTCTATGGCAGCCCTTGTGGTCACTGTGAGACACCTCTGGCTCAATTTGATGGAAATCATGGAGAAAGATACAAGAAAATCTCTCTCGCTATGTCCAACCCCCTGGGGCTGCTGGGCGTGAGCAGCTCCAGCCGTCTTGTTTCTCATACGCAACACAGCAGCCAAAGCCTTCAAAGCAGAAGCCGGATCCGAGGACCATTCTTCACACTGAGAAGGCTTCGGCTCAAAAGAAAAGGTCTTGGCGCCACCGGCGTCAGACCGGTGAGGGCAGCCCCAACCAGGGTGGAACGGTGTACACCTCATTATACGGTGCCCTTTCCATCTCGGTGCCCTCAGGGGACCGTTCTGCTAACCCCGCCACCCTTGGTGCTTTGGAGCGCAGCGGTCTCCAGCGAGCTTCCGGCGCAGCGTGAACTCGACATTGCGTCGGACTCGCGCCCTCTGAGGGGGGTTCGAAAACAGTCAGTTTGGGTGGTTCCTGCCAGTTTGCTTCAGGCCCCCTTATCTGACTGTCTCAATTACACCAGAGGCCAGCCTCGAGGGGCTGGTTCCCTTGGTAGATTTTCTGGCAGCGCGGAAGCTACTGCCGAATATATCTCTATGGGTCCTGCAGTTAATAGTAAGAGGCAGATTTGGTTCTCGTCCTCCATGTTACAACGGGGTGTTGCTCACATTAGTGCATCCCGAGCAGGCTCTGGTAATGGAGCAAGAGGTAAAGGCCCTGTTAGCAAAGAAAGCTATAGAGCAGGTGTACTAACCCGACATTGCGTCGGTCTTTAAAGTCGTTATCTCATTGTTCCAAAAAAGGATGGAGAACTGCATCACATACTAGATCTTCGTCTGTTGAAGTGTTCGGTGCTGGAACTCAAGTCCAAGATGCTGACACTCAAACAGATCGTGACTCAAATCAGATCGAGGACTGGTTTGTCACGATAGATCTGAAAGACGCATACTTCCATATCTCCATCCTCCCTCAGCACAGGAGGTTCCTGAGGGTTTCTTTCAGGGGCAAAGAACACCAGTATCAAGCACTTCCTTTCGCTCTAGCTCTATCACCCCGCACATTCACGAAGCGCGTAGATGCAGCTCTGGCCCCGCCAGGCTGTAGTGCATACGCATTCTGAATTGCATAGACGATTGGCTGATTCTAGCGGAATCAGAACACTTAGCAGTTTGGCATCGAGATGTCGTCCTCGCTTATATGCGAAGGTTGGGGTTGAAGCACAATGCCAAGAAGAGTGTGGTTCTCCAGTACAGACGACCACTTTACTTGGAGTGGTCTGGGACTCAGTCACGATGCGAGCCGTTCTGTCGCCCGCTCGTGAAGCTGCTATCCTTACTGGCACAAAAGAGCTAAAGCTAGGCCAGGCACACACTGTGAAACAGTTTGAGAGACTGTTAGGCCTCAGGGCAGCAAGGTCCAATGTGATTCCCTTTGACCTGCTGTACGTGAGACCTTTATTCAAGAAAATTCAAGAAAATACGCTATCTGAGGGCAGTGTATATTCTAGGGGCCACAATATTGGAGCAGACACCCTGTCGAGGCAGGGGCTGAGGCCAGGGGACTCCACCCTGAGGCGGTGGAGCAAATATAGGAGTTTTACGGCCAGGCAGAAGTGGACCTGTTCACGTCTCAGCATACGACGCACTGTCCACTCTGGTTCTCTCTCACTCAACCAGGCCCCTCGGGCTGGATGCTATGGTGCAGACGTGGCCGAGGCTACGTCTGTACGCATTTCCCCCTGTTGCTCTGCTCCCAGGAGTTCTGGAGTGAATCCGCCAGGATGGTATAAGCTTATTCCTAGTAGCACCACCATGGCCAAGCCAAATTTGGTTTGCGGACCTAATTCTTCTCCTCGAGGGCCCACCCTTGGAGATCCCGATCAGGAGAGACCTTCCGTCTCAGGCAGGGGATGCAATATTGCACCCCCGGCAGCGGATTTAGAAACTGTGGGTTTGGCCTCTGAGGGGGCCCAACTCATAGAGAGTGGTCTCTCAACTGAGGTTGTTGAGAACATTCTAAGCTCCAGAGCTCCCGCTACGAGGAAACTATATTCACTGTTCAGTAAACACAGTATCTGAGTTTCTGCAAGAACGCTTTGTATCAGGTCTATATCCTTCCACGCTTAAGGTATACGTGGCGCTATTGCGGCTTTCCACGCCCTGGTGTGGTATATTTTTGGGTCGAGACCCCCTGATCACTCATTTCCTTCGTGACACTTTGAGGCTGTTCTAGAAGGCCTATCTCTAGAAGGTCTATCTGGGGCTCCCTTTGAGCCCTTAGATTTGGTCTTAGAGAAGTTCTTTCTTTTAATACTATTTTCTGCTAGCTATTTCGTCCCTCTAAAGGTGATGATACACAGGGCAACTTTTTGAGCAATGTTGCGGGGCAATGTTGCCGTCAACGGGCAACCAGATGAGACACAGGGCCCACGACCAATCTAAATTATCCAAATAGACATGTATTGCCCATTTTCAATGGGAAAGTGCCCAAGCAACAATCGCTCGGCAAGATTGCCCAGCAACATTGCTCAAAAAGTTGCCCTGTGTATCATCACCTTAAGAGTCGAGACCTTCAGGCTCTTTCGGTCCCCACCTGCCTTGAGTGCACCGGGGATGGCCAAGGCAATCTTACCTCAAACATGGATATGTTCCTAAGATGCCTACCATTATTCCGAGGCGTATTGTGCTGCAGGTTTCTGTCCTCGCCCGTTTATCGGACCAGGAAAAGCTGAACATTTTGTGCCCAGTGCGAGCACTGGACACTTATGTTCATCGGACTTCTCTGTCGAGAAAATCCAACCTATTGGGCAAATAGATAGTCGAGACTATTCTTCTTGCTTGTGAGTCCTCTGGCCAACCATTTGGTGGTGACCATTTGGTGGTTTCCTCGAAAGGGAACGTCTCAGGTTACGACTGTAACCCTAGTTCCCTGAGAAGGGAATGAGACGATGCGTCGCCCTGCCATACTTCCTGCATCCCTGCGATCGACTTTGCTTCGGCACTAGAAGTTAACGCGAGTAACGCACCGGATGTGCTTATATCCTTTCTGGTCATGACGTCACCCGCCCGTGGCGTTCATTCATTCATTCCATTGGACTAGTTGACATACGTGCTTCAGAGGTAATCACGCGAAGGCGTTCCCAAAGCGTCATCGACGCATTGTCTCGTTCCCTTCTCAGGGAACTAGGGTTACAGTCGTAACCTGAGACGTTTTTCCTCATTTCTCCTATATGGTAAATTGTATTATTTTCACTTGTTTGCACACTTGAATTATAGGTAATGTTTTATTTAATGTGTAAAGAAGTGTCTAAATAATCTTCCTTAGTGTTGGCAACTTGAAAATCCATCGTTTATAATGATGTCAGACTGAGCTGTAACCAATTTAAGCTATATCTATGTGTATAGTAGTATACCCCCAAACATATTTTGCACAGTAGGATGGAGTATATAAAATTTCAAAATAAAGAAACTTTCATCAATCAGTACTTTTTAGTTTTTCACCCAAGTAAAATTGAAAAGGAGTACTTAATACTTTTACTGGTGTAATATTTTTTGGGGTATTTGTACTTTTACCCTTTTCATGTAGGGCCTACTTGATTTGTATCCACCACTGAAATGTCTCCACAAATTACAAGTTGTATTTGCAAGATTTGAAAATTGTGGTGGGGGGGAACACTTCCAGCTTTACATTTTACTCCATTTTGCGCTATCTTCCAAATCTACTGCTTCAAAAGTACCATGCCAGAAGTATTGTCAGTGATGTTAAACACAATTGGTACCCTTGATCAATCACATTGGTTTGAATATAGTACATATGTGTAATATTTCAGTGTCAAAACTTGAATCATTGAAAAAACATTGAGGCCTTTCTCAAAATATCTTCTATTATTTTCCACAGAAGAAAGAATCATTCAGGTTTATAACGATTATAGTGACCCCAATTTTTGGGTGAACTATCACTTTAAATGTTAGTCTGTTTCTGTTTTCTGTGATATTTTGAGCGTGTCGTTTACTGTACATACTATATGTTTGGTTTTTAATTACATGTTTGTGAATAAATTATCCAAAAAGGGTCCAATTCATAGAACAAACTAAATTCTTTAATTTCCTCAAGCAAAATCAATCATTTATACAGCATTTAAGCTGTGGTACCTCTCATAATCACTAAGATGAAAAGCCCTGTTGCATTACTAAATCTCCTCACACATGTTCTAAACAGACATTACATGTGACATATTACTGTAAATAAAAGTAAAACCTATAAATTTCCAATATAGATCCTGGTTTATGTAAGCACACAGCTTGATCAACATCTTTAAAATAAAATTCCAACACAAAACCCATGCTCAAACTGTCCGACTAACCTGGAGCATTACTGGACCCAAAGCAAGCTCAGGAAATGTTAGAAAAGATAAGATGACTAGACTAATCCATTCTGGTGGCAGAGAGAGAGAGAGGAGAGAGAGAGAGAGAGAGAGAGAGAGAGAGAGAGAGAGAGAGAGAGAGAGAGAGAGAGAGAGAGAGAGAGAGAGAGAGAGAGAGAGAGAGAGAGAGAGAGAGAGAGAGAGCAGTGACACAGGGTAATCCTCCGGGGTCTTGCATTAGCGTGCTAAATTAAAGGCGGTATTAGATTAAATTGGCTCTCCGATTTCAGGGGTGTAAGTAAAATTCTAATTTGCATTTTCCTCTGCCGCTTAAGATATAATTAGTTCAGGGTGATTCCCAGGTGCAAAACACTGACAGCAACATCCAGCTGCTTATTGGGAGTTTATCATTTGTTAGCAGCAAAAGGTGGAATCAGCTGGGTCTACATATGCGTGTTTGTGGGTTGTGTATCTGTTCATATAGGCTTATTGGGAGCAAGTCAATTATAAATAAAAAAGAGTGCATCTTAGTCTGGATGTCTGCAGATGCTTGTGTAAAGATACATGGTTCTCCTATACTGGTCATTACACATGTTGGCTCAATATACATTAAAGAAGGAACTGTGTGTGGCAGAGGATGCAAATCAGTCTTACAGCAAACAAAAAAACCCATAACCTTAGCATTATAAATAAATGTGATTAGGTTTCTCCTAAATTTAATTGATCAAAATACAGTAAAAACAGTAATAATATGAAGTGTTAGTACAAATAACTGTTTTTTATTTGAATATATTATGTAATTTATTCCTGTGATGGCAAAGCTGAATAAACAGTCATTACTCGTCTTTAGTGTCTCTTCGGAAATCATTCAAATGTGCTTATTGTCAATTTTGAGAACAGTTGTCGTTAATTTAAATAAATATTTATTCATAAGAATGTAAAAGTCTTGACTATCATTTTTGATCAAATGATTAGCATTGTAAGGATTTACTTAAAATATGAACATATATACAGTTATTATAGTTTTTTGTCTTTGTCTTCCACAGCTCCCCAATCTATATTTCTATAGAATGGTCACTGAACATGATATCTACACCGTCATACCCTTCTAGATCTAGATAGATTCATCTCTGTATCAGTCCATCTACACCTAAAGTAACATGTTCATTAAAACTTCCACCAAGAAAGTGTGTGCGACAGAACTCAAAACTGTATTCTACAGGACAGAACAATATTCCACAACCCAGAATCCCATTTTTTTTTTTTTTTACAAACTGCCATCATTTCTTAATTTAAGACATATGAATACACTTAAGGTGAAGTCTGTTACCTCTGTTCCATAAGAGGCACCAAATGGAAAAGCAAAAAAAATAATCTGTTTTCAATCAGGTTTTCAGGCCAGAACACGTCCCCGTCTGCCACTGATCAGCCAAACCGACAGGATATTTAAATACTGAATATTTTGAAAGTGCCACAGAGGAGCACTGCTTAAACTTTTAATGGAAAATCAAACTGTGAATGGTTTACATATTGTCCCTCCATATTAAGCTAAGTATTTTAAAATCGAAAAAAAATCACACTTCACCTTTCACACGACAACTACAGTACATCAACAATGCCTAGTTTGTGATTAGCAACTTGGCCTGTACATTTATGGTAAAGTAATGAGAAGAAAGTAGAACAACATATATTCTTTATCCTTCTGTAGCTTTTACAACACCAAACACATGTAACAAACTGTATTAACATGCAACCTTAACCTGCACACAAGTCAACACATTTAAGAAACCTGTATTAAAAAATATTTCCATGCACTTAATTAGCAGGTGGAGAATTACTTTAGGAAGTACTTCTAAGTGAATATATGCCCAGGTGCTGTTTACACTTACTTTTTACATTCCTCTCAAATGCATTTCCTGTAACCACTTGTGATTGAATTTCATTGAATGGAAGGTTACTGAATGTTGGCATCAGACATACAAGTCAATGTGCAATTTTTAATCCTTTGTTTTGGTGCAAAGATTGCATATTAGGAGAGTAGGCAGACATTCGATGTTGTCCGATTAGCATTAGGCCACATTAGCATTTACACTACAAATATATGTGCCTTTATGTGTCCCTACTGTATGTGTGATTGTGTAAGATCAGATAATGGTGCATTGTAACCTTTTTACACTTGTGTTTTGCACTGTCCACATCACCTCACACACGACGGATGTTCATGCCATGTGTAAACAGAGCATTTGTTTGCTGAACTAAATTCTTTCAAGAAATATATCCTCTATTTGTCCACTTTCATGCAAACATATACACACCAATACACCCAAGTTTGTATTTTTAAGGTATTTGTTGGACTGTTATATTTGTATTTTACTTCGACTAAAATTATGGATAAATCACTGCCTGTAAGCCCTTGAAAATAGAACATTTTTGAGAACTCTCATGTCAGAAATAATAAAAAGGGGTTAATCCGTTTGATTGTTTTTGCTATTTTCTTTTCAGTGTTTAAAGACATCAGGAAGATAATCTAGACTTTCCACATCCCAAGTGTGATAGAAGAACAGCAGCAGGAATTTTCCTATTGCTCTCGTTGTGGGGGAGATCGACTAGCCTCGTCAGGAGACAGTTTCTATAATTGGTTAAAATGACCAAGTGCAGAGAAGGATGGCTCTCTGCTGAAAACCATTTCCCAGCTCAGCTTGGAGCAGAGCCAAGCCCTGGGTTGTTCGGATGCGTTCCAGCCCCAGCCTGACTGGCAGCAATTAGGGGTGTCTGAGCCAAGCTCAGCTTGCACTCCGCACAAACACCCCTAATTACTGCCAATTAGGCTAGGCGGGTAGGCACATTTGAGAAGCCGGGGGGATGTTCAGGCATGGGTGGGCATGGAAACAATTTTCAAGGGCTTAGAAACGTGACTAGAAGGAAAGGTTAATGCTTTTGAGTGCACGGAGGGAGGGAGGGGGAGTGTGGTGTCTGAGCCGTCGTCTCACCTCTAGTGATGAGCCAGGCTTCTTTTTTAGCTCCTCGCATTTCCGAAACTTGCAGATCTGGTGGCCCGTCTTACGGTTCCGACAACTGCTGCACACTCCACAGTTGATTAGCCTCCTGCAGGGCGCGCAGACCCCACACCTTTTCCTTTTCTTTTTTGCTGGGTTTCCACTGGATGCAGAGGAATTATTTTGTGGGCAGTCTGCCAGATTGGCAATTTGAAACGCACTGTCTGTAACGGCTGCTGAGGCTGCGGGGGAGTGAAGGGCTGTCATGACGATGACCCCGGGAGGTAATGAGATGCCCCCTAAAGCCGGAATAGCGGAAAAAGTTCCAACACGTTCCGGGAGATTCATTATCTCTGCTTCAGCAGCACCGCATTTCAGCTTGTTCATGCATTCTCCTGCTAAAGGTCTGCAGTGTTCAGGGGATAAGCTAGAGAGGAAATTATTATTTGCCATTTGCAGCGTCTCGGGCGGCACGCCAGGTTTCCCCGGCCTTTGGGAGTCATTTCTATGCATGCTGGTCCTATTAGGGTTTATTGCTGCTGATTTCCTTCCCCAGAGCATGCTGTTATCACAGTTCCAAGGGGACACACCAATTCTGGCGCTGGGAAAAATGGGTGTCGTTATGCGGGCAATCTTAGCAGTCTGTGGAAATGCCCCATTAGTTTTGTAAAAGTTTGCAAAAGACCTGTACCTTTCCATTTCGGCATTGTAATCCAACAGCTGGCTTAATCCACCGTCCTGAAGATTATCCTTTTGCAAGAGTGACACGTCTGTGCTTTGGCCGCTTTCAATGCAAAGTGCGTTGTTAAGATTAGACATGACTGCTAAGTTTCAAGTGCTCACAAGAAATATTTTGGGGAGGGTAGCAGTTGGTTTTTGTCAAGGTGAAGCTTGTTAGACACAAGACATTACCATCCTGGTTTATCCTCTCCACTAAAACAAGAGAACAACAGTTACGGATACAAGTACGGATACAAGTGACAAACATTTACTGGTCATCATCTGGCACTTCCAAATTACTCAAATCTAGTGAAAGATTGTAAAAATTGTGAATTAATGATTGTTTTAGTCATAAAATTGAGATTCTAATCTTGCGACTTACCATTGTACTGTAGCTATGAAACTTTAATGTTGCATAACAACAGAAAACAGACATTTACATTATGTGAAAATCATATGATTAATACAGTAAAATTAGAGTAATTTTAAAATAGGACCACAACAAATAAGAAGCATCATAATAGAAAAAAAATAACATTCATGCACCTTTTAGGTAAAAAAAAAAGTTTTTCTAAATATAAGCGGCCTCAAACTATAGAAGTCTCGTATTTTCACAAAATCATATGATCGTGCATCAAGCAAGATCTTATGAAAATATGTCGAAAAATGAATCACATTGTCAAGATTCACCCAATGATACAAGATGCTTTGTTGGGCTCTCTCCAACCAAGTCTCAGACCATGACAACTGTAGTGTGTAGGGGGATCCATTTCCGATCTCCCAGTCTGGCTGGGTTTTGTTGCCACAGATAAAAGCCCATTAGACACATCTTCCTCTTCTTGCATTACCTTTCTCTAGACTCTCTCACTGACTGCCTATACTACACTGCAAGAAGACTACAGCAATTCAAAGCACTGTGAACATCTGAATCTAAATTTAATGGTTCATTTCCACCTGAGAGACAATACTGGAAACCCATCTAAGAACCTGCCATTAATCATTTGAGACCTCACATGAAGCAAGTAATGTTTCTTTATTAAGTTTGTTAAAGAGGCTCATGCTGCTTTATAACTTCCTTATTAAAGGCAAAAAGAATAAAACTGAGTAACAAATATGACTTTACACTTGCAAGTGTAATAAGTTTTATCTGTTTTGAGAAACAATCCACACTGTTGAATGATGCAAATTATTTGTTTACTATTATTATCATCGCTTGTTTTAAGTAAAAGGTGCTTTTAAAACGTCGATGTTAAAGCTTTAAATAAAGTTCAGAGAATACGAAATATCCGATGGTCAGGGGAGACAGAAAGAGGTCGAGAGAAGACAACTCTGCCTTCGATTACAGCCCGAGACACAATATCAAATTGCATAATGGGATTTAATCACCCTGGTGCCTACAAAACCACACGAAATAAATAATAAAACAGTGGACATTCAGAAAGCATGCGCCACTATCGCTAAGCCAGAAAAAAATGAAAGAGCATCACCTACCAGACAATCCAGACACTAGAGCAGCACATTACTGCGAGGAATACACAATAAACGCGCGCCGAGTGATACTACACAAACAGCATCTTTACGCAAAAAACGCCATTGTTCATGCTAAGAAAAGTAGAAGGAAAGGTATAGGCTATGTTTGTGATGGCGTCCGGGTTGAGGCTGTTGTCCGTGGAGCGATGACTGGAGGTGAGGTGTCTCCTGTCGCTGTGTGTGGCTGATTGGTGCTGAGGTGAGGAGGATGGGGATGTGGACACCAACTGATCATTGGCTGGAAATTACTATAGAAACACCAGGAGCTCTGGGGAGGGGGATGCTCATCAATCGCCACCAAGAAACAGCGTGCTTTCTCTCGCTATCTTTTTGGTAACTCTTTACATTACAGTCTCAGAGATTACATGTAATGAATTACAATATTAAGTGTATTTAAAAGCAGTTACACAAAAAATTGTCATATTAGCTTTAGACACCCTGGTGAACACTGTCAAAAAGGCAGTCAGCTCACTAGGTTGTGTGACACAACAATTGGCCAAAGTACACTGGTTACAACGAAATGTTAGTCTGGTAAACTAGTGTGCTTCATGTGACAAAAACCTAAACAAACTGGTTTTATTAAAGTCAAAATTATAATTTAATATGACTTGAGTTCAATGAAATCAGCTACATTTATTTACACAAACAAAAGTAATTATAAAGGTAATAGAAACAGTACCAAGGGAACATTCACTCAATGAAAAGGAAAATACCTTCACACTGGTGTATTTTAAAACCTGTGGAATATCATACAAAATAAGCTATTATGAAGAAAAGCAGGCCCTGTAAATAATATATTTTATGTTCCACCGAACAAATAATGCAGGTTTGGCACAACGTGGGTAAACTATCCCTTTAAGGTAACAAATGCACAATATCGCTAGTTAATTGTACATGCTAGGTTATTTTGTACTTCTTAGTACTTGTTAGTAATTACAATAGACAGTGTAAAGTCTTTTCTATTCAGTTAGCCTACTTGAGATGTTTAAAGTGATTTCTATCTGAAGACATTTATAATAACATGTAGACAATTGAAATAGAATTGGGGGCTTAAGGTGAGGCACTACAGGCAAAAACAGTGTTTTTTTTTTTCATGCATCTATCAATTTTGAGGTTTTGGGCTTTTTGGCTTTTCATAACAGAAAACAGAAAACATTCCAAATACACTTTTAACTGTATCTTTTAGAGCACTTTATCTAATTGCATCTGTAGATTTCAATTATATATCTTTAAAGGCTGTTTTCTCAAAATGGGTTTTTCCTCCTACATTGAGCCAGAAATAACCACTTCGGTAACATACACCAAACTTTAGTTTTATCTATATTCTGAAGGTTTTTACAGAGGGATTTGTTCATATATAATTTTCCTGATTTTATACAACATTTTATTCCTAAAATAATAGGAATTGTTTAATAATTTTATTTCTTGGCTGTTTGACAGTATTTTCTGCTTTGTGTAGTGTTGAAAAGAGTTATCCAAAATCCCCTCTGAAAAAACCTTTGACTCTAATATGTACTAATATGTATTAATATTCACTCCAAAAAATGAAAGAATTGACTTCATCCAATGTTCTGATTTTTGTTCTAGAAGTGTATGCAAATTAGTGCATATTTAAATAGTTAACCCCTAATTTGCATATTTAAACATAACATTTCAGAAAACTTGTAATAAAAAAAAGGTTGCAATTATTAATGTAATCAATCAACTGGTGAAGTATAGTGATATATTTTTTTTATCCTATTCACCTGGGATGTCTCACCTTAATTGAAACAGAAAAAATGTTTGACACTTTTTTGCATTTGTCAAATAAAATTTAATTGTCATTGATTAATGTGTGTTTAAAACAAAAAGACTGGAGTGAGGCTCTATTTTGTGTTCTCATAATGTCCCAACCAACAATAATCAATGTGTTGACACACCTACTGTACCTCTTAATTTTGTTAGAAGCATTGGCTGTGGATTTTATATCTTTATATCTTTACATCTTTATTTTGCAATGTTAACCAAACAAATGCTAATTTAATTTAATATTTGTGCTAGTTTAATATGCATTTTGTGCATACATTGTATATAACTGCACTCACATTACTGATTGTGTATTAACATGTTACATGCCTGTACTAAAAGCTTAACGGTAAGGTACAGAAGAAAGAATGGAATTCATTACATTTATTAATTTAAAAGGAAAACCATTTAAAAGCTCTTGGTGAATTCCTGGTGACAAACTACACTTCCTAAAATCCTGAAGCACAATCCACCAATCAGAGAAGTCCTGTTACCATAGATATTCGAGCAGGAACAGTGCACCCCCAGTGGCATAGATGTCCTATTCATTCCCCATTCATTTTCTCCATTGATATTCCAGATATTCAAGTCAAGTCAAGTCACCTTCATTTATATAGCACCTTAACATTATTGATTGTTTCAAAGCAGCTTTACAGTGATAATAGGAAATTAAAGTAACAGAGAATGTTATGGCTTTACAGCAGCTCTAGAATAAAGTTATTGTCTAGCTAGAGTTAGTTTTGATTGATTCACTTCCGTCGCAACGATCTTTAGTTATTAACTTGATTAATGATCAATGATCATTAGTTATTAACTTAGAATGGGGCCACTAGCACGACACCGTTCTAAGTTATTAACTTGATTAATGATCAATGATCATTAGTTATTAACTTAGAATGGGGCCACTAACACGACACCGTTCTAACAGAAAACTCTTAATGCGATCCCAAAAAATTGATGAATACATTTGCGCCCACATTTAATAAACAACACTACATTTTATCAAAATAAGCATTCCATTTACAATATAGGAAATTAACCATTCAAATACATATAAAACACAAGAAAACACACACACACAGACACACACACACACACACACACACACAGACACACACACACACACACACACACACACACACACACACACACACACACACACACACACACACACACACACACACACACACACACAGAGACGTTGGGTTTCCATGTTTTATGGGAACACTCCATAGACGTAATGGTTTTTTATACTGTACAAACTGTATATTCTATCCCTATAGGGACGTCCCGCATGACGTCACGCCATTTGGAGCAGCCATTTTGACGGAATAGAAAATGCTGTACCGCCGGTGATAATACAGCTCGGCGAAATATTTCTATCATGCCCGAGCCATGCTGTGCACTTGGATGTGATCAGATACGTGATCATACAAAAGGAATTTATACCGTATCCCAAAAGAAACAAAACGGAGAAACAAGTGGTCGGCGGCAATAAACAGGCAAAACGCTGATGGCGGTGTTTGGCTTCCAACTCAACACAGTCCAACTCAACACAGCTTCGCAGTCTTCATTTTGGATCAGGTAAGTTGTCCCCTAGAAGGCTAATGAATGATTTCTCGGAGTTCGGGATCAAATGTTACAAAATCCACTGTTGCCATAGAAATCCGCAGTGTGTGTGCACTACCATTCAGCATAACATAAGCTTGTCTTAGCCGGACACATCAGGCTCCCAATTTTACGATATACTGTGTATATATATATATATATATATATATATATATATATATATATATATTAGGGCTGGGAAAAGATTAATCGCGATTAATCGCATCCAAAAAAAAAGTTTGTGTTTACATAATATATGTGTGTGCACTGTGTATAATTATTTTGTATATATATAAATACACACACATGCATTTATAAATTTAAGAAATATTTGCATGTATATACTGTATATATTTATTTATAATTTATATTATATATAAATATACATTTTTTATATATAAATATAATTTTTTTCTTATATGTATACATGCATGTGTGTGTATGTATATATACAAAATAATTATACACAGTGCACACACATATATTATGTAAACACAAACTTTTATTTTGGATGCGATTAATCGCGATTAATCTTTTCCCAGCCCTAATATATATATATATATATATATATATATATATATATATATATATATATATATTTTTTTTTTTTTTTTTTTTTTTTTTTTTTTGCTTTAAACAGAAAATCATTTGTCAATCAAACGTTTAGCTGTCGCCCTTTATGATAGAACTATTGTGCATTTTTTTCACGGTTCTAACGGTGTATGGGTTGACTAAATTTTTCTAATTTGTTTTTGTAGCAGTGAAACAATTAGCTAGAAACAGTATTATAGTAGTAAAGAGTAGAGAAGAGAGCCCTGGAACTGCTCAGGTAGCTTCAGAGTCAGTAACGTTACTGGTAAATGCATTTAACTAACACACTGTAGCCCAATGTCAAAACGTTTTATGTAATTATATTATTAGTTTAATAATATACTAATAATATATATTACCCACGGCAATGGATCTATTATTAGGGGTGGCCCACCCCGCAGTAACACGACACCGAGTCAGTAACGTTACTGGTAAATGCATTTACCTAACACACTGTAGCCCAATGTCAAAACGTTTTATGTAATTATATTATTTGTATAATAATATACTAATAATATATATTACCCATGGCAATAGATCTATTATTAGGGGTGGCCCACCCCTAATAATAGATCCATTGCCACTGAGTAGCTGACGGATGTATTCCGTCAAAATGGCTGACACGCGGCTAGGGGTCACGTGACTGGGAGATCCCTATACACTAACCCTACCCCTCATAACAGAAAATGTTCTGCTATTTTGGATTTTCAAAAAAGGATCATTCTGTATGATTTATAAGCTTTTTTCCTCATGGGGCCAAAAAGAAATTGTCCCCAGAAGGTCAAAATTTACTAGTATTACTATACTGGTGTATGGGGACATTTGGAATTGCAGCCTCCCTGCCATACATGCTCAGTATTTTTTCATGCTCATATCTCAGTATACAATTGATCAAATTGATCAAAAATGATAATAAAGACACAGTGCATCCGTAAAAATACAGTGCATCCGTATTCACAGTCCTTCACTTTTTCCACATTTTGTCATGTTACAGCCTTATTCCAAAATGGATTAAATTAATTATTTTTCTCAATTCTACAAACAATACCCCATAATGACAATGTAAAAGAAGTTAGTTTGAAATCTTTGCAAAAAACAAGAATCATGTACATAAGTATTCACAGCCATTGCTCAATACCTTGTTGAAGCACCTTTGGCACCAATTACAGCCTCAAGTCTTTTTGAGTATGATGCTACAAGCTTGGCACACCTATTTTTGGGCAGTTTCTCCCATTCTTCTTTGCATAATCTCTCAAGCTTCATCAGGTTGGATGGGGAGTGTCTGTGCACATCCATTTTCAGATATCTCCAGTGATGTTCAATTGGGTTCAAGTCTGGGCTCTGGCTGGGCCACTCAAAGACATTCACAGAGTTGTCCTGTAGCCACTCCTTTGTTATCTTGGCAGTGTTCTTAGGGTCGTTGTCCTGTTGGAAGGCAAGGCACTTTTATTTCTAGAGCACATTTAAAACAGCCGCTGGTGACCAAAGTGCTGTACAATCGAACAACTTTAGACAATAAAATACATAAATACATAAACTGACAGGAACATACACAGATTCCTAAAATTACATTGAACAAAAGCCAGAAAGAAAAAATAATTCTTCAATGAGGATTTAAAGCTATCAACATTTGAAGACAGCCTTATGTGTTCCGTCAAATAAATCCACAGACGTGGAGCAGCAACAGAAAGGGCACGATCACCGGATGATCATCGAAAGAAGAACCGGAAGTTGAACCGTCGCCACAGTCTGAGGTCCAGAGAGCTCTGGAGCAGGTTTTCATCAAGTATGTGTCACGCAACACATACAAAAATGGGAAGAGAACTCAAGTGCAAAAACAAGGAGGATTTAATAACAAAAACCGTACAAACACAAATCAAAAACCCACGAGGGGGAAAACATAATAAATGAACATGAAACCAACACTGACTCTAAACATAAGAACATCCACAAGGAACTGGGAAGACGTATGACAAAGATCCGACCAAGACAGCAAACAAGAAGAGACTTAAATAGGGAACAAATCAAGAGGGAACAGGTGGAAGAACTCAAACACTAATCAGGTAACGAGGGGGAGGGATCAAACAATGACAAGAGCACATGGCCCAACATAACAAAGACACCCATGGGCAATACGAGACAGGACAGACACGTGACATTACCCCCTCCCTACGGAGCGGCTACCAGACGCTCCATCAGGCGGGACGGGATGGACAGACCAGGGCGGGACGGGAGGGACAGACCAGGGCGGGATGGGAGGGACCAGCTGCTTAGTCCTGAGAGTCCAAGGCGGAACACAAAGTCCATAGGGCGGTCAGGACGAAACACAAAGTCAATCGGGCGGTGAAGACCCCTCGGGCGGCCAGGGCGGTGAAGACCCCTCGGGCGGCCAGGGCGGTGAAGACCCCTCGGGCGGCCGTGGCGGTGAAGACCCCTCGGGCGGCCGTGGCGGACCAGACCCCTCGGGCGGCCGTGGCGGTGAGAACGCTTCGGGCGGCCGTGGCTGTGAGAACCCTTCGGGCGGCCGTGGCGGTGAGAACCCTTCGGGCGGCCGTGGCGGTGACTCCGGCTCAGGAAGAGCGGACACCGGCTCAGGAAGAGCGGACACCGGCTCAGGAACAGCGGACACCGGCTCAGGAACAGCGGACACCGGCTCAGGAACAGCGGACACCGGCTCAGGAACAGCGGACACCGGCTCAGGAACAGCGGACACCGGCTCAGGAACAGCGGACACCGGCTCAGGAACAGCGGACACCGGCTCAGGAACAGCGGACACCGGCTCAGGAACAGCGGACTCCGGCTTAGGAACAGCGGACACCGGCTCAGGATCAGCCACAAGAACTGAAACAGTTACAAGAACAGACACAAACACAAACACTGGGTCCGGAACCGACATGGGCTCCAGCTCTGAAACAGGCACTGGCTCTGCCTCCGGCTCAGGAACAGGCACTGGCTCTGCCTCCGGCTCAGGAACAGGCACTGGTTCTGCCTCCGGCTCAGGAACAGCCATAGGCTCTGCCTCTGGAACAGGCATAGCAGAGACCGGCCTCTCCAAGATCCGAGTCAGACACTCCAGATAGTCCGTCACAACTTAGGCGGCCACGCCAAAGGGGATCTCTAGCTCGGTCTCAGACTGGACAGACGGGACGCGAGCGGTCTCTCGCTGGGCAGACGGGACGAGAGCGGTCTCTCGCTGGGCAGACGGGACGAGAGCGGTCTCTCGCTGGGCAGACGGGACGAGAGCGGTCTCTCGCTGGGCAGACGGGACGAGAGCGGTCTCTCGCTGGGCAGACGGGACGAGAGCGGTCTCTCGCTGGGCAGACGGGACGCGAGCGGTCTCTCGCTGGGCAGACGGGACGCGAGCGGTCTCTCGCTGGGCAGACGGGACGCGAGCGGTCTCTCGCTGGGCAGACGGGACGCGAGCGGTCTCTCGCTGGGCAGACGGGACGCGAGCGGTCTCTCGCTGGGCAGACGGGACGCGAGCGGTCTCTCGCTGGGCAGACGGGACGCGAGCGGTCTCTCGCTGGGCAGACGGGACGCGAGCGGTCTCTCGCTGGGCAGACGGGACGCGAGCGGTCTCTCGCTGGGCAGACGGGACGCGAGCGGTCTCTCGCTGGGCAGACGGGACGCGAGCGGTCTCTCGCTGGGCAGACGGGACGCGAGCGGTCTCTCGCTGGGCAGACGGGACGCGAGCGGTCTCTCGCTGGGCAGACGGGACGCGAGCGGTCTCTCGCTGGGCAGACGGGACGCGAGCGGTCTCTCGCTGGGCAGACGGGACGCGAGCGGTCTCTCGCTGGGCAGACGGGACGCGAGCGGTCTCTCGCTGGGCAGACGGGACGCGAGCGGTCTCTCGCTGGGCAGACGGGACGCGAGCGGTCTCTCGCTGGGCAGACGGGACGCGAGCGGTCTCTCGCTGGGCAGACGGGACGCGAGCGGTCTCTCGCTGGGCAGACGGGACGTGAGCGGTCTCTCGCTGGGCAGACGGGACGTGAGCGGTCTCTCGCTGGGCAGACTGGCGTCTCCTCCTCCTCCGTCCATGACGGCGAGAAGCCGGCCCAGAACTGCCTTCCACCGGTCCAGGATCGAAGGGGGGCCAGGATGGAGAGTGATGTTGACCCTCCTCTCGACCACCTCCTCCTCCTTTACAACCTCCCCGGGTCCCACGAAAAATTACCTGGCGGGTCCCCCGAAAATCTCTCCTCCCCCGCTCCTTGGCTGGGGAAGAGAAGTCCGAAAACCCCCCGCTGGAACCCAGGTTTGGCGGAGTCCTTCTGACACCGCCGATCGGAGAGAATTGGGTTGATCCAAATCTGGAAATGATGTAATCTGGGCAATCCAAGTCGTCGTCATCCATATACCTCCAGCAAAAATCCTCCATGCTGCTGAGTTCTCAAAGGGTCGGTTCGTTCTGTCACGATCCAATTTACAATAAGTGGTGAAGAGGACTCAAGTGCAAAAACAAGGAGGATTTAATAACAAAAACCGTACAAACACAAATCAAAAACCCACGAGGGGGAAAACATAATAAATGAACATGAAACCAACACTGACTCTGAACATAAGAACATCCACAAGGAACTGGGAAGACGTATGACAAAGATCCAACCAAGACAGCAAACAAGAAGAGACTTAAATAGGGAACAAATCAAGAGGGAACAGGTGGAAGAACTCAAACACTAATCAGGTAACGAGGGGGAGGGATCAAACAATGACAAGAGCACATGGCCCAACATAACAAAGACACCCATGGGCAATACGAGACAGGACAGACACGTGACAGTATGTCTCTGTACATTGCTGCATTCATCTTTCCCTCAATCCTGACCAGGGATGTGCAGAGAGTTCCTCAGTGGCAGGGGCTCAAATGTAAGCCCTTTATGCTCATCAAGGCTGCATTTATTTGATCTAAAATACAGAGAGAAAAAAAACTGTAATATTGGGAAATATTACTACAATTTGAAATAATGGTTTTCTATTATAATATACTTTTCAGGATTCTGAGTTAAAAAAAGAACATAGTATTTAAAATAGAAATATTTTGTACCAATATACACTACCATTCAAACGTTTGGGGTCAGTAATATTCTTTCTTTCTTTCTTTTTAAAGAAATATGCTATTTTTATTCAGCAAGGATGTGTAAATTAATCAGAAGTGACAGTAAATACTTATAAAAAAATCTATTTTAATTAAATACTGTTCTTTTTAACTTTTTATTAATCAATTAATCCTGAAAAAAACATCACAGGTTAAAAAAAACTGTTTATAACATTGATAATAAATCAGCATATTAGAATGATTTCTGAAAAATAATGTGACACTGAAGACTGTTACGGCTGTTGAAAATCCAGCTTTGCATTACAGAATTAAATTATATTTTTCAAAGTATATTAAAATAGAAAACCATTATTTTAAATTGTAATAATATTTTTCTGTATTTTTGATCAAATAAACGCAGGCTTGATGCGCATAAGATACTTATTTAAAAAAAACATAAAAATAGTAATAGTTAACGGTTATAGTATAAAAATGCTGTCACGGTATTTGAATTTACTGGTTCCTTCTCGTCTTGTGTTTATGTTGTTGTGTAGCGTGCATGTGTAGTGGGCGTGTCTGATCAGTGTCAGCTGATCGCAATCTCATCAACAGCTGCAGTCAATCTCATCACCCCTTTATATACTCACCGTTGCCTTTTCCCTTTGTCAGATCGTTGCTTCATGTATCCTGTGTCGGCGTTTCCAGTCTTGTGCATCAATGTCCCCGTTTCCGTGTTCTTCGTGGATGTCGTTCTGTGTTCTTGGATTACTCGTCACGTTTCACTGGGTTCACTTCATCACGGCACCTGTCATCTGGATCTGACCATCTAGAACCTGCGCAACCTGTCTCCTTCCTCTCGACTGGAATTTGTGCTGTGCACTAAAAAAGAACTGAGTACTTGCATTTGCTTCCTGTCTTCCATTATGACAGAACGATCTGACCCTGCAATCGAAGCAGCGAGTGTCTCATCAACATCATTAGAGGAATTCGCTCACCCTAGCATTCGCCGGATGGATTCTCAGGAGAGAAATTTTAATGAGACGGGTCGCGCGGTCCAGTCCCTGGTGGTGCAGGTGTCCGAGCTCACCCAGCAAATCCAACTCTTGCAAGCTCCCGCTGCGCCACCCACACCAGCTGTTCCCCCCACACCACCAGAGGACCCTCCCCAGTCGGAGCCCCGCCTACCAGTCCCAGAGTCCTATTCCGGTGAGCCCACTTATTGTAGAGCGTTTCTGACTAGATGCTCCATGCATTTCGTCCTTCAACCCAGGACTTTCAACACCGAGTGGGCCAAGGTCGCATTCGTGCTGATACGAATACAGAGACTGATACGCCATACAGAGAGATCAGTTTCAGACTTTCCGATCGAGTTCCGGACCCTGGCGGCGGAGTGTCAATGGAACGAGGAGGCGCAGTGGGACATGTTCCTGCATGGGTTGGCTGACCGCGTCTAGAGAGAGATCTACGCCCTGGACCCCCCAACGTCACTCAACGGACTCATTGAGCTGGCTCTGCGGGTGGACGCCCGACTTTCACGAGGAGGAGCCGAGGGTCCACGGTTCACCGGCAGGGACGTGGTCAGCCCCGTCTACGATCACGAACCCATGCAGGTAGGGCGAGCTCGGCTTTCCCGGGATGAGAGGGAAAGGCGGAGATCCCATGGCCTTTGCCTCTACTGTGGAGGGGCGGCCTACAACTACGCCTACAACCACTTCGCCTACAACTGCCCGGCAAAAGGCCAAGCCCGATAGTAAGTATGAGGCTACTATCGGGTGGGATCTCTGCCAAGAAGACCTCATCCACATCTACACTCCTCCCGGTAAGACTAAGATGGTCAGTCCACACCCACGACTGCAGAGCACTTGTGGACTCCGGGGCTGAAGGTAATTTTATGGACCATACATTTGCTACAAACTTCAGATCCTTCTCAAACCCCTCACATATAAGATTGCTGTACACGCTCTTAACGGTCAGGAACTCCCCATCATTTCATTCACCACTGAAAAAATCACCCTCATCACATCAGGCAACTATTCCGAGACTATTTGTTTTTACATTCTGCATTCACCCCTGGCACCCATCGTTCTCGGACACCCCTGGCTCACCCGTCACAACCCCCATGTGGATTGGCTGCAGAAGTCTGTTATGGAGTGGAGCAAGGAATGTCATAAGTCTTGTCTTGTGTCTGCATGTCCGTCTGAGTCTGTTTCTATGTTTCAGGAGGAAGCGGTGGATTTGTCTAACATGCCCGCGGAGTACCTTGACCTGAAGGAGGTGTTCAGTAAGTCTCGTGCTGCTTCTCTTCCTCCACATCGTCTGTGCCATAGATTTACTGCTAGGTGAGTCTCCGCCTAAAGGCAATCTATATTTGCTTTCTGTCCCAGAGAGGGAGGCTATGGAGAAATATATTTCTGATTCTCTAGCAACCAAGTTCATCCGCCCTTCCTCTTCTCCAGCGGGGGCGGGGTTCTTTTTTGTGGGGAAGAAGGACGGTTATCTGCGACCTTGTATTGATTACCGAGGGTTGAACAACATCACGGTAAAGAACACTTATCCTTTGCTGTTGATGTCTTCAGCTTTCGAGAGGTTGCAGGGAGCGTCCATCTTCACGAAACTGGATTTATGTAATGCCTATCATTTGGTTCGAATTAGGGAGGGGGATGAGTGGAACACTGCTTTTAACACCCCCAGGGAACTGACATATATCAGTTCATATATGTCTACCTGGATGACATATTGATTTTTTCTTCTCTCCAGGAACATGTGCAGCATGTCCGACGAGTGCTTCAGAGGTTGCTAGAGAATTGGCTTTTTGTCAAGGCGGAGAAATTCGCTTTTCATGCACAGTCTGTTCCTTTTCTAGGGTACATCATTTTGTCTGAAGGAGTGCGTATGGACCCTGACAAGGTTAAGGCTGTGGTAGAGTGGCCAAGCCCAGATTCCCGTAAGGCCCTACGGAGGTTTCTGGGGTTCGCCAATTTCTACTGGCGTTTGCCTTGACCTCCCCCAGAACTACGTTCAGGTGGTCAGACACAGCTGAGGCTGTGTTTGCCAAACTAAAAGGCCGCTTTGTTTCAGCCCCCATCCTTATTGCCCCCGATCCTTCACGTCAGTTTGTGGTGGAGGTCGATGCGTCAGAGGTGGGGGTAGGCGCAGTGCTGTCCCAACGCTCGTCTGCAGATGACAAGATGCATCCCTGCGCGTTTTTGTCTCATTGTTTATCCCCAGCCGAATGCAATTACAACATTGGTAAGAGGGAGTTGTTGGCAGTCAAGTTAGCGTTGGAGGAATGGCGCCACTGGTTAGAGGGGTCGGGGGTACCTTTTATCGTCTGGACTGATCACAAGAACCTAGGGTACATCAGAACCGCCAAAAGATTGAACTCCAGGCAGGCTCGGTGGGCACTTTTTTTCGGTCGTTTTGATTTTTCTCTCTCGTACCGCCCGGGTTCCAAGAACATCAAACCCGGCTCTTTTTCTCGTATTTATGAACGTTCCAAACGCCCGTTTACTCCCGAGTGCATTTTACCCGAAACCCTATTTGTTTCCACACTCACATGGGAGGTCGAATCGAAGGTCAAGACGGCCTTAGAAGGGGTAACGCCTCCGCCCGTTTGCCCACCGAATCGCTAATTTGTGCCTGAGGGATTACGGTCTGACGTCATCCAGTGGGGTCATTGCTCCAACGTGGCTTGTCATCCAGGAGTTAATCGCACTAGTTTTTTAGTCAAGCAAAGATTCTGTTGGCCACTTATGGCTCGTGACATTCACAGTTTTGTTTTGGCTTGCTCGGTTTGTGCCACTGGTAAGACTTCTAATCGACCCCCAGATGGGTTAATTCAACCGCTGCCTGTCGCTTCGAGACCCTGGTCCCATATCGCGCTAGATTTTATTACTGCCCTCCCAGGGTAGCACGGTCTTTTTGACCGTGGTGGACCGATTCTCGAAGGCGGCTCATTTTATTCCCTTATCCAAATTGCCCTCAGCTAAGGAGACAGCGTTGACAGTCCTAGATCACGTCTTTTGCTTACATGGCCTCCCGATGGACGTGGTCTCCGACATGGGATCCCAGTTTGTGTCCAAATTTTGGCGAGAGTTTTGTAAGTTACTGGGAGCGACCGTTAGTCTGTCCTCAGGGTTTCATCCCCAGACCAATAGAAAAACCGAGAGAGCCAACCAGGATACTGGAGAGGATGTTGCGATGTTTGGTTTCCAAGAATCCTTCCTCATGGAGCCAACAACTGTCAATGGTGGAGTACGTCCACAACACATTACCAGTGTCGTCCACGGGCCTATCTCCGTTTGAGTGTAGTTTAGGTTACCAGCCACCAATTTTTACCAGTCTGGAATCCAAGGTCGCGGTCCCCTCCGCTCACGCCTTCGTCCAGAGGTGTCACCGCACTTGGACTAGAGCACGTGAGACTCTACTCCAGGTGGGGGCGTGCACCAAGGCTAAGGCCGATCGCCACCGGTCGAAGCCTTCCGTATACGTTGTTGGTCAAAAAGTGTGGCTTTCTACAAGGAACATTCCTCTCCGCTCTGTTTCCAATAAACTTGCTCCTAAATTCATTGGCCCGTTTACTGTCACCAAGATCATTATTCCGGTGGCAGTCCGCCTCAACTTGCCTCCAGGGTGCAGGAGGGTTCATCCCGTTTTTCATGTATCTAAAATCAAGCCCGTGTTTCATTCTCGCATTAATCCGCCAGTCCCAGTCCCCCAAACCCCCCCATATGTCATCGTCTGAGACAGCAGAGAGTAGCCAGTTCAGCAATGAGGTTTCTTTACAAGGATAAATTAAGAAATTATGTTTACTTAATTATTCAGTAAAACTATATGTTATTGCGAATATTATCGTTACTTGTTCATCATTGTGTCAGTGTTTTATTCGCTGAACTAAGCTTGCTTCCTTGCGCGAAGAGCAACATAGTAACGAAATGTGTTTGTCCATTTAGGGCTACCGTAGAAACATGACGACACAATATGTCGACCTCCATAGTCGAGGGTGCCCACGGTTATGGAGATATAAATGTCTCATTCTAAAGAAATTAAAACATAACGGTTCATTATGCAAGGTCTTTATACACCACTGAAAACATAGTTATGGATCTTATATTGCATTTCTGTCAATAGATCCTCAGAAATATGACACAATGCACCTTTAATACTACTTACCATTAATGCGCCTTGGTGCTGGTTTTGTGCAGCGCTTTGTAGTCAATTAGCATCCATTGCTTAAAGGACACAGATTCAGATCGCTTCATAAATGTAAATTCGTCTGTCCATCTAATTTTCAAACGATTTAAGAGTGACTGGAAAATTACCGCCCCACTTCACATTGTCCAATGAAATTTGAACTTTTTGTGCCAGATAACGATTGGTCACGGTATTATACATGACAAACAGGATTCAATCCATTATGTAATATTTTAAAATATGTGATATGTGGATTTTTAATAGAATCGACACCACCTTTTATTATTGGAAAATTTAAAATTATTTGGTTTATTCCTTCATGCCGTCGAGCCATATACTCACTGAAATAACTATATTTGGCTCAGAGCATCGGTTCCCGAGCAGACTGTGGAATACCTACGTTTACACTAGTGCATTTTCATTTTAAAACGAATAACTTTTGCCACGGTTAGCCTACGCCTGCCGTCCACACACTACACCGAAGTTTTAAACCCTCGTCCGAAGCAAGACACACGCTACTTGACGCAAGTGAAACAACCGTTGTGGTAACGACACCGACCTCAGATTGACAGAAATGTAAAAATAAACGTGAATTTAGGCTACTTTAGTTTTGTACACATTGTCATGTTAATTATAATCAAATGCATTTTGTTTTATTGACCACAATATTATCACTGATATTTGTTTGGGAAGGGCACTTTTGATTAATTTTGAAAAAGGGCAGGGGCTCAAGCACCCAAAGCCCCGCCCCCAGACAATTCCTTGGACTTCATGGCTTGGCTTGTGCTCTGACATGCACTGTTAACTGTGGGACCTTATATAAACAGGTGTGTGCCTTTCAAAATCATGTCCAATCAACTGAATTTACCACAGGTGGACTCCAATCAAGTTGTAGAAACATCAAGGATGATCAGTGGAAACAGGATGCACCTGAGCTCAATTCTGAGTGTCATAACAAAGGCTGTGAATACTTATGTAGGCCTACATGTGATTTTTTAGCTTTTTACTTGTAATACATTTGCAAAGATTTCAAACAAACTTCTTTCAGGTTGTCATTATGGGGTATTGTTTGTAGAATTTTGAGGAAAATAATGAATTTAATCAATTTTGGAATAAGGCTATAACATAACAAAATGTGGAAAAAGTGAAGCGCTGTGCATACTTTACGGATGCACTGTATGTATCACAGTTTTCATGAAAATATTTTTTCAAAACTGTTTTAACTGATAATAATAAGAAATGTTTTTTTGAAATCTTATCAGCATATTAGAATGATTTCTGAAGGATCATGTGACTCTGAAGACTGGAGTAATGCCTGCTGAAAAATCTGCTTTTCCATCACAGGAATAAATTACATTTTCAAATATTTTTGCAGCGTTGGTGAGCACAAGAGACTTTCAAAAACATAAAATAAATCTTATCAACCTCTCAATTTTTTTAAATGGCAGTGTTGTATGTATGGGGTTTACTAAAAGGTCTTACATTATATATTTAAGACCACAGTTTTTTTCATTAGTATGTATTGGTTTGGAGTTCCACGAGATATTGAAGCCAAAAATTATCTTTAGTTTTGAAATAATGTAAAACGCGTTGCGGCAGCATGCAGACATAGGCAAGGCAGCTTGCGTGCCTATTGGCTGACCTGCAGCAACAGCAGCAGACTATCGAGAGAAGCCCTGCATGACACCATATCCAATGGGGGCGCTTCGCGCCACTAAGACACGTCCCACCGAAATAGGCGTGGCCTTGACCTATAAATATAGCTCGACAGGCTGATACAAACTGATTTTCATCTCTTCAGCGAAGCTCACGCATCGCTGGATCCAGAGTGAGAAGCCGCGCCGTCGAGAACAAGCCTTCTGCGGGGTGAGCCTTTAAGTCATTTTTAATTTAATTTCATTTTTTATTATGACTGAACCAAGCTAACTAGATTACAACAACAAATTTGATTTTGAGAGTCAGATCAGATGGATAGAAATATATGTAGGTAGAAATAGCTCTTATAATAACAATTGCATACTATCTCTTTTCATTGTGCTGGTGAGGTGAGCTCTTTTAGATAAATGCTTTCACTGCCACTCTGCAGTTTTAGACCATTATGCATAGACACATCAGTGTCTAGTCAGTCCAAACCTCCCTTACCACAGGCACATTTTATCTTATGAGCGTCCCCTTAATCCTCCTGGGAAATCTGCAGAGATGGTCCTAACTGTCAGCAGACAGAGACTAGAAATCAAGAGTAGTTGTAGCTTGGGAATGGAATGGGCCAAACATGGCAGTCACATGACTGGCTCTTTGCCTGTCTCTTCCTACAGGTGTGTGTGTGTGTGTGTGTGTGTGTGTGTGTGTGTGTGTGTGTGTGTGTGTGTGTGTGTGTGTGTGTGTGTGTGTGTGTGTGTGTGTGTGTGTGTGTGTGTGTGTGTGTGTGTGTGTGTGTGGTCCTGGTAAACCCTATCATCTAATAACGTTCTCTGGAGTATATAACCCAGCCAACATTTGTGTGTGGGGCCCATATGGGTATGACATGGACGGAAAATGGGCCCCATATAGGATTTTCCGCTGGTTCCATAATGGCCCCATGTTAATTGCCCATATGAATTTCATGCAGGATTGCACTTGGTACTAGATGGGACCCAAGTGGACAACATGCTCAAGACCCATCTCGGTCCCAGCGGTCTAAAAGCTCGTTCTCAATTGAAAGACAAACTTTACCCATGGACAGCACGCCAATCATGTTTTCCTATACATTTTTGTCCTATCTATTATTACTATTATTACTATTTATGCCCGCGACCCATGTGTTTCCCAAACAGCTTGGCACGAGCAGGCAACGAGGTGTGCAAAGGCTGTCTCACAAGCCAAGCAAGGACAGTGGATGATATGGGAGGGAGTTGAGAGGAGAAAGTTCTCTTGGAGGGAGCTGATGGGCATGGAAGCATTTCACATCAGTTTCATCTTATGTGCAACGTACAACGTCCTGCCTTCCCCCTCAAACCTCAACCAGTGGTACGGAGAAGACCCGACGTGCCCCCTCTGTCCATCCACCGTAAACCTCAAACACATTCGCCAGCAGCCATGCCATCTCGGAAGGGCTCGAGAATGGTGGCAGATCTAAACCAAAGGCTTTACTTCCCTTCTGAGATCGCCACAACAAACCTCAGACCAGACCTCGTGCTCTGGTCCTCCTCACTCCACATAGTGTACATTATAGAGCTTACCGTTCCCTGGGAGGATGCTGTAGGGGAGGCATTTGAGCGCAAGAGCCTTAAGTACACCAAGATGGCAGCTGATGCTGAGCAACACGGATGGAAATCCAAGGTTTGCCCAGTAGCAGTCTAGCTGCAGAGGCTTCGTGGGCAAGTCAACCATCAGGCTGCTTAAGGAATTGCGAGGCCAAACCCTACGCCAAATCATCAAAGCCCTCTCAGGTGCAGCAGAAGAAGCAAGTCGATGGCTATGAGTGAAAAGGGGAGACTCCAACTGGGCCCCTAATAACACCTGTGGCACATAAAGGTTGAAAGCAGAAGGGGGCACACCTGGGACGCCATGTGCTGCCGATGAGCCCTCTGGAGGTGTCGTGGGCCTATCATTGAAACACCAGAGAAGGAGGGTACCCACCTGATGACCCCAATGAAGCTTAAAAAACCCCATTCGCATCCCACTCAGCCACCACCACAGTGAGGAAATCACTCTGATGGATGCATCGTCAACAATCATACCTCAGGTCTTAAACAGGGGATTGTTTCACCATGTCCTAAAAAATAACTGTTCAAGCGAACTCATGAAATGAGGACAATGAATGCCTCAAGAAACTATGGAGGCCTGTTTTATGCCACATAAGAAATAAAGCATGCTTTAATAATGAGTTAAATAAAAATTATAGCAAAAAGTGGAAATTATGAGATTTTTTTTGTATCAATTTTAACTTAATAAAAAAGTTGTCCTTTTATGTAGCATAAATGGACTTCAATAGTGGGTTAACTATTATATAATTGTATATAATACTATATAATATATTTAAAAAAATGTTTTTGGGAGTTTTGATGGGTTTAGGGGTAGGTTTAGGATTAGGGGATAGAATATACAGTTTGTACAGTATAAAAATCATTAAATGATCATTACTAAACTGTCACTTTGAGAACTTTGTGTCACAAACTGCCTGTCTTCGTTTCGTTTTCATAAACTTTCTATTTGTTTTTATCAGTTCCAGTTTCCCTCTCTTTGTTTGTTACACGGTTTCTGATTAATGATGAGTCATGTGTGTTTGAGCTCAGGCCACATTTACACATAGCCGAGTATTTAGAGAAACTAATACCCCCCCTCCTCCCTCCGTTTTCAATAATAACATCGTGCACACAACATCGTTTTCAAAAAAAGTTGTCATTTACATCAACCCGCATAAATACGCCGTCAAGCGCCATCATAACTATGCCAAACTGGGCGGTCACATGACATTAAGCATTTTCCGGCACATAATGTGATGTTTGAGAACCTAAAACCCTTTCTCCCAGTTGACCGCCGTTATCAGAAATCTCCCTTTTGGCCGGAGTTTTTAGAAATAATCGTTCTCTTACTAGAGTTTCTCTCGTACTGCGTAATATCTTACGCTATGGGGAAAACCTCTTTTCCACGATATATTGAAGCTAAAAATTATCCTTAATTTTGAATTAATGTAAAACGCGTTGCGGCAGCATGCAGACATAGGCAAGGCGGCTTGCGTGCCTATTGGCTGACCTGCGGCAACAGCAGCAGCCTATCGAGAGAGGCCCTGCGTGACGCCATATCCAATGGGGGCGCATCGCTTTGATCTGGGACCAGACAGACTGTCCAGAAACAATGTTCCAGCAGGAGAATGGTCGCTGCACCCGCTGACAATCAAACTGATGTGGGAGACATTCAGCAGAGCGCAGGTGGACCTGTTCGCGTCCCAGGAAAACACTCACTGTCCGAAGTTTTCTCCAAAAGCAGGGATGCGCTGGCCCACCTCTGGCCCCGCTGCCCTCTTTATGCTTTTCCCCCCGTCTCGCTCCTGCCCCAGGTGTTGAAACAAATCAGGGAAAACGGATGCTCAGTGCTTCTTGTGGCTCCGGTCTGGACGAACCAGGCTTGGTTCCCAGTCCTGATGCAGCTGACCAGCACTGCCCCATGGCCACTACCGACGAGGAAAGACCTCCTCTCTCAGGCCAAGGGCTCGATCTGGCATCCTCGCCCAGAGCTATGGTCCCTGCACGCATGGGCCATCAACGGGTACCCGCTAGCCTCCCGGAGGGAGTGCTAAACACGATCACGCAGGCTAGAGCCCAGTCTACTAGACGGCTCTATTCCTCAAAATGGTCTGTGTTCTCTGGGTGTTGTCAAGCTCAGGGCTTTTCACCCCTAGACTGCAGGGTTACGGAAGTTCTTTCCTTCCTTCAAGAGCTACTGGATAAGGGCAGAACCCCATCCACGCTCAAAGTCTATGTGGCGGCCATAGCAGCGTTTACTAAACCGGCGTGTGGCCAGTCACTGGGATGAAATGATCTGAGGATCGTCAGATCGCTCCTCAAAGGAGCTAGGAGGCTGAACCTTCCCAGACCTCCTTCAGTCCCCGTGTGGGACCTTTCTATGGTTCCGGAAGCCATGAAAGGTGCCCCATTCGAGCCAATCCATTTGTCAGACATGAAACATTTGTCTTTCAAAACAGTGTTTCTTGTGGCTCTCGCTTCGGTGAAGTGCATTGGGGATTTACAAGCGCTCTCAGTGAGCGCGACATGTATGGAATTCGGTCCTAATGACTTGAAGGTCATACTCAAACCAAGGCACGGGTACGTGCCCAAATCCCTCAACACACCGTTCAGGGTCCAGGTGATTTTCCTGTCCACCCTTCCGGTTCATGATGAGGAGGAGGATACGAGTCTCCTATGCCCTGTCAGGGCGCTGAGAACTTATGTGTCCCGCTCGTCTGCTTTCAGACAGACTGAGCAGCTCTTTGTTTTGTTTGGCGAGCGTTCTAAGGGACTAGCCGCGTCAAAACAGAGCCTATCCAGATGGATAGTCGAGGCCATAGCGCTGTCTTACACTTCTAAGGGCCTGCAGTGTCCTTTGGGTGTCAGAGCGCACTCCACGAGAGGCGTGGCCTCTTTGTGGGTGTGGTCTAGCGGGATTACCTTGCAGGATATCTATACGGCGGCAGGCTGGGCCTCGCTGTCTACATTTATAAGGTTTTATAACCTAGAGGTTCCCGCCTTACAGGCTAAGCTTCTGTCGTTCTAGTAATCAGCTCTGTCTGCCCCGTTGCTCCGGCTCAGAAGGCTGAATTATGCTTGTGCATCGTTCACTGATCGATAGAACAGCTCCATGGGTGTTGAAAGACCCGTACTGCTACCCAGTTCAGGCTGAACGCTGTTCACCCTGACTGCGTGGTACACTGTTAACATGATTAGCTCCTGTAGGATGCTATTTGATGCTTACAGCCTCTCTTCTCCGACTCTCTGTGAGTCTATGGTGATTATGCACTATATGAGCCCCGGGTTACTGCCCTTCGGACTTTGGTGTCGGATCCCAGTACGCACGGCGTTTTACACTGTGTTCCCCATAGCGTAAGATATTACGCAGTGCGAGAGAAACTCTCGTAAGAGAACGTACTCGGTTACTAACGTAACCTCGGTTCTCTCTAGAGAGGGAATGAGTACTGCGTATTTTGCCGTGCTTACAACATGCTCTGGTTCGCTCCGGCGATGAAAAGCAGTTTGTATCAGCCTGTCGAGCTATATTTATAGGTCAAGGTCACACCTATTTTGGCGGGACGGGACGTAGTGGCGCGAAGCACCCCCATTGGTTATGGCGTCACGCAGGGCCTCTCTCGATAGGTTGCTGCTGTTGCCGCAGGTCAGCCAATAGGCACACAAGCTGCCTTGCCTATGTCTGCATGCTGCCGCAACACGTTTTACATTAATTCAAAATTAAGGATAATTTTTGGCTTCAATATCTTGTGTAAAAGAGGTTTTCCCCATAGCGTAAGATTTTACGCAGTACTCGTTCCCTCTCTAGAGAGAACCGAGGTTACATTGGTAACCGAGTACGTTTTCTGTGATAAAAACGGGGTTTTAACGGAGTAAATGAGAGGCCAAACCGCAGGGAAATATCTGTGTCTTCCCTTTGTGTAAACGGGGCCTCAATCACCATGTGTAGTTCCTCCAAGTTCCTCCTTTTCATGCAGTTGTTGTGTGATATTGTGTGATGCATGCTGTAATGCTGCCTTCCTGCATTGGATTAGTTTGTTTAATTAAAAAACCTTTTTGTTTTTTGAAACTCATTTAAATGTTTTCATCATCTGGACCAGATCGTGACATTAGGCTTTTTATTTAGTTAGTTTTACACAGCCAAAATAAACAATTCGGCAATATTGTCAAAGGTTTTTAAATAATCGCCTCAGAATGTCCATATAACTTGTTTACTACAAAAGCTTTGGAAGTTTACAAAGGGAGTTATTGTAAAATGTGTGAAACTATTCATATTTCAACTTTGACCATGGAAAAGACTTAATAAACTGTTTGTAAATGACAGAAAGTAATAAACGACACACATACATTTCTCATTTGTGAAATAAATGTATTTGTAAACCTTGTATTGAGGTTATAGAACAAACTTTTCAACAAGATTTGAATGTGTTTTTATGTAAAAAAAAAAAAAACACCTCAGACATCTGTTGTTTTAAGAACATGTAGGATAGACACAACATTGTGCTAACTGGGTTGAAGTCAGTCTTATTTGTAAACACTTGTTAAATTTAGAACTCTGCTCTATTTTAAATAAGAAAAAAGGCAGTATTTTCAATTATTTATTAAAAAGTACATTTATTTGCAACAGCAAATGCTTCCTTTAGAGTTGTGCCATAGTGATTAGGGCAGGGATCCTCAAGATCTACTTTCCTGCAGAGTTTAGCTCTATCTTTAATCAAACTCACCTGCTTGTAATTCTGAAGACAGATGCTGTGTCCCAATTTGCATACTATCCATTGTAAATAGTATTCGAAATTAGAATCAGTGTGTCCAAAATCGTAGTATGTTGAAAGGAGTAGACTATTCCAAAGATATCTGGATACTTTTCCCAGTTGGAATCCAAAGTGCAGATCCGTGCACACTCTAATGTTCCTCACAACCCAATGCACGTTGGACAAGGATTCGATTAGAACAATGAACACGAATAAAAAGTGTAAAAAAAAAAAACTACAAACATGGCGAGTCTGATGGTTAAGAACAGAGGTTTAGATAAAGGGGTTTGAGTGATTCATCATCAGTATCTAACCTGACGAAAATATGTTTATTCAATGTTATCCACATTATATTTAATCTGCAACAGCATTGTGAACTTTTGTAAAGATACGTTTGCATTAACCTTTAGATGCATCATTATGCAAATTAAAAACACATGAGGAGAGTTTTCTGCATGAAAGACACACGACTGGCAGATCAACGTGCTACTATACTAAATTTCTCTCCGAAACGGTAGGAAATTTAATAAAATTGAATATGGAGGATTTACCTGTGACAAGATGATTGATAAGTATTATGTCCCAAAGCTTGCCCACTCTTTTGCTACACACTCAAAAGTATGTAGCCTAGTTTTTCTTCACAAAAACAATAAATCCTTTTAGAGCATAGCATAAGTAGGCTTATTGGGACGCAGCACTTGATTAGCTTGTTCAAGTGTGTTTGGTTAGGTTTGCACAAAACTTAGCCTACTTCCAATTAGAATTTGCTTACTAATGCTTCATTCACTGATCATGCACTTCCCTTAATTGACCCAATACTGCCCTCTGCAGGACTAAATGGCACATCATTCCCTTTTTTTCAAGGTTTTAAAAACAGGCTAACCAGCTTTGCCACTTAGCTCATATTACACAACATAATTTTCCTTCTTTGCCTATACAATACCACTTTGGTTATTAATTAATAACTACACAGTTCAGTCTCATTTCAGGACAATTATAACCAAATGTGCATTGTGTAACTACCAGTAGCGGCTCCTGACTGTAAATTTAGGTAGGGCAGATTCTGGGTCTTAGCACTAGTTTATGATAAACATTTTGTAAGCTTTATATTCTAATCATTGAACACATGCAGACACACCTTTGGCAAAGGTCTAACGAGTTATTCAGCCTAAGACTGAATAAGACTCTAATGTTTATTGACAGTCACGCACAGAATGCTATCTTAGTATTGCCTTACTGTAGTATTTTTTGCATCTCAATGTTGTTTTAGAATGTTACAAGTTGTATAAGTTAAGGTGAGGAAAAAAAGTCGTTCTGTTCTCAAAAGAAAACATAAAACAAACGCAACAGAACTATATATAGGATATCCACATTAGCATGTTAAAACTTTCATTAAAGTCCCTGTAAAGGTAATTCTAAAAAAAAAAATTCTAAACACATTATAAATGTTAGAAATGTATTGCTAAAACATATTACAAAGAGTGTGAACTGTGAAGTATGAATTGTGGAGTTAGACCGTTAAACAGTTTTTCACTATTGCTGTGTTCCGGATTTTTTGGGCGGGGCTAAAACGGGGGCTTGATGCACTGGAGCCCCTGAGCTCCTGGACACGCCCCTTCTTGATGACACACTGGAGCAACTGAGGCTGGCCCCTCACCTAACAATATCAGTTTGCTGCTCAATTGCGAGTCAGTACTATTAGTTACTACAGCCTACAGTTTGCTAGCTAGCTATGCCTTCGTCACGGAAATGCATAATACCTGGATGCGATCACGTACAAAACAGACCAGTGTCCTTATTTAAATTTCCGAAAAACGATCTCATCAAGAAGAGGTGGATTAATTTTGTGAAAAGCCACCTTGATGGAAAGCTGATGATCACCACCAAAACCTGCCTCAGTAGTGATCATTTTACACAAGATAGTATTATAAACTTTCGTCGGAGACAACTGGGATTCACTGATAATCCGCTGATACTGGTGAATGGGGCCGAACCGACTATCTCCCGCCTCGGCCTCCATCCTCCCGTCGCGTCGACAACTGGTGCCAACGGCAGTGCGTGCCCACCGTGCGAGCATCCATTTCGGCTGTAGCGGTGACAGTTGAGTGTGGCGACGGCAGCTTTCCCTTGAGTGGGCATGGTTTCAGCGCAGCCAGCGGACACGCTCCCAGCGTTTGGGAGCAGACTACGTCTCTTTTTTTTAATATTTTGATAGCTTATTTTATGTACTTGTCTGCTTTTTTATCATTCAAATTTGGCTGGGTGACTAATAACACATTTTTCTGTGGTGTGGCAAACTCAGAACACATAATTAATTTTGACTTTACAGGGACTTTAATTTGAAATGAACAAAGACTATAGATATAGAAAGACGGTTAACTCTAATTACTTATGGTATGAATTGGAGAAACTGCAACTCACAATATCGCAGAATAGATCCCCCCTTCTAAGCAAAAGAGCCAATCACTGATTGGTAAAGTCATTGCGCCACTGCAGCTGCCTAGAAGCTCCAGTTCCCATAGAAACCTGAGACTCGCGTTCAGGACTGCACATGCATATTGGATGGTCTAGCCTGAAAAATACGCTTTTTTTAATACTTTTAGGCATTGCAAATATGGCCACTGAGTAAACAGATTTTCCTTGAAGGGGACTTTGATATGAAGAACACTTGTAGTCTTTGGCGTTCTCTTTCTAACATGCGATCGATATCTCACTATGGAAACGCTTCGGACTTGACCGACTGTGGAAGCACCGATTACACCGCATCTGTCAGACTGACAGACCAATCGCTACAGCAATCAGGGAGTCCCGAATCCCTGCTAAATAACTCGCAGCAGCCCCCTGCTGCGCCATTCTTTCCTTCTTCCCCGAGAATGATTGTGGAAGCTGTACTCACTGACACATTTTGGTTTCACTGCTCAACGGTTTACAGACGAAGCCGACCGGTAAATCTACAATCACCTAAAGGATTATTAGGAACACCTGTTCAATTTCTCATTAATGCAATTATCTAATCAACCTATCACATGGCAGTTGTTTCAATGCATTTAGGGGTGTGGTCCTGGTCAAGACAATCTCCGGAACTCCAAACTGAATGTCAGAATGGGAAAGAAAGGTGATTTAAGCAATTTTGAGTGTGGCATGGTTGTTGGTGCTAGACGGGCCGGTCTGAGTATTTCACAATCTGCTCAGTTACTGGGATTTTCATGCACAACCATTTCTAGGGTTTACAAAGAATGGTGAGAAAAGGGAAAAACATCCAGTATGTGGCAGTCCTTTGGGCGAAAATGCCTTGTTGATGCTAGAGGTCAGAGGAGAATGGGCCGACTGATTCAAGCTGGTAGAAGAGCAACTTTGACTGAACTAACCACTCGTTACAACCGAGGTATGCAGCAAAGCATGGCTACAACAGCAGAAGACCCCAACGGGTACCACTCATCTCGACTACAAATAGGAAAAAGAGGCTACAATTTACAAGAGCTCACCAAAAATTGGACAGTTGAAGACTGGAAAAATGTTGCCTGCTCTGATGAGTCTCGATTTTTGTTGAGACATTCAGATGGTAAAGTCAGAATTTGGCATAAACAGAATGAGAACATGGATTCATCATGCCTTGTTAAAACTGTGCAGGCTGGTGGTGCTGGTGTAATGGTGTGGGGGATGTTTTCTTGGCACACTTTAGGCCCCTTAGTGCCAATTGGGCATCGTTTAACCCTCTGGGGTCAGCTATCGTGCCGGCGCGATAGTCTCGCTTTTTTCTTATCAGTGCAAAAGATACTCAAATAACTCCGTCGATTTTTGTCATACAGGCAAGTGTTATACACCATTAAAAATTGTTAAATGTCTTCTTTTATTTGTGTACACTAATAATAAAAACAAAAAGTTGAGTTTTTCGTAAAATAAAGGAAAAAAACATGATGCACGTTCTGTCTTCTCTCTCAATTTGAAGTTCATTCTGAAACGTGTCAGAAAATGATCTGTAACTCAGCCAATACTTGCCACCCACACAGAAGAGATATGTCTTTACAAAGCTTGATGTCTCATTTTTTAAATGAAGTAAATCATATCAAAAACAAATATTCTCGGTTTAAGAAATCCGTATGAAAGCAACGACATGTACAGTTTCTCCAGCCCAAGCTCATTAACTTTAATGTGACCACATCCCCACGCGCGCGAGCTGTTCTCATTCAAATGATCCATGTGAAGGAACGCAGAGCTGTTAACGCCCTCATCAGCTCGAAACAAAGAATCAGCGACTCCAGTATTTCTCTGCTTTTCATCAGTTTGGAAGACTGTTTGTGCTGTGGATTTACCTTGGATTTACCTCAGAAGGACACGTTTAAATTATGAGAACAATTTTTAAGGTAAGAGACGTAATAGTAAGTGTTTTATTGTTGCATAAACTTTACATTGTAGCTACTAAACTGGTGCCAGCCTAAAATGTTATGAAATGAGATACAAGTATGCTAGTATTGTCACGGAATGGTAGACAAGAGATGTGGATTCAGATGCAGAGTGATTTAATAACAAAACAAACAGGGTAGGTACAAACTTCAGGGCTTAGACATCTCGGGAGGAACACGAAGACACGTAACATGTACAATGAACCAGCACTGGACTGCAAACACAAAGGAGACTATATAGGAACCAAACACAGGAGACTAATGAGACAACCCAGCCCATCACAGCTCTGTCACTAAACTATGAGGAAACCCAGACAAGGAAGACAGAGCTGTGACACTACCCCCTCTCTATGGAGAGGCTACCAGACGCTCCATGCCCCACAAGAAACAAACAAGACAAAAATCCAGGAGTGAAGTGGCAAGGAGGATCAGGGGGAGGGATGGGGGGCCGGGTCCATGAAGGGAAACTGGAACAGGGGTCGACAAATTAGTAGGTAGCCGGGGCAAAGCAGACAGTCTATCGGGCGGCCAGGGCGAAGCAGACGACGACCCTTCGGGCGGCCAGGGCGGTGAAGACCCTTCATGCGGCCAGGGCGGTGAAGACCCTTCGGGCGGCCAGGGTGGTGAAGACCCTTTGGGCGGCCAGGGCGGTGAAGACCCTTCGGGCAGCCAGGGCGGTGAAGACACCCTCGGGTGGCCAGGGCGGTGACGGTCAGGGTGGGGGCAGCCACGGCACAGGAACAGACACTGGCTCCGGCTCAGGAACAGACACTGACACTGGCTCCGGCTCTGGAACAGCAGACACTGGCTCCGGCTCTGGAACAGCAGACACTGGCTCCGGCTCTGGAACAGCAGACATTGGCTCCGGCTCTGGAACAGCAGACTCCGGCTCTGGAACAGCAGACACTGGCTCCGGCTCTGGAACAGACACTGATTCCTGCTCTGGAAAAACAACCACAGGCATGTCCAGGATCCGAGCCAGACGCTCCAAATAGTCCATCAGTTCCCTCGCGACCACGTGAATGGGCATCTCCTGATCCGTCTCTGACCAGGCAGACGTGGCGTGAACAGTCTCAGTCTCTTTTTTTTAGGATTCTTTGATGAACAGAAAGTTAAAAAACAACAGCATTTATTTGAAATAGAATCTTTTCTAACATTATAAATGTCTTTACTGTCACTGTAGATCAATTTAATTCCTCCTTGATGAATAAAAGTATTGATCCATTTTATTTATTTTCCCCAAAAAATAAAATAAAAATTCTTACTGACCTAGGGATGGGAATCAAGAACCGGTTCTTCTTCAGAACCGGTGCCCAGTGAACCGATTCCTTGGAACCGTTAGCATGCTTGCTTAACGATTCCTCTTATCGGTTCTGCTCATTGCAAATGTGTCATGACGTCACACATGCGCAACGTTGTTTTGGTTATATTTCACGCGAAAAGACGACAATACGGTCACTTGCAGTTGCAACACTTGTAAAATTTCAATTTCGTCAAAGGGAACTGCCTCCAATATGCAGAAACATTTGGCCACACAGCATGCAATTCATTTGACGCGAGTGTGAGTAATTAAAAATGCTCCAACTACTTTAAAAGCCTACATCTGGGCACATTTCGGTTTTTATGAACAACCTGGTAAGCACGACCTGGAGAAGAGACAGTGCGTATGCGCTCATGTCACGCACAAATAGAATATGCAGGAGGTAATACCACTAACTTGAAATACCACGTTAGCCGTGTTCACTCAAGCTGTTATAACACCTGCAGAGTCTGACTGCTTTAGAGTAAGCATGAGCTCCAATATTACCCGGATCCGCAGCCAAAAACAAATCATCCGCCCGCCCTAATGTTATCTGATTTAGGTATCTTCACCCGATGGTCAAATTACAAGTATTCTGTGTTGTTGCGCGTGATTATAAATGGATGATCATCTTCAACAACGGACTCTTTGACAGATGCGCGCGTCTCAGGCTAACATCACTGATGAATGAGCGCTGCTTTTAAATGAACATTTCTTTAAAATAAAATTGATTTGACAGAATTTAATTTTCTTAATGGCATAAACAGACTTTAGTCCCATGAAACTTTAACTGGAATGACACTGTTTCTGTCACTGCGACTTCCCGAACAGGCGAACACACACACACACACGCGTGCGCACGCACACATCACTTTTGAAGTAAAATTGAAAATTGAATGCAGTGCATCGTAATGCATCGAGATATCGAATTGAACTGAATCGATGACATGATAATCGTAATCGAACCGAACCATGAGACCAGTGTAGGTTCAAACCACTAATACTCTGTGCTGTGTCTTCTGATCAGATATTAAAGCGAGTTAATACAAACAAACACATTTGTACTTATTACCTCACCCAATGAGAATCGATAAGAGAATCGATAAGGAATCGAATTGATAAGCATTATCGATAATGGAATCGGAATCGTTAAATTCTTATCAATTCCCATCCCTATACTGACCCCAAAGTTTTGAATGGTAGTGTATAATGTTACAAAAGATTATTTTTCAGATAAATGCTGTTCTTTTTTACTTTCTATTCATCAAAGAATCCTGAAATAAAAATGTAAATAACTGTTTTCAACATTGATGATAATGAAAAATGTTTCTTGAGCATCAAATCATCATATTATACTGATTTCTGAAGGATCATGTGACACTGAAGACTGGAGTAATGATGCTGAAAATTCAGCTTTGATCACAGGAATAAATTACACTTTACTATATATTTAGATAGAAAACAGCTGTTTTGAAACAATCTACATTGTTAAAAGCGCTATATAAATGAGGATGACTTGACTTGACTTGACTTGTGTCAAACAATCAAGGTGTACCACAGCAAGGAAGTGCGGCCCCTTGAGGCTCCAAACCCACTACCGTTCCCCTTTCCGGCTTCCACCTGCATTGGGTTATTACTAACTTCCGGTCGGGTTAGGTTATTTTCAATAACTACCATCCGTGTCAGTAGTTAATAGCCTATTGCAACTGTCAAAATGATTGATTGGCAGGTGGGTGTGTCTATCATTTGATCTTCCCCATCCCCTTCCGGTTCCGCCCCTTCCTGTCCCGCCCCTCGCCCCGCCCCGTCCGGTTCCGCCCATTCATGTTACCTTTGACCTAGTTCCGCCCCTTCCTGTTACCTTTGACCTAGTTCCGCCCCATCCGGTTACAGCTTCTGTCAAAAAGATGCATGATGACCTTTGATCTTGTTCCGCCCCTTGCGGTTACAGCTTCTGTCAAAATGATGGATGGTGACAGTTAGTTTGATCGTTTGAAGTTCATTTGATAAAGAAAAGGGAGGTATTGGCCTTTGATGTTAACATAAGCTTTGATGTTACAGTTACAAAGTGATGTGACAGTTAGTTTGATCAAGAAAAAGTGTGACAGTTAGTTTGAGATGTATTGGCTTTGATGGTGACAGTTAGTTTGATCGTTTGAAGTTGGTGTTTTGTTAGCGTCCCCTGCATTCCTGAGCAGCAGCATGTATAAATGGGTCAGCTGTGAAAGTGATAAGAAAAATTGTGGAAGTGTATCTGTTCTGTAAAAGAATATAAAATAAAACCTCACACAAAAAGTTTAAAATAAATGTAGAACTATTCACTGAACCAAGCATTTCAGTTTAAATAAAATGGTGAAAGTGTATCTGTTCTTTAAAAGAATATAAAATAAAATCTCACACAAAAAGTTTGAATAAAATGTAGAACTATTAACTGAACCAAGCATTTCAGTTTAAATAAAATGGTGAAAGTTTATCTGTTCTTTAAAAGAATATAAAATAAAATCTCACACAAAAAGTTTGAAAAAAATGGAGCCACAAAAATATTGCAAACAATCCAATGTATGAATGATCTCACACTGTCTCAAAAACATAGCGAGCGCGTGCGTCTATGTGTGTGTGTGTGTGTGTGTGTGTGTGTGTGTGTGTGTGTGTGTGTGTGTGTGTGTGTGTCAAAGCAGGAATTTCCCTCCCTCTGCATTGCTTAGTTTATCTCACACAGAAGTTGAAAAAGCATTATGTTCATTTAAATGAAATGATTATAAAATTTATATTTAGTCATTCACAAATATTTGACACTGACTCAAGTTGAAAAACCATGCTGTTAAATTAAAAGCATATAAATTAAACAAAAATAAAATAATCTTACTGTTTCACCATGATTGAAAAAAAACCACAAGTGTTTCCCCTGAAGTCTTTTCTCTCTGTCACACCAGCGTGTGGCTGGCCTGGTATCTGTTTTCGTGACACGTTCCTGAGCCCATTGAAAAGCATTGTGTTCCTTTAAAAGTGTATAAATTAAAATATATCATAATAAAATAAATAGTTTACTAATTGTTGTTCATTTAAAAACTTACTAAATTAATGAAGTTGAAAATCATGCCGTTCATTAAAATATCTTACAAAATTACTGAAGTTGAAAAGCATTCTGTTCATTTAAAATAAATATTTTACAAATTTACTGTACCAATTATGTTAGATTTAGATAAAATCATGTTACATTTACACCAAAATATATATATATTTTTTTAACATATGGATGGGTGAATGTTCGCAACAAGTTCCGTAAAAAACGTTTAGAAAGTAAGGCTTTAAGTTAACTTTTACCAAATATTAAGACGTTAAAGTTCAGTTATAGACCTTTAGCGCATTGAGTTAAAATTAAAAAATTAAAACGTGATATCAATATCGCATCATTACCGAATTGAGGGTTGTTTAATCATTTTAATAGTTATCAAGCACCAGCTGATTAAAGTGTTTCTTCAAACAAAGCGACAAAAGTAATTTTCTGATCAATCATCGTACACGGATGCACTGTGTTTTGTTGTATGCCCAGATTTTGAGGGTCGCTGGTAGAAAGATTTCTTTGTATTTTTAAAAACATAGATAGATCTACATAGATGTTTTACACGAAAAAAAAATATTTCAGAGATCCTTGTGCGGTAGGCCTATTCTATATTTGCATAAAGGGTTAACATATAAAATGTACATTTAAGCGCTATTTAAAAATGGTATAATAAAATAATGTGGTTTAAACCATCATTTTATTAAATCAAGCCAATTCATGTGCATACTGTCGTATATGAACAAAGAGAAGACCTAGAGTTCACTACAGCTAACTGTAGGAAACAGATATCCATGGGGTGAAAGTGTAAAGAAGACACCATACAAAACATTACAATCACACCCGGCAATACGATAAGTGTTGCGATAGTGTTGTTAAAAAAATGAAACCGTGGTAAACAATTTAAGAACACTATTACTGTTAAACATGCGGCTCAATAACAATGTTCAATATTTAACCTTCGGCTTTATTATTGTCGACCAAATGGACTACGCCACCCCAAAATCTGGGATGGGGGACCCTAACAATGATCTTTTTCTTCTACACAGGCAGTTCAATTAAATGATCCAGAAGCCAGAGTACAAAATGTTGTTATTTTATTAAATGACAAACACCTTCCTTCTCCTATAACTGGTATGACTTGGTTGGCAACAATGTTACTCAAAAAAAAAAAAAAAAGAAAATTAAACAAACCACCACGATTCACTCCACTCTCACCCAATTTTCACTCCTAATGAAAAATAAACTTAACAATAACTTCAAAAGAAATAACAACAATGCTCAAAACCAATCAAACTCAAATTAAAGAAATACAGTTAAAGAAAATCAATAATCTACACCCCAGATTATTTAACCAGACCAATCATAATTTAAATAAAGAACAAAAGAAATAGGAATAACACTCAAAGTAGCACAAATCAATCGGAAATCATGAAATGGGAAAGACACCCCATGGGAGGAAATTATCAAACCACAGCACAAATCAAAATAAATCAAGCATAACACAAACACAACCCAACAAGACCTCCCATAAAGTGATAATTCGACAAACAGATTTCAGAAAGGAATCATAACTACCAAAAAAACTTAAAGTATAACAAATAAATAAAAAAATACAAAGTAATCAATTCCTAGATAAGACGAGCAACCTTTGAAAATAACAAAAACCACAAAAATTTAATTATGACAACAAAATGTAATCAAATTCCAAGTTTGGTGAGGAAAAGAAACGGCGGCCGCTTGCCAAGAAAGTGTTTGACCTGAAATCAAAACCTATTTTATTAAGCATACAACTTTATGCATTTAAAAACAATCATATAAAATACTCACGTTCTTGATACGCTACGGCTCACTTACTGGATGATTACGATAAGTCTTAATGAAAGCAGGCGTGTTGTAACGCGGCCGGCAACTCGGCAAAGTATTAATACTCCTAAAAATACACATTTTATTAAGTTTAACAATTTAAGATAAACAAACGAACAAATCAAAAATAAACAAATCAAAACCCATTTAGTTTATTAAGCATACAACTTTATGCATTTAAAAACAGTCATATAAAATACTCACATTCTTGATACGCTACGGCTCACTTACTGGATGATTACGATAAGTCTTAATGAAAGCAGGCGTGTTGTAACGCGGCCAGCAACTCGGCAAAGTATTAATACTCCTAAAAATACAAATTTTATTAAGTTTAACTATTTAAGATAAACAAACGAACACAATCGTTCACCCACATCAGGTGGCCAAAGCCCAGCCGACATGGCACACCCACTATGTTCTCAGAACAATCGTTGGTGCAGGAAAGATCTTTATCGAGCTCAATGGTTCAACTCCTTCCACGCACCAGCAGAGGAAGAAACACAAACTCACTCCTTGAGCGTAGAACGAGAGCGAGAAAGACCCCTTTCCTTAACGCCCGCGAGACTTTAAGCAGCCGGCTCACTACGTCATCTGCCCATTTAAAAGGCATAGTCTACTCATTCCGGTTACATCCACCCCCTCTTTCAAAGGTCGCCGTCCCGGTGACACATTTAACCCCATCATTACCATTCTAATGCCAAGGTCTAAAAGGAACATAAAGGGAACTTACTGATGTGGAATTTGAAGGCACCTGATCTTCCGATGATTGTACCGACCTAGGTAGATTGAATAAATTTGAATGCTGGCCGGCCCGTGTTCTAACCGACCGGCGTAACCAAAGTACTGCCCGTTCCGGCTCGGATTCTCGTTCTAGGTGATCGGGGGAGCCAGAGGCTGGCTCCAGGGTGCCCAGTGAATCAAGTACCTGCTCGACTGGGCACTGGAAATCTGGGGGATCAATGGCTTCGGATAAACACTGGTCCAACTCCAGCTCACCCAAACCCTCCCTAACAACTGCTGCTGGACCTCCCTCCTGGGGCTACGTATAGAACCCCAGTCTCTTCCTCTGACATTTCCTCTTCCTCAGCCATTGGTCTCTGATCGCCATACTCTGGGAGCGATCCGGCCAGAGGGGGGGTATTTACCTCACTCTCAACTTTATCCAAAGGTACATATCCATCTGGAAGCTCTCGCAAATCCGAGTGGTGGACATTCTTCACGTGCGCCATTGTATCTTGCTGTCTTACTTTATACACAGTGCCGACCGCATCCAAACACTCTACTACCTCATACACCTTGGCGCCCCACACATCTTGGATCTTATGCCGGGCTGGGAAATGATTCTTTCACAAAACCAACGTACCAGCTGGCAAAATAGGCACAGACTCTGGATGGTGGCGTGCTCGCTGGGCTGCTGCCACTCCCAGCTGTTCCCTAGCCTTAACATATACATAAGCCAAATGGTTCCGATGACTCACCACCCAATCTTGGGCAGTCACTGGAGTACCTCCTTCCTCCATCCCTAAAAGGGCATCCACGGGAAGCTTTGGCTTCTGGCCAAACATCAGTTAATAAGGGGAGTAACCAGTGGATTGATGAGCGCAGGTATTATAAGCAAAGAGTAACTGGGGTAAAGACTGTGGCCATACTCTTTTCTTTTCAATGGGCAAAGTACGTAATAGGTCATGCAAAGTGCGATTAAACCTTTCGCACTGCCCGTTTCCCTCAGGATGATATGCTATCGTCCTACTCTTCTTAACCCCATAAAGATGGCACAGTTGTTTAAGCAATTCTCCTTCAAAATTACGCCCTTGATCCGAATGGATCCGTTTTGGCACCCTATAAACGTAGAACCACCTCTATGTCAGGATGCGGACAACCGTACTCGCCTTTTGATCCCGAGTTGGGTAAGCTTGGGTAAATTTCGAAAACACGTCGGTAACTTCAAGCACATTCTCGCATCCGTTACTTGGCCTCTCCAAAAGTGTAAAGTCAATTGAAAGAATTTCTAATGGCTTTGAAGCCATCAAATGCCCCATGGTTGTGCGGACTTTAGGGCGTAAGGCTTTAGCAACCACACAACGCTCGCATTTGATACACCATTGCTCAACATCATGGCGCAATTTAGGCCAGAAACATCTCTCCCTCACCAAGGCTGTTGTCCTCTCAATACCTTGGTCCCCATGATGGTCATGAAGGCCCTCCAACACTTCCCTCCTTAGAACCCCAGGCAATAAAACCTGAAGCACTCTAACCTTTCCTGGAGCCAAGAAGACTTCCCTATACAGGACTCCATCTACCTGTCGAACACGGTTCCACTGGCGAACAAGCTCCATTACTTCCTTAGACTCCTTAGCCCTTTCGTAGCGAGTGGGAACCACTCCTCTTTGCCAATATCTCAGGAATGCAGCAATATGAATATCTGCCGCCTGAAGAGCTTGCATATCTGCCTAGAGGGCAGAGTCGCTATTTCTGAAACCAAAGTACAACTCGAAGCAGAATTTAAACACTGAGCTAATGAAAGTTCATCGGGCAAGGTTATACCAGAAACAATTTCCCTGACCTCTTCCGGAGCTGGCTTCACAGGCAGACGGGAGAGTGCATCCGCATTGCGATTGGCTGTACCAGGGCGATATTTCAGCTCAAAATCAAACAACGCCAACTGTGATGCCCACCGTTGCTCTACAGAAGCCAACTTGGCAGTCTGCAGATAACTTAAAGGATTATTATCTGTGAATACCACAAACTTGACACCCAGCAAGTATTCACGAAACTTCTGGGAGACGGCCCACTTAAGGGCCAAGTGCTACAGTTTCATTGAACTGTAGTTTGACATATTTCTTTCTGCAGGGCGCAAGCCCCGACTGGCGTAAGCGATAGGCCTCCGCAGACCCTCCTGTTCTTGGGACAATATGGCACCAAGACCAACCTGACTAGCATCTATCTCTAACACGAATGGTTTAGTGAAATCGGCATAGCCTAAAACTGGGGCCTCTACCAGTGACTTCTTCAAAGCCAAAAAAGCATTCTCCACAACTTCTGTCCATCGTCCTTCAAGCGGAGTATTTGTGCCTGAACCCCGCTTCTTTCCCTTACCTTGGAGTTCCCCTACTAATCTGTGTAGAGGTGCTGCTAATTGAGCAAAACCCTCAACAAACCTTCTGTAGCAGGATGCAAAACCCAGAGAGGAGCGTAACTCCAAGAGATTACTGGGTCGCTTCCAATTAGCTACCACGCTGATTTTTTTCTGGGTCAGTGGAAACTCCCTGGGAGGAAATTATGTGACCCAGATACTTGACCCTTTTTTGAAAGAAATTGCATTTTTGGAACTTCAATTTCAGATTGTTTTGTTGAAGACGCCCCAAAACCATTTCCAACCGCTGAAGATGTTGGTCAAAAGAACCAGAAAAAATGACGATGTCATCCAAATATAACAGAAGGGACTGGAAACGTTGATCACCAAAAATCCTCTCCATAAGACTCTGGAAAGTACTGGGTGCATTGCACAAACCAAAAGGCATTCGGTTGTATTCAAAGAGGCCAAAAGGAGTGCAGAAAGCAGTTTTCTCCTTATCCCGTTCAGTCACTGGAACTTGGTTGTACCCACTCGCCAAGTCAAGAGTAGAAAACCACTCAGCACCAGTTAGTGCATCAAGCGATTCCTCAATCCTTGGAAGTGGGTAAGCATCCTTCCGAGTTTTTGCATTGAGTTGGCGGTAATCAACGCAAAGACGGATACTCCCGTCCTTTTTTTGCACTATAACAATGGGTGATGAGTAGGGACTACAACTAGGCCGAAATACACCCTGTTCAAGCAGCTCACTAATATGAGTTTTGACTTGCTCATACTAAAAGAAGGAGGGTAAGCGACGATAACGCTGCCGAACAGGAACATTGTCCAAAACTGGAATCTCATGTTGGACTAGGTGAGTACACCCCAAGTCACCCTCTTTTTTACTAAACACGGAGCTAAACCGGGTCAGGAGGCTTTTAGCCTGTTGAAACTGTACAGCGGATAAGGAAGACCATGACGCCTCGTTGAAATCCACAGATGGCCTGCCACCTGCCTCCATGACCTAATTACAACTCACCACATCCTGACTATTCACACTCTCCTCTAACTCAGGTTCCAGAGCTGACTGCAGATTGACCATATGCAGCTGGCCTAAAAAAGTTTTTGGCCTAAGCCATTGGTCCTTCTCTCCCAAATTTACTACGGGAACATGAACTATGCCCTGTTCTACTGGTAATAAACACTTTGAGATGAGGAGATTCGCAGGTAGTACACCTTCCTCACCTATTGGGGGCTCCAGGAATACAGAAGTAATAACCCGTGCCATACCTTGACAACCATTTATAGGGACCCATTGAAGGGAACCCGCTGGCACTCGTATAGCCGATCCTACCCTTACAACAGCCCTCCCCAGGAACCCCGACTCAGCAGCAAGAGCTAAACTTTGGCTCTCCAAAAGGGCCTGCTTCCACTCCTTTCCTGCTTGCTTCACTGTGAGGGAGGAAAATAACCGCTCTTCGTGTTGACAGAAAAGCTCTTGATAACAACAGTTTAAAACATTCATGCCCAAAAGACCTGGGACTGCAAGCTTTTGTTGACGTACAAGAGGATCTAGTGGATCCCTCATAATCAGAATCCCCATTTTAGGGAGAAATTTCCCCAAAACCTCAACTTCCAGCTCCAAGTAGCCACAATAGGGGATGTCCAGCCCATTGGCAGCCTTCAACCGTAACCTGCTACAAGGTTTCAAACCTTCCCTGATGTGCAATGGAAATGCAGACTCAAAGAAGCTCTCCGTGACCATTGACACCATAGATCCAGTGTCCAATAAGCAGGGAGTTTTCACCCCCCCAAAACAAACTTCCACTACAGGGCACTGCCCAATATGTTGGACCAAATCTTCCTCAACTACCCCTTTAGAGCCAGAACCCCCCCCCCCCCCCCCCCCCCCCCCAGTTTCCCGGCTGCACTGGGGTTTCCTGTCCACCCGCTTGACCCTGCACATGGGATGACTGTCCCTGACCAATTCCTACCCCCTCTCTCGCACTCACTTACATGCATGCTAGGTCGGATCTGCAAAACCTTGCAATATGACCAGCTTTATTGCAACGCATAGAGATCGGCCAACCATCAGCTTGGAAACGGGCAGAACCCGGCCGGGAACCAACAACACCTAGTACAGTATTGGATGGATTTATACTCAAGTGCTTCAAAATAGCATCTAGCTGTGCCTGTTGTTTACGGAGAACATCTTTAAGCTTGCCCAATTCATTGGTGGATTCTGAAGGGAATCGATTTGACCCATACGTACCCACCACCTGAACATCTGCAGCGCAAGAATGAGCTCGAGGTCTTCCACTAGGGGTGTCTCCCTCATCTGCCCACCGGATACCCTCAGCAGGAACCTCTAGGAATGGCATCTCAGCATTTAACCGCACCTGTCGTTTCAGCTCCCTACGAAGGGTATTATCACGCATATGTTCAATAAATTGATCACGTAACGTGTGGTCTGATTTGCAAATACCTGTCAACTTTTTACGTTTCATTGCCTCCATTAGAGCCATAAGGGCGTGCGAGTATTCACGAAGCGACTCTCCCTCCAGCTGGCGACGTTGAAAGAACTGCTTCTGCAAACCAACCAATGTCTGAGAACAGCCATACATATCAAGCAAGATTGTAAATATTTTTTCGGGGTCATCCCTATCACTAGAGGGGTGAAACTTTACTTCAGCCTTAGCTTCTCCGTCTAAAAGGTCATAGACAAACAAAACTTTCTCAGCCACAGGGACTGGACGAACTATCAAGGACCTACGCACTTCTTCAACCCTGTCTTCTACTGTCAACAAATCAATAGACCTCCTTCCAGAAAACCTGGGACACTTTCTTTCACGTGGAACATAAACATAACGTTCAGATACCGGAATGTTAGCAGATGGACGGGCACCAACATCACGTCTAGGACTAGCAGATTAAGCCTCATCAACAACCTCAACAGGCCTCCTTACGAGTTCTTGCCGAAGTTACTGGTTGTCTGTCTGTAATTGTTGTACTAATTCAGTCAAGGCTTTAAGTTGTTCCTCCATGGTGATCTGTAACATACACCCAAAAGCAGCCCAGAAGACACTGACAATAGACGAGAATCCCCACTCATATGCAACCACCGTTTCCTTCCCCACCCCTCGACATACACACTTTAGAACAATACAACCGTTTGCACTAAGGCTTCATTAAATACCCTGCCGACTACGCCAAGTGTAACCTTCGGCTTTATTATTGTCGACCAAATGGACTACGCCACCCCCAAAATCTGGGATGGGGGACCCTAACAATGATCTTTTTCTTCTACACAGGCAGTTCAATTAAATGATCCAGAAGCCAGAGTACAAAATGTTGTTATTTTATTAAATGACAAACACCTTCCTTCTCCTATAACTGGTATGACTTGGTTGGCAACAATGTTACTCAAAAAAATAACAAAGAAAATTAAACAAACCACCACGATTCACTCCACTCTCACCCAATTTTCACTCCTAATGAAAAATAAACTTAACAATAACTTCAAAAGAAATAACAACAATGCTCAAAACCAATCAAACTCAAATTAAAGAAATACAGTTAAAGAAAATCAATAATCTACACCCCAGATTATTTAACCAGACCAATCATAATTTAAATAAAGAAAAAAAGAAATAGGAATAACACTCAAAGTAGCACAAATCAATCGGAAATCATGAAATGGGAAAGACACCCCATGGGAGGAAATTATCAAACCACAGCACAAATCAAAATAAATCAACCATAACACAAACACAACCCAACAAGACCTCCCATAAAGTGATAATTCGACAAACAGATTTCAGAAAGGAATCATAACTACCTCAAAAACTTAAAGTATAACAAATAAAATAAAAAAATACAAAGTAATCAATTCCTAGATAAGACGAGCAACCTTTGAAAATAACAAAAACCACAAAAATTAAATTATAACAGCAAAATGTAAAGTAATCAAATTCCAAGTTTGGTGAGGAAAAGAAACGGCGGCCGCTTGCCAAGAAAGGGTTTGACCTGAAATCAAAACCCATTTAGTTTATTAAGCATACAACTTTATGCATTTAAAAACAATCATATAAAATACTCACGTTCTTGATACGCTACGACTCACTTACTGGATGATTACGATAAGTCTTAATGAAAGCAGGCGTGTTGTAATGCGGCCGGCAACTCAGCAAAGTATTAATACTCCTAAAAATACACATTTTATTAAGTTTAGCAATTTAAGATAAACAAACGAACACAATCGTTCACTCACATCAGGTGGCCAAAGCCCAGCCGACATGGCACACCCACTATGTTCTCAGAACAATTGTTGGGGCAGGAAAGATCTTTATCGAGCTCAATGGTTCAACTCCTTACACGCGCCAGCAGAGGAAGAAACACAAACTCACTCCTTGAGCGTAGAATGAGAGCGAGAAAGACCCCTTTCCTTAACGCCCGCGAGACTTTAAGCAGCCGGCTCACTACGTCATCTGTCCATTTAAAAGGCATAGTCTACTCATTCCGGTTACATATATAAACAAGAATCAAACTATAATGCGACTGAGCGTGTTTCACATATAACTGCTGATAGTTGGATATAATTTATCTAACAATTGAAATTTACGATATGTTAAAACATTTCGTCTGCTGATGAGACCAAAACTGCTTATCACATGTTTTCATAACTTACTGCTTACCGTCTGTTTTCTGGATCAGACCTAAAACTCTTGTGTCAAAGTATCGGTGTAGACGGATTAAAAAATGAATCATCCCGCCATTCACGTAAAAATATAGCTGGTAATTCATTAGCTTAACCGTTGTTTAGCCACATATATAAAATAACTGCGTATCAATGACTGTGCTGGGAAATGGGCTATAGCTAGACGAGTTTGAAGTATAATAGTTTTATAGGTAACAGAAAAACAGCAATACTCATCTTTCATGTCGATGTTTCATAGACATAGCTGAAAGATGTTCTAAAAGAAATATCTCATGTAGAAATATCTGTTCATGTTTTTCATAAATTCCTATGTGTTTGACCACGCTCGGAGACTATAGTTTTTGCAAACTGTACAAAAACAAAAAGAAGCAAGATGTAAACGGCCTAATTGATTATATAGAATGTCAATTACAAAACTGATCACAAGTGGCTTTTCGTATTTGCTTTAAATGGCTCATGTTGTATTTACTCTTTAGCAAGTTGATCACTAGAATTCACTTTTATGCAATTTTATCTGCATAGTCAGATCTGATTCTGTTGTAATAGTTTAAGTGTGAAACAGCATACACTTACTTTTTGGGTTAATACTTTGTGTATTTATTATAAACGGTGCTTTTCACTCCCTGTTTTCTTAGTGATTTGGTATTTTGAATTCATGTATTCAAGGGCGTAGGTTTAGGGGGGGACGCTAGGTACTTGTCCCAATCAATATTTTGAGATGACAAATTTGTCCCCACCAATATTTAGCAAGCTCCTTTGAACTGCTATTTTGATATTTGCGCTGCATTTGGATCTTTGCGCTGCTATTTGGATCGATTCCAACGGCCAGGACGACGACAGTACAAGATACGCCGTAATTTGATTGGTGGCGGGGTATCTGACAGGCAGGCTACACGCGCGGGCCGGGACTACTTTTTGGGGCTGTCTCTGCCTGCCATATTCAAAGACCAGAGTAAAACATTTTAATATTCCGTTTTTTGCCCCTTTTTGTACTTTGTAGATCAGCTATGTCACCCAAGAAGAAGAAAGGGGACATACAAAGCTTTTTTCATAAAGCAGAGTGTAAGTAGGCAAAAATAACTTGTCACACAAATAGCAGTTAGTAGTAGTGACTGACCAGGCTTTCAAATGCAGATTCTACTGTGGAAAATAGTATTAACTGGTGATCCTGGTTACCCAGGATATTGTTACAGTTAAACCTAGCTTCTGCAATCTTCAAGGTTAGGAGCATTAATTAGGGGTGTGCAGCACGGATAGACTCATAGAAGTCGCGCTATCATGATAGAATGCTAACTTACGTTAGCAAGTCACTGAATGTTAATTAGCCTGACTTAACTTAGAATCTTGCAGTCATAAACAGTGGATCATCTGAGACATTTTTCGTTTCTACATTCTGTTTATGTAATGTATTTGTGAGTGTAGCCTACTTGCTAGACACATGTGCTGGAAAAATATGTTGGCAATGTTAAAAAGGCAAAAGTTAACACTGTTGGTTATTCAAATATAATGAATCATTATTTGATTGATAATATCCAAATAACAATATCTGGTAGGAGGGTTAAACTTGCTAGCCATAGGATAGACTACAAAATTAATTTACCATTTTGTATGCAGGAAAAGACAGCATCAAACCACAACAGATTTACATGTATTCATTTAGCAGACACTTTTTATCCAAAGCGACTTACAATTGAGAACAACAGAAGCTGTAAACCTAGGATAACAATATGCAAGTTTTATGACCCTTCCCAGTTTAATCGAATGCACTTTTTTTTAAGTATAGAATGGGGGGGAAGGGGGAGGGGGGGATGTCCCCACCAAACCTGAGACCAAACCTACGCCCATGCATGTATAAAGATTATGTTTTAAAGTTAGACCATAGTCTTTGAAAGAGTGTGGAACTTTGCATCACTACGGTGTGACAAAATATGTTGGCGTGTAAAAATACATCCAAACATTTAAGCACAACTATTTACACACATACTAAGCAGGATAATATCTAATTGTAGATTGTGAACACACCATTATCTGATTATTTGAGGTCAGAGAACGATTTTTGAACAAAATGTTGTGCTGGATGAAAAAATAAAGGTATTAGTTAATAACAAAAACTTTATATCAACATGAAAACCATAATTTAAATAAAAATAAAATATAGTTTGAAAATTACTTCCATAATATTTTCCTTTAGTAAAGCTATGCCGTATCACCCACCACAAAGTTTTGCGTTTGTGGTTGAGACCTCGCAGAGATTACACCAATATTAGGGTTCTCAAACATTGCCTGTTTTTTAAGGAATACAAACTTTGCCATTGTTTATTATGTGCAATATATCATTATATGGCCAGTTTGCTTTCTTCTTACTTGTACAATATACTTGGTTCTAAATACAAAAATTAAAACTCCATCACCAATCAATTATTAAAAACATTTAATTTTTTTAAAACCTGTTTAAGTACATAATGCCAAACAATAGGCTACAACAGTTGTTATTGCAGTTTCTTCATGAGAGATTCTTCATGCTTGAACAAAGCGTTAACCAGGTCGTTGGCAATGCTTTCACAATTCACATAGTCCAGCGGTTCCCTCGTCTTCATCTGGTGTGTTGGATTCGCTCGCACATTCGTAACTGATTCATTGAGCAATCAAGATTGTCAATTATTGGATCAATCTTCTTCACTTTTTCAACCAACTGACTGGTGTTTGCATTCAGAAACCTTTGATGATCTGAGAATATAAAAATTAAAACAATAACAGGAAAAAGGAAAATGAAGACAAAATGGGAAAGAACATAAAGATTGAATCTAACCTTGTATTATCCTGTTTCTCTTCTTTCCCAGTATCCCCGTGTGGGCAGTATTAGGCTTTGATCAAATCTGCAGTAAATAAATAAGTTTGATAAGTCTGCAGTAAAATAAAGGGCTGATGAAGGCTGTAGTAATAGTTACAATTCTGAGTCTGAATAATCCAGGAGCATGACACCGCATAAAATAAATTAATCTTGGCTTATTCAACAAAACTCGATCCAATAGTACCAAAAACATAAAAAAATTCTGTATTGCAAATGTGCCCATGCCAATGTTAGACCAGAATGCGACCTTCCTTAAAATTGGCCCCAAATAGTTAACTATGACAGCTTAATTAAGATTAATTTTATACATTACATAGGCGAAAACTGTTTTAATAGTTTCTCGTGTATTACACTTACAATTTGCCGGCACATTTGATTTGGCAGAAGTCATATTGATCTCAAAGGAGCTTGAACCAGATATGATCGGCGAAAACACATGGCCATCATCAGATGCAGAGATTTTGCCTGTTTACATAAAATATCTGTCAGTTCATCTGTCATTATACATACAGTGCAACAGTGCCTCCCCCTCTTTTTCATTCTTATTTACCATAGTGATTTTAAAATATATATATTTACATATAAATATGCAAAATATGCATATATAGCTTATACAAACATTTCAGTATTTTGAGAGGGTAGGTAGATTATGTTATTCGCAGTGCTTCATTGGAGTGGGCAGAGCTATTTTGGAGTGTGTTGCTTTTCTTTTTTTAAAAACTATGTTTGACATAATTTTCACTACAGCATCATGGCTCATGGGTAATGTAGTTTTCACCAGGAGTTCAACTGTGAAACGTCTCGGTTACATATGGTAACCCTCGTTCCCTGAGGGAGGGAACGGAGACGTAGGTCATGACTGACCAATAGGAATCTCGCTAGAGAGGCCGATCTACTTCGAGTGAAACTAAAACAAGCCAATACACATTGCCGTGCAATCATTTGCAACAGCTGTGCAGCCTCGCAGCGCGGGTATTTAACAAGCCGCTGGTGTGATTGCACAGTTAGTTTTTTGCTGAGGAGCCAAGCCTGAGAAAGCTGACCGCCCCGGCGGGCGGCAGCAGATATGGCGACGGGACCTACGTCTCCGTTCCCTCCCTCAGGGAACGAGGGTTACCATATGTAACCGAGACGTTCCCTATCGGTCAGTCACTACAACGTAGGTCATGACTGACCAATAGGAATCCCTGCCAAAGCGCCACAGCTGCTGCACCCCATCCAGCGCCCCCGTGCAAGCCTCTACACCTTCTTGCCTGGAAGGACGATAGGAGGAGGCTTACACAGAGTGAGTCTGACACTGTTGTTCCGTGATAACCCATACAGTGAGATATTGGATAACACTGGGAAAGCGTGCCCTTTCTGTTTAGGAAGGAACGCTGCGGAAGCCACTTCTTCAAAGAGTTATGTGGAAATGCATATGGACTAGCCCGAAGGCTGTACTGCATATGAAATAATGGGTGACTTAGCCCAAGGGAAAGACACGGGCTTCCGATAGGAGCAGCCGTGGAAATATACACATATGGGATCCCCGTAGGGTCACACATATGGAACCCAGCCCAGATCCGGTTCTCAAGGATTCAGCGGATAAGGGCCTGGCGCCGGACGCTCCGCCAAGTCCGGGCCGAGGGGTTTGGAGGACTCGACAGGTTTTACTCTGGAGCAATAAGGGTGCACAGTAGGGTGCTGCAACCCGTCTAGGGTGAGAACACGGGAGGAGACCGGCTCTACACGTAGGCCATAGTATCTAGCGAATGTGTTAGGTGTCGCCCAGCCCGCAGCTCTACAGATATCTGTTAGCGAGGAGCCACGTGCCAGCGCCCAGGAGGATGCAACGCCTCTCGTGGAGTGTGCATGCAACCTGAGCGGGCAGGGCACGCCTTGAGCTTGGTAAGCCAAGGCGATGGCATCCACTATCCAGTGGGCCATCCTCTGCTTGGAGACAGCCTTTCCCTTCTGCTGGCCTCCGTAACAGACAAAGAGCTGGTCTGAGGTCCTGACGCTTTGAGCTCTGTCCACGTACATACGCAGAGTGCGAACGGGACAGAGCAAAGCCAGGGCTGGGTCTACCTCCTCCAAAGGCAGCGCTTGCAGGTTCACTACCTGGTCTTTGAAGGGAGTGGTAGGAACCTTGGGCACATAGCCAGGCCGGGGTTTTAGTACCACCTGTCTGTCAATCGGCCCGAACTCTAGGCACGATTCGTCGACCGAAAATGCGTGCAGGTCTCCTACCCTCTTGACAGAGGCCAGTGCAACCAGCAGCAAAGTCTTCATGGAAAGAAGCTTTAAGTCTACTGACTGCAGAGGCTCAAAGTTAACATCCTGAAGTGCTCGAAGCACCAGGGAAAGATCCCAAGAGGGTATGGAGAGGGGTCGAGGAGGATTTAATCGTCTCGCCCCCCCTAAGAAACCTGACGACCAGGTCGTGCTTTCCAACTGTTTTGCCATCTATGTGGTCGTGATAAGCTGAAATAGCGGCAGCATGTACTTTGAGGGTGGAGGGAGACAGTCTACGCTCCAACCCCTGCTGCAAGAAGGAAAGCACAGACCCTGTCGAACATCTTCGGGGGTCTTCTCGGCGAGAAGAACAACACTCGACGAACAGGTTCCACTTCAGGGCGTAAACACGTCTCGTGGACAGCGCCCGTGCTGAAGTGATGGTGTTTAGTACCTCAGAGGGTTAGTCACCTAAAACCTCCGCGTCCCGTCTAGGGACCATACATGGAGTTTTCAGAGGTCTGGACGCGGGTGCCATAGGGTGCCCCGTCTCTGAGTCAGAAGATCCTTCCTAGAGGAATGGGCCAGGGAGGGACTGTCACGGGGAGTATGAGTTCTGGGAACCAAGTCCGGGTGGGCCAATAGGGAGCCACCAGAAGGACCTGCTCCTCGTCCTCCCTGACTTTGCACAGTGTCTGCGCAAGTAGGCTCACTGGGGGAAACGCATATTTGCGAAGGCCAGCTGTGAGCCAGTGTGTCTGTGCCGAGTGTTCCCTCGGTCAGGGAGTAAAACAGCTGGCAGTGGGAGGTCTCTGAGGAGGCAAACAGGTCTACCTGAGCCTCCCCGAACTCTCTCCAGATCAGCTGAACCGCCTGGGGGTGGAGTCGCCATTCTCCCGGAAGCACAGCTCGTGATAGCTCGTCGGCCACACGGTTGAGCAAGCCGGGGACATACATGGCTCGAAGCGACCTCAGATGCTTCTGACTCCAGAGGAGGAGATGGCGGGCGAGTTGCGACATGTGACGGGAGCGTAGACCACCTTGTCGGTTGATGTACGCAACGGTCGCAGTGTTTTCCGTACGGACCAGCACGTCCCTGCCCTGTAGCAGCCTTTTCAAGCGGCTCAGAGCGAGATGTACTGCTAGCAACTCGAGGCAAATGATGTGCCATTGCAGCTGGGGGTCCGTCCACACCCCTGACAATGCATGCCCGTTGTACGTGGCACCCCAGCCGGTGGCAGAGGCATCTGTGAATACCACAGCATGCCTGGACACCTGTTCCAAGGGGACTCCTGCCCGCAGGAACAAGGGGTCTGACCACGGGCTGAAAGTCTGGTGGCACGCCGGTGTGGTAGCCACCCGGTGAGTGCCGTGATGCCACGCCCATCTTGGGACTCGGCCGTGAAGCCAGTGCTGAAGCGGTCTCATATGTAGCAGGCTGAGCGGGGTTACCGCTGATGCTGCTGCCATATGCCCCAGGAGCCTCTGAAAGAATTTCAGTGGGACCGCTGTCCTGCCTTTGAACGTGTTCAAGCAGTTCAGCACCGACTGAGCACGCTGCTCTGTGAGGCGCGCTGTCTGGGCGACCGAATCCAACTCCATACCGAGATAAGAGATCCTCTGCACAGGGGAGAGTTTGCTCTTTTCCCAGTTGACCTGAAGACCCAACTGGCTGAGGTTCCTGAGCACTAGGTCCCTGTGTTCGCATAGCTGATCTCGAGAGTGTGCTAGTATGAGCCAGTCGTCGAGATAGTTGAGGATGCGAACGCCCTGTTCTCTCATGGGAACAAGGGCCCCCTCCGTGACTTTCGTGAAGACACGGGGGGACAGGGAGAGCCCGAAGGGTAGGACCTTATACTGATATGCTCGACCCTCGAACGCAAAGCGCAGGAATGTTGTATACTGTGTTGTATGCAGCTTGGTTCATATCACTGGCTGCGTGCTTTCATGTTGACATGTTTTGTGTGAACACGTGGCTTATGAGTGTTCTCATTGGCTGCGTTTTCATGTCTCGTTTCGTGCTTGTGCTCAAGGCATGTTTGGTGTGAGCACATGGCTTGTCATGTATGTTTCCTTGTGCCATGTCCTCTCCTGTTAATTGTCTAGTCCCTCCCATCTTGTTACCTGATTATTGATTCATTTGCCCCACCTGTCCTCCCTCGTTACCTCCTTTGTCTGCTCTCCCTATCTATTCTCCTTGTGTTTGCAGTCATGTGCTGCTTCGTCGTCGTATGTACACTGTGTGTTTCCCTGCTGTTAAGTCAAGTCAAGTCAAGTCAGTCTTGTTTTCCCCTCGGGGTGGTTTTTGTTTGTATTTTGTTTTATTTTTATTATTAAAAAAGCCCATCAACTCTGCACCGAAGTCCTCGCTTCTTTCACCACCCCACACCTGACAGAACGAACCAGCCAAAAGATGGCTCAGCTGAAAAATGGGCATCTCCCTGCCCCTCCGCTCAGCAGATGAATCAACGCAGCAAACTCCTTTCTCTTCAACAAGGGGGAGCCAGTGTGAAGGAGTTTGCTCACCAGTTTGTGTTTGTAGTGGAGGGCTTCAACATCAGCGACGCAGAGCTCAAGGACATTTTCAACAACAGCCTTAATAAGCCTGTCCGTGCCTGGGAGAAGGGAATGCTGGGGATACTGTCATTCTGGCTGTTTGTGGGGTATGTCTACAACCGTGGAGAGTAGGGTGGCCTTCCGACTCTTGGGCCACCTCCCATTCACCTCACAAACTGACCCCTTCAGGGAGAGGGAGGAGGAAGAACAGATCTGCCTCATCTGGCTCCTACCCAGTGGTGGCCGAAGAGGCTGCACCGCCCCCAGTGGTGGCCGAAGAGGCTGCAGTGCCACCAGAGGTGACCGAAGAAGCTGCAGCGCTCCCAGAGATGGTAAACTCCTTCCCACAGCCTCGCCCTCACAAGCGCAGAAAGAGGAGGGGTCCTGTTGCTTTTCACAAGTCCGGTGGTCCGGGAGGACCCAACTTCGGTTGTCCCACTCTCCCTGTCGCGCCCCCAGTGGAGGCTGAAGAGGCTGCAGCACCGCCACGCTCTCGTAAACAGAGGAGGAGGAGCAGGAGGAAGGCTTTCTCCGTCCCACAAGACCTGGAGGCCATGCCCATGCTCCTTCCCCTGCCTGCGCTGCCCAAGCTCCTTACCCTGCCAGCGCCGCCCAAGCTCCTTGCCCTGTTGGCTCCGCTCAAGCTGCTGGAGGCTGCACTTCCGGAGTTTTGTCTTGTCGTGGCTGCCCATCCAGAGCCTCTTTACGTCATGCCTGCCAAGCCTGAGCTTCTTCACGTCAGGCCTAACGAGCCTGAGCTTCTTCACGTCATGCCTGCCGAGCCAGAGCTTCTTCACATCATCCTTGCCGAGCCAGAGTCCGTGCACGTCATGCCTGCCGAGCCAGTGACCGTGCACGTCATGCCTGCCGAGCCAAAGACCGTGCACATCAGGTCTGCCTGTGCCTGTGTCTTCGAACAAGATGGCCGCCTCTGTCCTTGAAGCGTCCGATCCGCCCTGGCGCCCTGAAGCGTCGCTCCGCCCTGGACTCATGCTCCGCCCTGGATGCCTTCGCGGCCTGCTTTGCCCCGGACCCCTGCTCCGCCCCGGACGTCTGTCCGGCCTGCTCCGCCCTGGCCACCTGCTCAGCCTGCACCACCCTGCCCCTCAGCCAGGACTCCAGGACTTGCCGGAGTCTCCCTGGTCTGTCCCTCCGGCACTGCCCAGGTCCTCAGCCAGGATTCCAGATCCACCGGAGCCCGCCTGGTCCGTCCCTCCGGTTCCGCCCTGGCCCTCAGCCAGGAATCCAGACCCGCCAGAGTCTCCCTGGACGGTCTTCCGGTTCCGCCCTTGCCCTAAGCCAGGATTCCAGATCCACCCGAGCCCGCCTGGTCCGTCCCTCCGGTTCCGCCCTGGTCCTCAACCAGGATTCCAGATCTGCCGGAGCCCGCCTGGACGGCCTTCTGGTTCTGGCCTGGCCTGAAGCCAGGAATCCAGACCCGCCGGAGTCTCCCTGGTCTGTCCCTCCGGGACCGCCCTGGTCCTCAGCCAGGATTCCAGATCCACCGGAGCCCGTCTGGACGGTCCTCTGGTTCCGCCCTGGCCCTCAGCCAGGAATTCAGACCCACCTGAGCCTGCCTGGCTCAACGCTCCCGTCCCGCACAGGTCTCTGCTAAAGACTTCCGGGCCAGGTGGCATCCCTTTATAGGAGGGGTTGTGTCAGGGTCACTTCTGTCTAGTCAATTTCTTGGTTTTGTGACAGAGCCCTGACACTGGTACCTTTTTGTAATAATAGTGTGCCAATACATGCTGTATAGGCATACAGTATATTTTTTCTTAATTTCTTTTCATAGCAAAAGTGCAGATGTTTTAGTTTGGGCTTACATGTTTCAAGGTAAGTAAAACTAAAACATGCATTTTGCATTTATTTTATACTAGGGAAGTACATTTTTGTTCCATGTAATTACTGGGTAAGTGGTGCTTGCTACCCTCTTGTTCCATGTAGTTACAAGGTAAGTATTGTAGGGTATGGACCACTCAGACACACACTAATTATTCATTATATACAAAGGTTTATGAAACTCCAAAACTAACAGCCCAAATAAACCAACACAAGGGCAGAAACAGTGTCATGTTACAGGGCATGATAAGGAGATTTTACAACCTCCGAGGAATGTGGCCACATGCACAAGAGAGAGACTATGCAAGACAGAAACCCTCTTTAAAACAGACTTTGCTGCATTAATCATAGACTAATTGATCTATAAATGAACATGCATAAAACTGTGAAAGAAACAGTGTAAATGGTTTACTGTCTCGTGTACTGGTACACGGTATATATTATGGTATGTATCCTGGTATACAACCAACTAACGATCAATGTAACCTCACCTGTATCATGCCTCCTACCTAATTAATCCTCATTCAATGACTCACACTTTGATGTACATCACCTTCTTCTAGAATGCAGTGTGGATGTGTTATAGCTATTTGAGCATTAATGAAGGTATAACCACGCTAGGGACAAAGACCCGTAAATCAACTAAGAGCCACTTTCCCTCTCAGACATGTCACCTTTCTGATTGGTCGAGATCAACCCTTAGGGGAGGATCTTTTCCAGGCTTTATTAAAGACAGTCCACATGTGACCTGCCTCTCTTAGTTCTTTCATCCAGCCGCAACACTGTTATGTTGATACTCGGTGGCCCCAGGGCCCAGCAGGCCTCGATCCAACCAGATATGGGCTCAGGCAGGAGAGAGAAGACTCTCTCACAAAGAACCAAGGACAAACTCAGGAGTTTTAGAACAAAGACTCCAACCAACAACGACTCCAATCACCCACTCTTCCGACTTCTTCACTTCTCTTCTTCACTTCTCCACTGCTCGGCGTGGCCTCAACAGCGCACCAGGCCTTGACCAAACCAGCCATACGTTCCTGGAGAAAGAGAACTCTCAACCAACTTCCACTTGACATTGCCAGAGCCATCAACGACTTCAATTTTCAACAACTTCAAGAATTGTTCCCACTACAAATGCAAGTATTCAATTCAATGAAATGTGAAAATGAAATTCTGATGGTTCTTCTCATAGTCAAGTCAAGTCAAGTCAAATATATTTATATAGCGCTTTTCACAATACAGATTGTATCAAAGCTGCTTCACAGTATCAATCAAAACAACTTAACAATGTTTGTTTATTACTGGAAAAAAAAAAAGACATCCAAGTTTGGTAGAGCTAATCAATGGTATGATTGGTTAATTAATTTGAATATCCCCAACTGAGCAAGCCAAAGGCAACAGTGGCAAGGAACCGAAAAACTCCATCCAGTGACCTAATGGTGTCCTAACACCCCATCAAATGACCCAATGGAGAAAAAAAAAACCTTGGGAGAACCCAGGCTCAGTCGGGGGCCAGTTCTCCTCTGGCGTTTATGAACTAGAGGCCGAATTTACAGTAACTGTAAGATAAAAATTTATATGAATGCCTGGCTAAATAGATGCGTCTTCAGTCTAGTTTTAAACTGGGAGAGAGAGTCTGAGCTACGAACAATATCAGGAAGGCTATTTCAGAGCTTCGGAGCTAAATGTGAAAATGCTCTGCCTCCTTTGGTGGATCTGGATATCCTAGGAATGACCAGAAGCCTCGAATCTAGTGATCTTAAAGAGCGCGATGGATTGTAAGGCGATAGAAGATCCGTTAAATAGACTGGAGCTAAACCATTTAGAGCTTTATAAGTCAAAAGCAATATCTTGTATTTAATACGGAACTTTATAGGTAACCAATGAAGTGATGATAAAATCTGTGTTATATGATCATATTTTCTTGATCTAGTAAGAACTCTAGCGGCTGCATTTTGGACTAACTGTAGCTTGTTTATTGAAGATGCAGGACAACCAGCTAATTCAGCATTACAGTAATCTAGTCTCGAGGTCATGAATGCATGAACTAACTTTTCTGCATCAGAGACTGATAGCATATTACGTAGCTTAGCAATGTTTCTAAGGTGGAAAAAGGCTGTTTTTGTAACATATGAAATATGCTTTTCAAAAGACAGGTTGCGGTCTAGTATAACACCCAGGTCTTTTACTGTAGCGGATAAAGTAACAGGGCATCCTACTATGTTAAAGTCGTGCTGTGAAGGTTTTTGTGGACGGTTTTTAGAACCGATAAGTATTACCTCTGTCTTGTCTGGATTTAATAAAAGAAAATTACGCGTCATCCAATCTTTTATATCATTAACACAATCTGTCAATTTGGATAATTTAGCGTATTCATCTGGCCGTGATGAAATATATATTTGAGTGTCATCAGCATAACAATGGAAACTAATTCCATGTTTCCTTAGAATATTACCAAGTGGCAGCATATATATTGAGAATAATAAAGGGCCTAACACAGATCCCTGCGGCACTCCATAGTTTGCCGAAGTTATAATCGATTTTTCTCCATTTAAGTAGACGAAATGGTAGCGGTCAGATAAGTATGACCTGAACCAGCTTAATGCTTGTCCTTGAACACCAGTGTAATTTTGTAGTCGATCTAAGAGTAGTGTGTGATCTATAGTATCGAATGCAGCACTAAGATCAAGTAAAACTAGTACTGAGATACAGCCTTGGTCCGAAGCTAAAAGTAAATCATTTGTGATTCTAACAAGGGCAGTTTCAGTGCTATGATGTGGCCTGAATCCAGACTGAAACTTTTCATAGATGTCGTTTTCTTGCAAGAAAGAGCCGAGTTGAGCAGACACAACTTTTTCTAATATTTTTGACATAAATGGAAGATTCGAAATGGGTCTGTAATTTGCTAGGTTATTTGGATCTAATTGTGGTTTCTTAATAAGAGGTTTTATAACTGCCAGCTTGAACGTTCTTGGAACATGACCTAAAGATAAAGATGAGTTAATAATATTGAGAAGAGGCTTCCACTATAGGTAACACTTCTTTCAGTAGTTCAGTTGGTATAGGATCTAATAAACATGTTGTTGTTTTAGATGAAGTGATAAGTTTATTTAACTCTTTTTGTTCTATGGTTGTAAAGCATTGTAATTGTTCTTGCGGGGCGATAATTGCGGCTGAATTATAAGGTGCGAGCAGAGATCGAACGTTTACGATTTTGATTCTGATGCTTTCAATTTTCTCGGTGAAGAAGTTCATGAAATCATTACTACTAAACTGTAACGAGGTATTTTGTTCAGACGACGTCTGTTTATTTGTTAGTCTAGCCACGGTATTAAATAAAAACCTTGGATTATTTCGGTTGTTTTCTATTAATTTGCTGAGGTGCTCCGCCCTGGCCGTTTTAAGGGCCTTTTTATAACGTGACATACTGTCTTTCCACGCTCTAAATTAGTTTTTTTCCATTTACGCTCTAAATTACGGGTTTCTCTCTTTAAAACATACGTAGTATTATTGTACCATGGTGCTATACTTTTTTCTCTGACCTTTTTTAATCTAATGGGTGCAACAATATCCAATGTTCTAGAGAGAATGGAGCTCATAGTGCTAGTTAGTTCGTCTAGTTCATCTGTTTGTTTGGGTTCAGGCAGCAGCTGGGACAGATCAGATAAGCTATTTGAGAAATGATCTATGGTGGATGGACGAATTGTTCTACCTGGTCGATAACGTGCCGCAGCATGACATATTATAGCAGTGCGTAATATGCAAGTTACCAAGTAGTGGTCAGTGACATCATCACTTTGCGGTACAATATCTATATCGGTTGGATCGGTTCCATATGATATAATTAAATTGAGTGTATGATTAAGACGATGAGTTGGTCCGGTGATGTTTTGCCTGACCCCGAAGGAGTTTAATAAATCTGTAAACGCAACCCCTAACGCATCATTTAAATTATCTACGTGTATGTTAAAATCTCCAACAATTAATGCTTTATCGACGTTGACCAAAAGATCTGATAGAAAGTCAGCAAACTCTTTTAGGAAATTGGCGTAAGGCCCTGGAGGTCTATATACGGTAGCCAATGCTAAAGATAATGTGGGTTTTTTTCTTACATCTAAGAGCGTAACATTTAGCACAAGCACTTCAAACGAATTAAACCTATGACGAGTTTTCTGAGTAACATTAAGGGTATCTCTGTAAATTGTTGCAACACCGCCGCCACGACCGATCAGACGGGGCTCATGCTTATAACAGTATCCTGGCGGAGTAGACTCATTTAGACCGAAATAATCATTTGGTTTAAGCCAGGTTTCAGTAAGGCACAGAACATCGAAATTATTATCTGTGACCATTTCATTTACAATAACCGCCTTAGGTGTGAGCGATCTAATGTTTAGGAGACCTAGCTTTAGAAATTGTTTTTGTACACTACTAGCGAGATTTTTTGTTTTAATAACAATTAGATTTTTTCTAGATCCCGCAGTAGATTTATTATTTGATCTTAGTAAACGAGGAATAGACACAGTTTCTATGCAATGTTCTACACTAGTATTAATATCAATTAAATTGGTGCAGTAGAGACCGGGATTTGGATTTTTGGTTTCTAGTCAAACGGTATTTAACATCTTGGAGATGTTATCCGACAGAAGATCTGCCCCGATTCTACTTGGGTGTAAGCCATCAGCGCGGAAGAGCCTTGGTCGCTCCCAAAACAGATTCCAATTATTTACAAAAATCAGTTTCTGCTCATTGCACCATGACAATAACCATTCATTTAGCGCGAATAATCAACTGAACTTTTCATGCCCTCGTCGGTACGTAGGAAGCGGAAGCGGTACGTTTACCTAACGTAGCGTGGACGTGTCGGACGGTGGAATCGCCGATGATCACAGCATCGCGTTCCGTTTCACGAAGAGGGGAGAATCGGTTCTGAGTGGAGATCTCGAAAACCGGGAGGGGCGAAAAGATTCTTGTCCTGGCTTGCGGTTCCAGCCGTATAATGGCCAACAGTCCGAGTTGTAACAGTGACGCACGATAGACGGGAAAACAAACAAACTCACAGCAGGCAACGAGGCTGACAAAAGCAGTCGATCGCAGGGCGAGCAGCAGTGAAGCAGTGTCTCGCTCTACGACCAACAATCAATGTTCAAACCGTATTTGCGGTTCCAGCCGTATAATGGCCAACAGTCCGAGTTGTAATTATGAGTTAAATGATGGTTCAGAACAGAATAAAGAGAGAAATACGGAAAAACAGAAGGAAATACGAAGCTAATACGAGGCTTAGACAGCCACGACGCAAACAAACTCACAGATCACAGCAGGCAGCGAGGCCAATCTGTGAGCAGATAAAGTCCCTTTTTCCGGTTTCCAATTTAATCCTATCACCAACTTATATCTGTATTTCTGTATATATGTGTGTTTAGTTTATTCATGTTTATGATTTATTTAATAAAACTTATGCACTTTATGTATTTGGTTCTGATTTGCTTGCAATACGAAGTCCCTTTACGTTTTTTGTTCTTGCTACATGCTCAAAACGCTGTACATACTAAGAAATAATTATTCTTCTGTGGCCAGGGAAGATACTCTTTTCTTAGAATAAATAAATAATCAAAAGAGTTTGTTGGACGAACTGATTAATTGATTGTAATATTACTTTAGCCATGTCAAGTTAATCCAATTAACTGACCCAAATATTCATAATTAATCATAACAAGTTATTATTGATTATTAATATTTCATATAGCTATGTTCCTTACAGTATGTTACAATAAAAGTACATACCCTGAAACCTTTATTTGAAAAACCCTTCTTATTCATGTAAAACATATTTTAAAAATAAACTTTTTATTTCAAATAAAGTGTGCTACTCAAAGTTTTTGCTACTCAAAAAAAGTAGCAAGTAGCACATATTGCCCTAATTTTGTTTTTCTTGCTTGGCTTCTTCCTCCTCTTGATCCTCTTTTCCTTTTTCAATCTTTCCACTGATGAATCTTAAGAAGGAATCCCATGTCTCTTGCTATTCTATATTAATTATTAAAAGAAAATACAGTACACCCAGAAATGTTCTCATAATTTACTCATATTTTCGCTTCCAACAAACTGTCACCAGCATGTGCATGAGAGAGTCTAATTCACATTTGACATCAATGACACAATAGTACGTTGTGAATCACAATGTGAAGTTTGATGTAAGCACACTGTGAAACTCGTGCAAGTCTTTTTCCTCCTGTATTGTTTGTTTCTGATTGTTATCATCTGTTATTGTCTGCATTTTTTGTGAGACTTTTTTTTTTCTTTAAATAAATAATGACGGCAAACTTTCTCAAAACTTTCCCGGCGTGCTCATGTCATGTTTCACGAAGTTCACGCTATGATCACGTCAAAGGGTGTACTCAACCCTCTAATGCACGCGCTGGTTACAGTTGTCTGAAGCGATAGCCTACAGTTTAAAATATTGGTATTTTACTTACAAACACAATCGTTTCATTTCAGAAGACATTGATCCATCCTTTGGGGTTGTATAGATTACTGTAGTTATTGCAGTATGTGCTATTTGATGCTCCAACTTTTAGGAACACATGTTTATCAAATAAAGGTTTCAGAGTCAGTGATATTATACTGCATATATATATTTATTGTACTTACCCTGTAACTTCATGGAACAAGAAGGGTCACTTTTATTTACAGCCCACAATGTCACACTTACCCTGTAAATACATGAAACAAGAGTATATTTCCCCAGTATTTAATCAAAAGTTGCACTAGTTTTAGTTTTCAGTTCACTTTTGTTAAAAAGATTACTGTATAAATTCACAGATATGTACCCTCTCGTTTTTAAAAAGCCTATTGGTACACTATTATTACAAAAAGGTATGCAGTGTATGTTCTCGCTAAATTGCTCCCAAATGTAAGATTGTTACATCATTATAGAAGAATAAGTACCGTTTAGTCCTAAAATACTTACAGTATAAATAATTTTCGGGTACTTTCCGGGCTGTAATCTAAAGTGCTAGTGTGAAATGTACTATGCCAGGCTCACTTACTTTAAAATTTCTCTGAAAACCTTCATGTAACACTCTGCCCTGCCCGCCTTAAAAACTCAGACCAATCAATATTGTTACATGTCAACAAGTGTTGAAGCAACAATGCAAGATCAGTTATTGTGATTGGCTGCAAAACTTTAAAGAGATATGATTCTACAACCTTATTTGGCCCATTTTACCAGACTAATTACTCTATCTGTGATCTATATATGATCCGAAGTAACTAGTAAGCTACTTGAATAGTTTTTTCATTAGATACTGTTTTACTCTTACTCAAGTAGCTATTGAGATTATTTCTGTCAGGTTTTATCTTGAAGCAGAGTCGGATTCAATAAACAGTAAAACAGGTTTATTGAAATAATACTCAATGAGTGAGAAGTTCAAGTCCGAAGAATGGTTGGTCCGTGGTACAGAGTGGCGCAGGGACGCAATAAGCAAACATCCAGCATGGTACTTCACAGTAATGAGCAAATTCCAGGAACAGAAACTCTAACAGGAAACACAAAGACGAAAACCCAGGGACACGAACAGGACCAGACTAGATCACAAAAACCCAACGATCTGACAACAAGGGATAGAAATCACAGGCATTAAATAGCTAGATAAGCCGCAGCTGGCGCTGAAGTGATCAGACAATCAGCAGACACATCCACAAGCAATCACACTCACACACAGGACAGAGAATGAGTTACTGAATCCATGAACCGTGACAATTAATTTTACTTTTACTTTGAGTAAATATTTCTATAAGTACTTGTACTTTTACTTGAGCACAGTTTTTGGATACTCTAACCACCTGCAGATCTTCATTTGTAGTCTATGTGTAACAGGGGGATTTATGCCGCTGTTTTGTACGGTGGCCGACAGAGCTCAACGTGCTGCAACCTAAAGAAGACACATGCAAATAGAAAAAAACGCATGCAATTAGAAAAAAACACATGCAAATAGAAAAACACCCGCAAATTAAGAAAACATCTTCATCAGTTTCACAACACACGTGTGCTCCAAATACTCACAACACAACCAAATACAGAAACGCGCTGCAAAACTTCACAACACAACCAAATATACAAACGCGCTGCAAGTAATACAGACCACAACGGAAATGTTTCCGAGGGAACCAAATAAGTGACGAACCCGGCTGGGACGTGCTTATTGCACGTGAGCATCCCTATGCCCTACTCCCTTACAAGGGCAGACGGCAGAGCTCTTCAAGTGGGACTTTGGAGTGAGCATGGCACTAGTGTGCCATTTATGTAGCCGTTTGGAATGCACTTGATGAAGGGAGCAGTGAAAGACAACTTCAAACGTAATTATTTTCACCTGGGATGTTCCCATGACAACGCAGCACGTTGTCCATCAGCTGAATAGCTGTTCTGAGGACAGAAATATAATGCTGTTAACATAACGGTTGCAAATAAATTTATTTTTACTTTACAAAAAAACTGTTAAAATATGCGTTGTATATATCCGTTATATATCTGTGTGTCAGTGTCTCAACTTTAAAACATTGGACCCTACATTACCTACACCTTATGAAACTTTTCTTTATGAAAATTTAAACATAACATGAAACAATTTGTATAGTGTAACTCATAGCCATAGAGAGAATGGCTCTGGTGTAATTGATGTAAAGATTAATATCTTTCCTTCATGTTCTTCTTCTCTATCCTTTTTATTTATTTTAGTTTTCAGCTCATTGTTATTTTCTCATTTCTGATGACATTGAACATATTGTTAATACATTGTATATTGTATACAAGTTGTCATAAAAAAATTAATCTCTGTATGTTTTGCGGGAAAAAAAGTTAAAATAAATAAAATAAAATAAAGTAGAATTTTGAGCTGTAAGCAAAGAGTAGAAGAACTATAAAAAGTATACTATTACAATATAATATTATAATATTATTTCTATATACAATATATTACAATATTATTTTAATATTATAGTTTATTTATATAAAAAAAAATAGGCTTTCACTTCTTGTCAGTTCTTTGCTGGAAGCACGTCCCACCCAGGTTCCTCACTTATCACTTGCCTCCTTATTTGGTTCCCCCGGAAACATTTCCGTTGTGGTCTGAGTTACTTGCAGCTCGTTTCTGTATTTGGTTGTGTTGTGAGTATTTGGAGTACACGTGTGCTGTGAAACTGATGAAGATGTTTTCTTAATTTGCTGGTGTTTTTTTCTATTTGCATACGTTTTTTTCTTTTTGCATGCGTTTTTTTCTATTTGCATGCGTTTTTTTCTTTTTGCATGCGTCTTCTTTAGGTTGCAGCAGGTTGAGCTCTCTCGGCCACCGTAGACTTTGATACATTACAGCGAGCACATTTAGCCCAGCTCACACTCACAGAATTGTTTTGGTTGTTCTGTGGCAAAATATAAACCATCATAAAAGGCTCTTTTTAATTTTTTTTTGGTCTGCATACGTCTCTATCTAGGGTTAAACAGCAGGGGGGAATAGCTTCTTTTTGCATTTCTATTTTGTATTTTTCTGTGTACTTATTATTATTTGGGAAAATAATATAGATAATTGATTGCTGCAGACCTTGATTCCTGCAGTGACTGTAGTTAGCCAACAGATGGGGGCGCACTTCTTCCATCCATTTTAAAAGACCCTACCATGAGCTAAAGCTGAGTTTGTGGATCACAGTTCCCTGCTCTTTGAAACAGATGTTTATCTGGCTGTATATTTAGCAGACTGACTGACCGTGAACTGTCCTTCATGCCAGATAACTTGAAAACAGTAAGCTCTGCATTACGGCCTATTCAAAACAGCCAAATAAAGTTAATGTAACTGAAGGTAGTTTTTAATAAGAAAATTTGATATTTTCTAGATTGTGTTTTTACTGCTGCTAAGACCAATAAGCACATTTAAAATAACACATTTTAACTAAAAACATTTGATCAAAACTAAACAATTAAACTAAATATTTAAGCAAAAAAAGGCATTTATATAGTGAAATAAAACTTTTACTTGTTTTATTAATTAAGTTAAGAATTTATAAATCAAATCAAATCAAAATGTATTTATAAAGGTACCTTTGGGAGATGGGGGTGGGGGGGTTAAAAAAGTGTTCAGAATTATGTTTATTTTTACTTTTTGTTTCTGTACAATAACAGTCTGTAACTCAATTAAAATGTTATCATAAAAAAAAGTATAAAGCACAATAAAAACAACAGTAGTTGACCACTGTGCTGTATAAAACCTTGCTAAAACAACATATAATTAAATTAAACCAGTTTTGACCTCAATGCAATAAGGAGGAGGAGAGTATCAAAAAGACTGATGAGTGACGGATCCGTATACTCTAGGGGCAGTTATAAGCCTGGTTCAAAAGCTGAGTTTTTTTAACTTGGATTTAAATTCAGATTCTGAAGAGACTATTCTGAGGGAAGACAATTGACCCTTCGCAGGCAGCTTGATTGACAGGTGATCTGACCAATCATACTTCGCCATCTGCTATTTTGTCCGACAAAGCAGTCAGGAGAGTCAGTAGATTAACATGGGAGGATTTGAACTTGAAAAACTGAATATACTGACGCCTTTCCGCGGTTAAAACAACATTCCTTCTTATGTTCATTCATGTTTATTTGATGCAATAAATGAACTAGAATGAAGAGATGATCGGTTCACAATCAGCTTTAACTGAGGCTCTACAGTGATCTGTCACGACACATTAAAGAGCCACGAAACGGTATTTATTGTTTAAATTTCTTTTTAAAAATGACCAAATCTGAAAGGTGAGACTTTGTTTAATATGTTTAATATCAAAAGTAACCAAAAAGTAACCTGGTCTGTCCTGTCTGTCAGCGTATTTACAGTCTCCTCTCTGATCCGCGATGTATTTTTCACTGCGTGAGAACATGGTGTGTGCGTGAGAGTGGCGTAGCTTGTCGGACATAGCGACACTAACTAAGGGGGGCGGGTCTTTGCGAAGGGTCAATTCCACAGTTTCAGTCCAGCAATTGAAAAGGCAAGAGCCAAGAGATCAATTTCATATTACTTGAATTACCAAAAATAAAAATCCTACATTAAAATGTAGTTACTCTATCTGCAGTTACAGCCAGCGTTATCAAAAATGTGACAGTTCATGGAACTGTAAAAGAAAATCTGATTAACCAAAATGACAACTGAGAGTGGGGATGCTTGCATTTAAATTAGTGATTGTTGTTAAAGCAACACTATATCGTTTTTGCGTTTTTTTGCTCTCAGGGTCCCCCTACAGTTGGGAAACAGTATTGTCTTCTACTACGGTCGTAAAATCTGTCGTGGTTACACCAGGGGATACACGTGTGCATTTGTTGACAAGCCGATACCGTCTTGAGTTCTCACGAGTTCTCACGTCTTGGGCAGACTGCCAGCGTTGCGTGTGAAATGTCTTCATCCCAGGTACATTGGCATATATTTCAGCATGTCATATGAATATAATTTCATGGGTTTTATTTTTTTCAAACGTCAAAAGATCGCGTAGTTCACGTTTACAAGCCAGCGTCATTATAGTAGCCTATTGTCTACTGTTTTACATAACGGATATGCTAATTCAATTCAATGTTGTAGGGTTAGGGTTAGGGTGTTGTAGGTAATAGCCATATATCGTCAATATTATAATATCAAGCTACCATAGATGAATCTGCAAATTTGAAAAAAGATTTGCATTATAGCCTGAGGCAAGGCACTTTCACCAGAAAAATAAATAAACAAACATAACTATCAGCCTGCAGACATTAGGATAGTTATCCTGAAAGATTATTTATTATAACCAGCGTAAACTAGCATGTTAGTTAAGCTACCAGATTGATAATTCGCTACTCTACTAGCATTACTTGATTCATGAAGATAAATGTAGGACCATATAGATTCCTAACATGGCCAGGCCATGTTATTCAGCCTTTTACATTTCGCGCGGTAGTCAGCTCCCTGACTCCCTGATTTATTTATAAATTTATAAACACTTTATAGATGACTGACTGCTGCGCTTGTGACAGAGTGCATGTTACTGAAAGAACGAGCATAGAGAGAGAGAGAGAGAGCTGGTCGCGCGCACACTCTCACCGTCTTCGAACTGTCTTGTCTCCCTCCAATAGTGATCCTCGTCTGGCCTTTTAATTTGTCACTCTTCCTTTTTCTTTTTTTAGTCTCCTCTGACAAAACCTTTGCCTTCTTCCTTTTAGTTGCTGCTTTGGCCATGATAACAACATACAAACGGGTATCAAACGCTAGTTGGGCTCTCACGTCAGAATTTGAGGAAGTGGGGGAAGTGACGTATGGCGTAAAGCAGTCGAATTTTGTAGTTTTTTTTTGTTTTTTTCCTACCCGAAACCCGAAGTTACATAGTCCCAGTAAAAGCGATACAGACACTGTCAGGCTATGGCAGATGTGTCATTCAACCTATTGTAAGTCGATGTACCATCTCAAGGGTCTTGGAAATATATAATGAAGGTTGAAAAACTACATAGTGCTGCTTTAAAGGGGAACTCGGCAACTCTAGCTATTTCTTCGCTGATTTTCACTTTTGTTGTCGCATGTTTTCTCAATGAGCTCCCCCTACAGCTGTGGGGCGTATATTTCACAACAACGTCGTAAAAAAAACTTACTTGCGGCACCCTCCTCCCCCTTCTACCGCTGCTCATGTGCATTTGTTATTATCGGAGCCGGCCAACTTTATCGTGTGGAGCTATGTCTACCGAGGTGGGTAATACATCATACACATTGAGGGCGGCATGTGTGTTTATGTCAAATTTGCGTAAAGCAGTTTGTGTTTCTCGCTCATTCTCCCTTCTCACAAGACTTCCTGTTTCCAACTTACCGGGACGTTAGTCCCCATGTTGCAAGGTTGGTTTTCTGTATGGGAACGTTGGGGGGAGCGAGGAAAGTCACCATTTTCACCAGAACAGGTTATTAAACCATACAAATGATTTCTCAACGGTTTTGTTAAGTTGAAATAGTTGCCGAATGCCCCTTTAAATGTGGATATTACCTGCATTAACAACAGCATAGGTTTACTCTTTTACTTAAGAATATGTTCAGTATATTACTGTGCAAGCTTCTTAGGCACATTAGATGATTCACAAATCATCTATTTTAAAATGGTACTTTATATCCGTTGCTTTAGTGTGCCAGTAAAGAGATCAAATCCAGCTAATACCTAATCCCCACTATACCATCTGTTCATGTTGATATGTGAATCAAATGATAGTTTGGTGAACCTAACGTAGAGCATGAAAAGCAGAAGTGTAATGCAGAAGCTCACGGGAACCTCACGTGAACAGACAGGGCCAGCAGTGGCCACAATATGGTCTCATCCCCTGAAGGCCCTACATGACCTGTGTCTGTGCAAAGAGAATAATAAGCCTTTGTGCATAGAGCCTCGTAAAATCCTGCATCCCTACAGAGTGAGAGAGAACCAGGCACCTGTAAACAGAGTGCGTGAAAACAGCCTCAGACCTTTTCACTTGAAACAACTGCTTAGTAGGGGGTAATTAAAAATGGTTAATTACAATGCAAAATCACCCATAAATAGAAATGTAGATGCAAGAACAAGAGAAACACAAAACAAATTTTCATTACAAGTTCAGATTTTCTTACTTCTTTGAGTTGGTTATGTCTGTGTAATGTTGGGTTGTTCTGCTGTAACTTGCTGTAACTCTCTGTGCCCTCCTGAACTCCCCACTTTAGGTCTCTGGCCCTCCTGCTGGGTCTGTATTATCTAGGAAATTAAGGTCTTAGGTCTCATCCACACTACTGCGTTTAAGTTTAGAAACGGAGAATTAAAACGAATACAATCTCCGTCCACACCAGCGTTTTAGATCACGTCAGCATTCACCTACACTGAGCATGCGCGTGCCGGTGTAAACAGGAATCAGATTGACTATTCCTCAGATTTCGCCGAGGTTGATAAGTGCCGATCTGGACATTCGAAAGTTTTCGCACCATTCCTCAGGAACCACAACTTCATTGATAAAATTATCCCACCGTGCGCTGGTTCTTCCCGGCTTAACCCAAAACCGACGCTCCATGTACGGTCGATACCGCCGCTGCACACGGGAATTGTCACAGATCGCTCGAATAATAGCTTGCCTCCGGCGCTTGTAGGCAGTTGTAGCATTGTAAAATGCAGAATCTACTTGCACTAACGTAACTGGTAGTCCAGGCTGTTGTTTTATGTTTTCTTCCGTTGTATGATGACACCCAGAGAGCCGAGCGTGAGCCTCTGCGTCATCGTTTCTAAAGTCCTCCGTTTTGACCCGTCTACACTAAAACGCCCTCCGGAGATTTAAAATGCAAAACATGGTCGGCAGCGTTTCTAAACTTCTCCGTTTTAGGTCTTCGTTTTTGCCGTTTTAGTGTGGACGGGAGGTGCAAATGTAGCAAAAGGTCTGCATTTCTAAACTAAAACGTAGTAGTTTGGATGGGGCCTTACACTAAGGTGTCTTGTAAGATAAGTGCAGAAGTGACTTCTTTTTAAAGGAGGTCCCTAAAGTAATTTGTGTATTTGCACAGAAGTTGATTTATTGCATAAAATGATTTAAGGTAGCCTCACAATCTTAAAATTCAATATAGCAGTGCATGTTGTTTATCAAGCCTATGTCAAATGTCAGCTCTCATATTTTTATTTGGAGCATCACAAGGGTTGCCTTAAGCCCTGCAACTCTAAAAATAATGTAGTTTAAGCCCTATTTAATGCCTGTAATCAAGCAGATGTGTGAGGTCACTCGTGTTAAAAGTGTGTCCATTATGTCATTGTCCCCAGCAGTGTTGGATCATCCCCTTTTTCACGCACAAGGTGAGAGTTTTCCCCCCAAGAGGTGAGGAGTGATGTGAAAGGACGATTTGTCACCTCTACACAAGACATAGATTTAGATTTGTTTGGTCAACATGGTAGCTATGTTATTTTTAACTACATTTAATTTTCTAATAGAGAGCATTCACAATGGGCTTTGAGTCCAGGAAACTGGAAAATGCCAAAGAGCTTTCTGTATAAACATATCTTAACTATACATTTTTAAATGATCTACTCATGCAATTGTGAGGGTTAGTTTTAGGGGTCAAACTCGGTCACATGGTGAAATTTTACCTAGAAATCACGTTTTTGTGAGTTATTTCTTACAAATTCATAAGAAATCAACAACTCTCGAACAATACTTACAAATTGTCATAAGATACTGAATGTAACATGTAAGCCTATGTGTAAAATATGTTATCCAGTAGTTATTACAATGTTATAATCCATAATGAATTGACAAATAATTAAGAATATGAATGTTACAAACATTGGGATTACAATGTGATTCGTCACATTTCTCTTAAAACCTGACCAAATGACTTGGATTCTTTGATAAGTGTTTTAAGTGTTTGACCAGGGGATGCAGTCTGTTCTCTTATTGCACAATTGCTGAACCTGATATGTGCAATGGCCATTTCTGGTGAGTACTGCTCATGCAAACCTTCCTGCCTTCCCCCACTTCCCTTCCTCCATGCGGTGTAACAACAAATCTCCTTTTTCTGCTCCCTGCCTGAAACTATTGAGTCAACAAACGTCACTTCAGCTAGGCTGTGTCTCACAGGAAAGAGGTGGGGTCTCACTTTCAAAACTGGATAGGAGCCAAAGGCTGATTTTTTTTCAGACAAGAACCACCTATTAAAATCCAGACAAGACAAAAAAAATGATGTTTAAAGTTTTAAAAAGAGAGTGGAGGAGGAGATGGGCTAGTGCAAGCTTTCACATGCACATGACTACACACAGGGCCATAGTGTTAACTGAGAAGCTTTGAACTTTCTGTCTTTAGTACAGAAAAAAATGTATCTGCATTCAGAGTTTTAGTTCAAATATCAGATTTGTTCAATCAAATTTTTATCTCGCCAAAGTCTCACTTTCTTGTCTCACAGTGGTGAATTCAACAGCATAAACTCAGTGTCATGCTTCCTGCTTGTCAGAAAATAATTTGTTCACTTTTTGAAGACTAAGTGTGCAGCTCCCAAACCACAGTGTGCCAAAATAAGACCAAGCATGCGTAAATAAGAGCAAGGCTTCATAGAAGCTGAGGCAGTGCTTCGTCATCTCAGAGAGAAAGAAAGACAGACAGTCAGAGAGATTTTAGTTATTAGACAGAATAGTGTGAGTAAGAAAATTTGGTTTAATGTCTTATAATAATTCTTTCTCTTTTCACGTTTCCATTTTTGTATACAAATTGTGAGTGGAGGTGTTCTCCCTCCCTCTGTGTGCGCTGGAGTGGGTGGACGGTGCAATCCAGTCCAGTGCTTCGGGGCAGCCAGTAAAGTGTGCACTATTGTGTGCGGCTGGAAAAAAAAAGAAAGAGAGCAAAAAAAGGAGGGGGAAGAAAAGAAACTCAGTCCCTTTGTGTGTAGAGGACCCAGCAGGAAAGCGATTTTGCAATTACTTCAGCTTGCCGGCAAAGCAAGCTTGGTTCCTCTGATCTACACACACTTTTACACTTTTTGGACTGTCTCACTCTGCTCACTGTCTATACAAGCACATACAAGAGTGAGCGTGTGTTTATGGGTTGTGTCTGGAAGCGCTTCGACAGCCAACAACAACGCAGGGTTTCTGCCCCTGATGATGAAAGCAAACGTCAGACTAACCCATGAATATTGATGCGGAGGTAGTCTGTTTCATAGACGGAACAGAAGGAAGCAAGATGGCTGCCCTTTAGGATTTGTTTAAGAGGAGACCTAGACGGTTTGTTGGAATTCTACAAAGTGGAGGGACTTAAAACAAGGTGAGAGAGTTTTTTTGTTCTTGCCCTTTTTCCTCTGTCCCCCAGGGTCTCTTTAATGGCTTCAAGCTCTTGTTTAGCATTGTACTGTCCTCTTTAAAACCTGTGAGCTGATACAATAATGAAAGCATATTAGATAAAGCTTCACCAACATGGCTGACATTTTCTGTCTCTCTTTCTCCCTCCCACCCTCTCTCTGTCTCTCTCTTTTTTTTTCTTTTTCTTTTTTTTTTACTTGTGCAGACAGAAAGTATTTCAAGCATGTGCATCTCATTGGTTTTCATTATTCATTTTTTTTTTTTTTTAAATATAAGATGTGGTGCAAAGGACAGATTTAGGAATGTGCCTGCTTTAAAAAATTTTGATCTTTGTGAGGCTGTTGGCCAATTCTTCTTCAGGCATTATTTCCCAATGGATCTCCTGTGCTGAGAGCAAGACTAAACAGTCACACCACTAACAAAATTATCTTATCTCTTCAGTGTCCACCGGCCTTATTGGATGGCTGAATGTAGATACAAGAAAGGGGTGTTTTAGGAGGTGAAAAGAATTTCTTTAATATTCATTCTAAAAAAACGTTCTTAATGTAAAAGATATTTTTTTTATCTGACAAAATTCTTCTTGCTACATTTCCTTCATTTGTTGTGTGCTTTGATTGAATGTGGGAGTTTGGCCAGGGATAGTGGAACTCCTTGCTTTCATTGCATTCATCAATGAGTGACAAGCAGACACAAAGACTAGCACAGTTCTGAGGTCCAAAAAAAAAAAAGGAACATAGTGGTGGAAGCCCACAAGGTCAGAGGCTTTAAAAGAACTGAAACCCAACCCCATAACACCATTAGCTGAGGGCCACCGGAGAGCGGAATTTTTTGAGTTGTCTGACATTAATAGCATTCCTATTGTTTATTTGTACACAATATCTAAATTATATCTTTAAATTTTAAGCTCACACATGAATATTCTCAATTGGAGGAAAACAGTTTTTATTACATTTAGAGAACAGTTTATTGTCCATGCTGAATTTGATTTAAATTCCTTTAGGATATTATGCACAGCAGAGGTGGGCTATAGTTGCCTGGAACATATCTGCATATGTTTGACATTAAGCTTTAGACTATTGAAATTCCATACTGAGCAAAGAACAAAGAAAAAAAAAGAACAAAGAAAAAAAGTAAAATGCTTGAATAACTTTGACCATTGTATTAATAAAGTCAACATTTAGCTGAAAGTGATCAAGTCTGAATGTTTCAGATATGTTGAATTCATAGTTGCTTTTGACACGCAACAATCAAAAGTATTAATTTGAGTAAACTGTTACAAAAGACTACAGCATCTGTACTAATGGATTGCAAATACCACCTTTGTTTAACTGATTTTAACAGCCCTATTAGGATTTGCATCATAATTGGCTGATGGAATAATACAGATAAAAGTCCTGCCCCCTTATTTTGTGTATTTAGCTTGTGTATTCCAACATTCTGCTTAGATGAGAAGTGTGGAAGTTAGTCCATGCCTGCAAGGGGATGCTTTATGGAGTGTTGTCAATAAACATGATAGAGAGGTGGTGCAAATGCTAATGTAACTACAATGAAGGGATCTGGAGAGAGTCAAGGGCCATAATGACTTCATGTTACTGTTTAAGCTTCAACTCCAACTTTAAGCTTAGAATTGATAATCCCTTGGTGATATAGCGGAGATATCGCAGTACATCACTCAATAAGCATAATTCTACTTTAATACAATTGTAACTGTTACATCTCCATGGCATGATATTATATTTAGTGGTGAGAATACACAACACTGACAACATTAGCTTTAACTAAACTGGAAGTTTAGTCAGACCATTTTTCCTTGTTAAGAATGTTTGGATCAAGATGTACAAAACAATCATGTTCTTCTGTTCATGACATGGTAGATCCTTGATAAGAAGTATAAGGGTAGTAGTAGAAGGGGTAGACTTGAATTATTCCTTAGAAAAAATGTTTATTTGGTTGAATTCATCATTGGAAAAACAAACATTTGTGTTCAAGAGAATAGCAAATTTGTCTGACAGTGTCTTTTTATTGCATATTCAATTTTATAAACACTCTCTGGCAAAAAAAGAAGAATGCTTGATAGTTTTCAAATCAGTAGGGTGACAGATTTTACATTAATTGTACTTATAGTATATTTTATTATTGTTGTTGTCCTTGCTGGTGTTGATACGATTGACAATTTTTAAGAGAAAAAGAATAATGAAGAGAACAATGAGCATTCAGGCAAAAATCGAGGTTTATATCGACACTTATCAGCTTATTCATTTTTTTATTTTGGGCTTGGTGTTTATAGTCATATTTTCCATATAGTTTCCTCTCAAAAGAGATTTTATTGTCTCTACTTGGATTGGACTTTTATACTAGGCATTTAAAGTATTTTTATCTGTAGGGTTTATTAAAAATACCCCTTGGTCCAAAACATTTTCCAGCCTGCATAGTAATGTATTAGCTGTATTAAATGGCAGCTTATATTGCACTGTATTTAGTAATACTTTAGCAATTTTGGTGTAAATTTTCACAATAGCTCTGATTTCTGGCATTTATATGACACCAGATGTACCTTTCTCTCATCATTCAATGCAAGTCATTGGATGTTTGATGTGAGCCAGCATACTGAGAAACTTTCAGGGTATTATATGTATTGTTTTGAAAGTTTAATCTTGGACTGAATTTGCAAGGGGACAAATTGAAGAGCACACTCCATGTGCGTAAGCGCACATGGTTGCTCTGTTTACAAACACTAACTTACAACCCAGTCACAGGGTTAGGTAGGGAAGTGTACTTACGCCAGCTAAGGAGGTCACTGGAAAGCAGGTCATTGACTACGCCAATTTTGACCCTTTCCAGAACATCTGTATTCAAAGGGTTTAGCTAAATTAAACTCATGACATGTGGTTTGCATTTTATTCTGCCATCTTCAGTTCTTTGAAAACTACAAATGTCTAGTGGTTAAAGGAGTTGGCTGAACATTTTTGTAAAGCTCAGGGAATCGCTAAAAAATATTTAAATTCATCATCTTTTAAAATAAAGTAATACAGATTGTTATCGTACTTCTTGAGAAAGCCAAATTTGAATTTCCTCTGAGGTGAATGACGTGATGATGCATTTCTGAATGTGGTTTTCAAAAGGTTTTCTCTCCAGTTCCAGCTGTGCAGATTCAAAGAAAATCTGATTGGTTTCAGAAAACAGTGGTTCATAACCGAAACACTTAATGGATTTCCCCCTTCAAAATCAAAGATTAAGAGAAAATGTATGTCAGGATGATATAAGAATGATATGCCATATTCTAATTTCGAAAAACGGTTATGTCAGTTCAAGGTTGTAGGGGGATTTTGCCTAAGAATTGCTCAGAAATAAGTCTACCCAGAAGAGGTTTGTTGCATGTGTCTGCGAAATGTTGTGTGTGTCTGTGTGTGCACAAATCTAATACCAGCAGACACACTAATAACAACCAGGCTGCTCACAAGCCCAGCAGCCAAGTGCAACAAGGCCACAGAGTCAAGAAATCTAAAAGGACCCTTCAGAAAATACTTCAGAAGAGTGTTTTCAATACTTACAGATATACCGTAATGTGTGAAAGGGGTTTATCATTGACATACAGTCATTGGTTGGCACGCCAAAAGTCACCTTGTTGACAGCAGAGACAGCTGAATCTCAAAGTCATTCAAGACTATAAACTACCCATAAGCCTTGCATGACATTGCCCCATTTCTAAAGGTTAATGACAACCAGGGGTCGACCTGAAACTTGAAGAATGAAATTTCGAACAGACAGAGGGTATAGCCAATGTAGCCAAATGCTTTTCATATGGCGTGTCCTGTGTGTTTGTGTCAGAGACATTGTCTGTGCTTTTCATTTCCATCATTAGAAAATAATGGCATAGCAGTGGTCTCTGAAGTCAGACTGTTTTTTGAATAAAAATATGGGAAGATATTCCAAGCTAACATCAAATGTAGAGCATATGCTTTGTTGGTGTTGTGTGGAATATGTTTCCTGGAAAAATATATAATAATTATAACAATAAATTTATTTATTTATTAGAGCTTTGTGCTGTTGAGCTTTTTACATACTTAAATTTCTTGGTAAGGCGAGGAAAGAACATTGGGGTGAAACAAGATACTAATGACAAAAAATGCAATTACTATTTTAAAGTTCTGATTAAATATTCCTGTTGGGAATAATCAGCCATGGCCAAAATGAGGTAGATTAGCAATAGCTTTAATATCTTTAGGGAAGTCTCATGATTTTTTTCCTGAATCACCAAAACATGGTGATTATGTTGTGACTTTCTTACCTACCTTACAATAGTTCAGACTATTATGTGAGCACATTGACACAAAACACATAAGTGTTTTTAACTGCAGTATGTTTTGTTTTATTTATATTGTAATTGCATCGATCTACTTGCTTTGTAAGGAAAACTGGGTTTGTCTAATATTATCTAGCCATTCCCGTTTGTAGAGCCCAATGCTAATCATAATGGATGTTTTTTTTTTTTAAAGGGGACATATCATGCTAAATCCACTTTTTTAGTCCGTAAATGCATTTTGTTGTATATTTGGAGTGTTTATAAGTACAGAAAAGTTGAAATTAGTCTCTTCAGGTGCTTGGTTGATATCTTTATATTCTGTTTTGGTCATATTTTGCAACCTGTTCCGATTTTTCTATTCTCTATGACGTTTTTTTGAACAATTACGTCAAAGTATTTGCAGCGGAACTGTCAAATAAGGACATCGACTCCCGGCCCAACACTTTGAGCAATCCACCATTTTTATTTCTCGCTGCGATTTTGTAGTCCAAGCTCAAGGATGCAGACGTTACAAGAGGGTAAGTCAAAATGTTCGGTTGTTGGATTTAGTAACCCACACGCATTACACGGTCTCCCAGCATCAGAACCTCTTCGAAGTGCCTGGTTGAGTTTTATTTTTCATGGAAATGTACCCACATCTGTGGGTAAAGTCATTTTTGTGTGCGCAAAGCACTTCAATAATAACTACTTCAGCAACCTCCGCCAGTATAAACGAGGATTTACCGATAGACTTTGTCTGATTGAGGGATCAATTCCTTCTATCTTTGGAGATGACGAACAGAGCACTTCGGTAAGCTGTAAATAACGTTAATAAAAATAAAGTACTTTTACTTTCTTAAAACACACGGTGGTCATGGTACATGTCTGTAGCCGTATTACTGTTGTTGAGTTTCATCATGACAATTGTCATTTAGCCGCTGTGTTATCTGATGCTTTTCTAAACGTAGCATATTATACTTTAGTGCTTTTCTTTAATTGTTTATAATATAACTTATATTTTGTTTTGCGAGTGTTAAATAGTCGTTGTAAAACATGCAGTATTGTAGTAGTGGGCGTGGATGGAGAAGTTACTGTAAATACCGTAACATACCATTGCGATACATCCATATGAAGACGTTGTTCTGCAGGTTCTTCGTCTTCATTTTCATCTCGCTCCAGGTCCGGCTCTGGCTCAAACATGTAAGGCTTGATGACATTTTGTTAATAACGTGTGAATAAAAAGTTTCTGTGCCGCTAGATAATCGTATCTCTGCTATCAAACTACAAAAATGGCCGAACGGGGTGGAGTTGAAAGAGTGTCACCTCTGCAAACTGGAGAGGGGGCGGGGTATGAAGTGTCTCATTTGCATTTAAAGAGACCGCACCAAAACGAGTTGCTCTCAGACGCACATCAGAAAAGGGGTAGAAAAGGGGCCCGTGGAGCTATAATAATGAGGAATTCAGACCCAAGCATTGCAAATCCGCTTTATATAGACCACAAATGTATGATTTATATGTAAAAAGGAACGATTTAAAAGCATGATATGTCCCCTTTAAACGCTAACAAATACGTAACAGTTAAGTAGAATATAAGATGGTAAATATTTAATTGATGAGTTGTCAATACAATTTATAACCTAGAGTATGATTTTACCCCAAAATTCAACATATCTGACACATAATGGTAACTGTAAATCCACGTTTCGCTGTCTGGATTCCAGTTCATTCTGTAAATTCCAGGGATATTTGCTTATTTTTGCTACTCAGTGGGTGTAACCGCAGTGACTCACACCTACTATGATGTCATGTGCATATTCTCTGTTCTATTAGTGAACATCCTGACGCCGTCCACACTGCTGACACTGGCATTTAGATGACTATGTAAATATGTGCTGTGCGCTTTCCTTTCAATAACAAAAGAATAGAAAAAATTACAGCGGTGAGAAAACGTACTCGGTTACTAACGTAACCTCGGTTCCCTGAGAGTAGGGAACGAGTATTGCTTAGCTATACGCAGTGGGAAAACTCCTTTTCTCGAGAATATTGGAGCCATTATTTTAAAACACAGTGCAGCTGCACAGTTAGCACAGAGCAGAGCATCTAGCTGACTCATTGGCTGTGCTGCAGCAACTGCACTAACCCATGGCGAAGCGGCTGAGATGCGCGAACCCATCGGGTCGCTTTGAGCCAAGTGCGTGTCAGAACCCGCCAGAATGGGCGTGGCTTATGCCTATATAAGCAGACCATTTCGCCATAAAATCAGGTTAAATCGACTGAAGCAACAGCACCTGAGCCAAATGTAATAGCATGGTAGGCTACACAATACTCGTTCCCTACTCTCAGGGAACCGAGGTTACGTTAGTAACCAAGTACGTTCCCTTTCGAGAACGTTCACTTCGTATTGCGCAGCTATATGCAGTGGGAACCCATTTTAAAATGCCGTGCTATTAGCTAGTGACTTCGCCTTGAACCATTAACTGAGGCTAAGTAGCCCAAGGTCAACAGTAAAGTTTGAAAGTCACAATTTACCCTAGGATCAGACAAAGGTTGGGCCCTTTATTAAGGTATAATGTTGCAGAGGCTCTGGGCCCTCGGGGCCAAGGCCTTTAGATAGAAATTACCCGTGCCTACAGAGCAGGGACCTCTAGGTTATAAAATCTCACAAATGTGGACCGTGAGGACCAGCCTGTACAATTTATAACGGCAGAAACCACCCGTCAATACGGCTTCTGGTGGGCTCCTGAGGCCACTCAATGTCAAGGCCCTTGCCGGCTTTCGTGAGGACACGAGTAAGTTCAGTGTCCCCTCTCGTTCTAACGCCGTCTCCGCTAGCTTGGGATTGAGGGCCGGGGTCAATTGTCGAGTCTGGCCAATCTTCTCCCTCAGATGGAGCCAGAGACAGGCTGTAGTCGCCATCTTCCTCAGATGCGCCAACAAAACGAGTCCTGCTGCTTGAGAGGAGGGCCATAGATCCGTTTGCGAGAAAAGCACTGGTGAGGGGGTCTCACAAGGAGAGAGCGAGGCATGCGGGGACTGGGCCGGCGCGGGCTCGCTCGGTTCAAGCATCCTTTGACCTCGTCGCTTCTTCAGTCAAGGCTCGAAGAGGGAAGGAAGTGCGGGAGCGCGATGGGCGGGGTCGCCGTCCAAGAGGAGAGTTAGCCGCGAGCGCAGGATGGAGATGGGCAGGCTCTCGCAGTGCGGGTAGCCGCCATTGTTGAGTGTAGTCTCCGCATGGCCGAGTCCCAGGCACGGGGCGCGGCATTTGAAACAACGCTGTTTCAAAAATGTGCTCTTTCATCTTCTAGAGTGTCGCAACGGCAAACACACAGAAGCAGCTGAAAAGGATATAAGGCTTCTTTTTCGCTGGATGGCCGCAGGTTAACGGCAATTCAGGGGAAGGCGGCACCGAGTTGAAGGTGTGGTGTCCGCTGATTAGGTCGCTCGTTCCGCTGCAGGGGCTCGTCGACGGTGAAGGCTCAGAGATCAGTGAAGAAGGAGATTAAATCTGATTCTATGGCGAAATGGTCTGCTTGTATAGGCATAAGCCACGCCCATTCTGGCAGATTCTGACGTGCCCTGGGCGTGAAGCAACTCGATTGGTTTGCACGTCTCATCCGCTTTGCCATAGGTTCGTGCAGTTGCTGCAGCACAGCCAATGAGCAAGCTAGACGAGCTCTGTGCTCGCTGTGCAGATGCCCTGCATTTTAAAATAATGGCTTCAATATTCTTGAGAAAAGCAGTTTTCCCACTGCATATAGCTACGCAATACGAAGAGAACGTTCTCAAAAGGGAACAGTAGTTCATCAGTAGTTCAAAAGCATCTGATTATAGCGATGTGGATATGTTTGCACAAGCTCTCCATTTCGGCACTCCAGTACGCCAGTAAAGTTATAGAACGTTTATTTATATAGCACTTTATACAACACTTTAAAGCAAGCAGATTTACAGTACAAAACATGAAAAAACAGTGTCTCTTTCAATTATAATTACAACTTCAATATCTATAAAGCGGCTTTCCAGTGTATTCATGTTTTTCCTCGCAGACATCTGACGGTGGAGCCTCAGAGCACACATACCTATTACGTTATCATCATGGACCAATGGTAGTTCAAAGGTGTTTACCAGCCAGAGAAAACTTTTCCAGAAAAATGTTTCGAACTTCTGAAATGAACACCAAACGAACTTCATTTTGGCCTTATTTTGTTCGGAATAACGTCACACCAGCTCGTTCTTCGAATTTGCTTTATGTATATCTGGCCCTTTGGACCCAAAACAGCTTTGTGAAAACCATATTTGATCTGTGTTACTTCGAACACCTTGTTATTTATATGAAGAAAGTGATAATGATTTGACAGGTGTAATCTCACTCAAACAATTATATACTCCTAATCGCCTCCCTATACACAGATTGACCGTATCACTCTCTGTCTCCAGAGTTGGTGTGTGGTGCACAATCTGGTGCACTATGGCTGAAATGCATGGATGGATGCAGCACACTGGAGGTGGTTAAAGAGGTAATTGCCTATGTTATAGGCAATTATACAACCTTATAAACTCAATATATGGATCACTGGTAAGAATACCATAGGGGTAAGAAGATAAACCCTTAATAGTACATTTTTTTCAGAATTATATGCTCCATTCACCAGCTTCAGAATGCCTTGGCATCAAATAAAGGCAATGCAAACCATTAGCATGCCCGAATCCATCAAATAGTATTAACAATTGATCGAACCAAGTTTTGGTTCTGTTAATGCAGGGAATATAGTGTTAAATATAGTTTAAATATAAACTGAATTAGATGAAACAGTAATCAAAATGAAGATATGTTGAGATATGCACAAATAGAAAATTAATAGATGGAAATACTGCACCCGTTCCTGAGTGCCTTGACAAAATTTTATGCTGACTATGGCTGCTGACAACCAGCATGACATAATTGTGGTTTCTTACCTACAGTGAATCAGTTATCTCAGTTAGTAATCATTCAAAGATTTCATTCTTCACACCATGAAAAGAACAGGTGAAATGATAATCTTCATCTCCAGTAAAGTGTGCTGCACTTTGTTCATAAGGCTGCAGAAGTCTCTCTACGGCATCTCCAGTTGATGAAGTCTGATGTCATTGACTCTGCCAAGATGCTCTTGGCGCTCCTCAAGAATGCGAACACCAGAAAAGCATTGGGACCTCATCTTTTGCCAAAGTGATATATATCTCGTATTACACTGAAGTTTAAAAAAGTATTACATGCATCGACAGGTTACACTTATGTTATGGTTTGGGTCTACATACATGGTTTGGCTCAGGTAATGTGCATTTATAAATCAGTGTTAACCTAAGGCCCTGTTTACACCAAGAATTAAGATGTGTTTTCGTGGATCGGACGACAAGTAGACAAGGGAGAAACCTGCCCATTTACACCTGGTGCTTTAGTGGTGAGAATGGAATGGTGAGAGAACATTGTTCTTGGTACGTTTTTTGTCTTCAAACCAAACTTCAAGTCAAAGTCAAGTCAAGACACGATTATGCGCTTTTTACAATACAGATTGTTTCAATAAAACTTTACAGTGATGATAGGAAGTTAATGAAACAAATATTGTTTTGGCTGTACAGCACCTCAAGAAAAAAATCATTGTCCAGTTTAATTAAGTCTTTGATTGCTTCATTTCCATTGTAAAAATCAATAGTTATTAACTTAGGGGCAGCTTACATGGTGAAAATGGTGTTTGGTGGCCTGAGAACTTTGAAATGGGTTTCAAAATGCAAGTTTTTGAAAACAAGTTTTGAAAACTATAACGTTATAATCTCTGTGTAAACTTCAAAGCCGTGAATCTGTGAAAACGGTGATGGCATGCACATACGTATTAAGCGTTTAATCTATAAGTATGCACGTTTGAATGTGCATGTGTGCGGGTCAAGTCAAGTCACCTTTATTTATATAGCGCTTTTTAACATACAGATTGTTTCAAAGCAGCAGTTGGGACGTTCTCCTCTGGCCAACGATGAACAGTGCATGATTATGATTCAGGCTGCTTTTCAGGTCAGAGGTCAGATTGGATCGGAACATTCAAAATATTTATCCAGTTCCATCTGGTTAAAGATCGGATTCATCACGCCGGTATGGAGACTGGTTTGTTGAAGATCTGTACCACTGGCTGTCGTGTCGATGAGGCCTTCACAGGGTAGATTCTAGTCGATACAATCTCTGCTGACACTTCAGGGATGCGTTGTGATCATGTCTAGGCGCAGGTCCTCCATCAGGTCCTTTACAAAGTGACAAATTACTTGTCTGGCATGCAATTTATCTATACAGAGGTAGAAAAATAACTTTTGTAGTATCGAGGAGGCCTCACAGGGGAGAGTCTAGTTGACACTTCAGGGCTGCGCTGTGGTCGTGTCTAGGTCCACCATCTGATCTAGATACGTCCCGGATCAAGCAGACTATGGTAAACCTCAGGAGAGACTAATATTAGCATAGATCTCATTCCTCTATGATGTAAAACATACATCAGGTATTATGGAAAGTATTCCCGACTGACCTAACTTATGTGTACACTAAAGTGTATGCCAGGTTAAAGCGATGTGTCTTTAGTCTCTGTCATTTAAACTGACAGAGTGTGTCTGCTTACCGGACAACGCTAGGAAGACTGTTCCAGAGTTTTGGTGCTAAATAGGAAAAGGATCTACCGCCAGCAGTTGATTTTGATATTCTTATCAACTGGCCAGAATTTTGAGATTGCAATAGACTTGAAGGCTTATAATGCGTTAAGAGCTTGCTCAAGTACTGGGGATCTAACCCATTTAGTTTTTTGTAAGTAATTAGCAATTTTAAAATGTATAAAATGTTTAATAGGGAGCCAATGCAGTGTTGACAGAACCAGGCTAATATGGTCATACTTCCAGATTCTAGTAAGAACTCTAAATACTGCGTTTTGGACCAGCTGGAGTTTGTTTACGGCAACCACCCAGTAGAGCATTACAATAATCTAGCCTTGAGGTCATGAACACAATAACTAACTGTTCCGCATTTGTCACTGAGAGCATATGTCCAATTTAGATATATTTTTAAGATGGAAGAATGCGATTTTACAGATGCTAGAAATGTGGCTTTCAAATGAAAGATTGGTATCAAAAAAGAGCACACCCAGGTTCCTAACTGACGACGAAGACTTTACAGAACATCCATCAAGTGTTACGCCTGTTTCACACATCCACACATTTCCGTACTCATGTCAACAGGTTAGAGCTTTCACACTGCACACGGATGAGGTCCGGCAATGCCATAAATGCATTTAATTAAATTATTCTAGTATATTTCACAGCCATTTTCTTTTTAACTTTACGCACGGGGTAATTTAAGCAAGGAAATCTACACAGTACCTAAACAACGCAAGATAATGGATGTAGCCTAAATGCAAAAGAATAGGTATGAGAGAGCTGTTTTTGTCAATTGTATGTTTTGATTTAAAATGTCTGCGATGTTAACACAAGTAGACCTACGTGTTTAAATGGTTTGCCACTTGCTTGAGCAACTTAATACATAAACCTATATAGAAGTAATGCATTCAATAATACTTTTTTTAAGTGTATGGAGTTTAAACGTGAATACGACTGTGAAAGAGTGTAGACCTGGCTATAACTACTGTGTACAAATAGAATCGCAATGCTGAAACTATTTTATATTATTTTATAAAATTGCTAATAGTAAAAATATTGTTTGAAATAAAAAAATAGAGAATAAATGTTGTGTTTGTGGTACAGCTGTAGATCAGTTGCACACTGCAATCACAGCATATCTGAAAGCACAATAGTGGTCACATAGGCACCACAACATGCACCACAACACGCACCACATATGCACTGCACACAGAGTATGTGTGAAACAGGCGTTAGACAGTATTCTAGGTTGTTACATGCAGAGGTTTTTGGTCTAATAATAAGAATCTGTGTTTTTTCATGATTAAATAGTAGGAAATTACTAGTAATCCAATTTTTTATAGCAGTTATGCTTTACGGTAATGTTGTGAATTGGTAAGTTTCGTCAGGGCACGAAGAAATATAGAGCTGAGTATCATCAGCGTAAAAGTGAAAGCTAATGCCATACTTTCTAATGATATCTCCCAAGGTTAGAATGTACGGTCCTAGTACTGAGCCTTGAGGTACACCATATTGAACTTGTGATCGATATGATACCACTTTGTTTACTACTACAAACTGAAAACGGTCGGATAAGTATGATTTGAACCATTCCAATGCAATTTAACTAATGCCAGCATAATTTTCAAATCTATTCAAAAGAATGTTGTGGTCGATAGTATCAAATGCAGCACTAAGATCAAGTAACACTAATAGAGAGATATAACCATGATCAGATAATAAGAGCAAATTATTTCTAACTCTAATGAGAGCAGTCTCATGATACTGTGTATGATATGGTCTGAATCCTGACTGGAAATCCTTGCAGATTCCTAAAAAGTTGTGAGGATATTGCCTTCTCTAGTATCTTTGACAATTTGAAAGTAGATTCGAGATCAGCCTGTAATTGACTAATTCTGTAGGATCAAGTTGTGTTTTTTTAATAAGTGGTTTAATAATAGTCAGCTTCAAAGTTTTCGGTGGGTATCCTAATGACAAAGGTTAATTAATAATATTAAGAAGAGGATCTATGACCTCTGGAAGGATCTCTTTCAGTAGCTTAGTTGGTATAGGGTAGTATATGTTGTTGATTTAGATGATTTATCGAGTTTAGACAATTCTTCCTCTCCTATAGCAACGAATGAATAGATTTTTTCCTCAGGGACACTAGTCCCACTGTTGATGTTGTATTGTAAAACACTTGTACGGCTGTTGAGGAGTGATACGGGTGAGGTTAGGGACAGGTGAGGTGTAAGGGTTGGTTTAAGGTCTAAGGGAAGGGTCAACAAGTGTAATTACAAATGTAATTACATAAATTAATTGCAGCTGTAATTACATGCAGGTATTTTCAAAATATAAGTACAATGTAAAAACATGTAGGCTATGTAAACAATAAGTCCATTGTATCAAATTAGGTACATGATACTTAAAGCCACTTAATATAAAGTGGGACCCTACAATGCACTGTCTGATGTGATACTGTAGTAGACGATTGCATGGTTATAATTTTCTCTCTAATGTTATCAATCTTACAAGTAAATAAGTTAATAAAGTCATTACTGCTGTGCTGTTTGGAAACGTCTGAGGTTGAAGCTTTATTTCCAGTTCTTTTGGCCACTGTATCAAATTAAAAACATTGTATTTGTTGTACTTCTAAGAGGGTCGAAAATAAGCAGATCTAGCAGTTTTTAAGGCCTTTCTGTACACAATTGACCCCTCACAGGGAGTTTGATTGACAGGCCATCTGACCAATCATAATCCGCCATCCGCCGAATCCGCCATTTTTGTCCAACAAAGCAGTCAGGAGAGTTAGTAGATTAACGTTGGAGGATTTGAACTTGAAAAAAGGTGTGTACTGACGTCTTTCCACGGTTAAAACAACATTCCTTATGTTCATTCATGTTTATTTGATAGTATAAATTAACTAGAAGGAAGAGATTATCGGTTCACAAGCAGCTTTAACTGAGGCTCTACAGCGATCAGTCAGACACATTAAAGAGCCACAAAAATTTCTTTAAAAAAAAAGACCAAATTTGTAAGGTGAGACTTTGTTTCATATCAAAAGTAACCAGGTCTGTCCTATCTGTCAGCGCTTTGTCGGTGCATTTTCAGTGTCCTCTCTGCTCCGCGATGTTTTTTCACTGCATGAGAACATGGTTTGGCGTAAGAGCGGCGTGGCTTGTCAGACATAGCAACGGTAACTAAAAGGGACGGGTCTTTGTAAATGGTCAATTGTGCTCTCTTTCCACGAAATGCGAAAAAACTCTAGTTTTGTTTTCTCCCAGCTGCGCTCAATTTTTCTGGCTGCTCTCTTAAAGGCCAGAGTGTGCTTGTTGTACCACAGCATTGGATTTAATCTTCTATTTAATCTATTTAATCTTCTTTAAGTCCAAAGGAGCAACTGTGTCTAAAGTGCTAGAAAAGAGAGAGTCAATAGTTTATGTTGCAACATCGAGTTCTTCTAAGCTATCTGGGATGCTGAGGAGATGAATGATCAGGAAGATTATTTATAAAGCAATCTTTAGTGATAGAAGTGATAATTCTGCTATATTTGTAACAAGGAGTCAGTTTTGCAGCCTTGGCTAAATGGAGTATACACAAGACTTGATAATCGCTCTAATTTAAAGATTTAAAGTATACCGACAATGAGTGGTGGTTGGTTGGTTGGGGAAAATTGACAGACACAAACACTTAAAGGAGTCATGGTGTTCACTTGTTTCTTTTAATGGCCGCAGTGAATATATTAACTGCATTTTATAAATTGTTTAAAATTTTAAATTATAATAAAAAAAATATATATATATATATAAATAAAAACATTTAAATTATTAACCGCACGTACGATCACACTGGTGTGATCAGTCTTGGCTGGTCCCTGGAGCGTACGATCACACCGGTGTGATTAGAACGGTCAGTGCATCACGTGATCAACTGCTAAATTTAAACGTGCTTTCGTGTGTTGACTGGCGCTGAGTGCTGTCATACATCTCAGTGCTGTCATACATCACAACCACATAATGTTTCTTTTAGGTTTCAGACACTTAAATACACATAATTATTAGCAAAACAATGATTTTGAGTTTGTAAAAAACACACTGATGTCTATGGAAGCAGCAATAATAATCCATTTTCATTATAATAGGACAACACTTTTATTCATATCAGATACACATTGTGTAAGTAGCTTTACATTTTACCCTATTCTTCTCCCAGTTCACCGGCCACTTACTTTCATGTATTTCGTGAGAAGTGGAGGAATTGACGTGTTGTAAATCCAACCGATCCGATTCTCTAAACTGTAAAACAAACTAACATGGCGCCGCCCATCGCGCATACAGCTCAAATAACGCGATCGTTATAAAGGTGTTTAAACAACAAAACACTTCCACTTGCACATATTTGACAATCGGAATATCAGTGTTTCATGCAATAGCTAATACATTTGTGTATATTTTTAATAAAAAAGGAAAAATTACATAAAAGCAGATCATCATTCATTCAGCCCTGTGTTGTGGTTGCGCTGTGCCACGTGACAAGCAATGACGCGTCACCATGGAAACATTAAAGTGACAAGTTATAATATAACGGTCGCCTTGAAAAACTCACGCTGGGGGTCAGTTAGAATATTTTAAACTTACGTGTGAAAGGGTTAAAGCATTAACACACAAACCACTGTTTGTGTTATAACATAAAAGGAAGCAGATACAGCGTGCATGGTTTGGCATGACTGCGCGCAAAGTGCACTCCCTTAATAATTCCTAAAAAGCTGACATCAGTTCATCACAATCTCACACATCTCTTTGCCAGCATACAGAATTCAGCACTGAACAAAACGTCCCTTTTGAGCAGTGAGGGGAGGCTATCTTGAATGCTTCTGATTGGGCGTAAAAAAAAAGGTTTGGTTCCGGTTGGTTGTCAGTTGAGGTCATGGGTCGGTAGGGACTTCTTTTTTTTTCTTTTCTTTTCTTTTTCAGTGGCAGCAAGGGATAGGAAGGAAATTATTATTATTTATTTTTTTACAGTAGCGATTGATAAGCTACTCTATTTTTTCATAACATAGCCTACATGTACATGTACTCTACCACCTTGTGTGTCCCAGCATGTTACACACACACACACACGCTGATTTTGAATGTGTGCGCGGGGGGAAACGGGGTTGCCTTATTGTAAAGTGTTACCGATTAGTTATACACCGATTCAGACGTCTCGTGAGTTCAGTGTTGGAAAGATCAGTTGTTTTAGCCATTCATTAAAACTAATCGGTTCAAGTGAGTCATTAGTTTGCGAATTAGACGTGTCATTATCGGACGTGTGCGCGTTGTGTGATTATCCCGGAGGTTAGGACATCCCACAAGATTTGTGTCATCACAGAAAACATTTCATCACTGGATAGTTTTTTCGTTTATTTAAAGTGTGGTTTATATGTCAGCTGAATGTGTGGAACGCTTTTCACAGAAGATAAGGCAACGTATTTTAGCACAATTCCCACCCAGCGGTAATTCAGGAAAAATTAAATCTCCGAATGCTCCACATTAAACTTTAGTCTTCCGACCTTGCCATCGTGTCGATTTATTTTCATTAATATGTGCGAGGGAGAGAGAGCAAGACAATGCTTAGTTTTGAGACGGTGAAGCCTATACCTTCGCCTGGCTCCGCAGAGAGAGTGCGCGCGCGCGACCAGGCTCTCTCTCTATCTCTGCCCGTTCAGTTCATGCGCCCTGTCACAAGCGCAGCAGTGCATCTACATGACAACAACGATGTGTGAACGCCCGTGGCTGCCTCGTTTGTTAGCATTGCTGGAGGACAACAGGCTATACAAATACGGTGCTGTACAAAAACATAAATTATAGTTCGCCTCAAAGTTTTTTATTCGTGTATTTATTTAATTTGTATTATTTCTTCCCCAAGCTCATAAAATAAATTTGGGTCGCACATAAATTGACAGGGTCGGTCGGAAACGGGAACCAAACACTTTTTTTTTTTTTCCTTGGCCATTGCGTTCAATAAATCAACACATATGTCTGTGATTGGCTACATCGCTCAACGCTGCAAACATGTTATAAAAAGAAACTCTGGCCTGTAAATCGTTTATATTTTGTTTTAGTTGTTCTTGTTGCTTTTCTGCAACAGATGAATAAAAATGTATTTGTTTTTGTATGTTTTATTCATAGATATCTCTAGTTTGCGGGAGTCCCGCGAATCGTTTTATTCTCCCGCAACGCGCACACACATAGAGTGAGTGCATTACCGGCGCCCGCACTCGCACTCGCACTAGTGTTTGCACGTGTGCGCACTCATTGGGATAATTGTAAACGTGCAAACACAGACAGAAAAGACATGCCATCGTGGAAATAAGATGAATAACATATTACTTAAGGGCTATTTAGTTTGTTTAATAAAATAACAAATTGTAATCTGGCGCTATAAAGAAAATAAAATCAAATTTAATTGACCTTCAAGGGGGGTGGGGTGAGCCGTTAGGAGGGCGGGGCGCCCCCCTTATATAATGGTAAGGGAAACACTGTAATCCCAATGTATTTTTCATTATCTACACATGGATATTAAAATCACCAATCATTAGGACTTCATCTGCAGCCAGCATTAACTCTGATAGAAAAATCACCAAATGATTTGATAAAGTCTGTATGGGCCCCTGGTGGCCTGTATACAGTAGCCAGAACAAATGTCAAATGAGATTTACTGCTTACACTAAATAGCTAGATAGTGTTACATAAAGCAGCACCTCCCCCTTTGCCTTTCAGACGGGGCTCGTGTTTATAACTCATTCATGAGTGGACTCATTTAAAGTAATGTAATCATCTGGTTTTAGCCAGGTTTCTGTCAAACACGGCACTAGGTTATGATCTGTAATCATATCATTCACAATAAGTGCTTTTGAAGAAATTGATTGTATATCTAGCAACCTGAGTTTTATCATTTGTTCATCTGTATAATATCTAATTTTTTATTTGTTGAACATCAATAAAATGTTTACCCTTGAATGGGTTTGGGAGTTTTTTTGTATTTGCTAATTCGGGGAACAGACACAGTCTCTATGTGATGATATCTAGGTGAAAGAGTCTCTATGTGTTGGGATTTGTCTGATTTCTGTGACGCGAGACAACTTGCAGACAGTCGGTTTAGTCAGTGTGCTTCCTGACCTGGGCCCCAGTTAGTCAAGGTTCAGCTCTAAGACTATGTGCCATATTTCTAGAGAGAAGAGCGGCACCACCCCGGAAGGGATGAATACCATCTCTTTTTAACAGGTCAGGTCTGCCCCAAAAACTTTTTCAGTTGTCTACAAACCCTATATTATTCTGCTTATTCGGACACCACTTAGACAGCCAGCCACTGAGTGATGACAGTCTGATAAGTCTCATCACTCTCATCAAAGTTTAAATTCAGTCTGGCTAGCGCTTCCTATAATGTTTACGCATTAAGTCAGTAGGTGGAGAGTAGGCAGGCTTTCACGGCTATTCGAACACATTCAACCACATGAGCGTTTACACTACGAAGGCAATCCGGACAAATGGGCTTTCGACTACCTCTGGAAGTGGTTGAAAGTGGACAAGCTCAAAACGTTTTATTCCCAGATTACACCTGCATTTAGCATCGTTTACTTGATCCAATCGACCAAAATGCATTTTAATGCCAGGTACTAAACAGGGCCAAAATGTATAGAGGAAACTGTCAGGATTTACAATGGAACATTTTATAAACTAAATACAAAACAAAGCAGACTTAAATGTCATGCATATGGCAAGCTTAAACATCTTATCTATAAGATGCTTGTTTTTTATTATTGAGCTTTCCACAAGCATATGCCTTTGTTAAGCTTTGTTTTGTAACTCTGAGCACATTTTCTTCACAGCAACTGAAGACCCCAGTCAAGATATAAGAATTACATTGAAAGTAAAGAGATGGCTAGGGCTTCTCAGCTTTCATGTCATGGCAGTAAATAAAACTCTGTCACATACCCATAAAAGAGAGCTGATCCCACCAGAATCAATGTGCTTAGCACATGTGTTCTCTCTTTTGCATTTTCTCTATCTCTTGTCTCTATATCTGTGTCAGTCAGTCATGCTTGGTTAATGTTTAGAGCAGATGGCCATGCAGCACCAATATAATGATCACCATGGCTACCACACTCTCTGAAAGAAATTTGCTTTGCACTGGGCACAGTTCATCAAATTAGTCAGATATATTGACTGGTGCAGACACAAAGAAATAGGGTGGGTTGGGGGTTGTAGAAAGAAACAGAGAGAAGTTTAGATGAATGTATATTGGAATTATATTATGGAAGTTGATTTTTGGGAAGGGAGATTGTAGGGAACAATGTGCTTAAATACATTAATTACACTGTAGTAATCTGTGGCGGATTTTACTGTTTACTGTCTGAAGCAAAAGGTCAGTCTGCTAAAACTGGAGTTATAAAGTGTGTTATAAAACCTATGCCAAGTTAATTATCATCGACTCAAACACACCAAACACCACCACAGGGTAGAAAAGAGGCAGTGTAGGTTCAAGTGAACAATTACAGATAGTCAAACCACTACAGATTGATCATTTTATCAGCCCCTATTTGGGGATCGAAGATGGGATTTCTTTCTTTTCTTTCAAAGTCAGTACAGTATAAATTTATTCAGTTATGAAGTTCTTCAAAACAAAAAACAACATTGTGATTGAATTTATCGCATTATCTATTTTTTTCTTATCTTAAAATGTAAATAAATGTGTTGGAGCAACAACCTAAGCACAATTGAACAAATTATTGTTTTGACAAGTTAATATTTAGCATGTTAATGTTTATGTTCTTGCAGTTGTAGCAGGGTGGATACTGAACCGTACTTCAAACAAAAATCAGATGCTAATTTCTAAATTAAAAAATAATAATAAAACCCAGACAGTGACTTATACAATACTGTGGAACCTCTTTAACGAAATTATATTGTTAAGGTTAGTCTGTAATATAACTGGAACACATTGTGAAAGATCGCATTGTAAGAAATGTTTCCTTAATTATAACATTTTATTTTTTCAGTGCAATTTCTGTCATGTCAACTTCATTATGTGATATGAGTTTAAAGGGTTTTCAACTTTCAATTAAATGCTTTGCTATAATCAAAGTAGTTGAAATGTGCAATTAACTTATCACTGTAAGTTGTCAATTTGGCACCAATTTGATTTTTATTAAAAGTTTAAGGCAGAAATTAAGTTTTTTAGTTCATTGGTTGTATCAATGCAGGTCATGCAAAGGTGGCTTGGTATGAACGAGAACACAAAAACTGGATTGCAAATTGTTTCAGCAGAGCCACATCTGCCTTCTATTAGTAACAAAGGACAATGGCAGGTCCAACACAGACCTGACTCTTAAGAGGGGACCTAGTTGTGGGTGAAATTACAAACAGAAGAGTGTATCTGCCTAGCATTTGAAGTAATCTACCTCTCCTCAAATCCTCTCCCACAAAGAGGATTTAAAATGTCACTGGGGATGAACAAAGGGTTCACAGACGAGGAAAAATTAAGCAACTTTAAAGACAACTTCTATTTTATTTTATTTTATTTAACTATTCCGTTGTTCTAAAGAAATCTTTTTAAAATCAAAATGTGATACACACAATCAATAAATTACAAAACAATTCTCACAGAGCTCTTTCAAACAGACTATGAGGCATGTCTCATACCTTCCCCCGTACACATGCTGATTCTATAAATACCCTTTCATTTCAAAGGGGTTCTTTCCTCTTTGTTTCCATTCTCATGCTTTTGTCTTCTGGTTTCTTATTGGAAAATGACGAAATGTTACGGATGTTGGTGGCACCATTAAAGCAAGCAGTGGTGTTCAAAGCCCAAGTTTAAAAAAAAAAAGTTGGTTAGGTTTAATGATTCTGTTTCATGAGTCATAGTGTTGATGTGTTGAATGGAGTGAGAGTGCAGTTTCTTTCCAGACACACACACACACACTCTCTCTCTGTCTCTCTGTCTCTCTCTCTCTCTCTCTCTCTCTCTCTCTCTCTCTCTCTCTCTCTCTCTGTCTCTCTGTCTCTCTGTCTCTCTCTCTCTCTCTCTCTCTCTCTCTCTCTCTCTCTCTCTCTCTCTCTCTCGCTCTCTCTCTCTCTCTCTCTCTCTCTCTCTCTCTCTCTCTCTCTCTCTCTCACACTCCATTGGCAGTGTGACACTTGAAAAGGAAAGAAACACTGATCCTGATTATGTTAACTGGCTTACGGTTTCTTTTGGTACTCTTTATAGCAATGTGGAAAATGTTTTCAAGTCAAAGTTACAAACTGCCAACTGCAGTTGTCTGTGAAACCTGACATTCTGGTTGAGCTTGTTTCCTTGTCTGTGTCAGGGGAAAATAAGGCATGGTTAATGCTCAGAGGAGAAGAGTGAGAAAGACACTTTTACAACCCTGCATGCATGACATTTAAAGCACTCTTGCACATGAGCTGTATGATCAAATTACAGTGGGAGTGACCAAGGGATGAAGTTTCACTCAAGAGCACAACTAATCCCAAAGACCCAGCAGCAGTAGGTTTAGCTATTTATCCATTCATTTCTTAGAGCTTTTAAAAAAAAGATTTTTGGCCTAATTCAATTTTGGATCCTCTGAATGTTTATCAGAGACCATGTCTGAAACAAGGACAACTCCTGTCTCTTGCATAACTCAGAAACACAGTGACATTGAGTAGTGCACCACATATTTTATAACACTTAACCCTAGCACTAACCCAAACCCTGATCTCAAACAAATTATTTAAAGCATAATACTACTACTACTGATAATAATAATAATAATAATAATAAATATAGCTGCAAGGAGCCATTACCGGGGCCAAGCGCAAGACAACGACAACAGATGCCAACATGGCTGGGAGTGTTAGACCAACTGCAGCAAGGATCAATTAAATACATTTTAAGAGAATTTTGGGCAAATGGCTAAAAAATATAACTCCAATGGGAATTTCATGTTATGTTCTATTATAGCGCCACCAAGAGGCAAAATACCAAAAAAAATTTGTGTGTGTTAAATTTGGTGAAAATATCTCATTTAGTTTTGGAGTTATAGACATTTATATGTTTACACACATAAAAATGACCCACACCTGACTTTGTTTGCATTTTAATGCCACTTACTATTAGGGATGCTCCGATTGATCGGACGCCGATAATGATCGGCCGATGTTGGCTAAAAATAGATTGATCGGTGAACCCCAAAAGCGCCGATCACGTGACGTAAATTACTCGCGCGACTTTTTCCCACCGGCATGCATAGCGCACCGGCACACAACAGCAGAGTGGAGCTTAGCAGTGGCAACATGAGTTCTCCTTCAACGGAACGAATAGGGAGTCTCCCAACGGATTGAAGCGCGTGCCCGAGTGAAGACCGTGCACCGCTCGAGCCACAACAGAACGCGGTATCTGCGCCACTGAGCACTGAGGCAACGAGCACTTTGATCACATGATAAAAAAAAAAACATTTCAGCGCTAGATTGCCTCTCATTTAACAAATGAACAAAATTAATGCTCTGAGTTAACTGGAGATGTTTTTATTTATTTGTATTGGTACATTCGTGCCGCGAGATGTTTCAAAAGTGGTGGTGGTATTTTTTTTTTTTTTGATCTGACGTAGTTGGTTCCTCAACTAGCCTATACATCAGATTCAGATTCAGATTATTTTATTTAATGCCATGTCAGCATTCAAATTTATTTTCATGGCAAAAATTCAATGATAAAAATACAAATATCATATAAATACAATAAAACAAAACAAAACAAGAAGTAATTTTATACAATATATATTTTTAAATGAACATATGATAAAAAATCCAAAACCTTTTCAGGCATAATCTCATTAAATATGTCCTTTAATGAAGTAACTTCATAAAAGAGCATTCTGCTCAACTGCATTAGAAGTTCATAATAATAACAGAACAAAACTTGCCATAGTTTTGTCCTTTTATCAGTAGCCAGGTTTGGTATAACAAGTTGTACATTTTGTTGCCAATTAGTAAATGTAGTGGGTGTATTAAGAGGCTACAATTTCCAGATATGCCTAAGTGTAACTTGATCCCCTCCCATTAGGCTGATCTGATGTGTGTTGGTCTGCCTGACCCCTCTTTGTTTGGAATAATTTAATGTTACTCTGCCTTATTTGGGAAAGCTGGCCTACAGTAGCCTTAAGACACCTCATTTTCTAAATACAATTAAATAAACACATTTCGACAAATGGTGCAAACTCTGCTAGATTATAGATAAAAGATTCCCATTCCCCTGCCATTCTGTGATCGGCAGTGACCGGCAATCGGCAGATCATGATTTTGGTGATCGGTAATCGGTGATCGGCCCCAAAAATGCTGATCGGAGCATCTCTACTTACTATTAATATTTTTATATTTGGGCATTAGCATAAAGCTGTTTTTGCAAGCGCTACATAAAATTAGTTTGCACAGTTTTCGAGAACGGTTTGACTTGAATTCCATAACTTTTTGTCGGCGTGGTCTGGAGATGATCTGGACCAATTTTCATGGAAATCGGAGCACCGGCCTAGGAGGAGTTTGAAAAAGTTGGTTTTTCGGAAAATTCAAAATGGCGGAAAAATTGTCATGACCAAAAATGACTTCATATGGTGCAATCATCGGCTGGAGCTACGGAATCAGTGGAAAAAAGAATTTTGTTTCTAGCCCTTTTGGTTCTAAAGTTATTAGCATAAACATGACTGAAAATTTGGACAGTTGGTGGCGCTAGAGGGATTGATTTAGAGCAGGGGTGCCCAACCCTGCTCCTGCCGATCGACTGTCCTGCACAGTTCATCTCCAACCCTAATCAAACACACCCGAAGCAACCAATCAAGGTCTTCAGGATCTGAAGCAACCAATTAAGGTCTTCAGGATCACTTGAAAATTAAAGGCAGGTGTGTTTAATTAGGGTTGGAGATAAACTGTGCAGGACAGTCGATCGGCAGGAGCAGGGTTGGGCACCCCTGATTTAGAGACTCCAAATTTGCTATGGTGACAGTTCAGACTGTCCTCTAACTGCTTGCCAAATTTTAATACTTTCCCACAAGCAGTTCTATGGACTGCCATAGACTCCAAGTCGGAAGAAGAAGAAACGGAAGAATAAATATAGCTGCAAGCAGCCATTACCGGGGCCAAGCGCAAAAAAAGACGATAAGACATGCCAGATTGGCTGGGAATTTCAGACCAACTACAGCAAGGAGCAATTAGAGACATTTTAAGAGGATTTTGGGCAAATGGCTGAAAAATCATAAATAAAGTAACTTATAAAATTATTTAATGGTTTATCACTTTCGACCTATCCACCTTATTCTGCTTTAAACAATGCGTGCCGCCATGATGACAACTCCGGTTGCCTACTTCCGGTTGGTAGCGATAGACCTACTACCTGTATTAGCAGTGAGAGAATGAGTTCAGGCTCTACATGTGCTGTTGTTGGTTGTTTTAACAATTCAAAGAAGATACACATTTTTTTTTAAACTGGGTGCTTTGAGCATAAGATAAAAAGGAGAGAATGTCCATGTCCGGTTCCGTATCAGCTACATTCAATGCCAGAGAGTAGACGTTTTTGGTTAGCTGCGCTAAAACTGAAGCATCCACCGAAAAAGGTGTATGTCTGTTCGCACCATTTTGTTGACAAACGCCTAATACGTTACCAGTAGGGATGGGCATTTCAAGCAAAAATAATATTTGAAGATCGCTGGGTATTATTCGATTATCACTCGAAATTCGCACCCCCCCCCCCATCACATGCATGTATAGGCTACACACCAGAGCATGTGAGCAAAGCGGAGCGGTGTGATGTTAAAATATAAGTTTAAAAAAAACTAAAACATACGTTTTATATTTGTTTCATAATATGTTTTTTTTTATTTCATCTATGTTGATTATATGAAAAGGGAACCGCATAAGGTGAGTCAGATAGGATCATAAGATATATCGGAATATATTATAGCCCAATATATCGGAAAACATTTGGAATGGGTCAGACATGATTTGAATGTCTTCAATTTGATTTATAAACTGTATCTTCATTTTAATAAATGTTTCATCAACAAATTGCCTGGATTAATAAATAAGAAGCAAATATAGTAGACAATATACAGGACATGGGAGGCGCCGGCGCGCGAACTGGAGCGCGTCTCATAAATGAACCGAAACTCTGTGTATAAGATACTTGCCTCACAAACCTGAGAAGTATATCTATAGAAAGCTTGAAATGTCTACTTTTAAACAAAATAATTAAAAAACGAACAGAAATGGGCTGCTCTCTGCTTATGTAGGCTAATTCGTATGAAGTGTGTATTTCTCTCTATAGGCGCATGGAAAAATTGAATATCAGTCGACTCGGCATGACGTCCTGAATCTAACGAGTCACCTTTTATGATTTTTGGACAAACCGTTCAGGAGTTATGAGCAAATATCTTTATATTTATATCTCCGGACCAGTACGTGGCGCTGCGCCAAAACGCTGCATATAAATGATCTTGATCAATTTTTGTGAAAATCGGCGCATTGGCCTAGGAGTTCGAAAAAGTAGGTTTTTCGGAAAATTCAAAATGGCGGACAAATTTTCATGACGGAAAATAGCATAATCAAATATGTAACAGTGCAATCAAATCGGCTTGAGCAAAGAAATCAGTGGAAAAAATAATTTTGTTATTTTGACAAATTTGCTATGGTGACAGTTCAGACTGTCCTCTAACTGCTTGCCAAATTTTAATACTTTCCCACAAGCAGTTCTATGGACTGCCATAGACTCCAAGTCGGAATAATAATAATAAGAAGAAGAACCGGAACAGTTACAATAGGTGCCCGCATCTTCAGTGCTTAGCCCCTAATAAGAACCAGAACAATTACAAAAGGTGCCTGCAGAGTCTGGTGATAATGACAAACCTTAAGACCAGTGGCATTACAATAGGCAGATTTGCTTAAAATTTATTAGCATTTTTGGAAATTTTTCTAACGAGACATCTTTTATGATTTTTGGACAAACTGTTCAGAAGTTATAAGCAAAAATAGCAATTTTCTGTATCTCCGGACCAGTTGGTGGTGTTGCGCCGAAATGCAGCATGTAGCCTCAAGTCATGCTTGTGATGATATGTACCAAGTTTGGTCTTAATACGATAAAGCGTTGCGGAGATACAGCTTTACGTCTGTTTTTGCAAGCGATACGTAAAAAATGTTGTGCGTTTATCGAAAAAGCTAAAGTTACAAGCATAATAAAAGTGAAATTTTAGACAGGTGGTGGTGTTAGAGGGAATGAGTTAGAGACACCAAAATTGGTGTATTTAATGTTGGGCCTGTCCTCTATCAGAATGTTAAACCGTTACAACTTTCCCACAAACGGTTCTATGGGCTGCCATAGACACCCAGTCAGAATAATAATAATAAGAAGAAGAACAGGAACAATTACAATAGGTGCCCGGACCTTCGGTGCTTGGCCCCTAATAATAAAAACCGGAACAGATACAATAGGTGCCCGCACCTTCGGTGCTTGGCCCCTAATAATAATAATGATGATTCACTTGTTTGTCCATAGTACCACTATTAGAGTGCAAACCATGAAAGACATAGAAAATGTCACTTACCACTGACCTGCTGTATATTTCAACCATAACCCTGAGGCTAAGGAAATGTTAAATTACAAAAACAATAAATACCATTGCTGTTGTGCCGGTGTCAGGGTTCCAAATTTGTTGAATCCGAATATAAAAACTTATTATAGGCGTACCGTAGTGATTCAGAATAAGTCAAAAACACGGTTTGGAAAATGGATTCAAACTGCGACCATTTTTTGAGAATGTGCGAGTTAAAATGTTATGTGGTCGCATTTGTGCGAGTGGACGCCTGAGCAACAGAACGCCGTTGTATCAGTTGCTGCAGTCCGTAACTTATGTTCAAAATGAACGAGTAGGCTGCATCATGAATCCATTTTCCAAACCGTGTTTTTGACTTATTCTGAATCACTAGGGTACGCCTATAATAAGTTTTTATATTCTGACTATTTTATCCCGGGGTCGTCTCGGCTGCGGAGTAGCCCAGTGCCTGCGTGACTCGCCATAGACATTAACGGAGAGAAGTTCTGTCTACAATGTTCTTCCGCAAGACACATGCAGTTTATTTATTGACGAACGTAAACGTCACGCGCATTGCACACTGATGGTGAAACGCGCAAATTACGAATTCAAGAAATAAGGCATATAAAAATTATAAAAATGGTCTCACGAAACACAGATCGTTTATCGAAACACAGTTTATTATAATACTCTAATCTTTTAAAATGTAATGCATACATTTGAATGTTTAATGATTTTTAAAAGATAGAAAGATGATAATAGACAGATAGATAGAATATGATTCAAATGTAAATAGATAGATTGTATATAATTCAAATGTAAAATGCTTAAAATTACAGATTAAAATTACCGTCCAAAATCCATGAAAACCCTGAAATTTGGCAATGATAATTAATATATTACAGGTATTTCTGCTGCAACACAGAAAGCCTTTGCTAGCCTTGGTCCATTAAAACCACTATTCATCAGCATGCATTGATTAATCCCATGGCATGTAGCAAAAGAAAAAAAGGTGCGAGCAAATCATATGCTGGTGCGACCAACTGAGAAAATTGGTAGCACCAGTGCAACCAGTGGAAAGTTAGTCTGGAGCCCTGACCTGACCTGACCTTTTTTTTCTTTCTATTGATTCTGCAACTAAAGCACTGATCAGTTGTACTTATTTACTACAGTGGGAGATCACAACAGTTTGAGCTCTTGTGAGATGCAGAGAGAGAATGAGGATTTAAAAAGAAAGAAACTAAAAAAACAGGATAGACAACTAACTGAATTTAAAGCCACTCCTAGCTGTCACGAGACCAGATAAAAACATAAGCATTTTTGTTTTGTGTTTTTATGTTTTTATGGATTGTCCATAGGCATTCCTTTAAAATATATCACATTTAAGTTTAAGAAATATATCAATCTTTCTATTTTAATTATATGTATGGACACAGCCAATGCAAACCCATTGTCTGAAAGTTTAGTGCATATAGACCGCTTTCAGCTGGGATCTCGTGCTTTGTCATTGTAGCTCAGAGATATTTTTTGTATTGTTTTCAGTGTGAGCTTATCCAACTGCGGCAAGCCGTTTGGCTTTTCTCAGCTGTTGGGAAACTCTGAAATGGCTCTGGAATGGATCCACATTCAAGCTTCATGTAGCACACCAATCGCAATCTACCCCATTCCAGAGATGATAATAGATACAATTTTAAAAACATTTGATCAAACTTGTGTGTGTGTGTGTGTGTGTGTGTGTGTGTGTGTGTGTGTGTGTGTGTGTGTGTGTGTGTGTGTGTGTGTGTGTGTGTGTGTGTGTGTGTGTGTGTGTGTGTGTGTGTGTGTGTGTGTGTGTCTTTGACTTGTATTCTCTGCTCTGTTCTTTCATTTGATATATTGTTTGTTCAGATATTCATATAGCAAAATATTCTGAGGGGCGTGAAAGTTTTGTGAAAATTATATGAAATTATTATATGCCGCTGTTTGGCAACTTTTTTTAAAACACTGGTGGAGAAAGAGTTCAATTTTGAATATTAACATAGTAAATAAACCTAATCCAACTTATATGACTATGTGGGTATAGTTCATGACAAGGCAGATCATTAATAATTATTCAAATATGATTAATAAATATTGACCTTATCGCTTCATATGCTGACTCCAATTTAAAGGCCATTTCAAAGCTGCTTTTATCAATCCTTTACCCCCACCATCCTGGACTCAAACAGATGGAAACCATTCCATGAAGAATCTGTTACATATTAGATATCATGTGTGGCTCTGTAGATTTGATTACAAACAAAAAATCCAGTTGTCTATTTTCAAAGATATTTTTGCAAGTTATTTATACATGGTTGCATAAATGTGAAAATGTGTTATTGAAGAGATAAAAAAATATGATTTATAGAAGTCTGGTTTTCTAGGAAAGTACATAGTAAAATCAAATAGAAATGTATAGTGAAATAGATTTTTGAAAAAAACTAATGCTCAGGGAATAAAGGCGCAATATATAATTATTATAATGGTCACTTGTAGAAAAAACAAATCTTTCTTTGCTGTAATCCAAAGCCCCTTAATGATAAATGCAGTATTAGCAGTGTAAATTTATGTATATGTTTATAATTTAAAAGCATAAATTGTAATTATAATCAACCCCCAGTTACTCTCATGTTCAACAGTTCTAATTGATATATGCTCAAATCTATAAATACCAACCAACATCATTAACAAATTGACATAGGTACAGAACACCGGATATCAAGATGGATGGAACCATTCTTTGTCATTAAATATTTAGTGAAAGTTAGGGCAATGTTTATGACTGAAGCTGTGAGATCCAGGACTTTGTTTATAACATCTTAAATAACATCTTTGTCTTAACAAAATGCAAGTTGTCATTGGTATGTACTACACAACCCTTGCCTGTAAGCTTCTCAGATTTCTTGTTCTCTGTACAAGAAAATGCTAAGCATGCAAGGAATGACATCTCTTTTTCTTTTTTAAAGACCTTCTCTGGTGAGCATGTGTATTTTGAGATATGGGCTAATATTTCAAAACACAGAGTCTGACTTGAGAGGGAAAACAACATTCAGACTTGTAATTTCTTACAGCATCTCTCAACTGAATTCAAGCTCCCTGCACAAACATGTACATTAGTCCCTTTTCCACCTTCTGGCCTTAAGTTTCTAAGGTACATAACGATTACGCTTATTTTTCCACTTGAGCTTGGTTCGGCACAGCACGATTGCAAACTGTTCTTGGCCAATAATTCTCAGCACGGTTGACCGTGTTGGTAGAATGCATGTAGTGAAGTGACCACTCAGGATTGGTCACTTGTCTGCTGCTTGGCTAACAGTTTCTCTGTATCTGGCAAAGCTAAGTAATTTGAGTGGTTTGAACGAAGTAAACACCACAATAAAATTAAAATAAATATATGATCATCCTCCAACACGATCACTATTTTCATCTCATACCATCTGTAAACTCTTGCGCTACCAAGGTAAAGACTGACGCATTTTAATACATTCCAAAGAACTCTTGTTATGATATTTTGAATACATCACTCTTACACTGTGTTTATACCAGACGCGAGTGGCACAATGCAATGCGACAAAAGCAAATAGAGCCCATCATGGTAAATGGTAAATGTTTAAACCGTGATTACCATTATAGAGCTTAGATCGGGCCCAAAAAATCAAGCCCGACCCGACCCGAGCCCGTGCACGTTGTGTCTGAGCCCGGCCCGGCCCAACACATTAACTGTAATTATGAGCCCAAGCCCGATTTAAACCCGACCATTTTTAATACGTGGGCCGTTATAACCAGGGGCGACGCCAGATAATTTTTTAACGCAGGTGCTGAATGGGTGCTAGACCATTGACAGGTGGGAGCTGCACAATTTATATATATATATATATATATATATATTATATAAATACTATTAATAAATGTGCAAAAATTGGCCACTTAATATTTAATATTCAATTATTTTAATTATCACAATGAAAGTTTTAATTTTATTAAATTGAACAAGCACAACATTCAATCAAATATTCTTAAAGATTCATTATTATTAATAATGTTATTTAGACATATGTGTGCGTGCAACAAGCAAGATGTGAATTTGTAAGTTCGGTGACAAGCGTGCCGAGAATTGATTTAATTTATGATGAGATGGCTATAGTTCACGTGCTATGGTGACCGTGGCTCGCCGGCACCTCCATATCATGATTATTGTCTGCTATATTTGCTGCTTATTTATTAAATCCAGGCAATTGGTTGATGAAAAATTTATTAAAATGAAGATACAATTTATACAAAACGAAATTCACTTTAAAGAAAGGCTTTCTACAAAACATAATGAAGTGGTCAAAATCATGGCTGAACCACTCCATGTCTCCTGATATTGCGCACCCTCCTATCTACTCTGTTCACTTTCATAATCAACATAGATGGAAAAAAATAACATTATAATATTTTAATAAATATGAAACTAAATGCACTTATTTAATGGCTACAACACGTACAGACTCTCTAGCAGCGCGCCGCACTTGCACTCAACAAAGCCAACACATATGTTGTCACTGCCCACGACTAGTTTAAAATATTTCCATACCTCCGGCTTTCCTTCATACTTGCTCAAAGTTAATTCTCCTGTTTTAATTTTTTTCTTTACTTCTTCAAGCTCCATGTTGCACTTAAGCTACACAATAGGCCTACAGCACAGCGTGCGAGTGGAGGAGACGCTGCGCGTGACACGTAACGTGCTTGATCATGGGCCCGACCCGGTCGGGCTCGGGCAGAGAGTCTAAGCTCTATACCATTATAAACCGTGATGTTGTCTACACTGGATGTGGCGTGACTATATATATATACACACACACATATATATATATATATATATATATATACATATATACACACACACACACACACACACACACACACACATACACACACACATGTGTATATATATATATATATATATATATATATATATATATATATATATATTCGCCATTCTATTTCTGATGTATTCCAAGTACACATGCAACTTCTGACACAAAGGACAAAATGATTTGCAACGGTCGTTTTGTCATGTCCAGGCGGTGCGCCGCAACAATGGTCACGTCCAGTGTAGAGACAGTGTTAGTATAAGATCTTGGTCAAATCTAGGCCATTTTTACTTTATCTTTGTATTTATTTATTTTTTATCAATTTTTGACAGTCCAGATCATTAGCTAGTACCCCACACTACACCAGTGCATTATAAATAAATTATGTTTTTACAATTGTGGTAATATTCGTTCTTTTCCATGTAGGACGCAGAGAGGGCAGCCTTGTGAATGGACCCAGAGCAGACCAGATGGAAACAGAAAAGACCAGCCATGAGACGGAAAAAAGTCTGATACTTGCACAAATTGGTGCCACTCAGCAGACAGACCCTCTTCTCATCAAACAACAGAATGGAGATCAGACACCTGAGGTCTTGTCTCAGCAGTTTAATGGAGACACAAACTGGAGCCATCTCAAGCCCAGCACAGTGGTCTACCCGATGAAACGACAACAGGATAATTGTTCTAGCCCTGCTAACATGCAGGGCATATTTGATCAAAACATGTATGAGATGAATGGACAGATGAAACATGCTCTAAGTGAACAGACATATTTGGACTTTAACCAGCCTAAAACACTCTGTACTGATTCAGAGGTGAATGGAAATGAAGACCTGAGGCTTTGGGATAAAAGAGAAACCGGAATGGAGCACCGATTAGAAGAATTCTCTAAGCACAACAAGCCAGGAGATTTTGAGAAAAAACATAGTAAAAGAAAATGTAACTTTCCTAATGGGGATTTATTCTCACTGTCACAGAGCAAGCAAGTTCCAGTGTCCAATGGTGCTACAACAAGTCCACCTTCAGTAAAGGGTATAACTGGCGACCTCTTAGAGAAAACTTTGTCTCAGTATTACCCAGAGCATGTGTCTATTGCACCTCAAACCAACTCATCTCAAGTAGATCAGGTCACCAGCAACCTGCCTGGGCAGGCGACTTCTTCACCCTCATTTACCTCAGGTTTTCCTATTTCACCCCATACATCTGCCTCCGGGCCACTTGCCAAAGCAGCCTCAAAAGTACAAGGCAGCAATGGCTACAAACCTGAATTTACAGTGAATGGATACTCTAGCTTTGGAGCTGAGCAAAAGAAGCCTGCTCATCCTCTCTCTGACCTCCCAGAGTTGGGAACACAATCCCTGAGTCAGGAAGCTTCAGAGTCCAATGTGTCATCACAGACAGGCATTAAGGGTTGCTCACAGATTCAAAAAGATAGAGAAGATAGAAAAAATAACCTTCTGAGCGAGACTGAGTGTTTAAGTATGTTCTCTAAGTCCAACCTGGATTTTAGCTGTGAATCGTACAAATTGCACCCAGTGATGGCAAGTGCCCCCTCACAAAAAACTCAGACAGGTCAGCAGAACCTACAGATTAAGGTGCTACAGAAACAACCAACTGATGAAAGCCTCCACAACAATAGAGACTTTTCTTTGCTACAGCAACAGAATCTTGAGCCACCAACAGTAGACAGCAGGTTGATTTCCCAGGCCTGTACACCAACATCTCAGAATCAATACAGTGACCACAACAATAAGCCTAAACCATGTCAAGAAAAGACCATGTCAACAAGTACAGATCACCCATCCCAAATGGAATGGATAGATTTAAACTCAGCTTCAGCTCCACAGCCATCTACTGACCACTCACAGATGTGGGATTTTTTCCTTCAACAGACCCAAATGCAGCCACATACAGTCTCGCAGAGCCAAAGTCATTGTACAAATTCCATGCCCTCAAACAACTTCCAGTCTTTGAATTTCAGTAATCCCAGTTTTTCCTCACATGACAGTCAGGTACAAGATTGTTACAAAAACTCCCTACCTCCTACACAATTTCCCCACAATTCTGCCCCTGAATGTCAACAAAGAAAATACGGAATGCACAATCATGCTTGCATTCAATTTGACAAACCCCAACACATGTGCCAGGAATTATGCAAAAATGATCAAGACCAGATAAAATCCCAGAGCTTCCTCTCTCAGCCACCACCTACTGAGCCTCATCAGCAAGCCACCAGCACATTTCCCCATCAGCAAGCAACTCCACAAAAAGATGTTTCCCAAATCCAGGTAGATGCACCACTCTTGAAACGGCTTAAAACAGAGGGTTGTCTTAATTCAGGATCCCAGACAAAATCTCTAGATATTGAACCCCCAGCACAAACACTGTCTAGGACAACTATAAGAGAATATTCAACATTTCCAGACCCATCTAATTCTAATGTACAATCCTTGTCTAAAGAAACAAAAGCTCTAACAGAGAGGAAACTCCAGCAGAACACACAGTACTCTCAAAACATCAGTAAACAACAACCAAACTACCAGCAACCTCTCCATCGCAGGGTACACAATCATTTGGAATTCCCCCAGTCTCCGATTTCTCAATCACAAGTTTCTAATGGTCTTCAGGTACCGGCTCAAACATTTACCAAAACTGAATTCCCAGAGCTCTTTGCCCAAATCCCGAGGGAGTCTCTCCCAAGCCAAGGTACTCAAGGAGATTTGCAGAGGCACACAGCCTTGCGAATGCACCTTCTGCAGAGGCAGGAGCGGCAAGGCCCCAACAACATCAGACCAATTATTCCAGCCATAAAAACTGAAAACTGCTCAGGTTTAGAGACCTCACCTCAACTGCCACCCATGGAAGTGCTACAGCAAGATCAAGACAAAACCAAAGTCATCCCAGTGATGGTAAAGCAGGAGTATCCTTCTTCATCTTGTGAACAAAGCCTGCAAAAGAGTATTCTAGCTACCATGGAACAGCGGTTAAAACAGTATCAACTATCACCTGTGTTTGAAAGAAAATCTTTGGTCATCAAGTCACCCAATAAGGTGAAGGTGGAGATGGCTGGGGCTGTGACTGTGCTCTCAACCAGTGCTGAGGGGAATGTCAAGGAACAGTGCAAACCACAAAACTTAACCCCACCTAAAAAGATTGAACCCGGGTTACAAAGCTTTCTGGATTCACCCATGAAGATGCTTAATACACCAATAAAAAACTTACTAGATACACCTATGAAAACACAGTATGATATTCCTTCATGTCACTGTGTTGGTAAGAGATTCAGACCGTTTTTTATTTTATTTTATTTTTTTTTACACATTTTGTGTTGTTTATACATTTCTCCTTTAAGTGTGCAGGTCTAGTTCACTTTCAAATAAAAATGAGCCCATGATTAACTCACCCTCAAGCCATCCTAGGTGTATATGACTTTCTTCTTTCAGACAAATATAATTGGAGTTACAGTATATAAAAAAATATCCTGGCTCTTCCAAGTTTTATAATGGCAATGGATTGCAACCAACAGATTGAAGCTCAAAAAACGTGCATCCATCCATCGTAAACGAACTCCAAACGGCTCCAGGGGGTTAATAAAGGCCTTCTGAAGCAAAATTATGAGTTTTGAATCGGAATGCATCTCCGATTGTATTCGTCTGAAAGAAGAAAGTCATATACTCCTAGGATGGATTGAGGGTGAGTAAATCATGGGCTAATTTTCATTTTAAAGTGAACTAATCCTTTAATGTAAATTTCTTTTAATATTAGTTTAATATCCTTTTAATCAAATTAAATCGTTTTTATATTAGTTATATTTTTTTTTCTCCTGACAATCTACTACAAAATCCACAGACCAAATCAGTGAAAGGGACGAAGGACCATATTATACTCACTTAGGATCAGCACCAACTGTTGCAGCCATCCGCAACATTATGGAGGAAAGGTATGATATTATGAACCTCTCTCATGCACAAAATAAATGCTTGTAACTTACGCTCTCAGTATAGATGTATTCTTTTAGCAATTACACTATATTTCCTGTGACAGATCTGGACTGACTGGAAGTGCTATTAGGATTGAAAAAGTTGTGTATACTGGCAAGGAAGGCAAGAGTGGGCAAGGCTGCCCCATTGCTAAATGGGTAAAGGCAATTTATTTATATCCTGCGTGTTCTCTTTTTTGTGCATATGCATCACCTCTCTTAGTCAGTTTCTTTAATTAAATATTAAAACATTCTTGTTAGTTTTCTCATCTACAGCACCCTCTATGGAAAACTCAGCTACATGACAGAGGTCTCAAACTGTTACCTGTATATTTTCTGGATATATCTGTACATGTGCACTATGTTGTGTAGGTAATACGGAGGGCAAATGTAGAAGAGAAACTCCTGGTCTTGGTACGAGAACGGGCTGGTCACTCATGTGAAACATCCTGTATAGTAGTGGTCATCTTAATTTGGGAAGGCATATCAACGAACCTGGCTGACCGTCTCTACACTGAACTCAGTGACACGCTAAAAAAACATGGTGCCCTAACCAACCGCAGATGTGCTCTAAATGAGGAGTAAGGACAAATGGTTGTTATTGCTTTTTGTACAAATACAGTAAACATTCAAGTCAACTCACCATTATTTATTTAGCGCTTTTTACAATACAGATCGTTTGCAAGCAGCTTTACAGTGATAATAGAAAAATAATGCAACACAGTTTGTTTTGGCTGTACAGCAGCTGTAGAAGAAAATAATGTCATTGTGCTGCTAAAGTAAATTCAGTGTTGATTCATTTCAGTTGTAAAAATCATTGGTTACTAATTTATTTAATTTATCTATACTGCAGCTCTGGAGAAAATAGTAATATCATCAGTCAGCTCAGTTCAGTTCGCATACAATGGTGTCAATGCAGTAAGATCAATAATATCATTGAATATTAAGTGTGAACATTAGTAAACATTCACTAACCAAAAGACCAAAACATTTTTATTAAATAAATTATTATTATATAATATTCAATTATCATCAACCAATACATTTATAGTCTGTGGTTTTGGTATTGCTACATATCTGACCACTTTCTACTTATGGTACAGTTATGTTATTTATGTTTTCCTAAAGACAAGATATTTAATGGCTTCAACAAAACTTAAAAAATTCTAGATATAGTAAGGTATCTTTACAATATGTTATTTGTCTTAAAACTTAACATTCTGTCATTTTCCTTAGGAGAACATGTGCATGTCAGGGTTTGGAACCTGATGCCTGTGGAGCTTCTTTCTCCTTCGGCTGCTCCTGGAGCATGTACTATAATGGCTGCAAATTTGCCAGAAGTAAAATCCCACGAAAGTTCAAACTGCTTGGTGATGATCCCAGGGAGGTGAGATGCTCTCACGCAAACACAAGATGGAGTCAACAAAGGACATACAAAATAGGAAATAACGGGAGATTTTTTTATTCCCTTACAGGAAGAGAAACTGGAACAAAATCTCCAGGGTCTTGCAACTTTCATGGCCCCAGTATATAAAAAAATGGCACCCGATGCCTACGGCAATCAGGTATACATTTAAGCTTTCTGCCTCAGGTCTATTTTAACAGTATAGTCTATTTACATATATGTATAGTGTTGTAATATATAAAAATAAGTAAAGTGACTGCATTAATTGCATAAGGGACATATACCAAAGTTGGCAAATTTTAAGTTCAAACAAATTTCAAATTTATACATCTACCGATATTTGACAGGTAGAGCATGAACACAGAGCTCCCGATTGCCGCCTGGGCCTAAAAGAAGGACGGCCATTTTCTGGAGTGACAGCCTGTCTAGACTTCTGTGCTCATGCCCACAGAGACCTGCACAACATGCAAGGGGGCAGTACTGTGGTAAGAATTAAAGTTGACATGAAACAGACATTGTGATAGTCTTTTCTTCCCTATTTTGGTGTATTTCCGAGTGAAATGGAATGAGAAATAAAAGTGGGGTGGGACTGGATTTCGTCGTTGGGAATTGATTGAACTAAATGGAGGCAGATCTGAATGCCAGTTAGCAGTCAATTGTGAAGGATATTTAATCTCACCCTCCACCGAGACATGGCACAAAGAGAGCAGATGCTGTTTGAAGGGGAGGTTAATATTTTTTTATTGAATGTTTTGAGTGGATGTGAATTTAAAAAAATAAATAAAGATGTGCACAGAAAAATCATTTATAATAAAAACTTTTTAAAAATAACATTACATTCAGTAAAAAAATAAGAATTGTCCATTTTGATTTCATGGTGACTTTAAATACAGTACAGTGTACCCTAATAAGACTAATAAAGAGCGTTCACCAAAGCCAGCAGTTAAGTCTATTACACAATACAAATAATTATATACCCTGCTTTATACTCTGAAGGTGGAAAACAAAGGATAGCTAAAACACAGTTGTGGTTCCAAAATTACAAATTAAACAGGCCAAACCTCCCTCTCTCTTTACTCTTGTTGTAGGTCTGCACGCTAACACGAGACGACAATCGTGAGATTGGAAAAATTCCTGAGGATGAGCAGCTGCACGTGCTTCCCTTATACAAGGCCTCATCCACTGACGAGTTTGGCAGTGCTGAGGCTCAGCTGGAGAAGACCAAGACTGGTGCCATTCAGGTGCTCAGTGCCTTTCGTAGACAGGTGCGTATGCTACCGGAGCCTGCCAAGTCTTGCCGGCAAAAGAAGCTGGATGCCAAGAGAGCCGCGGCTAACAAAACAAACCCCAACACACCTAACTCCAAAATGGACAGTACTCAGCAAGCAAAGCAGAAACAGTCCGCTTATGAGAACCCAGGCCAGAACACAAATGTAACAGGTACAAAAGCAAGGCTTCAAAATGGATAGAACCAATACTCAATTTTTTTAAATGTATTCAGATATAAATATTTGAATTAGGGATGATCAAATAAATGATTTAAATAAGTAATGGAACAGATTCTAAGTGTTTATCAATGTTTCAACACCAAAAGTTTACATTTTGGTCTAATCCCATTATTTCTTCCAGGCCCAGGTAACATAAATCTGGACTCTGGGCATCTCCCCCATGCTCATGCTGCCCAACAGCCTCAGCAGCACCGGCAGCAAACACAACCTAATTCTAATCCCACTTACACTGTCCCACAGTTCCCTAGATTCTCAAATGTATCAGAAACCGTCTCAAATGCTTCTAAACCAATGACCCCACATCCTCAAACACCACCTACTGCCAGTCCTTATCCCTCTCCTTTACATGCACCCAACTCCTACATTAACGTGTCTAATGCACCCACCCCATATCCCAGGTCTCTTACACCCAACCCTCTATATACTGGTTACCAATGTAATGGGGGGCTTCCCATGGACAACTACCACCCTTACTACTCTTCTAATCTAAAGCATCCAGATATGTACCATCCCCAAAGAAATTCACTGTACTCTGAGCAGCAATACAGTGCACCTCAACATTATGCCGTCAACTACCCACCGCACTATGGAGAGCCTAGCTTACCACCCAATGGTTATGGCACCTGTAACATGAAACCTGGCATGCACTCTATGGGACATTACCCAGGTTATAATCCTAATATGCCACCTGATGCCTTCTCAAGGCCTCCTTCAGCCCATCTACATTTGGACTATGCTACTATTGGCAGCCAGTTTGAAGCTTACCCCAAGCCTCACATGTCCCAGAATCCTCAGATGTTTCCTTCAAATCCAAATACCTTAGGTATGCAAAGTAATAAAGATTTAGAGATAAACATGCATGGAGCAAATGGTATCCCTCAGGTGTTTCCTCCTTTGGGTAATGAATGCCTCAACCCAAACCAACATCCAGGCTTGAGGCATTCCAGTGAAAATGCCCTTAACCCCGTTGTCAACCAGACACCACTTACCCAAAATTCAGATCAAAAAGAAAAGGAGGATGTGTGGTCTGACAGCGAGCACAACTTCCTTGACCCTGAAATTGGAGGGGTGGCAGTGGCACCTAGTCATGGTTCGATCATTATCGAGTGTGCTAAGCGGGAACTCCATGCGACTACACCAGTCAAGAAGCCTGACCGCAACCATCCCACCCGGATCTCACTTGTGTTTTACCAGCACAAGAACTTGAATGAGGCAAAACACGGACTGGCTCTGTGGGAAGCAAAGATGGCAGAGAAGGCCCGGGAGAAAGAGGAAGATGCTGAGAAGCACAGTGCTGAAAATACAACGAGCAAGAGTAGTGGAAAGAGAGTGAAACGAGAACATTCAGAACCTTCTGAACCCTCAGAACCTCCATATAAGAGGTTTCTTCTCATGCTTACAGAACGGTCAATGTCCTGCACTACTAATACATATGTAAGCACAACTCCCTATGCCTTTACCAAGGTGACCGGGCCTTACAATCATTTCCTGTAAAAACCTCTCTAGGTTCAGAGCATTCATAAACACAATGAGAGTGGCATCAGAAAAATGACATGGTGCATGAAATGGTGCAACAATATAGTGACCTCAGTGCCACTGGCTACATAACCCATAATTGTTGTTCAGCTTTTTGTTATTGACCATAGTAAGATTTTGTATTATTACTATACGTAGAGCATCAGTTGGCTTTTTACACGCTCTTAAAAAGTCAATCTTTACTGTTTGATCAATTCGAAATATTTATGTATTATTTAAATACTCACGTATGAAAACACTGTTCTTCATCCATGGTGCTTACAGTCCAAAAAATTTGGACATATTACTGGAAAGAAATATTCATCTTAGGTGACTTTTTAGGCTAATCACTTTTATGGTGCTAGTGAGTGTTTTGAATGCAAAAACGTGTTTTTAAATGCCTTTCTTTAACAACACACAACTTGTATATTTTTTAAGTAATACACATTTTTTTTGATTAAGCAATTAAGACATTATCTAGCTTAAATGGTGTTTTAGAAGCACTTTTTAGTAATAATGAGGGTATCACTTTCTGCCCTCCAATTTGAAAGACAATTAATTACACTGCATTCATTATTGTGGAAAACAATAATGATGAACTCTAGTGGATAGTTTCTCTGGTGCTTTTACAATTTCACAAATTCTTTACACTTACTGTATAGTGAGCCACTGAGGGTCAATTTTGTAACAGTAATGTTCTGAGAAAGAAATCACACAAAATAACAAAAAAGAAAAGAAAAACTTGAAATTTCAGAACACTGAATACTGGAGTCAAGAAAAACAATGATATTAGGTCCTCAAAGCATATATCAAGGAACACATAACAGGGTTACTTTTACATCAATGTCACTGTTTCAGAGGCAGCTGGCTTGGGTTACTGTGGGGGTTTTTACATAATGCAACTTTAGCTGTATAAAAAAAGTTGAGATGTGTACAGTAAATTAAAAAATGTTTTAATGTATGCTTAGACAATAGTTTAGTAAAGAAGAGTACTATTTCTTTGGGTTTGAACTGATTTTATTTCAAATGGTGCTACTTGACCTGCTATAAATATAATGTGACAATATCTAAGGGCGTTGAGAAGGCTTATGAATGATGTAGAAAAACCTACTTATCATATACCTCAAAACTAGTTTGGCAATAGAATTATAATATCAAGGTGTTTCTGTTATTTTACTTCCAAACACTTTGTAGCAAAAATAACACATACCTTAAGGCCATTATTTATGCAATGTTCATTTCTTACTTTCTTCACACTTGATCTACTAGAAAGTATTGCTTGAACTTCAAGTGTCAATGGAATTGCAAAATCAGGGATATATCAGCTCTTTTCTGTGCATAAACATCACTTGTGTTCATGTTGTCTTCTCTAATTCAGGTTTGAGCCTTTGTATTTGTATTTTAAATCCTTATGAATTACTTGTATACCACACACATCTAACTTTATTAGAAAATTAAAACAATCAGAATTTAAGTACTGTTGGAGCAACATGCTGATAAACCTTTTAAGAAGTAATTTGAACATATTTTAACATGCACTGATTTAATTAAAGGAAAAGTGTTGTGACATAAAGCAATGCATTTGCTTCTTTACTGAAGGGTTAGACCAAGTCAGTTAAATACTATGTGGACAATTAGTTGTATAATAATTTGAGGCTAAATGCATTTACAACCACTAAAGATAATATTAATGCCTCTTACACTACTCCTGTCCCTGAATTAAATTAGATATTTGATGAGTTATTGGTAGTGAATGAAATACAACTCATTCCACTCTGACATGAAAAAATGAAGCACTTCAATTTGTTTTAAAAAAAAAATAGATGTGAATTCAAAATACGTTGAATATTGTATATGTATTAAATAGATAGAAGTCTAAGTCCATTCTTCTTAATTCTAAGTCCATGATGTACGAAGGTAAATTTTCCCTGTATGTTTAAAGTACCATCAACCCACACAATAATAATAATAATAGATTTTGCTCCAAAAACCTTTGTCTCGTTGGTATTCGGGTTACTTGAGGATTTTTTTTCTGTCATACAATAGCAACGTTTACAATTTTTTCTATTAGAAATCAATTTGATGTACTGACTAGTTAAGGAAGAAGCTTCCAGTTCTGTAGTTTAAATTAGATATTAAATTTAAGTGTAGAGAGCCCAGCTTGAGTAGCAGGTTGTGTATGAAGCAAGTGAAATGGGTGGTTAAAATTTAGTGAGTGACAAGAATAGCCATACTTGAAGATGCTTCGGAGTGTTTCTGAGTGGAGTCAACTTTACTTGAATGAATTTCTGACTTCAACTATTGAACTGGGGTGCACAACTTTTACATTAAGCTAGCAGTTTATGTACACGTTGGTATTTTGCCATTAGACACTAAAAGTTTTAAATGTGCTATTTTCTGCCTTTTTTGTATTGTTCCTCGTTTGTAATGCTTAAAACATTGAATTAAGAATGGCTTTGAATACTGTAAGTATTGTATTGTACTGAAGAACTGAATGCAGTTTATTTGAAAACTATTTGTTATGATTTGTTATCATTCCTAATATTGCTGAAATGTGGGTTTTTTAATAAAATGTATATTTATTTCAAGCATTTACAGTAAATTGTACAATGTTTAATAAATTTGACTTTTTTAGTAATTAAACGGTTAAATATATAAAAAGTTTTATTTATAATTTGCTAATAGTATAAATACAAACAATGAATAGAAAAGGTGTTCAACCCTTGAAGTTTCCATGTTTTAGTCCTACAACATTTGAATTATTCATTGCTTTTTATTATTATTTTATATTCTATTTAAACAAAGTCTAAAGAGGTGAAAAGGCACAGCATGTATGTTTTCACAATAACTGCCGTTTTATAGAAATTACAATCAATTTAAGACACCATTCTTCTTGCTTTGAGAATGCATTAATTGAAAAAGCTTTTTTTAAGATAAATAGTTTTTCATTTATTAATATATTTTCATGGAAACGACTAACAGAAAAGATTGGAAGAGTAAATTTCTACTAGTCCTCGATTCTGATGCTGCACATTTCAGGGAAAGTAGTTTCAGCATTTCACAATAGTACAGCATTATTCAGAATTTATAGCGTTTGAGTTTATCACCTTACAAAGACAAACTCAACTTGTCCTAATTTGAAGCCAATTCAAAAATTCTAATTTTGGAAGACTTTACAATAAGGTTCCATTTCTTGACATTAGCTAACATGAACTAATAATGAACTTTACTTCTACAGCATTAATTATTATTATTTTATGTAACTTTTATCAAAAGGTTGTATCCTTTCACATTAAAGTTATAACTTTGAATGAAGAACAAACAATTGTATTATGACCTAGATGGTAAAGTTCGTACACAAACTTTAAGTTGGCTTGGAAAAGCCTAGCCAGAAAGTTTGAAAAAGTTTTAAACTGTTCTAGCACGGTTTAACATGTTTCAAGTATATTTTGCCACATTGCTAGCATGATTTAGCATGTTTTAATTTGACCATGGATGGTTGGATGGATAGATCATCAAGATTAGTTAGAAAGAAAGATTAGAGATGGATAGAAAGTGCCACTCTTAGAAAGAAGAAAGAAATGAATGAAGAAAGAAAGAAAGAAAGATGGATTAGTTAGAAAAAAAGAAAGGTCAGTTTGAAAAAAGAAAGAAAAAAGATCATCTTGAAAGAAAGATTAGTAAGAAAGAAAGATTAGTTAGAAAGAAAGTTTATTTATTTTGAAAAATAAAATTTTATTTTGAAAAAAAGAAATAAATAAATAGTTAGAAAGATAGATTAGTTAGAAAAAATAAAGAAAAGAAAATGAAAAAAGAATGAAAAGAAAGAAAGAAAGAAGGAAAAGTAAAAAAGAAAGAATAGTTAGAAAGGAAGAAAAGTAAAAAAGAAAGAATAGTGAGAAAGAAAGAAAGATAAATTAGTTAGAAAAAAGAAAGATTAGTTAGAAAAAAGAAAGATTGGTTAGAAATAAAGAAAGGTTAGCTTGAACAAAAAGAAAGACAAGTAAAAAAGAAAGAAAAGTAAAAAAGAAAGAATGGTTAGAAAGGAAGAAAAGTAAAAAAGAAAGAATAGTTAGAAAGAAAGATAAAAGAAAGAATGGTTGGAAAGGAAGAAAAGTAAAGAGAGATAGATTAGTTAGAAAGAAAGATTAGTTGGAAAAAAGAAAGAAACGAAAAGTTAAAAAGAAAGATTAGTGAGAAAGAAAGAAAAAAAGATTAGTTAGAAAGAAAAAGATAGATTAGTTAGAAAGAAAGATAAATTAGTTAGAAAAAAGAAAGATTAGTTAGAAAAAAGAAAGATTGGTTAGAAATAAAGAAAGGTTAGCTTGAACAAAAAGAAAGACAAGTAAAAGAAAGAAAAGTAAAAAAGAAAGAATAGTTAGAAAGGAAGAAAAGTAAAAAAGAAAGAATAGTGAGAAAGAAAGAAAGATAAATTAGTTAGAAAAAAGAAAGATTAGTTAGAAAAAAGAAAGATTGGTTAGAAATAAAGAAAGGTTAGCTTGAACAAAAAGAAAGACAAGTAAAAAAGAAAGAAAAGTAAAAAAGAAAGAATAGTTAGAAAGGAAGAGACTAGTTAGAAAGACAAATAAAGAAAGAAAGAAAGATGGATTACTGAGAAAGATAGATTAGTTAGAAAGAAAGAGATGGATTAGTTAGAAAGAAAGAAAGAAAGAAAGAAAGAAAGAAAGAAAGAAAGAAAGATAGAATAGTTAGAAAAAGGAAAGATTAGTTAGAAATAAAGAAAGATTAGTTTGAAAAAATAAAGAAAAGTAAAATAGAAAGAATGGTTAGAAATGTTAGGAAAAAAGAATAGTTAGAAAGAAAGAAAGAAAGATAGAAAGAAAGAAAGAAAGATGGATTAGTTAGAAAGAACGAAAGATAGATTAGTTAGAAAAAATAAAGAAATGAAAATGAAAAAAGAACTAAAAGGAAGAAAGAAAAGAAAGAAAGAAATAAAAGAAAATGGATTAGTTAGAAAGAAAGATAGATTAGTTAGAAAGAAAGATAGATTAGTTAGAACGAAAGAAAGATATTGCCGATATAAAATTCAAAACAGTCAAAATGACTGTCATGGCCGTTCTAGTGTTAAATCAGCTATAAATTGGCAGCATTTTATCTCACATTTATTAATATTAAAAGTGCACAAAAAGTAAATATGCAATGCAGACATGTCAGTAATGTAGCGTAATACATTTTGAACAGTTCATCTTTGCAGAATGAGAAGAAAGAAAGAAAGAAAGAAAGAAAGAAAGAAAGAAAGAAAGAAAGAAAGAAAGATGGATGATTTGTTAGAAAGAAAGAAAGATGGATTTGTTAGAAAGAAAGAAAGAAAGAAAGATGGATTAGTTAGACAAAAAGAAAGAAAGATGGATTAGTTAGAAAGAAAGAGATTAGTTAGAAAAAAGAAAGAAAGATGGAGTAGTTAGAAAGAGAGAAAGATGGAGTAGTTAGAAAGAAAGAAAGATGGATTAGTTAGAAAGAAAGAAAGATGGATTAGTTAGAAAGAAAGATATATTAGTTAGAAGGAAAGAAAGATATATTAGTTAGAAAGAAAAAAAGATTTGTTAGAAAGAAAGATTAGTTAAAGAAAGAAATAAAGATTAGAAAGATTTGTAAGAAAGAAAGATTAGTTAAAAAAGAAAGAAAGATTAGAAAGAAAGATTAGTTAGAAAGAAAGAAAGATTAGCTATAAAGAAAGATTAGTTAAATATAAAGAAAGAAAGAAAGATTAGTTTGAAAAAAGAAAGAGATTAGTTAGAAAGGAAGAAAGAAAGATTATGTAGAAAGAAAGAAAGAAAGATTAGTTAGAAAGAAAGAAAGAAAGATTAGTTAGAAAGAAAGAAAGAAAGAAAGAAAGAAAAGTTTGAAAAAAAGAAAGAGATTAGTTAGAAAGAAAGAAAGAAAGAAAGAAAGAAAGAAAGATTAGGTAGAAAGAAAGATTAGTTAGAAAGAAAGAAAGAAAGAAAGAAAGAAAGAAAGAAAGATTAGGTAGAAAGAAAGATTAGTTAGAAAGAAAGAAAGAAAGATTAGTTAGAAAGAAAGAAAGAAAGAAAGAAAAGTTTGAAAAAAAGAAAGAGATTAGTTAGAAAGAAAGAAAGAAAGAAAGAAAGAAAGAAAGAAAGAAAGAAAGAAAGAAAGATTAGGTAGAAAGAAAGATTAGTTAGAAAGAAAGAAAGAAAGAAAGAAAGAAAGAAAGAAAGAAAGAAAGATTAGGTAGAAAGAAAGATTAGTTAGAAAGAAAGAAAGAAAGAAAGAAAGAAAGAAAGAAAGAAAGAAAGATTGGGTAGAAAGAAAGATTAGTTAGAAAGAAAGAAAGAAAGAAAGAAAGAAAGAAAGAAAGAAAGAAAGAAAGAAAGAAAGAAAGAAAGAAAGAAAGAAAGAAAGAAAGAAAGAAAGAAAGAAAGATTGGGTAGAAAGAAAGAAAGAAAGAAAGAAAGAAAGAAAGAAAGAAAGAAAGAAAGAAAGAAAGAAAGAAAGAAAGAAAGAAAGAAAAGTTAGAAAGAAAGATAGATCAGTTAGAAAGAAAGATTAGTAAGAAAGAAAGAAAGAAAGAAAGAAAGAAAGATGGATGGATTTGTTAGAAAGAAAGAAAGATGGATTTGTTAGAAAGAAAGAAAGATGGATTTGTTAGAAAGAAAGATGGATTAGTTAGACAAAAAGAAAGATAGATTAGTTAGAAAAAAGAAAGACAGATGAAGTAGTTAGTTAGAAAGAGAGAAAGATGGAGTAGTTAGAAAGAAAGATGGATTAGTTAGAAAGAAAGAAAGATTAGTTAGAAAAGATTAGTTAGAAAAAAGAAAGAAAGATTAGTTAGAAGGAAAGAAAGATAGATTAGGTAGAAAGAACGAAAGAAGATTAGGTAGAAAGAAGTAAAGATTAGTTAGAAAGAAAGAAAGATTAGTTAAAAAGACAGATCAGTTAGCAAGAAAGATTAGCTAGAAAGAAAGATAAGTTAGAAAGAATGAAAGAAAGCTTAGTTAAAAAGAAAGACATCATTTAGAAAGAAAGATTAGTTAGAAAGAAAGTTTTGTTAGAAAGAAAGAAAAAAGATTAGTTAGAAAGAAAGAAAGATTAGTTAGAAAGAAAGAAAGATTAGTTAGAAAGAAAGAAAGATTAGTTAGAAAGAAAGAAAGATAGATTAGTTAGAAAGAAAGATAGATAGATAGATTAGTTAGAAAAAAGAAAGATAGATAGTGTCATGAGTCGAGCTCCTTCCCTTTTCTTTCTCTCTTACACCCTCTACTGGGTTTTTTCCCTCTTTACATCTTTTCCCTTTTCTCTCTCCTCGCTCAGCTGCTCTTCATCTCATCTCATTAATCGCTCACACCTGTTCTCTCTTCCTTCTGATTTCTCGCCCTATTTCTTCTCCCTCTTTTCCTTTGTTCCCTGTCGGAGTATTTACAGAAGTTTGTTACGTACCTGATGTTTCTCTGTCGTTCTCTAGTCCTGTCGTGTCTACTGTGGTATGTGCCGTCTCCTGATTTGTTACCTGACCATCATCTGCTTGCCCTGTCTCTGGCTGTCGGGTTCGACTAAGGTCTAACGCTGCCCATCAGCAACCCGGACTCTTCGCTGCATCCTCCAGGGGATTTCCTGAGCCTTGTGTGCAGACGCTCCTCAGTTGTCCTTCAACTCATCTTTCTGTTTGAACGGTTTTTGCCTGTCGACTCCTGTTTTCTGATTATTGCCAAGCGGCTCCCCTGAGTTAATAAAAGAGACATTTGATCTGCCTTTTTGTTTGGGAGAAAGATATATTAGTTAGAAAGAAAGATATATTAGTTAGAAAGAAAGAAAGAAAGAAAGAAAGAAAGAAAGAAAGAAAGAAAGAAAGAAGGAAAGAAAGAAATAAAAAAAGAAAGAAAGATTAGTTAGAAAGAAAGATATATTAGTTAGAAAGAAAGAAAGATTAGGTAGAAAGAAAGAAAGAAAGAAAGAAAGAAAGAAAGAAAGAAAGAAAGAAAGATTAGGTAGAAAGAAAGATTAGGTAGAAAGAAAGAAAGAAAGAAAGATTAGGTAGAAAGAAAGAAAGAAAGAAAGATTAGGTAGAAAGAAAGAAAGAAAGAAAGAAAGAAAGAAAGAAAGAAAGAAAGAAAGAAAGAAAGAAAGAAAGAAAGAAAGAAAGAAAGAAAGAAAGAAAGAAAGTTAGGAAGAAATAAAGATTAGGTAGAAAGAAAGAAAGATTAGTTAGAAAGAAAGAAAGATTAGTTAGAAAAAAAGAAAGATTAGTTAGAAAAAAGAAAGAAAGATCAGTTAGAAAGAAAGAGATCAGTTAGAAAGAAAGATAAGTTAAAAAGAAAGAAAGATTAGTTAGAAAAAAGAAAGAAAGATTTGTTAGAAAAAAAGAAAAAAGATTAGTTAGAAAGAGATTAGTTAGAAAGAAAGAGATCAGTTAGAAAGAAAGAGATCAGTTAGAAAGAAAGATTAGTTAGAATGAAAGAAAGAGAAAGAAAGAAAGAAAGATTAGTTAGAAAGAAAGAAAGATTAGTTAGAAAGAAAGAAAGATAAGTTAGAAAGAAAGAAAGATTAGTTAAAAAGAAAGAAAGATTAGTTAGAAAGAAAGAGATCAGTTAGAAAGAAAGAAAGATTAGTTAGAAAGAAAGAAAGATTAGTTAGAAAGAAAGAAAGATTAGTTAGAAAAAAAGAAAGATTAGTTAGAAAAAAGAAAGATTAGTTAGAAAAAAGAAAGAAAGATTAGTTAGAAAGAAAGATTAGTTAGAAAGAAAGAAAGATTAGTTAGAAAAAAAGAAAGAAAGATTAGTTAGAAAAAAAAGAAGAAAGATTAGTTAGAAAGAAAGATTAGTTAGAAAGAAAGATTAGTTAGAAAGAAAGATTAGTTAGAAAAAAGAATGAAAGAAAGATTAGGTAGAAAGAAAGAAAGTAGAAAGAAAGAAATATTAGTTAGAAAGAAAGAAAGATTAGTTAGAAAGAAAGAAAGATTAGTAATAAAGAAAGATTAGTTAGAAAGAAAGAGATCAGTTGGAAAGAAAGAGATCAGTTAGAAAGAAAGATTAGTTAGAAAGAAAGATTAGTTAGAAAGAAAGAAAAGTTAGAAAGAAAGAAAGAAAGAAAGAAAGAAAGAAAGAAAGAAAGAAAGAAAGAAAGATTAGGTAGAAAGAAAGATTAGTTAGAATGAAAGAAAGAGAAAGAAAGAAAGAAAGATTAGTTAGAAAGAAAGAAAGATTAGTTAGAAAGAAAGAAAGATAAGTTAGAAAGAAAGAAAGATTAGTTAAAAAGAAAGAAAGATTAGTTAGAAAGAAAGAGATCAGTTAGAAAGAAAGACTAGTTAGAAAGAAAGAAAGAAAGATTAGTTAGAAAGAAAGAAAGATTAGTTAGAAAGAAAGATTAGTTAGAAAAAAAGAAAGATTAGTTAGAAAAAAAGAAAGAAAGATTAGTTAGAAAGAAAGATTAGTTAGAAAGAAAGAAAGATTAGTTAGAAAAAAAGAAAGAAAGATTAGTTAGAAAAAAAGAAAGAAAGATTAGTTAGAAAAAAAGAAAGAAAGATTAGTTAGAAAGAAAGATTAGTTAGAAAAAAGAATGAAAGAAAGATTAGGTAGAAAGAAAGAAAGATTAGGTAGAAAGAAAGAAATATTAGTTAGAAAGAAAGAAAGATTAGTTAGAAAGAAAGAAAGATTAGTAATAAAGAAAGAAAGAAAGAAAGAAAGAAAAAAAGATTAGGTAGAAAGAAAGAAAGATCAGTTAGAAAGAAAGATTAGTTAGAAAGAAAGAAAAGTTAGAAAGAAAGAAAGATTAGTTAGAAAGAAAGAAAAGTTAGAAAGAAAGAAAGAAAGAAAGAAAGAAAAAAAGATTAGGTAGAAAGAAAGAAAGATTAGTTAGAAAGAAAGAAAGAAAGATTAGTTAGAAAGAAAGAAAGAAAGATTAGTTAGAAAAAAGAAAGAAAGATTAGTTACAAAGAAAGAGATCAGTTACAAAGAAAGATTAGTTAGAAAGAAAGAAAGAGATTAGTTAGAAAGAAAGAAAGATTAGTTAGAAAAAAAGAAAGAAAGATTAGTTAGAAAGAAAGAAAGATAGATTAGTTAGAAAGAAAGAAAGATAGATTAGTTGGAAAGAAAGAAAGATATTAGTTGGGAAAGAAAGAAAGATTAGTTAGAAAGAATGAAATAAAGATTAGTTCCAAAGAAAGAAAGAATAAACAAAGAAAGATAGATTAGCTTGAAAGAAAGATATATTAGTTAGAAAGAAAGATAGATTAGTTAGAAAGAAAGAAAGTTATTTAGAAAGAAAGAAAGATATATTAGTTAGAAAGAAAGATATATTAGTTAGAAAGAAAGAAAGAGTAGTTAGAAAGAAAAAAGATTAGTTAGAAAGAAAGAAAGATTAGTTAGAAAGAAAAAAGATTAGTTAGAGAGAAAGAGTAGTCAGAAAGAAAAAAGATTAGTTAGAAAGAAAGAAAGATTAGTTAGAAAGAAAGAAAGATTAGTTAGAAAGAAAAAAGATTAGTTAGAGAGAAAGAGTAGTCAGAAAGAAAAAGAAAGAAAGAAAGATATATATATATATATTGTAACAGATAGATAGATAGATAGATAGATAGATAGATAGATAGATAGATAGATAGATAGATAGATAGATAGATAGATAGATAGATAGATAGATAGATAGATAGATAGATAGATAGATAGATAAGTAAAATTAGTGGGCATAATCCAGACGAACTAATTATTTCTCTTTCTGGTACAGACAGCATAGCCTATATGGGACTGACAGGAAGAACGAAAGACTCGGACCCGTCCCGAACCCGAAGACTCGAGAGAGATGAACTAATCATTTCTGTTTCCAGTACAGATTCAGAACCCATATGTTGCGCAATGATCATGCGTGGTCAACACAAAATGAACGAATCACTCTCTGAGACAACTCGGTAGTCCCGAGTCATATTAAAGATTTGTTCAAAATTAACGAATCGTTCATGAATGACACATCACTACTGAGCGATCAGAAATCCACTGCGCAAGCAAAACAGCACTCCGCGAGCAGAAGCCCACTGCGTACGAGCAGGATTCCACTGTACAAGCAGAGTTAACCTATGAGAGTATGCCAGCCATTGCCAGGCGCTCGCTCGCAGGTACCTGTACACCTCTCGGTTGTTGAATTTTGTGCACGAGTACTTTTATCATGCCAGCTGAAGGTTCATTTTTGCGCGTGTGAAATAACATAATGTGCTTGTGAGCATGTCTTACACACTCATGTTCTTGAACATTTTTCAAGAACATTTTTCAAGAACCACTATAAAACTAAACCAATCTCTGTTACCTTAAAGTATATGTTTATCTCTCTAAAGCTGCTTTGAAAAAATCTACATTGTTAAAAGCGCTATATAAATGAGGATGACTTGACTCATAACTTTTGACTAAAAAATAACACCATACCGCCAGAGTCTTATTTGATCGGTGAGTAATGTAGATGAACTGATGCATTCCCACTGGAATGGCCTTCCTTCTCTGATGACTTCAATTCAATGGCCTGGGTATAACATCCCCTCCAACTGTCATTCTTCTGCAATCTTTTGAAACAAGCTGAATGCAACACCTACTTTTCTATATCCAATCAATTTCCAGAGAGGAAAAAAAACATGCCACACCATCTATTTTCCTCATTCAATATTCCTTTTCTGGATTGCTCCTGTCTGCCTTGCTGCTGGTTTGCGTCTGTAAGCGCCAAATAGCTTTCTGTTTTTAATCTCATTTATCATCATTCCTTGTTGTTTATATTGCTAAATATAACTTACTCATCAACATATATTAGATATAGTCTAATATTGCCTATCACATTAATCTGACATCACTAGCTTTTATCTAAACCAAATTTCTACCAAAATACAGACAGCACGTTACATGTCCCACCAGAGACAGTAATATACTGGACCACTGTTACACCACAATAAAAAATGCGTATCACTCCGTCTTACGAGCAGCTTTTGGGCTCTCTGATCACTGTTTGGTTCATCTCATACCGACCTACAGGCAGAAACTGAAATAAGCTAAACCTGTAATAAGGACTGTAAAAAGATGGACTAATGAAGCAGAGCAGAATCTACAGGCCTGCTTTGATTGCACTGATTGGACTGTTTTTGAAGCTGCTACCAACGATCTGGATGAGCTCACAGATACTGTAACATCATATATAAGTTTCTGTGAGTATACATGCATTCCTACCAGGACATTCTTATCATTTACTAATGATAAACCATGGTTTACTGGGAAACTCAAACACCTCCGTCATGCCAAAGAGGATGCCTACAGAAGTGGGGATAAAATCTTGTATAACCAGGCCAGAAACAGATTGACAAAGGAGATCAGAGTTGCTAAAAGAAGCTACTCTGAAAAACTGAAAAACCAGTTTTCATCCAACGACCCATCATCAGTCTGGAGTGGCCTGAGGAACATCACCAACTACAAGTCACCATCCCCCCGATCTGTGGACAATCAACACCTGGCTGATGATTTAAACTCATTTTATTGCAGGTTTGAAAAGCCCTCATTCACACCACACACCGGCTCTGACCTGCACTTCACACATTCACCATCACCTCCTGCACTCCCATCACTCCCCCCTCCTGCCATCCAACCGGAGCTTAAGGTCTGCGTGGAGGACGTGAGCAGAGTCTTCAACAAACAGAAGACTAGGAAAGCCTCAGTCCCAGACGGCATCTCATCTGCTTGTTTAAAAGCCTGCGCTGACCAACTGGCCCCGGTCTTCACGCAGATCTTCAATAGATCATTGGAGCAGTGTGAAGTTCCCTGCTGCTTCAAACGCTCCACTATCATTCCTGTCCCCAAAAAAACCCAAATCACTGGACTTAATGACTACAGACCTGTCGCTCTCACGTCTGTGGTCATGAAGTCGTTTGAAAGACTGGTGTTGGCCCACCTGAATGACATCACTGGACCCCTGCTGGATCCCTTTCAGTTTGCTTACAGAGCAAACAGGTCTGTGGATGATGCAGTCAACATGGGACTGCATTATATCCTGCAACATCTCGACAGATCAGGGACTTATGCAAGGCTCCTCTTTGTGGACTTCAGTTCGGCCTTCAATATCATCATGCCTGGTCTTCTCACAGCCAAACTGACCCAGCTCTCCATACCATTCTCGATCTGTCAGTGGATCACTAGCTTCCTGATGGACCGGCAGCAGCGAGTGAGACTGGGGAAACCCACATCCAGGACTCTCACCACCAGCACTGGCGCCCCCCAAGGGTGCGTTCTCTCCCCACTGCTCTTCTCCCTGTACAGTAATGACTGCACTTCTAAAGACCCCACTGTCAAGCTCCTGAAATTTGCCAACGACACCACTGTCATGGGTCTCATCCGAAACTGTGACGAGGCTTACAGACCAGAGGTTGAACAGCTCGCTGTCTGGTGCAGTTATAACAACCTTGAGCTGAACACGCTCAAAACAGTGGAGATGATCGTGGACTTCAGGAGGAACAGCCCAGCACTCGCCTCACTCACCATCATGAACAGCACTGTGGAAGCAGTGGAGTCATTCAGGTTCCTGGGCACTTCCATCTCTCAGGACCTGAAGTGGGACAATCACAATCACAAACCCCCAGGACCTGTACTCTTCCAGAATGAGGAAGAGAGCAGGTAAAATCATCACAGACTCCACTCACCCTGGACACCACCTGTTTGAACTGTTACCGTCAAGACGGAGACTCAGATCACTGGCCACAAGAACATCTCGGCACAGGAACAGTTTCTTCCCACAGGCCATTTCCCTCCTGAACAGTTAACACTCCTCCCAAGGCATATGCCTTAAGTGCAATACTCCCACTGTTTAGTGCAATACCCTAAAACTCAGGTGATACTTATATGCAGATTTATTTATTTATAATACTCAAAACACTATAAATATGTTCATAATCTGTAAATCGGAAAATGTCTATTCTGACTAACCCCAAATGAGATACTTTTATTCTCATATATGTATATTTTAATTTTTTATTCTTATAATTTGTAGTATTATGTTTCTAGTTGTATTTGTATTTGTATGTCCAGTGGAAGCCTCAGTACCAAAACAAATTCCTTGTGTGTGCAAGCACACTTGGCAATAAAGCTCTTTCTGATTCTGAAATCGTTATCGCTAGCACAACACACTAGCATTTCGCTAGCCTGTTAACCTGCCATCCGTGCTTGCAGTCTTTTTTTTCCTCTCGTGTTCTTGTGCTTTTTACCAGTCTATAAAAACAAATGTGGTAAGAAAGATCAGTCAACAAACACGGTGAGAAATGTCTTCTCCTGTTATTGTCACTTGCACTTCGTGTCACATGTACAGTGCTTAGCATAAGTGAACACACCCATGCTAAAGTTGACTTCCAAAATCATCTTTTGGAAATTGATCTTAATGCCTTAATTTAAAAAAAAGAGGAAAAATCCAACCTTTTAGAACACCAATGTTCTTTGTGAATGAAAAATGTATTGTAAATAAATAAAAATGTTCTTCCTTAAAATACAGGGGGCATAGGTCAGGACACCCATATGTTAAATTCCCATAGAGGCAGGGAGATTTTTATTTTTAAAGGCCAGTTATGTCATGGATCCAGGATACTATGCATCCTGATAAAGTTTCCTAGGCCTTTTGAATTAAAATCGCCCCACATCATCACATACTCTTCACCATACCTAGAGATGGGCATGGGGTACTTTCTATAAGATCATCTCTCAATGCAAATCAAAACAACTATTAGGCTAACTGAAATAAAACCATACCAATCTCTAGGTATCTCCTCATTTTTTTTAATTAAGGCATTAAGATCAATTTCCAAAAGATGAGTTTTTATTCCTCTTTTTAGTCAACTTTAGCATGGGTGTGTTCACTTATGCTAAGCACTGTATAGCATAGCCTTCTCTGTCAGTACTCAGGGCTTTACATGTGATAAATGCAGGGAGTTAGTCAGGTTGACGGAGAAGATTTCAGAACTAGAGACACACGAAAAAGGGTAAAAATGTAATTGATGTTCAACAAATAAAAAACAGATATAATACAAATGAACAAATGATAAAGCTCGGGTTGCTGAATATTTGATCACTTCTAACACACTTATTGTTAATTATTTGATCATAGATTATAACCTAGATGTGCTGTGTTTGACAGAAACCTGGCTAAAACCAGACGATTGCATTACTTTAAATGAGTCCACCCCCCAAGATTATTGTTATTAACATGAGCCTTGTCTGAAAGACAAAGTGGGAGGTGTTGCTATCATTTATAGTAATAATCTCCAGATCAAATATAATTCTTTTGAAGTGTTGGTGCTTAATGTAACAATATATAGTGCAAATGATAAATCACGTTTAAGATTTGTGCTGGCTACTATATACAGGCCACCAGGGCACCATACATACTTTATCAAAGAATTTGCTGATTTTCTATCAGAGTTAGTCCTGGCTGCAGATAAAGTCCTGATTGTTGGTGATCTTAATATACTGTACATGTAGATAACGAAAAAGATGCATCGGGATTGGCATTTAAAGACATTTTGAACTCTATTGGAGTTAGACAACACGTGCCAGGACCTACTCATTGTCGTAATCAAAGATCTAATATTATCACATGGAAACAATGTCTTGCAGCAGAGTGATGACATCTCAGATCATTATCTAGTCTCTTGTATACTTAATTTAGCCAAGGCTGCAAAGCCGTGTTAAAAATATGTTAAACCTGTTACTTCTGCTACTAAAGATTGCTTTATTAATAATATTCCTGATCAGTTTCATCTCCTCAGCATCCCAGATAGCTTAGAAACAGAAACTTTTGACTCTCTCTTTTCCAGCACTTTAGACACAGTTGCTACTTTGCGTCTTAAAGAAGATTAAAGAAAACAGTCCAATGCTGTGGTACAACGAGCACACTCAGGCCTTTAAGAGAGCAGCCAGAAAAATAGAGCGCAACTGGAAGAAAAGAAAACTATTTGTTTCTCATTCCATGGAAAGAGAGCACGACTGCATACAGAGAGGCCTTAAAAACTGCTAGATCTGCTTATTTTTCAAACCTATTAGAAGAAAATAAACAAAACCAAAGGTATTTTTTTGAAACAGTGGCTAAATTAACAAAAAATAAAGCTTCAACCAGTAATTACTTTATGAACCTCTTTACTTACAAGATTGATAATATCATGGAGAAAATTATTACTATGCAACCATCTAGTACAGTATAGCATCAGGCAGTGCATTGTAGTCTCCCTGAGGAAAAATTAAATTAATTCATTGCTATAGGAGAGGAAGAATTTTCTAAACTCGTTAAATCATATAAATTGACAACATGTATGTCAGACCCTATACTGACTAAGCTATTGGAAGAGATGCTTCCAAAGGTCATAGATCCTCTTCTTAATATCATTAATTCATTTTGTCATTAGGATACGTACCAAAAACTTTTAAGCTGGCTATTATTAAATCGCTTTTTAAAAAAACACAACTTGATCCTACAGAATTAGTCAATTACAGGCCGATCTCGAATCTAACTTTTCTGTCAAAGATACTAGAAAAGGCAGAAGGCAGAATGAGGAACTATGTTCCTTTTTAGAAAGAAATGGTATCTGCAAGGATTTCCAGTCAGGATTACTCTAATCATCCGAGCGTCTCTATTAGTCTTACTCACTCTTAGTGCTACATTTGATACTTTTGATCACAACATTGTTTTAAATAGACTCGAAAATAATGTTGGCATTAGTGGGATTGCATTAGCATGGTTTAAATCATACTTATCTGACCGTTTTCAGTTTGTAGCAGTAAATGAAGAGATATCTTAGTTCAGTATGGAGTACCACAAGGCTCAGTACTAGGACCATTGCTGTTCACTCTGTACACTACCCGCTACCCGTAGGAGATATCATTGGGAAGCATGACATTAGTTTTGACTGTTATGGTGATAATACTCAGCTCTAAATTTCTTCACGCCCTGACAAAACTTACCAATTCACAAAATTAACGGAATGCATAGTGGATATAAAAAAAACTGGATGACTGTTTCTTCAGAGTTAAGTAGTAGGAAATTACTAAAGGTTCTAATTACTGGACAAAAAACCGTCCTCACGTAATAACCTAGAATACTGTCTAACACTTGATGGCTGCTCTGTCAAATCTTCATCGTCGGTTAGGAACCTGGGAGTGCTCTTTGATACAAATCTTTCATTTGAAAGTCACATTTCTAGTATCTGTAAAACCGCATTCTTTCATCTTAAAAATATATCTAAATTACATTATATGCTCTCAATAACAAATGCGGAACAATTTGTTCATGCTTTCATGACATCAAGGCTAGATTATTGTAATGCTCTTGCTGGGTGGTTGCCCTCCACCCTCAATAAACATACTACAGCTGGTCCAAAACGCAGCAGCTAGAGTTCTTACTAAAACCAGGAAGTATGACCATATTAGCCCGGTTCTATCAACACTCCATCGGCTCCCTATTAAACATCGTATAAATTGTAAAAAAATTGCTGATTACTTACAAAGCATTAAATGGTTTAGCTCCCCAGAAGTGTCAACTAGTCTCTCCCCTGTGAAGGCCTCCTTCCCTTCCCTTTACCTTTGTACAGATAAAACGTTCTCAAAATAGTTCCGGTTCACATGGCTATGCAGAAGCAATAAATAATTCTGTATTATAAATTTTTAAGGCCAGACAAGTAATTTGTTGAGGTCAAATTGTAAAGAAAGACTAAACGCTTGTGCACATATATATTCAAACGCGCATACCTATAGACTGAACACGTAATACGTATGTGCAAGCAGTCATGGTTTTCACAGGTTTGCGTTTTTAAAGCTTGCAGTTTTTTTTTTTTTTTAAGGCTTGCACCTTGTAACCTATTTCAAGGTTTGCATTCTCGAGCCACCAGGCACTGTTGTTGTGCGGGTGAGCGGGCGGGAGCGCGTTAAGGGTTTTCTGTTAGAATGGTGTCGTGTAAGTTTAGTCAAGAGCAATAATTTATTTATTTTTCTTTTGTTGTTTGATTAACATTAAAAACACAGACAGTAGCAGGAGTATTAGGCTGCTGTCACTTTAAGACAGGGATGCACAAATCCAATTTACTGATAGGGCAAATTCCAATCGGAAGTGAGCATCTCTAAGCCCTGCTCACTCCGAAGGGCAAAGCCTTGGAAGTGGGTACTTTAGAGGGAGCAGGGCACTGGTGTGTCACAATGAAGCCGTTTGGAATGCACTTGGCGAAGGGAGCAATGAAAGACCACATAATTTCCTCATAAGCTTCAAATGGAATTTTCCCACGACAAACCTAAGAAGCAACAACAGGAATATCGTATTGCTGTTAATAGGATACAAAAAATGTTTTATATTTATAATGAAGTTTTTAAATTACGCTTTACATGTACATGTTCCTGATCTGTTCTTAATGTTAAGTTAAGCATTAAACATGTCTTACCTACTTTTTTAAAATGTAATATGAAAAGTAGGGATGGGCATTTTTCAAAAATATTGCATTTGAATATTCAGGCTCATAAAAATCGAATATTCCAATATTTGTTTATTTAAATAACGTTTAAGGAAAAAGACGTTATTTACGTTTTTTTTTGTCACCATTTCTGAACAAGCTTACGTTTAGGCAATATAAACAACAAGCTTACAATAAATGTTAAAGTTTTCTTTTAGTTTAGCACATTAAACAATGTGTAAACAAAAAATATAAAGATCAAAAGCATTTAAACTCAAGCAGCACGGGGAAAAAAATGGCTAATAAAGCAGACTGCGCTAGTTATCATACACAACGTAGCCTACATGTACACTCGAGTCAGCATATGATTATCGTTTTTATATTGTTTCACATTTATGTTGGGAAAAACAATAAATAAATCTATTATAAATAGTTTTTCCGCATGAGTAATACAATGGCCCAGTCCTATTTAGCATACTATCCGTCCTAAATGGTATTGCGTCTCATTTCTCTGTCTTACCCCTTCCCCTTACCCCTCCCCCTCGGTTTTGCGCGTTCATGTGAGGGGAAGTGGTGTCTCAATTCTCATTTTGATTAAGGGCTAGGGCCAAGGCGTAGGGCTACATAGCCCTTGAAAAGAAGTTTGCGGAGGACCACACTTGAAACAGAGGGGTAACAGTTAACAACGTAGGAATTTCTCAAAAGTGCCGGCATCAAGTTTATTTTATGGCTGAACGTCGAACTGTGAAGGAGTCGCACAAATGTAAGTATTTTCAGCAGTTTAATTGATATTATAATTATGACACTCGTGTTTTATGATCCTTTTAATAAAATGTTCAAGTGGTTTTAATTGTAATGTTTTTGTTTTGAATCGGTAGTAAACCGCTAGCTAGCAGCTATGCGCTATTTGTCGAGCTGAGCTATGACAATTCATATTGTAGTTTTTAGGTGAAATCAGTGTGAAGTGAATTTGCTTGACATTACTATTCCTTGACTGATTTTAATATTGGACTTTAATATTGGTAGAGCTAGCTTACTACGAGATTCACCTAGCAAGGTAACGGTAACGTATATTTTCCTTTTCCCTCAGGGACACCTGAGGAGACTCGGCGGCTCATCCGCTTCAGGGCAGAGAATGAAAAAGACTTCATGAAGTCCAAAACAATGGCCAAACAACAATGGGAGTGAGTAATTAATCGTTCAATCATAGTCTTGCGTTCTGTTTTTCTGAATTTTTATTTCTGTGTTGTGCTTAAAATGCTGAAAGTTTGAGCTGTCGGTTGTGATGCAGGAAATTTGTGAAAGAGATTGGCCTAGAGGGCAAGGTGACTGGACAGCAGGCTTCCAAAAAATGGGAGAATTTAAAACAAAAATACAAGGTATATGATTTCAAGTTTAAAATAATTTCCAATTTCCTAATGAATGTATCAACTAGCCAGTTGTTTATTGTGTGTGTGTGTGTGTGTGTCAGGAATTGAGGACTCCAAAAACCGGCTCAGGGACAGACCAGGGTGAGGTCAGTGTTGCTACATGGCAGTACTATGGAGACATGCACGAGGTTTTGGGTGCCCGGCCTGCGATGGACCCCCCTGTGGTGGTGGCATCATTCCAACCAGCAGAGGATCCCATGACAATCCTCATGGTGAGGCTAATCATTTACCATGTAATTCAGTACTTTCGTGAATTCCACTAACATCAGATTCGTAAACTTTCTCTTTAAATTTCATGAGGAGATATTTGCTGAAGATTTCTTAAAAGTAACACGATTTGCCTTGTTTCTTTAGGATATTGTGGAGCCCTCTACCTCAGAGCTCTCCACCACAGCAGCATCCTGGACCCCTGACACAGGAACCAGTAGAATGCTAACCAGTACCCCAGCAGCAACAAGTGCCACCACATCTAGGAGGAGGTCCAATCCTATTATGGAGTTCCTGATCGAGGAGGCCCTTCAGGAGCAAAGGCGCCATGAAGAGAGTGAGGCGAAGTCACAGAGGTTTTTAGACCTCTTTGAAAGAATGATTGAAAAGATGTGAAAATAATTACCTGTTCAATTGCACAACTGTTTACATATTTAAGTATATTTGTTTTAAGAGTTTATATTGTTTACATTTGAATATGTATTATTGTTCTAAAAATTACCTGTTCAATTGCACAACTGTTTACATAGGCCTTATTAATTTAATATAATGTTTTAAGAGTTTATATAATTTATATTTGAATATGTATTATTGTTATATTTACATGTTGTAATATTTACTGCTGTGGAGCAATAAATGGGGTTCTTATAAAAAGGCTTTTCGTGGATAAATTTTACGGAAATCCGAAGCATAGTCACCATAATAGTGTGTTTTAAAAGATTTATTGCAAACAATTGTAGAAATCCCATTACACCTCACTCCACTTCTGGAACAAAAAATAATACCAAGGTAAGAACATGCCTACTCATCATTAAAAACTTCCTTTCTTAGTTCTCAGGCTATTGTTTAAAAAAAAAAAAAAGTGCAATAAGAAAATATGTAACAATAACATTTATACAACAATACAAACACATGAATGCCAACAGATTAGAAATTGGGGCAAAACAGAAGAACAATATTAAAATACTATAAAAATTCTTAAATATATTACATATAATTCTCATGAAGGAAAATCAACAGTGCAACATGTCTCTTCATGTGGCCTGCACATCCCCGGAAACTTGGGCAGCCAGTGCGTCACGTGCAGCATTCCCTGAGGCTTCGTTGAGTGCCATTGGTTCATGGGGAGGATGGGGGTCAAGATCATCCCTGGCAATATCCTCGTCAGGATCCAGTGTGTCTCCATTGTCCAAGCACACATTGTGTAAGAATGCACATGAAGCAATAACCTGGGGTGCAAAGGTAGGTTTGACTTCCAGTGCCCGGAACAGAGTTGACCTCCACCTTGTTTTCATTACCCCAAAGGCACGCTCAATTATGCTGCGTGCCTTTGATTGGCGGTAATTGAAGCGTTGTTGCACTCGTCCACGTACTGGCTCTTTGTATGGTGTGAGCAGGCATATTGGGGTCTGGAGGCAGGGGTACCCACCATCACCCAGAATAATGTATCCTGGCGGGGGGTAACGTCCAGATGTGTAAAAGGAGCTGTTTTTCATCACACGCGTGTCATGGACTGACCCAGGGTAACCCACGAAGATGTCCAGGAACCTTCCATCTGCATCACATATGGCCTGCATATTGATGGAGTAAAAGCCTTTGTAGTTAAGGTAGTCTAGACGATGTAGTCCTGGTGGTTTAATCCGAATGTGTGTGCCATCTATCGCCCCTACAACGTTGTGGAATGCAGGGGTCCCCGATAGAGCCACAAATCGTTGACCCACAGCTTGCAGGTCATGTGGGAAGGAAATAGCTGTGTTTAAATTGTTCCAAATATTCTGTGCCACCTTGTGTATTACTCGAAATACTGTTGGCCTGGGGACATTGAAAACTTTTGCCACCACCCGGTAGGAGAGTCCGTGTGCCAACCAATAGGTATATATGAGGACCTCTAGTTGATTTCCCCAGCCATGATCTTGATTCCTGTCTAGAAGCCTCTGCAGGCTGTTCATGGCTGTCCTGGTCAGGCGTAGGTCCTGCTTTATTTCAGCTTCTTCATCAAACCATAAGCGCAAGATGGGCACAGTTGCATCAACTCTGCAGTACATAGGTGGACGATCAGCCTGGTGGAACAAAAAAAACCATGGGTACATGATATTGAAACCACATCACAAAATTAACACATACATGGATAAAAAATAGGGATGCACCGATATGAACATTTTGGTTGATACCGATAATTCTTTACATTTGAAAGCCGATAACCAATATACATTTTTAAGATCCAAAGTTGTTATGTTAACATTAGTTAATGCACTCTGAACTAACATGAACACACATATTTTATTAACTAACAATAACAAAGTCTATTGCTCTCTGTTAGTTCATTCATTAATAAATGAGACCTTATTGTAAAGTGTTATCAAAAAATCTATTGATTTTGTTATTGATCTAACATAAGAATAGAAAACCTAAATAATGCAAACAAATCATTGGATAGCATTGGGCTGAATATAAAAAAAAAATGCATGTGCCATAGATAAATAAAATGGAATCGCCTCCGCACGGACAAAAAATAAATTATTTTAATCAAACCATATCGTTGATAAATAAAAATGCATGCGTTTTCCTCAGATCATAGCTACAACAACATACGTTAGCTAATGTTAGCCGGTTGCTAATGTTTTGCTGAGCTATGGTGTCGCCGCCGGCGCCTCCGTTAAATACAATGAAAACATACGTACCATGACTTGATCCGTAAGCAGTCGTATTCGTCTGAGAAACAATCGTCTTCTTCTATGTCTTTGACTGATGGCACCCAAGCGTGCAAAGATAAAGAGAGCCCAGGCAATCGATATCACGACCTGAGACGACGGCATCTTCGTTTATGTCAACACTTGTCGCCTCTGTTGACGTAGCAGCCAGCTAGCGGCAAGGGATGATGACGCAACCAGTTATCGAGTGGTGTCTCATTTCTTAGAGGAACGTTCTCACCCCTACCCCCTTTCACTCGGTATCGAGGGGCAAGGGGAAGACGCAGACGAAGGGGTAGGGGAAGGGGTAAGACAGAGAAATGAGACGCAGCCTTAGTATGTCCCAAATCGTAGTATGTTGAAATGAGTGTTCCAAAGATACCCGGATGGTCTATTATTTCCGGTCAGAATCCGAAGTGCAGATCGATGCCATAGACAGTAAAAGAAAGGGACACAGCGACCCCCTTGATTTCAACGGAGAAAACTGAAGCCCATTAGAAGCACTCACTTCCTGATGGCTGAGCGTACTGCGCAGGCTCAAACTGAGCTTGACGATGTAGATGTGACGTGAGCAACATCTACTGTCTGACAGTTGTACTTGTCTTCTAGTAGCTGTGCCAAGACAAATCTGAATCACCTAATTATTTCCAATTCCTCAAAAACATTGTTGAAATATTTTGTCCCGTTGCTTTTATGGACTATCTATGGGCTTCTCCCTTGACTTTAGGCCTCCAAGTAATCTCTACGGTGCGACAGAGAGTCACGTGGTTATGACGCAATCGTTACCCAATTTTTACAAAAACGGCTTCTACAGGGCCATAACGTAAGATACAAAGTAATGGAGCCTTTTATACATTGTTGTGTTTCTTTAGAAATAAATAATGGACAAATGAAGTCTTTGGACGCCTCAGATGTAAAGTTATTCGCTGTCAAAGTGACGCCAAAATGAATGGGAGTCAATGGAATGCTAACAGCAGGTGATGGTCTGCTACAATGGCGGCCCCCCAGGGAGGTTTCAGTTTCCGGCTGATGGATTACCCCCTTGATCGATGCACACTCTAACGGCTAATATTGCCCACAACCCATTGCACGTTGGACGAGGATTCGGTTACAACTACAAACACGAGTGAAAAGTGTTAAAAAACTACAGACATGGAGGACGCGCGAGTCCATCGGTTATGTAGAGAGGTTTAGATAAAGGGGTTTGAGCGATTATCGGTATCTAACCTGACGAAAATGTATTTATTCAACGTTGTCTACATTATATTGCATCTGCAGCAGCATTGTGAACTTTTGAAAAGATAAGTTTAGCCATTACCTTTTAAATCATAGGTTCTCAAAGTGCGGCCCGCGGAAACATTTCTGGCGGCCCGCGATAACATCTGAAAAACATCTGTAAAACTGTTAAAACTGTACATTGTTTTGAAAAAATTAATCTATCCGTTTAGTGGTGTTTAACGGCCGAAAACAGCACCGCAAATCCCATTGCAATTTAAAAGGGTATGTTGACCAAGTAATCAATATTCAGTGTGACTTAATGACAAGCTTATTAATAGCCGCGCTTCCATTAACTTTCAAATTTTTCGCTGGCGCTAACACTTGCATTTTCCTATCAACAGTGGAAACAATTTAAAATACTCTATCATTTCTGGTCATACAGTAAATAATAATACATTATTCGCAACTACTTTTATTTGTGTAAACTCATAATAACAAGAAAACATTGTGCTTTTGTAAAATAAAATAAAACAATCAGTAGCTAGCCTACGCGCTTTCATGATCTCCGTGAACTGGAGCGCGAGAACTGAAACAATATAACCTATGTAGGCGAAAGCTTGAAATGTCCACTTTTAAACAAATTCGAATCGAAAGCAATACCTTCTGATTATGTAATCCGTATGAAAGGTGCATTTCTCTCTAAAAGTGCATCTGCTTAACACCGGAGATAGAGATATGTTTTTAGCCGACACTTAGAAAACAATAATTAATAAACAATTAAAATACCTCGCTGTTTTTTCAGACACATTTATTATCATTCGCCAATAACTCACCTATAAATCACCTTTCTGTGGGCTGTGGTTCCAGAGACACAGGCTATAGCCTATATGGCTCTTCTCATTCAGCACTGCGGAAAAAATATAAATTCCAGGTTCTAATTTGGCCTTAGAAAACCATTAAAATCGACATGTTTTCCATATTAATTTGTGAATATTTTAAATGTTTAATAAAGGGGCAAAAAGTAGGCTAATTTAAACAAAAATCTGAAAAACTCTGTCGATATTTACTTTTTTGCGCAGCAGTTGCTGTTGCCAGTTCAAATTAAAATGTTGGTGTTCAACTTTGCGTTTTAAAAAGACAACAACCGTTAATTTTTCGTTTTTCAGTCACGGTAAAAAAAAAAAAAAGATAATAATAGCGCAAAACATTTGCGAAAATCTGCAATAATGGAAATGCGACTGACAGGCAATGATAGTTATGAATGATGATGACTTGTTTGGTAAGCTTCTATTTTAAAAGTTTCTGTTAAAAAATAACTCGCCAGGTTTTGCCTCAGTTATGAATTAAAATGTGTTTATTGTAATAAATGTAAACTGTAGAGATGCAATCTGTTCATTAAAATTATTTCAAATGTTTTTTTTTTCCCGTTTTTTTTCTTTTTCTCCCCCGCCCCTTTGGCGGCCCTCAGTTCAATGTTGGGTTACTAAATTGGCCCTCACCAATGAAAACTTTGAGAACCCCTGTTTTAAATGCATCATTCAAATTGCAAACACATGAGTCTCCGCATGAAAGACCCCAGACGAACGTGCTCTCCGAAACGGTAGGAAATCGAATTAGATTGAATGGAAGATTTTAACTGTGACAAGATGATTGACAGGGCAGTTTACGGTGACATGCACGCAAGAGATCTGTCTGTAAAAGATGACGTGATAGTATGTCCCAAAGCTTGCCTACTCTTTTGCTACACACTCAAAAGTGTACTTTTTCTTCACAAAAAGAGTACATACTTTTAGGTCGTAGTATAAAGCCCAATTTATACTTCTGCGTCGAACTTACGCCGTAGCTACGTCGTAGGCTGTGCGTAGCACACGTACCCTTCGGCGTACCTTGACGTGCACCTCTCCAAAAATGTAATAACCCGTCAATTCTACGCGGACGCAAGCGCTGTGATTGGTCCGCTAGAACCCCTCCCTCGGGTTTCACATGCTCCCTCTGCATGTGTAATTGCGCGTCAACGCGGACAACGACGAAGAAGTATAAATGAAACCAACGCGTTGTTTATAGTGTAGAGGCTCCGGCGTAGGTCCGACGCAGAAGTATAAATCAGCCTTAAGCCTGTTTTATGCTTCTGCGTCGAATCGACGGCGTACCCCCGCAGACCCCTCTGCGTCGCCGCGAACCCCTCCGCCGTAGCTCGACGTGCACCTCCAAAAAATTGTAACTACGCGTCGAGGCGACGCAGACCAAAAGGGCTGTGATTGGTCAGATGCACCGCGATGCAACTCAACCTGACACAGAACCATAAAACGGCCACGACGCCGTAGGAGTGACGGCGTACCTACGCCGTGGAGTTGACGCAGAAGCATAATGAGGCCTTTAAAGTAGTTAAAATTTTTGGGAGGTGCACGTCGAGCTACGGCGGAGGGGTTCGCGGCGACGCAGAGGGGTCTGCGGGGGTACGCCGTCGATTCGACGCAGAAGCATAAAACAGGCTTAACGCCGAAGGGTACGTGTGCTACGCACAGCCTACAACGTAGCTACGGCGTAAGTTCGACGCAGAAGTATAAATTGGGCTTAAGTAGGCGAATTGGGACTAGGCCATAGTGTGGCGGGGGTGCGGGACAAAAGGAGATGGGTCTGTCTGAGGACTGCAAGAGAGGGGCGTAACAGGAAGTGGGCGTAACTTGAAGGGGGCGTAACTTGAAATTGCCCAAATCACACGATATGTCAAACTCAAAACGAGATGTTAGACAATGGCAAGAATATTTTCCAGAGATAACCGTGTTAAAATCGAAGGCATATAAGTCATATTGCCGCTTTTTACATCGCAGCAAGGGCAGAGCAAGCGTTTTGAATTTTGAGCTTGTCATTCTGTCTCGCTGAGTGTCCCACAGATGCCAGCAGCACAACACAGTAGTAGATCGCCCTGGAGTGATCACTTTCCATTATTAAAATGTAAATTCATGGGTAAGATGTCACCTAATAGTTGTAAATGCATAGATGTTGCCTAATTTATTGTTTTCTATCGCAGTTTACGACATGTTTCCTAGTTATTTTTTGTGCAGCTGTGGTGCTTTTGAGCGAATGCCTCATTTGTCCTTTAACCCTCATTGTGTTGCCTTTTTAAGTAAAAGATTTTATTATGGGTGTGCTTGTTGTTAATTTTTCTCAAAAGTATCATACGATTTGTTTGTCAGCAGTGCATTTATCTGTTCAGTCAAAGTCAAAATTTTGAATCATCAGAAAATTAGGCATTCAATAAGACATCAAACTTATAAAAAAAGAAAAGAAATAAAGCCCAATTCCAAAAGGATATACAGGTCCTTCTCAAAAAATTAGCATATTGTGATAAAGTTCATTATTTTCCATAATGTAATGATAAAAATTAAACTTTCATATATTTTAGATTCATTGCACACCAACTGAAATATTTCAGGTGTTTTATTGTTTTAATACTGATGAGTTTGGCATACAGCTCATGAAAACCCAAAATTCCTGTCTCAAAAAATTAGCATATTTCATCCGACCAATAAAAGAAGTGTTTTTAATACAAAAAAAAAGTCAACCTTCAAATAATTATGTTCAGTTATGCACACAATAGTCAATACTTGGTCGGGAATCCTTTTGCAGAAATGACTGCTTCAATGCGGCGTGGCATGGAGGCAATCAGCCTGTGGCACTGCTGAGGTGTTATGGAGGCCCAGGATGCTTCGATAGCGGCCTTAAGCTCATCCAGAGTGTTGGGTCTTGCGTCTCTCAACTTTCTCTTCACAATATCCCACAGATTCTCTATGGGGTTCAGGTCAGGAGAGTTGGCAGGCCAATTGAGCACAGTAATACCATGGTCAGTAAACCATTTACCAGTTATTTTGGCACTGTGAGCAGGTGCCAGGTCGTGCTGAAAAATGAAATCTTCATCTCCATAAAGCTTTTCAGCAGATGGAAGCATGAAGTGCTCCAAAATCTCCTGATAGCTAGCTGCATTGGCCCTGCCCTTGATAAAACACAGTGGACCAACACCAGCAGCTGACATGGCACCCCAGACCATCACTGACTGTGGGTACTTGACACTGGACTTCAGGCATTTTGGCATTTCCTTCTCCCCAGTCTTCCTCCAGACTCTGGCACCTTGATTTCCGATTGACATGCAACACTGAGCAACAGTCCAGTGCTGCTTCTCTGTAGCCCAGGTCAGGCGCTTCTGCCGCTGTTTCTGGTTCAAAAGTGGCTTGACCTGGGGAATGCGGCACCTGTAGCCCATTTCCTGCACACGCCTGTGCACGGTGGCTCTGGATGTTTCTACTCCTGACTCAGTCCACTGCTTCCGCAGGTCCCCAAGGTCTGGAATCGGTCCTTCTCCACAATCTTCCTCAGGGTCCGGTCACCTCTTCTCGTTGTGCAGCGTTTTTTGCCACACTTTTTCCTTCCCACAGACTTCCCACTGAGGTGCCTTGATACAGCACTCTGGGAACAGCCTATTTGTTCAGAAATTTCTTTCTGTCTTACCCTCTTGCTTGAGGGTGTCAATGAAGGCCTTCTGGACAGCAGTCAGGTCGGCAGTCTTACCCATGATTGCGGTTTTGAGTAATGAAACAGGCTGGGAGTTTTTAAAAGCCTCAGGAATCTTTTGCAGGTGTTTATAATTAATTAGTTGATTCAGATGATTAGGTTAATAGCTTGTTTAGAGACCCTTTTCATGATATGCTAATTTTTTGAGACAGGAATTTTGGGTTTTCATGAGCTGTATGCCAAAATCATCAGCATTAAAACAATAAAAGACCTGAAATATTTCAGTTGGTGTGCAATGAATCTAAAATATATGAAAGTTTAATTTTTATCATTACATTATGGAAAATAATTAACTTTATCACAATATGCTAATTTTTTGAGAAGGACCTGTATTTGTGCTTGCTTCACAATTTAGTTGAGGTGGGGTCAATAATTAATAAAACAATACATTGCAATATGGTTTCTTGCAATTATCAATAGGCTACCCTGGCACTAATGCAGATTGAAGCTTGCTTTATACCAAAACAAGCATTTCGGTTCTTGAACAGCTAAGAGTCAGTTTAATCAACTCTAGTATATCCAGTTTAGGTTAAACTCGTGCGTTGATATCATACACCGACCGGTCTGTGCAGCGCTGCTTTAAGTCGGAAAAAAAGTAGGTGACTGAACCATGTCACGCTCAATGCGTGACACTTGAGTGACTGTACCCAGCAAGCAATTTTGCGTCTAAAAGATGTCTAATAGCCGTCAAAACACAGCCCAGACGTCTAGGCTAAAATAAGGCTAAATTTGGGCTGTCAGTGAAAATCTAATAGACGTCTATCCATAGCCCAAGGATAGACGTCTAACTATAGCCCAAGAATAGACGTCTAATTATAGCCCAAGAATAGATGTCTAACCATAGCCCACGAATAGACTAGTCATCAATTAGACGTTTATTGAACGACTACATATATACGTCTAATAGACACTGCACATGGGTCTAGGCTAAAACAAGGCTGAATTTGGGCTGTCAGTGAAAATCTAATAGACGGTCTAAACGTAGCCCAAGAATAGACTAGTCATCAACTAGACGGCTATTAAACTACATATGCAGGTAATAGACAACAAAATGATGGCTAAAAGATTATTTTCACTCAAATATAACAGGTTCTTATAAATGACAATCCATCCAAACAAATTAAATATAAAGGTTTTATTTAGAAAAAGAACATTAACAACTTACAAAAAGATCAAAACCTAAAAATGACCAAATCAAATATTAAAAATACAATATAAAATGATTTTTTTAAAAAGGAACATCAACAACTTAAGATACTAAATTATAAAACTCTGTTGCTGCTGGGAAGTTGGTCATCATGGCATCTGCCAAATAAGAAAAAAAAATTTGCACAAGAAAAGCATTGTTGAGTTTAACCTCAAGTGTGCATGGACTAATACATTCACCTGTGTGTGTGTGTGTGTGTGTGTGTGTGTGTGTGTGTGTGTGTGTGTGTGTGTGTGTGTGTGTGTGTGTGTGTGTGTGTGTGTGTGTGTGTGTGTGTGTTCTGTTTAGGTTTTAATGCACATCTGAGCTATTTGCATTATTGATATACTGCCAGATACTTTTTATAATTGCTAATTTTATATAGCCAATAATTTGTATTTTTATGCTGTATTATAAAATTAATTATAAAATTTCAAACTTGAATGAAAGAAGGCATTTTGAATGAAACTTCATCTTATGGTGCTTGTACAATGACAAATATTATTCTACTCTATTAGCTTACGCTCTCTCTGTATGTAGTAACAAGCCATCGTTCAGACAAATTCAATATTATAGTTCAAATCAATGTTGAACTTTGTCAAAGATGAGAGCTTTAGTGAGGAAATGCTATTTTCATATCATAATGATCTAAAGAAAAGAGTAACATATTTGGGGCTTTCATAACAGTTTATAATAGGTTTGGATTCAGATAATTTGAGTTTAAGGGCACATGGAAACATACAGTAACGTTACACGTGCATGTACCACAATACACTGTTACCCACTAAAATGTCACGATTGCAACAACACATAACAAATAATTTAGCTAAAAATTCGCACATGTCAAAACGAAAACACAGATACTTACAAGACAAAAGTAGGAATGTCTTTTGCTTGTTCTCTTCGACCGACAGCTGAATGGAATGCTCTAACTCGTTTACAAGTTTCAAAATGGTGGAAATGTGTTTGTCGCGCGATCGCGACTATCAAGTCTCGTTGCCATCTAGCGGTTGAGAAATGTAATTGCATTTTTATTTAATTTAAAATAAAGAACGTCAAATAATATCGTAGATTTTTTTATGAATGTGTGGCAGCAAACATGAAGCTGTGTGGGCGAAAAACATGTAAACAATTTTAAGACTATTTTGACTCGGGGTCTGAGCCGGTCCGCCATGATGGTAGGAGACGCTATCGGTTGCCAGGGGCAACGCCATCAGAACTTCACAGAAGCGCGACTAAACATTCAAGAGCTCTTTCATTTTTTCGCATTTATTATTTTCGCGCATTTATTATTTCGGCGGGACAGAGACGGATCTACGAATACGAGAAAAAAAGGAAGAAAGTAAAGAAATGCAAAAAAATAAGGCTAAAGAAAAGGGACCTTACAGGAACAAGCTCACACCAAGCGCAAAACAGCGGTATTTGGAGAAGCAGCATCAAAATATTTGTTCTTTTGCACTAAGAACAGTATTGTTATTTTATTATTATTACTTATGTTGTCCATGAAACTTATGTTGTCCGAAAAAATACATATATATTCAGTTCTCGATAAATATTGTTAAGCCATATCAAGTTGTTTCAAGCATTTATTTCAAGAAATAAAAAAGTAATGAACAAGGCACTCAAACAACACTTATGCACATGTTCGTTAAGGCACAGCAAACAGTGTCAACTTATCAAAGGCATCAGCCAACCAAGCAATCCGGCGTCTCCTCGTCAGGTCAGAGACTTGCTCTCCCTGATGCTGTGTCCATTTCGGTAACCTAAAAAAGTGTATTCCATTCTTCCTATGTTTTCCAAATGTATCGTGTGAGGTACTGGAGCAGTTTTTAACGCAGCGGTGACTTCCAGGCATGGTAAAACAGTGTGGAATTGCGAGAACCTCCTCTACTACCGAGTTAACAACACACGTAAACAATCTTGTTTTGCCGCCGGAATCCTGCCAACATGGCGGAGAGGGTGAGAATCCCGCGAGATCCCCTGATATCGAGGGGAGGGGCTCTGTACCATGACGACAACTCCTCACTCTCAATAGCCAAGCCGTTAAACGTAGACCACTTGCCTCGATTTCACCGGGTGGGCTAAAAGCAGACTGCACATAGCCCGTCCTATTCAGAGCTAAATCGTGACTACAGATGGAACCTGTCATGAAATTACACTGGCACCTTGTAGATATTATTACCAATGCGAACATGATGGGATATCAACCATCTCGTGCGTGCGTTGCCTGTCCAACAATTAAGTAAAACTACAATGAATCAGTTTCGACTATAAGTGGGCTACAAACAGCCGGCTGATATACGAGCAGATCGTGTCTACGCACAGACTCGACATAGAACCGAACATGTCAAAGAAATGAAACCAAACACCTTGTAATCACAGTTGACTTTGCTTACATGATGGAATATCATACATTTTTGAAGTTATTTTGGAAAAAATTACATTTAACCAGATTCAATGTTATTTTGGCTAGAAGTGGGTTACACATAGGCGGACTATATCGGGTCTATATTTAACCGAGACGTTGAAATGACGGCTATTGCTTGCTGGGTAGTATCCACATGCTCGAGTAAAAATAACCGCTGCGTTGACAAACGTTTCAGACACAGATAGGCCCTAACGGTGTGCTGCTAAGTGAAATTATAATACAAATAAAATCAAATGCAAAGTGATGGTATAAAAAATATTGCAAGCACGTTTACAAATAAAATAAAGAGGTTGTGTTAAATTCTTAAACTAAGTGCCACTTTTGGTGCTTTTCCACTACACAGTACCAGCTCGCCTCGGCTCGACTCGACTCGACTCGCCTTTGTTTGGTTTTCCACTGTGTAAAAGTTGTACCTGTACCTGCTTTCGGGTACTTTTTTTCGTACCACCTCCGGCGAGGTTCTAATGGCTCGTTTCCACTGAGCAGTACGGTACGGTACAGTACGGTTCGGGTCGGGTCAGTAAACCATGATCCAGCTAGCGTTTCCACCGCCAACAGTACACTGTAAAAAATGTCTGTGAAATTAACTGTGTAATTCTGTAAAATCATGACATCAAAATTTTGTAAATAGAAAAGCAATGACATTTTGTTGAATTTACAGTACTATTTTGAAAATAGTACAAATGCTGTTGTAAAATACTGAACAAAACAAAACTGTTGATTTTACAAGAATGTGTTAAAATAATCATATTAATTTGTAGAATTTACAGATTTGTGCAATTTAAATCACAAAAAAACTATATACAGAAAGCAACAATGCAGTTAAAATTACAACATGACAGTGTTAAAATATTTTTCGGACATACAGATTTTCAATAGCCCTTATAGTCTACAGAAAGAAAATGTACATTTTATAAATTCATGTTATATTTTACAGATAAAATATGTTCAAGTAACTGTGTTAATATGAATTTTAAAATTCATATTTAAAAACAGGCAATGGGTCTTTTAGGTCCAACAGCACTGTAAAAATTACTAGCTAAATATGAACTGGTAGGAATTGCAAATTGCATCTCTCTTCCTAATGGACATTAAGGGACATTATACAATAGCCAAACCGTTCATCTGTTATTTTGAACAATTTATTAATTCAATTGTAAATGATAAAATATATCATTTATATTATATATATATATATATATATATATATATATATATATATATATATTTTTTTTTTTTTTTTTTTTTATTTTTTTTTTTTTATTTACAGAATAATGTAATTTAGTAATATTCATATTTTGTCGATGTAAAATTTACATTCCCATGTAATTTACATGAGCATCTGCGTTTGAATGTCGAGAATCAGATTTCAGATTATTGGGGGATCAGTTTTGATGAACTTCACGAGAGTGCGCACTGAGCAGTCTGCGCACTCCAATTCTGCCAGCGAGTGCGTGGAGTTTTGCTTGACATAAAATCTGGTAAGTGAGCGGTTTGTTTTCTACAAACTTGAAAAACATTAACGTTACTTGTAAGACAATTATATGTTATGACTGAAGCTATTTTGCCGTGGACTGGGTTTCATGTTCAACGCACAACTCTTTCAGTTTGTTTCTTTCATGCTGAGTAACTAGGATAAAACAGAGCGAATTTGCTAGTTTGCTTAAAAACGACTAAGGTTTCTGCAGCAAAGCATTTTTCTGATTATCATTGGATCAGCCATTTTGACGAACCTCACAACAAGTGAGAGCGCCCGCCAATTCTGCCAGTGAGCTGATGTTAGTGGAGTTTTTGCATGACATGTAAAATTGCGAGCTCTTGCAGTGATAAGTGAACAAACAGTTCGTTTTATTCAAAAAACAGTAACGTTAACTGTAGCCTACAAGTATGTTTTGACTGGAGCTATTTTTCCATCATAATAATGATGCTGACGAACTGTTGGATAATTAGGCTGTAGACTGTGGGTTTCATATTCTGCTCAACTCTTTCAGTTTGTTTTTTTCATGCTGAGTAAGTTAACTAGGATTAAAAACAGCGATTTTGTTAGTTTGCACAAAATACAACGTTAACTGTAGTTTTTGCAGCAAAGCAGATTTCTGATTATCACGGGATCAGCCATTTTGACGAACTTAACAAGTGAGAGCGCCCGCCATTTCTGCCAGTGAGCTAATTAACGTTAGTGGAGTTGTGCATGACTTGATTGTGCATCTCTTGCACTGGGAAGTGAACAAAAAGTTTGTTTTATAAAAATTAAAAAAACAGTAACTATACAAGTATATGTTTTGACTGAGGCTATTTTGCCATCATAATAATGATGCTGACTAACTGTTGGTTAATTAGGCTGTTAGACTGTGGTTTTTATGTTCAGCTCAATTCTTTCTGTTTTCTTTCATGATGAGTAACTAGTATAAAAAGGAGCGATTTTGTTAGTTTCCTTAAAGACGACTAACGTTTCTGTAATTTCTGCAGGAAAGCATATTTCTGATTATCATGGGATCAGCCATTTTGACGAACTTCATGAGTGAGAGCGCCCGCCAATTCTGCCAGTGAGCTAGTGGAGTTGTGCATGACATGTAAAATTGCGATCTCTTGCACTGGTAAGTGAACAAACAGTTCGTTTTATTCAAAAAACAGTAACATAACCGTACAAGTATATGTTTTGACTGGGGTTATTTTGTCAATAATGATGCTGACGAATTGGGAGTTGATCAGGGTTTCAGTTTTTTCATGCTGAGTAAGTAAGTTAGGATTTAAAAAAAAAATCGATTTTTATTAGATTGTTAAAAAAATGATTAACTGTCATTTTTGCAGCAAAACACTAGAGACATTAAGGGGTTATGTGCTGCATTGTAGAGTTAATAGGAACGAGCCCCGTTGTCTCTTCAAATGTGCTGTCGCTGACTGCAAACGGACATTTTGTACTTATGCAGCTTTTAAAGCTCATTTTTATCGGGTTCACAATGAGTCTGAAACCTGTGTTACTGCTGGGGCATTTGTTGCAGATTTTAAATGTGCCATTTCGCTGTGTGATCGACAATTTCACACAGTTAAAGAACTTACCAGCCACTTAAAAGAGCATATAGTGGAGGGGCGACCTGTGGCATGTCCAGTAACAGGTTGTAAAAATACATTCACTGTGAAATCATCATTTACTGCTCATATGTCCAGGAAGCATAGAGCATGTTCTGTTGATAGTATAAGTGACATTTACAGGGAAACTATTTCTCAGTCATCTACTGCCATTGCATGTGAAGATGCTTCCCTGGTCTTTGATGATGAAACAGATGACAACATTGAATTGCCACAGAATTTCAGTGAGTCCTTTTTTAGGAATGTATGTTTACTGTACCTAAAATTGCAAGGGCAGCTCCTCCTTCCAGCTTCAACAATACAGACGATTGTTGAAGAGATGCAAAATGTACACGAGTTAGGACAAGATTACACTTTAAGTAAACTGCAGTCACTTTTAAAAAAAGACATGCGTCTTACAGATGATGCTGTCAGTAAAGTCTGTGATTGTGTAAAGGATTCAGATTTGTTCTCCCTCTGTCATCAGGGTCCGCTGAGAACAACATATTCAAGGGCTCAGACATTCAAACAAATGTTCCATTACATAGAGCCTAAGAAAGTAACATTAGGAAATGATGAAAATATGAGACAAAGGTTTGCATACTACATACCTGTAAAGCAAACATTAAGTAACTTACTGGAATCAGAATTCTGGAAGAATTCAGTGTCACAACGGTCTTGTGAAACAGACTCGGATAATTTTAGTGACATAAGTGATGGTAAAAGCTTTAAGTCAAACCAGTTCTTTATTGAAAATCCTGAATGCCTGAAACTAATTCTCTACCAGGATGCTTTTGAAATTGTAAATCCCCTCGGCTCTGCTAAGAAAAAGCACAAAGTTGTTGCAGTTTATCTTTCTGTTGCTAATTTACCTGCACATGTTCGGAACAATACTGATCACATGTCCCTTGTCTTATTGTGTGTAGAGAATGAATTAAAACAATTCGGATTTGCTAATGTGTTCTCAGAGATGTTAGTGGATTTAAAAGATTTGGAGGAAAACGGAATAACTGTAGGTGGTGAAACGGTCAAAGGATCTTTGTATTGTATTGCCGGTGATAATTTGGGTTCACACGGCATTGGTGGGTTTAACGAAAATTTCAGTCGTTCACAATATTTTTGCAGGTACTGTGAAGTCACGCGACATGAGTTTCAAAACAATGACCCAAATGTTTGTGGTCCGCAGCGCACCCCTGAACGTTACAATTCTGTTGTTCGTGATCTACAAGCTCAAGACAACAAAGGCATAAAGGGAAACTCTGTTTTCAATACTTTGAAATCTTTTCATGTTTGCCAGCCTGGTCTCCCACCTTGTTTAGGCCATGACATATTTGAGGGTATCTTGTCCTATGATGTTGCATTGTACTTGAAGTATTTCATCAAGAAGAAGCAATGGCTTACATATTCAATTTTGAACCGGCGCATCAAGCAGTTCAAGTACAAAGGAACTGATGCTCTCACAAAGCCATGTGCGGTCAACTCTGAGGTGCCCAAGCTTTCAGGGCAAGCCATTCAGAATTGGAATTTCTTAAGATTGCTTCCTATATTAATTGGTGACAAAGTGCAAAATCCAGAAGATGATGTGTGGCAGTTAACTCTCCAGCTTAAAGATATTGTTGATATGATTTGTGCACAAACGATTTCATCAGCACAGGTAGCCTATCTTGACATTCTAATCCAAGAATATTTGGAATCAAGAAAGTCTTTATTTCCTGAAAGTCCACTAAAACCAAAACATCATTACTTGCGGCACTATCCAGCACTCATTTTTAAATTTGGCCCCTTGATTAGATTATGGACGATGCGTTTTGAAAGCAAACACGCCTACTTTAAGAGATGCGCCAGGCATTTGAAAAACTTTAAAAACATCTGCCTAACTTTATCTGAAAGACATCAGATGTTTCAGGCATATCTTTCAGCTGGGCCAGGATGCAGTCATCTTTTGCAAGTCAAAGACTGTTGCACTTTTTACCCCAACCTTTACAGTGACACAATTAAACATGCAGTGAGAGAATTTAGCTTTTCAGAAATCAATACTAGTGTATCCACAAACATCGTGTACAAAGGTACATCATATAAAAAAGGTAATTTTCTTGTGTCAAAAAATGATGAGGCCATTGAGTTTGGAGAACTTCTCATTATCTTAATTCAAAATGATGACGCTGTGTATTTTGTGATGGAAGTACATAAAGCTGACTATCATTCTGAATACCATCTGTACTCAGTGACAAAACAGAACACCAGGTTGCAATGTCTTAACATTAACGATTTGGTAGATTTTTATCCGTTACCATCATACATTTTTAACGGGCATCAAGTCATTCCACTGAAACACAGTGTGTTGTCGAAATAAAGAGGTCTTGGCCACAGTGGTGGAGAAACCACACAAAAAATGCTCATGTGTGGTTAGTAAAAATATACAATTTGAACAATATGAAAGGAACATAATTTTTACTTTTAGATGCACAAAAAAAGTTTAAATCCTCAGACACGTATTCAAAAGAAGTGGCTTTTCTTATATGCATGTTGTCACTTCACTAAATGTCAAATTTCTACTTGCTTGATTCTAGAAATGTCTGACTCGGAGAGAATGTTTGTACGTACCGCCATCACTGAGGTCTTGCCCGACCTTCCAGAGGTGACACAGGACATCTTAGAAGAGACCTTGCAATCTCTTGGTGTGGAGACATATGAGGATTTTAAATGTATTGAGGAAGCTGATTTGCTGTCAGCGTTGAGGCCAATTCAAGCCCGAAAAGTCATTGTTGCTTGGAAGCTGAGATGTAAGTGATGTATTACATTACAGAATGCAACCAGTGCCAACAATTAGATGGCCTAAAACATCTGAAAGGTTGGAAATATAACAAATTTCACAATGTGTTAATAATTGTCTGTGTGCAGGCCAGACCCCTGGAAGCAGCAGCTCATCTGTTGATGCCTCGCCAAGACCTCCCACAACCTTTGAGTCTCTATCCAGAAGTTCACAATCAACCTCTTCTGACCACTCCCAAAGTCCTAATCCAGACTGGGTGGACACCTTTCTGGTACCATGGGATAAGTTACCAGAGGAACTGATGCAGTTATTAGAGAGAGGTAGACGTCCAAGTCCACGAATCAGAATAGAGATGGTCCGGATTGTGGTTCGTGAGATGAGGCGAAAAAATCCTTGCCCAAGTAAAAAGAGTTCTACCGAAGTTGCTAAAAAGATGGTGTCGAAATATCCTAAATCTCTGCAAGACGTAATCGAGGGAGATGTGATTGGGCCAGGGTACCACTCTTTGGTTAAGCAACTGCAATATAGAATTGAAAATGCGAAGCGCTCTACAACCCCAAAAATGAGAAAACGAAAGCATCCCACTGATGAGTCTGACACAGACAAAGTCCCTCCAGAACAAAGAGCAACCATGCAGGACACTTATGGGTGTATTAACTGGGATTTAAAATTCCTCCCCATTGGAGAGACTCCAGAGAGCCAGAGAGAAAAGAAAGAAACGATGAAGATGATGTCCCAGCAAACTGATACAAATCTAGAGGAGGTCAAATGTCTGATGAAATTGACTTTCTACACACAGCGTAAACAAGTGAACCAGGGCTGAGATATAAAATGCCTCCTGAAAGAGTGGCCGTTTTTATTCAACGAACTTGGCATGGCAGTCCATTTCAAAGAACTTGCCGGAATTGGGCTTATAGATACTTTCACCCGGAATGTGGATCTGAAGGGGAACCGACTCTTGAACTACCTCAATACTGTTGGTGTGAATAGGAACAAAAAGTTCCTACAGGCTGTAACAAACTTGAAAGTGATCAGGGGAGAGCTGAGTGGTTGCTCTGAAGACGTCAAAGAGATGTTGCTGCTTTTGCTGTCCTACTTTAACGAGAAGGAAGACGCAATGCTCTGTTATGTGGAGGACACCTGCCTGGCAGAGGAAGTACAGATGGACCAAGTTCATTTGACTCCCACCCTTGTTGTGTGTGGTAAGTTCCCTGTTTTTTCAAAATCTCTTGTATTTTTCTTCCTTTCTCTTTTTTGTGTATTTGTAGTCAGATTCTTAATGAAGAATGTTCTTAATTTTTGTTACTGTAATGGTGTAGTATCTTTGTTTGAATATTTTTTTCTTACTTTCTTTTTAGGTCGATCCTGTTTTTCAGCTAAACGGTTCATGCTGTGTGTGGATCAAAACATTATACTTGACAACATCCCCTCCTTCATTTCCGCCCTGTGCATGATGTTTGGGAGCTATTATTGCTTCAACATCCATTACCCATCAGAGCTGGCATCAACCCTGGAGTTTCTGCAGAGGTATGTCTTCTTGTATAGGCTTTATGGAACAATTTCACTGTATTGAACTTAAAAAAAATTAAGGTAGCTGATGAATTGACTTAGGGGTTAGGGAAGCTGTCATTTTGCCTTTTTACAATTAAGTGGTTAATAGCCAATACTATTTACTTTTTTAACTTAGTGTTAGTATGATTTGTTTTTTGTACATCAAAAATAGCCATAATCAAGAAATAAAAGGGCATTTTCTACCCTGATTTTAGCTTCTGATTTAAAAACTCTGTGTGAAGGGGCGTGTCTGCTGAGACTGTAAATGGCCACTGCTGTGATTGACTATCATCTTTGTATATAAAATAAGTATTACATGTAGTAAAAGATTGAGATTTCTACTTTTATACTGTTACAACTTGCCAGCTTTCGAGATAAGAGTTAGTTCACCCAAAAATGAATATTCTGTCATTAATTACTCACCCTCATGTCGTTCCAAACTCGTAAGACCTTCCTTAATCTTCTAAACACAAATGAAGATATTTTTGATGAAATCTGAGAGCTCTCTGACCTCTCCATAGACAGCAATTTAATTAACACTTTCAAGGCCCAGAAAGGTAGTCAAAAACATTGTTAAAATCATCCATGTGACTCCAGTAGTTCATCCCTTAATTTTATGAAGCGACGAGAATACTTTTTGTGTGCAAAAACAAACAAAAATAACGACTTTATTCAACATTTTTTTCTAGCCTGTGTCAGACTCTTACGCTGTTGACGTAACATAAACAGTGCAACGATTCCAGAATGCCGGCTTACCGTTGGCCGACGCTATTCAGGTGACCACCACGATGCATGCGCGCGATCCGTTCCTTATTGGAGGAATTGGAAGCGTTGCACTGTTTATGTTACGTCAACAGCGTAAGAGTCTGACACGGACTAGAAGAAATTGTTGAATAAAGTCGTTATTTTTGTTTGTTTTTGCACACAAAAAGTATTCTCGTCTCAGGAATGAGCATTGTAGCCGATGACAGACATGTCTGTTGAGTGCATGAGTGCAGTCATCCTGTCATTGGAACTTGATTTCTGCAATCTCACGATTGCTTCCATCATAACTAACAGTACAAACACGTTGTAAATAGAATCTCTTTATGGATGAGTGATGAGTGAACAAAGATTGACAGCTACGCAACTACCACTTTGACGCATCAAAAAGTTCATGAAGAGATCGTAAAAACTAATCCATTTGAATTGAGTGTTTTAGTCCAAATTTTCACATCACTTTATTTGATGAACAGATTTATTTAGGTTTTTATTCACATATAAACATTGGTCAGCAAACACGAACAAGCTCAACCAGGCCTGCTTTTGACGCACAAGAACAAACCTCATTGGTTCTTGAGAAAGTTCAAACAGGCTGCCTGGTTCTCGCACATCAAGTGAACATGCTTGAGCTTCTATTTACCACAACTGATGTGTAAGCTGATGAATGTTTATATGTGAATAAAAGACTAAATTTACTTTGTTCATCATAGAAACGATTGTGTCTGCAATTTTTTGGACTAAACTGTTCAATTCAGATTAGTTTTTTGATCTCTTTCAACTTTTTGAAAAAAAAAAAAAAGTTTCAGTTGCGTAGCAGTCAATGTAGGGACAGATATCTCAGATTGGATTAAAAGATCCTAATTTAAAGGGTTAGTTCACCCAAAAATGAAAATTATGCCATTAATGACTCACCCTCATGTCGCTCCAGGCCCGTAAGACCTTCGTTCATCTTCGGAACACAGTTTAAGATATTTTAGTTTTATTCCGAGAGCTTTCTGTCAGTCCATTGAAAATGTATGTACGGTATACTGTCCTTGTCCAGAAAGGGAATAAAGACATCATCAAAGTAGTCCATGTGACATCAGTGGGTTAGTTAGAATGTTTTGAAGCATCGAAAATACATTTTGGTCCAAAAATAACAAAAACTACGACTTTATTCAGCATTGTATTGTCTTCCGGTTCTGTTGGGGATCCGCGTTCAGTGACGCTGCTGACGTAAGACGCTGCTGACGTGTGTCTGGTGCGCCCGAGCTTCGTTTACAGTCTGAGGGAGACGCACGCTGGAAACAAAACAATCTTCACAAACATGTCTAAGGATTTCCACACAGAGGAAGACTTGCATTTTTTTGCCCAGCCATATTTATTTGAATCCGAATACACGGGCACACCAGATACACGTCAGCAGCGTCTTACGTCAGCAGCGTCACTGAACGCGGATCCACAACAGAACCGGAAGACAATACAATGCTGAATATAGTCGTAGTTTTTGTTATTTTTGGACCAAAATGTATTTTTGATGCTTCAAAGCATTCTAACTAACCCACTGATGTCACATGGACTACTTTGATGATGTCTTTATTTCCTTTCTGGACAAGGACAGTATACCGTTCATACATTTTCAATGGAGGGACAGAAAGCTCTCGGACTGAATCTAAAATATCTTAAACTGTGTTCTGAAGATTAACGGAGGTCTTACGGGCTTGGGATAACATGAGGGTGAGTCATTAATGACATCATTTTCATTTTTGGGTGAACTAACCCTTTAAGATCTTAAGAAGACTTAAGAAAGAACTAAAGTCTTACGGGTTTGAAACGACATGAGGGTGAGTAATCAATGACAACATTTTTGGGTGAACTAACCCTTTAATACCTAAAATATTTGTAATATTTGTATAAAATAATTAAGTTATTTTTTCTGTTAATAAAACTATTTTATAATTGATAAGTTGCCTGTTTTTTTTCTTTCCCAAGGTGTTTTTTCTCCATCAACCCAGAGAAGGGCACCAAAGTGGAGAAGACACAAACTTCACGTCTCAATGTGAACCCAAGAGTCCTTACTTTAATTCAGGAACTTTCAGATCATGAGTGGCGGGATGTCTGAAACTCTATGGACATTTGTTTGGACTTTACTCTGAATAAGGTTTGTTTGAGCTTCTATGCTCAGTTCTTCAAGATCATTTTTCAGGCAAGTTTGGATACAACATGTACAACTTAGTTTTATTGCTCTCATATTTTGTAATATTGTCCTATACATCAGTTTGCAGAGATTAATTGTTTAAAAAAATACTTTCTTGCCCTCTCTTTCTCTGTTTTTCATTTTTACTCTTTTTCTTGTCTTTGTTTCCTTCCATCTCTTTACCTCCATCAGTTCCAATGAGATAATTAATCTGTACACTACATATTACAAATTGTATGTTGTGCTGCTTTAATATTAATAAAGAAGGCAAGGCAAAAGGCAAGTTTTTATTGGGTTTTTATTTTTAATTCAGCAGAAAATTGATGTTTTTATGCAGTTTTGTACTAAAATGCACAGTTTAAAACTATAAAGTTGTTTACAGTGACTGTAATTTTTACAAAATAATTCTGGCAACCACAGCTGCCAAATTATTTTTGTAAAAACAACAGGATTTTTTTGCATAAACAAACTTAAAAAGTCTGTATTTCTTACAGTAAATCCCTGTAAATTTTACAGGATTGTTTTTTACAGTGACTGTAATTTTTACAAAATTATTCTGGCAACCCAACTTAAAAAGTCTGTATTTCTGACAGTAAATCCCTGTAAATTTTACAGGATTTTTTTACAGTGACTGTAATTTTTACAAAATTATTCTGGCAACCCAACTTAAAAAGTCTGTATTTCTTACAGTAAATCCCTGTAAATTGTACAGGATTTTTTTTACAGTGACTGTAATTTTTACAAAATAATTCTGGCAACCCAGCTGCCAAAATTTTTTTGTAAAAACAACGGAATTTTTTTTACAGTGTACCCTACTTGATAGGCGTGGTGTTTGCCGGAAAGAAGCGATCAACGTGATTTTCGCGCGAAGAAGAAAGCGACAAAGTAAACACCAATGGATGGCATACAGCAGATCTTGTCCTTGCTTCTCGTCATGTTTGTCACAAGAAGACAAGCGCCGACATTAGGCATTTCTCAATACCAAGTATGTAAAGTTCTCAGCAGAGGGACTCCCGAGGACGCGAGTCCGGTAATTCACCACATGGAACAGCGCGTTCTGCATGTACATTTTAGGCAACAATAAAACGAAATATGTTATAAAACACCACTCTGCCTCTTTTCGTTTTCATTTAAATAAATTTTAAACATTATAGGCACACAAATGTGGTCCAGGCAATGTATAGACCTGATTATATACATGTTTAACGTTAGCCTATTTATAACAAAACGAAATATAAAACACAACCCTGCATCTTTTCGTTTAAATGTAAAAAAATATTAAACATATTCCAGGCAATATGTGCATTTGTACAAATGTTGCAATAAACAACATTACAGTGATAATCTTGTAATAAAAAATGACAAAACTCAACCCTATCTCTTTTTGTTAAATTTCAGTTCTATCAATAATAGCCATTATAAAAGTATAAGTAAAAGGTAACGTTACAAGAAGCTATACAATAAGAAATAAAGCAAACAATTCAGACAATTTCAGCGCTAGTCTAACGTTAACTTTACAACGGAAAAGTTATAGCCTAAATATATGAAACTTCACTTAGCCCTCAGCCAAAACGATTGGCCAGGGAATGAATTATCGATTCACGAGACCAAAGATCACCCGTTAGATATACACAAGACGAATTACCACTAGCTGCTACAGAGTCAGCGGCAAACGTCAGAACGACTAGCCGAGGAAAGGCTGTTCCAGGTGGGGAACATGAGCGCCGAGCGCCCGGTGATCGCCTAGAATGGATCAAATTATCATAAATCATTATAAATAAACCGCAGATTTGAGCTTTAAACAACTACATTCTCGCCTCAAAAACTCTTAAAACTACATTTCGTGAAAGAATAACCGTAGTATTATATTCCAACTGTATATTAAAAAATGGCGCTTCTTATGTTGCCATTCGCCTCGCGCAAGTGACGATCTCTGTCAACCAATCAGCGTTTTGCAGTGAGTCTAGCTCCACCCTTTAGTACCGTACCACTGTGCTAGGTACCCCAACGGAAGGGTACCCAAAAAGTGGTACGGTACGGTTCGGCTTTTTGGTACCATTCACAACTTTTGACAGTGGAAACGCAAATAATTGCGTACCGTACCGAACTGTACCGTACCGTACCGCTCAGTGGAAACGAGCCATAAGCGAGCTGAGGCGAGCTAAGGCGATACTAAAATGTGACGTGAAAACAATGCCGACTGCTGATTGGTCAGAGAGAATCGTCACTATTCACTGCGTCATCATTGCACGCGCCAGAAGGAGTATCCAGAATAACCCCGCCTTTTTTAAATAGTTTAGCCAGAGATAGTTACTAAACTTACTACTATTATTATGGAAACTCGGAAGAATACGCCGTGGTCAAACGAGGAGGTGCAGACATTCCTTTGTTTGGTTGCCGAAGAGAGGATCCAGCGAGAGCTTGATGGGGCAACGAGGAACGAAAGGCGTCGCTATGACGACCGGGTACTATTTGTGGCGATACTTTCTGCAATGGAAAACGGAACGAAAAGCGAGCCGAGTCGAGGCGAGCCAAGGCGAGTCGAGTCGAGTCGAGCTGGTACTGGTAATGGAAAAGCGCCATTTGTCCCACTATAAGGGGTGCATGCAGGGGTGGCATTTTGCACGTTAATGGGTCATAGAACTATACACAATGAGTTTTAAATTCATGATTTAATATTAATTATATTTTAAATTGTTATATGTTTTAATTCTAGATGTTTATTTATATGCTGCGTGCCTTCGAAGTGTTTTAATGCGCGTGCGCGTAAACATTCGAGTCGCATTTAAAGACTGGAGCGCGCGCAAGACCAGATGGAAACGAGGAAACGTCATCAACTGACAAACAACAAAACTCCCGTCTCTCGCTGTTGTTTTCACTGCTTTTAGGTAAGTTTAGTAAAAAAAATCACACAAATAATACATACAAACGTTCCTGACACCTTGTAACTGATACGCTTCTGTTGAATATTTACTTTATAGAAATGGGTTTGTGTCTTCGGAAAAAGTCCGTTAGCATCTCAACCGTTTTCAGAAGAGGTAAGTTCAGGCTAACTCTACAGACTTAGCTCTTGTTTATATAAGTTTGGGGTTTTAACCACATCTTCGTGTAGATAACAGTTTTTGATAGTTTTGTTTTGCTGGTAATTTGTTAATGGGTGATTGGAAGTAAGCTAATTTATTTAGCTAATATTTTTTTATTGCATTTCTTAGAACATACAAAATCAATGCCATGGGGTAAATATAATTGAGAGTACAATTACATGTTATAAATTCAGAAGAGTCTCATGCAAGTGACACAGTGAGATGGTTTTAAGAGCTTTGGAGTTGCTGGATGTACTGAGAGTGTCCAGGTAGGATTTAAGTTCCTTACAAAAAATAAAAAAAGTAGTGCTTAGCACCCTGAAATTTACATTTGTGTAAAAAAAATTTCGCAAGAAAAATAAATAGGTTTATCAAAAAATATTGGTCCTTTACATCTTTTTCAAAGTTGTGCTGACCAAATAGAACATCTTTGTATGACAAAGAAAAACTCTGTAATGAAAATGTGCGAACAAAGATACAGAAATCCTTCCAGAACAGACTTGTATATGGGCATTCCCAGAAGAGATGGGACATAGATTCGTGTTCAGTATCACAAAAAGAACATAAAGTGTCAATATCAGGAAACATCTTTTTCAAGTAAAGCTTCACAGGATAAAAAAGATGAAGTAATTTTTAAAGACACATCCTTAACCTTATTGGTTATTAAATATTTAGAAGAAAAAGTCCACACTTTCTTCCATGGAATATTGACGAACTGGCCTTTCCAGTACGACACAATGTATGGAAGAGAGACAATCTCATTTTGAAATAGCTGTCTAATTCTTCTGTTCTGACTAGAAGAGTTAGATAAAAAACAAATATTTCCAATCATTGTATCAAAGGGATGAGCTACTGACATAGAAATCTGGGATCTAGCTGAGTCTCTAAGAAGAGTTATTGCTCCATAAGGGATGGCATCCATTACAATAGAAAATTCTCGAGGAGTGACAGGTATATTGTACTTGTTCAAAAACTCTGAATATGAATACAGGTATCCATCAGAATTGATTAATTGAGAAGCCAAAATAAAATTATTTTTAACCCAGTTTGGGAAAAACAATGACTTATTTTTATAAGTAATATCACAGTTATTCCAAATAAAGTACCGGTGAGGACTAAAATTGTGTTTATAAATTAGGTGCCAGGCCAAAAGCGCTTGTTTATGAAAATTTGACAATTTAAGGGGCAATTTGGAGATGTTATAGTTACATAACAATAGAAAAGGGAGACCTCCCACCTTGGAGAAAACAAGACTAGGAAGAGTATTCCAAAAAGAATCAGGGTTTGTTAAGTACTGTTTTAACCAATTTATCTTGAAAGTATTATTTAAAGAAGTAAAATCTAGAAAGTTTAGACCACCACACTCATAATTATTAATAATCACAGACTTTTTAACGTAATGACTCTTATGCTTCCACAGGAAATCAAATAACATTCTATCAATATCTGCACACGCAGCTTTATCCACATATAAGGAGAGAGCAGGGTAAGTCAATCTTGAGATACCCTCATATTTAGCAATAAGAGTTCTTCCTCTCAGAGATAAATCTCTCTGTAACCATGAATTGAATTTCCTTTTAGCTTTCCCAACAACTGGGTCAAAGTTCAGTCTGCATCTGACTTTATCATCCTTACATATGGATATACCCAGATAAGTCACCTGTGATTTAACTGGAATACCGTAAAGAGAGAGAGAAGGACAGGTTTTAACAGCTCACATTTATTAAGATTTAAGTTTAAACCGGAAGCTTTAGAGAAAAATTTAATGTGTTGGATTGCAATCGGAATCTGTAATTTATCCTTTAGAAACAGGCTAGTGTCGTCAGCTAGCTGACTAAGAAGTATATGTTTGTTGGAAATAGTAATACCTTGCAGATGGCTTCTCAGAAGAAAGGAGGAAAGAAGTTGTGCAGCCACAAGAAATAAATAAGGGGATATCGGGCAACCCTGACGAACTCCTCTTGACAATTGAAATCTAGGCGAGGTACCCGATTTAAGGTTGATGGAACAGTTGGCATTGTTATAAAGAGTTCTTATAAACTTTCAGAATGGATCACCAAACCCAAGCTTTTGGAGAGCTAGAAAAATAAACTCGTGTTCAAGAGAGTCAAAAGCTTTGTAAAAATCTAGAAAAAGAATAAAACTGCCATCATTAACTAATTCGCTATAGTCTAATAAATCTAGAACAAGTCGGATATTGTTTGCTATATGTCTTTTTGGCATAAATCCTGATTGAGTCTCATCAATAACTGAACTCAGAACACACTTAAGTCTTTTGGCCAAAGCCCAAGCTAATATTTTATAATTGTTATTAAGAAGACAAATAGGTCGCCAATTATCTATCAAAGTTGTATCTTTTTTAGGTTTAGGTATCAGAGTTAAAAGCCCTTGTGTTAAACTAGAAGGCAATGTTTCTGACTGAATACTCTCCAAAAGCATCTCTAGCAGGAACGGTGCTATTTCTTCAGCAAAGTTTTTATAAAACTCGGCCGTTAGGCCATCGGTTCCAGGAGATTGGTTATTTTTAAGGCCCTCAATCCCCTCAATTACCTCAGTGATAGGTATAGTTTTATCACAGGCAAGCTGCTCATCTTTAGATATAGACCTCCTTTAATGACTGAAAGAAAAGAGAGGCTGAGTCCTTACAGTAATTAGATTTATTTAGTTCAGAATAAAAGTTGCTACAAAAAGAGGCAATTTCCTTAGAATTATCTGTCAAAATGCCATTAATTTGTAGCGAACTAATGGAAAGATTCCTAGAGTTGTGTTTTTCCATTCTAAAAAAATAAGCAGAGCTCTGTTCACCTTGTTCTAGCCATTTCCTCCTTGAACGAACATAGGAGCCTTCAGCTTTGTATTTATAAATATTGTCTAATTTAGATTGGAGCTCTGTAAGTTCTGTTAGAACAGTTTCCGATAAGCTTCCCTGAATTTTGCTCTGAAGTGTTTTGATCTTTGATATGACCTTCTCCTCTTCATTCCTTCTCTGTTTTGCCAAATTGCTGCTAAAATGTCTAATACACATTCCTACTTCATATTTTAACAATTCCCAATTTAGACTAAACATTTTTTCAGAAGAAGCTTTTACCCAGTAGTATCGAATCAGAAAGGAAATTCTTTTTTTCAATTCATCATGCTTAAGTAGAGATGAATTCAGTTTCCAGTAAGAGGCTCTAGAATTTATATTTGAGTGTCCTGTGGATAGAGGAGTAGAAAGGAGAATAGTGTGATGATCTGTTAAAGGAGAGGGAAGAATACTAACCGAAACATTATAATCTTTGAAAGAGTTTGGTACAAGCCAATAATCTAAACGGGAAAGTCTTGAGCGATTCTTGTTACCCCATGTATAAGATTTAGTATTTGGAAACTTCTCCCTCCAAATATCAACTAAATCCAACTTTTCCATGAACATTCTCAATTTTGAATTAGGAGAAGTAGACTGCCTAGGAGGAAATCTATCAAGATTGTTATCAGGAGTGACATTAAAATCACCACCGATACAAATTATAGCATCAGGAAATGTATTAAACCATACTAAAATGTTGTCTCCTATCTCATCAAGTAACAATTCATTTTCTCGAGAGGTATTATATCCGTAATTGTTCACCAACAAAACAAATATATTATTAATACAAATTACCAACATAAGAAAGTGCCCCTTAGGATCTATATAACTCTGTAACACTGAACCTGCAAAATGGTTTTTCATTATCATAACACCAGCAGAATGTTCCGAACCATGAGCCATCCAAACCTCATTACCCCATTGGTTTTTCCAAAAAGTAATGTCAATTGAACCAGAGTGAGACTCCTGGAAAAAACAAAAGTCACTTTTGAAAGACTTAGCGTACAAAAACAACGCTTTACGCTTTCCATTATCACTCAACCCCCTGGCATTGAGAGAAACAATTGAAATAGACATTCAAAAGAACAGAACAAGAGATAATAGAACAAAGGTACCAGTAGTAGAACCCTCAAGGGAAAAGGTGCATCGGTAGCTGACTAACCCAGTCCGGTAAATCCAATCTTCGGCATAAACTCAGTCAATCAAATTAGTGAGCTTTCTTAAAATGAAATATTACACCCACTAGAATTAATCTGGTTTACCATGCTTAAGGTGGATAAATTTCAGATCCATCAACAAAGGCACGACCTCCAATGAAGTGAGCTTTCTTTCCCTCCTTTCGAGCCTTATCTACAGCAGGCCAAAGCAGCTGTCTTCTTTCTCGATAAGTCGCGATGAGATCCTCCGTGAATCGAAGTTGATTGGCACGAAGAAACTCCGACGTCCTCGCTGCCTTCCACACTCCGTCTCTCGTAACTCGCGAAGAAAATTGAATGATGATTGATCGCGGTCGTGAACTATTCTGGAGCCTCCTTCCAATGCGATGAACTGTATCGATTTTGTATGCTAGGTTGCTTCCTCCCTCAGGGAAAGTGGCTTCACAGATACGGATGGATTCCGCCCTGACGTCATCTCTTTCCTTCTCGGTAACACCGTGTAAACGTAGATTCCAGCGACGGGAATATCTTTCCAAATCAGTGAGACGCTGTTCACAGAATCCCATCTTTTTCTCTTCAGTGTTCAATCTTTTCTCTACGTGAATGACTTGGCCTTTGATGTCGTTTAGTTCAGCACATACGAAGTCCACTGTTTTTTTTAAACCTTCAATTTTTAGGGCATTTTCACTCATCATTTTCTCTATGGCGTCAGAGCGAGTGTTAATCAAATTAGAGAGCGTCGAAACAACAGAGGACATATCATCATCTGCCTTGCCTTTCTAAGATGGAGGTTTAGCTGGGCTATCTGGAAGTGGAGTTTTGGCCCCAGGCAGAGTTTCTTCCACAGATGCATAGTTGTGAAAGTCCATCTTGTCAGATTGCCGCGAAACACGCGACATACCTTTCCTTTTGTCAGCGGTCGACTTCATATTTCTAATATCAGAGAAAGCAGAAAGATAGATGTGGGTGATTTTGCATAAAGGTAACTTTAAAAAGTGATATTTATGCCGTTATTAAAGTTTGTCAGCAGAGCTCGGCGAAAGTTAAGTTAGCAGGACGCCATCTTGGACTCCTCCATTTATTTAGCTAATAGAATGCACTGTGCTGTTAATCAGTGACGTCACTTACAAATATTGATTAAAAAATGTGATTTCAGGAGCGACAGAAAAAAAACTACAATAAAGGGTGAATTATTGTTTAATCATCATCATAATAATTTCATATGCATTTATTTCACAATATCTATTATCTTAAGATTATATATATATATATATATATATATATATATATATATATATATATATATATATTCTTTCTCTTTTCTGCATTTCACCTCTGCCTAGCTTGGTTCCTTGTAATAAACCCTATGTTCTATTGTAAATCCTATTTAACATTGTTGGCTCTGTGACAAATTGCATGTTATGTTCCTAGATCATCATGTTGATGGCCTGCTGCACCCCCTGTCCAAGACAATCTCCATGGCTATGAACCATATGATTAGTAAGCAAAACCTCAAACATACAGTGCTCTACTGTTCAAAAGTTTGGGGTCTGTAAGATTTATGCTTTTGAAAGAAGTCTCACATTTAAGAAATCATTAACCCCAGGTTTTTTTCAGTGAAATTGTCCTTGAGAAGCCTGTAGGCTAGATAATCAGCTAATAATAAGACAAATATAATGGTCATAGTTATAATAATTAATTTAACTATTATGATAATATCATGGTCATTGTTATGTTTTATTTTATTTCTCTACTCTGTCTTGAATTATGTTGGCCAATGACACAGACACCATACTGTCCAACTCAAAGGTATTTATTTATTTATTCGTATGTATGTTTTATTGAAAAATACTGAAATTCTTTTTACTTATAAATGCTGAATATTGGTCAGGGGGTCGACAACTTTAGGCACGTAAGTTATTTTTCACAGATATCTGGCCAGCTTACTCGTGGCTCATACTCTTAGCCTTTAAAATGTTTGAATTTATATCCCCAATGCAATATCAGGGGTAAAGATATCATTAGAGTTCTTAAAGTTATGGCTATGCTCTTGTTACCAGATGAGATATAATCCCTAGTGTTTGGCCCTGTGATTCTTCAGGACAAGATCTTGATGCCATCCACACTCAGTACATGAAGAAGGTGAGTTTCATAATAGCTGCCACTATCACAAATCAAGAGACCGAACACAACAGGCTTTAATCCGTATGAACTCATCCATATGTAGGGATGAATACCGAAACCCAGTATTAAACTGGCCCTGTGGCCAAACTAAGGACAGGGTTCCCGCGGATCCTTAAAAAGTCTTAAATTAGATTTTTAAAATATAAGACCATAAAAAGTCTTATAAAGTCTTATTTTTACTTATGAAAGGTCTTACATTTTAGATGACACTTCGACTTAGACATATCTAAATGTTTTCCAAATTAAAACTCTCTAATTAGCGTAGTATTATTTTATTATTATTCTATCTTTGTGGATTTGCTTGTTCACGTGACAATTCGCATCACATTCGCGGCAGAATAACGTCTGTCTCCTGCACGCGAGAGAGGAGAGAAGAAGAAAGTTGGCAAATGTCAGTTCAGTAAGTTCATTCTTTGTGCGTAGGGGTGTGCGATGTGTAATTGTCTACTATGATATTGTAATCATTGTTTTAACGATGTACGAGGCACTGTGAGCTGACATCGCATTTGTCTCTCGTGCTTTCATTGCGTGATGTGTCAGTGCAGTTATAGGTAGGCCTATGTCCCCAAATTAGTTTTTGTGTTATATTTATATCATATTTTGTTCTTATTTTAGAATATCACATCAGTAAGAGTGCCGTTTTCCCATGCACAAGTGTGATATATTTATGTTATACAATAGTTAAATTAAAAATAAATTAACATTGTGAGTTACTTTTTAGACACCATATTGTCAATATTGTTTGTTTTCCCTTTATTCCGCCGACTAGAATTTCAAAATGAAACCGTAGCAGAGTCTCAATGCAACAGACAGCGATGATTTCTTGACTGAAATCCACGTTTTGAACGAGTCATTTTGAGGATTCAATGAACAATGAAAACTTGTTTCTTTCCCGAATTAGGGCTGCAGCTATCGATTCTCTTTGTAATCGATTAATCTAGCACTTAATCGATCGATTAATCGAGTAATCGGATATTTTTTTGTGTGTGTTTTATTAAGAGAATAGTTATATTAAACTTGTGTCTATTTCAGTTAAAGCTGTTATAAGTTATATACTATAAGTTATATAGTATGCAAGTTATAAAGCTATCTCATATGTGAATTTTCCTTTAAGATGTTATAATATAAGCATATTTGTGTATTCTGGTAGTTTAACGCTGAAGAAGAGCTGTAACGTGACTTGTTGTTGAACACGCAGTAAAAGCTGACGCACTTTTTGTTCTGTGCGTTTTAACTGAAAAATTAGTACTCTGAATCTTGATTTAAAACCAACATGCTGGGGACTTTAATTTTTGTTGTTGTCTGTAACTATTTGGCAGACGTGAAATACAAACAAGGTCTCGCAAAGACTGCAATACAATATTTGTTCCTCCATCACGTCCCGGTGTGTACAGTGAATGCATGCTGAAATTATTGTTGCGTGGCTACATAATAGTTTAAGCATATGTGATGCATTGCTGCAATTGGTCTGTGTGTGTGTGCGTGTTTGTGAAGGGGTTCTTTTTTTAGGCTATACTCTCTTGCAATTGAACGTGATAGTTACGTTTACTACTTAAAAATGTCATCAAAGCTAAAAATCATATCTAGTCAAACCGCATCACGACATCGCTACTAATAACAAGTTACAGTATGTGATTCAAATCAGCGAACATCAATAGGCTTAGACTATACGTTACCTTGTTTCAGCGAGTTAAGTGAATTAAGTGTAATGATCCCACACTTTAGACAATTTTTGACGTTTATTTACATATTTATTCTCCGCCATCGCGCCAACTAAATTCAAAATATATGCTTCCTGAACAGGTCCGTGTGAATAAACGGTCCGTGTGAAACAATCAAATCCCTGCGCCGCGCGTATAGTGCAATTTAACGCATAGGAATAGGAATTTTAACGAGGCTTCGAGGCAGAGTTTTTGCCTCGAGGAATTTTTGTAATCGAGTAACTCGAGGAATCGTTTCAGCCCTATCCCGAATGAATCCGCCGTTTGAACAAATCGGTTGAATGAATGAATGACTCCCTCAACTCGCTTACGGTATTAAGACAGTGACTTGCTGCCGCCTACTGGCGGTTTTAGTTTCATATTTACCCTTTAATTAAAACGTTAAAATTAGAAATAATTTCATATTTAAATATTGAATAATCTCATAGCTTTATTTATGCAATTGTAAACGGAGTGTAAATATTAATGCCACTTCTGATGCCGCTTTTGTGTCACCTCTGCAAAGCAAAGATGGATTTTGATTGAATGATTTAATTTGACTGGTAACGGTGGTACTGTATAGCCTAATTATTGTGTAATTAAGTATTATTGTATAAATAAGTATAATTTAATTTGAATAATTTGAATGTTAGTATTTGACATAAAAGGTGATGCATAACTCTAAATAAGTTTAGAAAAAATGTCCATATATAGGTGAAAATGCCCCTGGAAATCAATTTAAGGTGGCAAATATTGCACATTAATTAATCATTTCTGTCACTACTGTGAACTGACCACTGCATAGAATATGAAAAATATGAATATCTTCGTGAGTCTGCTGTCAACAACAGGCCTATACCAGCCATTGCACAAGTACAAAAACACAATCAGTAAAATATCATCTAATTATTGTCAACAAAACGTTTAAAATATCGAGATATATTTTTGTCAATATTGCACACCCCTCATGTACGGTATTAATTTTGATTTCTTCAGGTCTTAAAAAAGGTCTTAAAAAGCATTAAATTTGACTTTAAAAAATGTGCAGGAACCCTGTAAGGAAGACCGCAGTATCGATAAGCTTGGACGTTATCGGTTCTTCATACCACGTGTGTTTTTCATGCTGGTTGTTTGTAATTTTGTAAGAGTAGGGAGAGGCTGTACCTCTCATGTGTGTGTCCTGTGTACTATAACTTTACAACAGGAGCCGGTACTTGATTGAAAAGTTTAGAGCTGTTTTTTTTCACTCTCTATTCTCATTATGTTCATTTACATGCCAACAGCTCATGATGAAAATGTTCTAGCATTTATATACTACTAATAATATTGTTGATATTAAGCAAAGTTGTTTACAAGATCTTTAAAAAAAATGTATAATTAAATGTCTTTATTATAATATGACTCAACTATGAAATGGTTTTACTGTTATCTGTGTCTTTCCTTTTACTTTACAGCACATCACTGACAGGCTTTCCTATGTGATTGATTCAAGTTTTCTACCATTGTATTTATCCAAATGAGGGTTGTAAATGCATGGACATTTTATATTTGCCATTAACTGTTAATCTTAGTTCTCTGGACTTCTCACAAAATGCCATTTTAAAGGAATATTCAGAGGGGTGAATTGAAATAATTTCTTTTGGGCAATATCATGCCCCAAATATTGTATATTGAGTAGGACTGCACGATATATCGTTTTAGCATCAATATCGCGTTGTGCACATCCACGATAGTCCGTCGCAGGATGTGCGTTGTCATGTATAGGGATCGTAGTTTATCTGTGATCCGTATGGGCCAGTTGTCCCCCGGTTCGGCACGCATGTGATTCGCGGATTAATTGCAAAGTTTAACCATCATAGAGTGAAAGTTTATCATTGCATGTGTTTTTAAGTCGAGTCAGGCATCAAGCGCAAGAGGACTCACGTGCACACACAGAGCCATGCTGACAGCACGTGAATGCCCAATTCAGTTCTCTTTCTCTTTCTTTTGAGCATAAACGGGTACATGCATGCAAAATGAAGTCAAATGCCCATCTCGGCAATCACCCCCCATCAACAAAACTGAACAGCCCCCCCCCCCCCCCCACCCCCACCACCACCACCACCACCACCACTTGCCAGGATGAATAAACTTTTAATAAACTACAGAACAGCGCGAGCGGGAGGCGGCGCGCCGCACGCGAGCAGAGCTTATATGCTCTGAGACCGGACACTGCACTAGTGATTTAAAACACACACACACAGGTCTGTTAACTTAAGCGATATTTTTAATAATGTCTTATAATATTTTTCAGACTGACAAAGTAGGGTAGATTTAAATAAATAAAAACGAAATTTAAATAAAAAATAAAAATGAAATTTAAATCAATAAAAACAAAATTTAAATATAGAAAAACGAGATTTCTCCTATATATCGCAGTAGATTCATTTAGATTGATAATACGGGGTAAATAGCATAATACAATTTGTTTCTATATTATTCTATTTTCGACGATGTCAAAGCAACACAGCTTAGCCCAAAATACAAGCTCATGCATGCACTTCTGTCCATACAAACTCCGCTGTTGTTCGCTCTAGCCAGAGAATACTCACGTTGCAGGAACACTTTTAGTAGTCCAAGAAGAAGCAAATATATTTATTAAGTAGCTGTAACAAAGTTATATGTTAAGTATTATATTTCACCAGATTTTATAGTGTAACACATATTCAAGCACGAATGAGAACCGTTTCGAGGGGGATGCCAGGTGTGCAAAAAAAAAACACGAATATTCGAATGTCACATTTTCAAATCGAATATCAACCCACCGAACGAATATTTGAATATTCGCGTCCAGCCCTAATGCAGATTCACTTCTCTACAAAATCTCCCCAATTATTATATAATAATTAATTCTTTTCAAATAGACCTAAATAAATATTCTGATGAAATTGTTTTTATATCGCAATATATATAGCAGAAAAACAAAATATGTATTTATGTTTTTCAATATCGTGCAGCCCTAATAGTGAGCATATCTTAAATTGAACCTGGAATGATAATTTGTGATACCAGATGAAATGTATGTATGATAGATTTTTAACTGTACTATGTTTGTATTGCAGGTTTTCTGGGATCCCAGCGGAAGGCATCAGATGTTGGCCTGGACAGATGTACCTGTACACCACACGGCCTCTGCTTTTGCATGGATGGCTGATTACTATCATGTTCTGTTAGGGTATTATTATAGCAAAACTGAGCACCTGTGGCAGTGGAGTCTTTAGGTTTAAAGTCACACATCTGTAAATTTAAAGTCACCGAGAACGTTTTTTTTATTTTTTTATAGAAGTTTCAAACTTTTTTCTCTCTCGCAAACACAGAAGTTACAGATTTTCAAATTCTTCATTGGAGGTGCACAAATACTATTTTACAAATCACAAATTAAGAAATGTATATGCTCACATTTAAGCCGCGATCACACAAGGGGTTTGAGCATATGAATTTAAAACAAAAATATCATTCTTTTAAGTCAGCCAAGAGGTCACACCTTCATGTATTGATCTTCTACTGGTCACACGTTATCATGTAGAGCAAATTCACAGGTTGGAGTTCACCAGACTTGAACTGGAATGCAGTAAAATATGAAACCTTACGAGAGCTAGCATTTCCAATCTCCCACATTCACATGTAAATGAATGGAAGTCAATGGAATGAAAAGTGAAGTGTGACCACATGAGAATAGCCAAACAGTATAGATGATTCACAAAATTATACACAAAGAAATGTGCATGATTGGCCAAAATTGTACTGTCCTCAACAAAAATATGACCCTGTGAGTATTGGTAATTTGTAGAATAGGATTTGTGCACCTGCAATGAAGAATTTAAAAAGGTGTAACTGATGTGTTGTGTCTGTGAGAGAAAGGAAAAAAACGACATGTTTGCAACTCCTAAAACATTTTCTCAAAGACTTGACATCTACTCTGTTTTGCTTCAATAATACTCGATATAATACATAATTTGAGACGATATTCTGATCATGTTTTTTCAAGCACAATTTATCAATGCCAACCACATCAATCTTTTTAACTATAATTTATTTTGTATAAAATTAATATACAGTACCGGTCAAAAGTTTGGAAACATTACTATTTTTAATATTTTTTGAAAGAAGTCAAGCTCATCAAGCTAGCATTTATTTGACAAAAAAAAAACAGTAATATTGTGAAATATTATTATAATGTAAAACAGCTGTTTTCTATGTGAATATATAGTAAAGTGTAATTAATTCCTGTTTATAATATATCATGTGACACTGAAGACTGGATTAATGATGCTGAAAATTCAGCTTTGCATCACAGGATTAAATTATATTTTAAAGTATATTAAAATAGAAAACCATTATTTTAAATTGTAATTATATTTCACAATAATACAGATTTTTTTCTGTATTTTTGATCAAATAAATACAGCATTGATGAGCAGAAGAGATTTCGTTCAAAAACATTAATACTAGTAAAGTAATACAGATCATCAGATCATCTTTTTTCTTTGTTCATCTGGCTGTTATAACTCATGTACAACAGCATAACAAAATCTAAAGTTAGTGATTTAAGGGCCAAGAGACCAACTAAAACAAACACTGATCACCATAATGGTGACTTAAAATTCCAGGGGGGGTTCTCCTTCAGTGATTCTGCTTGTTACCATCAGGTGTCTTAAATAATACTTAATCATCACTCAATCACAAAATGATCTCATTAACCTAAACACTGCTTCAGTGTTCATTTAACACTCTGCTCAGAGTTTATATATTTCACACTGATTTTGCTGTGCCTTTACAATTAAGTCAGTTTATAGTTTTAGTTTTTAGGACAGTTTTTAGCATTTTAATCATTTCAGTTAATAATTTTGTACATAACTGTTACCATATCACTGGTTTGTTTTAAGGGGCTGAAATATCAAATAAAAAAGCAATTTGTTTGAATGGTTGCCTGTGCTCCGTAAGATTATTTAAAGTGTATTTGGAATTGTTTACTTTCTTTGTCACAACAACCAATGGCAGGAAAAATAGAGAAGACATAGAGTCAGCCAGCCTGACCAGCTAGAGCCAACACTGACCAGCTAAGATCAACACTGACCAGCTAAGACCAGCCAGCCTGGCCAGCTAAAACCAGCCTGGCCAGCTAAGACCAGCCTGACCAGCTAAGATCAGCCTGGCCAGCTAAGACCAGCCAGGCTGACCAGCTAAAACCAACACTGACCAGCTAAGATCAACACTGACCAGCTAAAACCAGCCAGGCTGACCAGCTAAAACCAGACTGGCCAGCTAAGACCAGGCTGACCAGCTAAGATCAGCCTGGCCAGCTAAGACCAGCCTGGCCAGCTAAGACCAGCCAGGCTGACCAGCTAAAACCAGCCTGGCCAGCTAAGACCAGCCTGACCAGCTAAGACCAGCCAGGCTGACCAGCTAAAACCAGCCTGGCCAGCTAAAACCAGCCTGGCCAGCTAAGACCAGCCTGACCAGCTTAAAAAGTGTTCAAAACCCCTCTAAAACCAGCCTGATAAACCAACTATGACCAGCTGGGAGACCAGCCAAAACCAGCCTGACCATCTTAGGCTGGTTTTAGCTGGATTTTTCAGCAGGGTTACTGTTTGGATTTAATGTGATTTCTCATTGTGGTGATGATATTATGATTCATTCATTAATTTGATCAAAAGTAATTCCATTTTGTAAAATCATTTAGTAAGATCATTTTAATTCCAAAATTCGCGAGGCAGACATTATGTGATAAAATCATAAAATACAAACAACTTGCAAACACGCTCCACAGCGCCACCCAGTGCGTTTAGTTATAACTGCAAGTAATTTTTCAAATAATAATTAGAGATCGAATACTCGTGCACACCCCTAATGAAATGCATGACAAAAAAAATTGATTAATATAAACACAACAAAACAACTTGAATTATTGATAAAAGTTAGAATTGTTAACTCCAACTCTCTCCTGATCCTTCTATTTAGTTGCTGGTGGTTATGCTCAACCAGAGGCTGAACAGAATTTGTTATATTCAGCTATTTGACTACCTTGTTTGTAAAGTTGAAGCATTCATTAAAAAAATTAATTCAACTCTCCCACCATAAATAGATTTAAAATGAAATGCAAGGACTTGTCAGTCTGGGTCACATGACCATAAACGATTAAATTTCTTCCTTGTAGTGACCATGGCATTTCCCTTTGCTAACTGACTAGTGGAAGGGCCCTTCGTGAAGGGATTCAGTGGTTCACTCTTGTTTAGAACGGCTCTACAAATGGTGTCCCATTCCCGAAGTGCCCTTTTAAGGGTGCAAAAACGCAGTTTGGAATTCGCCCGTGTACATGTACCGTGTATGTCGATCCATGCCAAGCGTACGGTGTACAGACCTCAGACATATGAAGACAAGGCATCATGCCTCAGACTAAAAGCTTCAGTCATTGGACAAAACGGCATCGATTCTCAGACTGAAAAGCTTCAGGTCTCAGGAAAAACAATGTCAGGTGTCCGGTCTTGTACAATAGGCATCAGACGAAACAGCCACAGACAAAGGCCTCATTTACACTGCAGGTCTTGATGCCCAATTCTGATTTGTTGCCTATATCCGATTTTTTTGACCGGCCATTTACACGTTTTTTCAACTGTGACCTATTTCTGATTCATGCGTATGGAGGTAGTTTTGTTTCTTTATTATTCAATAAAAAAATATATTTTCAATTAAAAAAACCTTCATTCAATAAAAGAAAAACTTTTCAATCAAAGAAAAAAAGTAAAAAGGTTGCTTTAAACAAAACAAAACGGACTTCTATCAAAGAAAACATTTTCAATCAAAGAAAAGCAGTGTTCAAATGTATTTTTTTGAGTCTCAAATATATTTTTGGATTCAAATACTTTTTTTCTTTGATTGAAACGTTTTTCTTTTATTGAAGTGAAGGTTTTTTTAATTGAAAATATATTTTTTGATTGAATAATAAAGAAACAAAACTACCTCCATACATGCGTTTACACTTGACATACTATCTGATACGTTGTGCATAGACGAACGCGAAATATGAATAATGCTAGCTCTGCAATATATTCAAAGTTCACCAAACATCACCATGATTTTGAGGTGGAGGACGAAAAGGGCCATCATTGCACCTGCGCATATGCTTCAGTTATTGTGTGCGAGAGAGATCTCGACTGGTGGGAAAATACAACACGATCTCATGAAAGTGCGTATAGCTCTAATTTTGTTTCTCGTGCCATATATGCCAAAAATAGTTTTGCGTGCATGATACGTACTTCAAACCACTTGGGTAGGATTAGGGAGGTGTGGAGTGCGTGCGTATTACACGCCATAAACTGCATATCATATGCACGCAAAAACTATTTTTTGGCATAAATGGCACGAGAAATAAAATGTGTGCTATTATAGATACGTACTTTAATGAGATTGTGGCGGGCTTTAATGAGGAGCAGTGGGTCTATGGCATAATGAGAAACGGCATCAGACATAAAGGCACCGGGCGAAACGGACTCAGATGGAGTTTAGAGGTTCGCATTGCCCCGCCCCATGTGACATCACATGTACGCGGTTCAGATCAGATAACATTTGATGGAAGCAGTAACCCGTCATGATATATTTATATAATTGCTTTGATCAAATGTTACACTAATCACATTGTATACAGAAGAGAACATGCATTTCGCAAGTTTTATTTGCACATTTAAAAAGTTAGATGACATATTTCAAGTAGCTATAGCTTGTATGTTGGCAAACTATCGATAGTTTTCATGATCATGAAGTTAAAACGTTCTTAAGACATATATCAGCACCAGAACATCGTACAGACATATTGGTTGGCTCGTATGCAATCATGTACAACCTAGCAACTGAGTGGCGAGTTTTGCCACTGCAAGCACTTTTTCTCCAGGAAATGTACATTCTGGTTTATGATGAGATGCGCTCCCATTCACGTGTAATGCAAGTGACCGGGCCGGCGCCTCCATGTAATGATTATATTGTCTGCTATATTTGCTTCTTATTTATTAAATCCAGGCTATTGGTTTATGAAAAATTGATTAAAATTAAGATACAATTTATACAAAACGAAATTGACTTCAAAGAAAGGCTTTCTACAAAACAAGTCATAATGAAGTGGTCAAAATCATGTCTGACCCATATATTGCGCATCCTATCTTACTCATGCTGTTCACTTTTCATAATCAACATGGAAAAAAATTACATTATTATAATTTAACAAATAGGAAAATAAATGCGCTTATTTAATGGCTATAGTAGACCTTCAGACTCTCTATTGCTGCATAATAATTTGTTTGTGCATAATAAAACATCTGCAACATTAATCAAGTTCACGGATAACTGCGTGTGTATGTATTAATCATTATGACACTAAAATCACAATAAAGTAGGCTATACTACAAAAAAAATCAGATGAGCCCAGAATATGAACTGAACGTTTAATTGATGCTAAACCAAACCGATGCTAAACGTTTAATTAAACGTTTTACTCCCATAGAAACCATTATAAAACGCATAATGTGGCTTAATACAGATTAGAATGTCCCCTTATTATGTTGAAATAGCAAGTTATTATTTCGTAATAAGATTTATGTCAAAATAACCAGATATTATATAAAAACAACAGAAATTGTCAAAAAATAACGACTTTTGTCGAAATAACAAGATTATGTCGAAATAACGAGATGTGTTGAAATAACGACTTAATATCTGGAAAAAAAACAAGATAAGTTTTCTTTGTTTCTTCGCAGCCTGAATATAATTGCTTCCAGAAATTATTTTTGGGGGTGCTATCGGGGTGCTTTGGTCTTTCTTGGGGTGCTGAAGCACCTGCTAGCCCCCTTCCTAGCGGCGCCCATGAATATATCCCATACAAATGAAAAATGTTTACAGCAATGTTAAATCAAGCAGTCTAATAGCTCGAAATATCGCTTTAACTTCACGATCGTGAAAACTATTGATAGTTTGCCAACATACAAGCTATAGCTAGTTGAAATGTCATCTAATTTTTTAAACGTGCAAATAAAACTTGCGAAATGCATGTTCCCTTTCGAGAGGTCTCTCCTATTGCGTAAGTAGCTTACGCTATGGGAAAACTCCTTTTCTCGAGAATATTGAAGTCTTTATGTAAAACGCATTGCAGCTGCACAGCAGACAGCAATGAGCGAAGGAGCTCGGTCATTGGCTGTGCTGCGGCAACTTGCTCGAACACATGACGGGGCGACTCTGAATGCGCGACCAATGAGCACAAGATGGCCGTGGCCAAGAGCTATATATTGGGCGCCCCGTCGTGAGAGTTCTTTAGATTTAATCTCCTTCAGCGAACACCTTCTTCGCTGGATCCTACGGATTATTAAAAGCCTTCGCCGCCGTGGAAAAGCATACCAGCGGGATTGCTACGAGGACGTCGGCATCTTCAGCCGCCTTCGAACGCCATCCTACTGAGCCATCCGGCGCGCTACACGCAAGTATTTACATCTGTTCGCCCCGCGAGTTTTGTAAAAGAGCAATTTTCTGAGGCGTTGTTTCAAATGCCTTCCTGCGCGTCGTGCGGAGACCTTCTTCCAGACGGGGATCGTCACATCATCTGCGCTCGCTGCCTGGGCCGTGACCACGCAGAAGCTGCTTTGACAAAGGGCGGATGCCCGGAATGTGACGACCTGAGTCTCTCCGCACTGCGGGCTCGCTTCGCCGCTTTTGCCGCGAGCGAGCCCATCGCCCTCTGTTAGAGCCGCGTGTTAAGAAAAAAGCGCCGCTCACAGAGGCTTCCTGAACCTGAGCTCAGTGACGTCCGCCGAGCCAGTCTCCGCGTGCTTCACCGCCGCTCTTGTCTTCCCCACCGCCGGTTCAGTTCACTCAGCCGGACCCACACCCCTCTAGCAGAGCGGTGGGCCTTGTGACTTTCGGCGCTTCCGAGGACGACGGGGGAGTAGATGACTCTTTGTCCATCGACGCTGCATCTGACGACTGGCCGGGCTCCACTTTTGACCCCGCCCCGTCGACGCTAACTAACACGAGTGGGGGCTCCTCTATGGATACAGAGATTGTCCGCATCCTCTCGAAGGCCGTGGAGGACCTCGGGCTCGATTGGTCTTCTCCCGAAGAACCAACCCGAAGCCGACTGGACGAGTGGTTTCTGCAGGGGCGCCAGCAGGCCCCTCGGCAAAGGCCTTCTCCTTTCTTCCCGGAAGTTCACAACGAACTCACCAAGTCATGGAAAACCCCCCACTCTGCGCGTCTGAAGCCTTCTTTTTCTTCGTCGCTCTCCTCTGTGGACGGCGCGAAGGAAAGAGGCTACGAGGGAACGCCGCCCCTCGAGGAGGCCGTGGCCAATCATCTCTGCCCGCCCTCCACCACCGGATGGAAAGCCAAGGCTTCCCACCCCTCGAAGCCCTGCCGCACTACTTCGGCTCTCACTGGTCGCGCCTACGCCGCCGCCGGCCAAGCTGCGTCAGCGCTTCACTCAATGGCGGTACTTCAAGTGTTCCAAGCCAAGCTTCTCCGCTCCCTGGACGAGTCTGGCCCCGAACCTGAAGCCTTCAAGGACCTACGCAGCGCGACTGACATAGCCCTGCGAGCCACGAAGGCCACCGCCCAGTCTATTGGCCGCGCCATGGATAATTTGACTGTTCTCGAGCGCCATTTGTGGCTGACTCTGACGGAGATGAAGGACGCGGATAAGGCCCCGTTTCTCGACACGCCTATCTCCACCAGCGGGCTGTTTGGACCGGCAGTTAAAGGTTTCGCCGAACACTTCACTGAGGCCCAGAACCCTGAGCCTCGAAAGCCTTCCTAGCTACAGGAATGAGAAGAGAGAGTGCGTGTCTCGCAAAAGCCGGACCACTCTCTCTGCAAAATCTCAAACATTACCCCGTCCCCGTACAGGCGGCTGGAAATGTCTATACAGCAGTCAATGGGCCAGTCACAGAGCTCGCTCACCTGCAAACAAACGCCGTTTTTACGGCGACACACAGAAAACACAAAAATAGTCTTTTTCTGCCTGTGTCACTAAGGGTTCACATGTCCACAAAGTGTGCATTCCCAGATACTGTCAAAACAGTGCCAAATTCAATCCCAGCTCAGGCTGCACGCCCCATGAATGTAGATCACGTGCCTACGGTCATGTACGCACCACTACACACAAGCACTGTTCACACAGGTATGAATTCATCCCCAGTAAAAGCGGGAAACATTATAAAAGTGACGCGTGTGCCTACCACTGTCTATGCACCCCCACTTATAAACACTGTCCCTACAGTGTCAAACACAACCCCAGCTCAGGCTGCGAGTCTTACAGACATAGCGCGCGCTGTTGTAATCTCACACGCGCCCATTCACTCAGCTAGCCTAGCCTGTATTCAGCCCATATCTGTACACGCAGCGGCATGGGAAAACATTCCAGATATGCCGAAATGGGTGTTGAATATAAAAAAGCACGGATACTCGCTCCAGCTCGCTCGCAGACCACCACGTTTTATGACTGTGGTCGGGACGAAAGTGAGAAAGGAGTGTTCGCATGTTCTACGCACCGAGGTGCGCAAATTAATAGAAAAGGGCGCTGTGGAAACTGCTTCCCCCTCTATGAGCGGGGCAGGTTTTTACAACCGCTATTTTCTCGTCCCGAAAAAGGATGGCGGTCTCCGCCCCATCCTAGATCTCAGACACCTGAACAAAGCACTAATGATTCGCTCGTTCAGAATGTTAACAACCAAACATATCCTCGCGCAAGTACGCCCAGGAGATTGGTTTCTCTCAGTGGATCTGAAAGATGCTTACTTTCACATTCCAATAGCCCCTCATCACAGGCCTTTTCTGAGATTCGCTTTCGAGGGACAGTCTTACCAGTACACAGTACTTCCGTTCGGCCTGTCCCTGGCTCCCTGTACATTCACGAAATGTATGGATGCAGCACTTTCCCCCTTGAGACGTGCGAATACTGAATTATCTCGACGATTGGCTGGTCCTAGCACAATCAGAGAGTCAGTTAATAACACACAGATCTTGGATTATCAGCCATCTAGAATGCCTGGGTCTAAGAATCAATTTTGCAAAAAGTATACTATCTCCCAGCCAGAAGATTTCTTTCCTGGGAATAGTTCTAGACTCGATGCAAATGACAGCTCGTCTCTCATCAGAGAGTTTGACCCCCGTCAAGCGGTTTCAGAGGATGCTGGGTCTCATGGCCTCAGCATCGGCCGTACTCCAGCTAGGATTGTTGCATATGCGTCCTCTCCAACGCTGGCTCAAGAGCCGCGTCCCTGCTCACGCGTGGTGTTCGGGCCACCTTTTAATCAGAGCGAACCACGGCTGTATAAAAGCCCTGACGCACTGGAAAGCCGCCGACTGGTACCAGTCAGGCGTGAGTCTGGGTGTGAACATAAGGACAAAGATGATCACAACAGATGCCCCCAAAATTGGTTGGGGGGCCCTTTACGAGGGCAGGCCTGTCTCCGGCTTTTGGTTAAACCCGGAGAAGCGCCTACACATAAACTGTCTGGAGATGAAAGCGGTCGCTTTGGCTCTCAGAGCCCTGCTTCCACATCTCAAAAACGAACACGTCCTGGTCCGAACGGACAACATGACGGTAGTGTCGTACATAAATCGCCAGGGTGGACTCAGGTCGAGCTCCATGCATTCAATGGCCAGGAGACTCATCTTATGGTCCCAGCACAACTTGCGCTCGCTGAGAGCAGCGCATGTGCCAGGCGTGCTGAACCAAGGGGCAAACATGCTATCCAGAGAAAAGATTCTCCCAGGAGAATGGGCTCTCAACCCGCTGACGATTCAGTGGTTATGGAAAATCTTTGGCGAGGCGGAGGTCGACCTCTTCGCCTCCAAGGAGAATGCACACTGCTCTCTTTTCTTCACGAAAAGCACGGACGCGCTCGCCCAGAGCTGGCCAAGCCGCCCCTTATATGCTTTTCCCCCGATCGCGATGCTGCCACAGGTCATTAGTCGGGTCAGAGAGGAGAAAAACGCAGTGCTCCTGATAGCCCCATTCTGGAAGAACCAAACATGGTTTCCAGAATTGATGCAAATGCAATCTGCACCACGGCCGATTCCACTGAGGCCAGACCTCCTCAGTCAGGCCAGCGGGATGATATTTCATCCCCGCCCCGATCTGTGAGCCCTTCATGCATGGCCCCTCAACGGGTTCCCAGGAACCTCACGAGTGGAGCGCTAAAAACCATCGCTGAGACGCGGGCGCCCTCCACGAGACGCTTATATGCCCAGAAATGGAAAGTGTTCAGTGACTGGTGTAACGCCGAGGGCCTGAACCCTGAAACATGCGAGATTACGAACATACTCGCTTTTCTACAAGGGCTTCTGGAGGCGGGCCGCTCCCCCTCCACGCTCAAAGTATATGTGGCGGCCATCACAGCGTCACACGACCCTGTGATGGAACGTCCATTGGGTAGAAACGACCTAATTATTCGTTTCCTAAGGGGCGCTAGGAGGATGAACCCTTCACGCCCCCCCCCCTCAGTGCCGATCTGGGACCTAGCTACTGTCCTAGACGCTCTTAAAGGGCCCCCGTTCAAACCACTCCGAACCGTGCACCTTAAGCAGCTCTCGCTCAAAACTGCGCTCTTGCTGGCACTCGCCTCGGTCAAGAGAGTGGGCGATCTGCACGCGCTTTCGGCAAGCGCTGCCTGCTTGGAATTCGGACCTAACGACTGCAGGGTCGTCCTTAGGCCAAAACATGGGTATATTCCTAAAGTGCTCACCACTCCCTTCAGAGCACAGGTTATCTCCCTAACTGCGCTATCGTCTCCAGCAGACGAACACGACGCTAACCTTCTCTGCCCCGTTAGGGCTCTCAGAGTGTATTTGGAGCGTTCTGCCCTATTCAGACAGACAGAACAACTGTTTGTATGCTTTGGCGGCCGTACGAAGGTTTCCGCCGTTTCAAAGCAGAGAATCTTTCACTGGATAGTTGAGGCTATAGCTCTGGCTTATGAAGCCAAGGGACCTCAATGCCCCTGGGGAGTCAAAGCACACTCCACCAGGAGTGTGGCTTCTTCCTGGGCGTGGTCGAGCGGGATACCGATCGAGGATATTTGTGCGGCGGCAGGCTGGGCCTCACCGTCCACATTTATCAGGTTTTACAACCTACAGGTCCCGACATTGCATTCCAATGTACTATCAGCATGATGCTAGTAGAACTATGAGTTCGTATCTAGATTATGTATGTGCTTGTGTCACACTGAGCGCCTTCTAGCCGCTCTTTACTTTTTTCCCACATATAAAGCTCGCCTCTGCCGGCTAGTTGGATGATAACTTTGCTTTTTAGCTCAGGCACCTGCCTCTAGCTATCATAAGGCGAAGTTCAGAACGCACGTCGTTTTGCATGGTGTTCCCATAGCGTAAGCTACTTACGCAATAGGAGAGACCTCTCGAAAGGGAACGACTCGGTTACTAACGTAACCTCGGTTCCCTGAGAGGAGGGAACGAGTATTGCGTAAGCTGCCGTGCTTGTGCTTGGTTAGTTCGCTTCAGTCGTTTTAACCTAAAGAACTCTCATGACGGGGCGCCCAATACATAGCTCTTGGCCACCCCCATCTTGGCGGGCTCTGACGCGCGGGGGCGCGAGGCGCGCTCATTGGTCGCGCATTCAGAGTCGCCCCGTCATTGGTTCGAGCAAGTTGCCGCAGCACAGCCAATGACCGAGCTCCTTCGCTCATTGCTGTCTGCTGTGCAGCTGCAATGCGTTTTACATAAAGACTTCAATATTCTCGAGAAAAGGAGTTTTCCCATAGCGTAAGCTACTTACGCAATACTCGTTCCCTCCTCTCAGGGAACCGAGGTTACGTTAGTGTTAGTGTCTCTTCTGTGTACAATGTAATTAGTGTAACATTTGATGGAAGCAATTATATAAATATATCATGACGGGTTACCGCCTCCATCAGCTGTTGTTGTATCTGATCTGAACCGCGTACATGTGACATCACATGGGGCGGAGCAATGCGAACCTCTAAACTCCACCTGAGTCGGTTTCGCCCGATGCCTTTATGTCTGATGCCTTTTTGTCTGAAGCCGTTTTGTCTGATGCCGTTTCGTCCAATGCCTTTTTGTCTGAGGCCGTGTCGCCCAATGCCTTTATGTCTGATGCCTTTTTGTCTTTGGTTGTTTCGTCTGATGCCTAATTGTACGAGACCTGACACCTGACATTGTTTTTCCTGAGACCTGATGCTTTTCAGTCTGAGACTCGATGCCGTTTTGTCCAATGACTGAATCCTTATAGTCTGAGGCATGATGCCTTGTCTTCATATGTCTGAGATCTAAGGATGTCCTAAAATGTACACTGTACAAGCGCTTTTGTAATGACTTTGTTTTCGTTATAGTTATTGAGTGCCTTCATCCTTCCCTCGCAATTTGTAACAAATCCTTCCCTCACGGGTCAAAATGACCCGAAGCCCTAAAATTATAGGATACTTTTTTTTTGTCCAGAAAGCTTATTTCATCTAATTTTGTTGTTTTGTTATTTACCTTTAAATTACTATTTTATAATAAATAATCATTTAAGCACATTCTTCACATTTTTTCAACTTAAATTCAAAACAACTCATTTCATGCATAACCCTTTTAATTCAGCTCAAAATATATATAGCATTGGGTGTCTCTGCCGACCTCTTGTGGAAAAAAATGATATTAAAGGGTTAGTTCACCCAAAAATGAAAGTTCTGTCAGTAATTACTCACCCTCATGTTGTTCCAACACCGTAAGACTTTTGTTCATCTTCGGAGCACAAATTAAGATATTTTTTGATTAAATCTGACAGCTGGATCACTCCTCCATAGGCTTCTATAGGATCAAAACTTGCCGGCCCAGAAATTCAGTAATTCAGTACAGACGATGTTTAAAATAGTCCAAGTGACTACAGTTGCTCAACCATAAGTTTATCAAACAACAATTTTTTTTTAAATAACTACTTTATTCAACTATTCATTTTCTTCTGTGTGAGCCTCTGAGTGAGTTCGTAGGCTCACTTTTGGCCAGCATCACACACATGACCAGCGTCAGCCAATAATGAGTAGGGCTGGGAGAAAAAAAAAAAAAAATCGACTTAAATCGATTTTTTTAAATTACAGAATCGATATTATTTAAAATTCAATTGCTTGAATTCAATTGCTCATAGTATCATTATTTCTGTGATGCAATAGATAAAATTATCATAGATGTACTTGGATAAAAGTTTAAAATTCAAATATGAACACTGATGTCTACGATAGCGATCAAAATCAGCCTTTGATAGAAGCTTGGTGCTTAAAATAACGCATTTATCGATTAGGAGAGAGCGGGGTAAGTTGTCATATGTGTAAGTTGTCACACTGTTCATAACTCCAACACTAGAGGCTCTATCTCAAAAATCAAATAGCCACTTTGTGTGACGACTTCTTCTATAGTCAAATTCCTGTTCACATGTGGTCAAGATCACTCTAATCCAGTGTTTCCAAACGGGGTGCCTTCTGGCGAGAGCAGGGGTGCCGTGTAAAAATTCCATTAAACATTTTAAAATTGCTAAAATGTGTAAAAAAATAATAATAAATGTATCATCAATCTCGCATCGTCGGAAGCGTCTAATAACAACAAATAATGCACACAAATTCATAACAAAAAATGCAAATCATACGTTTTCTGCGTTCGTTGAATTGCGATTTCCGCATGATTTCATTCTCGTGCTTCATTCCCAGCGTCCACACATAAAGCTGCCTCTTTTTCATGGCTTGTTGCGCTTACGGTCAAATACACACGAAACATTGTCACAACGTCCGTCTTGCCGAATATTCACAAACACATCGGTTATGTCCGTGCTGCTGTCAACGGTAACGCGTGCGATTAATGTTTTTCAGGTTAACGCGTTAAAAAATATTTAAACACAATTAACGCAGCATCCGTTTTTTTCTGTCATTCTTTGGCTAGCGTTACATTATATAATCACGTTCTTATTCATGCAAATGCTTTTAAACCATGCAACCGCGAAAAGACAAAAGAGAACCCAGCTAACACAGTACGTTGTGACGACGTCGTCAGTTAGTCGTCACTTGGTCAGCGTGACATTACTTTATGACAACGTTGTGAGGACGTCGTGGAAAAGTTCCATTTTTTATAATCTTGGCTAACGTTCCAGAAACGTTGTGGGCACGTTCTCAAAAGACGTCGCTAGTTTATCCCATGGAAAAGACCCAAGGCAACACTGAATGTCATAAAATGATCGTACAACTGGTCGGCCAGAATTCCTTTTAGTACAATCTTGCCAGTGTACACAGCAAACTGCCGCAGTTCTGTTGCCTTCCACCTATCTATGTCATCCAGACCCCTTGGTTTTCTAGCAAAACAGCTGGGAATGTCTTTTCTGAGTGCCAGCAGCCGTTGGGTCACTTCATTGATTTGTCCAGCTGACATTCGCACATTCCGGTTTCCTCTCATCCACTCTGTGATCATTTTTTTTGTGACCCCCAGGCAGGCTTGGTGCATATAATCTATTGGAAATTGGTTGATCATGTCCAAAGGGAGCCTCAAAAATGGGGACACTGAAATGGCATCATCTTTCTGCCGTTTTGCCATTTCAGCACGGTATGTCTCATTTGTGCGTAGCGTGAGGTTGTCTGCCTTTGGATATGTTACTCTCCCAGAAACCCACAGGCCCTTCTGAGTGCACTTATCGCACCCGTAATATCCTGAGTACTGTTTTATCTTTTTGACCATTGCTCTCGCAGGTGCATCACACACAACACATCTAATTTGAATTTGTATTCCTTCGAAACCATTGTCCAGGAGATCCTGAATGTCTTTAATGGCTTCGTCAACAAAATCCAAATCTTTTGGTTTGGAAGGACCAAGTGTCAGTGTCACCGGAAAGACTCTGATAGGTGTCAGGTGAATGGCACAGAGGATGGGCCATAGATTTGCTTTGTTGCTTTTGAAAATGGGCAGTCCATCTATATTGAATGATAACTCTAGTGTTGTTATTCCGTCAGTTACATCTCTTGGGTAGTGCTGCAACTGCTCGCTAAGACTCTTTCTCAAGTTGAAATGAACACACTCCATCCCTGACTTCATCACTGTTTTAATGTGTCTCGGAGTTTGCAGCAAGGTTCTTCCTGTTAAAGGCAGCTCTGGATGTCCATTTTTTCTAAGTCCCTTTAGAAGGTCATCAATGGCATTGTGTTTAATAAGGTGTTTTGTAGCCCAACCCTGCAAAAATGTTGTAAGTGAGGCTGGAGGCATTTGATTCACATCCTCAGGCCCTGAAGTGCAGTTGTCCTCACTGAAGGCATGATCCTCATTCTCATGTTCTGAACTGCAGTTTTCTTCACTAGCCCCATTATCATCATTCTCATGTTCTGAACTGCAGATTTCTTCACTGACTCCTGTCTCTGCACATTTAAAAGCACCCCAGATGTCCTTGTCATTTCTTTCATCCACATTGACCTGATCTTCACCATGTTGAGATGTTACTGATTGTTCTCCAATAATCCTTTCAGTTAGTGACTTCCGGGCACATTTCCATTGCCTTGTGTACCTTTGCCTTCTGGATTTTGAGTTCATTCTAAATTCAGAATATTTGCTTTCATGAAATCAAGGAGACATATCCAAAAGTATTGAAAAGGGGTCCACATAGTTTCGTTATGTGTCATTTCTGAAATAAGTTATGCAAATAAAACTGTAACAGAACAAGTATTTATTAGGATTAATGGTCACACTTTATTTTTGCTAGTCCACTTTTAACATTCTACTAATTCTAAGTAACTTTTCAACTACGTCAACTAACTCTCATAACTAGAATGTATTAGGTATTAGTAGGTATTAGTAGTGTAGTAGACTGTCAGTAGACTGTTACTGTTAAAATATTAAGCAGACAGTCTATTAATACTCTAATGACAGTTAGTTGACATGTTGCTACAAAATTACTTATAGTTAGCAGAATGACTAAAGTAGAATATCGAAATAAAGTGTTACTGGATTTTTTTTATAGATACAGGTTTAGCAAGTTTACTATGTTCTTATTTTTTGAGGGTGTAGATAAATGTTTTCAGTAGCTTAGAATAAAATAAAAATATTAATAACTAACTTTATAACTTTGCAGTGTTCTCTTAATTTTTTTAAAAAAATGACCAAATATAAATCCGATTCAAAATAAAATATAGGCTAAACATAACAACACATTTAGGAGCAGCTAAGTAATATTACTTACCTTGAAATTAAAACTGAGGAAGACAGAGGAAGGCAATCCAAAATCTAATAAAACAAAGAAATTAAAAAATATATGAATCAAACCTGGTAACAGTCCTTAAGTTTCATGTTGCAGGTATGCTGCATTATGCCAATAAATACTGAAAACTTGTTTGATTGTTAGTCAAAACATGTACTTACAAAACCAAAATAACTGACTGTCTTAGCTCTTAAAAGAACTTTTGGGGTGTACAGTATATCGGGCTGCTGCGGACACAAGACAAAGAGAAAAACTATAAACAAGGCTGAATATGTGTGATGGGCCCTCTATACGAGTTAAAAATGTTTCATTAATGGATACAGACTACCAGAGCCGGCCCGAGCCTTTTGGGGGCCCTAAGCAGAATTTGATTTGGGGGCCCCCTCCCACTACGCGAAGTCACCGGTGCTTGACAATTATTGACACAAATGTCACGCAATAATGATACATTATAAATGAATACAGTGAGGTTATGTATTAATACAAAATAAATACTAAATTAAAAAAAGATGCCTACTTAAATAAAAAAGTTGAAACTTTTACTTTACTCTTTTACTAACTCTTTGAAACTTCTTAAAACAAACTGTCTCAAAACGTATATAAAATAAATTATTTGCAAAAAATAATGACAAAACTGAGAAATCAGAAACATAATAATAACAATAACAATGACAATTATTGTTGAAAACTGTAAAAAATATTATTATTATTTCTCCACTGTCTCAATACAGTGTAACTGTCCTCCAAAATCTTTTTTATTATTATTATTGTAACAGACTTTGTTGGATTGTACATGACAGAATCCAACAAAGTCTGTTACTATAATACCGGTAATGATGTACTGGCGCTCGTTGTATGTGTGTATGCAATTTTATATTTTTCCCCTCGGGGCCGTAGATAGGAATGGGTCGTGCGCATTTGGTACTGGAGTGTCGCGGGTTTTTGGCATAGACAGTAAAAGAAATGGACACAGCGACCCCGTTGATTTCAACGGAGAGAGTTGAAGCCAAACATGGGTACTCACTTCCTGATAGCCAAGCGTTCTGCGCAGGCTCAAACTGAGCTTGGTGGGCAACCTGACTGGGAGTTGTAAATCTTCTAGTAGCTGTGCCAAGACAAATCTTAATCACCCGTAGACAGTCACCCAACCGCGACCTGCAGCATCTTTTGGTAAGTATTCTGATTAATTATTTTGTCATTTTGCTTAATATTTATTTATTTAAAATTTAACGTCAGTACGCCATATTAAGTTAATGCTGTATATTAATAAGTTATGTAAAATGATATTCAAGAACTTATTAATTCATACCCAATATGTATATGTAAGGAGATACTAGGCAAAGGCTAATTATTGCTAACTAAATGATAGTTAAGATTAGTAATTTAACTTAAACAGCTAATCTAAGTCGAATGTAAGTTAAATGAGTCATACTTATTTAACCGCCCAAGAAGCGAATGTTTTAAATATAATTTGCACGGTGAAATTAGGCATTGGTAAAGATAGCATGCTTGCTGGGCATATAATTAACATGATTGCTTGATGCACATGATGTTGTATAGTGTTAATGGACGCAAAATGGCGTTAACTGTTATCTACACAGAGACAATAAAAGATCTATCGCAAGAGAAATGGCCAAATTAGTCATATAAAAAAGTTATTCAGTAAATCGCTTTGTACAAAAGCGTCTGTTTTGGCCAGTTAAATAAAATGTAAGTTAAATAATAGATGGACAATAACATCTATAACTAATGGTTGCCCTTTTCATTTTTCTTTCCTCATAGGTTCAAATACAAACTCTGCACTTCAGAAACTTAACCAAACACCATGGCTGACAACAAAGGTAAATCATGTAGCTATAGTATAATTTACAAATATAGTATAAAATATGGAAAGCAACACATTGACTGTAAGAGAGAATAATATAATAAATGAACCTTTTGTAATACCTATATTGTCATGTTATTATATCAATGAACAGATAAAATCAATTAATTTGTGTTTTATTGTATATCTGCATAGACATTTTTTTTCTGTTTTGTTTGGATAGAAAGAAATCAATGGCCTGAGACAAGTTACTTGTGTGTGTTAAAATCTGTTTACTGATACTGACAAAACAGTGTTTTGATTGTGATTGCTGTATGTTATTAACAGATCCAGTGATTTGGATCATGGGAAGTAGCTACATTCGTCGTGGGGAAGAGAGGGCCAGAGAGACCATCGGGGCCAATCTTGGCCTAGCGGCCAAGGTTCACTGGTTTGGCTGGGGTGGACTTCGATGGCACGGACTCCTTCCTTTCTTCTACCGGTCCCTCAGAGGAAGAGCAGCCCCGGATGTCCTGCTGATTCACTGCGGCGGGAACGACTTGGGATGCCGGAAGAGCATCGATCTCGTCGCAGCAATGAAGCAGGATCTGCAACATCTTCATCGGCGTTTCCCTCAGTTCTCCCCTCACCCTTTCTCCCCCCCCCCTCCCCCTCCCCCCCCCCTCCCCCCCCCCCCCCCCCCTCCCTCTTTTCTTCCCCACGACGAATGTAGCTAGAGGGGATAGGGGATAGGGAATTTATATTTATTATTACTTTTTTATATTGTTTTTATTTGTGTTTGTTTAAATAAATAAATATTTATTAATAATTAAATGATTGAATATTTCTTATTTCTTAAGTAGACATACTTTGACAGAAATGTCATGTGGTTTTATTACTTATGGTTTAGAATTTCTTAATGATGCATATTCAGAATCAGTGGCCTACACAGTGAATATAGATTGAATATTAAATTAGATTAGATTTATCTTTATTGTCAATGTGTAGTACAGAGACAATTCAATGCAGTTAGTGTCTAACCAGAAGTGCAAAAAAAGTACAGTATAGACATGCATGTATAATTTCCTGATAATTTCCCCATCCCCCGCTAATATATATAGGTGAAGTAGATAAATAATTTAAAGTTCGTGGATAAATGTTACTTCATATGTATTCACTTGCCACATATCAAATTATTTCGAATTATTTCAAATTCATCAAAAACGTTGTTGAAATATTTTGTCGCGTTGCTTTTATGGACTCTATCTATGCCATGGGCTGACTTTAGACAGTAAAAGATTGCCAGCGAGCTTCTCCTCCTGTCTATACGGTAATGTCTCTATTGTGCGACATAAAGTCGCGTGGTTATGACGCAATTTTTAGCCTATTTTTACAAGAATGGCTTCTACGGGGCCATAACGTAAGATACAAAGTAATGGAGCCTTTTATACATTGTCGTGTTTCTTTAGAATTGTCTATGCACTCGCGAGGTGACTAGATTATGCGCATGACTTAAACGCTGGCAGACACAGCAGCAGCAGTTGTTGGCCGGTATATTGATCATGAAATCAGAATTTTCTTGTCTTGAATTCATTCATATTCATTCATTCATTTATGTCACTTGTTTAAGTCATCTAAAAAAAAAAAATTTAAACTCGATTGGGGGGCCCCCTGGTGGCCAGCAGCCGCTTAGTTCACTTATGCCTCGGGCCGGCCCTGCAGACTACTCAAAGCGTAATTAATACGGAGGGAGGAGGGGAGGGTTTAAATCACGCAAATGACGTCACGCAGGGGGGAGGGGTGGAGGGGGTTTAAATCATGATGTCACACATATTTAACGGAATTTAACGGCATTTAACTGCACTGACCCTACTGACTAGGCCTAATGTTGAAAAAAGGCGGAAAGTCATTGTTTGTGTGTGGAAAAGGCAGTCGGACAACCTTTTAACCATTTAATTTGTTTCATTTGAGAAAACGGATGTTATTTATTTTTAGTTGTTATAATAGCTGAGAGAAAAAAAACTGTTCAAACTGTGTCCTAAGATAATGTATTATTTACTCTTGTCATATTTTGAAATGTCAAAGCCTATTTATAGCTGGTTTTACACAATTTACATATTTGTTTATATGTAATTAAATGTTGTCTTTAAGGAAAATAAAATAATCTGATAAATAGGTATGCCTACTTTACCTCAGGAAAACTCAGTCGTCCGTGGTGATCCAGTCAGAAGAGATGTCAGAAGAGATGTCCGCTATGTGGACGAAGGGCACTGACCGCAGCTTTATATGCATTCTTTCGCGGGCTTGCCACGCGAGTGATAATTTATAAACTATGTAATTTTATAAACTTTATATATTTTCTTATTTTTAAAAAAATGTTATGTATAGCCTACATCTAAAATACCTTTCGTTATTGTACCCCGGCAGTAAATGACTGAATAAATAAATAAGTGAAGTGTTTTTAATAGAGCGGCCGAGGGAGTTACTAGAAATGTAAAAAATAAAAATACAATAGCTTATGTTGGCCTATGTTGTAAAAGACACTCGGGATGTTCGTTTTTTTTTTTGTCACAATGGGAAATGAATGGGGAAGACTATAAAAACGATAACTTGTCATAAACAAATCACAGAAACATGCACAATGATGTTGAAACATAAATGCACAATTTAAAAATAAAAAGACAATTTTTTTGACAAACATTAATCTCATGTAAAGGTTTGCTCACTCAATGCATTTTTACAATGGGGTAATTTTGTTTAGAGTAGGTGATAATCCGCTAAAAAGAAATTGTTTCTCGCGAGCTGTTTTATGAGGCGGCTCCAGAGAAAATTGCACACTATTTTTTTAAGAAGTCCCTTATTTGCATCAAGCCTGCATTTATTTAATCAAAAATACAGAAACATATTATTACAATTTAAAATAATGGTTTTCTACTTTTTAATATCATTTATTTATGTGATGCAAAGCATATATATAGCCTATATTGAGGAACTCCCTCCCATTATCAGGCAATGACATCACAACATCATTTAGCAAATTTTAAGTTTGCCTTTGCAGAATCTAAATGTTACTATTTTTTTATTTAGATTGCAATTTAAAGAAAACGTAACCTATATAGTTTCTAATTTATGTTTAATATTAACCTATAATATATGCATGTCTATAAAGTAAATATTCAACAAAAGTGTGTCAATTACAAGTAAGAGAAGTGTCAAGAACAGTTGTGTGTTTTATTTGTGTGATTTTGGAGACTAATCTCACCTGAAAGCAGTGAAAACAACAGCTAGAGAGGGAGTTTTGCTGCTTGTCATTCGCAGTGGTCCCGCGCCATTTCCATGGCAACTCTGCGCTGCTCCAGTGTTTGAAAGCGACTTGAAAGTTCACGCGCACGGCCATTGATTAAACCACGTCAAAAGCATGCATTGCAGCATTTACAAATATAAATATCTAGAATTAGAACATTACTTTAAAAAAATCTCATAAATATTAAATTATGAATTTTAAACTAATTTTGGAGATCTATGATCCGTTCTATAATAGTTTAACAAATATGAAACTAATGTAGGCAGCCATTAAATAAGCACATTTAGTTTCATATTTGTTAAACTATTATAATGTTATTTTTTTCCATCTGCTGATTATGAAAATTGAACAGCATGTTGAGCAATATATCGGGAGACATGATGGGTCAGACATGATTTTGACCACTTCATTAAGTTTTGTTTTGTGGAAAGCCTTTCTTTAAAGTGAATTTCGTTTTGTATAAATTGTATCTTAATTTTAATAAAATTTTCATCAACCAATTGACTGGATGTAATACATAAGAATCAAACATATAGCAGACAATATTATCATGACATGGAGGCGCGGGCGCGATTGCATTGCGTGAACTGGAGAGCACATCTCATCATAAATTAACCGAAACTCAGGTATGCCTCACAGACATGAGGAACTATAGAATGCTTGAAATGTCTTTTAAACAAAACAATTCAAAACGAAAATAAATAGGCTATGTAATCCATTATGTGCATTTCTATATGCCGCCCCAGAAAATAAGCGCATTATTGATGCACAAGTCATTGTAGCATTTATTGCATGATCACATTATGGAAGGTTCTGGAAACAAAACAATAACTTTAAAAATAATCATTAGGCAACGTTCTTTATAAGTTGTTTTGAGGTTATTCAAAAAATAACCTTACAACAACGTTCTGAGAACGTTGTTTTCTGGTTGCAAAACAATAACTTAAAAATAACCATTAGGGAACGTTCTTTCTAAGTTGTTTTGAGGTTATTCAAAAATAACCGTCCAGCAACGTTCTGGGAACGTTGTTTTATGGTTGCAAAACAATAACTTAAAAATAACCATTAGGGAACGTTCTTTATAAGTTGTTTTGATGTTATTCAAAAATAACCTTCCAGTAACGTTCTGGGAACGTTGTTTTATGGTTGCAAAACAATAACTTAAAAATAACCATTAGGGAACGTTCTTTATAAGTTATTTTTGGGTTATTTAAAAGTAACCACCCTGCATCGTTCTGGGAACGTTGTTTTATGGTTACATAAAAATAAAACCTAAAAACAACGTTCACCTAACGTTAGTATTTGGTTCCCAAAAAAATAACCAAACGAGAACCAAAAACTAACGTTAGGGGAACGTTATGTGTTAGCTGGGACGTTGTAAAGACGTGGTCAACTGGTCACCAGATAACTTAATACAATTTTTGCTGAATTACGTACATTTCCCAAATAATATATAAATGGCGTTTCACTAGGATAATACTTGCAATTTTTTAACTACTTTTGTTTTATTAGATTTTGGATTGTCTTCCTCTGTCGCCTCAGTTTTAATTGCAAGGTAAATAATATTACTTAGCTGCTCCTAAATGTGTTGTCAGTAATATATGTTGTATATTTTATTTTTAAACTTACATTGGATATTTATATTTGGTAATTTTTTTGTGATGGGACAACTATCCATACATAGGCTATTTATGTAGATTCAGAAATTAAGAGAGCACTGCAAAACTTCCAACTTGATAAATAGATTTTTTTTATATATTTGCAGTTTAATTTCATGTGAATTGTTCAATATATAGCAAAGTAACATTTTACCAATTAATATCTATTGCAAGTGCCTAAAAATAACAAACCATTCACATTGATGTGTTGCAGTTTTTGTCCATAAGTTCTTTCATTTTGCCTTCAACACTACAAGGTAAGACATTTACAAATTTACAGTAACATGTTCTTTCTAGTAGGATTTGGTTTTAGTGCTGAAAGACCACAAAAGGACCAAACATTACAAAAATACAATATTTAAAAATAAAATCTGATAATCAGTGATCCCTAAATATTTAAGAAAAATAAGACAATTTAAATAACTTGAAAGCTCAGATTGGGTATATAAAAAAAAAGGGTGTACAAATTAAATATAAATTAAATAAATGCTACTCTCCTAGAATGAGCTCTGAAAAGAGAGAGATGCACAGGAAATATGTGCATGCTTGGAGAACCACAAGGCAGGCATTGTCCAGATCGCCATCTCACCTGGAGACTAATCCAGCCGTTGAAGTACAATCACTTGATCTTCCAGTTGAAGAACAATCAGAAGGTGCTGACGGAGTAGTAATGTCAGTTGATATGGAGCAGAATTGTGAGGAATATTCATCTGACACTGAACACCATTCGCACTCTGAAAATGCAAGAGAACAGCCAATAGCAACAACATGGGAGGTAATTAACAGCTTGAATGAATCCTTGGCCTTTCACCTTGAAGACGACGACAGTAAGGACACGTCACTGGCAGAAGAGCTGTCCACTTGGGCTATTGAAAACCAGATAAAACACAATGCACTTGACAACCTTCTTAAATTGTTAAAAAGGCATGGACACAGTGAATTACCCTCAACTGCCCGGACCCTTTTGCACACTCCCCGGCAACTTGACACACAGCAATCATCTGGAATGGAATACGTTTACTTTCCACTAAAACAGAAATTACAAGAAACGTTAGAAAGTTACCCACTTGATGAAGTAGTTAAACTCCAATGTATTGATTTATCCCTGAACGTTGATGGATTACCACTGTACAAAAGCTCCAAAACATGTATGTGGCCAGTCCTTTGCGCAGTCATGCTAGATCCTGTTACCATTTTCCCCATGGCTCTGACATGTGGTGCAAGTCGACCAACAGATCTTGGTTTTTTGGAAGACACAGTAAGGGACCTGGGTCATCTGATGAATGACGGGATTACCTTCATGGGAAGAAAAATAAATGTCAATCTGAGGTGCTTTGTGTGTGATGCTCCAGCTCGTGCATTAGTGAAAAATATTAAACTGTATTCCGGGTACTTTGGCTGTGACCGATGTGAGCAAAAAGGTGTGTGGTTAAACAGAGTCACATACCAAGAGACTGCTGACCTCACACTCCGGACAGATGAAGCATTCAGAAACCAAACACAATTTCAGCATCACCATGGGAACACACCTGTGTCTCACCTCCCCATAGACATGGTGAGGTGCTTTCCCATTGATTACATGCACCACGCTTGTCTCGGTGTAATGAAAAGGCTCCTGCTCATCTGGACCAGAGGAGACAGAGCTGTGAGGGTTTCGGCCAGCCAAACCAAAGAGATTAGTGCAAGACTGCTGTCTCTCCGGAACTGCATACCATCTGCATTTGTGCGAAAGCCTAGGGGTCTTGAGGAGCTGGACAGATGGAAAGCAACCGAGTTTCGTCAGTTCCTTTTATACACAGGGAAGATTGTGTTAAAGGGAATACTGCCAGATGACATGTACTTACACTTCCTTTCTTTCAGTGTGGCCATGGCAATCCTAGTATGTCCAAGTCTTGTGCAGGAACATTCCAAATATGCCAATGAACTGCTGCAATACTTTGTGGAAAAAGGTAGGACACTCTATGGACAGGAGTTCCTCGTGTACAACACCCATACCATGCTGCACATAGCAAGTGATGCAGAAAACTTTGGTTGTCTGGAAAATTGTAGTGCCTTCATGTTTGAAAACTACCTGCAGTCACTGAAGAAGATGGTGCGTTCTGGCAGACACCCACTGATTCAGGTTTCTAAGAGACTGGAAGAGATGAGCAAACAGAAAAAAACTCCAAACAATACAAATGTACAGAAAATCTCTACAAAGGCCCGAGACTGTGCATACATCCTCAGTGGGGGCCAATGCTGTGAAATTCTTCAAGTGCCAGACAAGGAAGAAAGAGTGCTTTGCCGTGTGTACAGTAAACCGTACCCTCTGTTCCACAGCCCATGCATGTCATTTTTGATTGGTGCCTACACGTACAACCAAAAAAACAACACTATCAAATGGATTCCAACATCAGAACTCACAAAACATGCGATAAAGATGAATGCAGAAGACAGGAGTGTGATTTTTCTGTCATTGCTCCACAAGTTATAATCAAAGGTAAAAGGTTGTCATATGATGTGATTTGAGGCGATTGGTAAATATAATTAGCTTCTTTTCCATTTATAATGATTTTTCTTGCTTCTTGCAGAATGTATGCAATAGTTGAATTTTTGGAGGAGGGGACTTGTGATTTGGTACTACAGACCTGGCTTTTTGAAGAAGATGAGGTATTAAATCTCACTTGTATCAACAACATACATTAACAAATATCTTTACATTCACCATGAAAATCAAAATGGACAATTCTTGCTTTTATGGAACATAACAGTGCATCTTTAAAATTATTCATGCACATTTTTTGTAAAGCACTTTTAATCTTTTTTTACAAAAGTATTTGCATGCCCTCCTTGTAAGGACAACTCTTCTATTTTTTTTCCTCATGTTTCTCTTTTCAAATTTAACACATTGTTCTCCCAACGAATGTTAGTTCCATTTAGCGTGTTTTGAGTACAATTCTCAATTATTAACATTTACATCTAACTTTTTACTTGAGTTAGATTTTCAGTTACTATTGCTTTCATATTACAGTTTGCAATTATTTTCTACTTCTACAATATTTATTTCATAATTTAATTGTACTATTTTAATGCAGGTACAATACTGTTACTGGCCACCAATTAATGTGACCAAAAAAATTAAAAGGCTTGAACTACCTGATAAAAAAAATTGGACCAGGCACAGGGTCAGAGTGTTTGCAAAAACAGGTATTTCATTTTACTTTAAAGGACCATTCAAACAAAATGTTAGTGCAACTACTGTTAAGGAATGCTAAATTATACTCACTGTATTTTTACTTCAGGTGACTATGAAACTGCTAAAAAGTGGTCCAAAAGAGCAGCTGTGCAGTCTTCTGTGGAGAGCTCTGATGACGTTCCTAAGAGAAAAAAACGACAAGTGTGTCTCAGCAGCTCCGATGAAGGTATGAACCTGAGCATGTGAAAAAGTTTACCAGTAAACAATTAAAGTAATTCAAAAATCATTTTTATTCATTTTTTTTTTTAAAGATACTTCTTCAGTACCTCACCCCAAAAAGAAGAACCGGGTGAACTGTACAACAACTGGTAGGCCTTTCTTAGTTTTAATTTTTTTACTTTACCACAGTGTTTGGGGGTTTTCAGAATACCCAAATTAATTTCATTAGTTGATTGATACCAATACCAGTACATTTCATTTCTTATTTACAGTGGAACCTCAGCTGCCATTTCCCCCAGCATTTAAACCGAACAAACAAACCACACTAACGCAATCAAGACCTGAAGATTGTACCATTCTTGATGCATCATTAAGACCAGCGCCTCCTAGAGACATCCAGAAGAATGGTAAATGCAAAACATAATTTGAAACTTAGTTTTTACCTTTATTTGAATGAATCAATATTGATTCTCCCAGATCACCTCCTGAGCCTACTCACTCAGAGAATCATCAGCATAGAGAGTGAGATGAAGGCGATGAGGAGCTCAACAGCAGCCCTGTATGAACTCTATGCTCGTGCCCTGGGTGATGGGACTAGTCAGCGAGTGGAGGAGATGAGCCTTGATGTGTGTGGCACTATGGAGGAACTCCTCTCTCTTGAAGAAAAAATGAAAGAGGAGACATTTCGGAATAGAGTGGTATGTGAATAGTGAACTATACGTGAAATGACAAAAAAGTGTTAGAATTAAGTTAAATAACAAAAGTTATTACCATTTTGAAAATGTATTCCATCTTGTAGACACACCATTTAAGTCTTGTTGGAGGTCCGAACCCTGGGGAAAACACCCGGCGGGTGATGCGGGCAGTGGCCTCCTACAGTGTTTGGAAGGAGTTTAGTCTGAAGGGGAAGAAAGGGAAGAGACCACTGCAGAACTTGAACATTATGAAGGTCATAAAAAGTAAGTCCAATATGTTAGTGACTCAAAAACCTGTATTACCAGTACTTTTTAAACCATTGCTGCATAATTATGGAATTTAATATTACAGAGGCAGTGATGATGTCCAATCCAAGAATCCAGCAAGCAACAGTGGAGGACATTGTGGCAGACACACTTAAGCATGCACCAGCAAGGTGTCAGAATGTAAGCTCCTTTGGTGCAGTTTGCTGTAAAATAGTTATTATCATTATATTCTAATTATATCATTTAAAAAAGGGAGATGACATGTTCAGTTCACTTAGTAAAAGTAGAAACAATGTGAAGTTGACCGCTTAGTCACTGGTTTGATTTACTTACACAAACAAAGAACATCTGACTGTACATGTGAGTGGAACATTTCACATTATGTCGTTTAGGTCAATTAGGCTTGGGGTATGTTTGAATTTTAACTATTCCAATTCCGCTCATTCGAATCTAATTAACGTTAGGTAAAACAAAAGTTTGGATCTCGTGCTATAAACTAACATGATTAGCGCATCTCACCTCGTCATAATTTTCATACAGTTGACATCTGACAATCATAACAACAAATAAAATATTAGAATGAAAGATATGATTCATGGTTACTCACACAGCGCAGCTGAAGTTTTTTCTTATATCGTTCATTCAACAACTGCCGAACAAACGTCAGTTCTTCTTCATTTTGGTTTAATGGCGGGTTGCGAACCAACATGCCGCCACCTACTGTGATGAAGTGTGAAGAGAACTGGTTTTCTCACGTAATCCCTATATAGGCTACTATTTTTTAATCCACTAATACTAATAAACTCACTATTGCATGTATTTGTTTCCTGCATTTGAGCCATTTAGTAAACACAATTACTGGATTTATAGTATATTTATAGTTATCTTATATGATTAATATAATGAAACCATCATATTTTAAATAAATCATATTGACCAGCTGAATCTAACATTTAATTTAATTTCAACAAATGTCAAAGTCAACTAAAAAAAATTATGTGCAATTAATTGTATAAAACTGAAATATACTTTTCATTTTGCAGAAGCAGGACCAGAGAAAAGGTGTGCAGCAGCATGATGACGATGATGAAACACTCCTACTTTTTGAAGACGAATAAGACTTTTTTATTCATTAGAAATTTTCAATGTTTTTTTTTCTTTTTTTTTTTTCTTAAAGATCAAATTAATTAAAATTAATGTATATGCCAAATTTTCACTTCTCAATAACTTTGTTGTTAACTTTTACAATATATATTAAAAAATTAAATGTTAATTGTTTATTAGCTTACTGTGGAAAATGTCATCAACTAACTGCTGATTAATAAATGATATGAATGTTTTCTAGTTGATTGATTCTTGAGGCACACGTGTGTGACACATTGATGCATGCGGTGCATATAGGCTACACACAATCGTACAGGTAACACACTGAATAAATGCTGATTAGAGATTTTTTTTATGTGGTTTTGGTCGTTGCTACAACTAACACGGTGCTTTGATGTTACGTCCTCACAACATACCAGTTTGGTCATTGAGACGTACTCATCACGTTCTTGCGACGTACCACTATAACGTCGCCACGACGATTATGGGAATCACAAAGTTACGTCGCTGGAACGTTATGTGGTACTTCGCTACAACTAACACGGTCCTTTGATGATACGTCCTCACAACATACCAGTTTGGTCATTAAGACGTCCTCATCACGTTCTTGCGACGTACCACTATAACGTTGCCACGACGATTATGGGAATCACAAAGTTACGTCGCTGGAACGTTATGTGGTACGTCGCTACGACGAATATGGTCTGGTCCGGTTACGTCTTCACAACGTAACTGTTTTAGCTGGGGAACGCGCTGTCTGTGAATGTCCTGCTGACACTGACGACGCGCATCGCGTGCCAGAATCGACTTCTCTTTCGTGCTTGAACGAATAATAACACACAGTTATGCCAAAATGTCAGTTTTGTTGAGTATCCTCATGAGAGCAGTCTTAAATTAGTTAAAGTCTTAAATTAGAGTTGTGAGAAGATGGGACGCGTGTGAAATAAACAAGTGCAGCAGTGACAACAGAATCAAAGAACAGGTAACAGAGAAAATTACTCACTGCTCTTGACTAAAGAACGCTTGTAGCTTTAATAAGGATTCATCTATATTTCATTTATAATTTATGCAGTGAAGACTGTAAAGTGTTTGATAACTTCATTCAATTTCTGTGTATTTCCTGACATCAGTAGCAGTATTGGTATCAGTGATACTGGGCTTCATTCATAAAAAAAGATGCCATTAAACAATTATTTAAAATATACTTCTTTATGTTGTTTATACATTAATTTGGAGATTAACTGTGAAATTATTACATTATAAAATATATTAAAAACAAGCTATCTTGTGCAATTATAACAAAGTTAGCCCAATATAAAACACAAATAGGCCTACACTGAGTGAGCAAACATTTTGGTGAGATTTGAAATGGTAATTGAGCAATGTTTTGCTGAATTATGAATAAAAGCCTTAATCAAATATGTCATCATGTGAAGTGATCTCTGGAGAAGAAATTAATGATTTCCTAGACTTTAAATGGATGGACAAAAAAATTGATAATATTAAAAAATATCTATATGACAGTAGGCCTATATACGGCAGTTATTCCCTGTGGTATTGAAAATCAATACATTTCAAGGTATAGAATCAAAGTAGTATCGTGACAACACTAGTGTAGGGTGCCACAAATTTTTTAAAATTTTCAAAGGGTGCCTCGACTGAAAAAAGTTTGGGAAACACTGCTCTAATCTGAGGTTAACATAATTCTTATTTTTCTGCTTAAAAAGTTAAAAATGTGCACTTTACATTTTATGCAATACAACTTTGTTAGGTATGAATGTTAAAAATAATTATTTTGCACAAAATAGAGACGACAGTAACAAGTCTTTTGATACTTTAGCTAAAGTGCTATGTTGAGCTTACCTTGAGATTTAGCCAACATTAACACACATGTCGGTTTGGGGCAAGTTGTCTCACTGACTTTGGGGCAAGTCGTCACATGTGACAACTTGCCGCTGTACAAACAAACACATAGAACATGCTCAAAAAACATTGTGATATTTGATATTGTAGGCCAATTTATTTGTAATTGCAATAAGGTTTTTGGAGGAAGCAAGGAAGGAAGGAAGGAAGGAAGGTGGTTCGAAATTACCAACGAAAGAGCATGGCAGTACACCACCTGTCATAATGTTAAAGGCAGTCAGGCAGGTAAAGTTGCAGAAAAAAATCAATCAGAAGTACAGCGAAGGATTTGGACATAAATTACCGTACTCTGACTCGGTATTGTCAAAAGATTACCAGAGAAGAAATTGAAAGTCAGACAGCCATGCCAACAACAACAGTTGGTTAAACAAAGTCACAGAAGATTTTTTTCACCTGATTTGGAAAAGCAGCTTGTTGAGTATATTACTAAGTCAGCTGACATTTATTTTGGTCTGTCGCTAAGTGAGGGTCAGAAAGCTTGCCTACCAGTTTGCTGTGGCACACCAGCTTAAGTTTGCGCCTTTGTGGGCAGGAAAAAAAAAGGCCAGCAAAGAGTGGTTTACAGGCTTCTTAAAGCAGCATACAACGCTGTCTCTGAGAAAGCCAGAGGCTACTAGCCAAGTAGCAAGTAGCTTCAACAGAGAGAATGTTAATGCTTTCTTTGCCAACTTAGAGAATGTGTTACGCAAATATGAGTTTGGACCAGGAGACATTTGGAATGTTGATGAAACTGGGGTCACCACTGTACATAAACCAGACAAACTGGTGGCAAGATGTGGATTCAAACAAGTAGGGACACTGACCTCAGCTTAAAGGGGAACCCTTGTCACACTGGCTTGTGCCATCTCAGCCACAGGGAATAGTATACCTCCATACTTTATTTTCCCCCGTGTCAACTTCCGCAATCATTTTGCCTTATTGTGATCCCCCCCATTCAGAACCATGCCCTGCCAGGCCCCAGCATTAACTCTGCTCTGCCAGGCTCCAGCACCAACTCTGCCATGCTAGGCTCCAGCACCAACCCTGCCCTGCCTACCAGGCCCAGTTATGCTTCTGCTATCACCAGCTCACCCTTACCCAGCAATGCTATTGCTGACAGCAGGCTACCTACTCCAGAAGACATCCGGCCATATTCAAAAGCTGGCCCCCGAAAACCAGCCAGCAAAGGAAGAAAATGACGCAAATCAGCAATTCTTACTGACATGCCAGTGAAGCAGCAACTAGAAATAGAAAACAATAAGGCTCAACCTAGCAAAAACCTGTTCCAAAAGAAAGGGAAGCAAGGGAGGAAGGGATGTCAGATACAGGGCATCTGTCTTGTTCAGAGGTTAAACATGTTAAGTTAAGCAAGTTATCTGCAGCATTCCATTCAGTTATCATGGATCTATGTGCAAGCCAGACAACGTTAGAGTTTAAAGCTCAAAGTAAAGTGTTAATGTGTTTTGATTAAAATGTGCATTGTTTGGATTTAAATAATTGTTTTTCCAGGTTCTCCAGGCACAATTGTTTATATTTCCAGTTCTGGTTTGAAATAACAAAAAATAAATAAACATTAATAATTAAGTAGTTGTGTTCGTATTTTTAGATAATCTAGTGTGACAACTTAACCCCCGATGGGGCAAATTGTCTCAAGTGCACACTCTCTTTTCTACACTCTACAACTTTATAATGAGATAAGATATGAAGATGTTATGAATACAACATATGTGCCCAAGACTTCCTTCTTTCATTTGGTATGACATTTATACCATTGTGATGTATGGTGCTCAGTGTTAGACAGTGTGACAACATACCCAGCTCTTCCCTACATTGTTTTGCCACTAAGTGGCGACAAGTGACTGTTAAAAAATATATTTGTTATTGAATACTTTATTCAAGAGAATGCAAAATGACAATGCAATATGTAAAATGACAATTAAATATGAAAAATGGCATTGCATTTCTGTATTTAAATTTACATTTTCCATTACATCTGTGCAACGATTGGTAAATGGTAAATGGACTGCATTTATATAGCGCTTTCACTGACCCAATGGCCACCAAAGCACTTTACATATTGCCTCACATTCACCCATTCACTCACTCACTCACATGAGCCAGCCATGCAAGGCGCCATCCAGCTCATCGGGAGCAGTTGGGGTTAGGTGTCTTGCTCATGGACACCTCGACACTTGGTCAGGTGGAACCGGGGATAGAACCACCAACCTTTCGGTTTGTAGACAACCTACAACCACTGAGCCACTGAGCCACTCAACATTAAGGGACAAGTAGATTTTTTGAAGGGACAAGTAAAAGAGAATTTTAGCCTACTTGCCCGACCGGACAAGTAGCCTGATTAGAACATCAATAAAAAAACTAGGGAACTAGGGAATCACTAAACCGGGAGAATGATTCTGATTTTATTACATTTATTGTAAGTTGCGATTGATTGTGGATAATGTATTACTGACGGTAAGGTTGCGCTGTTGACGCAAGGTATTTATTTGAAAAAGTGGCTACACTAACGAAAAAGAAAGCTTCAAGCCCAGAAGTTTCCAAGAAACACAGCAGTAATGACTTTATGAACTTCTTCACTTTTAAGATTGATAATATTAGGGACAAAATTATAACTATGCAACCGTCTACTACAGCATCACATCAGGGAGTGCATTATAGTCTCCCCGAGGTAAAATTTGATTCATTTGTTGCCATAGGAGAGGAAGAATTTTGCAAACTCGTTAATTCATCTAAATCGACAACATGTATGTTAGACCCTATACCGACTAAACTACTGAAAGAGATGCTTCCAGAAGTCATAGATCCTCTTCTTAACATCATTAATTCATCTTTGTCTCTAGGATACGTACCAAAAACCTTTAAGCTGGCTATGATTAAACCACTTGTTAAAAAAACGCAACTTGATCCTACAGAATTAGTCAATTACAGGCCGATCTCAAATCTACCTTTTCTGTCAAAGATACTAGAAAAGGCAGTATCCTCACAACTGTGTTCCTTTCTTAAAAGAAATGGTATCTGCGAGGATTTCCAGTCAGGATTTAGACCGCACCATAGCACTGAGACAGCTCTCATTAGAGTCACAAATGATTTGCTCTTATCATCCGATCGTGGTTGTATCTCTCTATTAGTGTTACTTGATCTTAGTGCTGCATTTGACACCATTGACCACAACATTCTCTTAAATAGACTAGAAAACTATGTTGGCATTAGTGGAATTGCATTAGCATGGTTTAAATCATATTTATCTGACCGCTATCAGTTTGTAGCAGTAAATTAAGAGATGTCTTATCGATCACAAGTTCGGTATGGCGTACCACAAGGCTCAGTACTAGGACCGCTGCTGTTCACTCTGTACATGCTACCTTTAGGAGATATCATTAGGAAACATGGAATTAGCTTTCACTGTTATGCTGATGATACTCAGCTCTATATTTCTTCCAAACCTAACGAAACTCAACAATTCACAAAATTATCGGAATGCATAGTTGATATCAAAAATTGGATGACTAGTAATTTCTGAAAAAACAGAGATTCTAATTATTGGACAAAAAACTTCCACACGTAATAACCTAGAATACCGTCTAACACTTGATGGCTGCTCTGTTAAGTCTTCGTCGTCAGTTAGGAACCTGGGTGTGCTCTTTGATACCAATCTTTAATTTGAAAGTCACGTGTCTAGTGTCTGTAAAACCGCATTTTTCCATCTTAAAAATATATCTAAATTACGTCATATGCTCTCATTGACAAATGCGGAACAACTAGTTAATGCGTTCATGAAATCAAGGCTAGATTATTGTAATGCTCTACTGGGTGGTTGCCCTGCACGCTTAATAAACAAACTACAGCTAGTTCAAAACGCAGCCGCTAGAGTTCTTACCAGAACCAGGAAGTACGACCATATTAGCCCGGTTCTGTCAACTGGCTCCCTATTAAACATCGTATAAATTTTAAAATATTGCTGATTACTTACAAAGCACTAAATGGTTTAGCTCCCCAGTACTTGAGCGAGCTCTTGACGCATTATAGTCCTTCACGTCTATTGCGATCTCAAAACTCCGGCCAGTTGATAATACCTAGAATATATAAATCGACTGCTGGCGGTAGATCCTTTTCCTATTTAGCACCAAAACTTTGGAACAATCTTCCTAACATTGTCCGGGAAGCAGACACAGTCTGTCAATTCAAAGCTAGACTAAAAACACATCTCTTTGACCTAGCATTCACATAACACTCTATAGCCTTCTATAATTCAATATTAGGCTGCTTAGATTAGGTCAGCCGGAACTGGGAACACTTCCCTCAAATCCTGATGTACTCGTTACATCATAAGAAGAATTGCATCTACTCTAATTTTAGTGTCTTTGTTTATCCCGAGGTTTTCCCGCAGCCTGCTGGATCCAGGCTGTTTCCAGATCTGACGAAGGACTTTCGCCTGGACCTGATGACAATGCAGTGCTGAAGTGCCAACTAGCCTCTCCCTATGGAGGATCCCTATACCACTCTACAGATAAAGCGTTGTGGAATTTTTCGGTTCGCGTACCTACCCAAAGTGATAAGATAAAATAAAAATTCTGCATCAAAATTTATAGACAAGTAGTTTGTTTACGCATGGTTTGTAAGGAATTACAAACCTGCGCACATATATTCAAACGCACATAAGTATAGAATCAATTCTTAATGCCCATGTGAACGCCATCAGCGTCTATCACAGGTTCACGTTTAAAGTCTGTTTAGAGAGAACGGTGTCGTCTTAGCGGCCCCTAATTTAATAACAAATGATCATTTAGACGGAAGTGAATCAATCAAAACTAACTTTAGCTGGAAAAAACATTTTTCAAGAGCCACTATAAAACCAAACCAATCTCTGTTACCTTAAACTATATGTTTATCTCTGTAAAGCTGCTTTGAAACAATCTACATTGTTAAAAGCGCTATATAAATGAGGATGACTTGACTTGACGCTCGCGCAGCCTCTCGAGGAGAAATCTACACAAATGAGCGCAGCACACACACTCTCAATGAACATACTGCCTATAAAAATCTAAATGTGGAGTTTTTATGTTTAACATTTGTTAAGCAACCTCAATTATTTTTCCTGAATACCATCACGATTGAAAATGTGACACTGATTTCCTACAAGTAGCCTACAACAGTTCAATAAACAGTTAAAATTAATTCACTTACATTTTTGTTTTTGTTCCGTTTCAGCAGCGAAAATAGTTCCAAACAAAAATCACAGCAGAACCATGGCGCATCACACAGAAACACTCAACCTGTTTTCATTACTGAATGATTCAGCATTGGTTGAGTCAAAGGTTCAATGACCCTTGCATAAACATCTGTCTCATTCTTTAATGAATCAGCCGTTTGAATGAATCGTTTGATTGAATGAATCAATGACTCACTCATTAAGACGGTCGCCTGCCACCACCTACTGGTGGTTTAGTGTTATGTTTAAAAGTAGTATCATTCTTTCCAACGTTTCTTATTTGTAGGCCTATATTTAAATCAATTTCATAACATTATTTTATGCAATTGTAATTTTCCAGTGTAAATGATTTAATTTGATCCGCACTACCTATGATAACAACCCTTATTATTCTAAATAATTGAATTTATTGATCAAATTTAGGAATTTAAAATGAAAGATGAAAGATTGGGGGAGGAGATGCCCTTTAAAGGTGCAGATGTTACAATATGCCGATTTAAATATCAAAGCTGATTGATAACTGATGAGAATATTGCTACAGAATAAATAAATAAAATAAAAAAATCCGGACAAGCAACTTTTTTTACAGATTAAGTTAATTAAGTTGATTTACAGATTTACTTTTCCGAAGGACCAGCACATGAAAAGGCTTAATGTCAAGCCCTGATTTGCCATTTCATACACTAGTTTTGATATGTAAATTGAATAGCCTACATACTGTAGAATGCAGAGATGGGGGACTCGAGTCACATGACTTGACTCGAGTCAGACTCGAGTCGCAAATTTAAGGACTTGAGACTTGCTTGACTAAATTAAGAAAATGACTCGACTTGACTTTGACTTGAGATCCAATGACTTGAGACTTGACTTGACATGAACTGTATGACTCGAGAATGACTTGATATACATTTATCATCGCAACATCAATTGATGAACAAAATGAAAGCAACGGAACCATTGACGCCAGTCATCAGATTCTGCGCGATTGCGTGACACTGCACAAGCCCAGAAAAAACATACATCGCGGTGAGCGCACTAAATACAAAAACATCTCCCAGCATCGTTTCTTTTTGGATATAAACACTAGAAATTGACTATATTCATACAAGAAGATTTGCTGTACGCATAATAACTGGCAAGGGATATCGGACGACCATCACAACCTCGAACAGTCGAACTTCATTCACCACGTCTAAAAGAAAGCTATAGCTTGTTTAACCTGTTTGTTATAGTTAATTTGACTATCTTTAAATCGAGAATATTGGTCAAAACAGCATGCCTCTTTATACACAATTATGTTTTCAAATGTAGCTTAATGTTGTCAATATTCAAATGATAATTAATGATGTCATATGTTTTGTATATCATTTGCAACATTTCTTTTTAAATCATGCTTTAAAGCCAAATATGTCGGTCTTTCCATTGACAAAAAACAACATAGAAAACTGTTAATGTTTTGTCGTGTTTTATGTTTCTCTTAAAGCAGGGTTAGATGTTATCAGGGGTTACATCTATTAGATGTTATCAAAATGCCAGCAGAATTAATATCGCACCCAAAATTCAAAATGTGGTGGAAAAAATGCCCTAGTATGAGTTATTTTCATAATTATAACATATGATATTAAAAAAATATTTCCAGAATATTGAAGCGATTGCAAATGTGATAATGATTTTATAAAACAGTTCAGTAAACAAAGAGTGAATATTGTGGAGTGAATATTGTGATGTGACATTTAGACATAAACTAATATTGCAAATATTTTCTGTTTTTGCTCGATTTCTCCAATGACAATAGTTCCAAACAAGCCACAGAAAGAGTTATGCGTATTTGTGATTCATTGACCTAGTTGCTTAGTTCCAGAACGAATCTGCCGTTTTGAACATAAGTTAAATGAATGCTTCTATGACTCGTACATTAATACGGTAATTTGGCGCCACCTATTGGCGGTTCTAACTTCATAATTAAAAATATATAACTTGTATTAAGGGGATGCTAGTTTGAAGAATGCCTTTGGTCGCATAGGAATTATACTTGAATTGTGAATTGTTTAATACCTTTTAATGGTGTTCTGCAATGTTTGAGGCATATTTATTTTTTCATGCTTTAATGTTGGCCTAATTTCAGTTACATTTAGATTTTTATTGTAGTAACCACTCAGCTATATGTGGAAATGCATATATTAAAAAATAAATAAAGTTGCAAATAAAACCATAGTCCACAACTTCTGTAGTTTTAACTTATTTTAATATATAAATTCAGTGAAATCGTCAAACGTTTGTATGACTTGCCAGTGACTTGTGACCCAAGCTACGACTTGACTTGACTTGCTTGAAATAAGGCAGTGACTTGACTTGACTTGCCTTTATAAAAAATGTACTTGGACTTGCTTGAGACTCGAAGGTTAAGACTTGAGACTTGCACATGTGTGACTTACTCCCACCTCTGGTAGAATGTATCCATCCCCTCTTAAATGTCCGCGACAGCGAGCGCGTTGGGCTGTTTAGTGAAACTGACGCATATATAGCCTATCTAACGGCAGATGAAGTAGGCTAAAACCGTGAATCTTCATTATGAGTCTGAATCATACAGTGCAGGTTCCTATAAGTTTAAATAAATAAAATAATTATTTAAACGAGGTTTTACTTCTGATATAAACATTTAGATTAAATATGCCATTCTCATTGATGGAGCACTTAAACTACATGAAATCATTACTGACTTACAACATTTTCTTATATTCAATAAATAGAAACATTTGTTGTGGATGCAATGCTTTTGAACACTTTTCCTCTGGCATGCTGTGTTTTAATGTTTTAACTACTGTACATAGATAATTATTATGATAATATCAGATTGTCTGAGAAAATAGTTTTGTGCAAATAATGCACAACAAGGTTAAAGTTTCCATATGTTTCCATTAAAAATATAAATCAATTAAAAATACTATTTGGCCAGTGGAAAAGATTGAGAAAACTTTCTCTGAAATGCATTTTACACTATTTTATTTATTTATTCAAAAACAAGGCAAGGATAGGCTACTAAATTATTTTTAATAATGTAATGTTACGGTACATCCGCATTTCACATCTTCCTAATGTCTTGTACCGTTAAACGTTATCACGTGGATGAATAATCATATGCAAATGATGATATGCATAGCAAAACTAGGCGTTGTAAGCTCCATATATGGTTATTTCGGGGAGGATACACATGTGTGCACAATCTTCTGCTGACTGGGATTTATAAAGTGAATTCTGTGCAGGTTCTGGCGTAGGCCTACGCATGGTTTTATAAGTCTGAATTTTTTTGCGTTTTTAGTTGTAATTTTGAGCATTTTTCTTGTTTTTCTATATATACACTGAAGCTTCAGATATTGTAATAATTCAAGTTAGTAAGGTGGACAGCAGGGAACAAATTTTAAAACTGGTAAAACCTTGAATATTAATTTGAAAATGCTTATTTTAAATCGGAATTAAAAGAAGTGTTCTTACAGCTTCAAGAACATTCTGTTATAATTTCAGTATGTTGCATTTGTGATATGGGGGGGTCTGAATGGTAAATCTTAAAATCGAACCATTTCATATCTGCATTGTTACTAATTGATTTTTGTTTGAAAAAAGGGTTTTTGAATTTCAACCACAAACTCCTTGACCCCAGTCAATTTATTTTTTGTGCATTCCGAGTTCAAGTGCGACAAAAGTCCTAATGTCTTGGACCACTTCGATGAACACCATTTTTATTTTTATTCACTTTAGGTCAAAATGACCCATGGGAAGGATGACACAGAAGGCAATGTGTGCTGTTTTAGTCTCATCTGCACGCTATCAAAACCCGGGTGATGACGGCGTAATAGAGTCATATTAGACATTACGACACTCGCATCAAACAAAGTTTTCAAAAAGTGAATATTTTGTTCGGTTTTTTCTGTAGCCAGAATGTTCCCAGACAGGAGATTTATGTCATAAATGCAGCAGCTCTATCAGTGGTTTGTCTCCTTCGCTTGCCATGCTGAACAAACACACCAACAACTGTGTTGCTGGAACTGTGATGTCAACAATAGATTTACATACAGATGATAGGACAGCTACTCTCATGAGAAACGCATGCGGAGCGTATCAATCTACGGAAGCATACATTAGCGGCCTGTTTTGCACATTTTTCCCCCCAACAAACTAACAAATATAAATGCCTTATCAGATTTGAGACTAACCGCACTGCAAGTGCGTGCCGAACTGTGGTGGTGGAGAACAGTATGGATCGATTTTTTAATGAGAACTGTTATACCCCTAGAAAATACGTCACAATACTGAAGTAAGGTTGCAACTTTCGGTTCATGCGGACATTAAACCAGAGGGTTTATTGCAACCATTAACAATAAAATGCTGTCATTGATAAACATCAGTTTCTAAGTCAGCCCAATTAAATAAACAGAAATTTAAGAAAAAAAAAAATTAAAGGTGCACTGTGTAATATTTAGGAGGATCTGTTGACAAATCCAATATCATATACATAACTATTTTTTCAGTGGTGTATGAAGACATTACATAATGAACCGTTGTTTTTATTAACTAAACATGAGCAGTTTCTATCTACATACACCATGGGTCCCCTTACATGTCAAGTCGCCATTTTGTGCCGTCATGTATCTACACAAGCCGTAAACGGACAAAAGTGTTTTGTCACAATGTTGTTCTTCGTGCAAAGAAAGTAGCTAAAGTCAGCGAAAAAAACTCTGACACAATTATGTACAAATAACAATAATATTCAAAATAACATTTTGTTTTATTGAATAATTAAGTAAACAATTTATTTATCTGTGTCAAGAAACCTCATTGCTTAACTGGCTACCCTCTGCTGTCTCAGACGACGACATATTTTCCTGGCGGCCACCATAACTTCTTTTGGTTGCTTTTCACAACCTCACCATTAGATGTCGCTTACAAAAAATTAAAAAAATAACCTCACGTTGTGGAAATTGTTGACTATTTAACCTTTAAAGTATGAAAGGTAACATGAGCTTTGGCACTGAAACACGTGTATTTTGAAATATGAAAATAAGAGTAATTAAGTACAGAAATATGTCAAACAATATTACTGCAAGAATAGTGAAATACAAGAAAAGTACTTACATATATGATAACAAATGAATGACAAGTAAGTGTGTATGCCTTGTGCTAATAAAGACAGGTTTTAAAGAGGTTTTAAAAATAAAATAATGAAACATACAAATCTTTGTACCATGGACATTACTAAACCCATGTAAAGGCATCGCCTGCCCTTTTCAACCTTCTTGTGAGATCACTGCAAAGAGTGAATGATCTTTTACTTTGCAAAGAAGTGCCATTTGTCCACTGAAAAATGGAAACGAGTTAAAGTTATATAATTTGATAAATAAATAAAAGTAATAAAAATATATAAAGACAATTTTACCTTCAGATGATACTGCGAGGGGTTCCCCATATTCTGCCGCCTACAAAAGCAAATGTGCAGTTGTCTTGTGTGTTCTCAAGGAATGGCAAAATTATGACAAAAATTTTGCCAATATTAAAAGACAAATACTCACAGCTTGAACCACAGCACTGGCCTCTGCATCACTGCATTTCAATGGACTATCGCACAAGGAGGTGTTTTGACTAAAAAGTGAGATCAAAGTAAGCAAAAAGATCATAATTACGGTCATCAAAATGACTACCAAATCTTTAACAAGGAGAAAATCTTTTGTCATTTCAATCTGGTATAAAAATCAAATCTCACCAAACAATTTCATCACCTTTCATCTTTTTTCTCATCACTAATGCTTTCCAGAAGCTGTGTGTTGATTTTATGACTTCTATAGCAAAGTCCTAAAAATATATTAACATCAACATTAGATGATTGATCATTAAATGGATTAACACTTCTCCATCAGAAATCTACCATGATACGCTACCTTATCCTTAAACTGTCCATTGAATGCAAACTTGTTCTCAGGCTTTCCATCTGGTACTTTATATTTTTTCAACCAATCCACCGTAGCCTCAAGATAACCAGGCTTAATCTTTCTCACATCCTCAATACCTGTTAATGATACACTAATTGAGATTACTCATAAATGTAGATAATGCAATTACTAAATAGATGTATAAAAACAAATACTCACTGTTAAGGCTTGATGCATCTGGGTCCTCTATATTGATGGCTATTACCTTCCAGTCAGTCTCTCCTTCATCTATCAAAGCCAGAATTCCAAGAACTTTAACCTGAATCACCTGCCCTGGTACACACACCTGTGACACAGATTTACAGTGAGTTACAAAAGTAATCAGAACCATAACCAATTTGTGTTGGTAAAGAAAGAAGAATCTATTGTGCTAAATAATAAAACACCAAAATACATGGAATAAAAATGTATAATAAAAAAATATATATATAGTAGGGTCTGGACCAATCCGACACACACTAATTATTCATATTCATTGTATTTAATGAATATAAAGGTCAATGAAACTCTCCCCCAAAACTAACCTCAAAAATGAAGTTACTTTGTCCGCCGGGTGTCCGGTTACAGAACACTTTAAGACTGATAACAGACTTTTACGACCTCAAAAGGAATGTGGCCACATGCTTAAGAGAGAGAGAGACAATCTTTAATTAAATAAACTTTGCGGTATTACTCTGATCTATGAAGGAACATGCCTCACAGAAACTGTGATGATTTACTGTCTCGTGTACTATAATGTATAACAACATGGTATGTTTGATTGGGGTGTATGTGGTTGCACAACCACCCAACGGTCAATATAACCTCACCTGTATCATGCTTCCTACATAATTAATCCTCATTTAATGGCACACACTTTGATGTACATCACCTTCTCTTAGAATGCAATGTGAATTTGTTATGTCTATTTGAGCTTGAATGAACAGTCTAAGCACGCTGGGGGCAAAGACCATAAATCAACTAAGAGCCGGTTCCCCTCTCGGACCTTAGGGGTGGTTCTTTCTCAGGCTATATCAGAGGCAGGCAACAGTGACCGCCCTCTCTTGGTAGTTTTCATCCTGCCGCAAACATTGTTTCAGGTGATACGGGGGAACCCCCTCCCCCCCTCCATGGGGGCCCAGAGGCCTCCCAGCAGGCCTGGAACCCAACCAGATCCGGCCTCATGGAAGAGAGAGGACACTCTCTCACAAAGAACCAAGGACAATCTCAGGAGTTTGTAACAACGACTCTAACCCATCATGCAAGTTCATCATATCTTCTTCATCCAACAAAGAAGAAAATGATTGAGACTTCAACATCTGACAGCAGCAGAATCAATAACAACTTCAGTTTTCAACAACTTTGATAATAGTGTACGCTACCCAGGCATGCAAGTATACTTTTGATTTTATGCTTTGAAAATGAAATGCTGATGTTCTTCTCATATAGTTACATGGAACTTCTCAATAGTTCCGTTTTCGGTTTCGTTCTATCACTCACCTATTTATGTATTCATGTGTGTATGTTGTTTAGTTTATTTATTCGTATAAATATCTATATTTAGTTAATAAAACTTGTACATAATATGTATTTGGTTCTGTTTTGTATGCAATACAAAGTCACTTTCACGATCGCGGTTTTTGCTACTTGCTCAAAGTGCTGTACATGCTAAGAAATAATTATTCTTCTGTGGCCATGGAAGATACCCTTTTCTTAGAATAAATTAATAATCAAAATAGTTCGTTGGACGAACTGATTAATTGATTCTAATATTAATTCAGCCACATCAAGTTAATCCAATTAACTGACCCAAATATTCATGATTAATAATAACAAGTTATTATTGATTATTAATATTTCATATAGCTAGGTTCCTTACTATATATATATATATATATATATATATATATATATATATATATATTTAAAATATAGGATTTGTAATTTTGTAAACTACAAAACTGCTTAATGGTTTAAATGCTTTTGCAAGAGTATTATTATAATTAACTATGAAGTTCCACCCACCTTGGAGCTAATCTCACACACGTCTATGGGGTCATTGTCTCCACAGCACCTGGTTTCCTTGTCAGTGTGGTTGGGATCTTCCCATGTCTATATATATATATATATATATATATATATATATATATATATGTTAAAAAAAGGTATTATGTTTGTATTAAAATGTGTAGAGGATTAGTAATACAAAAATATTACAACAATTACGATGACGAAACAAAAACATTGATTTTTCAAATCAGACTGCAGACAGATCTTATGGAAATTCATAGCAATAATCAAAACCAGGACATCACCTGTGGAAGTGCACCATAGTTCCAAATGTAACCTTTGTGCGGAAAAATGTTAGCTACATATCGTAGCTTGCCTTTCTTCACATCTTGCTTGATCGGGTTTAATGGTTCCTTTGTTGCTATCTGCGGGTAAAGGAAATTATGAAAATTCTGTGCTAAAAATAACATACTATTGTATTGCTCATAAGCACAATATAAAAACATACAATACTGCATCTAAAAGATTTGTTTTTCTACTGATAGATTCTATCAATCTAATTTAAGTGTTACATTTAATGTGTTTGTTCAATAAAATAAATTAACTTTCCAAATAATTGGCCAAATCAGGCAAAGAAATGCCTGAAAGAAATTAAGAAATGGAGAGATACTGGTCATCCTAGCCACAGTCAGACACAAGGACCACAGAGGGACAGTGGGGTTGTGGGGACTTAACAGTTTTTAATGTTGAAAAATTTACTTACCTCCAACTTGGCATTTGACCAACGAGGAACTTCTACGACCATATTAAACAAAATCTGTTAAAGACAAACCAACATTATTACATTAAATCAGTGGTTCTCAATCCTGGTCCTGGGGACCCACTGCTCTGCACAGTTTGTATGTCTCTCTCATTTAACACACCTGATTAAGATCATCAGTGCGTTAGGAAAGACCTCTATAAACTGAACAGGGTGTGTCAGATAAAGGAGACATAAATTGTGCAGAGATGTGGGTCCCCAGGACCAGAATTGAGAACCACTGCATTAAACACAATCTGTTTTGCAACAATAAGATCCCAAAATGCTTATGCTGATTGGTTACCTCATTCGTTTTTAATTTCTTTGATGGCACGCCACATTCCTGATAAATAAGAAGCATTATGTCATTAGAAAATAGACTGAGTAAGAATTGTGCCAGTTATCTTGAAAAAATTAGGTTACTGGACTAATTATTTATTAGGCTATCACCTGACCTAATATCACTGATTTGAAGTAGACATCACAAAAAAACAACCTGTTCATCAGCAACACACAGAGGAATGTCATGGAAAGGGGATATGTATTTTCCATCGGAAGTTTCTGCAAAGCAAATGTTACAACCTGTATCAGTCGTCAAAATTCAATTTATCTCAAGGTATCAGACTGGTTGTATTTAAATAAGGTTCCTCTCCCTCATAGTGTTTGATACAAAGAGATAGACCATGGGCGTTGCTAGACGAGGTGTAGAAAGCATACAGTGCAAAAAAAGGAATTAGAAGAGTTTAATAGTTTGCCTTTCAATGAAGTTGAGTGTAACCTAAACCGGAATGCGTGCATGTTACGTCTTTGACAATCTCCCACCGTCGGCGCTCACAAATTTGCAGCGAGGTAACACACTGTGTCAGCACAAATCATTTTATTTGAGAGGAGTGAGGGGCTTATAGTCTTCGTTTTTTATTAATTACATTTAAAGATGAGAAGGGCAAACTTACTAAAATAAATCCTGTAGTCAGTTGAGTCGGGTCGTCCCCTCTGCTCTGTTAGGTAGTGCACCATTTTTCTCAAATGAAAGGCAGCAGCTGAAATGAAAGACTTGCTTTTCCGAGATGACTGCGAACAGAGAAAGGCTGCAGAAAACTTCGAGGCAGTATAAATAACTGAACGCATTATTTACTTTGACATTTAATATAATGGTTCCTGATTGCGTGTGTGAACCATAGACAGTAAAAGAAATGGACACAGCGACCCCGTTGATTTCAACTGAGAGAGTTGAAGTCTTCTTCTTCTTCTTCTTCTTCTCTTTCTATGGCGGTTGGCAACCAGCTTTTTGGTGCATTACCGCCACCATCTGGACTGGAGTGTGGATCAATGAGTCAGACTCCTACACTGTAAACGAATCAGACTAACCTTTTTATATTCTTTTAATTAACCCAGTTGTCTTTAAAAAAGAAAACAAAAAATTAAAACACATTTCTCCAGACTCTCTTTGCATTATATCATGTACATTTAGGGAAATCTGATTCTCACCTAGTTGTGATAACAATCTTTGTCTAGCTTGATGGTATTTAGGACAATTCATAATTACATGTTCTACTGTCTCTTGACTATTGCAATATTCACATTTTCCATCAACATGCTTATTCATTATAAATAACGTTCTATTTAAACCTGTATGTCCTAATCTTATTCTAGACACCACATCTTCTTCGCGCCTTTTTCTGTATGTATTCCTGCTCTTTCCCACTTTTCCTTGAATACTATACAAGTATCTCCCATTTTGTTCATTGTCCCAAAGAAACTGCCATTTTTCATTAATTTTAGTTTTAATTATACTTTTAACTTCAGCTTTACTGTATTTAATATCCATCTCTATAAAAGAATTCTCTGCTGCTTTCTTCGCACATTTGTCTGCCAACTCATTACCTCCTACACCTATATGAGCTGGCACCCATATAAATGTAGTACTAATACCAGACTTTAGAAGATTGTTAGCTAAATGGATTATTTCAAACACTATATCCTGTCTAGACTCAGAGTGACAATGCTTGAGACTTATTAATGCTGAACTGGAGTCTGACGCAATCACAACTTGCTTAGGTTTATTGCTCTCTATCCACATCATTGCCATCCATATTGCCACCATTTCTGCTGTATATACTGCTAAATCATCATTAATTCTTTTAGCATATTCAATATTTAATTTAGGGATAACATAAGCAATTCCCATTTTCTTATCTTTCTGCTTTGATGCATCAGTATATAAAATAATTCCTTCTTTATATTTACTATTTATGTAATTCTGAGTCCTGCAACGATCCACTCCATTAACCTCCTTTTCCTCCAATAATCCTAAGTCAACTGGAACTTCCGACAGCAGCCAAGGAGGTACAACTGGAAATACCACTGTAGGGCTTATCTTTAATGTACTAATTCCAATTGTATATCTTCTGCCTTATTGTCCATCCAAAACTTTTGATTAGATTATTCTCTCTCTCTTGACATTCCCATAAAACTGTCTGACTCATATGTTTTTCAGTATGACCTCTCAGATTTGCCCAATACACAAGAGATAGCTGGTCTCTTCTTAGATGTAGCGGCATCTCCCCCATCTCTACCTGGATTGCTGCCACTGACGAGGTCTTAAATGCCCCACAGCATAACCTCAAACCTTGGTTCTGGATTACATCTAGTTTCTTTAATAAAGTTTTGGCAGCAGATCCATACACTATACACCCATAATCAAATACCGACCTGAACATCCCTGAATAAATAGCTTTCAACGCAGGTCTGCTTGCTCCCCATTCTACTCCACGCAAGCATCTCATCACATTCAACACTTTCTTACATTTATCAATCATTTTCTGGATATGCATTGTCCAAGTTAGTCTTTTGTCGAACCAAATTCCCAAATATTTAAAGAATTCCACTCGTTCTAATTCTACTCCAGATAATTTGATTTTTACATTCAAATCTATTTTCTTCCTAGAGAAAAATAACGTCTTTGTTTTGTCTATTGAGATTCTAAACCCCCATTGAATAGCCCACTCTTGGACTCTATTTACTGCTTGTTGCATCTTATCCACCACAAAATCTATATTCCTTCCCTTTTTCCACATTGCTCCATCGTCTGCAAACAATGCTACCCCGACTGAATTTTGTACATCCTTAAAAACATCATCAATCATGATTGAAAATAAAAGTGGACTGATAATGCTCCCTTGTGGAACACCATTTTCCACACTGTAACTTTCACTTACTTTCCCATTTATTTTAATTTGAATTACTCTATCAGATAAAAACCCTTCCATCCACCTAAACATCTTTCCCTTAATTCCCAATAGTTTTAGTTTAATCAGCATGCCTTCTTTCCACAACATATCGTATGCTTTTTCGATATCAAAAAACACTACCACTACAGATTCTTTATTCACCTGAGCCTTCCTTATTATATCTTCAAGGCATACAATAGGATCCATGGTACTTCTACCTTTCCTGAATCCACTTTGATAATTTTGCATCAATCCTTTTGTTTCTATCCAATACTTAAGCCTGTCATTTATCATTCTCTCCATAGTTTTTCCCATCTGGGACGTTAACGCAATAGGTCTATAATTATTTGCTATTTGGGGATCCTTCCCAGGTTTCCTAATAGGAACAATTATAGACTCCTTCCATGCTCTAGGAATACATCCCTCTATCCATACTTTATTATAAAGATTTAACAAAACATCCTTCCCCTTATCACTTAAGTTGTCCAACATAGAATAACAGATTTTATCTCTCCCTGGCGATGTCTTACCTGCTTTCCTCAATGCCATGTTGAGTTCTGACTTTGTAAACAATACATCCAATTCCCCTCCCTCACTATCCTCATTGCCAAACACATACTGATATTTTCCAACTGTTTCTTTCCTTCCTCTCTTTTCCTCATTATTTAAATTTCCTGAACTATGCACCTTGACGAATATTTTTGCTATAACTTCTGCTTTTTCCTTATTACTAGTGATAGTTCTTTGCCCCTCAATCAGCATAGGATATCCATATTCCCTTCCATTCCCTTTCATTTTTTTAATCATATTCCAAATTCTCCCCACTGGAGTAGTTCTCCCAATAGAATCACAGAACCTCTTCCAGTACTCTTTTTTAGCTTGCCTTATTATTTTCCTGACTTTTGCCTGGGTTCTTTTATATTGAACTAAATTCTGAAAATTGTGTGTTCTCTTTAACTCTTTAAATGCTCTATTTCTATTTGTAATTGCTTCCTTACAGTCTTTTGACCGCCACGGAACTATTTTATTTAATGTCTTAGGCTTAGTTTTTGGAATTGATACTCCTGCTGCAATAATTATACTATTACTAATTTTATAACATAATTCCTCAATATCTAGATTTTTATCAATAGATAATAACTCATCGCTAGCTTCTCTATACTTATTCCAATCTGCTTTTTCTAGAATCCACCTCTCTTCTCTTACTTCATGTTCATTCCCTACTTCCATTCCTATCTGAATTCTAATAGGATAGTGATCACTCCCTACCGTACTTTCCTTCACTACCTCCCATTCACATTTATCTGCAATTGTTTTTGTGACAATAGTAAGATCTATTGCTGACTCTGTGCCTCTTGCCACATCTATTCTTGTACCAGAACCATCATTCAGACACACTAACTCTTTTTCTTCCATAAATTCTTCAACTACATTTCCATTCCCATCATCCTTCTCTCCCCATAATGTACTATGTGCATTAAAATCCCCACACCAGATAATTTTCCCTGTTAAATCCTTCCAAATGTTCTCAAGTTGTTTTTTCTCCACTGGTCTACATGGATTATAAAAATTTATTATTGTCACCTTATCCTCACTTGACCTTACTTCTGTAGCAATTTATTCCAAGTCATTCCCCTTCTTAATCTCTCTATACTGAAGTCCTCTTTGTATAAAAATTGCAACTCCTCCTCCTTTACCCATATCCCTATCTCTTCTTAACGAATTGTATCCCTTAATTACAAAATCCAACCTGGGCACTAGCCAGGTCTCTTGTACACAAATAATATTAGGTTTATCTTTTAAATTTTCAACATATACCTTAAATTCTTGACCATTTGCAATTAGACTCCTAGCATTCCACTGGAGTATAATTAAAACCATTATGCAGCCCCAATCCATGTCTGTGAATGTTGTTCTTCATCCTTAAGAATATCTCTAACTCTTTCCCAATTCATTCCCTTTACATCCAAGTATTTTTCGGCTGATTTAACAATTATTTTGATTCTTTCAGTCCTACTACTGGTCTGCGCAGAACAATTGATTATCTCAGCCATGAAGATCACAAAATCTCCTTTGTTCACAATCAGTGTTTCTTCTTTTAGTTTATCACACTTTACACATTCCCCTACCTCTTTAGTCCTCTCCTTTATTATTTCAACAGGCACCACTTTTTGAACTTTCTTAGTTGCTTCTGCATATGAGACCCCTTGAACTACTTTAATTCGCTGTACCTCCTTCATTCTTTTGTTAGCTTCACATCCACCATATGCTGCACTATGCTCCCCTCCACAATTACAGCATTTTAACTTTGCCCCCTCTTCACACTTTCCGTATTCATGTTCACCACTGCATTTACTACACCTTTGTTTTCCCTTACATATCGCAGCTACATGCCCATACCTTTGGCACTTAAAACACCGCAGTGGTGGTGGAATGTAAACCCTGACATCGTAGCTCATGTATCCAATAAAGACTTTTCCTGGAAGATTTTCTTCCTCAAAAGTTATCAAGATTGAAAGACTGTCACAGATATTTCCATTCCTTCTAATTTTTAGTCGTTTTGCTTCCCTGACCTTCACATTGTTTATTCCTTTTTTCACTGAATCAACTGACTCACTCAGAGGAATCCCTGTGATTACACCTCTAACAAGCTTCTTGTCATACACCATTGAACACTTCACTCGCTTTCCATTCAATTTATTTATCTTTATTGCTTTCTGTTGTTGCTCCACACTTTTACATATTACCAGTAAAGAACCATTTCTCAATTTTTTAGCGTTCCTAATTTCCCCAATTTCTTTGTGTAAAGTTTTGGTTAGTAGGGTTGGACTCCACTCATCAAAAGTAGTCCCCTCTTGCAACAGCTTGATAAATACCTTGAATTCATCTTCACTCCTTTTCACCATTGTTCTCCCCTTGTCGATGTCACTACAATCTGATTCGTCTCTATCTTTACTTTTACGTTTTTTCTTTACTACTTTCCATTCTTCCAATTTCCCGCTTCCAACATCCATCTCCCCATCCTCACTTCCTGATCCGTCACTTCCTGACCCCTGTCCATTCCCAGCCCAGTTGTTGCCAACCGCCTGATGTCCTCGATCAACAGACAATTGTCTATGCTCCTTTCCTCCAGATGCCGCCATTCTCCTCATGTGCACCAGAATCCACCTTGAGACAATTCCTCACCCGTTTCTTTAGCGGTGGAACCAACCCACCTAAGAAAGTGTGGAGTACTTCTTCTCCTGAAGGAGCTCTAAACCACTGTGCACTTTATGCATACATGTAAGCTGCCATCTTTGAGACAGAAACACGTGTCATACGCAGCGCATTCGAAAGTTGAAGTCCAACATGGGCACTCACTTCCTGATAGCCAAGCGTTCTGCGCAGGCTCAAACTGAGCTTGATGACGTAGATGTCACGTGAGCAACCTGACTGACAGTTGTAAATCTAGTAGCTGTGTGGAGAAAAAGAAAAGAAAAAAGCCAACAAAAAGTTATCACACTGAATTAACAAAATACCACCTATAGCACAATACTTGTCTTGAATGATGATCAGAAGTTTCCAAGGTCGAAGTATCACGGCTCTCCAGAAATAAGGGCTTTGACTAGCAGGCGCAAGCAAGCTAATCTCCAACGGTCATTGACGCATCAGAGTAAGAGTAAACTCACATCGATGTGTGTGTGTGCGTGTGTGTGTTTTGGAAATCAAATCGTTTAGTATTGTAAACACATAATATAATGTTTATTAATATATTACAATACTATTAATAATTAATTTAATATAACATATTACGCTATATAATTACAATATGACATGGTAAAAGAAGTGGCTTAAATCGACTTTAAAATAACGTTAGCCTACTTTAGGATTGTAATCGTTTGAGTAGCCTATCTGCAGTTCTAGTAATTTTAGTTAGTTAGTTTAGTTTATTTTGAACATGTTTATGTATATATCCATTAGATTTAAATATTTGGCCAGTACACACACACACAAGGGGGTAATCCATCAGGCGGAAGTTGAAGCTGTCTCCGGGGGCCGCCATTGTAGCTGGCTATCACCTGCTGTTAGCATCCCATTGACTCCCATTCATTTTGGCGTCACTTTGCCAGCGAATAACTTTACATCTGAGGCGTCCAAAGACTCAATTTGTCCATTATTTATTTCTAAAGAAACACGACAATGTATAAAAGGCTCCATTACTTTGTATCTTACGTTATGGCCCCGTAGAAGCCATTCTTGTAAAAATCGGCTAAGAAATTGCGTCATAACCACACGACTTTATGTCGCACAATAGAGACATTACCGTATACGCACAGTCTCGCAGGCAGACAGTCTTTTAACTGATGCTTTCTGTACACCTAAAGACTTTGAAAAGATTTAGAAAAGACTTTATAAGACTATCAGCTCACATCTAAAGACTTGGGTTCACAGTTTTTAGTCTCAGACTAAAGACTTGCGATAATATCAAACATGTTTGATATGAAAGACTGGAGAAAGACTGCCATAAATCGGGTCGCCGACTGCAGATTATCACCTCACAGTTAACGATCGAGACGGCGGGAGCGCGCCGAGACTCCCGTAAGATTCCTAAAGACTGCCGGTCTTTAGTCTGGGACTGTGAAAATCCTTTGGTGTACGCCCGGCATTACTGGGTGCTTCTCATTTCTTATTTGTGCGTCCTCGTTTCCTTTCCTCGCTTCCTTTCCTAGCGCCTCAGCTCCTCCCCCTGTAGGATGCGAGGGAAGGATACAAGGAAAGAAAATGAGGACGGAGGAATCGAATGAAAGCTTTTTTTATACATTGGAATACTTGATCACTCGTCACTCCACAGCGTCATCAGCAGCGCTCAAAGGATGTTGTTGAAGTTTGTTTATTCATGAAATTCATAATGAATAATAATAAAGCAAGATACCCTGTTGAAATATGTGAGGTGTAGTTTATATAAACTGCAAGGGTAAAGTGTAAATTCAAATTATTGTGACCGATGTGGAGGGGGAGGAGAATGTATAGCTTTATAGAATGTATAATGTTATACAGGCAATGGAAGAAGAAAAAAAACATCTCAATGTCTATCGCGGTTAAAGTTGTTCCTTTATTTATTTACAGATCTACGCTTGAAGATGAATGTGATCCCGTTCGGAAGCCATATGTAGGCTACAAAATGCCTACATAACGTGAAATAAAGTAAAACGGTTTTGTTCAACTGTTTGTGACCATTATTTATTAGCCAAAACTACATGATTTAACACCTAGCTCACAATTCTTTATATATTGGAATATTATATGGTCATGTAATATTGAATGGATACGAAAATGACTCTAGGGGACAGTATTTTATAGTATGGTTCCTGGGCTCATACTAAGTATTTTTTGGATGGGTTATTATTCTGTTTGATGTAGAAGGAAACGAAAAAGAAGGGGAAAAATTATTTGCATATGTGCCTATATTTGAATCATTTTTAATAATTTTGGAAGATTGTGCTGTAGCCTACATGCATTTATTTATCTGTTATTTTTGATTGTATTATGTGTGTGTACTAGCCAAATATTTAAATATAATGGATATATACATAAACATGTTCAAAATAAACTAAACTAACTAACTAAAATTACTAGAACTGCAGATAGGCTACTCAAACGATTACAATCCTAAAGTAGGCTATATTAAAGTCGATTTAAGCCACTTCTTTTATCATGTCATATTGTAATTATATAGCGTAATATGTTATATTAAATTAATTATTATAATTATTAATAGTATTGTAATATATTAATAAACATTATATTATGTTTTTACAATACTAAACGATTTGATTTCCAAAACACACACACACACACATCGATGTGAGTTTACTCTTACTCTGATGCGTCATTGACCGTTGGAGATTAGCTTGATTGCGCCTGCTAAGCAAAGTCCTTATTTCTGGAGAGCCGTGATACTTCGACCTTGGAAACTTCTGATCATCATACAAGTATTGTCACTTGTGTTATAGGTGGTATTTTGTTAATTCAGTGTGATAACTTTTGTTGGCTTTTTTCTTTTCTTTTTCTCCACACAGCTACTAGAAGATTTACAACTGTCAGTCAGGTTGCTCACGTGACATCTACGTCATCAAGCTCAGTTTGAGCCTGCGCAGAACGCTTGGCTATCAGGAAGTGAGTGCACATGTTGGACTTCAACTCTCTCCGTTGAAATCAACAGGGTCGCTGTGTCCATTTCTATTACTGTCTATGATTACCATAGACATCATGATGATTACCCCCTTGGTGTGAACGAGACGGGCTTTGACGTCACCCACATTACGCCTCACACAATCTCTTTTAGTTCATACTGCCACCTATCGTCATATGACCGTAATTTACACAAAAGGATCCAAGCAAGTATGGGGAAGTAAGCCTGTAATTTAGGTTAATTGTTCATATACGTTTAACTTCATGTTTTTCTATTCAGATGTCTTTTAATTAAAAAATATTAATTTTGTTATAAAAATGTAAAATAGAAGGCAATGATGTTTTGGTATTCTGATGAGGATTCCATGTGATAAGAGTTCAGTAGGGGGCGCTCTTCGTATTTTTTGTAGCTGTTAGAAGGTTAAAAATTCAGCTTTTAATAATAAATCTTCATTTTATTCTATAGTAACCTATACAATAAAGTAGAAAAGAGTACAATGTTGACATACTTTAAAAGTGAAGGGTGACCATGAGCTGTCAAAAAAATAAATAATAAACCGTAAATAAATAATACATTATACTTCAAGAATTCTGATATCATTTCCTTGCTTTGTGTCAGGAACAGACTGAAATTGAACTGGTCGCTGTTAATTAGTTCCTCACCTGCACTGCTAAAATCGCAAGTGTCGTAAGTCATAACCCATTAAAAAATTTCAAATTATGTTTGAGAGTCTTTCAGTAAATAATTAAAACTTAACCTAAATCTCTGACTGTGCCAACAGAGTTGCCTTGCATGAGGTTATGAATGCAACCTCAAATGTAGAAGAATTCAATAAACATTGTATAAAGCAGGACCTATCTCACTAAAAGCATATTAGTCACGTATTAAACTCTGATATTGACCGAAGATAATTAGCTTTTTATGTTTTTATGTTGTTGTTGTTGTTGTTTTGTCAAAAAAGATCGATTACGTCCAGTATTGCTGCTGTATAGCGCGTATGAGGTAGGCCTATCAGAGCATGCACTGTCTATAAACAAAATTGAATAAGTGTTTAGATGACTAGCCCCCGGTTTCACAAACAAGGCTTAAACCTAGTCCTGGGCTAAAATGCATGTTTAAGATGTTAAATCAATGCAATTTGAAATGAAATTTCCTCAAATATGTAAGTGCCATTTTTTTTTTCAAGATGCACAGTAGCTTTTTTTCCAGGTATGTTCATGAAAGCTACCTTAATGTCCTAATAATTTAAATAAGGCCTAATCCTGGCTTAATCTGAGCCCTGTCTGTTGAAACCAAGCCTAGATGTCAGATATATTGCAAACCACATTTAATAATTTCATTATATTTGTGAAATTCCTCAGGCTAATGCAAATTTTTCAGTCACCCTTGTACTCTTTATTTAAAAATAAACTAAATCGGTTTTCACTAGCTCTGGTAAGAATAAAAAATAAAAGGCAGTGAAGTTATTTGATTTATTTGTGAAAGTTTGTAAAGGTATTAATGTACTTTTTTATTTGTATTGTTGATTTACATACAACTGTAACAAGTATATTGTTCTGTCCATGGACTTTTATGCTAAAGTTGTAATCCTGTTTCCTGTTCTTCTTCATTTGGATTTAATGCCAAACCAGCGTTGGTGCATTTTCGCCACCTACTGGGGTGGAGTGTGACGCGTTGCTGTAGATAGAAGGAAAGAAAAAGAAAAATTCAAAATTCTTCCATTCAAACTTCTTTTCGTAGGATATTTTAATAAAGCTATGGTCACTTTTGAATTATTGTTCAAAGTTCTTTAATGTTAACCTTTTTATTCTTACAGATACCCTCAGCCTCAACCTCTTCTGTGAGCTGAGGATTATAACCAACACATTTTAGAAGATCATGTCCGACTGTTTCTGGTAATCCACATTTGCTGCACAATCCTATAGTATGTTTACCGATTCAAAAAAAATGATTGATTCAAAGTTGATAGTCCAATAGGAAGTCATGAAATTATTGGGTCATCCCTTCTTTAGAAAAGAAGAAATTGTGAGCACATCCAAAAAACTTTTGGCAGGTGCTCGATCAAACTAAGCACAAAAAGTATTCTCGTCGCTTGATAAACTTAAGATTGAGCCACTGTAGTCGCTTGGAATATTTTAACGATGCCTTTAATAACTTTTGGGGCTGGCAAGTTTCAATCCCTTAGAAGCCTATGGAGGAGTGATCCAGCTCTCAAATTTAATAAAAAATAGCTTAATATGTGTTCTGAAGATGAACGAAAGTCTTACGGGGTTGGAACAACATGAGGGTGAGTAATTACTGACAGAATTTTCATTTTTGGGTGAACTATCCCTTTAAAGCATTATACTCCTTCACGTCTATTGCAATCTCAAAATTCCGGCCAGTTGATAATACCTAGAATATCAAAATCAACTGCTAGCGGTAGATCCTTTTCCTATTTAGCACCAAAACTTTGGAACAATCTTCCTAACATTGTCCGGGAAGCAGACACACTGTCAGTTCAAATCTAGACTAAAAACACATCTCTTTGGCCTAGCATACACATAACACCTTATAGACTTCTATAATTCAATGTTAGGCTGCATAGTTTAGATCAGCCGGAACCGGGAACACTTCCCATAAATCCTGATGTACTTGGTACATCATAAGAAGGATTAAAGTCTATGCTAATATTAGTTTCTCTGTTTATCCCGACAACGCAGTCCTGAAGTGTCAACTAGTCTCTCCCCTGTGAAGGCCTCCTTCACTTTACCTCTGAACAGATAAAACGTTGTCAGGATAATTCCGGTTTGCGTGGCTACGCAGACGCGACAAATTCTGTATATATTATACATTATATATTATAATACATATATATATTATACATTTATATATTATACATTATTATACATAAGCCAGAAAAGTAGTTTGTTGAGGGTTGATTTGTGAAGGACTACACGCCTGCGCACATATATATTCAAACACGCATACCTATTGACTGAACACGTGATCCGCATGTGCACACCGTCTGCGTTTTCAAGGGTTTGCGTTTTTGAGGTTTGCACAGAGATAACGGATAATCGTTTGCACATTCGAACCTATTTCACAAGTTCATACATCAATTAAACAGAGTACAGATTATGCGTATTTGGCGTACTGTGCGGGGGGAGGGCTCCGAGCTTGGAACCCAGAGTACTCCCCCCGTTGTTGTAAGTGTATTTATGACTAGAAGTGAGGAGATAGGGTGGTGGAGGGATGCTGTTAAGCTGTCAACGAATGGAGGCAAGTTTGCTGGTGCTGTCCAAGTTGCCTCCAAGTTTGCTATAATATAATATAACATAATATAACCTATAATATAATATAACATAATATAACCTATAATATAACCTATAATATAACGAACGCAGAGATTTGGCGGGCTGGCGTTTTGAGAATAAGCCTGGTTGCTTGACCAGGATGGCCTGCTAGCTCACGAACGGGGAGCAGTCGTAATTGGAACAACCAGTCGGGAGGGCTCACGCCATTTCTTGACAGGAGCAGCTCACAGTGTCGGACGGGCGAGCCCTACCAGCCGATAAATGAGGAACAGCGTGATTTATGCCGCCTGACCAGGAGGGTCCGTGTTGCCTCTGGCAGGAGCAGCTCACTCTGCTAGGCGGACGGGCCCTACCGGCTGACAAATGAGGAGCAGCAAGATTTGGGAATGCCGGGGGGGGGGGAGCTAACGCCGCGGCTTGACGGGAGCTGCCGACCGGTGGGCGGGGAGCAGTGAGGTCAAAGATTGTCGACGGAGAGGGCCCATGTGGCTTCCGACGGGAGCAGCTCACGGTGTCGGGCTGGAGGGCCCTACCGGTCGGCAGCGGAGTGACAAATTTTGGAAGCCCGGCCGGGAGATGTCTTGCTGTCTCCGCTGGGAATCAATACCTGCTGGATGGGAAAGAGGAAGCCTAGATGCATGCTACATCTGCTGGGAGACCAATGCTCACTGGACAGAGAAAGAGGAAACCTAGGTGCATGCTACGTCTGCTGAGAGACCAGTGCTCGCTGGACAGAGAAAGAGGAAACCTAGATGCACATTACGTCCGCTGGGAGAACAATGCTTGCTGGACGGAGAAAGAAAAACAGATGCATGCTACCTCCGCTGGGAGACCAATGCTTGCTGGACGGAGAAAGAAAAACAGATGCATGCTACGTCCGCTGGGAGACCAATGCTCGCTGGACAGAGAAAGAGGAAACCTAGATGCACGCTACGTCTGCTGGGAGACCAATGCTTGCTGGACAGAGAAAGAAAAACAGATGCATGCTATGTCCGCTGGGAGACCAATGCTCACTGGACAGAGAAAGAGGAAGCCTAAATGCATGCTATGTCTGCTGGGAGAACAATGCACGCTGGACGGAAGAGAAAACATAAAAACTCTACCGGGAAAGTTCTCGCTGCGTCCTCTGTGAGACCAAATGCTCGCTGGACAAAAACAGGAAACAGGAACATGATTACTCGACCTGGAGATTTTCTCACTACTTCCGCTGGGAGACCAAATGCTCGCAGGAAGAGAAAACTTAAATGCTCTACTGGCAGAGTTCTCGCTGCGTCCGCTGGAAGACCAATGCTTGCTGGACAGAGAAAGAGGAAACATGGATGCATGCAACGTCCGCTGGCTGACCAATGCTCACTGGACAGAGAAAGAGGAAACATAGATGTATGCAACGTCCGCTGGGAGACCAATGCTCGCTGGACAGAAACATAGATGCATACAACGTCCGCTGGGAGATCAATGCTCTCTGGACAGAGAAAGAGGAAACATAGATGCATGCTAAGTCCACTGCAGCAGGAAAATGATTTAGCCAGAGAAACAGTAGGGGTTTTAAGGGGTGAGTTACGGGAATATTAATTTTGAATAGTGAGGTACTAGAGAGGAAACATCACTGCTGTGGCAGTGGAAAAAGTAGGCAGATAAACAGAGCTGCTGCGGGAGCAGAGGAGACATCACTGCTGCGACAGTGGAGAAAATTAGCCAGAGAAACAGAGCTCCTGCGGAAGCAGAGGAGACATCACTGCTGCGACAGTGTAGAAAATAGCCAGAAAACAGAGCTCCTTCGGGAGCGGAGGAGACACTGTTGCAACATTGGAGAAAATGTTGCCAGAGAAACTGAGCTCCTGCTGGAGCGTCACTGCTGCAGCAATGAAGCAAGTTTTACCACAGAACTGAGTTCCTGTTGGAGCAGGGATATAACACTGCTGCAGCAGTGAAGGCAAGGTTAGACAGAAAAACTGGAATTATATGAGAGCAGAAAGGACTGCTGCGAGAGTGGAGAAGGTTAGCCAATTTACCTTTTGCTAAGTGCTGCTGAAGGAGCTGTAGGCCACTGGTAGGGAAAAAGGTTAGAGGCAGCGGGAGGAAAAGGAAGTGTTAGCGGAGTGTCTGCGTCGTTAGCGGAGGTATCCTTACACTAGGGTCTGCAGGCCATGGACAATGGGGAGAGTTAAGAGACGGCGGGATGAAATGGCTAAGAAGGTTGAGCTTGCCCCATTAGCTGAGACAACCTCACACTAAGGGGAATGCATTCGTTGAGAGGAGCGGGCATTGTTGTATGGGATGCGGTGCCTGGAAAAGCCACGGTGTGTGGCTAAGAAAAGGGAGGAGGAGAGTGGGCCCTGGCGGGCTGATGCTCGTCTTCTTGCGCGCTAATCAAAGATGCGAGGAAGAAGAGGTGAGATGAAATCCTTGTAGGATTATGCGCATCTGAAGTTTAAGTGGCCGAGTGAAGATAGCAGTTCGCGTTTAGAACAGTTTAGACTGTCTGGGAAGGTGGAAGAGATCCGAAATATCCTATCGATTTTCCTTGTGCAGTGAGGCCTGGAGATCAACTGTATCCAAGTTATTGCCCAGAATTCAATGGATGAGGCTGAACCCATGGTTTTAACCTGTGCAATTGGAGTCCCGAGCTCAGCAGAAACTGTGCAGGGCTGAGAGATCGATTATTAAACGTTTGAAAATGTTCTTATTCTCTGTTTTTTTTTCATTTTGTTTGTTCTGAATCTGAAAAAACAATAGTGAAGCTGTGGGTTTAAATTACTTCAGATATAAAAATACATCTATGCTATAACTTTAAGTTTCGAAGCGATTTTGTAGATAAATTGCAGGACAGTGTTATAGGTTCTTAATGTGTGCAGTCTGCACGTAATGTGCGACCTACTCTTTACGTGTGAGTTTACTTCACAAGGTGGCATCGCATTAATGACGGCAAATAATGTACAGAAACGATTTAAAACGCATATTCCCTATTAAATTGAGTATCCAGATGACATAACTGGGTCGTGATTCAACAACTGAAGTGATGCGAAGTTCAGCCAGGGATGGAAAACGAGAAGGTTTTGAACTTGAGCACTCACGGAGTTGACCCAGCAGATGTTGAGAGTGTGGACTGGCCAGGACTGAGTCTGCGGCGCGTCTTACTTAGGGCCTGCTTCGGCGGCCTGACGCTGGAGGAAGGCCCGTTGCTTCGCGTGAAGAGGGCGGCATTGCCTTATTGTCCATTTTTCTATGGCAGGAATTATTGAATTGTCCGGTTTAGAGAAATACAAAGGAGATTGTGGAAGTTTCGTCCATGGTGGCAAGGACCCGTTTGTTTGCCCTTACGCCCAGGAAATAACGAGGATTGCGGCAAAGATTCCTGATTCTGAAGAACGAAAGATTCTTCATCGGACGGGAAGAGCTCGATTCGGACATGTTAGGAAGGTTATGTTACTGCGGGGCCAAACGCTGTTAAACTGTCCACGAACGGAGGTAAGTTTGTTGTATAAGTTATATACACACACCTCTTAACTCGTTTATTTGGTTGATTAACAGAGTGTGCTCAACGTGTGTTTAATTAGGTGTAATTATCTGAACGTGCTCCTCCCGAACTTTGTTAATAAAACATAATTTCAGGGAGTGCGTTCTTGACACACCAGGCACTGTTTTTAGTCTTGACACACCAGGCACTGATTGGCGGCCGGAGCGCGTTAAGGGTTTTTCTGTTAGAACAGTGTGTTAGCGACTCAATGATCTTCACAACGGAAGTGAATCAATCCAAACTAACTTTAGCTGGACAATAACTTTATCTTAGAGCTGTGGTAAAGCCTAAACAATCTGTTGAAAATTATTCAACCCATGGCAAGCATCTTTAGTACTTTGTAGGACACCATTTTCCTGTTATGATCTACTGCAAACGAGATGTATAACCAGACACCAGCTTCTGGCAGTGTATATGAGGAATCTTAGCCCATTCCTCATGAGCAATGGCCTCCAGTTCAGTAATATCCTTGGGTTTGCGTGCTGCAACAGCCTTCTTCAAATCCTACCAGAGATTTTCTATATAGGGTTCAAGTCAGGTGACTGTGATGGCCTCTGTAGAATCTTCCAGGACTTCTTCTGCAACCAAACCTTGGTGGATTTTGAGGTATGCTTGGGATCATTTTCCTGTTGTAAGGTCTAATGATGCCCAAGCTTCAGCTTAGTCACTGATGGCATGCCGTTTTCTCCTATAGATTTCCTGATACTTCAATGAATCCATCTTGCCTTCCGCATGCTGTAGGTTTCCAGTGCCAGAGGATGCAAAGCAGCCCCAGAGCATCACCAAGCCTCCACCACCACCATGCTTAAAGCCCCGTTCACACCGCCAGCGACATGCAGCGACAAAGCGACATGATCCCATTCATTTCAATGGAGCGCTGGCGACTTCCGGCGACACGAGCGACATTGACCGTTGGCGACAGAATGTGGGCGTGTCAAGCGACTAGAGACAAGCGACAAAAGTTGATAAATTTCAACTTTAGGCAAATGAGAAGCGATTTTTCGCGAGCGATAACCAATAGGAAAGAAGCCTTTCAGTGGAGCTCACGTCACCGTCTCGAATGCAGGCAAGACAGAAGAGTTTGAGGACGATTTCACTGTTTTATATGATTTGACTGTAACCACATATATGGATATAATAAAATTATGCATGGAAAAGAAACTGTCAACAGTCTCAGTGAGTTTAATTCATACATTTATAGTTCGAGTGGTGTAGTTTTATGGTGCAAGTGTAGCACTGCTGCAGTTCATTTTAGGGTTTCCCCTGCATTATGTTGACTATTAGGGACAAAAAAAATCGATTATTTGTCAAATTCGAATGATGTTAGTAATTTATGACAGTATGAGTGAGTTTAATTTGTTGATTGATCGATTGTTAATCTAGTAGATTATTTAATCTATGAACACTGCTTTGGTAATATAAAAACACTCTCCCAACAGCATATACTGTTTCTTTTGCTTGTGATGGTATTTTGTATAGATATGGCCAGACGCGCAGTCTACCAATAACATTAGAGCGACAGCACTACGAACGCCCACAAGCGACTTCACAGTACAGAGCCTAGCGACATACAGCGACAAAGTCGCTGGCGGTTCTGAACGGGGCTTAACTGTAGGCAGGATGTTCTTTTCAGGACATGCTTCATTCTTCCTCTAGACATACTACTGATCCATAGGGCTGAAAAGTTTCAGTTTTGTTTTAGTACGGGCTTTAATGTGTAACCTGAAACCTCAGTGCCTGTTGCCACCAAGTCTTGCTGCAGGTTTTTTGCAGTCACTCATGAGATTTTCTGAACCTGCCTTCTCAGAAATCTGGTTGCAGCCATTGTAGATCCCTTTTTCTGATTTGCAATGGTGATTTGAATAATTTTGATTACAACCATATACCCCTGTGTTTCAGTCTTTGTTTTTCGGTCATTGTCTTTAAAAGTTTTTGGTGAAGCTGTTACGTTTCTGTTCCCCTTTGGATTGTGTTCTTATTTGTTTGGATTGTCTTCTCTGTTTGGATTATCTTTGTTTTCTGTGGATTCATCAAAAATGTGAAATTAAGCCTGAAATTAATTTATGTGGAGAGTGTACAGAAACTTGACGATTTTCTTTGAGGAATTAGCACCAATAATTATAAAGATTTACAGAACTGGACATATTGGAACTGGACATATTGGAACTGGGAGTTTGAACCCTTATACCCACAGCACTTTTAGATATTTTCATCTCAATTTGAATTATCATCTAAAACAGTACTGAAGAACCCAGAATTCCACTGAGTATTTGTTAAATATAAGTACATTTTTAACTGTTTGTTCTAGGCTACATAGGGGCGCTAAATGAAATGTGGTCATTATTTATTTTGTCATCAGTATTTCTGTTCTGAAGCTCCTCTCAACAACTAATAGGATTATACAATATGATATGAAGTTATATCACAGAACATTAGGCTCTCCTGAGCCTGTGTAATCATGAGCAAAAGACAATTTTTGAATGTGAGTCAGGCAGAATGTTTTCGTAAAGGATAAATGTACACATATATTTAAGAAATGTTTCATAAATGAAGCCGTTGTTCCCTGTTGTGTTTGGTTCAAGTCAGCATACGCGTTATCATTTATCATGAATAGCTGAATCTGATTGGCTGGAATATACAGTTTACGTATACACTAAACATATTTAAAGATTTCTGAGCTTTTACAAGCAATGCAAACTGATGGCAGAATTTTGTTTATCATATATCTGAGTAATTTTTTGTTTGTTAGTCATGTTACTTAAAAAAAAGAAGTTGTAAATCATCTAATATTATTTGTGAAATAAATTTTAGAGTTCTAAATCTACTTCCCTTATTTGTTAATATGATCCACAACCATTATATAATGTATTTTAAACTCATATAAATGCACTCAAGGTAGGCAATAAACACGAGAAAGCCTCTATAAAACTGGTTTCTGAAAAAAAGGTCCTGTCAGACTACAGGCAGAACTGGGGAAAATGTGATCATTAGCTGTAACCTGCTTCAGTGGTGCAGTAAAGTAGAAAGATAACGTTCCTCACAACATGTTTCAATTAAAAAAGGATCCAAAAGACTGCAATGTCTTCATCCTTATATTGAATCTTGTCCTAAAATATTCTTTTTAATAATAAAAAAAAGCAGATTTGTGCTTTATGCAACTATAAAGAGTATGTGACAGAATGTTTTGTATAAAGCAAATGCACTGTGGAAGACATGACTTGATTGAACTGACCAAATTTGTACCTGAATGAATAATTTATGCCATAGGATTTAGTTTTTCTTCAGTGTGGAATTACCCTGTATCACTTGAATCAGATAGAGAGCTGTGCAAAATCATTTCACCTATCAATCACCTACAGTATTCGAAAATGTAAATCTCTGCAGGAAAGTTTTCACCATTACAAAGACTCATTAATACTTCCCAGCTTCTTTTCTTATGACTGAATGTTTTGTCAAATAATTGTACCTTCAGGGGTACAATTTTTACCATCTGCCCCTTAAAGATAGATAACTATGTTAATATGTACAATTACTACTATATGAACCTTTAAAGGTAAATAAGATTCAAAGTTGTCCATTTAAGTAGTGCGCTAATTTTTGGAGAGTGCAAATTATTCAAATCTTTCTTTTATTGTTGGAGACTTTGAGACAGAAAGAACTTCCATAATGTTTTCAAGGGTTTTCAACCTTATGTTTATATATATATATATATATATATATATATATATATATATATATATATATATATATATATATATATATCCTTGCCTTTTGTTTGCTTTTCTACACAAGCCATGACCGCAGGTTATGGAGGAAGTATCACACGATTTTTATAATTACATTTTGAAACAAGGATTGATTTTAATTTCAAACCATTTGGTGAGTCATGTTCAGTCTGCCTCAATCGCAAATTTGTTTTCTCCCAAATACAGGGCTCTCAAGTTTTATCAAAAGTTTAGAGTGAGATTTAGGGGAGTAGCCACCCAAATATTTGCAGCAGCGGTCCCTCGACCCAACCAAATTCGCTTCAATTTTTGCTAGCAGTTCAATTTTGCCTATTGTTCATAATTGACCCGCACAAATGGAAATTATAACAATAGTTAAATCTGATAAAAAGACAAATTCATCCAAATAAAATGAATAGTTATATTTAAAAAATACAAATTTATTGAAAAATAAAAATAAATTTGACCCCAAACAAGCCAAATGAACATCAGTGCTCAATGTACATAACATTGTGTCATAACAACTTGCCCTGAGCATGTATGTCAAGACCCAAACCGGTCACCTTTACATGGGTCATCGGATGCCCATTTTCGACAAGTTGGTATGATTCTTTTGGGTCTTCATGTAAAGTTTGTAACATACTTTGGTTAAAATTTCTCAATGGTTGTGTAAAACAACACCCTTTTTACCTCTTCAAAAACAGCTCTGTTCACAGTGACCCTTTCGGTGCATGTCTCTTTAAATGATAATGAGCAACAACTTTTTGGCTTTTTGAGGATTAAAAAAAAGTGAATGGATTTTTTTCATTGCATGGTGATTGTGTCCACACTCTGCAAAGACACGTTTATTTGTAAATACCATATAAAAGTGTATTTTGCATCCGATGACCCCTTTAAAAGCAGTTGGAGAGTTTTTGAATGCATCAAAAATAATTTAACACGAATTTGGCTACACTCCTCAACATCAGCTCTCACTGTCTTTGATCACACGCAAGAGATATCGTCCAGGAATCGTAAAATCAAAATGCTAAAAATAAATAAAAAATAAATGAAGATGTCCGCAAACCGCATTCATCAGATCGTGCTCTTTCAACTTCCACTCCGTGTGTGCGCGTGTTGTCTAGTAACGAACGTGCTTGCAGCGGGAACACATAATCTACCCGGAAACAACTAATTCTAATTTCTGATTGGCTGGTAGCTAGGATTTAACTCTGTATAACGACTCGGTTACTAACGTAACCTCGGTTCCCTGAGAGGAGGGAACGAGTATTGCGTAATGCTTACGCTATGGGAAAACTCCTTTTCTCGAGAAATATTGAAGTCTTTATGTAAAACGCATTGCAGCTGCACAGCATACAGCAATGAGCGAGGCAGCTCGGTCATTGGCTGTGCTGCGGCAACTTGCACGAACCAATGACAGGGCGACTCTGAACCCGCTTCCAATGAGCGTGCTTCGCGTCCACGCGTGTCAGAGCCCACCAAGATGGGCGTGGCCAAGGGCTATATATTGGGCGCCCCGTCGTCTGAGTTCTTTAGGTTCAATCGACTGAAGCAAATTGACCAAGCACAAGCACGGCAGATTACGCAATACTCGTTCCCTCCTCTCAGGGAACCGAGGTTACGTTAGTAACCGAGTCGTTCCCTTTCGAGAGGTCTCTCCTATTGCGTAATGCTTACGCTAAGGGAACGCCATGTAAAATGCCGTGCGTGCTGACTTCGCTTCTATTAAGCCGGAGGCCGGTGCCTGAGCTTTTGAGCGAAGTAATTATCCAACGAGCCAGCCGAAGGCGGGCTTTATAAAGGGACAACGTGGAACGGCCCAAAGGGCGTCCAAAGACACACACAAGCACATTTTTATGTACTGTCATGTATGAAAAATCCTCCACATCAGATGCAAAGATGTGATTCTATGAGGGAGGAGACAATGCTCAGCATGTACACACCCCAGCCTATGCATAGTTAGACCGACAGTATGTTAGAGTGCAATGAGGGGACCTGTAGATTATAAAACCTGATAAATGTGGACGGTGAGGCCCAGCCTGCAGCCGCACAAATATCTTGAATGGGTATCCCACTCGACCACGCCCACGAGGAGGCCATGCCTCTCGTAGAGTGAGCTCTGATGCCCAAGGGGCACTGAAGGCCCTTGGCTTCATAAGCCAGCGCTATAGCATCAACTATCCAGCGCCATATTCTTTGCTTTGACACAGCCAGACCCTTAGTGCGGCCGCCAAAGCATACGAACAACTGCTCTGTCTGTCTGAACAGGGCAGAACGTTCCAAATATACTCTGAGTGCCCTGACCGGGCAGAGTAAATTAGCGTCACTTTCGTCTGCTGGGGACGATAGCGCGGCCAAAGATATCACCTGTGCTCTGAAAGGAGTAGAGAGCACTTTAGGAATATACCCGTGTCTTGGCCTGAGGACAACCCTGTTGTCGTTAGGTCCAAACTCCAGGCAGGTAGCGCTTGATGACAGCGCGTGCAGGTCGCCCACTCTCTTGACCGAGGCGAGAGCCAGCAAGAGAGCAGTTTTGAGCGAGAGCTGTTTAAGGTGCACAGTTCGGAGGGGTTCGAACGGGGCACGCTTAAGTGCGTCCAGGACCGTGGCCAGGTCCCAAATCGGCACCGAGGGGGGGCGTGGGGGATTTATCCTCCTGGCGCCCCTCAGGAAACGACGTTTCCTCTAGTGTGCGTCCTTCGACCGGTTCATGTGATGCCGCTATGGCAGCCACATATACTTTGAGCGTGGAGGGGGTGCGGCCTGCCTCCAACAGCTCTTGTAAGAAAACGAGCACACTCGGTACTTCGCATGTCTCAGGATTCAGGTTCCTGGACTTGCACCAGTCACTGAACACCTTCCATTTCTGGGCATATAAGCGCCTCGTAGAGGGCGCTCGCGCCTCAGTGATGGTTCTCAACACTCCACTGGGGAGGTTCCCGGGAATCCGTTGAGGGGCCACGCATGGAGGGCTCACAGATCGAGGCGGGGATGGAGGATCGTCCCGTTGGCCTGCCTGAGGAGATCTAGCCTCAGTGGAATCGGCCATGGGGCAGATTGTATCATCTGCATCAGTTCTGGAAACCACGTCTGGTTTTTCCAGAGTGGGGCTACCAGGAGCACTGCACATTTCTCCTCCCTGATCCGACTGATGACCTGAGGTAGCATCGCAACCGGAGGGAAGGCATACAGCGGGCGGCTCGGCCAGACTTGGGCGAGCGCGTCCGTGCTCTTTGAAAAGAAGAGAGGGCAGTGCGTATTTTCCCTGGAGGCAAAGAGGTCGACCTCTGCTCTGCCAAAGGTTTGCCATAACCACTGAATCGTCAGGGGGTGGAGAGACCATTCTCCTGGGAGAACTTTGTCTCTGGACAGCATGTCCGCTCCCTGGTTCAGAACACCTGGCACATGCGCTGCTCTCAGCGAGCGCAGGTTGCGCTGGGACCATAGGAGGAGCTCCCTGGCCATCGAGTGCAGGGAGCTCGATCTGAGTCCACCCTGACGATTTATATGCGAGACTACCGTCATGTTGTCCGTTCGGACTAGGACGTGCTCGTCCTTCAGGTACGGGAGCAGGGCTCTGAGAGCCAAAGCGACCACTTTCAATTCCAGACAGTTTATATGTAGGCGCTTCTCCGGGTTTGACCACAAGCCGGAGACAGGCCTGCCCTCGTAAAGGGCCCCCCAACCTATTTTGGAGGCATCTGTCGTGATCATTTTTCTCCTTGTGTTTACACCCAAACTCACGCCGGACTGATACCAGTCGACAGCTTTCCAGGGCGTCAGGGCTTTTATGCAGCCGTGATTTGCTCTGATTAAAAAGTGGCCCGAGCGCCACGCGTGGGTGGGGACACGGCCTTTGAGCCAGCGTTGGAGAGGACGCATGTGCAACAATCCTAGCTGGAGTACAGCTGATGCTGAGGCCATGAGACCGAGCATCCTCTGAAACCGCTTGACGGGGGCGCGTGCGCCCGCTCTGAACGATGTTGCAAGGCGCCGGATAGTGAGCGCGCGCTCTGATGAGAGGCGCGCCGTCATCTGCACTGAGTCTAGCACTATTCCCAGAAAAGAAATATTCAGGCTGGGGGATAGCATGCTCTTTGCAAAATTGATTTTTAGACCTAGGCACTCTAGATGACTGATAATCCAAGACCTGTGTGTCACTAACTGGCTCTCTGATTGTGCTAGTATTAGCCAATCGTCGAGATAATTTAGTATTCGCACTCCCCGCTGTCTCAGGGGGGAAAGTGCTGCATCCATACATTTCGTAAATGTACGGGGTGCCAGTGACAGGCCGAATGGTAGTACTGTGTACTGGTATGACTGTCCCTCGAAAGCGAATCTCAGAAATGGCCTGTGATGAGGCGCTATTGGAATGTGAAAGTAAGCGTCTTTCAGATCCACTGACAGAAACCAATCCCTCGGGCGAACTTGCGCGAGGATATGCTTGGTAGTTATCATTCTGAACGAACGAATCATTAAAGCTTTGTTCAGATGTCTGAGATCTAGAATGGGGCGGAGACCGCCATCCTTTTTCGGGACGAGAAAATAGCGGCTGTAAAAACCTACCTCGCTCATAGAGGGGGGGACTGTTTCTATAGCGCCTTTCTCTATAAGTTTGAGTATCTCGGTGCGTAGAACATGTGAAACATCTTTTCTCACTTTCGTCTCTACCACCGCTGTGAAGCGGGGCGGTCTGCGAGCGAATTGAAGCGAGTAACCGTGTTTTATTATGTTCAAAACCCATTTCGGCATGTCGGGGATATTTTCCCAAGCTTTCGCTCGCACAGATATGGGCTGAATGTTGGCCGGGGGCGTGTCGCAGTGACGTATGGCTCCCGCCAGCGAATCGTTCTGTGTTAACACCGAGCTTACAGCTCTCAGCGGCGCGGACGCGCGCTGAGCAGCTCTGCTGAATGCCGAGTGCAGGGGTGCGTGTGAGATTACAGGCACGCTCGCTGTAATGCTCACAGAGTGAGATGGGGAAATGTTTAACACTGTGTGTATAGTGCTTATGGGTGGGGGTGCATAGACTGTGGTAGGCACGCGCGCCACTTTCATAAAACTTCCCGCTCATGGCGGGAGGTTTTTGGCCATATAAACAGTGTTTGTGAGTTGGGGTGCGTGCATAACAGCGGGCACACGCGCTACTCTTATACCACTTCCCACTTTTACTGGGGAAGTGTTTATAACTGTGGGAACAGTGATTGTGTGTAGTGGTGCATACGTAACAGTTGGCACACAATCTACATTTATGGGGCGTCCAGCCTGAGTTAGGAAAACATTTGGCACTGCGTTGACAGTTTTGATATGTGGGAATGCGCACTTTGGTGTGGAGACGTGACCCTTTAATGACACAGGCAGAAAATAGCTCTTTATGTGATTTCTGTGTGTCGCCGTAAAAACGGCGTTTGTTTGCAGGTGGGTGAGCTGTGTGGCTGGCACATTGGCTGCTGTATAGACATTTCCAGCCACCTGTAAGGGGACTGGGTAATGCTTTAGACGTTTTGGAGAGAACGGTCCGGCTCTTGCGAGACACGCGCTCTCCCTTTTCCTCCCTGTAGCTAGGAGGACTTACGAGGCTCTGGGTTCAGCACAATCCTGGGCCGAGGTCCCCGTCGCTCGGGCGGTTGCTTCCTGTTGGCAGAGCGCGAGCGGCGTCGAAAATCCGTTTCAGGTTTGGGCTGAGAAACGGGGGGCGCCGTCTTAGCTCGCTGCTGTTGAGGCGGCCGTTGGCGGCTCTGTGATGAGCTAGATCGCTTGGGCAGGAAGTGACGCATAGCCTGTGAGTCCTTACGGGCTTCGGTGAAGCGCTCGGCGAACTCCTTCACCGCTGGTCCAAACAGGCCGTCTTGGGAGATAGGCGTGTCGAGGAAAGACGCCTTATCTGCATCCTTCATATCTGTTAGCGTCAGCCACAGATGGCGCTCAAGGACAGTCAGGTTAGCCATAGCACGGCCGATGGATTGGGCGGTGGCTTTTGTGGCTCGCAGCGCTATGTCAGTGGCGCTGCGTAGGTCCTTAAATGCCTCAGGCTCGGGTCCAGACTCGTCCATACTGCGGAGAAGTTTGGCTTAAAACACCTGGAGGACAGCCATAGAGTGAAGCGCTGATGCAGCTTGGCCGGCGGCGGCGTATGCGCGACCGGCGAGAGCTGAAGTGGACCGGCAAGGCTTCGAGGGATGAGAAGCTTTAGCTTTCCATCCAGCGTTGGAGGGTGGACACAGATGATTGGCCACAGCCTCCTCGAGGGGTGAAGTCCCCTTATAGCCTCTTTCTTTCGCGCCATCCACGGAGGAGAGTGACAAAGAAAAAGAAGGCTTCAGGGGAGCGGAGTGCGGGGCTTTCCACGACTTCGTGAGTTCGTCGTGAACTTCCGGGAAGAAGGGGGAGGGTCTTTGTCGAGGGGCCTGTCGGCGCCCCTGCAGGAACCACTCGTCCAGTCGGCTGCGGGCGGGTTCTTCCGGGGAAGACCAATCGAGCCCGAGGTCTTCCACGGCCTTGGAGAGAATGCGGACGATCTCTGAGTCCATGCTGGAGCCCGCGCTCGTGCCCGCTAATGTCGAAGGCGCGGGGTCGAAGGACGAGCCCGGCCAGTCGTCGGATGCAGCATCACAGGAAAAACTGTCATCCTTATCTTCGTCATCCCCTGACGCGCCAAACGAGACGAGCCCCATCGCTCCGCTGGAGGGGTGCTGGTCCGCCTGTGTGAACTGGACTGGCGGCGGGGAGTCTTCGGGTGGCGGTGAAGCACGCGGGGATTGGCCCGGCGTGACATCACTGCAAACCGCGTGCTCCGGCAGCCTCTGTGAGCGGCGTTTTTTCTTTCGCGGCTCGACCAGAGGAGATGGCAGCACGGAAGAGGTGGGCTCTTTCGCGGTGAAAACGGAGAAGCGAGCGCGCAGCTCGGTGAGGCCCAGGGCGTCACACTCGGGACATCCGCCTCGAGTAAGGGCAGCCTCTGCGTGGTCCGGTCCCAGGCAGCGGGCGCAAATGATGTGACGATCCCCGTCTTGAAGAGGGCCTCGACACGAAGCGCAGGAAGGCATTTGACGCCTTGAAAAATTGCTCTTTTAGAAAAAGTGTCACGGGGGCGAACACTGAAAGCTTTGAAAGGATATAGCGATGATGCGCGCCGGATGGCTTAGCAGAAGGGCGATCGAAGGCGGCTGAAGGCGCCGGCGTCCTCGAAGCAGTCCTGCTGTAGGCTTGTCTACGGCGGCGGCGGCGAAAAGACTCCAACAAATCCGGAGGATCAGCGAAGAGAAGGTTCTTTGCTGAAGGAGATTAAATCTAAAGAACTCAGACGACGGGGCGCCCAATATATAGCCCTTTGCCACGCCCATCTTGGCGGGCTCTGACGCGCGTGGACGCGAAGCACGCTCATTGGAAGCGGGTTCAGAGTCGCCCCGTCATTGGTTCGTGCAAGTTGCCGCAGCACAGCCAATGACCGAGCTGCCTCGCTCATTGCTGTATGCTGTGCAGCTGCAATGCGTTTTACATAAAGACTTCAATATTTCTCGAGAAAAGGAGTTTTCCCATAGCGTAAGCATTACGCAATAGGAGAGACCTCTCGAAAGGGAACTCGAGACAGATGCTATGAACTCGGCAGAGAACTTCCCTCCGTTTGCCTGCGCCTCGTCCATTAATTGTATAGCGGGACAAGTTCCCTTACTCCTCAGCGTGAGAAATACAAGGTGTGGCGTGTGAGCGTGTGAACGGGTTGAAATGCGTGTGTCTCACGCCCAATGCGTGAGACTTGAGAGCCCTGCAAATAGAAAAGGAACCATACCTGTCATTCTGTTTGGTATGTTACCTACCTATTTTTCTGATTATTTAAGGATTTTTTTTCATCCATACCAGTAGTCTACCCAACACAGCTGTTGTATGCAAAAGAAACTCATTCTGATCTTGTTTCTCTCTGTAGTGGGCAGATAAATGCATCCACTCACTCATTTTTTTTCTACACCAGAAACATTGTTATGCAGCTTAGTTCCAGATTAACCATGTCACCTGAATGAAGGGTAAATTCACATACCTGTTTATGGGAAACTTTTGAATATATTTTTACACAAATAAACAAATCTGATTAAGGTACATTTGAGTTTTGAGAACATAATCTGGTTTAAATCTAATAAATATCTGATCTATTAAAATATTAATCTGAATAAAACAAAAGTCTCATTTAAAAACCCACAGATTCTGTCACATGACATTTCACTGGGTTTACGCATTTTGTTCTTAATGTTGATATATACACCAGCATTGACGTAATGCTTTGTAAATGTTGACACAAATCGAAAACTTTACAAGCCTGTTTGATATGTCGACCTTTGTCATGGCCTTCAAAGTTAAGTCATCAGACCCTCCTTCTTGTTTAATATTAACTCTATCTGCACTCATCCAAAACAATATTTCCAATAGTCTAAAGGGATTGTAAAGTGTCTCACATAGATACTTATTGCTTGTGTCTTGGCTGGCTGGTGGTCTATTGCTCTCAGTATTTATCATATTCTACACGTCCAACGGGTATGCAAATTCAAGTCACTCAGCAAGATATTACACTGTGTAAAACATTTTATGCCATCTATCTTTGCCTTAAGGGAGACCAGACTCTGAAAAGACCAGAATCCTCTATCTCTAGCTTCATGAATGTCTTTTTTGTAAAGAGAGAAGTGAAGGAGGTGTGGCTGCAGCTCTCGTGAGACAGGTATGGCGGAAACAGAAGAGGGGGAGGGTTTACCTGCATGGAGTTAGTGTACACAGCAATAGAAGCAACACTGCACCTGTTCCTCTTCCCAGACTCTCCCTCTCTTTCACCATCTCTACTCCAAACAGCCAAACAAGAGGGAGCAGAAAGGGGTCAACATGGATCCCAACCAGGCCAGTGACAGAGAGAATGAAAAGGTTGAGAGAAAAGAAAAGGACAAAGGAATTAAAAGGAGAAATAGACTTTTCGTAAGATACCTGGAAAGGAGGAAGACAGATACTATTGTGGAAGATGACACTTCCAAAGGTGACATCAGCATCGCAACCTTGGTGAGAAGGAGCTATTCTGACAAGACAGAGTATAGTACTAAACTTAAAGGTAATTTTTCCTCACAAACTGGATAGAATTCTTTTTCAGCTAATTCGAATGAAGTTGTGACTTTATAGTGGTTAAACAACAGATAATTTTGTAGTAAAGCCTTGATAATCTTAGAAATACCGTTGTTAGGCTCACATCAACACATTTTAACTTGTCACCAATTATTTCTCTCATCCTGCAGAGCAGCAGGTTAGCACAGACTTGATTTTATACCAATTATACTCTTTTAAAGCCTCCCATCTCAAATTCCATTAGATCTTTGTGCAGAGTGAAGTAAAAAAAAAAAAATAGGGCATGTGTGTGCTGATGCTTAGCACCTGTTGCGTTGTTACATTACAGAGAGAGATCTATTCCCACTGGACTGATGTCACATATGCAAACTGAACCTCGGCCACAGTGCTGAACATGGTTGTGGAACAGTCGTAAACAAGCTCAGCCACAGTGCCTACGCTGTTTACTTTATCAGGAAGTTGCTATCTACTTATTTTTATTTGGTTTATTTCGCATTGCACCCTTTTTGCATTATTAGAGCTTTTAACTTAATGTGTTGAATATATTATAAGAAATATGAAGTAATTCATTCATTCATTTTCTTGTGAATGTCATGTCACAGTCTGGTTGTGATGATATGTGAATGTCATCATAATCTTAACTTGAGAATGACATCAGCTGACAGAAAAACTAGTTTTACAGCCTCCACTGAGCAGGGAATGAAGGCTTTCAGGGCTGCCAAGTCATGACATTGAGGACATCAGACAGCTATGAGGACAGTCTTGTCATACAGGCTTCTTAGTTTTCATTCAATAGCTCTTATGTAAACAAACTGTGTTGTCATACATTCAAAGATGTCAAGGAGAATTCTGAGACTTCACAATTCATCTGTAAAAAGCAAACAAACCATTTTGAATTTCACTTAACAAACAGCACATGACTGAAACGCTTGCAACTAGTCAGCAGTTTTAGTTTCTTATTGTATGTGTAAAGCATTAGCAATGAGACTTATAAACCTTTTAAAAAACCTTTCAGTTCTATAAAATTAGTTGTTAAATTAACTTACTTTAGTTATTAATATACCTTCATATAGTTACAACATAGTGAGGTATTCCATTTTATAATTTTATGTTTTAATGAGACACTTCAGTTCACACATGTTTAGCCATATAGTATATTTATATTGCATAGTATGCCATTGACAGCCAGCTGTATGTCAAATAAGTCAAAAGTCATATCACAAGTCAAATATGATGACATCACTGAGGAAATGTTGGTCCCTGAACAGGAAATGCTCATAAAACTGAGTGTTCTGGATCACTTATCATGCTTCAGTGAAACAATAGATTAACTAAAACTTAAATGTTGTGTTTGCACATCAGTATGACTGTATAAATGTGTTTGAAATATGATATTTTCATGTCTTTCCCAAAAGAAAAAAAATGTCCAAAACAAACACTTGATCATATGAGATACAAGCTCTTAATGGGCACTTGCAGGGCAGGTTCCACTTGTGTGTGCGTGTGTATAAGAGGTATGTTTGGATCCTGTATGTTGACTTTGTGTTAATGAATCAAACCAAACGGAGAAGGTAGGATGGGAGTCTTGCTTGAGGCTTTCAAATTTAGAAAATAATTAAAAGGAAATAGGCAGATAAGTATTGATGCTATACAAAGGCACTGGAGCTAAATCAACACTCACAGTGAGCTCAAAGCACATCTCAAAGCTTGAGTTCAGTCAGGTAATGTTTTCCTGCAGAAATGTGAAAATCGGTTCAGTGTGGCACAGGTTTCCATTAGCCGGCCTTCAGTGAAAAGTCTTAATACGTTTTCTTTTCATGAGGACCTTTTGACAATCTATATTGCTCAGCCAGTCAAAATGCAGGTTCACAAGAGATTAATGTATTACTGATGAAACATTTGCAATGAGGAATCTTGAATTCACTGTATTAGCTTAAGATTGCTGTCATGTTTTAATTTATTCTGCTTCAAGACGTACATGTTCTGGTGATTTGTAGGGCAGAGATAGGATTCTGTGTGAGTGAAATGAGTGAAACACAACTCCTCTATTGTCCTCAGACTTGCTCCTCGAATTATATCTGCCCACTGCTTATTTTTTCACACTTAAGTCACAGTTTTGTTTCCTGGGTAATTAAAGCTGATTGGATAATTTAGACATGTTTAAAGCGAGGGGAATTCCTCACATTATTGTAGTAATATTAACTAATTATTAGTCATTTTAAACACCAAAACTGTATGTTTGAGATGTGCAGGCACTAAAAGAAATAAAAGGCCTTTTCAGCATTGCATCACTGTGCCAAAAAGTAATGTGACACCTGGCCCAACCTTTGCCTGTAGCCTCTCTGTCTCTTTCTGTAAGGAGGAAGTGTCAAATGGAGGTGACCAGGAAACAAAGAATCATCTCACTTCCCATGAGTACATACTTGCTTTGTTTAACTTTAATAATGCTAGCAGCAATACCTAATATTTAGTTTTATTTAGTAAGCCAATGTATTTTCAGGTCAGTTGTTATTACAGCAAACTTTTTGAATCCCATAATACCCATCATATAATATACCCATAATTTTCTCGCAATTGCATGATATAAATTCGCAGTTCTGATTTTACAACACGCAACTGAGATCGTATATCTCACAATTCTGACATAACTCGCAATTGCGTGTTATAAAGTCAGAATTGTGAGATACAAACTCAGAATTGCGAGATATATACTCACAACTGTGAGAAATAAAGTCAGAATTGTTTACATCTCAGTATTTTTTTTTTTTTTTACTGTGAACTTCTGGCAAACACAGATGTGTTTTTTACGATTAGTTTAACAGGATTTTTTAAATAATGTATGGACAATCTGAACTGCGTAATTCATCTTTTTTTTATTTTTCTTTGTCCTCGCATCAGAGAAAATGTCCCCACATGATCTCTCTTCAGCCACATCCCCAGCCATGGATCCAGAAGAAATCCGCCACAGGAAGATGATAAAAAGGTCAAAGGTCATTGAGGAGCTGGTTAGGACAGAGGGAGATTATCAGAAGGACTTGGAGCTCTGCATAAGCGAGGTTCTGCTTCCTCTCAGAGCAGCCCAGGCATGTTCACAGTCCCATAGAGATGTATTTTCTCAAATATGCAAATTCTGTCTTTTTTAAACATTATCAAGAGCAACCTAAAGTACAGATCTGCTGGGCCTTTACAAACACACCACATTACAATCTTGTAACTGCAGATTTAGAACACCTTTAGATTTGTAATGTCATCACATAATCACCATAGAGGTACATAGAGGTTTTATGTTATCACTAAATACTACAAAAAAGATTCCGACGTGTAGTGCATTTCTGTTAAGCAACTTGCTATTTCTATATTAACATTTTGTTTGATGCATGATTTTGGGGTCTGATGGGTTTGTTATAGGTGGTGGATGTGGATCGACTGTTCACCAACATTGAGTCTGTGTGTGTTGTCTCTGCTGATCTGCTCCAAAGGCTACAAGATGCCATAGCTGACCCTGACCCTGAAACACAACTCATAGGTAATTTTGAAATACATTTGAAATTCGCCTTACAAGCATTAAAATAAAAAACAAAATTTGGCTATAATTAATGGTATGTTACGTAACGAAATACATTATAAATTAGGATTCATTTAGTTGTTATTATTAAACTAAAGATTAATTAACTTAATAAACCCAATACAAATAATGTTAATATATATATATTTTTTAAAACAGTTAAATAATTATTAAACTATATTGTACAATTTTATTGAAATGTATATGAAGATTTTTTGAAAAATTGTCATAAATGTAAAACATTATCCTATATTGTGACTCAATTACACATTTCTAAACATTAAAAAAGTTGCTGCCTTAAAATTGTAAGTACAATCAACCTGGCTGTTTAAGTCATTTCAACTTAACTTAAATTACATTAAACTGACTTGGAAAAAAAAGTTGAAATTTACTTAACTTTTTTTGATGAGTTAAAGCAATGTAAAAACATATGTTGCCATAACTTATTGATCATATAATTTATAGACTGATTTTTTTTAGGAGAAGTTTTTATCCAAGCCAAAGCTGTCATGGAGGAGGTATACAAAATTTACTGCTATCATCACGACGAGGCTAATGCTTCACTGAAGTCTTATGAAGCACAGGAGGACATTCAGCAGCATTTTAGAAGATGTATATCAACACTCAAGTAAAGATGTTAACTGCATTTATCTCTTGGATATAAGCCTAGGCCTTTGGCTCTGATGTGTACAATAATGATTTATTGTCTCTTCTCTCACAGGAAAATATATGACCTGGAGTGAGTATGCAATTTTTGATTTAAACTCTGTGATAAATAATATACTGTAGTGAAAATTGTTATATTATATATTTTATAATTATAAACATGAATGTTACTTTATAGACATGTTAATAGACAGCTTAGTTCTCAATACAACTTATAATTCAACTTATAAAAGCTATGCATTAACCGAAACTGTGACTTTGTCGTTGCTAGCCTCATGCTCAGTTGAGCTACAGAAACATAACAAAAGTAATACAGATAAATGTATGTAAATAGTGAACAAAGTGGAGTTCACCAAATCTGAATAGTTGTTCTTCATTCAATGTTATTTTTTAGAGGGAAGCCCAATTTGCTTGACATGGGCTCTCTGATCATTAAACCAGTGCAGCGTGTCATGAAATACCCGTTGCTGTTGGCTGAGCTGTGTAATGCCACACCCACGGATCACCCCGACAACAGGCCCTTACAGGAAGCTCTGACCACTGTGAAGATCATTAACGTCAACATTAATGAGTTTAAGAGGAGGAAAGACATAGGTGAGACATTCACAGGATCTTATAATAACTATCAAATAGGCCTACACGTTTTTAGGTTGCAAGTTGTCCAATAGTGCAAACGTGGTTCAGAAAGTATTCTGGGTTAAAGCAATCGTGCATGTCTATAAAACATGCAAGTATAAAAAATGTTTGTTGTTGTTTGCTTTGTAAGTATTCAAGTTTGCAAATATATGACACTTGTGTTGTTTCAGTGCTGAAGTACAAGAGGAGTGATGATGAAACCTCACTGAGGGTTAAACTCAACAAGTTCAACATTCATTCTATCAGGAAGAAATCTGACCGCCTGACAAGCTATTTTAAGATGCTCACTGGCGTTGAGCCACAGGTACTTAAACCAAATGAGGCAAAAATAACCATGTTTTTACTCAGGCCTCTGTAAAGGCAGTCTGTGTGTATTGTTGCGGCTTTTCTCTTCTCCACAGGTGAGAGATGAAGCGTTTGACAAGGAGGAAAAACTTTTCCGTTGCCTTGAGAAAGCTGTGAGACAGCTAGTGAAAAATATCAGCTGTTACTTGCTCTATACTCAGGTATGAAGAAGCATGTGACATATTTTTAGTAAGTAAAGACACTTTAGGCAATAGTATTTCCATACATTGGTCAATTTTGCTTCCATAACAGACTAGTGGAAAGAGAACATCCAAATACAGATTTAAGTGTTTATTTTATTACAATTTATATATTTGCGTTTGTAGATTTCAAAAATATATTTGAAGGCTTTTTTTTTGTTTTGTTTTTTTCTCATGCACTGAGCCAGAAATCCTGTCTTCAGTAGCCCTTACATACACCAAAATTCACATATTCATATATTTATTCTATAGTTTTAACAGATGGGGTTTGTTCATATACAAGTTTTTAGGAATATTTTTAAAACATTTTATGTTTTTTGACAGTTTTTGACAGTTATGGCTGTTGATGGTATTTTCTAATTTATGGAGAGAGAAAAATGTATACCCAAAACCTCTGTAAAAACCTTTAACTCTATTATACCAACAAAATGAAAGCAGAATTTTGAACCTGGCTTCATCCTATGTTCAAATGAACTCTTCTGGAAATGTATGCAAACTAGTGCATATTTAATTCAATAATGCATAATTTGCTTGTTTAAACAACAATAAAACTTATTGATAATATTGTAATCATACCAAGTTCTGGCATTAAACAGGTAGTTCAGGCTGATAGGTCCTTAACTCATTTGGTAGCGATCACATCGTCACCCACATAGCTCAACATGCAAACAAATACCAGTGTTGCTGTTAGCAGTCTGCCGCATTCAGAAACTCTGCACCTGTATAGATCTGCTATGTGGGGTTATTTAATGTATGTTACATTTGCAGCAGCGGCATGTCTTACATGCTCACAGCAATGTCTGTGAATGTATTGGCAGTAGCAAGTGATAGCATAGCAGATCTATTCCGCCAAGACTAAATACATTAACATTGCCATATCCACTACCATTACCATGCCAGTCTCTCCGAGAGTTGTCAAGACAGAACTGTCTTAATGTAGCTACTTTGATTAATCACCTGGGGAAATATGAGTGATATCTATTAGTTTTTTTTTTTTTTTGCCTATTCACCTGTGGTGTCTTGCCTTAAATATCTCTTTATAACATTTCAAGTATTGTTGTATTATTTTGCTTTAGAACAGTGCAATGCACATTTGTAACCTCACTGTTAGTACAGATATATTTCACAAATGAATCTCCATTGTGATCAGACAGTGTCAACACATCCTTTGCAAATATGATTAATTTCATTTATAGAAAAAATCTGCTGCACTATAGGTATTGTCCATCTTCCTCCTGTGAAAAACTATATGTTTTGGGTGGTGTTTTCATTTCTGCCTCAGAAAGTCCTTTATAAGTATTGCATTTATTCAACAGTTCCTACAAACTGTTAATTAATCACCTTGACAAAAAAACAAGAAAATAAAGTATTTGTAACCTATCTATATGATAAAGTCTCATAAATATATAAATGACTAAATTCGTTCTATATAAATCAGCTAAATCATAACATTTCAAATGACCTCAAAACCAATCTTAAAATGGCTCCATGATTCAGGACATTTTTTGCAGCATAGTAAAGTACTGAGATAGTGCTGGCTACTAAGGGTTTATTTAGAAAAAAAAAACATCCAAAAGGCCTAGCCCCATTCTACTGTAAATTTGGTTGCATTTCTATTAATTGAAAGCACTCAAACTTTTAAATAATGTGTTCTAAATATATTATTTATATTTCTATATATAGATCTGGGTCTTAAACTACTGGAATATTTAAGACCTGAATTATATTGAATTATATAAATGTCGATCAGTACTAAGTCCTGTTTTTATATTTCTCTTTACTGTAGGAGATGATATCCATTGCTGTTCAAAATGCACAGGACCTAGAAACTATAATGAAGGATCCAGACAAAATAGACACCAATGGCTTTCAGCAAAAGAGGAATGGCAATGACCCATACAAACAATTTGTAAGTGTTTCCCCTCACACACACACACAAAAAAAATATGTATTTGCATAAACTATGGAGAAAAATTTCCCCTCAGTTCTTGTCAGCAACTGCACTGTGAAACATTCTCAAACTTTCTCAGTCATGGATGATCATTTTTAAGTGAGCTAAGTTTCTCTTTAAAATGACATATAAACAACAGGAAGTAGCCTACAATAATGCACAATATGAGCTCAAAGCCATCATACAGACTGTGGTAATATTTCGGCTAAGTGAGATTCATTAATTCCTCTTAATTTTTTTAAATTAGTATTCCCTTCATTTTTCACATTTCATACACACAATTGTATCGTTATGCTTCCTTTTCAATCAAATCATTTTAGTCTGTAAGGACTTTAAACCTATTAAATGTCTACATCTGCTGCAAATAGCATCTTAAAAATTTTTATGGTTTGTGTTCCTCAGAAAGATCATATGGAGCATCTGGTTCTGGCTCCTCTCTCCAGCCTGATGGGAATGTTCACATCACCACAGAAGCTGATACAAAAGCGCTACGATAAACTGTTGGACTACTGCAGCCAGTTGGATTCCCGATCCTCCAAAGAGGAACAGGGCCTGGCCAAGCGAGATTACCAGGCCCTCAATGCCCAGCTGCTCGATGAGCTGCAATGCTTCAACCGAGCTGTCAGGACCATCCTCACCAACTGCTTGATTTGTATAGTGAAATTAATTAGAAAGCTGATGGATGCAGCCCAACCACCTGTCCACCAGCTACCGGTGAGTTAAAGCAGGCAGAAAATAAATGATGCTAAAAATAAAAATAAAAAATTTTAAATCCCAAAATCATTTTAAAATGTAGAGAAAGTGACAGGGCCCTTTTTTCACGTTGGAAACCCCAGTTTTAAGTGTCTTGCTCAAAGGCAAAATGGTGATTTTACAACATATCAGGTAACTTCTGTGGTCCATGGTTGGATTCAAACCTACAACCTTTGTGTTATCCAAAACCATTAGCCTGTTATATTCTAAGCATAAAGGATCTTTACGCATACAAGTATAGCTTCCCACAGTACATGAAATGTGAAAATTCACGTTCAGTAGGCTACATGATCATTTGTTAGTTATTTTCTGTAAAACGGTAATAATGGAGATAAATATGAAGCATATTCAAAAGACTAATGTGTAATATAACATTTTAACCATTACAGTGTTGTTTCATCTACAACGATGGTTCTCAACATTTTTTAATCCAAGGCCTCAATCCCCCCCAATAGTCTAAATATTCAAACTATAAAAAAGTTTGTGTTATTTACATTGTTGGTTTGTGTTTTTAGCATTTTAATTAAGATTATGTTAATATACATTTATTTGACTTGTTAGGGCACCCTGGAAGTGTCCTGATGCCCTATGGTTAAGAATCACTGATCCAAAATTCTGTTATGCATTTTAATCATTGCATTGGTCATTCCATCCAGGTTCCCTTGTCAAACTTTAGTGAAGTCCAAAGTTCTATCATGGAGGAGCTGAACAACCTTGGATTCTTCAAAGAAAATTCCCAAAAGCTGATGGAGCGCAAAGTGAGCTTTGAGAAACGGGACAAGAAAATGGTATGATTACAAATGATAAATATAGGTAAACCCACATTGCTATTAAGGTCTCAGTTGAGTGTAAAATTCTCTTCAGGCCCCAGAGATCCTCAGACAGAGCGAGGAGCACAGAGCCTGGCTCTTGGAAGAGTATGCAGTGGATCGTCTCTATCAGCTCAAGCGTAACTGCAATGCCTGTCAGGAAAAAGACATCAGCTTGCTGGAGGGGGAGCTAGTGGCCCTGCTGGAAGACAAAGACCCAATGGGCAGCAGCAGCCGCTGGCTGGTACACACTGGGAGTAAGTTTCTTTACTTGTGTTCAAATACACTTTCATTTATTTTCAGAAAAAAAAATGTATGTATAATAATGCACAGCATATAAGAGGGAAGTTTTAAATATTGATGAGTCAAGATGTACACTGCTATTTATGTGGCTGCAGAAAACATTTCTGCTTATTATCACAGTTGCTAAATATTTTTGTAAAAACCATTAGAAAAAGAGAATATTTAAAACTACTACATTTATCTGAATAGAAATCTTTTTTAACACTGTAAATGTACTTACTGTGACTTTTGATGTGTCTTCGCTGAATATATATATATAGATAGATAGATAGATAGATAGATAGATAGATAGATAGATAGATAGATAGATAGATAGATAGATAGATAGATAGATAGATAGATGAATGCAATGTAATGTTCATTGAATGTAAATGAATGGTTATTGCACACAAAACTAAACAAATTTCTGGTAAAACTTTACAGTAGGGATCTATATGTCAGCATTTGTTGATGCAGTAGCTGCCAATACATTAAAACTTACTTTTATAGTTTTCATTAGTCTTAAGCTAATGTTAATTTCTACATAAATTAATACATTTTAACATTGTATTGTATCAAGTTGTAAAAATTAACATTAACTAATATATTATGAATGAAAATGAATTAACAATGTACAATAGGTATAGATTTACATTAACCAAGATTTTACATTCTGTAACAAACTGTTGTTCATTGTTAGTTAATGGTACCCTAATGCATTAACAAATGTTAACAAATTGAATTTTATTTTAAAGTGTAACCAGTTTTTTTTTTACGTTTGCTCACGCTTACGCTATTAATTCACATCAGAGTTTATACTTGTAAACACAATGATATTTAAAGTAGACACCGTTAACCAAATCATTAATAAGGCTGATTAAGCCTAATTTTGTATGCATCCTATCTATCTTCTGTTGAACTTCATAACCTTACAGCAGAGTAATGAAATCCCATAAGGATCTCTTTCGTCACATGTCTATAAACTAGCCTCTCATTAACTCCACAGAGACTGTTGCTTCACAACAGGACCAGCATTCTTGTTATGTCAGGTGATCAACATGTCTGTTATCAACTATTGAAAGGAGTTTCAGGTCATTGGGGGATAAAAAAAAAAACAGTGACTGGAAGAAGAAAAAAAAGAGTTCAGCCGATAAAGCCCCTTGAAATCTTTACTTGAAATCTTTAAATATCACAAAAAATGATAATGTTATCCACCAACATGATAACTTTGTCGTGAAAGTGACATTTGAATTGTATCTTTAAAAAAGAATGTGAAAATGTGTGTAATCCATGATCCTTAAGACAACTCATTCAATTAGTTTGAGGTCTGAAACTGATCTGTCTGAGATCACGTTCCCTCTTGTGGTCTTACAAAGCTTCCATTCTTTTGCTCCTATTAGGTTATCCTGCTTTTGATAATGACATTTCTCTTCGTCTTTGTGTGTGTGTTTAGGTACGCAGGGCTATGTGTACTCCTCATTCCTGAAAGCCTACAACCCCCAGCGAGAGGTGACTGAGACGCCAGATGACTTTGACAATCTGAGTCTGTTTATCTCGGGCAGCAGGAGCAGTAGTATGAGGAGCTTCAGTCCGAACAGCACTTCAGACAGTATGTCCCTTCAGTCTGGACCACAGGACGAGCCGGACCACTCTGAGGACCAATATGTAAGACACATGTGTGCGTGTCTGGTACACAAGACTTAAAGGATATTTAATCAATTTCACACATGCAAGTGTGCCGTTGTTCCAAATATCAGCACTAGTGATCCACTGAAATTTTGCCAACTGAAAATGCCCACGGAGGCTTCCATGTAGTTCTGCCATCTTGAAAACTATAATAGCAGAGAGGGTCAAAAAGTACTAAGCAAACGCGTTTCCACAACGCATTTTCCTTCAGAGCCAGCGTCACGTAACTGAAAGCAGCAGAAACGGAGGAGCAGAGCAGAGCAGTGAGAGGCCAGAGAGAAGTCAGTCAGTAATTCATACTTTAACATTCGTTTGTTCGTTGTGTCAAGTTGCAGTGTGTTTGAAATAACAAACCTGTTCACCCGAAGGAAAATTAGACGAAGTGCTATTATGGCGCTTTTCCATTACCAGTATCAGCTCAACTCGACTCGCTTTTCGCTCCGTTTTCCATTACAAATAATACCTCCACAATAGTACCTGGTCATCATAGCGACGCCACAGGAACTACCCGGCACACACCCGCTACCCACACACACACAGGACAATGGAGGAAATTGAGTGTATGCTGTTTTTAAACCTCGGGATGTGGCTATTTCTCACTGCAAGAAGACAAACGTTGTTTCAGGAGAGCAAAACGAAACACTGCTGAAAAAAATAGCTCCGTCTGGCGCGTGCAATGATGACGCGGTGAATAGTGACGATTCTCTCTGACCAATCAGCAGTATGCAGTGTTTTCACGTCACATTTTAGTATCGCCTCAGCTCGCTTAGAACCTCGCCGGAGGTGATGCGAAAAAAAGTACCCGAAAGCAGGTATAGGTACAACTTTTACACAGTGGAAAACCAAACAAAGCCGAGTCGAGCTGGTACTGTGTAGTGGAAAAGCGCTATTAGAAGACATCCTGTCATAGCTTTTTGGTACATAACAGCTACCGTAGATGAAACACGCATTTGAAAAAGCGAGGCGCTGGAGAGCACAATTCGTTTGAATGCAAAATACAATTTCACTGCTAGATGGGAGAAATTCCTACACAATGTCCCTTTAAAGATGGTACGGAAAGCAAAAGCTTGTATTATCACTTCATCTGCCTCCATTGCAACTCTCCATTTCGGCCCAAGCTTTTCCGGGTCAGTGCTTCTACCTTTGGTTGTTTCGCCAAGTGTATAGTCAGATATCGAATATGGGTCATTTCATTTTAAAAGATGATGTAAGCTGGTCGTCAAAAAAACAAAAAACAAAAACAGAATTAGTCAACAAATGGGAATTGGGCATCAAGACCTGCAGTGTAAATGCGGCCTAAATAATGTATAAATGAGGATTTGTCTTGTGATGGGTTGAAGTATGTTAGGCTATGAGACTACTTAATCATCACTTAATATCATTTTAATATTTTGTGTGCCAACAAAACCTTGGCTATAACATTAAAAGAAAAATAATTGTTTCAGGAGGCAGAAAAGTTAGTCATTTCGATGAAAGATTATGAAAATGTTTTTCTTTAGAATAAGATAAATAGACGACTGAAGTGAATGGGGTCAATCGAGTTTATTAATGTTATATTGTGAATGGATAGACAGCGCCATCTACTGGTCACATGTCCCGGAAAGGCACTAGAAGGACAAACTGATTTTCAAATAGGCTACTGTATGTAGCAATAAAGCAATAAATTATGTAGCAATAAAGTGTTTTTTGCGGATTAGAACTAAAATGACATCTGATCTCTAAAGTTCAGCTTTCCTGTTTTGAGAATGTGTTGTTGTCAAGCTGAATGATATAAAGAGAATAACAAGACTAATTTTACTTCTCTTTTTTGCTGCAGTTCTATGCAGTTTATGCATTCCAGGCGCGCTGTGAACAAGAGCTCACGCTTCAGGAATACCAGCATGTTCGTATCCTTCAGTTTTCAGACCTCGGTGGTAACAAAGACTGGTGGCTCGCTGAATCTAATGGACAACGTGGCTACGTTCCAGCAAACTACCTTGGAAAGATGTCATATGCCTGAAACAATTTTTTAATGTTCCTATTAATTTTTTTTATTTAAAGGAAGAAACATATGATTTATAAATTAATTGCTTAATGAAGGCCAATACCGCACAAATATTTTTGCACTACATGATGCTACCAACAGTGTTTACTTGAACTATATAAAAAAAATGTTATGGACAACATGTTGCTTATTAGAAAGAAATTGTATTTTAACTAATTGTATATAGTTATATTAATATATATTATATATAAATCATTTGTGATTATTAAATTATTTATAATCATGCAAATTACCTGGTCTCTTTTTTTGTGGGTTGTCGTTCATTAAAATAAGTATTTGAGTAATTATAAAAAGGTTAAAAATTACAAGATTCATTTTGTAAAAAAAAAAAGGTGTTATTTATTGAACACTTTCAAATGAGCAGCTTGTTTTCAATAATGTGAATGGTTTAGAAAGAATGAGGCACATCTTCAAACCAAACCGCTTCAGAAAGACCAGTAACATTCAAATATATGATTTGAAAAATCGGATTTGAATTGCTGTTTAACATAATAGTCTGGCTTCATCCTACTCATTTCTTCAGTTTCTTCTGTGCTGCTTTCTTTTTCACCATCTGCAGGCGTTTCATAGCATTGAGCTGAGACTCCTGGGAAGTGGGCGTCTTGCCATCAGCTGAGGCTTTTGCTCCATTGCTGGTGTTGTTGTTGTTGCCGCTACTGCCACCACTATTGCCCCCGTTGCCCCCTCCATTGCCTCCAGACCCACCGCCGCCTCCCAGGCTGCTAGAGGGTGACGCCCCAGGTGACAAAGATCCAGTCACAGTCATTTTTCCCAAGCTATCTCCACTGGCTGAACGGCTCAACACTTGCTTGCCAAGTGTGAGTGGAGGGGGTGGTTTCAAAGGTACCGTGCTGGAGCCATTGTTCCCATTACCACTTCCACCACCGCTGCCTACGGAAGGTTTATTAGCCAGACCTGGCTTAACATTGGCCAGTGCAGAGAGCCCCACAGGTTTAGAGCCTGAGGGAGGTGGGGTTGATTTACTGCTACCTGGCTGATTGGTGCTCAACTTGGTACTGGAAGGTCCTACATTTGAGGTCTTGGTAAAGGCAGCCCATCCTGTAAGGCCTTGGGGCAAAGATGAGCTACTGCCGGAGGCGTTTCCTGATGCCGCAGGCGCCTGGACAGAAGGAGGAAATAAAAGAAAAAAAAACTTCATGAGACGTCATAAAGGACATTATACATTTGAGTACTGATCTCTTTTTGATCTCATGCCTTTCTCACAGTATATAAATAAAACTAGAAAACTGGATGTTTTCACACTGAAAATTCCAAAAAGAAAAAAAAAGTCCACATCAAATACCCGAATGATTCACTTAATTAACATAGAAAAAAACAGAACACAGTGTAATGATAGATACTCCATGCACAACTGTCCTTACATACAGAAGGGTGAGGGGCTATCAGACCTATCAATGGCCTATTGATGTTCGATAACAAAATAACCCTATAAAGTTCATGTATTAGGCTAAATGGTAGAGTGCAAAGTATAGTCAGTGTATAGTGTGCCATTTGGGACAGTAGATTTATCCAGTATTTTATTTTAGCTCTTTTATATTTAAATAATTACTGACCGTTACATTAAAGCCAGCTTGTGATTTTTCTTAGACTTTAAAGGGATAGTTCACCCAAAAATGAAAATTCTGTCACCATTTACTCACCCTCATGTTGTTCCAAACCTGTAAAACTTTCTGAAAGTTTGAAAGAATGAAAGTTTCATTCATCTTCAAAACACAAATTATATTTTAATGATATCTGAGAGATTTCTGTCCCTCCATTGACAGTTCAGGCAACTACCACTTTGATGCTTCAAAAAAAGAGATCATAAAACAAATTCGTATGATGAACAGATTGAATTTTAGGCTTTTATTCACATATAAACATTCATCAACACACACAGTTATGGTAAACAGAAGCTCAAGCATGTTTGCGAGAACCAATAAGGTTCATTCTTGTGCGTTACGCAGGTTGAGCACTTATGTTCGCTGATGAATGTTTATATGTGAAAAGTCTAAATTCAATCTGTTCATCATATAAAGCATTCGAGTCTCTTTAAGATCAAGATTAAGCAGCTTGATTTATACAGATTAGTTTTACGATCTTTTAATGAACTGTTTGAAGCAACAAACTGGTAGTTGCGTAGCTGTCAAGAGAGGGACAGAAAGCTCTCAGATTTCATTTAAAGTAGCCTATGGATGGGCATTTTCAAAAATATTGTATTCGAATATTCGGGCTCATAAAATCCGAATATTTGTTTATTTAAATGTCATTTAACGAGAAAGACGTTATTTTTTAAGTTTAAGTTGTTTTTTTTAAAAGTTTTTGTCACCATTATTGAACAAGCTTATGATTAGGCAATATACACAGCTTACTATACATCTTAAGGTTTTATTTTAGTTGAAAACATTAAACAATACATGCAAACAAAAAATATAAAGAACAAAAGTATTTAAGCTCAAGCAGCGCGAACGAAAAAAAAAAACGCTAATAAAGCAGACTGCGCAGTTATCGTACAGTGTATTTGCAGTCAAGTCAGCATGATCGTCTTTATACGCGCTGCGCCTACAGACATTGCAGAGACACAGTGTGCTAAGTGAAGTTACTAACAGTACTTTGCGTTTTCGGTCTCCCTCAACTAAACTTAAAGGTAGCATATGTCACAAAATAATTTTGCTACCAGAAGATATCATCTCGGATCACGATTCCCTCGGGCTACAGCTGAACATGGACAGCTGCTTCCTCAGTCGACTGGTGTTTGGATTTCATGCGATTTCTTATTTTGGTGGTAATATTATGATAACTCAAGTTTCATTAATACATTTGATTAAAAGAAATTCCATTTTGTAATATCATTTTCATCTAAGTAATTCCAAACTTCGCGAGGCAGACGACGACATTATGTGATCAAATACAATCCACTTATTAAACACGCTCCACAGCGCCACCCAGTGCATTTAATTATAACTGCGAAAAAAAGTAAAAACAAGTAAAATTCGAGCAAATCCCTAATTTAAAGTATCTTCATTTGTGTTTCGAAAATGAATGAAAGTCTTACAGAGTTGGAATGACATGAGGGTGAGTAATTGATGACATTTTTTCTTCTTTCATTTTTTGTGAACTAGGCCTAACCATCAGGCAGAAACTGAAGCCTCGCGGGAGCCGCCATTGTTGCAGACCATCACCTGCTGTTAGCATTCCATTGACTCCCATTCATTTTGGCGTCACTTTGACAGCGAATAACTTTACATCTGAGGCGTCCAATGACTTCACTTGTCCATTATTTATTTCTAAAGGAACACGACAATGTATAAAAGGCTCCATTACTTTGTATCTTGCGTTATGGCCCCGTAGAAGCCGTTTTTGTAAAAATAGGCTAACAATTGCGTCATAACCACGCGACTCTCTGTCACACCGTAGAGTAATTACCGTATAGACAGGAGGAGAATCTCGCAGGCAATCTTTTACTGTCTATGAGGCAATCGGGGGGACAAGGAGGCATAAAGTCAAGGGAGAAGCCCATAGATAGAGAGTCCATAAAAGCAACGGGACAAAATGTTTCAACAACGTTTTTGTGGAATTGGAAATAATTAGGTGATTCAGAAGATTTGTCTTGGCACAGCTACTAGAAGACTTACAACTGTCAGACAGGTTGCTCACGTCCCATCTACGTCGTCAAGCTCAGTTTGAGCCAGCGCAGTACGCTCAGCCATCAGGAAGTGAGTGCTCTAAAAGGGCTTCAGTTTTCTCCGTTGAAATCAAGGGGGTCGCTGTGTCCATTTCTTTTACTGTCTATGGGCCTAGCCCTTTAACTGTTCAATAGGGAATGTGAAGGTACGTCACGCAGTGTTGCATTATAGGACGTTGGACATATTTACAGGCACAATCTCTGTTTACCTTATCGCTGGCCATTGCTATGACATTTAATAGTGGGTGTGTTTAGCTAAAACGAGGTAAAATTGAAGAAGAACAGAATAAATGGAGAAGTTGAAAGAAAAAGAGAAGGGACCCTACTGGAAGAAACTAAATGCCACTGCCCAAAAACCTTATTTGGACAAACTGTCCGTGATAAACAACATTTATCCATATGATTTAGCAGCCCAAGACTGTTACTTTATTTATTAAGCAGTTACATTTTAAACAGGCATGTAAAAAGATGAACAGAATATCCAAGCAAATTGTTCATTGAAAACAAAATAAATATAATTTGATTCATGCAATGTGGCCTGGCTTTATCATCTGCTAACATGAACCACAAATTCAACATCATTCATCAACTATCCTACTAGTCATTAAGGAATATACAATACACAACCTCTTGCTTTGTACAACTTTTAACAAATGTAGTATGCAGTGGAGGACAGTAACTAAGTACATTGAAAGTACTGTAGTAAAAAATTAAAGTACTTGTACTTTACGTGAGTATTTTATTTACATGCATCTTCTTTAGCAGATCTAATCCACTACATCTCAGGGAGAAATACTGTACTTTTTACTTAACTACATTTATCTGACAGCTCTAGTTAGTTACTTTACAACTTAACTTTTTACACAAAAAACATATGAAATTATGAATGCGATCCAGCGTCTTCTCGTCAGCTCCTCGACCTGCTTCCCTTTATTTTTTTTTCCAAGAAGGAAAGCTCAAAAAACGTATTCCGTTGTTCAGTTTCCTCCCTGAGCAATCGTGTGACCTGCTATGGCAGTTCTTGATCGAGCAGCACTGACCAACCATATCGACATTTATTAAAATCTCGACAGAAAATCCAAACACAGCCTCAAACACACAAATTCAAATACAGCGGGAAAGGGCGCGATCCTGTAAGTATGGCGGCGGACCCATAATGCAACATTATGCGTGACTTCACCTTCACATTCCCTATTGACACAGGTACTTTGAGTTTGAGACCCCTGGTCTATAATCTCTACTGGTGTGAATACACTCACCTTCACCTCTGTTCTCTTAAAGGCCTGGAATGAACCAGTTGTTTCAGGTTTAGGCTTTAGTTCAGCTTTCTTCACTAGTGGATCTTTCAACATAGGTACAGCTGTTGTCAAAGCAGGAGCTGGTTTCTGAGGAGGCTTCTGAGTCTTTTGGGCCTGAGACATTAAAAAAAAAACATCACATTGAGTGTTCCCACTACACTGTAAAAAAATATTTTTCGACATATATTACTGGAGCTTGTTTTACAAGAAAATACTACTTCAGTCTTTCTACTTCAAAATCTCAAGTTAATTCAATATTACTTGCTGTTTCTTTGTGAAATGTATTAGCAATTTCTGAATGAAAAAAAATTCTACACCAAAGTTTTTCAGTGTACTATATACAATTTCTTATTGTCATAACTTATTGTCATACAATTCTCACCATTCGTTTCATTTGCCTGGTGCAACGAGCACAGTACCACACTAGCCGTGGGTCATTAACATCCTTGTCAGTAACTTGAGGTTTGTGACACTCCTGATGATACAGATTATGACACTCTTGACACTCCACTAGTTGATTGCCAGAAGTGACCGTCATTTGCCTGAGAGAAAAGAAAGCTGGATTAATTTCACACATACAGTCATGTGAAAAAGAAAGTAGGCTACACCCTTTTGAATTCTATGGTATTACGTATCAGATCATAGTTTAAAAAACAACAACAACAAAAAAAACATCAGGTATTAAAGGTGCTATATGTAGCTTTTCTTCTAAAATGAATCCTTTTTTTATTGCCTGTGTCTGAAGTAGGGCTGTCGCGATAACCGCAATATTGCAGTACCGCGCTACTGACAGGCCAACCGCAGAGGAATGCAAGTAACCGCAGCAACAGCGAACCGCGTTTTCTTTTTTCATAAGGGCACCCTTCGTAGTTCGTACTTCGTACCATGTGTATTGAATGTTAAATAAGTTAATAATGATAACAAGACTGTTTATCATGGTGATTTGTACAGAGGATTCATGGATTTGGACTTAAGCCTAAACAGACAGTGAATGTGATCGACTGAGCGTGTGCGATTACCTGCGTCTGTCTTTGAAGTCAAGTCATGTATATTCGTGCAAAGGTTGCCTTTTCCAAGCAAAGCGAAATATTTATTTTTATTTGTACAAATATTTGTACATTGGTTACATTGTTTTTGTGTATGCTGACCACATCATAACACGCATTTATATAGCAGCAAATAAATATAAGTAAATAAATGGCGGTAAAACCGCATATCGCGCTATTGAGCCACTCAAAATTACCGCAAGGGAAATTCCTTCACCGCGACAGCCCTAGTGTGAAGGGGTTGTAATCACACATTACAATGATCCACTTGTCGGGTTTTGCTATTACCTCTGAAGGCCAGTATTCCTATTTCTATGTGAAGGCTCCGTGTCGGATTTACCGTGAAATCCATCGGATGTGACGTGCATGCGTGCTCCCGAGCCTCTCTCCTTTTTATATACAGTCTATGCGACAGCACTGCAATTAACTACATGGAGTCTGATAACACCAAAAAACGACCTCCAGCACAACACAGACTCCAACACAAACTCCACATAAATATAAACCTGCTGAAGCTCGTCAGGCCAAACGTGAATCGGATCAACTTCGGACGAAAACACGGATCAACATCGGCAGAGCGTTTGAATTATGGAAAAACCTCCGCTTTGTTTTAGGTATAGGTATATATTTAGGTATAAAAACAGACCTGGAGTTGGCTTTCATCCCTATTGTGATGCTTTCTCCGGTGTGTGTGGCCGGTACCATGAGTGCTCGCTCTTGAGTTCGAGCACGCACACGAGCGCTCATGTAAAAATTGGTTGCAATCTGAAACCTCACCGTTAGAGGCCGCTAAAAACTACACATAGCCCCTTTAAAATTAAGGAAATTCAACCTCAGATGAAGAACAACACATGCCATTATATCATGGGATTATTTATTTAACAAAAATAAAGCCAAAATGGAGATATCATGTGTGACAAACTAAGTTCACTCTATGATTTAATAGCATGTAGAACCTCCTTTAGCAGCAATAACTTGAAGTAATAATTTTCTATATGACTTTATCAGTCTCTCCCATCGTTGAGAATAATGAATCTTTCATGCTGTAGAATGATGGACTTAAAATTGTTTGGATCATTGCTGATGTCTTTCCGCCTTGGCATTGTTAACACACATCTGAATGCTCTAGAACAGCAAACTCCCAAAAATTCTGCTTTTATATAGGTGATCACGCTTTTGCTGATGATCAATTAATCAAAGACATCTGATTAGCAGCGCCTGACTACTACTTACTTACCCTCTTAATTCCTATGGAAGCAGTAAGTGTGTACTTAGTTTGTCACACATTACGGCCTAGTTTTTGTTAAATAAACGAAGACACAGTGTCATATGTCATGTATTGTTGTTCAACTGGGGTTGTATTTAGCTAATTTTGATACCTGCCAAGGATCAGATGATTTTTTTATGTCCTGTGATACATAAAACCAAATAGTTTAAAGGTGTACTTTCTTTTTCACATGACTGTACCCGGATAAACGAAAATGGGCAAAAAGGCGGGATTAGCTGAGGTGATGTGACGCTAACAGACAGCAGCCAAACGGCTAGTAGTAGCAGCGGCAATCTACTCAAGTGGCCACACCCTTAATTAGGCAGAACTTTAGGGCTTAATATAATTTAAACGGAGGAGTTATAAAAAAATTCACCCCCCTCACAGTTCTCATGAAGGGCAAATTTAGCTATACAGACCAAAACCACTTTTTGCACCAGGCTGTAAACACATTTTTTTCTGCTGTCAAGTTGGGCATTTTAACATGGGGATATATGGGATTGACTCCCTTTTGCATCCAGCATCGCTAGCGGCAAGTCGATGAATTGCAGTTTAAGTCACTTCCGTGTTGGTTTCAAGAGAGAGACAGGCAGGTTGCCGTTTGGTTTTGGTTTTAGTAAATTTTTTGCATTTATTTTGAAATGCATTTATTTATTTATAGTAAGAAAGTAAGTGGTCATTTAACATCTTTCATCCAAAATGACTTCAAAGGCTCAGTTAAGCAGGAGTAGCTAGTTTAAGACCCGGTTTCACAGACAGGGCGTAGATTAAGCCAGGATTAATAAGGCCTTAGTTAAATTAAGACATTTAACTAGCTTTTCTTTTTAAACGTGCCTTAGAAAAAAACATTACTGATGTGTATCTTGACACAAAACAATGGCACTGACATATTTGAAGATATATCAGTGCAAGATGCTTTCAGTTAAAACAACTCAAACATGCATTTTAGTCTTGGACTAGCTTAAACCTTGTCTGTGAAACCTGGCATCCGTGTCACACTGGTGATAAATCATGATCCTTGTGGGGTCCAAACCAGTAACCTTCTGGTAACCATGTCTTAGTTTAGGCCGGTGTGATATTCTACATTACTCACCGACAAACCACACAAGCAAGACCCATTTCCATAGCAAAGTCATCAGCGTTGGTTTCATCAATGTCTGTGAAATCTGGGATGGGAATGTCCTTGGTTTGAAAAGCAATCGGAGCAGGATGACTGTCCTGCTTTTCCACACGAGGTTTCTTAGGTGGCTCCGCTCCTTCTCCAGGATCAACCCTAATCTAAATATCATATGATATTTTATTAGTTTGAGCTTGTCAAGTTATATCATATTTACAATAAAAAAGAATAGTGCAAAAAAAACCTTTTCCAAAGATCTTTTCTCGCTCTCTTTTTTGGTCTTCTCTGAGCTACTTGATTTACTGCTGCTGCTGCTGGTGATGGATGATGATGATGATGATGAATTGGAGGAGGATTTAGAGTCTTGTTTAGTCATTTTTGGTAATAACACTTTGCTCACTTCGGCCTCCTAATGAATGGAAAATGAGACACAAATTAAAACATCTAACAATTAAATTCCAAACATAAAAATACCTGAGATTTTGATCACCTTCAGTGATGTCCTATAGATGGAGTCACTGCCCCTGGCTAAAGACTCATCCAACAGGGCCTTAAGTTTCTCTGCTGAGTCTTTGCTCTTGGAGTGAAGGTACCCTAGTCCCTTCAGAAAGACGAGGTCTAGCTCTAGACTTACTGTTCCAGCCATTGCTTAGCAGTTATTATAAGACAACGAATCAGCTCTCTTCCTATGGAAATAAATGTGGTGCATACACGAATAACACTAGATAACCAGCATTTCTGTCTCGTACAATCTTTAATTCGTACTCGTACGATTTTTAAAATAAGCTAAGCAACCTGAACCGATTGACTCGAGATTAACGTCTTCCAGCTTTTGTCTAAAACACGTTTCATAAACAGTAGAAAATATTATTTTTAGGACTGATTAATCAAGTTTACAAAGAGTGATTTGCTGCTTGAAATGGTCTGACTGCCTACCTATACCTAATAGAAATAGAACGAGTAGAAAGCGCTTGATAAAAAAGGAGCTGAAATGGGAGGGGCTTAACAGCAAGACTGTTGTCTCTAATTGGTCAGATGGATCAATTTTCAGTTCTTCTATTTCTTCTAACACATTTCCTCAGTATTTTTATTTCAAGACAATATTTAAAAAATTATAACTGACAGAATTATTGTCCACAAAAATGCTGAAGCCACACGTGCACGGTTTTGTCACATGATAGTTGTTACTTTTCTTACCGTTTACTAGATTGGGATTATTTATACGCACCCAAAAAGGGAGAGTTAGAGAGAGAGAGAGAGAGAGAGAGAGAGAGAGAGAATTACGTGTGCGAATCTCATGAGCGGGTCAGGCAATTTTCTTTGGAATAAACTGAGTTAATTTATTATACTTCTGAGTAGAAATGTATCTAACAAGACAAAACAACTCCTAAGATCTGAATATGCCTCACTGGAATATCCTGCATTCTGAGCCGTCAAGTGCCCCCTATAGGACGATTTATTTAATAGTGATATTTGCAGTCTAGTCTCCCATTTCTCTCTGATGACGCTTTGTGTTTCTTTTAAAATATACCGATATAAGCGATGCGTTTCAACTATCATATTCAGCCATAACACCCCACACAAAATATATTAACTTTATATTTTAAAATTATTTATAAATATCACTGTATATACAGTTATTAACAAATAAAAACAACAGCCAAAATGGGATCGTGTCAGTGAATTTAAAAATCAAATGAGTCGGACAATAATACTTGTAACACAAGGAAATGCTACGTAGTGCGTAGAATTGTCATATCCTCGATGAAATGGGTCAGTAAAGTCTTATGATGAACTCTTAAAACCCTGTTCTCATATAGCCATCGAAGACTATTTATTTTTAAGACAAATCGTGTCGATTATAGCGTTGTTGACAGGGGTCGGAGGAATGCGTTGTTAGAACGTCATAATTGTGCTGTCGAGTGTAAGAAGCTGATTGGCTGTTGCCAGTGTGACGGGGGTTCTTGTCCCAGATCGCAGGGGTTAGACAATAAGGATCCAAACAGCAGCATTTCCATTAATAACACAGCATAGATGGATTTTTTCTCTCTGTGATTTCAAGCAGCTGGCGCTGACATACACACACAACTGTTATAATTATATGATACGACTTAATAATTATTCTTATTTAATCACGTAGATAAATCAAATAAATCCCAGAAAAGGTAAGTGTCTCAAATATATAAAACCCTAAACCATTTCAGTCAATTTCGACCTGCTTCATTTCTCTCTAGTCTAACAGAAATCGATCAGAGATGTTATCTTAATATTCATCTTTTAATTATTATTATTTAGTATAGATAATGTTGATTGTGGCATTATTGACAGATGTCAAAGAGTAAAGTTGAAAGATTTCTTTGTTATTTCTTTAACGAATTGTATACAGCCCTCATGTAAGCATCATTATAATAAATTACATGAGATACATTTAAAGCATTCTTGGAATGTTAATGACAGTACAAATGATGATAAATAAATAAAACACTTTTGAATGATTTTAGGGTTTTATTTTTTTCTTTATTGTTATTATTAGTTTATTGTATCTATTGTCTTGTTTTGTAATCTATTTGGAGCCCGAGTCTGTAAAAATGTTTGATGATGATTAGCCATTATTAATAACGATATGTTTTCCCTCTTCAGATTCTGACTTTTTTAGCAAAGAAATGGTGATGGAGAAGCCCAGTCCCCTGCTGGTAGGGCGGGAGTTTGTGAGACAGTATTACACACTTCTCAATAAAGCACCAGACTTTCTGCACAGGTATGCTCCATAAGAATTATAATTTCATCACCTCATATGTCATGACATTTTTATCTGAAAATTAAAATTATTCAAAACTCACATAATTCAGATTTTATGGACGAAACTCATCCTATGTCCATGGTGGACTAGATTCGAATGGAAAGCTTTCAGAAGCAGTCTATGGGCAAGCTGTAAGTCTTAATGTTAGTCATTTGTTTATGCATAACCTGTGAAAACATCCAAATTATAAAGATATTCACCAGCATCTGTTTTCCTCATCTGTAGGAGATACATAAGAAGGTAATGTCCCTGCAATTCAGTGAGTGCCACACAAAAATCCGGCATGTGGATGCCCATGCCACTCTGAGTGATGGTGTGGTTGTCCAGGTAATGGGTGAACTTTCCAATAATGGACAGCCCATGAGGAAGTTCCTACAGACATTTGTGCTGGCTCCAGAGGTGTGTATAATAATAACATGCCATATGTAGTCAACATACAATCAAATGCATTATATAGTACCCATAAATGGTATTGACTCCTTGAAAATTTTTCATTAAACCTAAGGATTTTTTTGCAATTGATTACTCCAGATACATTTCTGCAGATTTGTTCAAAATGTATTGCTGTAAAAAACAAATAAACATTTGTATAGGTATTCACCCCAAGTTAATATGTAGTAGGTATGGAATTATAGCATTTGTGTAAATAGATACAGATTAGCACATATGGTCACTGGAATTTTTCTTTGCAGAATAGCTCAAGCTCAATCAAGTTGATTAGAGATCATGAGTGGAACAGCCTTTATTCAAATAATACACCCACATATTCTGGACTCGGCCACACCAGGACATTAAATGTGCAGTAAGCGATTTCTGAGAAACACTGTTGATATTTTAAAATCAACACCCAAAAAAACACAGCCCTACCCAAAAGAAATGCACCCCTCCCTTCATTGGCCGCCCCCAAAGTAACAAACACGCTATGCAATACAGGCAGTCGGTGCATCAGACAGCTCGTGCAAATATGGACAAATCAGCTGTGATTCAACAGCATATCTTGGTTCTGTGAAATAGCAAAAACCAATATTACACATGTATTGAGCAGAAACAATGCAACCTCTCCAGTGCTGGAAAGCTTTTCCAGTATTAACGCAAGTCCTAGATCTTGCCAGATCGTAACCATTCTTTTTCCAATTACATTCCTCTACTTTTCCTCTTTGGTAATGTCTCACCCATCTCTCTTTCTACTGTTTTTCTCTCCTCCCCTATCATGAGCGGAAATGCCCCTTATTGCTGAAGAGTGTTTTGGTGCTCAGTGGATCAATCCTATCCCCTTTGTTTTTTTCTTGTGTTTACACAGCCAGGACTATGAAAATTGTTTATTTCAGTGTTGATTTGAATATTCAATAGTAGGGCTGGGACGGTTACAACATTACCGCAATACCGCGGTCACGTGACGCCTACCGCGGGTCTGAGCTCGTCACCGTCATCACCGTAAAAAAAAAACCATTGGCCTGACATGTGCACGTTGTGTCTAATGACATGGATTCATTGATTCTAATGACATGGATTATGTCTAATGACATTGTGTCTTACATGGATTCAAGGTTTTCTAAACAAAACGTATCATCAAAAGATGGAGCAAATCCGACCTTTCGTGAGTTGGGGAGCGCCATCCATCCGCATCAATGTTTTTTGACCAATTTTCAAAATCGTACCCGCCCGCCATCTGCTGATTGTTTTAAGGTCTATGAGCGATGCAAGGCGCTGCTGCCGCGAGGCTAGAAAGCTCTTGGCTATTCTTGAAAGGAAACTGATCAAGAATTCAACAAAGATATTTAAAGGCTAAAGTCCCTAGTATAGCCTATTGGCTATGTTGTATCCCCAGAATATCAGCAGTGAACTCCGTCTCCGATCGGCACACTGGGATAAAAATAAATAAATATCCTAGATAAAATGCACATCGGCAAACCTGACCTTACCTGACTAGGCTACCGTACAATTTTATCATTTCGTTTTGAATTTTGTTTAAAAGTAGACATTTCAAGCTTTCTATTTATTTCTCATGTCTGTGAGGCAAGTAGTCTACGCTGAGTTCACGTGAAATGCCAGAGATCGCACCAGCGCCTCCACGTCCTGATTATATGTCTGCTTTATTTGCTTCTTATTTATTAATTCCAGGTAATTGGTTGATGAAACAGTAATTAAAATTGAGATACAATTTATACAAAATGAAATTCAATTTAAAGAAAGGCTTTTTACAAAACAAAACTTAATAAAAAGTGGTCTAAATCATGTCTGTCCCATCTTACGATCCTATCTTACTCATGCTGTTCACTTTTCATATAATCAACATAGATAATTAAATAAAAAAATAACATTATATTATGTAAACCTAAATATGGAATATAATTTTTGTAATTAAGACATATTGGAAAAGGTGTTTATGTTTCATTTCCAATGTGAACATAATGTATTCTCCTGAAAATTATGTATTGTCAAATGTGTGTATTTAAAGCGGTTTACCGCTATACCGCTGGAAGTTCTATTTTTTTAACTGTGGTTAGAAAAAATCCATACTGTCCCAGTCCTATTCAATAGCGTTTCTCAGAAATCGCTTACTGCACCTTTAACATGACGTTGTTTCTCTGGTTTTCCAGCTTAGTGGGTTCATTTTCTTCCTGGAAAAGCAATCTTGAAAAAGTGTGGTAGATATTTTTAAAGGCATTGAATGGTTTATAGCCGCCTGTAACAAATAAGTTATGTTATTATTTATTATTTAAGAAAATTTGTTTGAAAATGTACTCAAGTTTACCAATGTAAAGAAAAGTGGTCACATATTCAATTAGTTAAGAAGCGTAACATTTATACACACCACCTCATTTATACATTATTCATGAGAGACCCTGAATTTGTGATAAAGTGGCAGGCAGGTTTGTTTTCACAGATAAGTTACAGACACTAGATTCATTCTATACATTTATTTTAAGTTGGCTTTTCTTCACTGTTTTGACGTATACCTGAGTGAAATTGCTTCTTTAAATGATACAAAATTGAAGGGCGGGACTTGATTGTTGCGATCTGGAATTGATTGCATTATTGTCATTTGCTGTGTGGTGATATCATGTGAGTGACATGTTGTCAGAGGGGAGCGGTTATCGTCCTGCCCTCAATCCAGTTCACATGTCATCAGAGAAAAGAGGAGGAGGGCATGTAAATAAAATACAAAAAATATTTGCATGGATAAATAATTTATAATATAAAATGTACCGCAATATATAAAGTAATGTCATAAAAAATAAGATTTGTCCATTTAGATTTCATTGTGACTTTAGGAAAATGGAAGAAACAAATATAAGCCTAATATAATGGTGTGAAAACATGTATTAAAAAGCAACAAGAAACCTTTCACTGTATCATAAGACATTTAATCTGTATTTAAAAAACAGCATCATATATATACATTTCAATGTTTATTAAGTATCTACTGTTAATTTTTCTCCATGATGCTAAGAACAAAGTTAAGAAATCAACTTATGGTCAGAATATTTGACATGAATTATATTTACTTCACCTATATAGCTAGTGGGTGAGCTAGTCTGAAAGTCTTTTTCTTTTTAATTGGTGTCTAGGGTTCTGTGGCAAATAAGTTTTATGTTCACAACGACATCTTCCGATATGAAGATGAGGTCTTTGGGGACTCTGAGGCTGAGCTTGATGAAGGTTAGTTGAGAATTAAAGATTATTACATCTATACAGTTCTTACATTACAGCATCTTTTAAAAGACTATAGCCCCTCATATCCAAAAGTATTAGCGGTACATGTCTTGACTTTGGTATTTCTTCCCAATTGTTTTTTGTTTTTTGCTAAGCTGCTCTGGCTCCGTTACGCTTGGAGTCATTTTTTCCACTTTTACAATCTGCTTGGCCCCCAATGATTTCCAATTGCAGCTACATTTATTATTCTTGCTCAATCTGATTCTGAACTTTATCTGCATTTAGTGAAAATTCACCTTTGTGCGATAAATGGTCTGTGGTTATTAATATTTTGTGTAGTTTTGAGATGGATGTGATATGTAGTTGCCAAGCAACAAGCAATTATATTTGCAAAATTCCAAACATCAGAAACTTAACATTTTACATGAAAATCTCTTTCCACATCAGGAACAAATTAGCCTCAAGTCCAACCTTGAAAATGTTTTTATTATTTTATGAATTATACATGCATATTAAATCAAACGTGTGTGTGTGTACGCGTGTGTGGCCTGGTAAACCCTATGGCAAAATGTCTCCACAAAGATGGCAGTATGCCAAATACTTGTGGGGAAATGTTTTAGTGCTCGTGAGGAAAAATAGCTTATAAATTATATAAAATTATGATTTTTGAAATGTAAAACTGCAGAAAGCTTTCTGTGATGGGTAGGTTTAGGGGATAGAATATATGGTTTATAAAGTATAAAAATCATTATGTCTATGGAAAGTTCCCATTAAACATGGAAACCCAATGTGTGTTTTTTTTTTCCCTTAAAAGTTTACTTTTAATTATTTAAATCTGCCATTTATTACAGTAGCCATAGCAATGCACAAATTGTTGCAGCATTTCCCTATACACAAAAAGTCACACCAAATCTAAGCACACTACAAAAAACAAATACTTTAAACTTTAACAAGGACATTCCCTATAACCCATCTCAAATTGTTTGTAACTATATACCATTCGGGATAGAACTTTATTTTTGGATGGATGGCAAGAATATACTGTAAACGGTCAAGGCTGGGTTTTTAGACGTAACTCAACCACACAAAACACTTGAGTTCTGACTGGCATAACAGACTCAATTACTATTGCAGAAGTCACCTACGAGCTTTTCACTGGTAAATTCCTCTCTTGCAACTGTATTTTGTGAATTGGTTCCTTTAGAGCTGGAGTAATTAAGATGTTTTAAAGCAAGGGGATGGTACTTGCTCATTCAGTTCTTTTTTTCAACGATTTACCTAAACAAATGTTTTGCTGGGACAGAGTCAGAAGAAGAGACCGATGAGCCAGAAGACAGGCACCCATCGCCCGAACCCCTCCAGGACAGCCCCAGTAATGCAAACTGCTATGAACCCCATCCTGTGAGGTAACCCACTTTGAACTTAAAATGAAAGCCTACTTGGACTATAACTGTTGATGATTCTCAGTCCAGTATGGTTTGGTAAATATCTTAAATTGTAAATCGAAGCTCTGTTTGAATTTTTAAGAGTTGTCTAATGGTTTTTATCCTCCTCTTTTTCACCTTCAGCTGTAACAATGGTGTGGAAGAAGCTCATGAGGAAGCAGCTATGGAATTAGATTCTGAGGTTGCCCCAGAACCCAAGATTGAGGAGCCGAAGCTCAAGGCAGAAGAGAAGGTTGTAGAGGAGTTTGAGGAGAAGGCACCGTCTCCTGTTCCTATGGAATCACCACCTCACATACAAGAACCACCTAAAGTAAATTTTGACGTTTAGTGACATTTCTAAAATGTAGGTAATTTACATTAAAATTGATAGGTATTTTGATAATTTGATAGTTAACGTTATTTATTTAAGAATGCACAGTACAATTTGTCTTCAAATGTCTAGTAGTATATTTTTTACTATTTCTGATAAGTCATGCTGGGGTAAAAATGATCATGTCTCTGGCAGACTTCCTCTTGGGCCTCTGTGACCAGCAAAAATTTGCCTCTCTGTGGGACTGTTCCATCCTCTGGAGGTCAACCACATGTTGTTAAAGCACCAAACTCACAGGTAGCCTATGAATACATTAATATCTTTCTTTCTTATTTAAATAGAATGCTGTTGACCCAGCATTACTTCAACCATGTTTCATTAGCATGCTGTCTTGATTTCTAATGTTATCAGCCCAGAGTTGAGACCAAGCCAGAGGTGTCGTCAGCTACAATCCGTCCACGTGACCAGCGCATCCGTGACAGACCTTCAGTAACCTCAAGAGGGCCTAGATCTGGTATGAATCTAGAATAATACTAATGAAGCAATGCTTCCATACAACTTTATAATTTTATTTAGGGATTGATGTGATTAAATTACACAATTTAAAAAAAAATTATTTTTCATTAGATGGTATCTCATCTTCCGAATCTCAAACTGGGAAACCGCATTTCAGCTTTGTAAATAAAGGTAAGTATGCCTTTCCATTGTGAATATGTTGTAGCTGTTTTGTTTGGGCAATGCTACTGTTTGTTGATAAAGAAAGACTGGTGTTGTTGGTCCCTGTATAGTCATAAATGACAAAAGCTGATGAAATATCTTGGATGTTGCTTAGGAAGGGGAGAAGAGTCGAGTGAAATGGACAGCAGAAGGGTTGTCAGGTATCCAGACAGTCATCAGCTCTTTGTTGGAAATCTCCCTCATGACATTGATGAGATTGAACTCAAAGACTTCTTCATGAGTAAGATGTTTTTGTTTGTTGTTTAAATTGTCATGGTAACCATTGCATTGATCCTTGTTCTCTTGTATTTATTAATCAATCATCTGCACATTTGATTGCTCTTTGTCTCTCCAAACTAGCGTTCGGAAATGTTGTTGAGTTACGGATCAACACCAAAAGCACTGGAGGAAAGATTCCCAACTTTGGCTTTGTTGTCTTTGATGATTCTGAGCCGGTGCAAAGAATTTTAGGAGTCAAAGTAAGGAAAGCTATTTGTCTTTTAGTAAATGTATTTAAAGCGTTATTTTAAAGGGATGCATTGATTTCATAATTCTGTCCGTCACAATAAGACGTATTTTATACATAATAAGATATCACAATTTCGTGTTTTGGCTGATGACCTATAAATGGTCCATATTTAACTAAATAAAACACTAAAAACTAAATGCTATAGTGAATATAGACGAGCTTGTAAAATTGTATATGTATGCCCGCCCTGTCCACTGCAGTCAAGGAGGATATTATCAAAATGGTTAAATCTTCTCAATTGAATTATTGCAAAGTACCGTCCAGAATGTAAAGCTCTTGGCTGGTCAAAGAAGACTACAGATCGTTTTGTCACTAGGTTGAGCATATATTTGACTACTTCAAAATAACTTCCTAAGTCATATACATTTGTGAGGAACCTCCAATTTAATTTTGCACTGCAAGGCAAGTATGAAGGATCTGTCTTGATATTGACTGTAATTTTTAACACAATAAAGATCCCAAACAACATGCATAACGTTAGAACACAAACTTAAAGTATAACTTGAATTAAAGCTGCAAGCAGCAATGAAAGGGACCTAAATATTAGAAATTACACATAACACAATGTGCAAAACTTATTGAGCAATGTTCAGACTGGCTGCTGTAATTAAACAAAAAAGGAAGAATCAAATGAAATTAGTTATTGATTATATTATAGTCAACGTCAGGGTTATTATCGTTAACTAAAATAAAACCATAAAAAAATGCATTACTTGAAACAAAATATACAAAAAATGTAGTTGCTAAAATAAATTGAAAACAAAAACTTAATAAAACTATATAGACATATTCAAAACAACAATAAAAAATTACTGGAACTGAAAATTAAAATGGAAACTATAATATAAAAGCATAAAATAAAATTAAATTCAAAATATAAACAAAACCAATAATAGTATATCAATTATACTAAAACAATACTGGTCAATGTATGCTTTATTTCCTGTAAGCTTTTTGTCTTAATATGGAATTTTTTTTTGCATTGTAAAATAAAACCTATTCCATTATAAGCTGTAGTTTCCCTTTTATGTCAAACAATTTTGTCAGTTAAATATCTTAATCAATTTTAGCATTTTCTTCTGTCCAGTTTAACTCCACATATTTAATATCATAATCAAACTTGTAAGGTAATTAAAAACAAATATTGTGCAAATGTCTCTTTTGGACATAATTGTTGACCACAACTGTATATATATATATATATATCCATAAAAAGTCAATATGATAAATGGGAAAAAAAAACCTCTAGTTTCGGCATTGCTGAATGGTACTGATAAATCGGACATCTCTATACTTTTCTTTGTAATACATTTCTTCAGGTGTAAAGATATAGTATTGAGAGAGAATTTCATAACTGACTCCACATGTCATTTTGTGATTAGCCAATCATGTTCCGTGGTGAGGTACGTTTGAACGTGGAGGAGAAAAAGACGAGAGCAATGCGTGAGAGGGAAACCCGTAGTGGAGGTGGTGAAGATCGTCGGGAACCAAGACGTATTGATCGTGGTTCAGGAGGGCCGCGTGGCATTACCGGAAGCAGCATGATGCGAGACCGTGATGGCAGAGGCCCACCTTCACGTGTTGCCACCGTACCAAAACCAGGCATAGCCTCTGGGAGGGGCACCGCTTCAAGTGAGGGCCGGTTTGCTCCTCAGAGGCGTTGAAAGGAGCTCCCCTTGTAGTTCGAATGTAGTACAATGTTCATTTATTATGATATTGAGAAATCTATGTTAAAACATATACATACTTTTTATTTCCTTACTCCTTATGTTGTACACTTGGATTTTTGCCTTAGGAATGTCAGCTGTTTCATGTGGAACAGATCAACAACTTGAACAATCTAATGACTCAAAACACACGAGTAACTTTAAATTGGAATTGTGATTCAAATCCTCTGGTTTGTCATTTATCAAATGGTAAAAATTACAAACTTGATGGGGAAACAAGTCAGTTCAGTGCCGTTAGAATTTCTTTGACATTTCATACTAATTACCTTCCAGTTGCATGGTTTAAAATATGCAGATTGAAAGATATTTTTTTTTTAAATATTTTAATATTATTTCGGAAATTACACTAATCAGCTCATTAATAAGATAAAGGCTACATGAAGGCGCAATTGTGAACTAACAGTATTTCATTTAATTGTATTGAACTGTCAAGAAAGAAGATAAAGAAAGGCTTTAATTATGTGTTCTGAAAGACACTGAGAGTGCAGACAAGACGATGTCCTCTCTCCTATTTATGTGTTTGTCTTTTTTTATATACATGTTTGACAGAATTTTATGTTCTGGTTCTGCCTAAATAAGTGAATGGAGCAGCAATAGAAGCAATTGTAAAGTGTAAAGGTGTTTATGCTGAATGTTTTTCTTAAGGCAGAGGCACTTTATCAAATTTCAATTTTTTTTTCACCCAGTTTTCATAACTTTAATATCATTTTGTGACATGAGTTTTAGTTTACATCCTAGGCATTGTTCTTCTTTTTTTAATTAATACATGACAGATTTATACAGGGTCCATAGAAACATGGCTGGTGTATTTCTCACTTTCCCAAACTGACTAGTTTTGCATACATTTTTTTTTATTGAAATTATAATAATGAATAACATTTTAAATATAACTGTTTATCAAAATGCTTACTGTAAATCTCTTTTTGTCCAGACACACGTGAGCTTTAAGAGACTTCATTTTCTGAACATTTTGTTCATTTTTTTTTTCTTTCCAGTTAGTAGTTTATGCCTTCTGATGTGAAGGCATTTTCTTCTTTGTTTAAAAAAAAAAAAACATATATATATATATATTTTTTTTTTTTTTTTTTTTGATTGATATCCACACTCATTTTCGCTTGGTCATAATGAGGAACATGTGAATACCGTTCTTCATGAATTGGAGGAACAATAAGTACAGTAGGCACTGTTTTCATTTTGCAGTGTTAGTCTAAAATTTGCACTGATTTTGTAAGTACAGTTTGATGTAGCGCTATTTTTGATGTTTAATGTCTTCCGTGTCAGGTAGATTGCACTATTTGCAGTATTTCTAGGACAATCCTCATCAGGGACATTGCATTTCTCTTTTTATTTGTTTGTGTTTGGGGGGACAACTTGTTCTCTATAAAAAGACATTTTGGTTGCAGATGCATTTACTTTTAGAAGATTTTGGAAGAAAGTATGCAAATATGTCCTGCTTTCCCCATCCACTCTACCTAGTTCTTATGTGTTCGGAGTTTGGGACCTGGGACGTTTTAATTACTGTGTAAATAAATTCCACAATGGCCTTTCTACTTAGACTTCAAGCACTTCAATCAGCCAAATACTTCAAATGTTTGGATCACAAGAGAGAAAAAAGAAGACATTACACCATAGGGCTTGGTCAAATAACTGTGCTTTTCAACCCAAAATATGCATCAGACTTTGATTTGTTTTATTTTGTTCATATCATTTAATCATTCTTTTAACCCTCTAATCCTAATGCAAAATATTTTCTTTGGTTTCCTTGCAGTTATTGTGACATTTATAGATGCTCTGTTTATAGATGTAGTTTATTTTGGTGGAACATGAACATGGTTTTGTATTAGCAGGTGGTTACCAAATTATTTTCTTTGGACTGCATATTTGTATGAGTAAAATATGTTGCAACTGAGTGTTTATTTTTACTGGGATTTTTTTTTGTATTGTTATTTGACTTTAATTAGATTTCAATGTGTTAAACTTGACATACAATAAACAGAAATCTGTGCAGTGCAAAATCTTGCAAAACTTGCAGTCTGTTTATTTAGACTCATAAAAGAAAGAATTATCAGCATGCTTTTTGTAACAAATAGCAGATTTGTCAAATTTAGAAACATTAAGACAATAAAATATTATTTGGGTGTTACAATACATAAAATTCCATTTTCTGAGTCCAAGTACTTCAAATATCAATATCTTTCTTGAAAATAATAATAAAAAAGAATGTTTTCTTTGAAAAATTACATTTATGATTGTAAAAATGTACAATGAGCAGCAATAAAATAACTATAAACGGAATGTAAAATGGGTCTATTTTCAAAGGTACACCAACAATTTTTTGGCTAATACAGATTTTTTTTAATTTATATTTTTATACTAAATTAGAGGTGAATCCAAAACACTGATGAACACAATTTCAAAATAAGAGTATAATTGTTTCTTCAATGTGATGACAAAAGGAGCAATTGGGTGAAATACTGTCTTTAAACTACATGTTTATAATTTTTTGGGTAACGTTAACAATTATGAATAAGTATGAAGGAACTTCACTAACTTTGTTTAGCAGAACTTTTGTGAAAAAAGCCATATTTACATTCTGTCACTAAATGTATTATTAACAAAACTTCAAAACTACAGTCAGGTAAAGAGATCTAAGTTCTTCCAATAAGGTTTTTTTTTTTTTTTTTTTTTGGTAACATTTGAAAAGCTACTACACACATGAAATAATAGATTAGAGTTAATCAGAAATCAGAATGGTGTTTGACTGTAACTGTCTCTTTATGAGACCGTCACTGACGCTGCGGTCAGCCACGTATCGCCACGTCTCTACGCATGCGCGTCCGAGTCAGTTCCGGGCTGGGTGCTGGTGTGTTGAGAGATCAACATCAGACAGCTGCTGATTTTAATGACATTTACTTTCTTCATGTCCTTTGGAATCTCTAGTTTAACTGACGCTTAATCTGTCTGTAGATCAACGTCTAAAATATTACTACTGCGGACACATAGAAAGATGAATTTCCTCAGGGGAGTAATGGGGGGGCAACCAACAGGCCCACAGCCGACTGGAGCAGAAACAGTGAGTTTAATTACTGCAAAAACAAATAAACACATTTGAAAATAAATAAAAAATGAATAAAAATTATATTTATAAGCAGCTAGAAACAACTGCTTATCAAGTCAATGACTCACGTTAGATAAGTTAATGCTTTCAGATCAGTAGTTGATAACTGTACACATAAATATGAATATGATTAGCTGCTAGATGTATATGAGCCAGTGTTACAAAACATTTGTAAATGACACTTCCAAATCAGACCGTGTTTATGCTTGCACCTTGATGTAAAATGTGTTCAATTACACTGTATTTGATGTTTGGTTTGTTACCAATAGTCTTTGCATAGTGATATTTTTACCATTGTGAGGTTTCAAGCTAAATTTTCAGTAGGGATAATGTAACTTCACTCTGACAAGGCATTTACCAACCGTTATTGTGTGTCTGTTCAGATTCAGAAGTTGTGTGACCGTGTGGCTTCATCCACCCTGTTGGAGGATCGAAGAGATGCTGTCCGTGCCCTCAAATCTCTGTCCAAGGTGACCAGCAATTGATGCTTGTCATGTTGATGTTTGTTACTGAGCTGTTGTAATTATACACTGCCATTTAAAAGTTTGGGGTCAGTAAGGAAAGAAATGAATGCTTTTATTCAGCAAGGATATATGGATACATTGATAAATAGTCTCAGTAAAAGATTCCTGTCAAATAAAATGTTCTATTGAACTTTCTATTCATCTAAGCATCCTGATTTAAAAAATATTACGTTTAATAATTATAAATGTTACTAGAGCGTCAAATCAGCATATTAAAATGATTTCTGAAGGATCGTGTGAAACTGAAAACGGATGTAATTGCTGCTAAAATTCAGCTTTGCCATCACAGGAATAAATTACATTTTTAACCATTTTCAAATTGAAAACAGTTTTTAAATTCTAATAATATTTCATGATATTACTGTTTTACTGTCATTTTGAGCCTTGGTGAGCATAAGAGTTTTCTTTTGCAAACATTCTCATAGACTCCATACTTAATTTTGAATGACAGTATATGCTCATATTGAAGCTTGATGTTATTGAGCAATAAGGTATAAGAGGTGTTGCTATATAGTGATTATAGCCACAGTTGAAAGCCGTTGTTTGCCACTGTGCTTAACAACCTCTTTATCCATGCATATATTCAAGGTGCCTATCCCGATAAGTTGGGTGATGTCACTTCTTGTTGACGTTCGAAGTATTGTTCAACAAAACGGAGGCTAGCTAGACCCTCCTCATCCGCGCACTAACCCCCCAAACCCCAAATCCTTCTTGTCGGTTATTGGCTCAAACAGTTTATGGTTCGTGGTGCGGGTTAGCCCAGTTTGTTTTTGTTGCTGTTTTTTTGGAGCCTGGGGTGTCTGCAGAGACCGCGTTTTTTTTTTTTACAGTGTTTTCAGGGGACAGGCAGCTAGTGGATAGTGAGGAGATGTTTGCTGTATGTGACAAAAAATGTTTTGGCCTAAAAAACGCGTGACATCGCTTAGAGCACCTTTCAGTATAGGAATTTTTTGTATCTTTTTCTTATTGCTTTTAATATATTTCTACATAAAGATTTTCCTTAAATGCCTCCTGTGGTGAAAATCAAGTTATTAATGTTGTCTATATGTCAATGTGGTGTTTTTCATATGCTTTAAGGCAAACCATAGTCAATATGCCACTTAATGCGTTTGCTTAAAGTCCCCCTGTAGCTAGTCAATAATTGTATCCTTTGCTGAGTATTTTCTCCTTAACTGCAGTGATCTAAAAACAGTCTCGAAAACGCAGTTTGAAATCGCTGGTGTTTCTGACTCCACAAACTACCTTGTAACCAATCAGGTCAACGTGCCGGCGGGCTTTAGCATATCTTTACTATGCAGTGAAGCAAGGCAGTCTCAGGAGAAGCCAGGTTATCTCGTTATTTATTCTGTTAAGAAAAATCGGGTAGATTTAGCAATATAGCGGGTGTATGATGTATATTACAACATTATGATGAACTATATCCTTTTATCCACTGACATTCTGAGTTCTTCAAAGCGTTTCTAAGGATTCTGATTGTTAGAAGGTAGCTGTCTGAAGGCAAGATTTTAAGGGATGAAGAAATGTATTTTTACAGGAAAAAGGGATAAAATGATTGACCAGAGGGGGACTTTAAGAAAACGCATTAAGTGGCATCAGTCTGCTAGATATAGTCCCTACAGAATGTTACTATGCAACTGAAATAACAATCCACTATGGGAGTTGCACAGTGATATGGTGAACAGGTGTTATTTTGTGGAATATTGCACATTTTATAATAAGCCTGTACACTTTTGGCACTGTTTATAATGCATAGGTGATATTACAGTAAATAGAATATCAAAACAGAAGGAATACAGTTCATGCTGTGTTCGTTTCACTGTTAAAAACATGCCTTGAAAGTGATGTTTTTTTATTTTTTATAAGTGAAAATACTTCCTCCTATCCCAAAAAGTAAGCCATCATAAACTGATTTAAAATAACATATTGGTGGGAGTGTTCAGAAATAGTCATTATGGACTTCCGTTTGGTGCAGCTTATGTTGCAGAAATTTCACTTCTGTCCTAGAAGTTAGATCTAAGTAAATTTCATATATTTTTGATTGAAAATATATACATTTGTATATCAGTTGTTTGATGAACATGTGTCAAGTAGATTTTTGATTACAGAAATACCGTGTGGAGGTTGGAAATATGGCGATGGACCATTTGGTTCGTATACTACAGACTGACCGGTATGTTTCACAATTTGGTCAAAAAAAATAATGCATTTACCATAAAGATAGGTCTTGTTCTGTTTTGTTGATATCAAGTGAAAGGGCTTTGGGTCATTTACCTCACATTGTGACTGTTTAAACTTTTTAAAAAAAATGTTTTTTTTAAACAGGTCAGACACTGAAATCCTAGGTTACGCTTTGGACACTTTATACAATATTATTTGCAATGATGAAGAGGAAGAACCAGGTATGTTTAGGCTATATTCTTATTTTAGTCTGGTTCAGAAATTATCATGTTGGGATTTTATTTGAATTGTTTCAATGTGCATAAGCGTCTTGGGCTGAATCGTGTCTTATTCTTTGATTCCAAATGAATAATTTTCTTTAAATTGTTCTTACAAACCTTATTTCAGTCTGTTCTTAGTCTCCCTCTTGCAGTTTGTTTGATGAGCTGGGAAATATTGTATATCTGATCCTCCTTCTTTTTCTTTCCATGTTTAATCCACCAGATGAATCTGAAGGTAAAGCACTTTTTTGTGCATGATGCTGTCTAACCACTAGCCCATCCATGCTTTGAAATCCCCTTAGAATATATCCACAGCGTTTGAGACACTCCGAGAATTTCACAGTGATCTGAACCGAAATCATTTTCCTAATTACATAAAGCAGCAAATTTTAGATGCCTGTATTACGGCATAATGACACTAGCAGCTTTGTTGTTCTCACAAGAGTACCGTTAAATTAAGAAAAGTCTGTTTCTGTGTCTCAAGTGTTAAAATGTTGTTTAGATGTCCAAATGAAAATCTTTGTATAAATGAAAGAACCCAAACCCAGTTTCTATAATAACACCTGTGCAGATTGTGCTGCTGGTCGGTAGATAAGAAAATGATCTAAAACTGTTAACTGACAGTTGATCATTATGATTGCGCGGTAGGTCAATCAAAGTTTGAGCTACTGCGTATTTTGCATACAGTATATGCTACTGCATATTTTAGTTGTTGTTTATGATAATCTTCATTAATTTTCATGTAAGAAAATTAACATTGTGTAATAATAAACAATTATAATTTAACAGTTAATTACAATTTTTGAATAATAATGGGATTTAGTGTATGTTTTTTGTTACTGTTTATTTGTTTGTTTTTTTAGTTAAAAGTTTTTAAAAAAAGGAAAGATAACTGCACTCATCAAACTGTTTTTTGGTCTCCCTTAAGGCTGAATGAAAGTCTTGTCAGTATAGAACCAAGAATTGTCCTAGTATTAATAATATTTAGTGTAAAAAAAAGTTTACTCTGTGTGGGAGAGGTTAAGCTTTAACTGGTGTGGGGTTTTGTGTGTTCTTCTTTTGTTTTATTCATCTATTTTTTTTATTAAATTTTTTTGCTTTTCACCCTTTCCACTGTCCAAATTCCTAACCTGTGGGTTGACGTGCTTTTTTTTCTGTCCCTCTTTGTATTAATGCAGTTCTTGTCAGCAGACACATGCCACTGCTCTTCCGTCTGGAAGGCTTAATGCCATATGTACTGAAAATAGTTCATTTTCTGGCTCTTTGCAATTTTATTGTGATCAGATTTAGCACAAAAGTTTATTTTTTTTCTTCTTAGTATATTACTTTCCATATCTTTCTATCTATCTCCCCTTTTTCTGTTTTCCCCTGCATTCTCTGTGTTAAAATAATCAAATAGCCAAGACAATAAAGAACAGGTTTCTCTGCATCACATTTTCTCTTTCAGAGGAGAACCAGCAAAAGCAGGAGGATGATTTGGGAGCTCAGTTCACTGACAAGTTTGTCCAGGAAACAGAAAATGTCACTCTGCTCCTCACACTGTTGGAGGTAAGCTTAAACTTAATGTTGCTTTCCATATTTCCTTCACATATTCCTGATGTTGTTTGACTGTTTTCCATGCTGTAGGAGTTTGACTTTCATGTCCGCTGGCCAGGTGTTAAACTCCTAACTGCACTTTTGAAAAACCAGTGTGCTCAGGTCCAAGGCATCATCCTGGTCAGCCCAATGGGTGAGTCAAAAATGTTCTTTTGCTCTTGTAATTATCTGATAATTTAGAACTATTTGCCAGTACAGATTGTTTGGTAGTCAGATTTTTTTGATCTACCCTGTTATATATTATCATATTTTACACATTTTGCTAACTTTATTTGCTTTTTAACTAGCTGAGATATCTAAAAAAAAAACCTGCTCATTTCAGAATCTGTTGGCTCATGACACAAATGTGCACCAATTGACTAACACAATTAAAAAAGATGACTTACACATTCTCCTTAAATTTAAACTGGTCTCAGTTATAAATAGAAATTCTGAAACAAAAAGCCCCACATAAATTCACTTCACTCAAAAGTAAAAATTCTTTCGTCTTTTTACTCACCCCCATGTTATTCCAAACCTATATGACTTTCTTTATTCTGACAGAATAATGATGACAGAAATGTCAGTTTTGGTGAAAAAAGCAATCTCCCGATAGCTAAAGGAGTTTTAGAACCAAAGTATTTTACATTTAATCATTTAACAGATGCTTTTATCCAAAGCGACTTACAAATGAGGAGAGCAAGCAAACAATATGGCAACAAAATGCAAGTTCTAGCAGAGTACATGTAGCAAGGTTTATTAAATAAAATAAAAAATAGAATAGAATAATAAGTGTTAATATTTACGGGTAAAGTGTTGACGAAAAAGATGGAAATTGTTGAAGACTCAGCTGCTTGGGTTGAGTTAGGCAGGTCATTTCACCAGCAACAGTGGTGGTCATTAACATTTTTGGGATGTGCAACATCAGACATGCTTGCTTTAAATATAACGTCCAATTTAAACTGAAAGTGAGTGGAATGGCAAAACTGCAGCACCCTTTTGTTAATTTAATCCCTGAGTATGTGCCACTCCCAAAAATCAAGGCAGCCATACAAGTTAATATGTGGCTTGAGGGTAGATTTTAGTGGTTAAAGACTTTCATTTGTATTTGATTGGAGTATGTCCAGAGTGACAGCCATGTCATGTGAGTGCTATATATTTTTATATATATTGCTATTACCGGGTTGGACCCCCTTTTGCCTTCAGAACTGCCTTAATTCTTTGTGGCAAAGATTCAAAAAGGTGCTAAGAGATTGGTCCATATTGACATCATGCAGTGTGTCGGCTGCACATCCATAATGCAAATCTCATGTTCCACCACATCCCAAAGAATCTCTATTGGATTGAGATCTTGTGACTGTGGAGTCCCTTTGAGTATAGTGTGCTCATTGTAATATTGAAGAAACCAGTTTGAGATGATTTGAGCTTTGTGACATGGCGTGTTTTCCTGCTGAAAGTGGGGCCCAATGTGTGCCAAGAAAATATCCCCCACGCCATTACACCACCTGCAGCCTGAAACGTTGATACAAGGCAGGATGTATCCATGCTTTCATGTTGTTTACGCTAAATTCTGACCCTACCATCTGAATGTCACAGCAGAAATCGAAACTCATCAGACCAGGCCAACATCTTTCCAATCTTCTATTATCCAAATTTGGTAAGCCTGTGCAAGTTGTAGCCTCAGTTTCCTGTTCTTAGCTGACAGAAGTGGCACCCGGTAGTGATATTTTTTCGTTCAGAAATGCTCTTCTGTAACGAGTGATTATTTGAGTAACTGTTGCTTTTCTATCAGCACGAGCCAGTCTGGTCATTCCCCTCTGACCTCTGGCATTAACAAGGCATTTTCACCCACAAAACTGCTGCACACTGGATATTTTCTATTTTCTGTACAATTCTTTGTAAGCCCTTGGGATGGTTGTGCATTAAAATCCCTGTAGATCATCAGTTTCTGAAATACTCAGACCAGCCCGTCAGGCACCAACAACCCTGCCACAATCAAAGTAACTTAAATCACCTTTTTTCCCCATTCTGATGCTCAGTTTGAACTTCAGCAGATCCTCTTGACCATCAGTTTCCACAAAATATTAATCAGCACTGATCAGCACTGAATGTCTTCAACATTGATAAAAAAATGTCTTGACCACCAAATCGGCATATTAAAATGATTCCTGAAGGATCATGTGACACTGAAGACTAGAGTAATGGTTGCTGAAAATTAAGCTTTAACATTTTGACATTTTAAAACATTTTAGAAATTTGTGAAAAGGCATGTTTTCAGTGTTAAGCGAACACTGTAGTTCTATTCCTCATTCACTTTTATTAATTTGTGTCAAGTTAAATATGGTATCTACTGTCACTTAGGTTGAAATCTGTGTTACCTGGTGACTTCAGCTCTGCATTCAGCACTATCATTCTTTAAAGCTGTTTGGATTATTTTATCGATATCTAGTTTCTAATGTTGATTTTTTTCTTACTCTGCAGGAGTGTCCAGATTAATGGATCTCCTAGCTGACTCTAGAGAAGTTATCCGTAATGATGTAAGTGTTATTGCTCTACATTACCATGAGTGTTCATACAGGAAGTCTCTGTTGAAATTAAATTAATCAATTTGACCTTTTTCCATTAAGGGTCTCCTACTGCTGCAGCAGCTCACCAAAGGCAACGCAGCAATTCAGAAAATTGTGGCCTTTGAAAATGCATTTGAGAGACTTCTTGATATCATCACAGAGGAAGGTTCTAGTGATGGAGGTATGCAGTTAACAATCCCATTTAATTTAAAATTGATAAGGTCACTCGTAAATTTCCAAAGGTGGCAAGATTGTGCATTAAGCTCCCCATTCACCTCACAGGTATTGTGGTGGAGGACTGTCTCCTATTGTTGCTCAACCTCCTGAAAAACAATAGTTCCAACCAGAATTTCTTTAAAGAAGGCTCCTATATACAAAAGATGAAGCCGTGGTTTGAGGTTGGGGATGACAACTCTGGCTGGTCAGCGCAGAAGGTCACCAACCTCCATCTAATGCTGCAGGTCTGAAATGAAGAATCCATTTAATATGGTTTGCTTAGTGTCACAATTCCCACACACACACACACACACACCGTAAATTGTATGTTTTTATACAGATTAAATGAATGTTAAATATTATTGGTACTACTTTGCAATAAGATTTAATTTAACATTACTTAACTATATTAGTTAATGTGATCTAACAATTAACAATACGTCTACAGCATTTATTAATTTTAGTCAATGGTAATTTCACCATTTACAAATGCTTTATTAAAATCCAAAGTTGTTAACATTTGTTAATGCACTGTGAACTAACATGAACCAACAATAAAAAATAGATTTAACAAAGATTAATAAATGCTTTAAAAATATATTGCTCATTGTTAGTTCATTTTTTAACTAATGTTAACAAATGAGACATTGCTGTAACCACCTCCTCTTCTTCCGCTACTACTTCTCCTTCTTCTTCTTCCCCCTCCTCCTCTTCTTTTGCCACATTATAGAAGCAAGTCAGTGAGTGTTGTTTTGTTAGTTATGTGCTGTTGAGTTAAAATCTCTAGTTGTGTTTTGTCTCTGTAGCTGGTGCGAGTGATGGTTTCTCCAGTGAACTCTCCAGGGGCTACTGCCAGCTGTCAGAAAGCCATGTTCCAGTGTGGTCTCCTCCAGCAGCTGTGCACCATCCTCATGGCCACAGGTGTTCCTGCAGACATCCTCACAGAGGTCAGATTATTCTCAGAATCTTATTCTCATTGGCCTTGTTTACACTTAAGGCCTGCGTTCCGTTCCATATAGCACACAGTTGAGCACATAAGCAATTCAAAGTATATTCGACTGACCGTGAACACGGGTGTATGTATGGGATGTAGTGACTTTGTTTTTGAGCATTCGAACCACTTGAACATGCGCACAAGTTTGGACTAACCCAAAAATCAGGCTGTATATGCATACATAAGTGGACTGTGTTACTGAGGAAAATTACGACATTTGGAAGAGACAAATTTCAGTTTAACTGCCCAGTGATCCATTATGATCAATGAATTTCAAACTGAAGTGAAGAGTCAGATCAGAAAAGTCTGTTTGTTTGTTTGTTTTTGTCGTTCATTGTCCAAAAGTATAAATGCAGACTACAGTAATGTTTTCTCTAGTGGTCGACTGATTCGACCGAGTCTTTGAATATTTAATCAACTTTTAATTTATAAAACCTTGTAAACTTCAGGCAATCCAGCTGTGAGATCTTGTGAAGTGTGCATTTGGAGCCTGCATAAAAATGTGTGAACTAGCCGAATAACAGTTCACATGACTCACAGCTCAGGTTGTATCACGGTTTTAGGGTCACGGTTTCGGTTCGGTATGTCCTACGTTCAGGAAAAAAAGTGTAAAAAAGTGTAACTGTTGGTTACAGTGTTTACTTCCTTTTTATTCATATTTTTAACAGTTTCTTTATTTGTGAAAAATACTGTAATAGTATTACAATAGTAATACAAATAGTATAAGTTATTTTACAGATTTTTTTTTTATCAAGTTCAATATTTTCAGATTATTTATTTCTAATTTAGTAAATGGTTCACTAATTGTTATGCATGTGTTTTTACTATCTTTAAATTAAAACGCATGATATCATGTACTGTCTTTATATCAGCCACCCTGTTCTCTAAGATATCGGCGATCGAAAACATCTATCAATCAACCAGTAGTTTCCTCCATTGCCTGTGTTCTCTCATGCATGTCATGAGTTCAGAACCATTTAGAGATGTGATGTGTGTACAATAGATGTGTGAATCTTCACTTGCCTCACGATTCAGAGGACAACGATTCGATTATAAAGTGATTCTCGGTACTGCTTTTCCTGTGATTCTTTTACTATTAATACATTAATAATCACAATATGTTTTTTTGTTTTTTGTCTTTGTTATTAAAAATAAGTACAAAGATGTAATTAACAATCCAAGAAACAAATGAAATAACCAGTGCATTACATTTGATCATTTCATATCTATTTAACAGAAGTAGTCACTGCACAGTCTTTAGTGTATTAGTTATAAATAAATAAATTATTAATAAAGCTATAAAAAATTATTCAGTCAAGAGCAGTGTGTGATTCCCTCTTTTCTTTTATTGTTTGATTAACATCAATAGCACCAGGTTGATTATATTAATATATAATGCACGGATAATGTTACACATCAGATTTCCCCCCCAATTGTTTACATTAATATGTAACAGACAATGTTTACGTGTATACTTGCCTAGATGGATATTTTGAAAATTCTGTGTGTATTTGACCGTTCAAGTGCAATATGCCGCTAAAGAGAACTGAATTCGGGATCGCATGCTGTCTGAGGACTCGTTTACACTGCAGGTCTTGACAACGCAACATTTTTATTAATATTGCCTATAATAGAGCAACCAATGTAGATAACTAGATATTTAGACCACTGCTCAAAGAAGTGGATCTCTTTTGAGCACTTATAAAGTGGCCATTCACACAGAACACGTTTTTGCATTGAAATACGCAAGACACAAGCAGTTGATTGGAAAAATGGCTAGGTACTGAGAAAGTTTAACTTGTTTTAGCTTAAATGCGTGTTTTAAGAATGCCATGTCATGCACACAATGTTTAAAAACCACTGTCTAGTTCATTTTTACATGGAGAACAATGGAAAAGTAGCACAGTGGAATTCAAAAACATGTTATGTAAATAAAAAAATAAATTGCACAGAATTGCATAATGTTTCTTAAATTATATAGTTTTTTTAACGGTTTTTAATGTACCACTGAAATGTTTTAACTTTTTTCTATTTGTCTTTCTTGTACAGACCATCAATACTGTGTCTGAGGTCATACGTGGATCGGAAGTGAATCAGGACTACTTTGCATCTGTTAATGCCCCATCCAATCCACCAAGGTCTGGTTTGTCTTTTTAACTGTTTTTGAAACGATAATCAAAAAAGTATTTTCTGGTAAAGAGTTAAGAATATGAACTTGTTGGCTGTTTTCTTCAGGCCTGCGATTGTGGTTCTTCTCATGTCAATGGTGAATGAGAGACAGCCGTTTGTTCTCCGCTGTGCTGTTCTTTACTGCTTCCAATGCTTCCTATACAAGAACCATAAAGGACAAGGGGAGATTGTAGCCACACTGCTGCCCTCCACTATAGATGGTAAGGGTTGCCCCGACTAGTCTTAAGGCCGATTTATACTTCTGCGTCGGACCTACGCCGGAGCCTCTACGCCGTAGACTACGCTTTGGTTTTAATTTATACTTCTGCGTCGTTGTCCGCTTTGAAGCACGCAGAGGGAGCATATGAAACCCGAGGGAGCGGTATGAGCAGACCAATCACAGCGCTTGCGTCCGGGTAGAATTGACGCGTTGTTTCATTTTTGGAGAGGTGCACGTCAGGGTACGCCTAAGGGTACGTGTGCTACGCACAGCCTACGACGTAGCTACGGCGTAAGTTCGACGCAGAAGTATAAATTGGGCTTTAGTACTGCCATTAGTTGGTGTAGACTGTTCATGGATCATATGACTTCAGTTGCACTTATTTTATACATGGTGACAGCAGGAAGACAATTTTTCTGTCCAAAAATTGTGAGCCAGTGTAGCTGTGTCATTTTCTGTGTATAGTCACCTGTAATTACTAAATAAATTTTGAATTACATGTAAAGTAAAACTAATGCACTTTGTGTTACCTAGGCATATAATTATAATTATAATATAAATAAAAATATATTCTTATATTTATACATATTTCTTGCCATAAATTTACACACCAGCACTTTGGACATCTGAGTAGGGTATAGATTATTATCGATAACGAAAATACTAATCAAAAAAAAAGAATTTGATTATTGATTAGTCGTGTCTGCGCACTGTGCTCGGAAACTGTTGTCCGAAACATGAGAATGCTTTGTTAATAACATAAGCAGTTCAAACTAAAGCATAAGCGTTTACCACGTCTTGCCCTCTCGCGCTTTGACAGATGCGTGTGCTGTTTAATGCCTTTGGCACAGCGCATTTCCTCAATGCATAACTTACATTTTATGGTTATATCCTCATCTGTAAATGTTAGAAGTTCCGGCAAGTATTTCCATTTAGCATATTCTGACAACAAACGTCTTGTTAAACTTCACAGACTTCAATGAACGTGCACGTAAAACAGACAGAGCGCAGTAGAAAAAAAATGGTCCCACTTTATAATAAGTGGCTTTAAGTACTATGTTCATTTCATTCAGGCCTTTAGCGTCGAGAACGACGATTGGTATGGCGCTTCAGTCTTCTACTATCGAGGAAGTCTTTGTACTGCTGGCAAGATCTTTTGACACCAGATCTTATGGAGGCGTGCCACATTGCTCGGTCACCAGCAAGCGTTTCCCAGTTTTCGCTTGGAAGGCCGAACGACTGAAGGTCACGCTTCAGGACATCCTTGTAGCGGAGCTTCGGCCGGCCGACTGGGCGAGGGGCATCAGCAATTTCGCCATACAAAATTACTTTCGGTAACCGGTTTTCTTCCATGCGGTAAGTGTGGCCAGCCAAGCGTAAGCGACGGGTGCGCAACATAGTGTAGAGGTCTGTGCTCTTGGTCGTGGAAAGGATAACCGAATTTGGAACATGATCCTTCCAAGTTATGCCTATAATTGAGCGCAGACAGCGAAAGTGAAAGGTGTTCAGACGATGTTCATGTCTGCGGTAGGTGCACCAAGTTTCACTGCCGTACAGGAGAGTGCTGAGAATACAGGCCTCGTAAACTTGGACTTTTAGGTGGAGAGAAAGAGAATTGTTCTTCCATACTCTATCGCTAAGCCTGCCGAAGGTTGTTGATGCTTTCCCAATTCGGATGTCCAATTCGCAGTCTAGACTGTTGGAGGTGTCGACTGTGGAACCCAGATAAGTGAACTTTGTGACGTTTGTCAGTACGCTGTTGTTGATAGTGATTGCGGGTGAGAGCATAGCAGGTTGGGCAAAGACCACTGTTTTTCCCAGGCTGATCTTCAATCCAAACTCCTCACAAGCAACAGCAAAGGAGGAGCACATAGCCTGCAGCTCGGTCTCAGAATTGGCAAGGAAGGCGGCATCATCTGCATATAGGAGTTCCCGGATATGGACGCGGTTGATCTTTGTTTTTGCACGAAGTCTTGCCAGGTTGAAGAGATTGCCAGAGCTGCGTGTGGGAAGTAACACTCCAGATGGGACAGGGAAAGCTCGGCGCAAGACAGCGGAGAAGAATATACCAAAGAGAGTTGGAGCCAGAACGCAACCTTGCTTTACACCACAGAAAATTGGAAATTCCTTAGAACGAGAGCCCTCGAACTGTATTGTTGCCTTCATAAGAACATGAAATTCTTGTATGATTTTCAAGAGTTTGGGAGGACAGCCCAGTTGACGGAGGATGGTAAAGAGGCCGAACCTGCTGACATAGTCAAAGGCCTTTGTCAGATCGACAAAGACTGCATACAGGGGCCGACCTTGCTCAATGCATTTCTCTTGGATTTGACGAACTGAGAAAATCATGTCTATGGTTGATCGACCAGGACGGAAGCCGCATTGACTCTCCGGGAGTATCCTATTTGCAATAATCTGTACGCGTGGGAGGATGAGGCGGGCTAAGACCTTGCCAGGCTGGGAGAGAAGAGCTATGCCACGGTAGTTGTTGCAGTCGCAGCGATCCCCTTTGTTCTTATACAGAGTAACTATGTTAGCGTTACGTAATTCGTCTGGGATGGTGCCTTCATTCCAGCAAGTTGAAAAGAGGTGATGGAGTTCCACGGCAAGTGTGTTGCCACCACTTAAGAAGATTTCAGGTGGAAGCCCATCCCCACCAGGGGCTTTGTTGTTCTTCAGAAGGCTGATGGTTTTTATAACCTCATTGAGAGTGATGTTGTTATCAAGGTCGAGCATGATTGGGAGTTGTGGAACAGCAGATACTATAGCAGCTTCACTAGCTGTTACAGGCTCAGCATACAGTGAGCTGTAGTGTTCCACCCAGCGATTTAGCTGATCGTCAAGGTTTGTGAGTATTTCACCTGTTGAAGATCGTAGAGGGGAGGACTTCTTCACAGGAGGACCTAAAGCTTGCTTTAGCCCCTGGTACATACCACCAATGTTACCAGTGGTGGAGCAATGTTCTACATGCCTGCAGATGCTTTCCCAGTAGAGGTGTTTTGCCTCCCGTGTTAGGCGCTGCACCTCTGAGCGGGTCTGTTTCCAATGAGCAATGGTATGAGGGGAGGAGTCTTGTTTGACGGCCAGTCGTGCCGCACGCTTATCCGCAAGAGATGGAAGGAGAGTGTCTGCATGACACCTAAACCAGTCGGGCTGTTTTCGGGTGCGTCTGCCGAAGCTGGAGAATGCGCAATCCGTAACTATGTTACGAAAGAGCAGCCAGGCCGATGTAGCATCCTGGGTGGGGGCGGACAGAACAAAATTGGCTTGCAGCGAAGCCTGAAATTGTTGGCAGTTTTCCTTTGACTTGGTTGCAAGGATGTCGAACGTCGGAGATGGCTTTGGACGAGACCGGTGGATTCTCTTGGGTTTGAGTTTAATCTTGCAGCGCACAAGTGAATGATCTGTGTCACAGTCAGCAGATTGCATAGACCTGACATGAGTGAGGTCCTGAAGGTGGGTTTTTTGGATGATCACATGGTCAAGTTGATGCCAGCGTTTAGAGCGTGGGTGTTGCCATGTCATTTTGGACCATATTGAGCCTTCAAAAAAGGATGATGGAATGCACAGCTTATGTGAAGCGCAAAGCTCAAGGAGGCGCTGTCCATTGTCGTTCTTTGAGCCCACACCATGTAGACCCAGCACGTCTGGCCAGGCGTTGGTGTTACTGCCCACACGAGCATTGAAATCGCCAAGGATGACTATGCGGTGGCCACGACTAATGTTGGAAAGAGTTTCACTCAGCAGGAGATAGAAAGAATCTTTCTGATCGTCTGGCGAAGTTAGGGTCGGGGCGTAGGTAGAAAGTAATGTCACTGGACCCGCGGTGGTGTGCAGTCGCAGTGACGACAGCCTGGGAGAGATGGAGATGGGAGTTTCAGTGAAACAGAGCAGCTTGTTGCAGATGGCAAAACCCACTCCATGCTTTGGTCTTTCATTGTCGGGATAGCCAGTCCAGTAAAACGTGAAGTTAGCTTCACGTACAGAGCCACTTCCAGTGAGCCACGTCTCGCTTAATGCTGCGATGTCCACCCTGAGTCGTAGAAGTTCCCTGTCTATAACAGCAGACTTCCGGGGATGGACTCCGTCAAGACAAGAAGTCACCCCGAGAGAACGGACATTCCAACATGCCAAACGCAGTTGGGAGGCAGTAGCAGGATGACGACCGGGACGCGCCTGCCTAGAACGCGAGCCCTGCCGAGCAACGACAGCACCCCTATTTGCAGGGGGCTCCCGAGTTGCCAGTCGCTGAGAGTTTTTTTCAGACAATTCCATCGTAGTTGCTTGAAACGTCAAACGCCGAGGCAAAAAGTTAGTGGATGAGTGCATGCCCAGAACAAAGCATCCACCTCTGGACCCAGCACTGCAAGCACCAGCGGAGCACAAATGTGCGACAGCTGGAGCAGTGATGGGTTGCCCCGCAGTACCCGCTGACTGGGTGTTGATCCCTGACCGTTGATCGTGAGACGGTTCTTCCGCTCAGTTATCTGCCATGGGAGAACGGTAGCTGAAACCTTCGGCTGCGCTCGCACCATGACTGCCAACTCCTGCTGCCAAGATGGCATATTGCTATTTAACCCATAGGTGGGGTCTGGATTGGTGAGAGCCAGGGCATGTCCACACGCCGGTGGGCCATGAACTCAACACCTCTGGGGTTCCAGACTACTCTGAGATCCCTCATGCACTTAGCCTGGGGCCGCAAGGTACCCAGTTTGCCATGGTGCACCGCGTGGAGGTGGCATGAGAGTCTTGGCCAACGAGACGCTCTAACCATCAGTGAGTTGGACTTACAAAGCTGCCTCCCCTTCACTCTCAGGAGTATAGATGGCGATAGCTGCTGGAAGCTAGAGAGACAAAGCACCTGAGAGCCAAGCAGCTAGGCACTCTACGCAACTGCGACACTACACGCTCGAAAGCCCTGTGTGAAAACACACCACACCACACCATAGTACAATGTAATAGTACCATAGTACAATGTAAGTACTATGTACTTACATTGAAAAATAAGTACAATGTACTTACTACTTATTGTGTTCATGTTGTATTGTAAAACACTTTAGCGGCTATTGAGGTGTGATACTGGTAAGGTTAGGGACAAGTGTGGTGGGTATGGGTTGGTTTAAGGGTGGGTTAAGGTGTAAGGGAAGGGTCAAATGTGTAATTACAAATGTAACTACATAAATTAATTACAGCTGTAATTACGTGAAGATATTTTCAAAATATAAGTACAATGTAAAAACATGTCCATTGTATCAAATTATTAATTTCAATGTAAGTACATAGTACTTAAAGCCACTTAATTTAAAGCGGGACCAAAAAATTTTTTAGAAATTAGGTGTAGGATTAAAAATATACATGTAACACAAGTATTCATATTTATGAGAACAGTAACAGTAAAGGCACTAATGTTGGAATAGCCCATTAATGTAATATAAATACTATGGTTGTACGAGTGAACATGTTCCTCATAGTTAACATTTGGTGCTTTCGTTTTTAATTATTTATTTATTTTATTTAGTCTTTTTAATTTCTGCTTTAAAATAATAAGCAATCAGTTGTTTTTAGGTTTAAAATTTAGTTGTTTGCTTATAATGTACAGCATAGCCTACATAGATACATTCACTATATATGTTTCATAGGCTTTGTATTACACATTTTGTAAGCATATGGCAGGATATGGAATAATATTGTTTAAAATAATAGATTTAAAGTTTTAATGGATAATAAATTTTAAATTTTTTCAGATTAATCGAAAAAGTAATCGACTGATTATGCTTTAATATATATATATATATATATATATATATATATATATAATTTTTTTTCTTTTTTTTTTTTCTTTCTCTTGTCTCTCTGTCCCTCAGCTAACTCTATCTCAGCGGGACAGCTGTTATGTGGAGGTCTGTTCTCAGCAGACTCTCTGTCAAACTGGTGTGCCGCTGTGGCTCTGGCTCATGCGCTGCAGGATAACCTCACCCAGAAAGAGCAGCTACTGCGCGTACAGTTGGCCACCAGCCTGGGCAAGCCACCCGTTTCCCTTCTGCAGCAGTGCACCAACATCCTGTCCCAGGTACCCATTCTCAAACTTATAATGTGTGTGTTTAGTCAACATTTTGGGTTTGATTGGGCTCATTGACGTTAGTCAGGGCTATTAAACCTTTTGGGGTTTTCAATGTTTTGCCTCAGTAATTCTACCATATCTGTCTTTTTGGACACTGTCCGTTGAAAAGACGAGAATATGTCGTGTTTTGGTTGCTGGTAGCGGTGTACGATTGGTATGATGTAGTTAAGCAATATTACAAGTAAGATTTCAATTTTTCCCTGAATATCAGCATGATTGCAAATGTTTATTGAACTGTTGTATAAAATCGTTATCACAATATGTTAAAATTAAGTTATATTTTAGACACCATATTGTCTGTTTTTTTTTTTCTCGTGAACTGGTGTGTCTCTGAGCTATACATAGTGGTGTTTCATTCCTAAATAAATTAGCTTTTTTTCTTCCCGATTCGAATGAACGAATGACTCAATGAATCCGACATAAAGTGATCAATATCACACACCCCTAGTTGCTGATCTACTCCATGGGGTGTTGATTTGCTAGTTTGTTCTCAGGCTAAACATCAAGACCAACGTTTTCAACCAGCAGCATGACTTTCCACCCGCTAGACCAGCACCAAACCAGCATAAACCAGCCTCAACCATCTTAAAAGTTCATGCTGGTCTAAGCTGTTTTTTCGACAGTTCTGGGTAGGGCTGCACAATATATCAAAATATCGCAAATGTATATACAGTATATCGCGATATACATATCGCAACGGCTTGCAATAACTGGGGTCATGATCAAAAGATAAAGAGAAAATCACTCGCTGCTTTTGGCTGAATAACTTTTGTAGCTTTAATAAGAATCAGAATATATTTAATTCATACAGTGAAAACTAAGCAGTGGATTATTCCGTTTCTGTTGTTAAATGAACCTAAAGTAGGCCTACCTGAAACCCTAAACCCCGTGGTTTACACTGATGTTAAAATAACAATTCTTATGCTACAGTAAAACACTGCTGTTCAGTTTCAGAAGTTTTAGAGATGTTTTCTTGTCACAAAAAGAATGTGAAACGCATATGTAGGTTATATCATTTTAAATATATTTTAAAGATAATTTGTTTATTTCACACACTTTAAGCATTATAGCATTGAATATCGCATTATTTAATGAGTTATCACGTATTGCTTTTTTCTTCAATATCGTGCAGCCCTAGTTCTGGGCAAGGTTTCCCAAGATTTGGGGACATTCTGAACTCGTATGGGAATGGTAGCTTGTGGTTGTCACTGAATATCAAAGTGAACTGTGCTGTGGTTTTTGCAGGGTGATAAGCTCGACCGAAGGGTGAGTATCTGAGCGTGGACAGTTTAATGTGATGGTGTGGCTTGGCCTCATTTCCACCATGGGGGTTCATTAGGTGTTTTGTGTTCCTTCTGTTTGCTGTTTCTGCCCTGTTTGTTGTGTTCCCTTACTGACCCTGGCAGCCCTGGCTTTGACTGTTTGATTTTCAACTGCTGGCTGCATGCTATGGTCTTTCGGGCTTATTCTGGAAGAGACAGCAGTTTCGGACTCTGTGAAATCTATACTGTTATTTACCCCTTTCAACTGTCTGCTCAGTCCAATGAGTTCATGACTAAACATTCACTCAAAACTAGAGATGCACCGATAAGATTTTTTTTTTTTTTGCTGATACCGATTTTAACAAACAACTATTGGCCAATTCCAATATGGTATTTGCCACTTTTTATTTGAACTTTTGTCATTAAAATAGATTACTGTTTTGATCATGTTTTAAATTAGCAAAGTTCAAAAACGCATGCATTAAGATATACTTGCTAGTTTATTGCTGCATAAACTCATTTCTTTTGAACGTGGATTGAATCCATTTAACAATAAACATGCCAACATAAATGCATAAATACAACAGAACAAAAATGCTGACGTAGCTGGCAACTTTGTTAAAAAAATGCTGGTGGTGAAAGAGTTAAAACTCAAAGCAGCCTAGCCTAATATTCCTGCTGCGCTGCTGTCTAAGAGCTGCACAGATCCAATATACTGGTACACAAGCATTTTAGACAGAACCGACTATGTTTACAAGGATACTCGCCAAGACAGGCATTTTGATATAATTTTGTCTGAATTCGAAGTGAAAGAGAACTCGATTAAAGGACAATTCTGGCGCAAAATGAACCTAAATAACACATGGGTACCGAGTCGACAGTTCTCTGGGATGCGTTTTCATGATAATCGAATGAACCCAGTTTTAGCTTTAGTTTCAGTTTAACCACAGATTAGCTTATAACGCTAGTATATGGGGCATGGAATAAGTACAAATAAAAATCAGTACTTAATACCACTAACAAGGCTCAAAATAGCCCACACTAACACGGTAGAATAATGAGGGTCCCTACATGCAAACCGAAGCATTGAGAACTTTGTAAGTGTACTGACAGTTTAATTAGAAGATACTTCATAGACACTACACTTTGCGTATTTTGGCAGGAGCCATCTTTGGAAAACAGTCTCGACCAGTCGAACCACGAACAGCGTTCGTGGTTTGACTGGTCGAGACTGTTTTCCAAAGATGGCTCCTGCCTATATACACGAAGTGTACTGTCTTTATAGAGTATCTTATTATTAAACTGTCTGTGGGCTATTTTGAGCCTTGTAAGTGGTATTAACTAGCGATGCCCTATATACAAGCGTTGTAAACTAATATGTGGTAAAGCTAAAACTGGGTACATTTGATTATCATGAAAACACATCCCAGATGAACGGTCCACTCGGTACCCATGTGTTATTAACCCCTAGGTTCATTTTGCGCCAGAATTGTCCTTTAAGTACTTGATCCGCTTTCCCGGCACGTGCTTTGGATGTATGCGCACACAAAACTTTTCAAACAGTAAGTAGAATTGAGTTCTCTTTCGCATCGTCTTGCACTTGAATATTTAAATTCGCAAGTCTTACAAAAGCATGTGGAAAGGATACATTTTCATGAAGATGAAGCACTGGCCTGATAGCATTCCTTATTGTCAAGCCCTGCTGTATTTTATACAGATTTCATTTTGTTTTGGCAAGCATTTAATTATGCAACAGACATTATACAACTCCGTGCCTTCATGCAGTTAATGAATAAACCATCGGTTTGTTATATCGGCCTCTTTCTACAGCTGATATGCAGATTGCTATAAATTGATAAAAAATCGGCCAATACACCGGTGCATCTCTTCTCAAAACTATTCCTGATTGCTTTTTCTGCTGCCCAGTTCTTTCCTGTTTTGCTTTTTGCTAATTGTTTTATGCACATCTTAGCTATCTTGTTTATAATTCTTATCTTGTTGAAAAGTTAATAATTACTTGTAAATTTCCATTATGCCTTTTTTTTACCCCTAAAACTAACAGTTCTTATAAGCTAGCCCTTACAGACGCTGATGTTTTTCAATAAAACCCTCTCCATAGTGTTTGAATGGAAACTTTCATAGTCCCTTTTAAACACTGTATTATAACCATTTTGTAATATACAATACCATTCAGAAGTGAACTTTTTTGAAAGAAAGTAATACTTTCATTAATCAAGGACGCATTGAATTTATCAATAATGGCAGTAAAGACATTCATGGTGTTACAAAAGATTTCGAAGTCAATTAATGCTGTTCTTTAAAAAAAGTATCATGGTTCTGACAAAAATAGAACAGCTGTTTTCAACATTGATGATATAAACTCTTTCTTGAGCACTGAATCAGCGTATTAGAATGATTTCTGAAGGATCGTGTGACTGAAGTAATTTTAAATGCAGCTTTGCCATTACAGGAATTTAATTTAAAAAAAACATTCTTTTAAATTGTAATATTTTACAATATCACTGTTATTAAATGCAGCCTTGGTGAGCATAAAATACTTCTTTTGTTTTTAAACATAAATAAATAAAAATTCTTACCAGCACCAAACCTTTGAAGGGACTGTAAGTAACGCAAGGATTGTTCACACTTACCCCTTTTCCACCAAAAAAGAACGGGTTCGGAACTGGTGCTGGTTCAAAGTTGGTTCGGAGTTGGTTCAACTTGCGAACCTCCTCAGAACCTGTTTGTTTTTCCACTTCTAGAGCGCCCAGCGAACGACGTCGTTACGTCACTGTGTACGTCGCTTTACGTCTCAGCTAGAAACGCTCGCAAGTACAACATTACTTTGGGATTATCTCTAACTCGTGAACCAAGAAGGCTTTAAAAACAATTGAAATATGTAAGTCTTTTAATCTTTTCCTTTGATATGTAATATTTTCTGATTAGTTATGTACACCTGTCTTGTCTTTTTTTTCTCTCCGTTTATTTGTTCTATTTTGTGACTGTTTTCTTCTTTGCTTACATAATGTTTTCAATAAAAAAAAAAGCTAGAAACGCTTGCGCCAACTTCAAGCATAACAATTACAATGGCGGACTACATCGTGTTTCTGCAAATGTTTCTCCTGGCTTTGCGGTCAGAAAAGATGTTTAGGACACATCTAAACCCGCCCCCAGCCCCCGACGTAAGCATGACGTGGTAAAAGAACGGTTCTCTGGTTCTAGTCCAGCAAAGAGTTGGTTCTTTGGCTGTCGAAACACAAAGATCTGGTTCGCGCGCAGGCACCGGCTCCGAACCGGCTCTCAAAACGCTTTGGTGGAAAAGGGGTAACTGTTTATGCTGGAATATATTGACATGTAGTGTGTTACGAATACTTGAATGTTGTAGTTCTTCAAAAATACAAAGTGTGGAATTTAAAACACTTTATGCACTCAGTGGTTACCACTTTCTTCAAGAAGTGGAGAGGCTAGTACAAGTACTTATGGCAACACATCGCATGCATTTGAAAAGAAATTTAATTGAAAAACTGAATTTTTCTGTGTATTAAAAATGTTAAATGTTCCATTTGACATGACACTACTCTTCTAAAATGTATAAACTATATGGGAGAGTTGATAGTGTAAGTGCATAGTATAATTAGTACATCATTTGGGATGCAACTCTTGTCATCCTTTTAAGGTTGTCTTTGTATTTAGACCACATTTTACATTGAAACACTTCAGATTTTGTTTTTGTGATGCAATTATCCTGATGGCATTTTATCCTAAAACTATGACTATATTAACTACAAACACCTAATTACTGCTTATTAATAGTTAGTTATTTGGACGAAATTTGAAATCAAAACTGGTCCTAACAAATAGCACACTATTTGTGCCTGTTTTTCTTTAGATCATGACGTTGAACAGAGTTTGCCAACAAACATTTTTAAATTAAGTTTTCATTATATTTATTATCTGTAGACTAATTAGTGGAAAATCCTTTGGTCACAAACATCTTATGTAAGATAAGATCTTAACTGCAAGCAAAACAGGTCAAAAACAAGTTCTGACTGAAAGCAACCATCTGCAGTTTTGCTATTTATTGTATTTCTGCAGAAATTAGCAAATACGATTTGGAGAACTTTGGAAATACTGTCTAAAAGGACTTAAAATTTAAATTTTACCATCTTAAGTGATTTGTTTCATGCAGTAGTTTCTTTTTCAATTGATTTGCTAATTTCTTAGATGTTAAAGTTGTACATTAGCTCAATATAAATGTATATGGCAGTGTGAGTGTGTAATCAAGACTGTATAATTTTCTGTGTTCAGGGCAGTAGGGTGCAGACGAAGGTCGGTCTCCTCATGTTGCTTTGCACCTGGATTAGTAACTGTCCAATCGCTGTCATGCACTTCCTGCACAATCAAGATAATGTTCCCTTTGTATCCTTTTGTCCATACACGCACACACCTGATTGATATAGTTGATATACACACAAATGGTGTATAACTAATCTAATTGTATTGGTACAGTGATGATAAAAAGTTTGTATCTTAGTTAATGATTCACAGTGCGACTTTATTTTCTTACCTATGTTTAACTCCGTATGGTAGGGTAGTTCTAATCACAGCTTGGTATGCATTAAATTACATCACAGCAACCACATCACATTTTCAATCTTTTCAGATTAGAGTACAGCAAGTGTAAACTTGTCTGTGGTTTTTATGGCTCATGTCATTTTGAGTACAGTTACCTGTGTGTCAGATACTGTGATGTGTTTCCTTAAATTATGTGTTCAGCTGACAGGTCAAATTTCAGAAAACCTGGGTGAGGATGAGCGACTGGTTCAGGGTCTGTGCGCTCTGTTGTTGGGGATTTGTATCTACTATAATGACAACAGCTTAGAGAATTACACCAAGTATGTTCTTAATTTATGCTTTCTTTTGTTCATATTTCTTGGTCTTATAACTAAAGCTGTCAGCTGATTTAAAATGATCCATGACTAAACTTTTTGATAACTAAAGGGCACATAAATACATTTTATTCAATACATTAATACATCACACGTGTAAGTGTTGGTTTTGTCAATTTGTAAATAGAACAGAACAGCACAGCCAGGCTATATAGTACTGTGTCTTTGAGTATTGAGTTTTTAGAAAGCAGATGGAAAACAAAAATTATTCCTATAATGTGTTCAGCTTTATTTAATAAATTAACATGTTACAATTATCAGCGCATTTTATAACAATTCCCATAGTGCTGTCATTTAGTGTTGAGCCTCCTTTACTATCTCTCAATGTTACGCGAAATATATTTTCCTCTTCACAGAGAAAAGCTGAAGCAGTTGATTGAGAAGCGCATAGGGAAGGAAAACTTTGTGGAGAAGTTGGGCTTTATAACCAAACACGAACTGTATTCCCGTGCTGCTCAGAAACCTCAGCCAGCCTTTTCCACCCCAGAACACATGCTGTTTGATCATGAGTTCACCAAACTTGTTAAAGAGTTAGAAGGTTAGTTTTGGAGTCCTGAATACAAACTAAGGCTACGTTCACACTGCAGGCTGAAACGACCCAATTCCGATTCTTTTGCCCCTATGCGACCTGTATCTAATCTTTTCATGACAGTCTGAACGACACAGATCCAATCTTTTCAAATGCGACCCAGGCCACTTGGGTGTGTGGTCCAAATCCGATATGTATCCGATCTTTTCAAATGCGACTTCAATCTGAACGGCCAGGTCACATGTATCCGACCAGCACGTCATTGATATGCGACAAACGTCATAATTCTGCGTTGAAGTGAAACAACAAGTGACGTCGTTGACCGTTGAGTACTCTTCTGCGCATGCGGGTCACTTCATTTCACGTTCACGTTCACACAGGAGATCACAAAAAGTCGAATTTAATTGGAAATGTGAACGGCCTTGCAATAAAATCGAATTTTTTAAAAAATCGGAATTGAGCATTAAGCCCCTGCAGTGTGAACTAGACCTAGACTAAGACCTCTTTTCCATTGTTATTAACATCCGTCAGTGATCCATCCAGCCACAAGTGCACGGTCATAAATTCAGGTGTAAATGGGATTCAGACCTTTTGACCTTTTGAAATGTAGTCACTCAAACCAGCAGGGGTGCATAGCCATCCTAATGTGTCCTGTCCAACATTAAAGGTTCACCTACTAATGTACATAATCTTTGTCAAAACAAGGGTTTTAGACTTTACTGGCGAGGCTCAGCTTTAATAGAAAGCAATCGTCTGATTCAAATGTTTCAGATTAGAAGTTACTGGAAATGGATCACTGAAGACGCATGTTAATAACTTGTATTTCGCACAATGACAAGTAATAACTGCATCCTTAAGAGACTGTTTTTATTGTATTTTTTCTTTCTCTAAAGTCCACTGTTTATTCTTTGCACCAAAAATATCTTCATTCATTATTTTCTTACATGCTCCCTCTGTTCCTCAGAATTAAACGGTCCTTTTTTTTCTGTGCCTTAAAGAAGCGCTATGTGAATTTGATAACTCATATGATCCGTTTAGGTAAAAGGTTTATTTTTCATGTTTGCAGTTCTTTTTGTTGTTCATAGGAATGATAACAAAAGCAGTGCTTAAGTCAAGCGAGGAAGAGAAAAAGGAAGAAGAGGTGAAGAAAACACTAGAACAGCATGACAGCATTGTCACCCAGTACAAAGAGTTGATCAGAGAACAGGTAAAAATTATACTGCATCAAACTATGAAACATTGCATTCTGACAAATGTGAGAATGTGATAAACTAATCCTAGAGATATTTTAAGTTATATAGTGTATATATAACAGTATTAATTTGCCTTGGGTAATTCATGGGGTAACAACAGTTTTCATACTTCATCAGTCTATTTTATATGAAAATCATAAGCAGTGTTGCAAAAAAAATATAAAATGTATATCCCAGACCCCAGATGAGAACACCAAAAGCAGAGATAATTTATTATTTTGATAAGATTAACTTTTATTGAATATTTGATTATCTGTACCTGCCATGAAGCTATGGCGGCAATAAACTTAAATACTAATTATTAATGTTAATATGTTGTGGCCCAGCTAAAGCACCTTAAATTTTTTTTTGTGAAAGAACCCCTTCAAGCTTAAAGTGAAAAAAAGTAACCCGATAAAAAAATCTGACAAGAAGAATGGACTAACAGATACCGTTCTTTAATTGGAGTCATAGGTAGCCCTACTGGATCTTAAAGGGTTAGTTGACCCAAAAATGAAAATTAAGTCATTAATTACTCACCCCCATGCTGTACCAACCCCGTAAGACTTTCGTTCATCTTCGGAACACAAATGAAGATATTTTTGATTAAATCTGAGAGGTGGATCACTGTTACATAGGCTGCCTAAGGGAATGAAACTTGACGGCCCAGAAAGTCATTAAAGAACATGTTTAAATATTCCATGTGCCTACAGTGGCTCAACTATAAGTTTATCAAGCGACGTGGAAGAGGAGAGAAGAGGACGTTCTTCTACTACTACTTCTTGTTCAGTTCTCGCGAATGCGTCGTGGAAATCTCTTCAACTCTCGTCTCAAGGCCCACAAGGAAGTAATGGAATAGTCGAATAAAGTCGTCATTTATGGGGTTTTTTCGCACAAAAAGTAGTCTCGTCGCTTGATAAACTTATAGTTGAGCCACTGTAGGCACATGGAATATTTAAACATGTTCTTTAATGACTTTCTGGGCCGTCAAGTTTCATTCCCTTAGGCAGCCTATGTAGCAGTGATCCACCTCTCAGATTTAATCAAAAATATCTTCATTTGTGTTCCGAAGATGAACGAAGGTCTTACAGGGTTGGTACAGCATGGGGGTGAGTAATTAATGACTTAATTTTCATTTTTGGGTGAACTAACCCTTTAATCCAGAGAAGTAAATCCTTATCAACTTTGGTTTGAAATATGGGCAATAATTGTCATATGAATAACATATTGAATATATGACCAAAGAAAAGTGGGTTATCTCTTCCTTTTCCCTCTGTAGGCTTATTGGAAGAGGAATCATTTCAAAATAGGCATATGTTTAAATGAATTTTCTCTTTCTCCTATATTTTATCCCCTTTTAATTGCAGGATTCTCAAATAAATGAGCTGAAGGAGCAAGTGACACTGCTTACGTCCCAGAATGAAAAGATGCAGAGCACCATGACACAGCAGCTCTCTCAGATCCAGCAGCACAAAGACCAGTACAACATCCTCAAACTCAAACTAGGTACTGAGCAAATCCTGCGTTCACGCCATGTCGAAATTACTGCAAATAAGTCGTAGGTCTCAGAAAATTATGAGTTTATATGTTGTGACTACAAGTTCTACAAGCACGTGAAGGCTTTTTACTGTTCAGGGCTGAGTTTCCCGATAACGTTGTCTCTTGGCGCGCTACGAAGACTCTTATGGTATAACTTAACTGAAGGTATACCATTTCTAGGTGTGTTCCTCGAACCATGCCTTAGGAATCCGCTAAAGATATACCTTCTTATGTGCGACGTTACCTGGTGCTGTCCGTGGCGATGGTGCTGAATTTGTTGATATCGATGGCTCGAGAATCAATTATTCCCTCGTGCAGGGGCTGCTTCACTGCGTAATGTGAGAAAGCGGTGTGCTTTTTAAAAGAAGAACTTCAGAAATATGGGAAATTGCATTTATTTGGACTCATGGGATATTATTTTTTTTTAAAAATTACAAATTGCAAACTAAATTAAACCCTGGATATTTTATAAAATTTTGGAAAGTCCGCGAACGCACAACCTCATGCTCAAACGTGTCATGCGTCTAACCCACTACAGTAACTGTCCGTATGCTTTCATTGCATTAGAAAGGGTCACTTATATTATCATTGCCCAGCAGCTGCATCACATTATTGGTGTAAATAAAACATTTCTGTGATTGGATGAGATACTCAATAAAAGCGCAACACGCGAAACATTTAATCAATAGCTATGTCGGAGAAAAAAGAAAGAAAGAGGAGAGCCCCCAGCTTTAATCCAACTGAAATGGACATCCTTTTAGACAAGGTGGCACTCCACAAAGGGCTGAGGGGGTGGTTTCGTCGAGTTTGTCTTGACACATCCGGACTAATAAGATCTAAAAGCTGCTGTATTTGCTGGCAAAATTTCTTTTGAATTGTATCTTCTGACATGGTAGCCTGGGGACTAAAGTTTTCGCGAATATAATAGTGCACATACACTAAATGGCTTCGCGGACGGCGGCGTCTTTGATTAAGCACAACTATTCTCTGTATCGCTGTAGTAGTTTGACCAAATTCCCCACCACAGTCATTCTCTTTAAATAGACGAATAAGCCTTTACTTTCGAATGGTTTGCCAGCTGATGTACCTTTGGATAATATAATTAAAAAGCTAATAACAATCAGCGTGATGACAATTTTATTATTTGCATGAAAACACTTGAATTAGCCTAATTGAACACTGGTTGTATTCAATTTAAAATAATATTTGTATAGACTAAGATGTAAAGAAGCTTTTTGCAGTGGTGCCCACTAGCGGAGTGAACTGCCAACAGTGATAAGGTATAGCTAAGAGTGCTCCAGACCAAACTTCCGAACGTATGACTTACAGAAGATATACTTAACTAAGAACGTTTCGGGAAAAGCTTATTAACAGCTTGATAAGGTACAGCTTAAGGTGTAACTTAAGAACGACGTAGCGTTAAGAAGGTTTCGGGAAACTCAGCCCAGAATTGTTACAGCAATTACGACATGGTGTGAACGCACCTAGATCTCAGTTGTTTGAGAAGTATTTGAAGTATTTTAGCAGAAATCCAATGTAAAAAAAAAAATGTTGTTACTTTTACAATTGTTCCACTCTGCCTTCACACTCTGTAGGTAAAGATAATCAGCAGACAGGAAATCAGGCGGAGGCGGCCCATGTGAACGGACTCCAGCCAGAGGAGCTGAGCCAGCTCAGAGAACAGCTCGAAGAACTGCAAAGACAAAACCAGCTGCTGCAGACACAGCTGGGTGAAAAGGACTCTCTAATAACCAGTCTGGTATGTGTGTGTGTGTGTGTGTGTGTGTGTTCAGTTCTTCCAACTTCCAAAAATGTATTTTACATTAGTATTAGGGCTGGGTTGATTATATCAATTTCTCGATTTTAGTCGATTCTGATCGAACAATATCGATTCTTAAATCCCAGGGATCGATCTTTCTGTCTATGATGATGTTTTTCAGTTGATGCTTGAACAAAACTTCACTAAACAGCGCTAGTCCCATCAAATAAATTGTAATACAGTATATCTTTTTATAAGCTTTGTGCTTTGTTACTGTTGATATGAAACAGTATATCAAATTCTGTCAATTTTATTACGAAAACTACTCTAGAGAGGACCATTTTTCTAAATATATGCACTGTCAAATCAGGTTCCAAAGCAGCTTTACAGTGATAAACAGGAAAATAATTAAATATTGCATATTTTTACTTCAATATTCCTGTTCTTTAATAAGAATGAATATTTGAATAAATCTCTCATGAAAACAAGTTATTGTTATAAAAACCACCTTAAGTGTTATTTAAATGTATGTATACGAATCAGTTGTTAAAGCTGCAGTAGGGAGTTTTGAGAAAATGTTGACTTAGCCTGAAAATTTGAACAAGCAAAACTTACAGGTCCCACCCCCTTGCTCTCTGCTGCGCTACAGCCCACCCTCCATAGCTCCTCCCCCACAGCGGAGCCTGCCGTGAACGCGCAGGCTAGTAAGCACTCAGGACCACCGATGACGGCGGATTATAAACAGTTATGGAACATTCCCTAATAGGGACGAAACGTCAACAATATGCTTTACATTGACTATGGCCTGCCCATACTTTGACTACAAACTTGGTCCTCAAATCATTATGTATTTTGCAATACATGTAACTTTATAACGTTGCACTCTTTCTATAAGTTATAAATAGCTAGTAAGATAACGGTAATATAACGGTAACTAATGTTACAGTATGTAAGTAATTATTCTAGTGATATGTAATGCTAGATAAGGTTTGCTAGTACATTATTTCAGCAACATGACAAGCCAGTGAATTAGCAGGTTTCAATTGTTGCTTAGCACAGTGTCTGACATTTTTCTTACATGTTATGCTGCTAGAGTTTTGACACCGAGTCAATGGGCTCTGTCTAATTCTTCCTTTTTCGCTTGTTTATCATAATCTGTCTTTCTCCTTTTACCTACTTGTTTTATGAGCAGGTGCCACTCGAGAAATTCGCAGTTTAGGTTGTTTCTCCGCCATTAGCACAGCTGCAGCACACCGGCAATCTTGAGTTTGAACGACGGTACGCGCTGTGCAAGAGAGGGGTGTTCAGCGCGTACACGAGCGTGATTGACACTGCTAAGACATTCCTCCTGGCTCTGATTGGTTGTTTCTGACTGGGAGCGGTGTATTTCTGCAAATGGCAATAGGACCACAGGGAGGAGCCAGAGGAGCTTGGTTTTTTTTCACAGATTATCTGTCTCATATTCTACTGTCAGGACATAATGACAGTTTTAAAAAATATGAAAAACATTTTTTTTTACAAAAGTTACCTACAGCAGCTTTAATTTTAACCCTGTAATATTATAGTATTGTACTATCTGATAGGGTTCCCTGTATAGTTTTACAGCATTGGCGGAGAGATATTTTTTTCCTCGAGAGAGATTGATGTACTGTACCTATATATATTCAAGCTTGTGAATTGAATCATGAAATTTGTGTCAATACCCATCCCTAATTAGTATGCTAATATTTTAGCCTTTTACAGTATAATTTACACTACCATTCAAAAGTTTGGGGTTATAAACGGGTTTTTTTTTATAATAAATCTCTCATGCTCACCAAGGCTGACTTTTTTTAAATCAAAAATATAGTAAAACAGTAATATTGTGAATTATTATTATTATTATTATTATAATTATTATTACAATTTAAAAGAGCTGTTATTTGATTTATACAAAGCTGCTGGTGCAAATTAATTTGATGAATACAAACTGTTGTTATTATTATTTTAATACATTTTAAAATGTAATTTATTCTTATGGCAAATTAAAAAATTTAGCAGCCATTACGCCAGTCTTGAGTGTCACATGATCTTATAGAATTAATTCTAATATGCTGATTTGATGCCCAAGAAAAATGTCTAATTATACATTTTGAAAACAGTTTCTGCTTAATATAACATTAAATGTAACATTATAAATGCATTCACTGTCACTTACAACTGATCAACTTGTAATACAACTGATCAACTGAACTGTACTTGTATATTTGGTCTGTCCAACAGAAAGCTGAGGGTGTCCCATCAGCAGAGGGCTCAACTTCAGGGGTCACAGTGATACAAAGGGTAAAATTCCACTGTTTCTTTTCATTATATTCATTAAAGATTTCATCACTTAACATTATGCACCATTCTGCACCTGCTAAACCAAACACTTTGAACACTATGTTTGGCTGCAGGAGGTGGAGTTGCTGAAAGCTCAGCTGCAGAAACAGACTGCAGAGATAACACAATTACAGAGTGAAAGACAGGAGCTTCTCAGAGGATCTGATACTACAGTAAGTGTGTTCCACTCATTGATCATTGTACAGACACTACAGTCCAGTGTGCTGTTGTCTCAGCCTTAGATGGCATCTGCACAGACCACCTTTGAACCGTCTGTTGCATAATTCAATCTTAAAATCGCAAGATCCACTGTGAGTAGTCAGGGCCGTTTTCTTTCTTTTTATCAATCCACTAGGGGAGGGAGAAAAATACATAATTCTATTTTCTAAATATTCTCAAACTGCAAAAATCGATTTTCTAAATGTTAGTTAATTTAATAATGTTACCAGAACTGAAAAGGCGGAGGTCAACTGCAAGAGAAGTGCAGCGCCCAGACAGTTTAGAAAGTGCACACCTCATAAAGGTGTGCAATACATATCATCTACAATAATATCATAGTTGTTGTTTTAACAATGTGTCTCTCACTTTGCAGAAACAAAAAAAACAAGCCTTGAGAGTGCATGGTTTGTCTACATGATGTAAAATAAACTTGAAATGCCAATGAAGCGGTTCCCGTTCCAAACAAGGCCACACAAGAACCGTTGCACATTTCCAAGCAACATGTCAACCACTGCAGTCCGTACCTTTTTTTTGTGTAGAAAATGTACAAAAATGATATAATGAGCAAGTACATCAGGAATCCATTTTCTTATCCTGAATCACTACAGTACACCTATAATAAGTGTTTGTATTCTGACTATTTTAGACTGGTTCGGGTCGTACCCCTGCGGAGTAGCCCAGTACCTGCGTGACTCATCATAGATATAAACAGAGAGAAGTAGCTCCAGCTACAATGTTCTTCTGCAAGACGCATGCAGTTCTGTTTATTAACCGCTAGAGCGCCAAAAGTTAGAGTGCAACTTTAAGTGAATAATTCAATGTCCCATTCATAAAGACAGTCACTCGTTTGAATGAATGATTCAATGACTCACTTATGGGGCAACCTACTAATGGTTTTGGTTTCATATTTCAGTATTAAAATCTTTAATCTCATAGCATTATTTATGCAGTTGTAATTACATCATAAATGCATTTATGCCACCTCTGAGCTGCATTAACCAGTATGTGTAAATATGCCTCTGTGCCACATCTGCAGTGTCACCTCAAATGCTGTCAACCACAAATGAAAGGCACAGAACAAAAACCTCAGGGAAATGTGTTTTTGTATCAAGTAGTTTTACTAAATCGAATTGATATAAAAAAAAATTCTCAGTTATTTTATCACATTAACATTTTAAGATTTACCCACCCAAAAATATTTTGAAATAGAAATATCTTGTATTTACTGTCACTTTTGATGTACCGTTGCTGAAAATAGTATAAATTTCTCTCAAATAAATATCTTACTGACCCCAAACTTTTAAATGGTAGTGAGTGGGCTTTTTAGTTCATTACTGTCTTTCTTTCAGGCTGCAGTACCAGGAGACAATAGTCTCTACACAGAGAAAATTGCAGAGTTAGAGAGCAGGCTCTCTGCTCAGACAGCAGAGAATCAAAAGCTTAAGGTGACTTACTATAAGACAAACATAATTTACTCAATTACTGATTTGCATTTTACATCATTTGCTGTTTAACCTAATTCTTGCTCCTTTTTTATGTCCCTCTCACTCTCTTTCAGGCGGAAGTTCAAACTCTTCTGGAGAGCCAAGAATCGATGGAGAAAGACTTTGCTTCAGCCTCAAGCACAGCCGCCATCATGCAAGCAGAGAAGAGCAAGTTGCAGCAGGAAGTGCAGGAGTCCAAGAAGGAGCAGGACGATCTTCTCATGCTACTCGCGGACCAGGACCAGAAGATTCTGAGTCTGAAACAGAGACTCAAGGACTTGGGAGAGACGGTACATTCCACATGGCACTCCAGAACATAGTTTCACTAGCTTTGTATTCATCAAATGTTGTTTTGTGGTGTACTTGGGGCCGGTTCACACAGAACACATTTTTGCTGTTAAAAATACGAGACGCAGGTCAGTGGAGTGGGGAAAAAAGCACAAGGTCTAGAGTAGCGTTTTTTAAAAAGTTGAACTTTTAACTTGAGCTCCACGTTTTAGAATGCCACGTCACGTGCCAGATACTGTGAAAGACCCGAGACTCGAGCGCAAAAGTTAAAGACTGCTGTCTAGCATGTGTTTACATTGAAAAACAATGGAAAAGTAGCGCAGTGGAATGGAAAAGCTTGTTCTGTGTGAACAGCCCCTTACATTTCTTCTTACTCTTGGTTTTGATTTGACTTTTTTTCCCCTACAGATTGAAGATGAGGATGATCTGGATTCAAAGGATCAGTTTGATGATGATGATGATGATGAAGAGGATGAAGAAGAGTGTGATGAATAAAAAAGTATTGACTTAATAGTGGAAGTGAAAGACTGCTAACATTAACCTGTCACTTGCGCTTAGAGGAAGATTGAAGGCCTTGGACAGTAGAGTTGATCTTCTGATTTTTAGAAGAATCACATATTTCTTTACTTTCTTCAGACCTGTATTTTAATTTTTAGAATTTATTTCACTGTAGGAAAACAATACAAGGATTACATTTTCCCAGCTAATTGAACCAGACTCATTTCATAAATAAAAAAAAAGCTTAAAAAGTATTGAGATAATAAACATAGGTGGATACTTTTTTTCTGATCAACATTCCCAATGCTTATGTCATGGTCTCACACCGTAGAAGATTCTAAAGAGCTATTTGCTCTAATGATGGAGAGGAGAAAATAAAGAAAAGATTTGCTCCTCCTTTGTTGTACATAGTACAAAACCATGAAGATGTTCAGTCTGCATTTCTATACTGCTTGAGGGCTTGTGAGAGTGTCTTTGTGATGGATGGATGGATGGATGGATGTATTCTGAAAGACATGTCTTCTCTGCTCAGGTGCATAGTGAACTCTGTTTAACCTCATTCAAATGCTCCATTTCCTCTTTTGTATTAGATTGCTTCCTGGTCAGATGGCTGTTAGGTTTTTTTTTTGGGGGGGGGGGCCGTGTTTTATCTTTGATCTTTTGTCTGTGCCTGCATGTCAACAATTTTCAGAATTGTTCAGTCATCCAATCATATTTACAAGTGATCAAAACACCAACCCGTGTTGCTTTGCATTGCGCTCACACTAGCCACCTTGTTTCCAATATGTTGTTGTTCATCAAAACACTGCTGAAGTCCCACTATGTTGGGATGTACACTTTCAGGTTCCTCTAAAACTGGAGAGATATTCTGCAAATTTTGGTTTAGCATTTGGTTAATTTATGGATAAACAAGACTCATTAGAATAAACTATATAAATACTTGTCTGTGATGTTTTGGCCTAAAACTTAGTTTTTAATTCAAGTTTTCGAGTGGTGTGTTGTCACATATACAGCCATATTTGAGGATTCACAAGGAGTTTTCTACTGCTAATACCCATGAATATAATTATGCCATAAAGTGCATGGTCATGCATGATTTAATTTGAACAGTTTGAGGAATTGTACAATTAATTAGAAATTCTAAAGGAAGGCATTTAATTATATTACAACTCAGAATAAATATTTTTTCTCCAAAGCAGCTTTACAGACAACAGTCTGTAATATCTCCTGTGAATTTGCCAATGGTAAAATTAAGAAAAAAAGAGCAGAAGTAAAAGAACAAAGATCGCATGTTTGCACACTGAAATCTGGAGAATGTTATCTTTTACCATTTTCATTCATCGTAATGACACTTCAAAGACAATTGTGGGCGACTAGGGGAAAATCCTATAATGTAAACATATTCTATTTGTACACTACAATTCAAACATTTGGAATCAGATAAGTTTGTGTTTTGGAAAGAAATGTATTGTTCTATTCAAGGTAGCATTATATTCTAAAAGTTCAAATGTGTAATAATGTAAAAAATGTTTAATTAAAAACATCTATTTTTATATTTTAAAAATGTTACCTGTGATGGCAAATCCCTATTTTCAGCAAGCAGGCCGGTGAGAGAAGTGGGGGACCCTGATGCACAACAACAAGACCAGTATATCAAGTCTCTCAAGACCTGTTGCTCAAATGCACGTGCCTGTGACCTTTTTTTTTATGAATGAGTCCCATTTCCTCACTGAATAGCCTGTCGGTCTGCCGTAGGCCTGGGACAATGTTCCCAGCTCGACCGAACATTTGAAAAACAGCGTTCATTTTGAATAGAAGTACTAGTTTATAACTTTGTGAATTTCTTTATTGTGATTTCTGATCAATTTAATGCACCCATTTTAATAGCTGTAAATTAAGAAAGATTGGAATCAAGTGGTGTAATATCGACTACTACTTTTATCATTATTATTATTATTTTATCTTACCAGCCAAATCCTGAACCTCACCATTAAAACATTTACCATGTGATTAACCAATAGAAAGAAACTAGCCTCGCAAGAGTTTGTTATCATTGTAGGAAGAAATGCGATTTATTATTAATTCGTATTAAACTAATTGAAATGATTTCAGCACTTAGTTGCAGATGTTGTTTGAAAAATTAAAACCAGTGCTCGAAGTGGGGCGGTACTCACCGGTAGCCTACGCAGTAGGCTACCGGCACTTCTACATTTTACTCTTAAGCGTACCTGCACTTTTTCTGGCGTACCGCTACTTCTCGCATTTAGCCGGTACTCCACTCTACCACTGACAGAAAAAGCGTCAGTGTCAAGCCCGTTTCACATATACTCCGTTTGCAGTGCGTATATGGTGCATATTTTTTCCGCACCCGTATTAACAGGTTAGAGCGTTCACACTGCACGCGGATGCGCTCCGCCGATCCGTTCCAGGAGCGGTGCAGAGATCGTTTCCACACAGAGTCTATTTCTACTGTGCTGCACGTGCTGAATTAAAGTTACAGCGCATGGTTCGTGGTCAAAATGAACACAGATTGACATGAAAATATAGCTAATAATCTTACCATAAATGCATTTAATTAAATAAAATTTATAGTATCTCACCATAAATATATTTTTGGACTTGCAGACTTGGAGGAGTTCCGTTTTCTCTCACACACACATAGACACACACACACACACACACGACTTGTTTAAATACATTTATGTTGTTAATAAATAACAATAAATTGTTGTTGTACCAGCAATATCTCCAAGTTTTGTTTTTAACAGTAGAAAAATTTTATGATTTGCCAGTGCAAGAGACGACAGGTGTCGTGCCAAGGTATCCTACTTACCCCTGAAAGGAAGTGTATCCCCGGTCGCGGGAGAGCGGGAGCCATTGGTTTGACCAAGGTAAATGAAACGATAATACGTGAATTGATTAAGTTATCGTAAGTTATGGCCCGTCTATCAAAATTAATTATTTTATTCTTCTGAAGGCTAACGATCGAACTTCATTGCACTGACATTGAGAATGTCTAGTTACTGGAAAACCAAGACGACCATACCGTTTCACTCATAAAGCAAACAGTCTTTGGATATTAAATTGTTCTGAAACCCCCTTTCCATGGTGAATTATTATCAAAATGATTTAAAAATGCATTGCACTTAAATAGTAGGCTGGTCAATGTCATACACAAAAAGCGATTGTACAGATGATGCCTATCAAGTGTTTTATTTTGTGAATACTTTACATCATGTCTAATAACAGCAGTGAATATGGACACATTTCTTGTTTCCTGACAAAAGTTGTAGTGGGATACAGATTTTTTCAAGACCATATTTTCGACCTGCCAAAATATGTATCCCCCCTCTAAAATCTACAGATAATGGCCTATCATCAAGTGTTTTATTTTGTGAATACTTTACATCATGTGTGAAAAATAATGAATTATAGATGCATACTCTGTGTTTTTTATTTTGTTTCTAAGATGACCTGACTGATATGTCACTTCTGTGGATCAGAAGGGCCTGAGGCAGATTTGAGTTGGGTAAATCAAACTTAAGAAATGTGAAATGAAATATGTTTTGTGATAAAGTTAAGAATTTTCTTGTATTTGTCACGGTGTTGTGTGCGGGTAGAAGGAGAAGGCTGAATCAAAGGCTTCAATTCAAACAGTTTACTTAAATAACTCTCACAGGTAAAGATAAGCAGGAACACTCACAAGAAGCAAAGTAACATTAACGGACAAATAACAAGACCATAACATAATCGAGAACCGACCAAGACTAACTGAACAGAAGGAGACTAAATACAGATACAAATGAACACTAACGAGGTGAGCACAGGTGACACAGATGATGATGACGATGAACAGGTGGGTAATGAGGGAGTGAGTTCAGTGTGTGGAGAGATGAGGGATTCTGGGTAGTGTAGTGAAGACGAAGACAGACTGGTGCAGACGATGACTGTGACAGTATTATGTAGGATATTTCTATTCTAGTTCTTCTATTTTACCCAGGACTAACAAACATTTCATTGTTCTTTTATCTCCACATAAATTACAGTATATTCAAAATATAACATCAATTACACAGGAATGAAAATTTGCTGCCTCTTACTGAAGACCCCAAAATCCAAATAATTTGTTTTCCAGATTCAGTGTGACATTTGTTTGCGGTGGTTCCATCATATGTGCGTTCAAGGCCCACCAACGGAGGAGGCCTTCCTGTGTACTACTTGTACTCCTTAGTTTTGTGTACATTATTGTTCTGGAGGAATTTATTCATTAAATCTTGTTGTATTACATTACACCTTCCAAGTTTGTGTATTCTTATCTTAAAACTATTATTTTTTTGCATGAAAAATGGCTTACAATATTGATTAATAAAATAATTGCAGATTAACTTTCTTTCGATTGATTAATAAACTAATACCTAGTATGTATACAGCACGTCAAAAACAGTTGCCAAAGTTATTGTCTTACTGTATATTTTGTACATTCAAGTGATGAAGAAAGTGGACACTGGATCTGCTGTGTGTATCCTATTATAGGCTACATTAAAACTGAAAGTGTACTGGAGACTCACTTCAAATTCAGGCCTAAGCTTTAAGAATTCCTAGATTCAAAAGGGGAGTATAAGTGTTCTGGTGTGTGGAAGTGTTTGATGTTAATTTTGCAGGAGCTTTGGTGTTTGTTGAGGAGAAACTGAAACTGTTTCATAGTCTGGTGGTGTTAGCGCGGATGCTCTGGTACCTCCTGCCAGAGGGTAGAAGGGTGAAGTGGGTGTGTGGAGTCCTTCATGATGCTGACGACCCTCCAAATACACTGAGCATTGTAGATGTCATAGATTGGCAGTTCCTATGATCTTACTAGTTGTCTTCACTATTCACTGCGGTCGGAGGCCCTGACTGAAACACTCTCTATAGTATCTCTGTAGAATGTGGCGAGGATGGATGGTGGGGGGCTTTCCTTGCTTTCTTTGCGCCACAGGTATTGGAGACTTTGATATGCCATCATCTGTGCAATATGGAGAGGGGCTACTTTTTATAGCAGGTTTGAAAACGGTCTGAAAAAATCTGTATCCCACTAAAACGTTTGTCAGTAAACAAAAAATGTGTCCATATTCACTGCTATTATTAGACATGATGTAAAGTATTCCCAAAATAAAACACTTGATGATAGGCCATTATCTGTAGATTTTAGAGGGGGGGATACATATTTTGGCAGGTCGAAAATACAGTCTGAAAAAATCTGTATCCTAGTAGGCCTATAACTTTTGTCAGGAAACAAGGAATGTGTCCATATTCACTGCTGTTATTAGACATGATGTAAAGTATTCACAAAATAAAACACTTGATGATAGGCCATTATCTGTAGATTTTAGAGGGGGGATACATATTTTGGCAGGTCGAAAATATGGTCTTGAAAAAATCTGTATCCCACTACAACTTTTGTCAGGAAACAAGAAATGTGTCCATATTCACTGCTGTTATTAGACATGATGTAAAGTATTCACAAAATAAAACATCTGATAGGCATCATCTGTACAATCGCTTTTTGTGTATGACATTGACCAGCCTATATTTAAGTGCAATGCATTTTTAAATCATTTTGATAATAATTCACCATGGAAAGGGGGTTTCAGAACAATTTAATATACAAAGACTGTTTGCTTTATGAGTGAAACGGTATGGTCGTCTTGGTTTTCCAGTAACTAGACATTCTCAATTCAGTGCAATGAAGTTCGATCGTTAGCCTTCAGAAGAATAAAATAATTAATTTTGATAGATGGGCCACGTGATAGCTGTCTTTGCTAAACCTCGTTGATAAAACAACAATAGTAAAACGATAACCTAAACAATTTCATTTACCTTGGTCAAACCAATGGCACACGTTCTGCTGAACGCGAGCCCGCTCCCGCGACCGGGGATACACTTCCTTTCAGGGGTAGCCTAAGTACCTTGGCACGACACCTGTCCCTTTTTCCCCCCACTTAAAGCACTGATTAAAACACACTTTCCCCCACTGGATCATTAATATATGTTTTTATTATTTATTGTTGATGTGCATGTAAGCATGTATCACGCACATTTTATACAAATAATATATTTATTTTGTCCAAAATATATTTAGTCCTCTTATGAATCACTGTGGGGTGGGGGGAGTGTACAGTGTTCTCAGACACAGGTTATATGGGTTATATCCATAGGTTATATCATCTCTCATCATCTCTCCACCCTTTCACTCCACCGCAGCGCCGCCCCACGCCCATAGACATCGAAAAAACGGGACGAGGGCTGAAAGAGACACAGTATGAAAATAGGCGGTGCTTAGTGCGAGGAAGTCATTTCTAACTGGTCAAGGACCAATTTGTCCAAAATTAAAATATATATGTTTTAACTCTTAACCATATCTTTAAACTAAATGGCTAGTAAAGTTTGTCGGGAATATTTTTAATTAGGGGAAATTATTGTCCAGACAAATGTTGGAGTAACTCATTGCCAGCGATGTCACGTGGTATATGTTACTTTACACTCCGCAGTAGATGCTGGACTAATCCTAGTCGTTCTCGATTACTTTTATTTAATCAATTTATTGAGATTCCTAACCGATTTTCCATTTGTTCCTCGGGTAACAGTCATTGGAATTTATAAATTTCAATGATTATACATTGTAGTGTATAAATACATCCAGTAAAATAAACAGCGTATTGGGATTTGAATGGAGCTCAATGGCGCGTCAGTGTGTCTGAGCGCCTAAGCGCCTCTTTAGGAGGACACGGTTGTGTCACAGTGAACAGTAACAGATGCCCGCTGATGCTCACACCTCACCTCAAACACTGCGGCATCGATGGACCGCTCATCCTATAATCTCTCACTATTTCTCTCTCTCTCTGACTCTTTCTCTCTCTCTGACACATTTCTGCGAGAGTGTTTAAAAAGACGCGGATATAGTGGACGTGGGTAATACATACTGCATGACCATCACAAAGGTAAGAAAACTCATGTTTGCACTTAGCTGTAGTTTTCTCTAGATTTTGTGTAAATGTTTTAGGCAGTGTCATTTTATGTCATTTTATTTTGTTTGGCGGTAATAGTTATAATGACTTTAGGAATGCTTAGAATACCATAATGATTTTGGCGAATTGTATGCTAATTTTTTTAGATAGGAATTTTGGGTTTTCATGAGCTGTATGCCAAAATCATCAGTATTAAAACAATAAATATTATTACAACATTATTCTCCACTTGATTATTCTATCAACTGTATATAACTGTATAACGCTTTTTATATATTTGACATTGCTTTCTTGTAACATTTATCTCATCCGTGTTCATTTTGAGAACACTTTAGTTAACACAATTCCTTAGCTAACTATTCAGCAATATACAGTAGGCTAGCCTATTTATTAATCTCCTAACGTTAGTTAATAAAATACAACTGTTCGTTGTTCATGCTAGCTCAGGTCAGGTCCATTAAATAATATTAACAAATTAAACTTTGACTTTAATAATAGTTGAAATCAACATTAAAGATCAATAAATGCTTCAAAATTAGTTTGATTGTTAGTTCATGTTAATTATCTAATGTCAACAACAAGTGAAACCTTACTGTAGTGTTACCTTTTTTTATTGTGTTTATTATGTGTTTAGACTTTTCCACTATCCTTTCTCTTTTAGAGCTGAAGCTGAACTCACACTTTACATGAGCTGTATTTGTATGTTGGAATTGCTTTCAATGCACAAGAAAAAATGTTCACCAAAAATGAAAATTTAGTCAACATTCACTCACCCTTTTGTCGTTCCAAACCTGTATGACTCTCGTTCTTCTTCAGAACTCAAAAGAAGATATTTTGAAGAATGTCGGTAACCAAACAGTTTTGATGGCCATTGGCTTCCATTGTATGCACAAATTTGTAACATTTTTAATGATAAACAATGACAGAATTTTGGGTGAACTAAGTGTGCCATTTGTGTCAGAACCACAACCACAGTTTTGACATCCAATTTGTACTTTTCTTCAAAGAAGCAGCCTGCAAATGTATTCTGTATATCCTCTTCAAAGTAGCCTACTAATATAAAAAAACAAATCTTATAAAACACATCTGTCAGACAACCAATGTCTAGTTTGAATTGTCTTAAAGACTGTCTTTCACGTGTTTCATGGAAATGGCATGGCTGTAGTGCTGAGTGAGACTCAGGGGAGGCCAGGTAAAGAAAGACAGTTCATGAGGGTTGCCAGGTGTCAAAGTCCTGAGGGTGAGACATGTCAAAGGGAGGTGTGGTCCTGTTCAGACATGCCTCGCTCTGAGCCATGAGTGCTGCTGCATTCTGGGTCTTTACCTGGACACAGATTCACTCAGGCTCTTCTGGATTTATTCTCACTCCTTGATGACTTTCTTTAAATGTTTTTTCGTTATATTTCCAACAGTTCAGTGATAATTCACAGCATTGTAAAGCTAGATTTTAAGAATCAATGGCTGATATTACGCTGGTTGACAATAAACACTGAAGCAAACTATTTACTAGTATATGGTAAGAAGAACAGAGCCAGTAAGAAGACTTGACTCTCTCACACATGGAATGGCTGCTGCAGTGATGATGTATTTTTGTAGGCCAACCTGAAGTTAGAATCACCCTGGTTCCCTTGACAGAAACCCAGTAGGATTTTTCCATTGCCTTTTGGATTTTTGCAGTTATTTTTCATCATGATAATCTTCATAACTGAACGCTATTAAAATTTGAAGTCTATACAATTGGCAGAAGTAAAATCTAAATGTCTATAAACAAACAACACCACTCTTTTAGACTTTATTTTAAAAAAGTTGAAGTTAGAATAGTTTGCAAGAGCACCATTATAAACACATGTGAGGCTGTGAAATTGCCCTAGTGAGTAGATAAGTTTACCTGTTTAATGTCCCAGATAACTTCCATAGAGCCATTTGGCTTCATGTTAGCAAATGTATTTTTCTAGACAAGAAAATATTTAAAAAAAAATCACAAAAATGTGTCATCCCTGCAGCACTTCATTGATGAACTATACACAATTGTATACAATCATATTGTTCAAGGTGAAACAGCAAAACTGATCGTTTCTCCCATATTGTGAATTATAGTGTAATGGATTATCAAAAAACTAAAAATAAAGTAGAGTTTGGGACTAAATGAACGGACTAAATGATTGCTGAAGTCCTGCATACATCATCATGTTGTTGTTTTTTCCATCCAGTCATGATATATTTTGATAAAAAATAACAAGGTCAAAAAATGTGAAACATAGACATATGGATCATTCACAATAAGATCGATAAACATGCATTTAGATATAAATCAAGATTTCATGCCAACTTTAAGACTTTAATTTTACTTTTAACACACACCAAATGTTACACCAAACACCAATATTTGGTGAGAACAAGATTTTGAATAAAAACAATGAGTTTCTGTGATTTTGTTTAGAAGACATCTAAGGGGCATTTACACAATACCTATTCAACTAAAAAGGAAAAAGTTGTATGCATTTTGGCGTTTCATTTACATAAGGGCATGAAAAACGCAAACTTTTGAAAATGGGTTTCAAAGTGTACATTGTTAAAATCGAAACCGTTATCATCTTCGTTTAAACTACAAAAACATGAGTTTGTGAAAACGGTGATCTCTGCTGATATACCACATTAGCTCTGTCTTGACCTGACAGGGAATCCTCTGGGACTATCTTTCTTTTTTCCTTGCTTTTGGTAAAATTAGAAGCTTTCTGATGGAAAGGCACACCCATCTATTGATTTAGTTTTGTTTAGAATGGCTTTTCATCACACAGTTGTCGAGTTGTTGAGAAAAGAAACAAGGTAACATATGTGTATCAGTAATTGAACACTGAACGATTGAAATACAGTTATACCACTTTCTCTGTACGATTAGAATTGATCAGTTGATAAATGCAAAACATCTCATTCATCCAATAAGTTGATGTCAAAAAAGTACACAATTCCTGTTGAACAACGGATAAGCTAAATAAGTAATCTTTATTTTTCTTTATTTAATTGTTTACACAGTTGAATGAAGTGAAACCCTAAACAAATAAGCAACGTTGCTCAATATGCAACAACTCTTAGGCTATAGTTAGGATTAGATTAAAAGCTGTTAGCCTAACATTTTATGTCAATAGTGAGATAAATTATTCTGATAAAATGAAAATGCATGCTGGATATGTGCAGCAAAACTCTACCCTGTTTCGTTTATTATTAATATCACACTGCAGTTACTGTACCCACTTTGAAAACCATAAAGGACAGTTTCCGAACAGCCTCTCTTTTTAAATGGGTTATTGAATGGCATGGAATCTTCCTGACCTCACATCCTTCTGTAATGCTCCAGTCATTATACACTTTGAGTGTGCAGCACTTCCCTTCTTTGTATTAGTCGATAAACATATTGATTCAGTTTCAGGTTTCATGAGCTCTTCTAAATGCCATAGTGTTTGATGAGCAGATGGCTGTATTGTTTGCAATATTAGGCTATAGTTTCCCTCATTTAGGCAGGTGAACAGGTCATGAATGGATCATTTTTTATATTAACAAATCTTATGTGGATCCATTATGTTGTGTCCACTGTCTATTGTTTAATATATGGTAATACCTACTAATACATCACATAATAATTTCAGGGAGTATAGACTTATGCAGTTCAGCCACATCCTACTATAATCATCTGTTTTGGGGTGAAATTATAATTTTGTTTCCTTTGTTGTAGTTATGTTTGACTTGGGTTTAAGAAACAGCAGTTGTAACACAAAAATTAGCAGGTGCAGGCAAACTGTAAAGTTATTTGAAAGGGACAGTTCCTTCACATTATGCTCTTAGTTTGTTTGAATCAGTCTGCTAACAGAGTAAAGCCACGTGGCACATTCTCCGCCCATATTGCAAGTGTCATTATTGAAGTGAGATTTAGTTTGTAAGCCTCAAGACTTGCATTTGATGCACAGTTTTGATTTAACAAGCAACTGCAATTCACGTTGTGTGATATAGCCAAATAAATCACCCTAGACTGTTTTGTTTCTCTGGGGGCTGGAGATGTTTTTTTATCCATATATCTCTCTATCAAAACCAGCTTGGTGAGCCTCAGCTAGTTTTTTTTTCTGCTAAGAGGGAAATTCAAATGTAAGCTTTGAAATTCAAATCACATTCCCACTTTTGTGAAAAAAGAGCTGGTAAAAATGAGCCATGTCCTTCAGCTTTAGTACATTGCCAATGCATTTGCATTTGCATTTTTCCTTAACACATTGATTGACAAACTTCTGCTCACCTTAATGATTTCACCAAATCAACCAATGACTTCACAAATCCAAAGGTAGATCACATCCTACTAGTGCTAAATAGAGATTGAGTATTTGCTAAGCAAACCACATGGAGACAGAGTGTATGGAGCGGGCATATGCAAAACATATACACATTTGTTCTTACCTGTACATTTTCTTTTGTTTGTCTCAATTTTGTTGTTTTCTTTATCTTAACTTATTACTTAGCTCAAAGGCAATATTGGTTGCAACCATAGGCTCATTGGAAAAAATGCCTCTAGTCGACCGACATTTTTCCCAAACTTAAAAAACGTACCTAAACATACAATTCGCTGCATTTTCCAGCTGAGAGGATCACTAGTTGTAAAATGCCAAAAACTTTTATTCCTTTTCAAACAAATTATGATAACAGGCAGATTATCAATTAATGAAGACTTAATTTTGCACGGTTCCTTGCAAAATACCAAAAACAATACCATAGTACATGATTTTTTTTTTTTTTGAATAGATTTGACATTTGCATCACATAATCTTGCATGGTAGCTCACCTGGAACAGCGTTTCACTTGCAAAACAGAGAGCAGTAAATGACATTGTTGCTTCAGCAACTGCAATTTCATGTTTCATAAACGTTTTATTTTTCCAATGAGCCTGGGTTGGTTTATGTAGCACCTTAATCTTAATACATTCATAAGCCATCACGAATGCTAGTAAAATAAAGTCGTAAATCTTACATTAATTCATATTTCATCTATATTTTATTTAGTAATCATAACCTCTAAATGTTATTATTGCATTTACACTGCTGAGAAAACTAAATTAAACGTAACATTCTGTGTTAAGCTTTTAATGCAGCTCATTTTTGGATTTTAGGGTTTCAGTTATTAAATACTGTTAATAACTAACAAATACTTATCTTGTGTTGGTGCAATAAAGCTGTTGATTTATTCAGGACGCACTCTAATGTCCTTATTCCAGATCAAACCTTGCTCAAATACCTCCTTTGCAAGAGTGAAGAGTAAAGACAGGACCCTCTTGAAAAGCCCATAGCAGACATTTATCATATCAAAACACAGTCTTTATCAACATTTTAAGGATCATTAACATAACAGTCAGTGGCCTGGATACTCCCAGACAATACTAAAGTCAGTGCCTCATCCACACAGTAAGGATTTAGTGAGCTCTTAATGGCCCAGAAACTGAAACCTGGTGTCGTATTGTCAAAATGCAGATCTTCCCATTCAAGATCAAATACCTTTTCGGCGCTGAAAGATCTGCACCCGTCAAGCTTTACCTATAGAGCTGGTCATCAGCATAATGTCTGTAATCTCTGGACATTAGTCAGCTCTTGAAGATGCATGTCAAGCTGCTCTATAATTGCTTGTATAACAGAGCCTGAACTCATCGCTAATGGTAGTTGTGAACACTTCTTTTTTTGTGTGATCGACACTCGCCTGCAGCAAGTCAGCAAAACAACGCAGTTAGCAGGTTTTCAATGATTTCTATCATCCTGTGGCACACGACCTGTGCCTTGTAGGTGTTCAGTTCCACCTCCATCACTGTGCTAACTCACCTTTCAGGTGAAACATGAACTCATTTGATAGAAGTGATACTGCTCAAACTTCTGTCTGCTCTTTCAGACTAAACCTGACCTGTGGACTGGACTCTGTCCCTGCGCATGTGTGTTTACACGCCTCATATTGAGTTGCATCCTGTAATTCTACCACTTTTACAACTCCAGTCCTCATTCTCTGTGTATTTGTTTTACCTTACTTGCTATTTACAAAGCATAAACATATTTATGCCGTGCCTCTGCTGTATTTAGATAACACGTGATAATGAAATGAGCAATCCTTGTTGTACAATCAAACAGCGAAAAAGCTTTTGCTTTTGTTTCTGCTCAGTTGAAATGTGTCACACAGCAGACAGATTCGGACTTAAATACCACAAAGAATGGGTGATATGATAAATAGAGAAACTATTTATAGGTCCTTGAGCAAAAATAGAAAGGTAAATGTAGAAAAAAAAGTGATCACATCACAGATCCATAGAATAAATAATTGATTAAAATCTCACCAAATTGAGCAAAATTGTGAATATTGCAGTGATTTTAATCCTTCTAGCTGCCTCACTACTGACAAGCATGAGAGAGTGTTCAGAAAAAGAAGCTTTTCTGATTTAAACTATCAACAAAATGTTTGATTCATTTTCCTGAATCACTTTCTGTTTCCCTTTTTTCCCTCATTTCAATTCATAACTCTTAATCTGTATACATTTGTATGCATCATCACTCACTTGTATGCATATTTCTTCATGTTAAGTAAATGTTTCATTGGAAATGTTGATACATTTAGCTGTGTGTTAGTAAATTTTGTTATATTGGTGCATGTCAATTAAAATAAATAAATAAATCTGAATTTAAAAAACACTCCTTTCGAAGAAAAAACATAATTGTCAATATGTTTTATTAATTCTAAAAGTACTGAGAAGTAATTCATTTTCCTTTATCTCCCTAGTGATTAATGTACAGGAAATCGGTTTGAGGAATTTGTCCCGTCTTTCCTTCACACCTCCCCATCCCCTGTGCTTTCTGCTGTGAGGCGCCACCCATTTAGGGAGTGTGCGCACATGATCTCTTACCTGCTCCGCTCACAAACACTGGACGTACTTGCTGGCATTCTGTCCATGTTTACTCAGGCTGCTGGGCAGAAGTTTGACTGTGTTTATGTTGATTTTCCCCCCTTCTTTGTCATCTTCTCTTTTTCTGTGATCCTCTACAAGTGATCTGAAATGGAATTATAACTCCTCTGGTGGAAGTGGAAAAACAGGGATCATTTTCTGCACCTTCATCTCTCTTTTCTCTCAGATCTTCGTGTGCTCAGCACAGACAGGGTGAGTAGTTCAAAATGAAAGGAATTTTGAAGCACTTAAAATATGATTTTGCCTTCACTGACCCATATTAGTACATTTCAGTCCAGAGGGGTTTGGAGAGATGAAGGATATCATAATGCATAATATATATGCATTTATGATATTGATATTCTCACTACCGTTATTTATTTGTATTTTAACTCATTTTTGGTTGTAACACTATAATGGTAGCACATTAGGTAACGTTATGTATTAGTTAACATGAATTAATAATGAATTGTTCTTCTACAGCATTTATTAATCTGTGTTAATGTTAATTTCAACAATTTATTAATACGTGATTAAAATAAAGACTTGTATTTGTTAACATTAGTTAATGCACTGTGAACTAACATGAGCAAACAATGAACAGCTGTATTTTTATGAACTAACATTAACAAAGATGAACAAATACATTAATGTTACCTATGTTAAGTGTTACCGATATAATTGACTAAAAGACACCCAAAGTCTCTTTCTCTCACTAAATGTGGCAATTACGAAAGAAAAAGAAAGAATACTTTTAGAAAGAATACTTCACCTAATTAAATGCCACGTTCCTTCTGTCTGGATGACATCTACCCTTAATGTTATAGTTATTTTATCAATTGTGCTTTAAATGTATAGCCATGCTTTTTATATCTGTTACCTACCACCACACCCACATGGCTAATCACTCCGTTAATCATTACACCAGCCTTTGAAAGCTGAACAAATCAAACAAATCCTGCCACAGAAGGATTTGCTCATATATTTAACAGTGTTGCAATAATTTATGTTCTCAACTTGATTTCAATATATTTTTGTATGGTTGTGTTTATATTGAGAGTACAATTCAGTTGATTCATTTTCGAGGCTCTATCTAATAAATCAATGAGAATATACTTATGATGCAACTATTCCCCGGCCCGGGCTGTATTGTCCAGATAAACCTTTTCTCTAGGATGTATCGCATTTAAGTGAAGCTTCATATGTTAATATCAGGTGTGTGTGACAATATGTGCGCTTGTTTTGGCGTGCAATAGTTAATTGTGAAATCACATGTATATTTTTAGTTAGCTGCGGTTCTAGTCAGGCAGACTAGTCAGCCATCACACAAATCAGATATGTAAATCTAGTTCTTGAAACAGCAGATTTTCTTCTGAATAGAGTGCAGTTTTAACTTGCTTTTCTATCCAGTATGGGAGAACTTTATCCTTCATCAGCAAAACCTGTTTTCAAAATGCATTCATCTACAGTCATCTGGGTTGTTGCTGATGTCTCTGATAGGCATTTTGTTTGTGAAATTGTTTCTGTCAGAAGAACTTGTTTAGTGGGGTTTTTCTTCGTTGTTTCCTGGAGAGGTGGATGATAACTAGGCCCACATGGAAATCGTTATGGGTAGCTGAGAGTAATATCAAAATTTCCTAGAAAATAAAATAAATCAAACAGGGACAGATATGTTTAGATATTTTTGAATGTTCTGTAAAAATCTGTGCAGCTCTCTGTGCAAGTCTAATAATTGATTAATCTGTCAGTTATTTCTTTGATTATTCAAATCTATTTTTTTAAATTATACTTACACTACCGTTCAAAGTTTGGAGTTTGAATTTTTTATTTCAAATAAATGCTGTTGTTTTGTTCATCAAAGAATCATGAGGGAAAAGAGTACCACGGTTTCCACCAAATTATTAAGCAGGACAAAATAATAAGAAATGTTACTTGCCAACTGAACAAATTAAACAAATGAACTTTTTGCTGTCATAATGGTGTAGTTATAGCATCTATTAGCAGGGTCTTATTGTGTGATGCTAACCAGCCTATTCCTGATTTACTGATTAGAATATCGCAGTAAAATATATATTATGAGCTGATGAGAAATGCTGCAAGCACATTAAACAGCATCAAATCGCCTGACACAGGATCTTAACCACTGAAAACTGACATACATTATTTTTGTCAAAGGTTTTCGATGCTTTGGACAACTTGGCTCAAATGCTTTTAGTTTTTTTTTTTCTGTTGCCCTTTAGCCTCTATCATTTTTCTCAAATACATTGTTTTCCCAAGAAAGTGCATTTCCCCCCTTCTGTGCAGTGATTGAAATAATTAATCGAAATTTGTATTATTTCAGCTTTCAATCTTCAATGTTTCAGCCCTGCTAACTCTTATGTTTGTGTGCTGTTAGTGACTAATTTCATAGTATTTAATTAGCTGTTCTTACACACTCTCTGTTATGCATTTATGGTTCTAATTTTCATTAAATATTAGACTTACACAGAAAAAAATGACCCTCCTAAACTTTCAGTCTTCATGGAAGTCTTTTCTAGAAGTTTTTAACGTTAAAAATTTTAATGATTTTTTTCTCTCACCCTGTTTGTCTTTTCTAAACCGTGTGGCATTGGCAGAAATATTAAATGTTTATCCCGCTTATTTCACTAATTCTTCTGTTTCACTCTAGATGACATGGCGTCCTCAGTACCGTAGTTCCAAGTATCGCCACGTGTTTGGGAAGCCGGCCACAAAAGAGAATTGCTATGATGGCGTCCCCATCACCCGGAGCGTTCACGACAACCACCTCTGTGCCGCCAACCCTCGCTTTATCGCAGTCATCACCGAATGTGCGGGGGGCGGATCATTCCTGGTGCTGTCCATCCACCATGTGAGTGATCACTTAATACTCTTTAAACTAGTGTAACATTTTTTGAGGACAACCTGCCGAGTTACAAAAGTTGGTGTCTTCACTCTTTCTTCAATGCAACCAAAGACCTTTCTTACCAGCATATTTATTTGCTTCTGATATTTTACATTCTGTCTCTCTTTACACACACACACACACACACACACACACACACACACACACACACACACGCACGCACGCACGCACACAAACACACATAGGGTTTAACCCTAACACTAATAACAACCTTCACAGAAAACTTTCTGCATTACATTTTCAAAAAACATCACTTATAAGCTGTTTACCAAGTGCCATCTTTGTGGGGACATTTTGTCCCCATTGCGTACCAGGACCATACACACACACACACACACACACACACACATGCATGCTTACCTGTTCTGACACACTTTAGACTTCTGTCATTTTATTGGTCTGTTGACTGTTTCATGTTTAGTCAGGTATTATCTCATGTCTCAGGAATGGCAAAGGTTACATGAAAGCCTGGAGGCATCTTTCTGTATTGTCTGCCCCCCCCCCCCCCCGCCCCCCCAACACACCATAGGTAGACTAAAAAGTAGTATTCATTTAATGTTAATTTAAGTATACAATAAAATGTGCTTTAACAACATATACAATGGTCTGATAGCACATTTTAAGTTAATGCAGGTTTGAACATTTCAACATTTTAGCGTTTTTTTTCCAGAATCAACACAGTTGTCAGTTTAGATATGAACGATGATAAATTCAAGTTTCGTCACTTGTTAGCTGAGTCATTTGCATTACGTACTTGTTTTTTGAATACTGAAAGATTTTCTCTTTGTTGAGACTTGTATCTTTTGGAACACATTTCTGTGCTGTGATTCTTGGTAACAAGTTTTTTTGTACTACGATGGAAACAAATCCTATTCTAGTATCGGTATTTATATTTCAGGTGAAATATCGAAATATCCATAAAAAATGGACTTGAAAAGCAACATTGCATATATAGACTTGTTTTTGGAGAATGTTAAATGTATAATTGAATATAAGTACTCACTTCAGTTGTTTTAACACACATTTAGTGAGATGTATCCTTAAAACAAGCTAAATAATACCAAATACATTTGTTTTATTCAAGATACACTATATACGTTTGGGGTCAGTATGAATTTTTATGTTTTTGAAAGAAGTCTCTCCTGCTCACCAAGGTTGAATTTATTTGGTTAAAAATACATTAAAAATAGTAATATTGTGAAATATTATTATAATTTAAAACCATTTTCTATTGTAATATATTTTAAAGTGTAATTTATTCCTGTGATGGTAAAGTTGAATTTTCAGCATTATTACTCCAGTCTTCAGTGTCACATGATCCTTCAGAAATCATTCTAATAGGTTAAGTAGTTGGTGCTCAAGAAACATTTCTCATTATTATGAATTTTTGAAATGCAAATGAAAGTACCACTTAGTGTCACGTAGTGGCTGTAATGAAGTGCAAACGAAAGCAGTCTTTATTTAATCCACAAATTAAAACTCTGGACATCGCTGGAGTATAATGAACTCAACCACATTTAACTTCTTAGACGATACCAGACAAGGAAATGAAGTAAACACAGGGCATAAATACATAGGGGTAATCAAACTGAACAGAAACGGGTGTGAGGGACTAATTAGCATTCAAGGAAACTAACTAGGAACTCAGACAGGCAAAACAGGAACAGAACGCAGCGAAACGAAACCAAAACTGAACAACCGTGTTACACCTAGTATAATTGTGGAAATAGTGATAGATTATTCAGGATTTTTTGACAAATAAAAAAAAACCAGCTTATATATGAAACAACATTAACATTGTCTTTACAATTAACATTATAATTTTTGGATTAATTTAATGTCGCCTTGCTGATTAAAAGTATTAATTTCTTTAAAAAAAAATCTTACGGGCCCCAAACATTTGAACAGTAGTGTACATAACAGGTCCATGCTAAATATTCCAAAAACCTTGACTCCATGGTTGTATATTTATGGGTATATGTATAAATTACGGTGTATCTTTGTGTCTTCTCAGACTGGCAAGGTTGACCCTCATCATCCAAAGGTTTCTGGTCATAGAGGCAATGTACTTGACATCAAATGGAATCCCTTTGATGACTTCTGCATAGCATCTTGTTCAGAGGACACCACAGTAAGTGTGAATCACTTCAGATTCCGACTGGAGCATGTTCACGTTTTACTCACGAAAACGGTTCTCATGTTCACATTTTTACAGCTTATCATGTGTGCACATGTTTGTTGTTCAGGTAAAGATTTGGGATATTCCTGAACATGGTGTTCTGAAGAACATCTTAGTGCCTTGGAAGGAGCTGCAGGGTCATTCACGACGGGTCGGCCTCATCGAGTGGCATCCAACTGCCAACAACATCATTTTCAGTACCGGCTATGACTACCAGGTAATTAAACTATACATACCGTTTGTCATGGAATGAAGAGAGATGAGATTTCAGTGAATTCTCCCCTCAGAAAGACATTTAAAATATTCACAGTGATAGGAAGCTCTTAGCACACATCATCACACGTGTTACCTATTTGTTGCTTTCAAGCAGTTTCCCAATCTTTTAATCTTAAACACTTCCCTTCCAGTTCCAAGGCCAACATAACTGTATTCTTTGAATGTGTGAATGAAATAAATAAAATATTTGAATTATTTTTGTGGATAAACTAGTGTAGTTATTTACTTAAATAGGTTTAAAAAAGGAAGGAAAATATAAAGGTAATTTAAAATATCTTTCCATAAGTGCAACTCTCCAACAGAGCAGATGATAAAGCATAAATACATAACTAAAACTAAGTGTTATAATTGTAAACCTGCAGCTGAGTTTTTGGTATATATAATTTATAACCTGAAAGAGACCCAAAAGTCTGCAGTGACCTTGATAACACTGGAAGAGAAGCTTAGGGATCTCTTAAATAAATAATTATACAGCTATTAGTTGGACAAGCAGCGTTCCAAAAATGATGATATATAGTATAGCAGCAGTGACTCTTATTTAAACTAAAAAAAAGAAGTTCTGTGATCTGATTTAGTTAAATTCAATTCAATCTCCCAGCTTTGCTTGTGGCTTATTTTATAAACAAAATTTTTATACTTACTACATTACAGTTAAAACTTTGTAGTCAAATCCAAACTTTGAAAAGAACTCAGGCCGTGTGTCCACCAAAGCGTTTTTTCACGCAGCTGGCGTAAAATTCCAATTGTTTTCAATGGGAGCGCCGCGTTTTTTAAACGCCATGAGCGTAAAGGCCTCATTATGCTTCTGCGTCAACTCCACGGCGTAGCTACGCCGTCACTCCTACGTCGTGGTCGTTTTATGGTTCTGCGTCAGGTTGCATTGCATCGCGGTGCATCTGACCAATCACAGCCCTTGCGGTCTGCGTCGCCTCGATGCGTAGTTACAATTTTTTGGAGGTGCACGTCGAGCGATGGCGGAGGGGTCGGAGAGGGGTTCGTGGCGATGCAGAGGGGTCTGCGGGGGTACGCCGTCAATTCGACGCAGAAGCATAAAACAGGCTTAACGAGGCGCTGAGCGTGTATTTAACGCTCAAGCGCTGTGCGCCCGGCGGTTTTTACTGGTCGCTGAGAGTTGAAAAATGTTCAACTTTGGGTAAAACGCTGCAGCCATCACTGTCACTTTTTACCCAGCCGTCCAATCACAGTGGAGGAGGGGCGGGACAAATATCACACCGACCAACTGTCACAACATTCTTTCTGTACAAGGACGTCAACCAGCAGAGCTAACCGAACAAAATGGATGAAAAATACATTTTTAGTATGAAACAAATTATCTGCGAAATCAGTTACAAGTAAACTGTGCTGCGGATTTTCTGTATCATAGCAACGAAGCATCTCAACTGAAAAAACGCAGCGTTTCCAAAACGCCCTCAAGCGCCCAGTGCTAGGCGTTTTCAGCAGAGCGCCTAGCGTTTTCAGCCGGCTAAAAATGCTTTGGTGGACGCAAGGCCTTAGCCCCAATCTTTCTGCATAAAAAGCCTAAACTCTGCAATTAAATTCACATAACTGTATTAGCATAGGAATGTGCCTCATAAAATGTAATGTACGCATCACATCTTTCACAGTCAGATATTGATGCCCCTTTTACATCCCCCTGTTAAAAGTATAATGAAATAAAAATCAGAATAACCAAAAAGGTTGCCAAACCCTGAAATAATATTATAAACAAATATTGAAAATGTTAATTGATTCCGATCAAGCAGATCGGATCATAAGCCATTCAGGACACGGTGCGTTTACACCTGTCCACATCAAGTGACTTCTTTATCTAGATAACAGATCGGAGCTAGCATTCCCGCGAAAAAAAAGGATGGCTCCGGTGCAAAGTCGACCTGAAGTGGTGGGTTTGCTTTTAAAAACAGTTTTCAGTTGGGGGACATTTTACGAATCTCACAAAATGAGGAGGATGAAGAGGCTGCAAGTACTAATAATGTGGAAAGATGCTGTAATGGAAACGTTACAGAGAAACGTATGCGTCCGAGAACATTGCCAGGTGTGGTGCGAAAAATGCGCTTTCTTTACAGAAAATTAATGGTTCTGCAACGTTCGGGTGCGACGGCAAACAGTTCAGTATATTTGCGATGTACTTCGCACTCGACTGTATCGCAAAACACAGCTCTCAGTTCCGGAGAGAGGAGGGGGAATAATGACAGTGAGTTTTGTATGACGTCCACCTGTGAATGCAGACACGATGGCTGGATTGCGTTTACATTACACTGAGAACCGATCACAACGCGTCCTCGACTACCTCCGGACCTGGACACGCTGATCGGATAACATTTACACTTGTCTTTTCAATGTGAATATGGACAACATCCGGATACAGGTCGCATGTTAATGCCAAATGTAAACGCAGCCTTTGTGTCTGGATTGTTTTTATTCCTCATTACATTTCTTGAATGCTCATAGCCAGTCTGATACATTGTTTCTGATTGTGATTTCCTGTTTAAGTACAAATACATTGACACTGCTCATTTGCGAATTCCCCGTCCACCCCAACCCCCATGAACAAAAGTGGCTTTAACCATCACTCTTTATAAGATCTTATTTTTCATGGTCTTCTGCCCTGTCCTCATTTTTTTCTGTTTGGGTTGTTTTTGTGCTGTCCCGAGGCAGTGAAGGTGGGTGTAGAGCAACAATCTTCTCAATGCATAGGCTCTCACACAGTACCTCACATTCCTTGCAACGTTTCCTTAAAGTAACTGTTGGATTCTTAACTGTAGAGTGTGTTGTGTGTTTAAAATTGTTTCCCACTGACTGAAATGTTCTCCCCCAGTCTTTATCAGATTTTAATGGATGAGATCTAAATAAAAAATTGTTGTGCGGAGGAATTATTTACACATTTTTTAAAATACAATGAAATGTGTCATGTTGTTACAGTTATGGTACACTAACAAAAGTTTCAAAAGTCAGTATAATTTGTAATGTTTTTGAAAAGAAGTTTCTTATGTTTAAAGAGACTGCATTAATTTATATTGTGAAAAATTATTACAGTTTAAAATATATTTTTCTATTTTAATATATTTTAAATTTTAATAATACTCTTGTGATTGATAGGCTAAATTTCAGAATCATTACTCCAGTCTTCAGTGTCACTTCTATTCATTCAGAAATCCTTCTACTATGCTGATTTGGTACTCAAAAACAATTTCTTATTATTATCAATGTTGAAAACAGTTGTGATGCTTAAAATTTTTGTGGAAACCATGATGCATGTTTTAAAGGATGAATTTGATTAATAGAAAGTTCATAAGATCAGCATTTATTTGAAGTAGAAATCTTTTACGTCTAACAATGTAAAAGTCTTTTCTGTCACTTTTGATCAATTAAATGCATCCTTACAAGTAAAAAAAATTTTTTATTAAATGTCAGTAGGTGCTACTTAATTTACTTTAAGTGTTTATTTGTGTGTTCATGTGTGTAGGTTATGATGTGGAGGCTGGACGTTCCTGAACAGGTGATCAAGAACCCTGTGCGGTCCATCAGTGTGCATTCAGATGTGGTTCTGTCCATGTCCTTCAACACAGATGGCAGCAGACTCGCCACCTCTTGCAAGGATAAGAAGATCCGAGTGATTGACCCACGTACTGGCACCCTTTTACAGGTGTGTGTGGCCTTGAGTCTGATGTTCCTCTCTATCTGTCATGCACATGCCGTTTTTGATGCTCATATTATTAGGTGGAACCAATCATGAGTTTTGACTTTATTTTTCCCCCCATACAACTTTACCCAGTCCATCACTTATTCCTTCACTTAATTTTAATTATGAGCTGGGACACAGACAGCATAGAGTATGTGGACTTGCACAGAAATGCACTTCCCCTTGTCTGCCCCTCTGACACCACACATCCAAAACTAGCACCTTTAAAAAACCAATGCAGCCTGGTCAATCTGTTACCCAGAGGTCAGCATCAGCCCAGAGTCTTACATTCACACTGTCATGTCTCCTCAAGTGACTCGGACGAACACAAGACTCAATTCACACTTTATTTCATTTTACAGGACATGGTTGATTGAATTTTATGATGATTAAAATGTGTTAAAAGTTTTGTTAAGGTTTTTTTTTTTTCAGTATATCTTTTGAAAAAGAAAGAGAAAGTGAATGTGCATTTATTTTGAAACGTCATGTGTAATGTGTGATTTTAGGAGACTAACTGCAAGTTACACAGAGCCAGTAAAGTGCTATTTCTTGGTAACCTGAAAATGCTTCTCTCTACGGGCAATTCACGCTGGAACCATCGTCAGATTGCACTTTGGGATCAGGTAAGGCCTGCTAAAAATAGACTCCTTAATTATTAACGTCTAATTATTCCCATTTTCATATTTGTATAAAAACACACAGCATGTCTTCTTTTTATGGCAAATTTTTCATTCGTTAATTGAAAGAAATTCTTGATCAGAGCATTTCAGAGCAAAATCAAATACTAAATAGCTTAAAATATTGCACAAGATTTCATTTCACAAAAATGCTCTTCTAAATTGCATTTGATTTTAAAACATTATACTTTCTGCTGTTTACTGTCACAGTAAATTTCCATGTAATCACTGTTCATGTTCAGTCTTTAGTGCTATTTTTGTTCTAGTTTATTTTCATTAAAATAGTTTCCTATTAACTAAACACATACAAGGCCTAGAATGGAATATAATGAAATACATAAAATTTTAGGTGACAGCTAAAAATATATATCCAGCAGCAATTACTGGGCCAAGCTAACCAATGCTAATGCAGTTGAACAGAACTGTTTTGCCATAGGCAGTGTTTTTTATTACTAAAAAAACTTCTGAAATTATAATCAAATGATTTATTGATAAATGATAACTATTAAGTCCTATAAATCATAGCACAACTAATTATTTGTTTTTTTTAATAACGTTCCAAAAAAACAAAAACAAATGTGACACCCAATAGTACATTGATAGAGATAAACTGAAATATTTATATAAACAATCTATATCCACAAAAATAGATGTAAGACAAGTTTGAAAAAGTAAATTTTCAACAAAATTCTAAATGGAAGAAGATTTAGCTGAAATCCAAGGAAATCCAATAAACTGAGCATAAAGAAAGTCTCTTATGCTCACCCAGGCTGCATTTATTTGCTCAAAAATACAGTAAAATCATAAATATTATAAAATATTATTGCAATTTAAAATCGTTTTTTTTTTTCAGGTTTCTTCGATGAATAGAACAGGTCAAAAGAACATTTATTTGAAAAATATTTTCTTTGTAATGATGTACAAAGTTTTACTGGCATGTTTGATCAATTTAGGCCTTTTTTAATTGTTAGTGGCACTAGAGTGTTTGAGATGAACTTTTCATTCCAAGTACAGAGGAATTCACTGAGGGGGAATTCACATTTTAAATATCTGGGACATTTTTACTCACTTCAGGTGGCGTTTTTAATGGGTTAAATGTGCCTCTGATTGTAATGGACCTATCATCTACAGTATATACTAGCTCCAGTTTGACAGGTCCATCCTCAACAGTCCATGACTCCCTTTAGATTTCCCCTAGTGTCACAATCATTACAATGCTTTTCTTTCTACTTTCCTATGGGATTTTAAATGGGAGTTAAATATGGATCTAATGCAGATACCGTTCTAATTTTTGTATTTGTAATAACTTTATATGTGTATTTTTGATTCAGGGATTTGGTTTAAAGCAACCAGTACTGTTTAGATTAGATGTGTTGAGATGTACATGCATGTGTTCCGCAGGAGGACCTCTCTCAGCCGTCTTATTCAGAGGACTTGGACGGCTCCTCCGGTGTCCTCTTCCCTTTTTATGACCCTGACACACACATGCTTTACATAGCTGGAAAAGTGAGTACATATAACCTGGACTACCAGATTGGCAACTAGTGTTTTAGTGCTGTATTGATGATAAAGGTTATTAATGGATAACACAATCCTCCTTCAATCTTTAGGGTGATGGAAATATCAGATACTATGAAATCAGCCCGGAGAAGCCATATGTGCACTATTTGACTGAATACCGATCTCTTCTACCACAGAAGGGAATGGGTGAGTACTATACATGCAAAGCCTACATGTGCACAATCACAGACTTATGAAAACAATTCATTATAAATCTATTTCCCTATTCCAAATATTAGTATAGATGATTTTAAAAGCTGGCTCATCCTTGCTTGCTACTTAAGAAGTGTTTTTGCAATTTATGTCACTAATCAGGTTGGGTAAGTAAATACTTTAAATGCTTTAGGTGTCTGAAAAGCACTTAACATAGCGCTTGTACATAAATGTGACCCTGGATGACAAAACCAGTCATATGGGTCATTTTTTTTAAATTGAGATTTATACATCACATAAAAGCCGAATAAATAAGCTTTCCATTGATGTATGGTTTGTTAGGATATGACAATATTTGGCCGAGATACAACTATTTGAAAATCTGGAATCTGAGGGTGCAAAAAAATCGAAACATTGAGAAAATCGCCTTTAAAGTTGTCCATTTATGTTCGCGATTGTGCTGCATTCACTCACAAAAATAAATGTTTTACACATTTACGGTAGGAAATTTACAAAATATCTTCATGGAACATGATCTTTACTTAATCTCCTAATGATTTTTGGCATAAAAGAAAAATTGATAATTTTGACCCATACAATGTATTGTTGGCTATTCCCACAAATATACCCGTGCTACTTAAGACTGGTTTTGTGATTCAGGGTCACAAATATAGATTGGTTAAAGAATGTACCGCTTCATCTATATCACATGGCTACATACTGTAACATGCAACTGAACTGACTTCATAATTTAACATGTAGAGACGCCCCAAAAAGTGTGCGAACTGTATCAATGTTTTCTAAAGAACTGCATTAGAAAACAAAATATTACATTAAAGAGAGGGCATAAGCACATTTTTGAAGCAAATTATTTCACAAAAAGTGCTTCTTTCTCTGAAAAAATGACTGTTCATTCTGATAAGTTTACATCTAAAGATAATTCTGAGAATAGCTCTCATTTGTTTGCAGATGCCACTTGTTTTGCTATTTTATTCTAATACAGTTATTTTTAAAAAAAACTGTACTTGCAGATAATATAACATTAATGAAATAAAAGGCCAGTTAATTGTACTAAAAGAGTTCACTTTCATGACTATGTTTCTTAACACAATAAAAAATACAAATGTATTTAAATGCATTACTTACACGTTTCAACAGAAGTGACATTGTACTATATATTTAGTTTACCATAAATGCTTCAGTACATCAGTACATTCATGTCACGGCTGGGCGGGCAATCAAGAGGAGAAGAGGATATAATTGCTAGTGATAACCGATTCTTGAATGAGTCGTTCTATTGATCAAAATTACCCGAAGCCCTAAAATTAAATTTTTTTTTTGTTTGTTTTTTGTCCAGAAAGCTTATATCATTTCATTTTGATAATATTTGACTTTTTTGTGTTGAAATTTTTTATTTTTTATTTTATTTACCTCTAAATGACTAGATTTTATCAGTCATTTAATTTAATAATATAATTTAAGCATATTCTTTCAACTTAAATACAAAATAATTCCATGACATGCAATAACTTGTCAAAAAGTCTCACATTAAGTGTCTCTACCGATCTCTTGTGGGGAAATAAAATAACATAACATGATATTTCCTGACTCTAGCCACTAGAGGGCCTTATAGCTCTATATGCAGCAAATCAAAGTCTTTTTTTTCTCAGGTTTTTTTTTTCTCTTCAGTTTGCATTCAGGTACATACTATTTAGACTTTATAAAAATCCATTTTTGTTAAAGTTTTAGCATTTTTAGTTTTAATTTTGAGCATATTTTTAGGTTTGCATTTAGTTAGGTGGAGGAAAAAACAAAAAAGTAAAACCTTGAAGAATATTTATTTGAAAATGCTGATTTTGATTTAAAGTGTGTGTGTGTGTGTGTGTTGTGTGTGTGTGTGTGTGTGTGTGTGTGTGTGTGTGTGTGTGTGTGTGTGTGTGTGTGTGTGTGTGTGTGTGTGTGTGTGTGTGTGTGTGTGTGTGTGTGTGTGTGTGTGTGTGGTTGGGATGTTCTGCATTATTCTAGAGCTGCTGTAAAGCAAAAAAAAAAACAATTTTAATGGAAATTCCTTGGTGTTGTGATTGTGTTATGCATTGGGGATGTTCTATAGTCTCATGTCTTCATTTGTGTGTGTGTTAGCTCTGAATTGTGCCAGATTTTATTTTTTTGGACAAATAAAAAAAAAAATCCCCATTTTCCCCCATTTTCCATTCATTCCTATGGGGGTCAAATTGACCCACGAGGGAAGACTACGTTTTTATTTTTAATACAACCACAAAGACTTGTGGAATCCACTCAATTTGCGTGCGTTTGTGTGTGTGTGTTCCAAGTTCAAGTGTGATAAAAGACAAGTGTGATAAAAGTCTTGACCCACTCAGATTAACACTCAATTTCAAAAAAAAAGAAAATGAATTCCCGAAGAGAAGATGAACTATAATACATTTTGCAATTAACAATTAAGTGTCAGGTGCAATTAACATGCAATTAACATGCAATTAAGTGTCAGAAAACATTTCATTTAGTTCACACTTTGAACAAGTACATGTTTTAAAGTATATTGTTTCTGTTTTAATATTCTTTTCGAAAGCATGAAATTGCGGGTGATTTTCTACTCAGAACATGTGTTCTCTTTCAGGTGTCATGCCAAAGAGAGGGCTTGATGTGTGTTCCTGTGAAGTCTTCAGATTCTACAAACTAGTGACAATCAAAAGTCTCATAGAACCTCTATCTATGATTGTTCCACGAAGGGTATAATCCTGTTCACACATCCATACAAATATGTATAACATAAAGTAGTGCTAGTTCTCTCATATCTGTGCTGTCCTTGATGATAGGATCCCTAACTATCCCTAAGTGACTTCAAGAGATGTGTTTGTGTTCTGTTCTGCAGTCAGAGTCCTATCAAGAGGACATTTACCCCATGACAGCTGGGAGCAAGCCCGCCATGACAGCAAATGAGTGGATCAGTGGTCTAGACAAAGGTTAAAGCTTCTTTCTTCCTTGAAACAAAAAAGTAAACATTTTGCAGAACTTCTAAGCTGCTGTTTTCCATACCATTCCATGGTAATTTTATAGTTTCATAAATTAACCATAAAAGCACCATAAAAAAAAATAAAAGTGGCTCAACTTGTGGCCATTTTAGTCTCTTGCCCTTCAAAATACTAAAGTAGCCACTTAGCACGTTTGGCCAGTTTTATGCTGGGAACAAGGGATATTAAAGAGATAGTATATAAGATACACTACAATTCAAAAGTGTGGGCTTAGTAAGATATTTTAAATGTTTAATGTGTGTCTTATGCTCACCAAGGCTGCACTAATCAAAAATAGAAACAAATACAGTAAAACAGTAATGTTGTGAAATATTATAGCAATTTCAAATAGTTATTTTTCTATTTTTAAAATCTAGATTTGTCCTGTGATGGCAAAGCTGAATTTTCAGCAGCCATTACTCTGATCCTTAAGCAGTCACATGATTCTTCAGAAATCATTTTAATATGCTGATTTGGTGCTCAAGATACAATTCTTATTAGTATTAGTGTTGAAAACAGTTGTGCTGCTTAATATTTTTGTGGAAACCATGATCAATCAGGATTATTTGATGAATAGAATGTTAAAAGGAACAGCATTTATTTGAAATAGCCTATTTATTTATTTATTAATATATATATATTTTGTAACAATGTAAAAGGCTTTACTGTCACTTTTGATCGATTGAACGCATCCTTGCTGAATAAAAGTATTAAAAAAAATGTTGGATTGGTAGCGTTTGCATTATTGCTACATATGAATTATGAAACAGCAGAGTTTTTTGGATGATTCAGAGAACAAATCTGAGACTGTGCCTCAATTATACTTGCTTTTTACTCGGCAGGTCCACTGATGATGTCTCTTAGGCCTGGAAGTAAACTGGACTCATATGTGGAGGTGGGCTTGAGTAAAGGCCCAACTGACTCGACGGAGACACGCCATACTCGCAGTCGGCCAGGGCTGTCACAGCTGATTCATGAACGTCTGGATGCCAAAGAGGAGAATGAGCGCAAAGAATCCCACCCTACCTTGCTGCTCCCATCCACAGATGAAAACAGCAGCTCTACAACCTATGTCAGCAACGGACAACTGGATTCCACGCACTGCTCGCCACCAAAAACAGAGAACGAGGTATGGTACATATACAGCATTGCAGTGACCTGTCAGACTTTAATAAGGGGCTGCTCACCTCAAAAGTGTTTTCATACTTTCCTCTAATGTGTATTTATGTATGTGTTTCTGCATATAGCTCCGACAAATGTTTTATAAGCAGCAGGAAGAGATCCGAAGGTTGAGGGAGCTTCTTAACCAGAAGGATGTGCGGATGAAACAGTTGGAATTGGAGATCAAAAATGTGAAAAACTCACAAGCCACTCTTTGAAAGAAACTGTCAAAAGCCTTTTCTTCTTCACTAACATTCACATAAGAACTTTCTGCCTCATGAATTATGCTTTAAAGGTGTGGTCATGTTTACCATTGCTCAGCAAAATTTCGCGGGTGAAATCCAGTCATTTCAATAGGAATTCGCGCTAACAGGAGTTTCGTGTGAGGAAGGAAAATTTTGTTTGTGTTGATCACAGAAAGCTGCTTTTTTGAAAGTGACTGTGTGTGATCGGGACTTCATACATCGCTACACTATTGACAACGGACAATGGAGCTTTTTTGCCCCCGAAATTTAGCTAACGTGACCGCCCCTTATGGAAACAGGCTACATTCTCATTACTAGCATCTCTTTATGAAAGTCATTCCTTGTATGCACGTTGTGTGCACATAAATACTGTACAACCTTTAGCACTATGCAAACATTTTTTTAGATTGTGATCATACTTGTTTAAATGTTTTTTTTAATTATTATTTTTAAAAAGGCTTAAATATGTGTGTTTTGTTTTATAAATTGGGTTATTTGTGATTATTTGTGAATAACATGAGATTTTTTATTTTCCTGATTAATTTTCTATTTAAATTTCTGTGCAAATGGATGAGTGATGTGGCAAGAAAGTTTGATAATGGAAATCCAAATTGTTTTGAACAAAGGGACATAAATTTGAACATGTATACTCTTAACATGTACATTATCATCTTATGTTTAAGGGTTTTTTTGTTTGTTTTTTTGGTGTGTGTTTAAATGCTGTTAAAAGAGTTTACTAAATCCCAGCACGCACTGATGAGGCACTATTGTGGGAACTGGCTGGGGTTCACACAATATCTAAGGAAAGTCAAGATTAGGTTCAATAATTCCCTTCCTGCTCATTCTGTAAAACGTTTGCTGTGAACTGCCAAAATGCATGTAAGTACCATGGTTTTTTAATGGTTTACCGTGTGTTTCACTTAAAACCAACCAGCTTGTTTTGTAAATCACACACAGTGACCCATTAGGAGCCCCTGATACAATGCTTAGTTTCACAAATTTGGAAAAGCCATAATTGTTAAAAAAATATTTTAATAATGTTTTGTTTATATATGGATCTGTACATGCACACATCAGAATATATAATGGAATAAGAGGTTAAAGATGCTATTTTAAAGGGTTGTTGCTCAAATATTTCTCCAAATTATTTACTAAATGTGGTCCGAACAGCCTTGATTGCAGTCTCTTTTAATCCTAACACAAATAAGTCCGATAATTTGGGTGATCAGGTAAAATAGGCCAGATAAAGAGGCTTTCTGAGTTACAATAAGGCATTTACTGCAAATAAACATTGTCACAACTGTTCTTGTAGTCTGAGTTTTCTAGGGCAAACTGATCTGTTTCTTAGGATAGAGAGACAAAATGGTAATATTTTAAGGTTTCATTTGTTAACATGAACTAACAATGAACAATACTTCTAATGTTTATTAGTCTTAATTGATTTCAATATTTAATAATACATTTTTTAAATCAGATGTATCTGTTAAAATTAGTTAATTCACTGGGACCAACACACACACACACACACACACACACACACACACACACACACACATGATCACCCTTCTCTATTACTTGTGGAAATTTGACTGGATTGTATCGGCCTCTGTTCCACCTGCCAGTCTGCCACTCACATTTAAAATGAATTGTGACATAGATGGTCTCCTTTTCCAAACAATTTGAGTGATATTCGTGCCTGTCTCTACACACAAATACACACGGCTTTGACAGAATGGTCTAAATGAGTTGAATCAAGTATATTAAATTTATTAAATGCATGTTATTTCCATTCAAAAATGTACCTTTTAATTGCTAATTCATCTTATTGTTACACTTAAATTCACACACACACAAACACATTTTATACATAAATTTCTTGTAATGCCATATTCAACAAAAAATAAAGATATTAAGGTGTTGACATGGTGGAGAGAATATGACATTTAAATACACATTGGAAGTAAACGGTTGTATCTAGTTATTTTTTAGTTTAGAATCAAAGTGTGAATTATGGGAGTGTGATGTGTGATGACAATCACATGTCTATACACTACATGAAATGTTCATACACTACCTGTATAAGTGTGGAATAATTTAGATTTTTTTATAAAGTAAATCAGTAAAAAGTTGAAATATTATTACAATTCAAAATAACGGTTTTCTATTTATAATATATTTTCAAATGTAATTTATTCCTGTGTTGACAAAGCTGAATTTTCAGCATCATTACTCCAGTCTTCAGTGTCACATGATCCTTCAGAAATCATTCTGATGTGCAGATTTGCTGTTCAGTTGTTGGTTTTGAGGCTGCATTTATTTGATCAAAAATAAAAGCAGCCTCAAAACCAATAATTGAGCATATTTTTTGCTTGGTGAATATAGGAAACTTTTTCTAAAACATTAAAAAAGAAATAAATTATTCTAAACTATTGACCATATATACAGTATGTACACACACACACACACACACACACACACACACACACACACACACACACACACACACACACACACACACACACACACACACACACACACACACACACACACACACACACACACACACTCACTCATATATGTGTGTAGTGAGGGTGAGATCGTTTAGGTGCATGTGAAGTTTTAGATTTTTCTTCTCCACAGAATGGAAACATTTGCGGGTTGCATTAATGTGTGGATTTTCTGTTTAACATTTTCATTTATATATGTATTTTTTTATTATTATTGTGGGTTTTTTTATCATTGTGGAGACATCTTGTGGTCACCTTAGTAAGTTTACTCAGCCCTTCGGATGCCCGGTTTGTCCATATCTGCAAAAATAGGTGTATCCTGTGTGATTCCTAGAATTACATAGGAGTCAACTGAAAATGGTAATAAAATATTAATAAATAAGTCCTGCACAAACCATATAAACAATCTATATTTTACTATGGGAAAGGTAGAGGTCCTTCTCAAAAAATTAGCATATTGTGATAAAGTTCATTATTTTCAATAATGTAATGATAAAAATTAAACTTTCATATATTTTAGATTCATTGCACACCAACTGAAATATTTCAGGTCTTTTATTAATAATAATAATAATAATAATAACTTTAATTTATATAGCGCCTTTCACAAAACCCAAGGACGCTGAACAAAAGCAAGAGGGGGGAGATGGGAGGGGATAGGAGGAGAGAGGAGAGGCCAGGGGAGCTAAAGCCCATAAGCCTCAGTGAAGAGGTGTGTTTTAAGCTGGTTTTTAAAGGTTATTAGAGAGGGAGCAGAGCGGATGGCATGAGGAAGCTTGTTCCAGAGTGATGGAGCACCAACACAGAAAGCTCTATCACCAAATGTCCGGAGCCTGGACTTAGGGACAGCGAGCAGGTCCTTGTCAGAGGACCTGAGTGTAGCTGAGTGTAGGGATAGGTTAAATCAATAAGGTACTGAGGTGCAAGTCCATGGAGAGATTTGTACGTCAGGAGGAGGATTTTATATTTGATCCGAGACTTAACTGGCAGCCAGTGAAGCTTCTTCAGGATGGGAGGGATGTGAAGACCAAGATTATTGTTATAATACTGATGATTTTTGCATACAGCTCATGAAAACCCAAAATTCCTATCTCAAAAAATTAGCATATCATGAAAAGGTTCTCTAAAAGACCTATTAACCTAATCATCTGAATCAACTAATTAACTCTAAACACCTGCAAAAGATTCCTGAGGCTTTTAAAAACTCCCAGCCTGTTTCATTACTCAAAACCGCAATCATGTGTAAGACTGCCGACCTGACTGCTGTCCAGAAGGCCATCATTGACACCCTCAAGCAAGAGGGTAAGACACAGAAAGAAATTTCTGAACAAATAGGCTGTTCCCAGAGTGCTGTATCAAGGCACCTCAGTGGGAAGTCTGTGCGAAGGAAAAAGTGTGGCAAAAAACACTGCACAACGAGAAGAGGTGACCGGACTCTGAGGAAGATTGTGGAGAAGGACCGATTCCAGACCTTGGGGGACCTGCGGAAGCAGTGGACTGAGTCTGGAGTAGAAACATCCAGAGCCACCGTGCACAGGCGTGTGCAGGAAATGGGCTACAGGTGCCGCATTCCCCAGGTCAAGCCACTTTTGAACCAGAAACAGCGGCAGAAGCGCCTGACCTGGGCTACAGAGAAGCAGCACTGGACTGTTGCTCAGTGGTCCAAAGTACTTTTTTCGGATGTAAGCAAATTTTGCATGTCATTCGGAAATCAAGGTGCCAGAGTCTGGAGGAAGACTGGGGAGAAGGAAATGCCAAAATGCCTGAAGTCCAGTGTCAAGTACCCACAGTCAGTGATGGTCTGGGGTGCCATGTCAGCTGCTGGTGTTGGTCCACTGTGTTTTATCAAGGGCAGGGTCAATGCAGCTAGCTATCAGGAGATTTTGGAGCACTTCATGCTTCCATCTGATTTCATTTTTCAGCACGACCTGGCACCTGCTCACAGTGCCAAAACCACTGGTAAATGGTTTACTGACCATGGTATTACTGTTCTCAATTGGCCTGCCAACTCTCCTGACCTGAACCCCATAGAGAATCTGTGGGATATTGTTTAGAGAAAGTTGAGAGACGCAAGACCCAACACTCTGGATGAGCTTAAGGCCGCTATCGAAGCATCCTGGGCCTCCATAACACCTCAGCAGTGCCACAGGCTGATTGCCTCCATGCCACGCCGCATTGAAGCAGTCATTTCTGCAAAAGGATTCCCGACCAAGTATTGAGTGCATAACTGAACATAATTATTTGAAAGTTGACTTTTTTTTTGTATTAAAAACACTTCTTTTTTTGGTCGGATGAAATATGCTCATTTTTTGAGATAGGAATTTTGGGATTTCATGAGCTGTATGCCAAAATCATCAGTATTAAAACAATAAAAGACCTGAAATATTTCAGTTGGTGTGCAATGAATCTAAAATATATGAAAGTTTAATTTTTATCATTAAATTATGGAAAATAATGAACTTTATCACAATATGCTACTTTTTTTATCACAATATGCAATTTTTTTTTCAAATTCTGAAGGCAATCCTGTTCCTGTAGAATATTTGACAGGACAAGTATGTGGACAGCAGTAGGACTGTACACTGACCTGTCCCCCTGTCCTGCAGGGGTCCTACATGATCCCTGTTTATAGAACTACACAAAAATGTTGTAACCATGACAGAAACCAAAATATGTGATGTCCTCATGTGGCTGTAAAAGAAAACGCAACCACTTTTCAATAGGTGAAAGCAATTTGGAATTAATTTTGTATTTTGAATACAATGGAGTTTAAAGCTCCAAAAACCTACAGCTGTTGCACAGGGACGTTCTCAGATTGTTTGTCTCTCGCCTCAAAAGGATTACGAGACAAAAGTCTGATATTAAAATAATGGTAAATTGCTCCTAACTAATATAATATATTTGCTAAAGCCTTTGAGTAAATAAGTGAACACAAGATCACACTGGAATACAGTGAGAAAGGGTCTTCTATATAATGAAGGTACATTTTTACCTAATGCCTGAACTGTGATTTAAAGACATACGTATTTTAATAAATGTCAGGTCAGGGCAAGCTCTCAAGTTGTATTGTTCATACATGGGTTTACATGTGTAAATTCATACAATTTGTTGAACACAATGCTCTGTTGTCCAGTACAATGGTTTAATATTTTTTTGTGCTACCATTTATGTTTGATATTTAATGGAACTTTTTTACCGATCAACTTTTTTTACCGATCAACTTTCGCTGACAAGCCTATAATGGGCTATTTAATGGCATGTTCCCATTGTGATAACGTATGTATTTTCTTCCTGGGCAAAAAAACTGTTAAACTATTCAAAAGTGTTTTTGTTGTAAGTAAACCTATCTTGGGAAATAATCATTGGACTATTAATGGCCTGTTACAGGCCTCAATAATCAGACCCATGAATGCAGGAAAACATCTTCCTTAATAATACTTGTGGATCACAATCCAGGCATTTTCTTAAAACGCAAATGTAAGTTAGACCATTATTCATAAAATGTTTGTATTAATGTTGGCTACAATAAGCTAGTCAAAAATAATTATGTAGTGTGATAGGGTCATATGTATGGCACCAAGTTAGAGGAGTTCACTTCTAACAAAATTTTAAGACTTTATAAAGTAAAAGTATCAGTTATATTTTGTTTTTCCAATGCCTGGTTGGATTTGTGTAGGGCCTCAGATTTGCTTTATTAGTTTGTCACTGCATGTTGATTATGTTACAGGTTATTAGTCATAATTATTTAATCCCAATAACTTAAAAAAAAATGTTTCAGCAGTGAAGAATGAACCTGAATGGAATCTCTTCTCACTTGGTTTTGATCGCATTTAAGAAAATTATTAAATGGAAATGGCAAATACAGAAAGTGACTGCATCATGAATTGTGCATCTGATAAAAAAAAGATTAATCTTTCCAGCTGCCCTGCAGCTTTACAAGTATCAGGTAATGGTTTTCAAAACATACACAAGTCCTCAACCTTTCATTGTCAGTCATCAAATAAATGTTTACACAAAGTACAGAGAAATAGGAGAGCGAGCAAAGCACAAAATGTTATTTTATTTACAAAGTTTTTGTCTTACAGAAAGTAAAAATGTAGCTACAACCTTGATTTGTGCCACAGGCTGCCACGCTAAAATTATGGCCCGCTTGTCACACAGTTGCTATAGCAATCGTATTGGGAAATTTGGAACAAAAACTAAAGGGGTAGGAAATGTCAACAAAAGGAAAAAAGAAAGAAAGAAACACTTTCAACAAAATATTAAAAGCACAGACCCAAAACTAAATACCAGTCCCCAAAGGTTTTTGGAACACAAACGGGCAGGGGATTGACAGTGGACTTGTGGAATGCCGAGTAAGCCACCGACCCAGAAAGCTTTCATTCAGCTCGTAGGCTCCATATGAACAGCTCCACCCGTCCGGTACAGTCTTGCCCCCACAGGGAGCTTAGCGCTTGGGTAAGGGGGAGAGAAAAGGTTGATGGGATAGCAAAGTTGTTGGAAAGGAAGGAGAGGGAAGGGTTGGTAACAAGAGTTGTTCATTGGCTTTTAATCATCCTCGTCGTCGTCGTCATCATCATCATCCTCATCCTCCTCATCGGCTTCTCGTTTTCTCTTCTCACCCTTTACTCCTTGCACTTCGACTGAGCAAGAGAAAAACAATGTTACTTACTTAAAAATCGCTTGGACACCAACAGAACTAAAGGATGCCATAAAATCAGAAAAAGGGTCATTAGAATATCTAACCTTCATCATCATCGTCGTCGTCATCATCTTCATCATCCTCTACTTCTCCATCCCGACCAAAATCTTCCTCCTGAAAGCAACAAGCCATGTAATTAAATAGGTTTTCTGTGTTCTTAGTTTCCATAAATCAACACATAATAGTAAACTCGTACCTCATCCTCTCCACTGCCATCCTCATCATCCTCCTCCCCTTCAACCTCATCTTCGTCGTCTTCATCATCTTCCTCTTCATCAAACTCCTCATCCTCCTCTTCTTCTCCTTCTGTGATTAAAGCAACATAAATGAACATTGGTAACCCTAAAAAAATAAACAGCCGTTTAAACACTGAAACTGAGAACTGGCCACACCAACCCTCATCATCGTCATCATCGACTCCATCAGCTTCTCCGTCGGAGTCCGACGCCTCGCGGTCATCCATATCGTAGCCGTCCAGATATGTGAGCTGCGGAAGGAGCTTGAAGACGCTTTCCCGGTAGTCATTCAAGTTTGTGACTTCGCAATTGAAAAGGTCAAGACTTTTCAAATGGTCAAGTTTTTTCTGCCAAGATGAACAGATCAATCACAAAACTGTACAACTCCATGATTGGTTTATTTTAATTGTAATGTCTTTTTTGGCCATAAAATGGAAGTCAGTAGCATCCATCTATTTTTATGCGCATTTTAGAATATATAAAATAAATAAAAAACGCTGTGCGCTTTGAGATGCAAGTAATTTATTATATACGAAATTATTATATACAGTGACGAAATTATTATATACAGTGTCCATTTTTCTTAGTGTTATTTAGTGACGGTTTATCAGGAAGTGACGATTTTGTTCTCTTCTGCTTTATTCGCAAAGGTTTTATGCAATATTCCAATTTTGTGCACAATTTAAATTCGCAACTTTGGATGGAAACATAACTAGTGTTAACTATAACGGTTGGTTACCAAAATTCTTCAAAATATTGTGTTTTGTGTTCCACGGAAGTAAGGAAGCCTTACAGGTTTGGAAAGGCATGAGGGGCGTTTTTATTTTTAGGTCACTTTAACCCCGTAAAGCCTGACATATGAAATAACTGTCAGTAAAAATACAGTTTATTCAACCTTTAGACAAAATCCACAAAACAAACGTTTCCATGTTTCCCTTTGACACATCAGACTTTTGTATAATACAGGAGATGATCATGTGAGAGGAGGGGAAAAAAATTATTCAGAGGTCAAAATGGAGACAAAATATGAAATTGAATGCAGTTACTGAAATTTATATGGCCAAAAAGTAAGATGAAATTCTGACAGATTGTAATGCAAATCAATTTATACGGTTAAGCTGCAGAAACTTTAACGTGGAAAACTATATGCAAGTTCATGAGGCAGGAAGTCTGTACAAACCAAAGGTTCCAATGTGCTGATGTCTTTTAGTTTGTTGCCACTTAGGTTTAGATGTGTGAGATTGGGGAGTTTTTCAGCTAAAACATCAAGGCCACCAGAAATTCTGTTGTCACTGAGTTCCAACTGAAAATGAAAATACATATATATGTCAGAGCACAAATAAGATAACATTGTACTATAGAGATCAATAAACAGAGTGTGATATTACCTTTTTAAGTTTACCAAGTTTAGGAAGGTTGGAAACTGAGAGAAGACCAACATTTATCAAACTTAGAAATTCAAGATTAACAAATTCTGCTGTGAGGCCTTCAATTTTCCCTTCATTTGATCTGCAGTTGTCAAGGACAAGTTCTCGTACCTAGAAGGATACAACATAAGAGCAAAAATTGTAAATACTTTAACTAAAGTGTTAATAAGGTTCAACAACAATAACATTAAAGTATGTAAGTGCAACTAATTTGATCAAACAGGGGTGTTGGACACGCTGGCTAACATGGACATGCTCGATGGAGGCGACACACTATGCTGGTTAAAAAAAGTTTCACAGCTGAAAAATAAATAAATACAATTATATATATATATATATATATATATATATATATATATATATATATATATATATATATATATATATATATGTGTGTGTGTGTGTGTGTTTAGCAAACAACTTGTATTTACAGCGTGGTGTGGCGTGACGTTTTGAGTTGCCTTATATGTTTATATAGATTTTAGATATAAATCTAACGTGAAATCATTGAACACCGTTTAAGCGGTTGCTGCTGCTGTTGTATGGCCCGATGGCTCACTGTCGCAGCGAGTCACCAATGAGAAAACAGCAGATTACACGCCGACATCCAGACAACATGGACATATCCGAAAGACACCACCGTCTTTTTGGTGAAATTTTGTGCAACAAACTGCAAATGGAGGGTACTTAAGCCCCTGTGTAAGATGGAAGCGATATGTCGATGGCGTATTCCTGCTGCGAAAGGCGAAGACAGAGCGGAAATTAGTGAGACAAAAATGGAGAGTTTCTTTCTCTCATGACAACATGGCGCCTCCTCACATGCACTATATTGACAGGAAAACTCTACATATTACACAAAACTCAAACGCTGCGTTCGAAAACCTGATTATATGCGGTTACTTGGATTACATGATCATATTTTACGCGATGTTTAGTTGATATTATAACTGAATTTATACATTTCCAAAGGGTTGTGCAACCAAACTAGCACATGTAACGTTAGCTTATTTTGCTCAGTCGCTCGTTCCATCTTTGCAGACGTCATGCTACTTACTATAACTTTAAAATGTTTGAAAATCACTAGCGCGTGTATTTATTGAGTAAGTTAACGTTAACTTATACGCGTTAGTTTAATCGGTAGAGGCGCGTGGGGAGTAATGGCGGGAATCTGTCTCGCAGCAGCAGCGAGTAACAATTTAACGAATAAAACTCAACACCATCTCATTAATAACAAATACATGTGTTAATATTACATAGTTAAAGACTACTTTTGATAATCTCTTTGCAGTTTAATGAGAAACTTTTTTTTAAATATCACTTTATTCATATAATCGACAAGCATCGGTGCCATTAAAAATAAAATTCGTAATGCGACTGTATGTTCGTCAAATTACATATTTACTTTACTTATTGAGCCGGTGGTATTATTACTCTTCCTGAACATCGTATGAAACGAAGAGCTTTGTTTAAGTGTGATGGAGACCAAAATGTGTGCGTATTTAAGAAAGTGTGTTAGTGTATGGTTATCTTCCGATATATCTGGTTTATTACTTTAGCGTTTAAGTGGATGTAACGTTAATAAAGGGCGCCTCATGTTAGCAACAAACATGGCCACCACGGTGAAATAAACCATCCCAACCATATCGTACCACGGCGATGTTAAAACGAGCAAATATTAAGCATAAAAGCGTGCTAGATCAGGAATACCCAGATCCAGCATGGGGGGCATAAAATGCTGCAATAATGCCTTCAGCTTTCTAAACTAACGTTACTCAGTATAGCTTACGTTACACAGTCAGGATCCTTTCATATCAAAACAAGACGGATGGACAACATTAATGCTGTGAATCTATACACGGAGTACTTTCTCTGTGCCGGGGGTATTACACCCATGTGGTTACCATTAAACTAATACACACAGGTCAATTGAAGTAGAAAGTAGCCCAGCTAGCATGGCTGGGCACAAAACTAAAGGTTTGGCTCAAAATTACTCACATCAGATGGTGTCCTGTTCCTCAGCTCCAAATGAATCCTCTTTTTCATGTCCATATCGCCCTCAAAAGTTGGACTCTTCCCTCTTGGGTTCTGGAGGAATTTCTGTTCAGCCCAAAAGGTAGAAAGATGCCTTAATGGAGGGAGAATATGGGACTGTATAATGATCTGAGCCCAGCGCCAAGTTACTCTGGGAGAGCAGAAACCATGGAGGGAAACGGCACTGAAACGAATATATACTCAATAGCGCCATCTCTGGCAAACGACGCGCACTGCAGCCACACAAACAAGATCAACGACTACAGTTCTGCATTACACACAGTAGCCTATGTGACATGAGAAGTTTGTCAACATTTTGTACTTACAGTAAAATGAGTTGGAAATGTTCGATATATTTTGTATGTAATTTATTTTCGTATCAATAAAGAATGTTTATTATGGCTTTTAAATAAACATTCATGCATCATCTTGGGGAAACAAGCAGCTTTCTGGCTCGGACAAAATGACCTAATTTTTTTATGGCATATCTGCGTTAAAACGTGTAACCGTCAACATTTTATTTTCCTTGTTACATCAAGTTAGTTATTCTGGCTCAGGCAGCCAATTTCATAGCTATTTTATTATTCAAATGATATCAGCAAAAAAGACTAGACAGCAAGATCTTAAATCAAAAATGTATCCTAAACGTTTCTCTAAAGAAATTATAGCCTATGAGATATAATTTTTTCCCAAATATTGTCAAATGGAGTGTTCTCTCATCAACGATATTTATATTCAATATATATATATATATATATATATATATATATATATATATATATATATATATATAGGGTGATATCAGGTAAAATGGGCCATCAGGTATAAAGGGCCATTTAAGGTTTGGGGGTCCCAGCTCCTCTGGAATTTAGAGCCAATGACTGCAAATGATTTCAAACTGTTGTCATAACTGTGCTTGACAAGTAACAGGTGATTTGATTAGTTTATTAGTTTAATTGTGTGTGCCTTTGTTTATATTACATTGCGGGGACCAAATGCCCCCACAAGGATATAACCTACATTGTGTGAACCAGCCAGCAGGCCCCACGAGGGAAATTGTTTAATAAATATACTAAACTTTGAATTTTGAAAATGTAAAAATGCCTAAAGTTTTCTGTGATGGTCAGGTTTAGGGGCAGGATTAGTGTAAGGGGAGAGAATATATACAGTTTGTACAGTATAAAAACCATTATGCCTATGGAGAGTCCCCACAATGAAAGCGAACCAGACGTGCGCGCGCGCGCACACACACACACACACACACACACACACACACACACACACACACACACACACACACACACACACACACACACACACACACACACACACACACTGACATCAGTTTTTTTAATTGCACATTTGAATATGTGGGTTTGCCCCCAAAATGTTTTTTAATGGTGCATATGAATATGTTTGTTTAATGCAGTTTAAATGTCATGTGGCTGTATAAGCAATTGTGTTTTAAAATTAAAATTGAGGATAAATTAGCCTACTATTTCCCTTTGCAGTTTGACTGGCCCATTTTACCTGAAACTGCTCATGCAAAAAAAGTTGGCACAGCTGATGTTTCAAAAAATGTAGAGCCTAAATAATTATATTTTATTACATAATTTCAACACAAAATTATCAAAGACAATCATTATTAATCATAAAAATGCATGGAAAAGGCATATTGTAATATTGCCCCAAACGATTTACCAAAAAGTGGCCCAATTTAGTTGATATCACCCTATATATATATATATATATATATATATATATATATATATATATATATATACTTGATTTTCCGTATCTTGCATACTTTGTTGTATTCTTTCCATTATATTTATTTCATTAGGTTAACAGTGTCTGGGAAGCAAATCACTTCATGTACTAGACTACAGCAACTATTGAATTATTCATATATACCCCCCCCCCCCCCCCCCCAATGTTCATGCAATAGATACCCCCATGTTCCTGAAATAATCTGTGTGTGTGTTACTATAGTAATATGCCTCAAAACAGTATGATTTTTTTTAATCGGGTTGATATAATTTATACAACATATTACAAAACGAAAATACATTTTTGTATTTTTTTCTATTTTCATTATTTGTGTTAATGTTATAAGGTTCTAAACATTGTTTGCTGTTCAACAAGTTCACTTGCTATTTAGGATCTTGCCAAGAGAGGGCATAATTTTGCTTCTACGTTGTGACAAAAATTAAGTGAAACCAAGGGTAATGACTAAATAACAATTACAAAAGCACATGCAAATGGGTGTCATGCTTTAAATAAAAACCATTCCTATGTAAGCAAACTATAACCACACAAGGCAGCAAGGACCAAAGAGGCAACAGAGTCAATCGCTACTCTATTGTTCGCAACTGTTCACAACAAACAATGACTTAATTAGCCAGACATGAACAAACTGTATTGACAAAGAAAGACAGAGGTCAAAGCTCACCTATTAGACAGACGGTTTCCCTGCAGGATAGTTGGTCAAAACAATAAAAGTACAGACTTATGAAAACCCCTTTTTTAAAAAGCACTCTATGCCAACATGGTAGGAGATTTGCAGGGTCAGCCATCTTATTGGTATCATTAAGACCAATGATTGCTCTGTTGCATAATGGCCAAAGTAAATGAGGCTGTTTTGTACTCGGTGCATGTGGTGCAAACACTTTTCCCTTATGATATTTCAGTGCTCCAGGATGACAACAACCCAAAATAAACTGCAAAACAAGACCAGTTTCAGTATAGTAGCCTAGAGTCAAACACCTTCCATGGCCTGTATGACTACTGACATCTTTGAACATTTATTTTATCCTACAACTGTTCTTCATGAAGAATAATGCAATATCCCACATACAGGCTTCAGCTGTTCTGAAGGCGTCTTGATATTAAAATGCTGTTCACTGTTGCTGTTATTTTGTTATGATGGTGGAGGTAACCACATTATACAGTGGGAGAGAAGAAAATGAAGTATTTAATTTTAATGGCATGCAGCAAAGTACTAGGGGAAAGTAATTTGTTGCAAAAAGTGTAATGAATTTATAAATAAATGTTAAATCATTTTAATCTAAATGATGAATTGTCTATGTTCATTTTTAATTCATCAACCTCAAAGTTGTTCATGGAGAAGTCACACACAGTATCTAAATGGCGGGACAGCAGAACTCAATATGTTTGGACGTGATTGTGAACACACCCAGTGAGCAGCAGAGATAAAATGAGAGGGCATGAGCTTTATACTTTTTGAGTATTCAAATAACATGGAAATACAGAAATGCCTGTCAGAATGGTTGTTTTCTCTTTCAAAAGGGATAGTTTAGTGTGGCTGGGATTTCTTTTTTAAACGTTTCAAAATACAACACTAAGAATTAGAGAGTCAGGGTGTGTGGATTCATTAACCATGCTATACCTTTTTATCATTTAAATTATAAATATAATTTATCTTTAAATAATTTAATTATTTTAATCTCCCAAAACATCCTGTTTTATGCGATCCATGACTTATGCTCACCAAACAATAAACAAAGGAATAGAAGACATGAAAACTGATTATTAATATGTAGAAGGTTAGGTTAAGAGAACGTTCTCAAAACCTAAACTAAACATATAGGCTACAGAAAACTTTTCTGACTATAGCAAATAGAGAACGTTAGGATGTATATTCGGGGAACTTTCCCAAAATGTTCCAAAAATTGTTAGCTGGGATACAGTGTCTGAAGCACCTGGTGTCCGTCTTGGACTTAAGTGTCTTTAGTGAAAAACCTTGCTCAACTCCTGTGATATAAAGTGACTTATAAGTTGGCTCTTCAAGATGACAAAAAGATCTTCAGCAGTATACAACAATTTGTCTAAGTCAATCTACTGTAGATTAATTTAAACCTATAAATTAATCTTCATTAGTTTTGGCCTATATTGATCATTTAGCTTCATGTTTGTCTATGACCCTTGACCAAGTCAAGAATAGCGGTCATCTCGCGTGACGACAGGCAAACAGTCAGATAAGTGCACAGGCAGCCAGCATCATGACCTCCTTTTTTTACTTTCTTCTGTGAGTATTGTGCCAAGTCCTCCACCTTTGCAAATAAGATAAGAGCACAACTGCAAGAACTCTCCCAGCACTACGGTAATGTTTAACCAGATAATTATTCTCTTAGCGGCAGGAAGAGTAAATGGGCACATATTTTTTTCAGCCCTGTCATTTCAATACTTCATATTCATGTGACAGGACAACGAAATGGAAAAGATGTTGGAGAAAGAGATTCTGCTGTCAGAAGTAAAAGATTCTGATGAAGGTATGAGTTTTGTATCAAAACTTCAAAATTAATCACTTTTAAGAACAGCTTGATGACCTGAATTTGTTCATTATCAATTCATTATGATTGTATATTAGTGACCGTTTAAGTTTGCAAAAAAAACTAAAGATGAAACATTCAACACCAAGAACAGAAAACCTTTTGAGTAGTCTAGTTCTTTGTTCTTAAGGATTGTAAGACTTACTTCCCATGTGGTTTATAAGATATTTTGTGTACCAGTTGTTTATTTTTGTGTTGCAATGAGATATTTGAAATGCTCTGGAACCATAATATTTGTCATGATATACTGATCATATATCAATACATTGGTCAATTCTGAAATACATTTGGTTGGTGCTACTTTAGCTACTGTTACAAAAACAAACTAAAACCTGGAGCAGGCAAAAGAGCAAAGGGCTGAGTGATGTGTTTGTTTGGTAGGTGGAATTCGTCTGCGACTGAGAGACAGAGACCTCTTGAAGAAACGAAAAGCCGAGGCAGAGGAAAAGGCAACCAATCAGTGGGTTTATGGGTAAAGATAGTGTTGAATGAGGCCAATAAAAGCACTGGGAAAGGCTATTGTGCACTGATTATTTCTTTTTTAATTCAACTCACATTGTGATACTGTGAAATTTGGAAATTTCGCTCAAATAATGTCTCCTAACACAGGGCACAAAGCCTTAAAAGAGTGAAAAAGAGGACCAGCAGTACTCCAGGAAGGAAAGGTCGACCAAGGAAAGAACAACCCATAGTTATTCAAGAGGATCTTGGTCTGGCTGAGGAAACAGATCCTTCTCCTGTCACACTTCCCATCACAGTACCTGTATTACCCACGACAGCAGAGACAGTGCCTATACAACCAGTTGAGCCACAACCAGAGCTGGTGCCTGTGGAAGCAGCAAGTGAAAAACCTCTCGAGGAGTTTCTGATTGAGGATCTAGGGCCGGATGAGGAGGAAGACATGCCTCAAAAAAGCCTTATCATTGATACAGGTATTGGGGGAAATGTGCCTACATTTTTCAGTAGTGGTCTCCATTAATTACTGAGTTATTCATTTGTAAAATGAAGCATTTTATATATTGATTTGTCAACGCAAATGAATATGTTGTTTTTTAGGTGATAGTGAGCAGCCATTTGCTGAAGTGCCTGAACAAAGTGAAGTCTCAATGCCGGCGTTTCTCCCACCACCTGGTCCTTCTCAATCAGACAGCCTAAGCCTACCTGAGAATTTACTTATCTAAGTATCTATTTTTTACAGTAAAAAAACAAAACATTGGGACTAACTAATTTAGTATATTTACTTTATCTCAAAGGATTTCAAAACCTGAAACAAGAAAAAGTGTATATTTATTAAAATTGTTCATGTTTCTGTGTATATGAGCCACTCATCAATATACTCTGTCCAAACTATTTTAATAAAATGAAAACATGAAATTGTGTTACAGACTAGTATAGCACTTTTATGCCCCCTGGTGATTGTAAAATAGAACTTTTACATACCAAATAACTACTAAAAATTCTATTTTCCTTTTAGCCTCTATGACAAATAATCTGTGTTTAGTTTGTTTGTATAACTTTAAAATAAATGGGTTTTATATTTTGTCTTTGTCTACAGCATTTTGTTCATTGGATCCATCATCCTCCAATGAGAATCAATTTTATTTGCAACACTTCATAAACAGTACTTCACTGGACACATATTCAACAAACTCTAAAATTTAACAAAAAACACACGAACTATGATAAGAATACAACTTTTATTATGTTGTTAAACATTGAAATTCTAGTAATACAGTTTGAAACCATTTTTGCTGAGCTCAGTATGTTAATCTATAGAAAGTCGATGCTGATATCTTTAGGTGTTTTGTGAAGGTTTTAAAATGATGATTTTTTTTAATGACAAGGATGCTGCATCAGTTTGGTTTGAGATTTACTTCACTTCCTGCTGCTATTAGTGCACACATAAAAAATAATAAAATAAAATAAAATATGTATACAAATTAAAGGGTAGTTAACCTAAAATAACCTAAGTGTTTTTAACCTTTATGTAATTTTTATTGAAAGTGCAGGAATCTGACATAAAACACACATCATTTGTGAGTTCTGAACTCTGCACAGGTTTGACTCTCACAACCTCCGCAAAACCATCTCCAAACCAGCAGGTGATGTCAGCTGTATCCAGGGTGAAGAAGAACAGGCGGTCTTGACAACGTGTGCGACGATATACTGATCTGGGGTCAGCTGACAGAATGCCGTTAATAGCAGCCACGGCTTCATTTGGTCCTTTCAAGAACTGGAACTTTGGTCTTGTGCTGTCTATTAAATAAGAAATCAATTAGACAAATGACAATTGCCATGATTAGAAAAACACTCATATCAGATTGATCTAATACCTGTACTGTCACAGGGAAGAAACTCTTTGAGCTCTTTTTCAGCATTTGCAGTAAATCGCACATCTAGGTTACTGATAGGAGGTGCCCTGACCCAGGCAGCGATAGTACTGTAGTCCTCATGGCCAAATCTGAGACTGGATGAACTTAAAGGGTTTGGACCCGCCGAAGTGCCTTCAGGAGTATCCGTGTTTTTGTCTTCATCTGGATTCTCAGGGAAAAGTTGTTGCTGTCTGAGATAGTTTTTAACTTCTTCAAGTACATCAGTCACTTCACTGGATCCAGACCTTTCCGAAGAAGAGAAAGCTGAAGCAGCGGCTGGACAAACACTGAGCTCCGAGGAAGGTTCAGATGATGTCTCTAATGTGTCTGGTTCTTCATCTAGATCCATCGGGTCTGTGAATGATGATGTTTGTTTATATTCACTGTTGGCATCATGTGTTCTTGTTTTGGGAGAATCATAGTCTGGAATATACGGCTTGATGTCCAGTACAGGTGTTCCAGCGATAATATCAACCCCTGACAAGTGAAGTGTATCCCCTTGGAAATCAAATGATAACTGATTACAGGTACTTATATTAAATAGGCTATCATATTGACTATGAAAAACTTGATGCTACACTAGCTGTCCCGTTCAGCTTAAAGCCATTGTTCGTTTTCATTAAAGCTTTGATTGATGATTATAATGGCCTAAAGTGAAAATAAAAAGTCACTGTTATCACTGTTTCCTCTGAAAAATCTTACAATGCAGTACATCTCTACACAATATATTGAAACTATCCAAGTTAATATAATAATAATAGTAATTATAATACAAACACAACAACCAAATGGTTAGTTAACAGTTGTTGTTAAACTAAATTTATTAAAAATAAATTGTCAATTGAAATAAGGCTGAAATAAAATAAAAATGAGATGAAAATGATAAAATTGAGAAATGTCACCTAACCAACTAACTTAAAATGTAAATGCATTAAAATAAAAGTACTGAAATGACTAAAAGTGAAATAAAACGAAAAATAAAAAGAAATAAATGTGATTAAAAGTACAACAAAATTGCTAAAACAAACTAAAAATTTAAAATAAAATAAAAGCTATTGCAAAATATTAATAAATACTATAGTATATAAATAACACTGCACATATGACAATCATCTTTTAGAACAGTGGTTCTCAAGCTTGTTGGCGCCCCTCATTATTCACAACATTATTTAAAAGGCCCTGTGACTTTTCCTGTTGTTCGTGATTTACTGGATAAGGATTTCTAACATTTTATTCACTCAAATTCTTTGAGAAAATATTTTTTGAGCTAAGCATAACTAGACAAATGTTTATTCATAAAATGCTCATGGAGTTTTTTGAGAATTTATTAATATACACAACTTCTCCAGTTCTAGAAATAACATTTTTAAAAGTAGGCCACGGCTCATACAGTATATCTGGACATTGGAAACTTCTTCTTCAAGAGGTGAATTAAAATGGGAAATAACAATTATAATATCACAAATTATGGCTACTTTAATGCTTGTTTTGCTGTCATTTTGATGCCCCCTTAAGTTTGGATGGTTGAGAACCGCTGTCCTAGATTTCATTAAGTCCAGTAAAACTGTGGTACCTGTGATTCTTTCTAGCTTTGCCAAGGTCAGTCCCAAAGCATTGGGCCTGTGGGGGCTGCGGGTGGAGTACACCCCCACCCTCTGGCCATTCAGACGGGGCGGCTTTACTTTGGCTTTATAGCTTATTTGCCCATTCTTATGGAAAAGGAAAATGATCCTGTGAATGTGAAAAAAGACAGACAAAAGAGTTCACACAAAGGTGTACTTAACTTTCAATTGTCATTAATTAGGTCTGGCCACTTTTCAGGCCCGTTTAGAAACATTATCAAATGTACTTTTTACGGCTAAACCCATTCACTTTTGATTTTCAATGACCAACATTATCTCCTTTACATTGCTATTTAAAAAGTGCAGTTCAGTTAAATTATTCTTTCTATTGTTTAACCGTCCAGCTAAGCTCGGAGGATGGTGGTGAACGTTATGATTTTTCTACTAGGCTTGCAATGGTATAATATTTTCATGGAATTGCAACTGTTTCAGAAAATATCATGGTTTCACAGTATACAGTATTACACAATAATTGTTATTATTATAAAAGCTACATACACCATAAACAGTAACAATTAGCCTTAAGAAGATTGTTTGGTTGAACAGTATGATTGAAACTTGAAACCATTTTTGAAGTGACTGACTTATGTATGCACAAATGAAATTCTCTGTCTAGATTTATTTGTCAGTATCCTAGATAAGCATTTTTGAATACCATGAAAACCAGTATACCACTGCAATCCTATTTTCTACACACCAGATATGAGAGTATTGTTCCAGTCCAACTAAAGAATGTTCAGGGTTATTGAAGACTGATAGTTCAATCTTCAAACTGGCCCGTGAAGAACTGCATATTGTGGGTTGTCGTGGAGTGCCAGTTTTGACTGCAAAACATGAGCTGATATATCCAATAGGTACCGTCTGAATACGCCCTGGGATGTTAAAGACAGACACATATGGTTTAGACATATTTATATGGCACGAAAACAAGGTTGTGTGACCACAGCCTCTATAATAGTTCATAGGTTGGTTAACATGGCGGCAACAACAACAACAACAACAACATCTGGACCCAAAAAGAGACTCTCTTTGGCAGCTTTTACATCATCTATGACAGTTTATTCATCCAATTCTGACAAGTGCAGCAAATACAAATGCTCACTACAAAGGTCGACTGGTATCCAAAGTGAAAGTGCTATTAGATTCATTTTACCTTGTTCTAATAATTGATTCATTCCACCGGGGTTGTGAGATGGGCGTTTGCTCACTGATTGTAATCTGTCATCATGTTTCATACAGTCTGTCAGCATGGACTGAAGAGATGACACCTGCTTCTTATGTGCTCGCATGGATCCATCAATCTGCTGTCTGTTTGATCAACAAACCAATAAATAAATAAATCACATTTTCAGGATAATCATATCTCATATACGACAATCATGCTGACTTGAGAACCTACCTGAGATTTTTTATCTCTCTTCTCATTACTGATGCCTGCTGTGTCAGTTTTCTGACTTGTTCGGCACAACTACACATTTTAGTGATTCTAACTGTATAACTAATTCACTAAAGACATTATTTTATGTGATGGTAAACTAGTTCGTTTGTTTCTTCCATCAGTTCTGCTTCACTCACTGCAATCCGCTGCAATCCGGACACGTGCTTCGCTATTGAGAGGAAAATGTTGGACGACCATCTACTTTCAAGGAATAACCTTCTTCTGGTGTAGAACCGTACCGCCACCTACTGTTTACTGTGCAATCAACACAGGCCATCTAGGATTAAACTCCTTACTGAAATATCTACTAAGCATCTCATGGGTTTCTTTGATATAAATGTCCCATTTGGAAAGCGAGGAAAATTATTTGTTTATGTCAATTTTTTAAGGATTGACATACATTTTTTAATGTTTTTGAAAAAAGTCTCTTATGTGTACCTATTTGAGTAAAATACAGCAAAATATTGTGAAATATTATTGCAATTTAAAATAACTATTTTCTTTAAAAAAGAAGAAACAATTATTCATGTGATGGTAAAGCTGAATTTTCAGCATCATTACGGATGGCCTTCATATAAGGCTTGTTCGACTTGAACCGGCGCTGCAAAGTCCGATCGGTTTATGACATCAAAGTACCGCGAGAGCGATTAGAGAGCAGACGGCTCCTTATGCTTTTGAATCGCTCTCGCGGTACTTTGATGTCATCAACCGATCGGTCTTTGCAGCGCCGGTTCAAGTCGAACAAGCCTATAGTCTTCAGCGTCACATCACATGGTCCTTCAGAAATCATTCTATGCTGATTTGGTTTTCAAGAAAGAGTTCAGATGATTTTTTTTTGCTGTTTAATAATTTAGAGTATGGCTTAACAATATAGTCTTTTTGCCTTGTTGCTTATATAACGTATATACCCTCCCAATATTTCAATATACTAACAAAGCTCAAACTTAAATTTGACAAAACTAGGTGTAATTTTTGACCATCGACATGTATGAATGTGATATTTCTGATTATACCATGGTCTGGGTGAATACTCGATTATAAGTGATAGATTCTGACACAAGCTGTGTAAAAACTTTAGATTTCGATTGTAAAAACTAATTAAAATATAAACTAATTTTTTAAAAATGTGTTACTTGGCCACTGACCATGGTATAAGCAGGTTATGCCCTTCGAGGTGTCCATTGTCTAGGACTAGGTATTAATGGACTTCGACGGAGGAAACCGTCCGACGCGTCGTCCATTAATACCTAGACAATGGACACCTCGTCGGCCATGGCTCTGCCCTTACCTAACTAACAATAACGACACAACGACGTTAACCTCCAGGGGGCGGTTGGAGAACCGTAAACAGGGAAATAAAACTATCCTCTATAATAGCAAACGTGATAGCAGTCTACATAACTCATTCTACGTAGTGCAAATACTGTTCTATGATAAAAAAAAAAAAAAAAAAAAAAAAACAAGAAGAAAGAATGGCGCAAGGAAATTAAAGAAAATAATGATTTCACAACAGTCCAGTAGCTGGCACTGTGTACATGACTTGCGCATTTCCAATTAACCAAAGAAGAAGAAGAAATGCGTTTCCGTATGTCACGCGGTGTTTTTACCCAATGAGGTGTTTGTGCGTTTTATTTTGAACGTCGTATTGGCGGTTAAGTTGATAACCTTGTGTTTTTATTGTACTTAAGTCGGAATCAAAATAAGCAGCAACGTTAATAAAGCGCTTATGAGACGCAAAGGTAAGAATTATAGAAGGAACACACTTTATTATAAATGTAATCATTCATAATATTTTGTGTTAGTCGATGTCGTTTTTCAATGTCCAATATACTTTATTATTCTGCAAAATAAAGACTGTGTTTCAGAACTTACCGAGTTAACTTGCCTAAGTTACCGTAACGTTTACTGAACAGTATTTAAGCAGCATTTGATGGGCGCGTTTGACAGTCTGCAGGGCTGGCAAAGTTAGGCGTTGACACCGCCAAAGTTGACATTTCTTGAGAGGATAACGTTACAATCAGTGTTATTTATGTCCTAATGCTGAGATATATATATATAAGATATCAAAAAGCAAAACTACCTAAAAATTTAATATCTGTAGAAACGTTAATCTCATTCAACAATTTCTTAAGCAGATGTGAGAAATGAGTGCAATATATGAAGACCCCCTATGCAAAAGCCTGTAAAAGACACCAATGAGATAATATTGAGTAACGTTAAATGCTCTCCGCACATATTATAACGTTACGTTCATACTTCACTTCAAACTCACTAGGCTAAATCCTAGCCTCAGCTCATTCAGAAATGTCGGTAACGTTACTTGAGTAGAAACCTATAAATAGGAGCCTGATAAAAATGTTAATATTGAAGAAAAAACGTTAGACTGACTTGTAGCCTTTTACATCTGAAATCTTCATAATTGTATATTTAACTTCAAAGCAATGTAGCCTAACGTTAGTTATCTCGGATTGTAGTTAATGTAAGCAAGATTTATATATATATATATATATATATGTGTGTATATAGGCCTAAAACGTTTATAGAATACTTATTACTGTTGTTGTTTGCTTATGATATGCTCTATTTACATATTTATCAAATTTCTTGTCCAAATGAAATCATGAATTTTAAAAATTGCTGATTTAGCCTATGTTTTGTTTACTTGACGACGGTAATGGAAAATCTTAATGTTCATTATTTTTTTTAATGTTCTTTGATAAGTTTGCTAGTTGAATATTGTATCATGACCTCTGCTTAATTATTGTGTGTGATTGCAGATATTAATCTAAAAACATGTCATATGTCAGTGGCTTGTCAAATGTGAGTACTCCATGCCCATGCATATTTTAACTATAAAAATGTATCTATTTTTCCTACCATTAGTATGGCAGTTTGAGCTCTAGGAATAAAGGTTTTTGTTTTGTATTTCAGCCCAGATCAGACAGAGTTCCGTTCAGAGATGTACAGAATGATCTGCCTAATTTGCAGGAAATTCCAGCTCTGATGCTTAAACATGTGTCGTTGGATGAGAGGGACCCTAAAATGAAGGTATGAGGTCATTCCTTCACCGATTTCACATCACTTGCTTTATCTTTCAACCTTCTGTGATATCTAGTTCATAGGAATAAAAATAAGGAATTTTACTATTATTATGATGTTTTGATTTCCAACAGCATGAAGTTGTCCCTGATGAAAACCCAAGCTTAACTGTTACAACAGAGGTCCAAAATGATGGGCAAGTTGTTGGTGCCACTGATGAACATCAAAATGTCATATTAAAATCATTTGTGTGTCTTGAAGGAGAAGTAGTAGTTGAGGATGAACCTGTAAAGTCAGATGAGTCTGTTCTCATCAGTCGTCTGGCACTGGAGGATAATGCCCCACTTGACCCAAATGAAACTGCTGAAGCTGAGGGCACACAGGATAATCAGACCAGTCCAGAGCATGTTGATCATCCATACTATTATAGGAGCAGGTCAACTGATTCAGATTCTTCATCCATACTGTATCAGGGGGAAGAGGTTTCCACCTATGAGCTGGGAAATGTCACATTCAAATCGCTCATATGCTTAGGTGGAGAGATTCAGGTGCCAGATTGCTCCGCCATCTCTAATGAATCGATTCTCACAAAGGATCTAACATCAGGAAATCAGTCACAATGTAAAAATACTCCTGTTTCTAAAGTGGACACAGATGCTGAATCAGCAAACCCTCAACCTTTGGGCCATTCTTACTGTATTTGGAAGAACCATGTGTCTTTATGTGAAGATAGTAGCACTATCAGTACAGTCAATGCTGATGACTCTTCTCAGTCAACTCTTGAAGACATTGGAGGTACTCCGTGCAAGCCTAAAAATACAGTGAATCTAAACAATTACAAGAACACTGATCTCTCTGAAGGATGTCATGACGTGTTAAGCAGAGAAGGAGAGGTCACATTTAAATGCTTGTGTTGTTCTGGGGTTGAAATAGAAATAGCTGATTTATCCAAGGTGTTAGAAATGTCTGTACTCATGGAGAATCGTGCTGAAGAACAAAGTCTGCTCTGTTTAAATGACATCAGTGAAAATGACGGTCAAAGCTTTGCTGCTTTGACACCTACAAACAAGCATGTTGACCACATGTACTGCCATACTATAGAAAAGCCACAGGTCCTAAACATATCAAGCACTGAAAATGAGGTCTGTTCCAAGTCACGGCTTTCCTCAGCAAGTATTTTGGAAAAATCTGGAAATACAATTGGTTATACAACATCAACTATTGGAAACCTAGAGAAAATATATGAATCAGTCACATGCCATGAAATGGAAGCATCGAAGACGGTTGCTAGCAAGGAGTCAAGCCAACACTTGTCACCACTGAATAGTGAATATAAAATGGAAAGTACAAATGCTGTACTGTTAAGTGATAATAATGACAAACTCAAATTGCCCAAGGATGACTCTTCTGTCACGACTGAAAAGAATGTGGAGCATCTTGATCAACAGTTTCTGCCAGAAAGGACCATGGAAGTTTCACTTTCTGAGGAAATCCTTTGTCCTCAAGGTGCCTCTTTTGAAATTGTTGCCCATAAAGCCAGCATTTTCAAAGATAAGACATTGGATTTAAAGGATGAGGAGAGCCACCCAGAGATTGAAGTTATGCGGTTGTGTAATAGGTCTGGTGAAGCTGTCTCAGTTCATCAAGATCTTCCTAGTGCTCTTGTTCTGACAAGTCCCTGCACTCCAAAGACGCCCACCCTTAGCAGGAGTGTTTTGAATAACCACACAGACGACAACTTATTGAGCCATCTGTGGCCTGAACTCCCGGAGAGTCCCATGCCGTCTCCACTCTTGAACTCCACATCCCTGGCCAATGCTTTGAGCTATACACCTGTTCCTCCAGACCCACCCAAGAAAAAGGGTGTGGAACCTAAATGGGCTTCTGCAGACCATCATAAGCTGTTGAATGCCCCTCATGTTGTGGGCAATGGGCCTCTACAGGAACAGCTCATACAGATGGCTGAACTGTTAATGGCTGCATCAGGAAAGGTGGTTGTTCCTGCTTCAGCACCAGTGAATCACCACAATGCCTTAGTGGGCACTTCTCCAATTGCGATGCGTAGTGCTTGTGTGTGGAGAACCCCAGTTCAACTGATGGAGCGGAGTGTTAATACTTCAGGAGCCGTGGAGATTATGAAGGACGTTTATGTTTCTGATGCCAGTACTTCAACGGACTCTCTGCTGTGGAAGTAAGTTAAGATAAGCAGATAAGCATGAATCATTGACTCTGTTGATGTGATCTATAATGCCTCTGTGTGACTTTTTCTTTGAAGCCTTACTCCTGGAAATCTGGAGCATTTGTCTAGATCAGAGCTGGAGCAGAGATTGACTTCAACACTCATCATGGTGGAGGTTCTTTCCCAGCAGCTCACTTCTGCACGGGCACATAATCCGAGCAAAGACACTTCTCCATCTGATCTCCGAGATAAACTCATCCAGACGGACCACACTGAGCTCAGACAGGTAAGAACCCCAACATCTAACTTGCGTTGTATCCAGGTATGATGGCAAGTTTCCAACATTTCTGGCTGGGCAATAAAACTATATGTATACATATGTGTGTATATATATGTATATATGGAAAAAAATAAATCCACATTTTTGATAATAGACCTTTGAGGTCATTCCATGTCAAATCAACCAAATTGCGGAAACTTCCCCTGTTAAAAGTTTGGATTTTGTCAATATTTTTTCTGAGGAACGACAAAGATAAATAGTGATGAAAGCCAAATTATTAAATGTCATGAATGTGTATGAGTAATCCACTATTTTGTGGATTGGGGTCAAAATAAAAATTTTCACCTGAGATATGACTGCCGTTCATTTAGAATACTACAACACTATGTTAAAATTCACGATGTTAGAAATAAATTCATGTGCGTAGTCTGCGTACGAGCGTGTTGTGAATTAGAAAGATTTTTCATGAGAAGTTCTCCTGTGCGTACAAATACGAAATAATCCATGCAATTATTAATGAATGAGACCCACTGTTTTTTGTTTCAAGCAGATCATGATTCTCGCTCGATTCTGAATAGACAGCTAAACAAAATAACATGTAATTTACTAGAGGTTCTAACAAAATGTTAATTGCTGCTGTCTATTTAAAAATATTTAATGAGTTTGATTTGTTTTAATCCTTAACCTACTAGTATCTATTTTCATGCTACTAGTACTTATTTTTTAGATACTAGTATCTATTCCATTAAGTGCTAGTGCCTATTCTTTAGATACTAGTACCTTTTTAAAAGATACTACTTATTAATTACATTCTAGTGCCTTTATTAATTAGATATTAGTTCCTTTTCATTAGATACTAGTACTTATTTCGATAGTGACTAGTAACTATTCTTTTGTTACTAGTAACACATTTTAAATTTTTGCCATTGACTTCAATGGGGATCAGTCACCATGTTTATTAGACTGCTTCCCCTTTAAAGGGTTACTCCACCCATTTGCATTAAGCTTTCCATTGTTAGAAACACAGTTATACTATTGAATGGTCGTACTGGTACCTCATTACAGCTCGTGCAGCCAAATATCATCTTACAATCTTTGGATATACATGTTCACATATATGCATATGAAAAGATGACAATTGACCATTATCAAATAAATGACCAGACTCCAACACTCCTCTCAACCTCCAGGTCAGAAGACCTAAATTCTGTATGGGTGGGGGAAGATCCGGATTGAGTGCGATAGGAGACTTAAGAGACAGCTTATTTGGAATAGTTAGATATTTCTTAAAATCCTTCCACACCAAAAGATTATAAGTAACAGTGAAAATATTAGTCAGAGAATCAAGTTTTTGCATATTACGATCGGTCATTTCAAAAATAAATAAAAAAGTTTAAGTTTTATAGGCACAAATGCTTGCCTTGATCTGTTCTGTGATGCACGTTCGTGACTCTCCTGTTCGAACTCGTTCATCAAAATGAACGAATATCATCTAATCTTTTTTCGAGTCATTTCGTTCTTGAATGAACTAAATGACTCGAAAAAAGATTTGTTAATTTTGAACGAGTCTTTTTTCGAGTCATTTCTTTCATTCAGCGTATGAAATGACTCGAAAAAAGATTTGTTCATTTTGATGAACGAGTTCGAACTGGAGAGTCACGAACTTGCATCACAGAACAGAGCAAGGCGAGCATTTGTGCTTATAAAACTTAAACTTTTTTATTTAATTTTGAAATGACCGATCGTTTCGCAAGATAAGACCCTTATGCATCGTCTGGTGTCTTTTAAGGCCATTGGAAGCTGCATTTGGGCAACTGTCATTTGGGCCTTGGACCGTTTGGTACCCAAAGTCCCAAACGGTCTTCAAAATAAAAATGAATTATATTTTTCTCCATATAATTATGGAGAAAAATCCTAGAATGTTTTCATCAAAAACCCTAATTTCTTTTCGACTGAAGAAAGAAAGACATGGACATCTTGGATGACATGGGGGTGAGTAAATTATCAGCAAAAGTTTTTTAAAAATTGAACTACTCCTTTAAGCAGGGATGTCGTGTTGTGTGCGCTGTGGCACTGCGTGAGAGCTCTCTCTCGCTCTCGCTCTCTCTCGCTCTCTCTCTCTCTCGTGGAATGCGAATAGCAAAAATGCATCACAGACAAATGGTTTAATATTTATTATTATACATAGAAATGCCTGGCGAGATAATTTTTTTTTTAAATTATGTCTTCATAGCAATAATAAATAGTATGTGTATTTTCTTCTTTTCTTCAGTGCCGACAGCAGAACCGATAACGTCCGAGCTTACTGGATTTCGGTACCCATCCCTAAATAGGTGGTAGTAGTATCGAATGAAAAGTAATTGTATAACATAAATAAGTACTAGCATCTAATGAATAATTATTTGTAATATTTAAAAAGATACTAGTCAATATTGGAATAATTACTAGTCATAAATTATTAGATAATATCAAAACAGAATAGCTACTAGTATCTATTAATTTGCAGATATCTTCAACCTCATAAGGAACTAGTAAGAAAATTCTAAGAGACATCATCTTTTAACAGATCATTACATAAACATGAGTATACCGGTACTCTACCATCCAATCAGAGTTCATATGGTAATGCAGGCTTAACTACAACTATATAAGATAGATTTTTCGTGGCTTTGTTGGTTTATCTAGCTAATTGGTGACATTTTATGACATTTATTGCTTTGAATGTACAGTAGGCTGTAATAAAGACCTAACTGTTGTTTGATTTTTATTATTGGCAGTTAAGTAGATCCAAAAAACGGTTCATACCCACCAGCCAAACATCCACAATACCCAGAGATTGGGATTTTTGTGAGCATTCATAATTCCTTACAATCAAAAATTCGTAACATTAATCTGCGTCTGAGAATGAGAGTCATGTCAAAATAAGAGTATATGCACTACACATGCCTATTCATTCTATATTTTTTACTCTAATACCATTTAGGCCGCTGTTGGTAGCCTAAAAGAGGCCTAGAAATAGGGTTTCGTTCCACCAAGTGGGGCACTACCTACTTTTTTTATATTTAACATCAGACATATATAGAGATTCCTTAGGAAAAAGTTCTCCGCTCACAACCTTGCAGTTTTTGAGAGAAATTATGCTAAAGGTGCCCATTTTGGAAAAAAGGGAAAACATAGGGAATTTTTCACTTTCAAACCTGTTTATCATATAAACCCAAAAAAGCCGAATTACCACTTGAAGTACAAAATAAACCAGTTTGAAATGTGTGATATACCTGAAGATGCTATCTAGACACAGTAAACATGATAAGATTATCAAGAAAACTTCTACTGTAGCATTAACATCCCAATTACTTATTTATGTTGTTCCAATTCAAAGGTAATATTTGAGGTAAAATCTGAATAACAGATAGAATTAAGCAAAAATATAATATATAAAAAACACTTTTCAAAATAACACATTTAATGGTAAATTTTCAATTTGCATACACGAGCAGTAATTGCACTACATGTACACTGTAAAAAATATTACATGCTATCTACTTAAAAGAATTATGGTAACAATGTTAGATATTAAGGTTGGTTTTTTTAGTGAAATCTACCTGAATAAGTTATGTAAAATTTAGTTATTTATAAAATAAAGTTTAGTCAATGGCACATGATGAATTTAATATTATTAGTGGAATGTGCTTTTTTAATTTAAGTTGTCTCACAAATAAATCAAGCAGAATTTACTAATTTGTATTAATGAAATTTACTTAATTAAAACATTTACTGCTTTTTTCAGGTTAAGATAATAATGAATACATAATGCACTTTTTTTATCAAACATGCTTTTATTCTGTATTTTTTGCACAAATAAAACAAATCTATATAAAATGTAAGACAGCAGTTTTAAGATATGCAAAATAAAAGCAAATAAATGGTAACATTTTCCATGTAATTGAGAAAGATCATTTTGTTACACAAAAACATGTGCATACAAATTTCTGTTGGAAAAGTCACATTCTTGACTAAAACTTGTGAATAACTTGTAGCAAAACATATAAAATAATTTGTACTTGCTGAAAGCTTGTATGTAGAACAATATTAAACGTTCATCAATCAATTTAGTTTTTTTTTTCAGGAGAACTTGGTCATAATGCATTGTCTCAATCTAAGTCAGGAGTTTGTTTTTAAAGGGACATATCACCCAAAAATGAAAATTCTGTCAGTAATTACTCACCCTCATGTTGTTCAACCCCGTAAGACCTTCGTTCTAGGGCTGAAACGATTCCTCGAGTTACTCGATTACAAAAATTCCTCGAGGCAAAAACTCTGCCTCGAAGCCTCGTTAAATTCCTATGACGCGCACTATACGCGCGGCGCAGGGATTTGATTGTTTCACACGGACCGTTTATTCACACGGACCTGTTCAGGAAGCATATATTTTGAATTTAGTTGGCGCGATGGCGGAGAATAAATATGTAAATAAACGGAAAAATTGTCTAAAGTGTGGGATCATTACACTTAATTCACTTAATACACTTAACTCGCTGAAACAAGGCAACGTAGTCTAAGCCTATTGATGTTCGCTGATTTTAATCACATACTGTATTTGTAGCGATGTCGTGATGCGGTTTGACTAGATATGATTTTTAGCTTTGATGACATTTTTAAGTAGTAAACGTAACTATCACGTTCCATTGCAAGAGAGTATAGCCTAAAAAAGAACCCCTTCACACACACACACACACACACACACACACACACACACACACACACACACACACACACACACACACACACACACACGCCAGTCAGACCAATTGCAGCAATGCATCACATATGCTTAAACTTTTATGTAGCCACGCAACAATAAATTCGGCATGCATTCACTGTACACACCGGGACATGATGGAGGAACAAATATTGTATTGCAGTCTTTGCGAGACCTTGTTTGTATTTCACGTCTGCCAAATAGTTACAGACAACAACAAAAAAATTAAAGTCCCCAGCCTGTTGGTTTTTAATAAAGATTCGGAGTACTCATTTTTCAGTTAAAACGCGCGGAACAAAAAGTGCGTCAGCTTTTACTGCGTGTTCAACAACAAGTCACGTTACAGCTCTTCTTCAGCGTTAAACTACCAGAATACACAAATATGCTTAGATGCTTAGAGTGGTTATATTATAACATCTTAAAGGAAAATTCACATTTGAGATAGCTTTATAACTTGCATACTATATAACTTATAGTATATAACTTATAACAGCTTTAACTGAAATAGACACAAGTTTAAATATAACTATTCTGTTAATAAAACACACACACACAAAAATATCCGATTAATCGATCGATTAAGTGCTAGATTAATCGATTACAAAAAGAATCGATAGCTGCAGCCCTACGCCGTTCATCTTCGGAACACTAATTAAGATATTTTTGATTAAATCTGAGAGCTGGATCATTCCTCCATACTCCTCCATAGGCTTCTTCAGGGATTGAAACTTGCCAGCCTCAAGGTCATTAAAGATATCGTTAAAATAGTCCAAGTGACTACAGTGGCTCAATCTTAAGTTTATCAAGCGACGAGAATACTTTTTGTGTGAAAAAAAAAAAAAAACGACTTTATTTCAACTATTCACTTCCTTCTCTGTGGGCCTCTAGTCAGTTAACGTAGTGTAATAGCGTAGAGCTACGTCACACGTAGACTTACTATTGGCCGACGCTGGTCATGTGTGTGATGCGTGTGACGTACAACAACAGAAGCTTACGCTATATCACCAGTGAACTGACTCGAGGCCCACAGAGAAGGAAATGAATAGTTGAAATAAAGTCGTTATTTTGGGGGGTTTTTGCGTATGGAGGAGTGATCCAGCTTAATTCGTGTTCCGAAGATGAACGAAGGTATTACGGGATTGGAACAACATGAGGGTGAGTAAATACTGACAGAATTTTCATTTTTGGGTGAACTAACCCTTTAAGTGTTAGTCATTTCGGGGAAAACTTGCAAACATCCAGTTTCAAGAAGAGCTTCTGAAAGGCCTCAAAAGTGTGCCTCAGTTCTTTCGGGTAGTAGATGGCAATTTTCATTATGTCCTGCAGGATATCTCCATTGTCACACTGTAAAACAAACACTAAAGATGTATTTTTTATCTTCTCTGTCTCATTAAAAGTCTGTCCATAATTATAAAGTTGATTTGTGTACGGTTGTAAAAATTTCTTGTAACAGCTTAAAATGCTGAGACAACTACAAGTAAACCATTATAGTTAATTTTCTTTGTAATCACTGAAACATAAAAATATTATGTTTCAGTGGACCACAAAGACTTTCACAATAACATAAATACAGTTTCACCAACGACAGAGGGTGTATTCAGAAATAAAAAATGAAATAAATGTTGGGAGGGGGGGATTCAATTTCGATGGTCCTCTATAGACATTCTATTAACTGTAAGTAACTACATGTCAACTAACTCAGAGTATTAGTAGACTGCTAGGTTAGGGTTAATAGATTAAGTAAACATGTAGTTGCAGTTATTTATAGTCAGTAGAATGTCTAAAGTGGACCATCAAAATAAAGTGTTACCTTTTTTCATATAGTGGCTGACAAAAATCTATTTTGTGTTAAATATTTTCACATTAGCTTTATATAATTTAATTGTAAAAAAGATTGTTTAAGTTGCATTTCTATTTTTATAAATAAAAACTATGTACAAATACATTTCTCAAAACACCATAATTGTATAGAATAGGCTAATTCTAGTCACATTGTACTCTTGGATGAGGTCATCCTCTTTTTCACCCGGATAACAGATCAAGCAACGGAGAACAACGTCTCTCATCATGTCAATGTTTTTATCGGGATTCTGATTTGACAAAAGTTTGTAAATTAGCATCACCCAAAAATAATGAAAAAATATTCATATATGAAAGTAACTTACCTGCAGCATGGGATCAATAGCTAACTTTACCTCAGTAGAGTCCGGCGTTTTGAGCCATTCCTTCGCACATTGCTTGATTTTTTTTTTTTCCCATCGGAGTCAGTAAAAGTCAGTAAACCTTTCCCACCATCTTTTCAGACATGAATACACTTTACGAGTGTTAATCGAGCTTGATCGCCGCTATCAGATGAAGATGCGCTGCTTACGTCCTCCTCCATGTTTACATGTGCGTAGTGATATTGGCTTGATTTTGGCTCTGACCTACTTACATTTTCGATGCTGATTGGTTGAAAATCTAGCTAAACAGTTTTATATGTCTCAATACGCAGTCAATATAGTGCGCCAATAAATTACACTTTTCTCATTAACTGCAGGATAATGCGTGGAGAAATTTTTGCTTGGATACCTTTTATTAACGTTGAACATATTGAGCAAAAGAAAATGTAGTGCCCCGTTTGTCGGAACGAAACTGAACGATACAACTCACGTACAGCGGCCCAATTAAAAAGGTAGGCTATTATCATAAAAACTGCCTCCTGCAATTCAGTCCGTTTCATGTGTCATCATTCAACATATTATTTGCATACTGATTATTTAAATAGTACTAGCATCTATTAAGGTAAGGATATCTTTGATCTAAAATGTTACTAGTAATTAAAAAAAAAAGAACTAGTTCTATTTTTTCTTAAGTTGGGTATAATTAAATACTAGACACTATTGGAATAATTACTAGTATCTAAAAAATAAGAACTAGTATCTAATGAATAAGTACTAGTATCTTTAAAAAGGTACTAGTTAGGCCTGTCGCGATAATCAATAAATCAATTAATCGCACAATAAAAAAAATGAGCTCGATAATTTTCCGGCCACGATAATTTTCATTTGCATGCTTGTTTGTTTGCCTCGTCTCTCTCTCTCTCTAAAAGAGAGACTGAGACTCCAAAGAGACTGGATGACAATATCAACGCTGACCGCCACACATTGATTTTCAATTTTTTTTTTAAATTATTATTTATTTATTTTTTTACTGAGCCCATTTACAATCTATTTGATTGCAGAGCGCCATAGTGCAAGCACTACATCTCGCTCGTCCCTCTCTTTCTATCTCGCGCTCTCTCACCCTCATATGAGGCGCCGTCTAGGGCTTAAATCAAACTTCATTCACGCACAAATATATTAAACACTTGCATACACATATACTAAGTAGTCAAACATACATGTATACTGCTGAATGCTCAAACAAATACATATGAAATGCACAACGACGCACCTAAAGTCGCTCACGCACGCAAACTCTACACATACGAGATGCGCGCACACACAAACTCTCCACGCACATAATGAGACACGCGCGCACAAACACAAACTCGCACACACTCATCAGACGCGCGCGCGCACACAAACTCTCCACGCATAAACTGATATGAGACGCGAGCACACACACACAAACTAGCGCACATACTCATATGAGACGCGAGCACACACACACACACACACACACACACACACACACACACACACACACACACACACACACACACACACACACACACACACACACACACACACACACACAAACCAGCGCACATACTCATATGAGACGCGAGCACACACACACACAAACTAGTGCACGTACTGAGATCACACAGTACATGATGCATATGATTCTCAGTGTCACGCATTTTTTGTTAACAGAGACTGAGAGTCCATTGCTTTTAGTGTTTTTTGTAGTTTTGTTCATTTAAATAGTCTTTAGAAATAAAAGTTTATTGATCTTTGAAAAGGTGTTCCTGCATTATTATGCCATTTATCATTATTTTAGATGAAAATGGTCTCAGAACGACAATATTATCGTTTATTATCAATATTATCGTTTATCGCAATAATTTCTTGGATAATTTATCGTCCAGCAGAATTTGTTATCGTGACAGGCCTAGTACTAGTACCTAACGAATAAGCACTAGTAGCAAAATGAATAAGTACTAGTACTTAATGGAATAGATAATAGTATCTAAAAAAATAAGTACTAGTTGCATGAAAATGGATACTAGTAGGTTTTAAGGATTAAATGTTAAAACGGCTTGCCATAATCAGTGTTTATATCCGAGCTATAAACTTTTATCCGAATATGATAATTTGAATCATTGTTACAGAAATAATGAGACTGTGTGGTTGAAAAAGATTGTTTGTGAAGCCGTTTCATACCTATACATGACAACTGCTCTCTCCTGGTCGGCGACAGCGCCAACGTAGATTTGAATGTTCAGCTGTGATCGTATTTGTCAAAGGGTTAGTAGACCTAGCCAAATCGTTGTCATTTAAGAATAAGATCGCAATCTTTTAACAATTAATCGTGCAGATCTATTACATTTTAAAACATTAAGTTGATCATGTTTTATGTATTTATTTCAGGGTTCCCACGGGTCCTTGAAATCCTTGAAAGTTTGTGAATCTGAAATATTTCAAAGGCCCTGGAAAGTTTTTGAAAATAAACATTCATAGATACAGGTCCTTGAAAGTGCTTGAATTTAGTTTGTGCAATAAGTTTTCTGGAAAAAATGCCATTTTATTCCCTCCGGTCCGCTAATGTGTTATTTCGCCAACACTTCTTGGCTTGTGCATGATAGCTTGTTTGATTTACCTTAGTTAAGTGCATTTATGCATTATGTTAAGTGTTTCCTGCGTGAGGCGCTTTGTGTTGTACGTTGCAATGACTTCACGCGCGCACGAAACTTCTACAATGGTACCTCAACGTTTCACAGACACACCATTGAACATTGCAAAAATAGGCTGAAACCGCTTAAACGTGATGCCTGGAAAATGCAAGTTTCAAGATATTTGGAATGTTTTATAATGATCTGCATTATGTTGTTGTGATATGTTTTCAGTGCTTACACCGAGCCCAAATATGTTCAGTCAATAGCCCTATTCGGACGGTAATGGTTTCTCATGGGGTCGTACGGTATTTTCATCATTTACAGTGGTTGGTCTGTGATTTTTATTGACCTCCGAATCCAGAAATATAATTGTACATCCAAGCATGTTAACATTTGAAACGGGCCATTATTGTGACAGCCTACATATTTTAAAATTGGAACATATTTTGCAATTATGCACAAGATAAAAAATACAAACCATGCATCTTTATTTTAACCTCAAGAGGCTGCATTAACTTGTTTCTGCTTATTTCCATTTTTTTTTAAATTACATCCTTTTGAGAAAATGCAAGAATATAAGAACCATTTCGAATATTGCATACCTGCGTCTAGCTTCCTATTTTTATAAATGAGAATTAAATAATTAAATGATACATTATTTTATTAAATAAAATACAAATTTATTCGTATTATTCCAAGTGTTGTACCTTCTTCTTAAGTGTAGAAAAACTCAGAAGCGAAAACCAGGAGACTTGTGGCTATCTTTTAAGCAGGATTCTTTATTTGCTGTAGTCTGCTTCGTCCAAAATCTTACCCAAGTCAAGTCTAACTCAATAGCTAAACAGTGTTTTATAGCTTTCAAGGGGGAGGGATTTTTACATGGAGATAGAGATCAGCATGACAGTGTAACTCAGAGCCTCTGAAAACAAAGTAGGTCAATAAAAGCCTGTTCCCGGAGATTCCTCCGACCTGCATTATCAAAGAGAAACGAAGCCCAGCTGTTCTTGAGTCATCTATACCTCCAAATGGTAAAACACTTGTGTGAACTTTCTGTTGTACCTAAATTAGACATTTAATAAATTTGTAACACTACCAAGCGTATGACATTTTATTTACAGCAGACATTATTTTATTAAATAAAATACAAATTTATTCGTATTATTCCAAGCATATGACATTTTATTTACAGCAGACAGTCATGTGACTGACCACGTGAGCAGCTAGTTCATGGACTTACAAAACTCGCTCTTCCACAGTCTATAAATCGTCATCCGAATGCATGAGTTTTATCACTGAGGTGCCATGCATGATGCAAATTTATTTTTTACAGACGTCCACATGAGAAATCATTAACGTCCGAATAGGGCTTGTACATTTTCAATAAACATAAAACATTTGTGATAATCTGTTGCCCAAATATTTTATGTAATGTTGAATTGCTTTGCTTGTTAAGATAATGTAAACCCATGAGGCAAGAAAAACTTAAAAGCATATTCATATATCTTAAAGGTGCATTGTGTAATCTTTAGGAGGATCTGTTGACAGAAATGCAATATCATATACATAACTATAATTTCAGAGGTGTATATAGACCTTACATAATGAACTGTTAAGCTTTTATTACCATAGACCACATGTGTCAATTACAAGGCCCGCGGGCCAAACACGGCCCGCCACGACTTTTAATCAGGCCCGCCAAAATATTCTGGTGATCAATTTAATGTGGCCCGTGCGCTGTTTAAATTTACGTCTATGACAATTACAACATTGAGACGCAGGGGTGCTGTCGCGCTTCACTCAACTCGCTAATTTTATCAGAGAATACGGCAATAAGTAAGGAATAATTGATGACGGGCAGTTGAATTATTAGCAGATTAATGCTGTTATTAAATGAGAGGGAGGGGGGGGGGGGGGTGTAGCTACGATTAAGGTCTTTCAACTGTGTTCGGAAAGTGGAATTCTGCCAGAGATTTACTGATTTTGAAAGACAGAAATTCAACCTTGACCTGTTCGTAAATCCATTTGCAGTTGACGTTGACACTGCAATTCGATGAGTTCCAACTGTAAGTGCTCAGGCGCAATGTAACACTCATCTAAAGAGCTGGTACGAGTCAGTTGGGGCAGCTGAGTTTGCACCTCTACTCCCTGAATCAATGCCACAGCTTTGCCTTAACGCTGCACTCATTATGTCTATGTTCGGAAGCACCTACTCATGTGAGCAGATGTTCTCCATAATGAAGTTGACTAAGACATCTCACAGATCGCGCCTCACGGACAAGCATTTGATCTCGGTAATGAAAGTGGCCATGGTAAAGGACATTAACCCTACAATAGATGAGATCGTTTCTAAGAAAAGATGCAGTGTCTAGTAAGAGTTAAAAAAAGAAGAGCCTAATTTGCTTAGGTTTGCACTTCAAGTTCTAATTGTCTTTTTAAAGTAAGAGCTACTAAAATAAGCCAAATAATAAAATTTTCAGATGTAATTTATCTATTCATTTATCTATAATTATCTACCATTTGTTGAATGTTTTGCTTTATCAAAGAGTTTTTATGAAATTAAAATTATTTTCAAAGTACTGTTTTAAAGTACTGTTTATGCAGTTATGCTGGTCAGAGACCTTATTTCTTGTTTTGATAAATAAAAAATGGCCTCCTGTGACACATGTTTTGTGAAATATGTAAAAATGTGTTACAATTCAAAATTAAAAAAATAAAACCTTGTTATGATAATGTGGTTTAATGAATTGAGAGTTTTTTTTATACAGTTAGCCTAATATACACTTATATTTCAATAAATGAAAAATCATCTAAATATATATCCCGTCCCTGATTTTATTCACAACCCTCAGCATGGCCCTTACTGAGTTTGAATTTGGCACCCCTGCCATAGACTGAGCCGTTTCTATCTACATACATCGCGGGTCCCCTTACATTGAAATACCCATTTGGCGCCACCATGTTTCTACAGGAGCCCTAAACGGATAAACGCATTTTGTCACTATGTTGTTCTTCGTGCAAAGAAGCTAGCTAAAGTCAGCGACTAAAACACGGACACAATGATGAACAAGACTCTGAATATGTCTTGTTTTGATTTTTCTTTATCTTGTCTTAATTTGCCAGAATGGGACATACAGAGATTTGTATGGTACAGCACTGGAGAGAATTCAGAGTCTTGAGCATGATCAGGAGGTTCTTCAAAGTTTATTTAACAGCATTCAATCGATGCGGGTTGGGATGGTGAGACATTTCTCTTAATTTTTCAAAGCTACACTACTTGCATCTAAAAACTAAAATGCTTAAAATGTTATAATTCTTCTACAGAATTCATTTAAGTCAAGCACAGAGAATGCCATCTTCAAAATGAAACAGATTGGAAATACTGTTAATGTTGATCAGGAAACTTTATCTAAACAGGTAAGTCAAAGAGCTTCATAGAAGATATTTGCCAAGGACTCACAGCTCATAATAATAAGGCTGTGTTATGTAGGCCAGTCAGATGAAGTCTCTTTATGGGAGGTACAAGGAAACGCTCCATAGAATGGAGCAGAAGATGAAAGACACGAGACAACGCATGGATGCTGCTCTAATGGAGAAGGAAGCGGTGAGATGACATTTTATTGGTTTTGCTGAAGCTTAAGAACACAAGATTTTTTTTGATGAATAAGCTGTTGATCTTATCCTATCCTCTTGTCCTGTTCAATTGTTTTTGTTTGTCAGGCCTTCAGTGTAACGCAGCAGCTGAGGAATTACCATATTGCTCTGGTGGCCGAACTAGAGCACACTATTGGGTCTCACCAGGAACTGATGTCAGGCCTCAAACTGGCCTACCCATCACTGGTCTGCTCATATTGCTTGCATCACTGCCTCAATTTATATGCAATTTATATGAAAATATAATGTTCCCATTAGCTTAACTCTTTCCCCGCCAGTGTTTTTATGTATTTTACAATTTTTTTGCCAGCCTACTCCAGCGTTATTTAAAAAAAAAAAATCAATTTCACAAAATTTTCATGGTCCCCACTCCCCAGAATATTTTGTTGTATGAATGTCTGAACATACAATATAACAAAAAAAAGAACAGAGTCTCTGCTTAAAAGAATGCATTCTTTTTTTTATCAACGCTTGAATGTGGGTACGTTTCATAAAACATTTTGAACAAAAAGCTGATTAATTGCGTTTTTCTCAAAGACTTAGTCCGGATTGGATTCAAAACATAGATGGAGTAGATCAAGTCCATCAACAGTCCTAAAACTTGCACAGTTGTGTACCTCTTCATGGGTTTGACATTTCATTCGGTAACGTTTTGATTTATATGTTAAATGTTTTATGGTCACGTTAGCTTACATGTGCGTAAGAAATCTTCACTTGTTTCTGACACGTCTTTGCTTGTTTTTGGATCCAGAGATTCTGTACTATTTCAGAAAATGCGTAATAGCGCCCCCTACCGTATAACAGTGAAAGCGGGGAAGCGTTGTCATAAATTATGGAAAATCTGGCGGGGAAAGAGTGATTACAGACAGTCTTGGCATGATTGTTTTGCATAATGCGTGGTTGAATTTGTGTCATCTTGTATTCTGAATGTAAATTGTGTAAACTAAGGTTGATCTGAGCAAGTCCTACATGGAATCCATCAGTGCAGCGAATGTCCATTTGAGAAGGAAGCTTGAAGATGACATGAGCTTGTTAGCGGAGGTAAGACTTTTCATTAAAATGAAAATGACATGCAAAGACTAACTCAACCTTTAAATAGCAAAGTAACAAATTTGCCTCCTTTCCTCCATGGTAAGCTGAGAAAGGCTCAAGAGCTGGTTCAGAGGATAAACCCAGTGCTTCACCGGCTCCATCAGAGGACTACCACCGCCGTGGAGCACAGCAAGCAGCATCTGGCAATGAGAGACAGAGCCATGGAAGAGAGAAACCTGGTTAGGCATTTACCACTGAAATGAAACGAAAGTTCTATCAGTATTTTTTTCATACTCCGTTCCATGTCTGTTAAACCTTAAAATAGAACCCTAAACCACCAAGAAAATAGTCTATATGATAGCTTTGTGCGAAGAACAGACCAAAATTTGTGAGGAACAGATCCAATGATGTTATATTTGATTTTAAAATCAGACCATATCATTTTGACCAGCTACTGCATGTTACCGTTGTTTGCAAAGCAGGTGAAATCCAGTCATTTAGGAATCCATGCAATCTGGAATTTCGTGTGAGGGAAAAGGTTCTCCCCATGCAGATTTCACAACTGGATCAAGGTGGTCACGCAAAATCGCCACATTGACCAAGAGAAAGCTGCTTGGTTTGAAAGTTACTAACTTGATTTGTGAGCTGTGATTCATAGATTGCTAGACTATTGACAGTAGAAAATGGTCTTTTTTGCATGAAAAAAATTGTTGAAATTTTGCTGATTTGATTGCATCTTTAGGTGCAGATTTTTCGCTTTCCACTGGCATCACTGTTGTTTGCTCATAATTCAAATAACGTCATTGGTTCCCACACATACCACAAGACTATTGAGCTTCTAGTCTTTTCTCTGCATCTCCATAGACTTAATAGATTAATTCTTTAAAGTCATGACTCTGACAATAAGCTTGTATTAATTAGCAATGTATTATGAAATTTGTCATACAGCCCTGCAGCACATGATCAATCCAATTTGCTTTTCTTTAGGACTGAATGTCTGCATTGTTTCTTTCATTCAAGTAATGAAATCAGATCCATTTGTTCAGACAGTCAGGTCAATATTTGGTTCAGTTGGTACTGTAGTAACAACTTTACCTTCAGCACAATGGCAAAGAACAATAAAAAAAAGCTGTCATTGTGGGAAGATTCTAAATTTCATCTCGCTTGAACAAATAATATTCTCTGTCAGAAGCATTGGGTAAGATGCAGGGTTATTATAGTTTACTAAAATAGAATAGACCCCTTTTCAGTTGGTAAACATGATGACGTTTTTATGTGGGCGGAGCTTAGTTGGAGGCAGAACGATCCCTCTGGCCGCTTCACTAACGCTAGTTTGCAAGTTTTGTTAGCTTTTTTTAACAATGACGGGAGAAAACCAGATTTTATCTTAATGTGCAAGGTCACTCACTGTCCAGGACCGCGATTGTTATTTGCAGAAGTTAATTTTTAACGGACGGAACCAGATTGGCTGACCCATACACGCTCAGTCAATGGATGGACTATCTGACAGGATTAACGTTACCTCGGTTGAGTGGCCTGCCTTCTACACACCTACCTGATAGAGAAACCGAGCGTAAAGAGAATCTGAGGGCATAGAAATCTTTAGATGCCTATAACTATGTGATGAATGGTCTTGACTTGTGGCAACGTTACATTACGCAGTCCTGCCCAGCGCCAAGGCCAGAAGACGACAATCTAAAGAGTTTCATTATAGTGCAATTTTAATGATGTGAATATTTTCTAGAAATAAAATTATTTTTTTATGTATTAAAATTATATTAATTAACTATGTATTTGATTATTCTTTCTTACCAGGTTCTTCAAAAAGTGTATCACAATCAATCACAACAATGTATACAATCATAGATGATTCACAAATAATCACAATAATTTAGAAAACATTATGCGATAAAATTTCAAATTGGATCCTGTAGGTGATTCTTGCACCCAGAAACACAACAAGATGACATTTAATAAAAATAATAATAATTTAGGATCCTTATCATGTAGCCGAATCTGTGCTGGTTTGTATTGGCCGCCTCCAGTTTTCACTTTGTTTTGCCTCCAGCTAACGCTGTGACGTAATTGTGACGTGTGCGCAAAAGGGGTCTATATGCATATATTGTTTACCTATATAAAGCATTAGTTTCAATAAATGGGTAGACAGGGTGAAAGCTTTGTGTTGTGAATGTTTAGAGTATCTGATAATATATTTGAAAAAAGAGAATGCAAAATCTTTTAAATGCAGTCTCTCTTTCTTTAAACGCTTACGTTTCTGTAAATCCCCAGATGGAAAATGAGCTAGAGCACGTGAGTTCAAGCTTGCATGATGCCAGTCAACAGATTTCAGACTTGAAGATGCAGCAGACCATCATGACTTCAGGTGTGATGGTGATTTACTTTGAATTGGCTTATTCCATGTGTAGTCAAAGGTGAGCTTTTGCTTGATTTTGCTGTGTGTGTTTGTTCAGAGATGTCAGTGCTGAGGGAGCAGCTGAATCAGGCAGAGAAGGAGCATTGTCAGCTGAAGAGAAGGAGTACTGAGCTCTCAGCCACTGTAACGTCCACGCTGGCCTCTTACGCCTTCCTAGAACAGACCCTCGCCTCTGAGACCAGCAAGTATGTTAGCAGAAATAGCTTTTGGTTGACTAAATTGGTACTGAAACTCACCTAAATTAATGGATGCAATTCAGAATTTTGGTCACACTTTAGATTAGGGTTCAATTCTCTCTATTAATTAACTATTAAATATGCCCTTTGCCCCAATAAACTCCTAATTACTGTTTATTAATAGTTAGTAATAGGGGTGTAACAATATATCCTGTCACAACATATCGCGATACAAAAATGCGACAATATGTATTGTGGATAGTGAAAATATGTATTGTGTATAGTTCACCCAAAATGAGAATTACTGTGTGAGAAAAAAATCAAGTTTAGGTGTCAGTACTACATTAAACTACTATATAATTTATAATAATGCAATGGGGGAATATTTGTGGGTCCTGATAATGCCAAATGTCTTATGTTACCAGTAAAATGTGGCCTACATTATTTTAAATACATCTAGTCAGTGACAGGGTGCAAGCATATTCGTCTAAAATAATTCTGTATTTTCAGCTTCAGAATCATGAATATTTTTTATTCTGGTGTCACCATTGTCTTGTGCATTGGGTCACTTACTAGCACCAAGTCCAAGCCTATTCATTTAGACCCACAATGTAATATAAAATTGAGCATTTTAATCAACAGGACATTTATTTTTTAACCTTTTACCATTATGTCTTGGAGTATCACAATAATATCGTATCGTGAGTTCAGTATCGTGATATGTATCGAATCGTGACATGAGGGTATCGTTACACCCTTAGTTAGTAAGATAGCCTAGTTGTAAATAAATAGTGTAATAAATGTCTTAATTTAAGACCTATTCAAACTAAAATTAAGGAAAGACGAGGTGTATTCACCCTGCTTAGGGGGATGTGATCAAAGCCTGGAGTGGAGCGAAAGCACGTTCCTCTCTCCACTCTAAGCAGTCTGTAATCACTTCGCTCATGTTCCACTCCGGGGTTTCAATTCCTGCTCACGGAAAAACTGCTCAGTGTTCACTCAATTAATCTTAGTTTAAAGTGTAAAAAATAATTGGAGATAGGCTAGGCTTAGCGAAATGGGGGAGAATGGCAAGCCTTTTAGTTCGTAGGCTAAAAAAATCCAACAGCCAGGTATGTGTCTTTGCACAGTATGTCACAGGAGACTTCAATATGGCAATAATGGCAAAAAAATGCAAGCTCGCCATCAATCAGAAGCTAGTCACAATGCTGCCATTCGTGCTCTACAGTACACATGCTCCCTGCCTGGTGCGACAAGTACCACAACGGAGGTTCATGCATCTATGGCCGACCGTGTGTGCGATCTAAAAGTGCGCATATGTTATTTCATAGCGGAGCATGACCTGTCTTTCACAGTCTCACAACCGCTAGAATTTAATGCAATCAGTTGTCAAAGACAAGAGTGCACTTTCAAGATTGTCTGTATCTAATGCACACGCCTCCTCCTTGTGCACAAATGGCATTGCTGTTCATTGGAAAAACGAATTGTCAACTAAGCTGAAAACTAAGATGTTTTCTTTAAATGTAGATGAGTCAACAGATGAAAACATAGACAGGATTCTTGTTCGATACTTTGAGGATATGGGTAAAGTGGCAACCCAGCATCTGTCCTTGGTCTTATAAGATAAATAAAAACATGCACTGAAAAATTATGTAGATGGTTGATTCTTTTTTTTCATAGATTAAAATAGGTTTTGAAATACGCAAACTGGCAATATTAAAGCGGTTTAAAACATCTCCCCTTAAAACACTATTGGTCTCGACTATTTAAGTAAAGTTAAAGGAAGATGACTTGGCCTGAAAAAAAAATTCAATCAGAAGAATTTTTTTCACTTTAATCCCTGCGTTTCACTCCTATAAGTTGCCACAAGCAGAAAACAAAAGAATAGGAAGTATCATCAGCAATACTTGAAATGGCTCAGTGATTTACTGCAGAGCAAGTACTGCATGCAATCAAATATTAGTGTCACTTGATGGTGAATCTGGTGAAAAAGCTGTCAGAGATCAAAATATTGATTTTAAAGATGTTAAAAATGATAGTTTTGAGAACATGCTTGAGATTGCGAAGTTTGAGCCAGATGCTGAATGTATTGGGAAATGACCTCTGATGAGGACAGTGATGATGGTATAAAACATCTGCTCAAACTGAACCTTTCAAAGCTCCAAAAGGAAACAAAATATGCTTTATTTTATCCTTTTTACTCTAATATCAGGAGTTTTATATTATGGCGACAGGTAGAGATCCATCCGTGTTAGATATAGATGTGGGTCGCTAAAGACCTGAATATGTAATAATGATTTCTGAAACATTCATACATTTAAGGGTAAATCTAACATCTAATTTTACATGTTTAGATGTATTCATCATGGGTGGCGTTTATCGCATCTGACTGTTGCAAGCATTTTGAAAGGTGTTTTGACAAATCAGAGCCACGCATACAAACGCATACAAACATTTTGGACACAATGTGCAAGGATCTTTAGTCTAGCACAGTACATACAGCAAGGTGTTTTTTATTAAATGGATATTTATATGGTATGAACACTTACTATTCTATATGTGTCGAGTGTTGATAAAAAAGATGGTTCTTTAGATGTTCCTTGGAAACGGCCAAAGACTCAGCAGCTCAGTTGAGTTATTTTCTATCATTTTATTTGTCTACTTCAGGTTGCAGCAGTCAATGTGTGATGCACAGCAAGCTACTGAGAGAGCAAACTGGTATAACTGCACAATTTAATTCCTCTTCTTTTGTTTATTGCTGTATAAATAAGCGTGCAAAAATTTACTTTTAAATATAAAAATGCTTTTGGCAGTCTTGAAGAAGCTCTAGAAACATCCAGGAAACAGCTAGAGGAATATGAGGACGCTCTGTCACAGAGAGAAACCCTGATTAAAGAACTCCACACTGAAGCTGAGGTTCATCGCCGTCAGCTCGGTCAACTGGCTCAGCTGCAGACTGAACTCTCCAGTGCAAAAGAAATGAGTGAAGTGAGGAGATATTAAACCTTTCACCATGAAACATTGTTAGTACATGTTCACAATACCTTTGTCATGCCAGGTCCACTCACAATATCAGATATGTTTTTTGTTCTATCAGTTCCTGCAGGCAGAACATGTACTGGCTCGGGAACAGATGGAGGAAAGTGAGAGATTTCTGCGGTGCCACTTACAAGGCCTCAGGGAGAGAAACCTGGAGTGTGAAGACCTCAAACTAGCACTGGAACAACTACGGTACAGCATATTCTTCTCTACCCATTTTAGAACAAATATGTCAGAATAAATGGCTTTTTTTCTGATGCCATGCATCCTCCTCTAAGGCTTGAGAAAGAGTCCCTTCAGGAAGAGCTGGACAGCACACGAGACAAAGCTCGCAGTATGTTGCTGGAACAAGGAGAGCAGATGGTTCGGGCCTGTAATGATGTCATGCTCTTAAACCACAGAGTTTGCTTTCTCACGGGTATCTTAAAGGAATCCCTAACCTCCAAGGTCCTTATGATTTAAACTCATCATCATTTTCTTTGTGTCATTTCTAAAGTTTTTGTTTTCTTTATTTCATTTTCAAATAAAGAAGTGTTTATTTTTATTTGTATAGTTTTAGTTAACATTCAATAACAACGCTGTTTTGTAAGTTTGCACTTATGATGGAAGTATATTGGTCAGTTACACAGGAAGGTTTAAAATCAGAAATGACCTAATGGGTATTCTTTATTACAAATCTATAATATATTCCATTAATATTATTGTCATATTTCAGAATATTAGTCTAAAAACTGGGTTTTTACTGCTCTCCTCCCTTCTGCTCTGGTTGGCTCTCAGTATAACTGTAAAAGTAAAAAAATTACTTAACTTGCTTAGACAACTTTTTTTAAAAAATTTTTTTTTTATAAATAACATTGTTTTGCTGTCTTGCATTGCTCAGGAGTCAGAGTGCTTCGATAAGGCACTGCAATCTCGACATCCCTCCAGCTCTTTTGTGGATTCTGTTATGGTGGCCATGATGAAGACACAGGAACCTGAGACAGAGTCTCCTGAGGATTCAGGTATGTTAGTGTTTGGTGCCTGTTTTGTCTTATTAGTTATTTGCATTATTATAATGATGCATAATTTATTGAGGACAGCCTTCTATTTTGTGTGAAAGTGTTCTGGATACAAAACTAAAACCTAATCACATAGAGTGTGGATGCTGTGTTGAATCAAAAGGCCTTGGGATGTGTACATTTTAGGAATATGGCATAGAGACCCACACAAAACTACATTGATGTCAGTTCTATTATAATTTATATAATTAATTGTTTAATCACTTTTACGTCAATGGAAAAAAGATCTGAGATTTATTTGTCATAATTGTGCAGCCGTCTTTTGTTATCTACTGTTTTGCAGAGGAGAGGGCGGTGCAACAAGACGGCATTGGCAGTGAAACCAGTGCTTTTACCCGAATACCTCCAACTACTCACACTGAAGTGAAAGGTATATTCATTACCGGATTATAACAGTCATATATCAAAACTCAGGTTAGATCTTAACTAGGGCTGACAAATTAAATTAGAATTTCAAATATTCGTCAAACTGAAAATAAAAATCCACATTTGAATGCAAAAACGTTGCATTCAAATTGTAGGTGTGCATCAGGCAGTGGCGCACGAGATGCGATGATGTCATTGTTGCGTTTTTTTGTTTTCGTTAGCCTATCCAGTTGAACCCACTAGATGCAGCGCTAGATACAAAACATTGCCGAAATAGAGAAGCTCAATGCGGAAAAATCTTGGTTGCGTCAAAATCGTGCATGTCATGTTTTTAAACGCAAATAAAGTGCTCTTTGTATTCATTTATGCATTAATACATGATGCTGTTATGTTCATAATTATTTATGCAGTTTACAAAATTATATTTTATTTATGAAAGTTATTTTAAACTTTATACACTTTTTTTTTTACAGACAGTCATGTTAATTCATTGCTTTGAATAAACAATTTAATGTGGTGCAATTTGTCTTGTGGCCTCAGGAGTAAAGCCAAAAGCTTTTTTCCCCCTGTAACTTAAATGATGCCTTGTTACAGGCCTCCCCGTTTGTCTAGGGTTTGGAGTAACAATTATTGTAAGAATAATGATAAATATAACGAAAAAGACTGACGGTCACTACAATCCCTTGATCCAGAAACACAACAAACTAAAATTAAGCCAATCCTATTATGCTATTTTAAAGGCTCCTTATTTTGTTTTGGAGGTCTCCTAAAACAGGTTAACATGCATCAAAGGTAAAAAAAATAAAATAAAAAAAAAACTCTTCATTTTCTCATAATGCACATTACACCACCACCTTTTTCAATGATTCTCAAAAGACTCGTTTGATGATTCAGGCCCTGTTTACACGAGAACGCTCGCGGGTGAAAACGTAAAACTATTTTATCAGATGTGCCTTTCGTTTACACGGCGACGGCGTTTTTGGGGCTTAAAAACACAAAGTGAAACCACCCTCTAGAGTGGAAATATTAAAAACGCTCCACCCTCGCGTTCCCGTCTAATGGGTAAAAATGCAAATCTGCTCACGGTGGCTCTTGTCGCGTACGCGTTTAGGTCACAGACATGCGCCAGTACAGGAAGATAACAACCAACATGTCGGATTATTTCCATACGTCGGACCTTCAAGTTGCCCTAGCAGCTGTGATAAACGTTCAAGAGTCTTTTTGCTGTTTGCTTCGCCATGTTTTGATGTCACGCTACTAGGGAGAGAAGTTGGAAGGGAGGTTGTACGCAGGAGTGCAGACTTGGTGTTGTTGTGTGGCATTGCTTCACATTGCCACCTAGCCGCCTGGAGTGCATATTACATCGAATTTCAGACACTTTTACGTCACCATATGAACGCAGATTTCCCCCCATAACGCTCGTCTAAACGCAGAATAAAAAGTGATGATAACGCAACGCCAATTTTGCATTTTCTCTTCAGATCGTTTCCGTGTAAATATAGCCTTAGTCTCTCTAAATCCCTCCTTTCCGAGAGCTTTCTCTGCTCTGATTGGCCAAACGGCCCAGTCTTTTGTGACTAGTCTACTGCTTACAGCCCCTGTCATCAGAAATAAAATGCCCCATTACCATGACTGAATTTCAGCTCCGGGGGCGTCCTCAGTACTCAGCGATTGTACACTGTAAAGACAGTAAAGACAAAAAAATGTATTGCAGTGGACATGCGGGAACTATTATTAAGAAGTATCATAACAGCGCATACGACGAGCACTAACATGAATGACTGATGTAACAGTAAAGTTTGTAAAACAAATCTCGCTCCATCCTCTATCCTTACTTAAATGAATTTGGGGTACAAGTAGTAGGTACACCAGACAATCTGCATTATTGGACACAGTTTCAGGTAATACTTGGCCCACAACTGATTAGCAGAAGTATTTCAGTAAGACAGTAATAACGTGAGTTTGCCTGAACTAGCCAGAGACCTACACAATATAAAACATAAAACTACGTATTTTTAAAACCTGGTATAAAATATATATACATTAATAATTAATCATATTTACAGTTTGTGATTCAGAGGAACAAGTTGGTCCAAATAAAGGGGGCACTGTCCCATCTTTAAGGAATAAGCATTTTGTAAATCCCATTTAAACCTCACAGAGATTTGAGAAGCAATCATCAAAAGGTTATACTGCTGTTGTATTGCTGTGGTCATTTTAAACACGGACCCTTCATATCCTCATCCTTTTGAAGTGTTTACAAAGAGAATTTGCTTTTGCAGAGCAGAAAACGGTCTTCTCGACATGCACGCAATATCGTTACAGCGTTTGAGGGCGGGTCGCATGATGCAAATGTGTTACCCAGTGACGTCTAGCCGTAACAAAGTGGGATTCGGATTACTGACGACTCGTTTAGGAGGTTCAGAGTCGATTCATTATTTTGAGAGACATTAACTTTTATCGTGCACTTTCAGCTTTACAACCTTGCAGATTGTTTACATTCACAGACAGCTATGTTACGGTTTGCCTGAAAGGTAATATTCGAAAAAGCATAATAGGCTGGGGCACTTTAATTTTATTGAAAACAACTCAAAGAAAACAAAAAATGAAACCCTATACGAAAGAAAACAAATAAACCAATGAGTCTCCCAGTCAAACATAAACATAAGCAAAGTTCAAAGAAAATAGCATATCTACATTTAATGATGTCTATTGTCCTGTGTTCTCAGAGGAGAGACGGAGCCATGTGTTGGAGCTGTTGTCTGATTTTGGTGAGGCCATCTCAGATCTTCAGTTAACCATAGACCAACTGAGAATCCATAAAGACACAGAGCTGCAGACTCTGAAGCAGACCATGTGAGTTACTCAAACTCAGATTTACTCAGAATTGCTCATTGTTTCAAGGGGACAGGTGAAGGGCTGGCTGGCTTTAGGTTTCTGATGTACTTGGTTAAAATGTGACACCTGCTAATGTGAAAGATTTATATATAATATGCATATAAATATATAACATTTAAAATGTATTAAACAGTTTTGCTTTTTTTTTTGTTGCCTTGGATAAATCACACACATTTTTTTTTATTGTCATTCCAAATATATGACATTTCTTCAACACAGATGATATTTTGAATAACATTGATTACCACTTTTTTCCATGTAATGGGAGTCTGTGGGCACCAATGTTTTTGTGTTGCGCAGAAGAAAAAGTCATACAGTTTTGGAAAGACATGAGGGCGAGTATAAGATAACTTGATAACTCGTGCCACAAATGACACGAAAACAGACCGTTTCATATTTTGCTATTTTATTTCATATTATATAGGGTTTGGGGAAAGAATAGGCCTATACAGTTTGTACAGTATAAAAAAAAATTGTCTATGGAGAGTCCCCATAAAACATGAAAAAACAACCTGTTGTGAACAACAAAAAACACATTTTACTGGGCTTATGCGGAATGATGTGGTTGAGGAATTTTTCACCAGGGCATAGCTACTTACATTTTATTATGTAGTAACAATTTTAGCATTTCCATTTTGCACAAAATAACTCAAACTAACAGCAAGTGAGTATGTTGCTGTTGTGATTGCATTGTATAAATGCTTCATAGAGTGTGAACATAAATCAGTTGGAGTGCAACAGATAAAAGGAGTGCAATCCCTTTCTCATATTCATTGTTGGACACCAAATTGAGGTTTTAAATAAATCACTATTAATTTAAGTCAGTTGTCACGCAACTGTGACTTTTTAGTAATCCTGTACTGCCTTACATTATAAAAACAGTGTTTGCGTAGTCATCTTCTATGAGGTATTGCCTCACCCCAGCCTGCTGTTTCAGATGTGAGCTGCAGGAGGCGCTGCAGGAAGAGTCTCAGAGACGCACAGTGCAGGTCTCAGAGCTGAGGCAGAATGTGGACCGTTTGCAGGCTCAGGTGGAGAAGGATGCTTTGGTCCTGCAGCAAAAATCGCAGGTAAAAAAGTTCATGTTGCTTATTACAAGCAGCATTTCATCGAAGTTTCAAAGTTGGTTTTCCAGGGGCAATTTTTTTTTATTCAGCACTCAAGAATATGGAGCATAAGAGGATTGAATATGTAATTACATAAGTCATATGTCTGTCTGTGCTCTTTAAGGATGAAAGAAACCTGAGGAAACTCTGCAGTGAAATGGAGGAAAATCTGGAAGCGGCACACAAATACAGAGCAGAGAATAGTGTATGTACCCACAGACAATGCTGAATATATACTTAAAAAAAAAAAAAAATCAGTGCTGTTGTTAGGTTGTTGTATAGTAACTAGCCTTTGCTCTGGTTGTGTGAAACAGGAGTTGCGTCGAGAAGTTGCTGATTTGCGTCGACTGGAACAGCAGGCACAGGTGGAGGCTCAGGTCTTGAGGGAGGAGCTCAACCGAACAGGTGTCCAATCAGCAGCCAGTACCAATGCATTAGATGAAAGAATCAAACTGCTCAGAGAGGTATGGTAGTTTGTCCAGTTTTTCGTCTGTGATTAGCACGAAACATTAAATAATACTAAATATAAGTTTCCAAACTTTTCAAGTTTCCAAGTTTCCAGCTTTCCAAATCCTAGACTAGCTCGCATGTCATTATGAAAAGAAAACAATAGAAATTAGTACATTCATTATTTCTCATAGTTCGCAGTTCTCATTTAGACATGTCATGGAATCAGGATTTTGGAAATTTAAAAAGAAAGAAAGAAAATCAACACCCATACACATTACAACACCCATGCACATATACATTCTGTTCTTAGGTTGAGAAGCTTAAGGCAAATTTAATGGAAACTGAGGAAAATCGTACTAAGGTCTTGGAGAGGGCAAAACGACATGTAAGTCTTACCTGCTTTATTATTATTACATTATATTGGTTTTCCTATGGAAGCTGTGGAAAACAGTGCTATCTGTGTAGAACAGAAAATCTACAGTATGCTTTTTTATTTTTTTATTTTTTAGTATTGATGAATCAAATAAATTTCAAATAAATGCTTTTTTAAAGGTGTCCTATTATGTACTTTTACAAAGTCATGATTTAGTTTTTGGGATGTACTAGAACAGTGGTCTCCAACCTGGTGCCCGCGGGCAGCCCACATGGAGTCTCTGAGTCGCCCGCCGAGCACCTTCTAAAAATAGCCTGAATTGTCTTTCATTAAGACAATTAAACATAATAAAATAATAAAATAATAAAAATTATTTAGAATCTGCATGTCGAGCACGTTTAAAAAAAAAAACGTAACGTAAATTAAGTGAGTTGAGGCGGTCGCGGGCAGACCGATAAATTTATACATAAGATAAATTGAACTATAAAAAAATATTAATTATGGCTGACGATGCAGGTCATGCAAAAAAGAAGACTTATTATTTTAACGAGGAGTGGGAGACAGAATAGGGGGCGTTCACATATCGCATCTTTTGCGCGCTCAAGTTCGTTATTTCAAATGTAGGAAGCTCATAATTGAAGCAACGCACTCATTTTTTCCAGGCGCAGATGAAAAATCCATTAGCTACTAAAACTTCTTTGTCATTGTGGAGAGCGCAGTGCATGGTTGCATAGCATTGACAGACGCCACGGGAAAATCGGACCGAATTTTACTATTAATAATGAAAGATAAGCTAATGTGCATTGTGAACGTCAGTAATTTATCTTTTTTGACTCATTCTTTTTATAAAAATGATTTAAAGGCTGAAATATGCAAGCTTTTTATAAATCTTTTTTTGTCAAAACTTTATTTGCACTTGCAGGCTACATGTTATTAGATAACATCTCGCAAGACACTCCTTTAAAATCTGACCATTATTTTTAATGTTGTTATTTTGTTTATGTAAACAAAAAGTGCAAATGAATTCTAATTATATTTATTATTTGCTGGTTTTCGACATAAACCTTGGTGAATGTATTTTATTGTGTAGTATTAGTACTCTTTGAACAGGATTCTGTGATAACTGATCATTTTAGTCGCTATAATCATGAAATGAAATTTGCAGGCCATTTCATCTCTAGTTAAGATGCACTATAAAATCAACTATAATTATGTGTTTTATAGTATAATATGCAAAGTACAATTTTCTTTAAAAAAATTAATCTCTGATTCTGTTCTTTTCTCTGACATTTAAGGGTGACATATATAGGCCTACAAAAACTCTTTTAGGTCTAAAACAGTTTAGATAGTTGTTAAAATGAGATTTATGAGACATTATTTAAGAGATTTAAGTATTGTATTAGCCTACATGAGTAGCTCTCGGCCACTATATTTTTTAAAAAGTAGCTCTCAAATGAAAAAAGGTTGGAGACCCCTGTACTAGAATATGTTTTCATGCTTGATTGTTCAAAAAACGCATTATTTTTCACATATTTTTTGAAATATGTGAAACGAACACGCCGATTTCGACATGTTGGAAAAGACCAGGGATGTTTAGATGACTATAAAAGAGTTCACATATTCACATTTCTACATATTTAGCTATTAGATCTATTTAAATGTTTCAGTTTGTTTTCATATTATAATAATATAATATTAAAACATATCAGATCAAAAAAATATATTTTTTCATGCTTTAATGCTGCCTGTAGCCAATAAGTGACTATCCAAAAACACTTAATTGTTGTCCCAAATCATCTCAATGTAACTGCTTAAATTGTTTCGTATTATATTATTGTACCTTGGAACCTGTTTCATGGTTTTCGTTCTCGAGCCACCAGGCACTGTTTTGTGTGGATGAGCGGCCGTAGCGCATTAAGGGTTTTCTTTTAGAACGGTGTCGTGTTAGCAGCCCCTGAGTTAATAACTGATGATCGTTGTGACAGAACAGTGAATCAATCAAAACTAACTTTAGCTGGACAATAACTTTATTCTAGAGCTGCTGTAAAGCCAAAACAATCTCTGTTAGTTTAATTTCCTATAATCACTGGAAAGCTGCTTTGAAACAATCTAGATTGTTAAAAGCACTATATATAGATGAAGGTGACTATTGAACTGTCCTGCAGGAGATTTTTTTTTAGAAAAAGATAGAATTTATTGATAAAGACTGGTACAATTAACAGCACTGTAAAAAAGAAAAGAAAAAAAAGTTCTCAGGTAACCTAAAATGTGCTTCATTTAGTGACTTCTTAATTTTTGCTTGTTTTAAAAAATATTAATACCACTAAGTTACATCAAGGGTCAAATAAAATAGAAATGGCACATTAAAGTTAAAAGTTACAACTGCATGATGAAACCTTTTTGGTGTGTGTTTACGTACGCTGTACAGGTCTGCTATAAAGAATGTTTTTGCTCAGGTGCCAAAAAATGTCCGTCCAATAGAGAGAAGTTTTACTCAGCAAGGAAAAAAAAAATAGAGGGAACACTGCTTGTAGTCCGAATGAGCCGTTCGTTGCAGTTCTTGGAAAGTGGATTCTGTTAAATAAAATATCTCCCTTTTGAAGTTGACTTTGAGCTTTGTAACCTTGCAGGTCTTTTTTATGCTCAAATAGCAACATTACACACTAACTAAAGTTGAAAAAGTGGAAAAGCATAATAGGACTCCTTTAAAGTGTAAATTGCAGGTTAAGCACCACAACCAATTAATGTGTAAATTAAGTGCTCAATATGTATATATTTAAACATTTCTGTCTTAAAATGCGTTAAAATAACATTTATTGGGGTTTCTTCAAAGGTAGCTGGGTGATGACGTCATAAAAGGGAGTAGCAACCCATACTCTGCTAGATTCCTTCTTCTTGTGGCTTGACTATGGACAATTTTGAACCAGTCAAGCGTGAGAGAGGGCAGGAAATTTCCAGAAATCATGGCCCTCAAAGAGTAATCAATGCTTGGTGTGAGGAAAATGAGTGGAGGGTTTTCCAGGTGTCCTGGTGAGTAGCTAGAGCTAGCCTAGGTTAACCTGATGCTAACCCGGATAACATTAGGGAACAAGCCAAAGTCTTTTTAAAATCTTGTCGTCATGTAGAATAGCAAGGAGGGACAACGACTGAAGACATTATTTACTTACATGGTGTTAGTAGTCCTAATCAGTGCTGTAGAGATGCACACACTGCACAGGCACAATGGCGCTTTTGCTGACATCTGCAGACAGAACACGATATTGCCTGTGCTAAATCGCAACTAATTAGCGATGCTGATTGTCAGAAATAAAAAAAGAGATCGCTGTGTTTGACCGGTGTTTGTGTGGGCTGTGCCACCCAATGAAATCAGCAGTGGAGAGTATGTGCTGCCGTGATGTGAACGCGTTTTGAAGTTTAGTGGAAGCAGCTCGACCCGTGCTGCGACTGGTGTTCAGACGATTTGTGCTGCCTTGTCGAAAAATGCTACCCAAGCGCGAATCGATCACAGAGAATGTCGATTCATTCTCTATTGTTTCCATAATGATGTAAATCTCACAATATTATGACATCGTTATTTCATTTAAAACAGGTTAAATTTATTGGCAGCATATTTTGATATTTTAAATGTACTATCAATTATCACATTTGATATAGCAAGTAAAAATGACATTATTGTATATTATATGAAATACAATTATAATAAAATTTGAAGTTATGAGTACTGTATACTGTACTGCCTGTTTTTATTTTTAAAACGGTGTGAAAAGTAAAAATTATCATCAAATAATCTGTTAATCTGACGTGCCTCATGCAGCATCCTGGTTTTGATGCATGCTGCCTGAACTCGTTTGTTTTGCGAATAGCTTAACGTTACTCATTTCAGGCAGAATCACGGTCCTCTTGAAGCCAGCACACACGAGTATGTTTACAACTGAGTTATTTCATTCATCAACACCATTTTTGCTAGCTGAGTTAGGTCTCCAATATAACTGCTAGCCTACTTGCCGTTAGACTAATGGTAACTGTAGGCTTGGAGTCCCTTTTATAACGTCACGCCCAGCCTAGTGGAAGGGAGAGGAGTGCTTAAAACCACTTTAAAAAGTGCCAACTGTTCATATTATATTCAGCATTTTGGTATAAAAAAATACAAAAAACAATGGTGGGCGGTTCTTATCTTTGTTTATTAAAGCACATTACATTATCTGAGTAAAAAATTTTAACTGCAATTTACACTTTAAAAAACACATTTAAGAATTGTCCAGAAAAAAATACTTTAAATATACTAAAATAATTTAATGTCAATGTATATTCACTTTTGGTGTCATTTTAATTCTGTAATAAATGAACTCTGGTTTTGTAGCAAAGGGTTCATGCCATGAACCAGAGTAAACTGGAGAGAGAACTGCATATGCTTGATGATATGATTGAAACCGTCAGGAAGGTAATGGAGACTTTAAAAAACTACATCATTTACATCTATCCAAAATACTGTAATTTATGGTAAATTTATTAACACGTACATATTTATTTGTATTTTATTTACAGACATTGTCCTCTGTACCGGATCTTGTCAAGAGCTGTCCTGAACTACAAAAGCTTGTAGAATTTCTTGGATGAGTTTCTGAAAATTCTTAAATGTGTCAGTTCAATTTTTAAATGCATAATTGTTGAATAAACAGGCTTCATATTTTCTTATCAATATGTTTTTATTTTAAGTGAAGAAAAATCTTCAGACATTACGCCTGGGGAAGTGTAGGTCAATCCGCTCACTTTAATTTAAGATTAAAAAATTAAATTAGTCTATGGACACAATCTGTTTTAAAAAAGAAGTTATTGTATAATATTAAAGGTCTGTACATGTGTATTAAACTATTATAGTTATCAGGACGTCAGTAACATTTGTGCTTTTTTTTTAGCATTTTCAATTATTGTATTACAGATTGGGTTTAAACAAATGTATGATTGAATGCTTTTTTTTTTAGGTGTTTACTCATAGTCTGAATATATATATATATAAAGGCTGATTGATGAGCAGATAGTCCAGTAATTAATCATAGTTATTCTAATCATGCCAGTGCTTGTGAAAACCTGGTGAACGTTGTGATGTTTTAATCCACCCATCCAAGCACAATGTGTTACTCTGCTTCACTGATACTCAATACCTTGGTCTCTACTTTGGCCTGCCATTTAAAACCTACGCAGTTGACTGCTAAACTTTCCCTTCTCACAATATAAAGATTTTAGTTTTCTTCTATACCTTTTGTTGGATAAGTACAGAGTTGTTTAATTTGTGACTAATACAGCAGGACATGTATAATATGTTGAAAAATGTCATGTTAATCCTAGCACAAACACTGAAGACTTCACAAGCTTGTCAAAAATGCCAGCTTTACACTCTAACCCTGATCTTGGAGTCATGAGACATGCTACATTGTAGAGTTGATGTAGGTTTAAAAAAAAAAAAAAAATTCTCAGGATATTTTCAGTTTAATTGTTAGGTATCAGTCCCTTTTATTTGTATCCTGTTTAATGCTGTATGTTTTATGCATTGCTTTTGTTTTGCGACTGTTTTTTGGGTAACACTTTACAATAAGGTTTCATTAGTTGACATTAATGTATTCACTAACAATGAACAAAACAATATGTATTTCTCTTTGTTAATATTAGTTAATAAAAATACATCCGTCCATTGTTTAATTTAGTTCACAGTGCATTAACTATTAAAATCAAAAGTTTTATTTGTTTACATTAATGTATTAGTAAATGTTGTAATTAACATTAATTTAGATTAATAAATCCTGTAGAAGTCTTGGTCATTCTTAATTTATGTTCATTTAAGTAGTTAACTAATGAAACCTTATTGTAAGGTGTTGCCGTGTTTTTTCTCTCTCTCATTGTTATAGATTTAGTTAGTTGGTCTTTAACTACACTAAATTATTCTGCAGCATTGACCTTACTAGTGTTTTCAATTTTGTCAGAAAATAAAGGTTCTTTGTTGGCATGGATCAATGAAGACCCTTTAACATATATGGACCTTTCCATTGCACTAAAGAATGTGTTTTTAAAATGTAGATTTTTTATTTATTTTATTCTTTAGATGTTCTTAACACTATAAGAAAAAAGTTTATCTTTTAAGAACTTCACTGAAAGGTATTTTTTTTTTCAAAATTTATTCTGACCATTTTGTCATCAATTAAATATGTTCAGTGTAACCAACATTAAAAACCACAGTTGCTAGTTTGTGTCCATCAGCACTGTAAAACTGCTTTGAAACAATCTGTATTGTAAAAAGCGCTATATAAATGAAGATATATATAAATATGACAGAAAGCTTGTCACAAAAGAATATACACATAAATTCCTTAAGTAATATTCATATAGCACTAAGATAATTTTAAAAATGTATGAGCTGATTGTTTATGCTTTCAAATTATATAATTATATGCTGTAATATAAAACCAGGATAAAAATATAATTTGGCATGATCGGTTTTAGAAATAAATAGGATGTATTTTAGGACATGTATATTTTATGATTTTCTTTATTTAGAGCCTAGTGTGTATATATTCAATGTTAAATGAAAAAAAAATTAAATATAATTTCCTCATCCTCTGAAAGATCCAGCAACGCAGCCTCTTTTAGAAAATGTATCACTGTATATAAAATGTATATATCACTGACTTAAGTAAATGTTGTAACTTAATTCAATGACATTTATACTTTTAACACAGATGGAAATAAGAAAAGCATGTACAAAGCATATGAACACATTTCACTCAAATATTCAAAAAACACCTTGCTTAGAAGAACATTTAAAAAATTAATTGTAATTTGTAAACATTTTTTCTACTTGTTGAAATAAGAAAGGAGATCATCAACATTTCAATTTACTATATTGAGGGAATCACAATGAAACAACAGCTTTTTAAATATCACAGTTGTTTTTCACAATGTTTTTCATAGTCACTAAAATTGTCTTTCCAAATGTTCCTTTGTGCCAGCTATTCTTGCTATGGGAAAAGATCCTTGATCTTTGTTAGTTGGCAGACACAAATCTGTCCATATTACCCGAGTAAACTGGATGCCTGATGTAGGCTCCTGAGTTTCCTACTGGACCAGAGTTATTGTATTGAACAAAAGAGCCCAGCTGTGCAGGGGAGGTTCTACCATACGGGTCCCCGACAGCATCACCAGCAATGGGAGACAAACTGGAGACGGCCACCCTCCCTGTTGGCCCGTATGCCTGGGTGCTGCCTTGTGTATATGATACCTGAGTTTGTCCATGTCCCGGGCTGGAGTAGGCAAATGCCATGTTGTTTGAGGAGCTAGAACAGCAGGATAGCACAGTCTCCCCGCTGCAGGACTGATGCTGGAAGCCTGGTCCACCCAAACTGCAGGAGCCACTCTCAGGACTGAAACTGCGGCAAGACTGCTGAGAAATCATTTCTCCGCTTTGGCCCATCCTGCTTGGCGAACCAATGAGAGAGTTGATCCTGAAGACCCTCGACTGACTTCCGCCAAAGCTCGGAGTGGAGGCCTGGTAGTAGGCGGAAGGCAGCTGTTGTGTGTATGGCGGGCTCATGTTAGAGTAGACCGAGTTGGCGTAGGCTGAGCGTGCAATCTGGACGGGCGAGAAGACGGGAGACTCGTGCACGTACGATGAATACGTAGCGAAGTCACTGCGTTTAAAACGCTTTCGACGTCTCAGAAAGCTTCCGCTCTCAAACATGTCTTCAGCATTGGGGTCCAGTGCCCAATAGTTGCCTTTTCCGGGTCTACCAGGCTCTCGAGGGATCTTGATAAAACAGTCATTGAGTGTCAAGTTATGGCGGATGGAATTCTGCCATTTCTTGGAGTTGTCTCGGTAGAAAGGAAACCTCTCTGTGATGAACTTGTAGATCCCTCCCAGAGTGAGTTTGCGGTCGGGCGAGTTGGCGATGGCCATGGAGATCAGGGCGATGTAGCTGTATGGTGGTTTGCCTCGCTGAAGGGGCCTCTTCCTCCGGCGCCCTCTTTGCGGATCTGCTCTCTGACTGTCATTCACTGGAAGAGTGGTTTCAGAGGGAGAGTCAATCTCCACTTTAACCACAGGCATGACTCTAGGTAAAATTACTCCCACTTCTCTCTTAGCACAGCTTGGAAATCACGATTAGTCTGTCACAGTTTTGGATCGCTTGGTTCTTTGTCAGAAGTAACAAATGGTTTTTGCCTGCTGTATATATTTTGGTGTAAAAATACCAGTCATAATTCAGACCTTAAAATCCCCAACCAGAAATATCAGTTCCTTTGCACTTCATCTGTAACGACAGGTGTGTCCTTATGCAGAGATGCCCTTAAATCTGAGCAATTCTTGCAAGGCAAAGTTTTAGAAAAATGGAAGCACTCACATAAACAGCCTTATTTGATGGTGGTCTTCATAATGTTCAAGAGAGAAGTGAGCAGTCAATAACTGGCTGTGCTACCGAAGGAACGCATAACCTGAAGAGTTAATAGCCACACCTCCTCAAGCAGGTTATCCGTCACGTGGCTAAAAGCACATGCCTCTGCAGATTTGTATATCTTTAAGTGCTGTCCAAATCGCTAACATTTATTTACTTCAACTTTTGTGGAAACAAGTACATTGTACACTGTAGCCGACAAATAAAAAAATTGAAATCTATTGAATGAGTGTATTTTCTGTTAAAAATTCTTCAATCTCAGAAAATCCACCAAAGCGCTTTTTTTCCCAGACAAATTTTCTTTTAAAAAATCCTGAAAGATTTAAAGGTGTTTGTTTATGCTGTAGATTAGTGGCTCCTATCATCTTACTTTTTCACTACATGCAGCTCATTCTCTTTCGATGTCCTAATTTTCTAGCTCTCCCGGCAACTAATGGAAAAAAAGTCTGTTTATTTTTGTAGCAAGCAAAACAGATTGGGATTCATTTAGGCTAAAGTGGGGCATTATTGAACTCTTAATAGCCCTGTTTAGTGGTAACACAAACTCCATGGCCTCCGCAGAATATCTATTTTTCTTCAGTGCCGTGTCAGGCGGTTTCATCTGTGTGAGAAGATGTAAATATGTTATTGTAAGCTACAGTGTGTGCCTCCCTCTGTTTTAAAAGCATGCAAATCTGGGTCACATTTTGGTGTGTGGGTATAGACGGGCTGATACCTAGGCCTGGTATCCTGTTTCCATGTTGGTGAGATGTTTAATAAAGAGAATAAAAAATGCAATTGCTGGTATTGTACCTAGATTTCTGTGGTTTTAAGTGGAAAATAGCCTTGTTTAAATACTGATTCTCATTGAGACTTTTTGCACTTGATTTAGGTGAATTATAAAATTCTGTCCTTAAACAACCTGTTGTGACCTGATCAGGTGTGCATCATGCATTATAATCAGTGGTTTGCTTCAAGCTAGTACTTAGCAAATACTCAGGCAAAACCTCTTCTGTGAGAATCTGCACTTGAGGCCAAATGAGAGGTCTTGAACCTGGAGAGTTTGAGAGGTTATGCCGAGATGGGTTGTGTTCCTCGGACAGATGCCAAGACAATGAGCCTGTCTGTAAAGGTTAAACATTACTTGGGCTTACAAAGAGATTCCTCACCTGTCATCTGAGGGTAATCTCTTGTGCTCGGCGGATTTATACAGGATAATTCCTAAGGGCTGCCTACCTTTGTGCAGTTGGCAGAAAATGCTCTAGGGATGAGTCATAAAATGTTGCTCTCTATCACATAAAGCATTTTACATTTAAGAGAAAGAGTTTATCTTAATACTGCATCTGATAATGCAACGCTCTTAACTTGACCTGCAACTTCAAGTGTGTAGAAGGAACCAGAATAACCGGAATAATGCCATCAGTGAATCTCACTGGTCTCATTATTTTATCTCACCACCTAAAATATTCTTTAGAGAAAAAAGTAATATCAGCATTACAAATTTTGCTAAACCCCCCCCCCAAGAGGCAGCAGTAACTAGTATATTAGTATTCCATTTATAGAAGGCCTATTTAAAATGTGGTAGCTGTGCCAGAACGACAGGAATTTTAATTCTGTAGAAATCATTAGCGCTTTCCATGGAGTTCTGTGGGCACAGAGTTGAAAAGATTTAATGACAAAGCAAACAATCAAACCTCTCTGTGGTCACACTTTAGATTAGGGTCCAATTAGGGTCCAACTATTCATTAGCTAAGACTTTTGCCTTAGTAAACTCATAATTACTGCTTATAAATAGTAAGGTTGTTGTGAAGTTTAGGTATTGGGTAGGATTAAGGGATGTAAAACATGGTCATACAGAATAAGGCATTAATATGTGATTTATAAGTATCAATAAACAGCCAATATCCTAGGAAAATGCATGCTAATAAGCAACTAGGTAATAGTGATAATTGGACTCACTAAGGTGTTACCATTTCTTTTACATACAGACTAACCTTTATAATATGCTTGACATGTTGACATACAGTGCTTAGCATAAGTGAACATAGCCATGCTAAAGTTAACTAAAAAAAGGAATAAAAAATCATCTTTTGGAAATTGATCTTAATGTCTTAATTTAAAAATCATCACATACCCTTCACCATACCTAGAGATTGGCATGTCTGTCATGTGATTCCCTGTTTGTCATGCGATCCTGACATTTGTCTTGTCATTTGTTAATTGTCTGATCATTGTTCACAGGTGTTCCTTGTCTTGTAATTAGTCAGTGTATGTAAGCCCTCATGTTTGCCCTGTGTCTTGGTCGTGGATTGAATGTTCCTGTCGTTGTTCTTGTTTTGTTTCAGGCCTTGCCATGCCTTTGTTTTGTGTTTGATTAGTGTGTATATTAAAGTTTGCGTTTAGGTCCTCACCAGTTTGCCTTCAGTGAATCGATTCACAACACTGCCTCTATTGGAATTTGTGTCCTGACTTATGAACCCTGTATTTTAAGGAAGAACATTTATTTATTTACGATACATTATTCATTCACAAAGAAAATTGGTGTCCTTAAAGGTTGGATTTTCCCTCATGTTTTAAATGAAGACATTAAAAATAGGAATAAAAAAAATCATCTTTTGGAAATTTATCTTAGTCAACTTTAGCATGAGTGTGTTCACTAATGCTAAGCACTGTACTATATTTTGATTTTTAATATGTCTGAGTTACGAGTTGTAATCTGTCTAAACCGTCAAGCAAAATGGAGTCTTTTTTCAAAGCGTCTCCTTATATATCTCCTTTGGTGTCTCCAAAGTGTTTTAGCTTGTAGATTGCATTATTTATTTATTTTTGTAAAATGATTTTGTCAGAATTATTTTACAAGAAAATTGCTCTGCACAAGTGTAGTATTAATGCGAACAGTACTTTTTTCCCCAAATGGTTCAAGAGGCCATCCATTGATGAATTATGTAAATCAGAGCTTTGTCATTATAAGCCATGCAAAAGCCTCTGACACCCCCTCACTCTTCAGGTAAAAAATGGATCCCCATAAAAAAAAAACCTTCAGTAAGTAAAGTCCCTTTAGGCTGTTTGTGTCATTTGTAAATACTTTATAAACTCTGTTCCTTACTGTTCATCTGTGTTATTAATCTGTAATTATTATTTAATCTAAACAAACAAACAAACATCTGGTATTGAACTATGATTTGGTCATATCCAATGTTCATTACTTTTTTTTTAACCAAAATAATATCATTATTATTTTACAATTATCCTAACTGTAATTTGATCAGGAAAAAAGCTATAGTGGAGAGGACAGACAAATAGTGTGTTATTAGTATGTTAGCATAGCTGAAGGCTATAACCCTCTGATGCTGCTGACAGTATTTGTGTTGATTTTCTCTTAGTGCTCCTCATGCTTGCTGGTTTAGAATAATAGACATGACTAATTGCTCAGGCGTTCAGTGTATAACATGGCCACTCATTTGCTCCTGCCATGGTCCGTGTGTATATCAGTGCGTGTTCAGCACTTTACAAGTTTGTAAATTCAGCAGATTCTGGAGATCTTGCACATTTTTGTTGTTACTTGATCTTGAAGTAATAATGACCGTTAAGCTCTATGGGTTTAAAATGGCTTTAACATATGAATTTAATCACTGACAGCTTTTTAGGTTGGTTTTTAGAAGTGTAGCAGTATTCTTGTGATGGTCTCATTCGCAGAGATGTTGTGCTTCAGAACTAGAGAGCAAAGCTTTATATGCAGAAACTGTCATCAAACATTACCTCAGATGTTTTCTCCTCAAGAAAATATTTATCTCTTGTTTTTAATATTTATGCAGTTACCTTTATACAAATATTTTCTTTATATTTATTCCATATGAAACATTTTATAAATGAATCACATAAATAAAACATAAAATGTATTTTATACACTACTGGTGAACATTTTCGGAATCATTAAGATTTTTTAAATGTTTTTGAATGAAGTCTATATTTTCACAGAGGCAGCATTTATTTGTTAAAATTTTTATTTTAATTTAATTAATTTTTGTTTAATAATTTAATAAGTTTAAAAGAACTGTTTTCTATTTTGATATATTTTAAAATGTAATTTTATTCCTATTCCGTTTTAATATGATTTGATGCTCATTTATTATCACTTATTAATTGTGATTGATTATTAATAATGGTTTTTATTATCAATTATGAAAATGCTGCTTAATACATTTTGAGGGAAATTTATTTACACATGTATTACATTATTATTGCCATTCCAACTGAATGACATTTACATTCCAGAGTGCTTTCTATGAGCAACAGCACAGATGAACTCCAAACACACACTTAATTACATGAACAGATGATGTTTCACCTTGTATATGAGCATTCGAATGTTAGAAAATGTGTGTATATATATATATATGAAATTTTAAGTATATCATTAAAATGCTGCTTAATTTTTTGTGGACATTTATTTACACGGATCGTGTACATTACATTATTATTAGGCTACAGATATTTATTTGTTTGTTTGTCTATTTATTTACCCATCGTGTGTTATGCATAAGTGTAGTCATGGATGTGAGTGTGTATTTGTGTACATCAACATGTATACTGTTTGCATTTAGCCCAAGCCTTGTCAGTGGCAATGCAAACTCCTAGTGCCGGTTGACTGGTTCTCAGGCCTGGCCAGTTTACATAACTGAAGCAGAATGCTGGCTCTCTCTGCTAACGTTCACTCTTTATGACTCTCCACAAGGCAGCCATCTGTCTGTATTGACATGGCCAATCAGCACTGCTCTGTGTACTGTACATTCGCATTAGAATTACTCAGTAAAAAAATATATATATATAAATTCCGACTGTATGACTGCTCTAAATGTTCAGACTGCAGGTATATAGCCCAAATCTGATATATAAATATATATATATATCTTTGCTCATATATGACACATCTATTTTTCTCATGACAGCGTGAACCGCACAAACCACGTGGAATCTGATATTTTCAATTCCGATTTGCGCCACTTCTAAATCTGATACAGATCAGATGTTTTCCAATGCGACCGCAATCTGAACAATCATATCAGAATACATCTGCTCTCTCAACCTTTCTCACAATTCAAGTAGCCCAAGTCATCTCTTGAAATATTGTCTTCCGATGAAGGTCAACACTGAACAAATTTCAACTGAATAATTACTATATTGTAGGCTATATGATATACTTTACTGTGTACTGATTGTCTTTTTAGAGCTGCTTTACAGCTAAATCTAATTATGTCTGCATCATTGAATCGTTGTTTTCCTTTCATATCATTGTAAAGCCGCTTTGAAACAATCTGTATTGAATAAAGCGCTATTTAAATAAAGGCGACTTGGCCTTAAGTACCTACTCGCTATATTTGCTCTAAATGTTAAGAGATAGTAATTAAACAGCCTGAAAGCATCAAGCATCTGCAAACCCTCTTCAGTGTGCAACAATGTGCATCACTTTCATGGCTTTGAGTTGGCTCCATGTGTCTGAGAGCATACAGTGAGATGTTGGCCACCAAAGTACTTTTCCAACATTTCTGCAGACACATCTAGACTTCTGTTGGCTCAAATGCTCATTCTCTTTCCCCCTGCCTGCTTCTGAATGGGTTGCTCAATCCAGTTGTATTGTGAGTGTGAAGGTTCAATGTTCTCCATGGAATGTTCTCTCTCATTAGCGAAACTGGTTGTCTAGGAGGACAGATGTAACCACACCTCGCTGGGACTCAAAGATGAAATGAAGTTCCACAGTCGTCGACCTTGAGATTTATTTATTTTGTTTATTTGCCATTCATGGATATTGTTTCAAATGACAGAGTGGTGATTGAAATCGACTCAATGAAGTTCAATCGTTGGAAACCATAGGACTGATTTTTTTTAGACTGTAATCCAGATATGTGTATGTGTGTATATCCCTTGAGTTCATGCATGATGTCAAGTGTTCTGAACACCCAAAGCTCTACGTCTCTCATGAATGTCATTCAATGTCTAATCTTTCAACTCCAGCAGATTTAGTGAAGTGTTGGCAGGATTTTGGCTGCTTAACATTCTGAATCTTTTAATATAACAAACATGGTTTTGAAATCTTATTAAAACATCTTGAGCTTAACAAATAAAAAATTAAGGAAGAGAACATGTCAGCAGAAGAATCCCGATCTTACTGCTGAAGAGGAATGAATTAGGCTATCTATCTATCTATCTATCTATCTATCTATCTATCTATCTATCTATCTATCTATCTATCTATCTATCTATCTATCTATCTATCTATCTATCTATCTATCTATCTATCTATCTATCTATCTATCTATCTATCTATCTATCATATTCTTTGAAAGTGAAAGAGAGAGAGGGAGATGGTTGGCTTTCGGGGATGAAAGGGAGAAAAAAATTGCATGGTATGCAGTTCTTTCCCAATGCAGGTGGCATGTCTGTTACTGCAGGATTTGTATCTCCTCAATCACTGACACTACTGGATTACCTGTTCTTAAAGCAAAGAGCCAACGCAAGCCACATCTTGTGCACAAGTATTCAAGCTCTCACACACTTCATTTTCTTTGCTTTGTGGGATGGATTTTCCCTATTATCACTGGCAGTAGTCTGATTATGATTTCATGATACACTGATTTCCTGCTCTTTAAAAGCTGATTAACCACTCTCGAATGCTTGCCGTTCATTTTTCTTTTATTTAAAACTAAAACCTTCTACCCAGTTAACCAGTTCTAGAAAACAGCAGCAAACAATAAAAGAACAAAAGTGCCTTTTCTCTGTGGATCAGACCCAACTACGATTCACTACATTGGTCAACTTTTGGTTCAATGGTTGGGTGAAAAGGTGTGTTATTGTCCTAGAGAGACAGGCTCACCCTGGATAGGGAAGCACTTTGACAATCAGACTAATCTCTACCAATAAACAACTCCCATCGCCTTGGGTTACACTACAGCAGGTGCAATCTGGGTTTAGAATCGCATGCATGATCTGTCTACGGGACTTTCTTTGAAAACAATTTTATATTGCAAACACTTATGAGTTATTGGCCAATTTTTACCAGACTACTCTTTATTTTCTATTTCCTTTAAAAAAAATGGTTGCTTTTTGATTATTTTGGTTAAAAATCATAATATAAAGGCAATATATCCATTAGCATTACCAAGCCATGACATGTCATTCCCATTCCCTCTTTGGTTTACAGAATTAACAGGAAAGTAAACACATCACTTTGCAGTGTGATCAAAACATGTTATGTTTGACTGCAAAAAACAAACAAAAAACAAATACAATTGTCCTTGCTTTTACCTGTAAATAAAGCAGTATATTGGTCAATATTTTTTTTTATTTCTTCTTATGCTTATTTGTGGCTGGCCCATGGCATGTCAAAGTATATGTGTGTGTGGCTTCATTTGCATATACTAGTATATTTGCACAACAAATGGAGCCTTCACTGAGCTGTTTTGCATGGTGTGTGCCTGCGTCTTTAGCTGACACTGAGGGTGAACGGCTGCTTTGTTTTTTTCTGAAGGTGCACCCAAATATGTGTCCACCTGTCACTCATCTCCCCACTGTATTTCTGTCAATCACATTCTGTGTGTTGTGTATGTATTAAATGTGAAATTAAGTTAAAGTGGTTTAGTGCCTGAAATATTTAGAGAATTTTTCAAGAGAATTAAAGCAATAAAGAGCAATAAAAGATACATATATTTTGGTATATATTCCATTTAAAAGTTGCCATGGGTAATTAAGACTAATCATTAAGAATTTTGTTTTGAAGAAATTAATACTTTTATTAAGCATGCATTAAATTGATCAAGAATGACAGAAATATTTTGTAACAATGTAAAAGTTTTTACTATTTCAAATAAGTGCTTTTTTGATCTTTCTATTTATCAAAGAATCCTGAAAAAAGTATCATGATTGTTATGTTGTTTGTTACTTGAGCACCAAATCAGCATAATAAAATGATTTCTGGAGGATCATGCCACACTGAAGACTGGAGTAATGACACTGAAAACAGGAATTAATTACATTAGAAATTTGTTTTAAGAATTATATATATATATATATATATATATATATATATATATATATATATATATATATATATATATATATATATATATTGTTTGTTTAACACAACTTTGTTTTAAGAGTTCAAATAAATAAAAATGATTCTGTGGCATTTTCTATATAATGTGTTGCATGTTTTTAAAATTATGTTTTAAGTAAAAAAAATATATTCCAGTATTTATAAATATAAAAAATAAATACAATTATATTTATACATTATTGTAGTGGAATATTGGGGACGAATTCTGTCCACTGTTTGCGACCAGACCCTTATCTAAATTCTAGACATTAGTTCATAAAATAGGCTCCAGGCCCACTTTGAGAGCATTGGAGCAGACAGGTACACTTTACCAGACACAATATTCAGCGAAGTTCTCCGTCTTACACCCACACACATTCCTACTGCCACTTCTGGCCTTCACCTTTATCTCATGCTTTTTGTCTTCCAATTTAACTCTTACCTGGCACTCTGTGAGGTTTTCTGATAAAGATCTTTAGATTATTTATTCTTTGAGTAACTAGAGGACATTTTCATTCTGTCTTTTTGTTTTCAGGCATATAGTTTAGGGCAGTTTTACTACTACATAAATACTTGTTAAAAAAAATAAAAATAACATCAGGCAATAAAATAAAACGTACAAAATAATAAAACAGTGATTACGTCATCGTTATTAAAAGATTTATTTAGTAAGATTGTTTCCAACAAACTTTAGTCTAGTGAATAGGTGCATTGGTGCACTGCCACTCTAACAGTCATGTTAGCACACCTGAGCTTGTTGCAGTCTGACCTGTCTTACCGCCTCATTTGTCATCTCCAATCACAAGCTCTTTTGAGGGGAGCTGAAAGACAAGGAATTAACAGCCCTTGCTTGGTGATGAGAGCTCAACCTGCTGTTCAAAAGAGAAAGTATGTGAGAACACCAGCAAGTTAAACATGTAAGAACACAGGCAAACACACTCTCCTCTGCCAGTCCCCTGCATCGTCCAAAGAGTGACTCATGCTGTTCGCATCAAATATTTCTGACATTTAGGCAATGATTAGCGATACAATGTGATGACATTTTTTTTTTTGAAGGCACAACACTGATTGGATGTCTTTGTCCATGTTCAGGAGAAATTTTAGATCATGATTACTAGACATTGTCATTAGAGAATATATACTCTTTGAGATCAGGTGAAATCTTTTGGGATTACAATTTTAGTGATTACAGCCTTTTGCGATTTTATAAGCACAAGTCATATCGCAATTTCAATTTTAGTTCAATTGACAGATGCTTTGTCAAAGCAATGGTGGAAACACTTAATAAGGTTCCATTTGTCAGCTAACTACATAAATTAACATGAAATAACTATGAAAAATACTTCCACTTAATCAATATTTTAATACATTATTAAAATCAAAAGTTGTTTCTGTTACTATATTTAATGGACATGAGTTACAATTAACGAACAATAAACAGTTGTATTAATCTTTGTTATAACATACATTTACATTTAATCATTTAGCGGACGTTTTTATCCAAAGCGACTTACAAATGAGGAGAGCAATATACAATTAAACTAACAATAGGGCAACTTGTGACCCTTCCCAGTTTAGTCTAATGCAGTACACATCATTGGTTTTAATAGATATATAATAGAAAAGAAAGTGTTAGTATTAATGGATCAAGTATTGCCGAAAAGATGTGAAAGATTAACAAAGATTAATCAATACTGTAACAAATGGAACACATTATCTTATGTTAACTAATGAGATATTAGAAACACTTTACATTAAGGTTCATTAGTTAACTTTAGTTAATGTATTAACTAACATGAACTAACCATGAGCAATACATTTGTTACTCTATTTGTTTATATTTTTTAATGTTAGTTAATACAAATAAAGCTGTCCATTGTTTGTTAATGTTAGTTCACAGTGCATTAACTAATGTTAACAATATTTTAATAAAGTATTAGTAAATGTTGAAATTAACATTAACAAACATTAATAAATCCTGTATAAGTGCAGTTCATCATTAGTTCATGCTTACTAATATAGTTAACTAATAAAACTTATTGTAAGGTGTTACCTAAATAACTTTTGGTTCATTATGAAACTGTGGCGGGACAGATTAGTCTGCTAACTAATGGGAAACACTGCTTGTTAAATTTAATAATGTTAAAATTGATATCTTATTACTTAATGTATATGATATATTGTAAATAGAAATAAAAATAAACAAATAGGCTACGTGGCATATTTATGTATTTAGGATTCAGACTGATGAGCATTGTCCCATGGCAACATTGAATAAAAGACCCATTTCCTTTTCAGGGCGATCCTCTGTTTCATGTTGGGGTTATGTTCATCCTGATAGGGTCTATTTTGTGAAAAAAACAAAACAAAACAAAAACAACCACCCTTATAAACAATTTCAGGCATAAAATACAAGTAAATTTATAAATATGTACTTTTAGCCACAGTATGCACAACAAACTGTTATTCTTTGGTGTGTTTGTCGACACGTAGTGAGTCTGGGAACAGGACAAATGTTTACTTTGTGGCTGTGCAAGAGTGAAGCTTACTGGATGGTTTGTGTTCATGGAGGGGTGGGGTGGAGCATAAAGGGTGGATGTGAAATGCCTCACTGACTGTAAGTACAGTTGTAAGATGAAGTGACACATCCCTGGCGTGCCAGTATCTGGGCGGGGCCAGATACTGGGCCTCCATCTGGAGGTGGAAAATATTGGCGGGAGAGAAGCAGTTGAACGTTTTTAGTCAGAGCTATTGATATCTTAAGATCCCAGTGAATGGGTGCCAAAAATGGAAACTCATCAAAAATAACATGAAAATCACCACAAGTTGTGATTTTTCTTTCAGCAAAATAATCAAGTGTTATCAGTAGTATTTATTTTATAAATCATTCTCAGTAAGAAATTACTAGTTCATTTTAACACAGATTGCTCCAACATTGGATTGGTCCAATTTCCACATGGTACATTTTACAAAAAAAAAGTATACAATTTGATGTAGATGGTGTCAAATAATAACTGAAATATGTAATTTTGACCTCTGACCTCTATAGTTGGCACAGAAAGAAAAGTGTATTGTGAAAAATCACATTAGTGAAACTAGCAGAATATGGTGTTGTTAATTTGGACAAATGTTTGGCAAAAAATACTCTGGTCTGTTGTGGCAGCATCGCCTACTGGTTTTCAAACAAAATACACACACTCCAAGGGCACCCTTAATCTGGTGTATTTATTGTAGTTGCACAGTTTTTTTTTGTGCTCAATACAAGCCTATTCATTCTGATGAGTCATGAAAATTCATGCTAAAAAAGGAGTTGATATGTAGTGCTTTACGACTAAACGCTCCACCAGCACTTCAATAAATATCCAGTGTCTATTTCATATCTAATGGTAAATGCTTCAACACTGATCCAAAAGTAACACATGGTACTATAGTTACATAACTATACACAAAAAGGAAATAAAACACAAAAATGACTGTACATACCTCAGGAGAACAACACAATTGAAAAATATTGGTATGTCCTGACAATACAAACTACGATTATGTTTATATATATATATATATATATATATATATATACACACACAAATATACAAAGGGGATCTTAGATTTAATAATAATAAATAATACATTAACTAAACACCTAATTCTTTTTAGAACATTATGTACTTCTTCGTTTGTGGAAACGTTTGAGCAAATTACACATCATTTACAATCAGAAATTGCTTTAAATCAGCCATTTTCAGCCTTTTTTTTCAGCCAAAATCAGCCTATTTTGCAATGTTAAAAATACTTTCTCTTATTCCAGTTTAATATGATGAGGTTTATTCCCCAAAAGAGTGCAAACACTGTTGCTCTGTGGTACTCTTAAATTCAGGCCAGGACTGTGTGTTTTTCTGATCAGTGGCATATGGGGGAGTACCTGTCATTTCTTTACAATTTCTTTACAATTCATTGCCATTACTAGCACAAAAAAAAAAAAAAATTCCACACTACGCCATCAAAAACATTAAAAGAAAATTATATGAAAGAAAAGTTGAAATGCACAGTTTCATGGGTTCTGATAACATACACTCAGGCATATTTATAATCATATATATGTACACACGCACACATTACTTCATAAAACAATTTTCAGGTTGCCTTTTAGTGACCAGTTTAACATCTATGGAATGTGATATGGAAAGTTTGAAAAGGCCCACAGGCCACAGGATTCATGGACCTTACAGATTGTTAAATGACCGATGAATGACACACTGTAACACAACAAATAAATTATTCTCTTAACAATCTTTGTCTGTTTTTTTTTTTCTTTGTTGCTAAATATGAATCTATTTAAATAGTCAAATCTACCACCACTTAAAGGCTAAAATTAGTTTTTGGACATTAAACAACAGTGGAACATTTCACACTATGAATAGGAAAGATGTTACATTTTATTTGTTTTACAATTATTGCAATTTCAAAGAAAGAAAATAACTTAAAATGTTTAATACTTCAATTCAACCATTATCCTTCAAATAACGTTTCATTAATACTTTATGCTAAGAACTTAGCACCAAAATAATTTGTGTTGTCTTATTTTATTGGAAATATTTTATTTTTTAAAAGGGTGTGGATAAATGTTTTGTTGCAAATGGAAACAGGCAAAAAAAACAAAAAAAACTACAACCCATGACGTCCAAACATACAGGAGGCATAGCAGCAGGCAATGCAGAGGTCTGATCAACCTCAAAAAAGATAAAATAAATCAATATTACAATAAAGTGGTGGCATTCCAAGTCAGGGAATAATATTTATGAAAGGGCACTCGAAGTTTTCATTGCTTATTTCCTATGCGCAAATACCATAACCAAGCTTTTTGTGCTGTTTGTTTTGGTTATTTTCTCCTCTTGCAGAAGTGGTTTGATTGGTCAGGTCATGATTAGGGTACATGCATAAGACTTAGTGGGGCAAAGCTACCAGGATTTCTACATAGTTGACAGGGAAGAAGCCAGAGTGCTCATTGATCTTTCCTTCATACCAGTTGTCGTCAATCTTGCTGGTTAAGCTGATGATGTCACCTTCCTTGAAGCCTAGCTCACCCTCATTTTCAGCGTCAAAATCATAAAGAGCCCGACAGCAAGGATGGTCCATTGGAGCTGAAACGGGTAAAAAAATAAATTAAAAAAAATCTTAACACCACAGAAAATGAAATCCTGGATTACATAGATTTATTTATTTTAGTGCCTTACCTGGTGACCTAGAAGGGCCACTGTGCCCAATATTCCCATTGTGGTTCTCACTTAAATCCAGGGAGGTGCGAGGTTTGGGGATATACTCTCTTCTTGGCTTACAAGAAGCCTCTCTTATTCTGTCAAAATAAATCAATAAATCTGTAAATAAGTCTGTATAATTAGAAACTAGGCCTGGTAATTTAGTATAATTTTATATAAAAGACAATGTGATAAAATGAAAAATAAACGGATTACCACAAAATGAACATTTATCAACCAAATCGCATACTTTTTGTGTTAAAATACAGATGGAGTATCTAGACGTGTCAAACTACTTTTAACTTCAAACAGCATTTTAAAAATGTGACATTCTTGGTGCCATGCCACACAGCGAGATGCGCTGCAACGGCCAAGTGCAGTTGGGATTCAAAAATGCATCCGCCGGCTACCGGACAGATTAACAAACTCTAAAGTGGATTTCTGTGGAATGTAGGCTTATGAATAAAATATTGAAATAAACAATATATTAATTCTTTATCAATATAGTCACTTTTTTCATCTGCAATATTAATGTGACATTTTTAATTATCTTTATTTGCAGGCTTTTCTCAGCAAATACTGAAATGCCTATGTGCAATCAGTAATTATAGAAAATACAATTTAACATGACAGACAGGTCATGGTTCTTATGTTGTGTGTTTAGTGTTTTTTTTTTTTTTAATCGCTTGGACTATAAAAGTAATTCCTGTGTTAATGGTTCCACTGATGATTCACTATGTGAATAAAAGCCTAAATTAAAGCCGTTCATCATATAAAGCGATCGCGTCTCTTCAGAAAACTTTTACGTGTTCTCTTTATGAGAGCATCTTTTATGTTTTACGATCTCTTCATTAACTTTTTGAAGCATCAAAGTGGTAGTTAAGTGGATTGTCAATGGAGGGAGAGAAATCTCTAAGATATTTTTAAAATATCTTCATTTGTGTTTTGAAGATGAAGGAAATACTTACGGGCTTGGAACGACATGAGGGTAAGTAAATTATGACAGAATGTTCATTTTTGGGTGAACTATCCCTTTAAGAATAGATGCCTGTAATTGCATCGTTTTTTTGTAGGAAGAGAGGTTCCATTTAAACGTTTAGACTAGATTTATGAGGAGTCTTGTACTGTGTGGTTTGTTCTATAACACAAACCTGTCCTCTATCTTGGTGGACAGCTGCTGAAGGATCTCTGCGGCCTGTCTGTGGTAGTTCACCTGAGCTTGGACCAAAGCAGAAAGCTGACTCACTTGTTCAATCTGCAGAAACAAAGTTAGAACATCAACAACTATTACACGTGAAATTCCTCAAAGATTGTATATGGCAGGTCAAGACTAGCAAACAATGGCTATATTTACATGCACCCTTATAAATGCAGTACTGTGAAGTACTGCAAGCTCATGTAAAAAATACTGTGATTATGATTACGTTCATATTTAAAGTAACCATAAATCACAATAAAATAATATGTGGAGTGTTGCGGCTTTAATCTGACTCTACGCTCATGCATGGGGTTTCGAAAACATGCTGGAACAGAAGCAGCCACACTTCTTGGCATCATGCACATTGATGCTTGGAATTGTGCCAAATCTGACCATCAAAATCAATAAAACACATGATGTCCATGTTGTGTAAAGCTATTAGCATAAACTCCCTAGAAATGTGGCTTCTGCAAAATGAGGGAGACTATGTACCCTAGAACTGTCTTGAAGGCTGCCTATTTTAAAGCAAAAACATCACAACTCTTAGCAAATAATCTAAATATGACATGTATCCTTTAAACGGGATTGAAAAGGTTTTGCGCATGTCATGTTAACATCTTAATTCTTACTTTGATTATTGGTAATATCAGACTATTAACCATGTAAACATAGCCATTGTATAAGATGCACTGAAAAATGAAAACAAGTGAATCCAGTGACGTATTCCTTCAAAATAAAAGGAAAGATTGATTGGATAAAGTATATGGCACAATAAGGACAGATAATGGAGGCATGAAATGGATGGTGAACAAGGGCAGGCCACAGATCTTACATCACTCTCCAGAAGGTTAAACATGCTTTGTTCGGCAATCTCCTTTGAGTCATCAAACTTCTCCAGGGCTTGTTTGATCTCATCTTCTGTGACTTTTCCTTGCCTTTTCTTCTTATAGTCAAAGTCCAACCGTCGCCCTTCCAGCTTCTTCAGGTGATGCTGTCATAACACACAGAAAAAGAGTTGAAAATTGCACTGATCAGTTACTGTCCTCTAGTGGGATTCCAAAGCATTGCCTCCATCAATGGTTGGGACTTCAAAGCTATTTCAAATATTACTACAAAATATTCTCACTGTGATGTATTATTCACAAGTACATTTAAATCACAACCAGTTGAATTCTCAACAAATGCGTATTCAAAACCGTTAAAATCAGTGACTGATAAGAGTTAATCAGTGGTATTTAAAGAGGTCATACTCAGGGGAGAATATTAACAATACAATTCTGAGTTACACTTAAAATATTGTTAGTACAGTTAGTAAAATCCAAATACAGTCATTATTGATTTATGTTCCTCTTCTCTGACCTTAGAAGTAAATAGCCCATTGCTTGCTGATGTGTGCGAAATGAGATACAGCACTTTCCAGAATAGTCTTAAACAGCCCCATCCCTCATTCAACAACCTCTTTGGCCCTGCTTACACCTGGTATTAAGATGCGTTTTGGTCGATGTAAACGGTTCTAAAACGTTTTGACCTTGTCCATTTTCAACTACTTCGAGGCCTCGGGATTTATCTGAAGACCGGACAAGACCACAAATGCGGAGATATTACGAAATAGCCAATTCATTCTCTGATTTTTTTGTTAACATCCTTACTGTGATTGGATGTAAAACTTCCTGCAATCAATAATTCATTTCTAATTTGATTTCTTTTGTTACTCTTGTGCTGGGTCAATAATATATGGGGGATTGTGTCAGAAATGTCACCAAAATTAATACAAATGTCTCGTTCACAAAACGACCTACATTTAAACGTTCTGAGGAAACTGTTAAAGTTGAACTGAAATGATCCATGATGCTGTACCATGATGCACCTCTGGGTAGGAGAGGATCCCTCTCGTCCTTTGTGTTCATCACCTGCCACATTAAGGCACATTTTGACAGGATGTAAGGTGGCTCTTAGCCAAGGTCGGTTTACTTGGCGCCATGACCAAGTATTGCGATGTTTGGCTTTAGCATTGGAAGGCAAGCGTAGTATGACCAATAAGTTGCCGACTGTTCAAGCAAAACATTACACGCAGAAGACAATATTCCTCCGCCCAGGCGAGCAACCACCAAGAAAAGGTGCTAACACCAATTCTCGCCCAGGACAACTGGAAGCTGCTAGGGACTGGAAGATGCTGGCTGATCTTGATCAACGGCTTATTTTTCCACCTGAGATTGCCACCACTAACCTCCGACCAGATATTGTTTTGTGGTCTGGATCAGCACGCATTGTTCAACTGATAGAGTTAACAGTGCCATGGGAGGATGCGGCAGATGAGGCATATGAGAGGAAGAAACTGCGGTATGCTCATCTGGCCACTGAAGCAGAACAGCGAGGATGGAGAGTTCAGGTTTATCCAGTGGAAGTGGGTTGTCGAGGTTTTGTGGCACACTCTACAACCCGGTTCCTCAGAGAAGTCGGATTCAGTGGCCAAGAGTTGCGTCGCACAGTAAAGAACTTATCTGAAGCAGCAGAGAGGAGCAGCAACTGGCTGTGGTTGAGACGGAAAGATTCTAGCTGGCTGTGTACAGGCCGCCATGCTACAGTTTCGTAGAATTCTTGAAAACTTGAAGAGTCTGTTGGTTTATTTGTATAGGTTGTATAGTATTTACAGTCATTACGTTCCTGTGTATATTGCGTGAATGACGGGTGGTTGGGCAGATATTGTGTTTTGCGGTAGGTGGTATGCCATACGGAACCGTTGCCACTGAAACTGCATATTAACGCACCAGTGGGGCTCGACAGCCTTAGTCAAACGGGTTGGCGCGTATGGTTGGGTTGAGGAGAGATTGTGAGATTGTGGTTAGGTCTCAGCAGCAAGAGGGAAGTAGAGGTCATTAAGGTGGGCTGAGTTGAGTGGGGGACGGAGAGGGGTCACTCTGGGACGCCAGAGTCACTGTCGAGCCCTCTTGAGGTGTCGTGGGCTAGTCGACGAAACACTGAGGACGGAAGGTGCCCACTTGAAGACCCTAGAGATGTCCCCTACTTGGCTCAATCCAGACGGTTGTCGCGCTGGTCCACTAGGGAGACCACACTGTAGGTGCAGCCGTCGTGTTTGCTGACGCGCCAAGTACACTGCAGTCGTTAACGCCGGACAGAAGGGGAGTCACACCACCATATGGAAAGAACCGTAAATGGGTGAAGCATAGTTTACTGTAAAGCTACGTCTTAGTGTTGCTTATCTTGGCGAAAGCCGAGTACAAATCAGCATGAAGTTTTAACATCTACTCTCGTGTAATGGGAATCCTGAGTTTCAAAAGTGGTAATTGCGACTTGTTCACTAAACTGCCACAATTAACGCATTGCTATACACTCAGTACACTCAGTGAAATATCGCATGCAAAAGGAAACAACTGTGAATTTGATAAAATTTACAAGCATTTACAAAAACAAGTTAGAAAATGGGAGGAGTAAATGTATCTTACAGGATGACTGCATGACTTCCTGTAATCTCAAAGGTACTGGTTTTGGAGGTTTTCAATGCAATAATTTCTTATATCTCACCTGGATCTCTTTTAAGTCTTTATCATGGATATTCTGCAAGGGATCAATGAAGTTTTGCTTGACTTCCATGTCTAGAGCATCTTTAACTTCACCCAGCTCTCGCATGGCATCTCCAGCATCGATCAGAGCCACACCTTTAAAACACAAGAGTATGCTATATGTATATTTTAAGGAGAAAAAACTTAAGGACTCAATATACTGAATGAAGTAGTTTGTTTTCCTTACACCAATACAAAACCTGGTGCTCTATTTAGCCGGGACACTCAAATTATGCAGCCCAGGGGAAAAATATTATCTGGTTATAGTAATGACAGATTACTTCATTTTCATTTGGTTTTAAAATTTGCAGTAACAAACAATTATGGCTATTTCTTAAACTAGTCTCATATTTTGAATCACCTCCTTTATCAAAGCACTTGACATAAGTGCTGGTCAGTTTTTAAAAACACTCTTCATTTTCCAGAGCATATGGTCAAATACTATTTAAACACCTGCACTTATAAATGTTAAATTTTATTGCTCTTATCACCAATCTTTCCTGCTAATTGCATGCAACTAAATGCATAGTGACATTTATTAACACAAATGTCACAATGCATCAATCAGTGATTACAGAATTTGCATATCCTAAAACTTTTGCATCATGATTATTAAAGACAAAATAGGACTACATGAACTGCAAAACACTTTGTGATTTATTCTGATTACGAATTAAATGTAATTTAACTGTGTGCAAGCAAGCAGTGTGCACAAGAAACTAAATCGTCCCCATTATAAGTGCTTGGAATGTAGGCAGATTATTTTATTATAATGGGAGCGGGTATCTAGTTGTTGCTTTGCTTCAAGCTGCTCTCTCTCAGTGCATGCTACAGAAGCTGTCTCTTTTACATTACAGACAGCTTCATTTATTATAATGGAAATGTTCTGATTTGTCGTGCTGCATTGTCCATTTGCAGTGCAGCCAGCCACAAAAGCAGAACTACATAGTCAAAACATTTTGTATTATGGTTGCGGGTCATTGGTAACCTTGTCATGGGCTTGATTTGGCTCGCTGGCAAGTATTCAGTTTACAGTGATTTCAGACAACCATATTAAACATCCAAAAACTTGCATTCATAAACACATTTGAAATCTAGAGAGCATGATCAATAAAAATGTTTGTGCTGATGCTAGTGAGTCTCGTCAGTTTTTGTGGGTTGCATTTAAACCATATGAATTCAGAATAGCATACTAGTCACTACTACTACGGCCATATGATTTGGGGCATACTTCTAGGGTGTAATTATGGCTACTTTCATACAAGTGTGTGTGTGTGTATGTGTGTGTGTGTCGTTAGCTACAGATAAAGCCACAATAATTCCGCAGAGCTAACTTGTCAATCCATCTTTATGGGTGATGCTACAGTGCAACAAACAGATGTACTCTGACCAATGAGAAGACAGTTTTATTCGCATGTGACTTGCATAAGCACATTATGGTATGCTGTGTGAAAGAAAAACTGAAATAAGAATAAAATGTAACATTTTAACATTTTAAAACACTTTTTCAGAACAATGCAAACAGGTCTAAAAAAATGCCCTTATCATGCATCGTGTTGAACTGTGTTTGCAGTTTGAAGTTCAGATTTTCTGTTATCAATCTGTGGTGCAATGGTCAAGTCACCTTTATTTATATAGCGCTTTTTACAATACAGATTGTTTCAAAGCAGCTTTACAGAGATAACAGGAAAATAATGTTGTAATAATATTGTTAAATATAAAACAAAATGTCCCCAACTAAGCAAGCCAAAAGCCAATGGCGACAAAGGCGAAGATGGTTTAAACATCTAAATACTACCATGTATTTTTCAGAAGAATGACACATATTTTATAGTTTAATCTAGTTTCCAAACTAAGTAACCATGTAATCAAAAGAGGTTGTTGATGAACGCAAATAGAACTCATTATTTTGGAATGATGCCATTTGCATTGTGTATGTTTATACAGTGCTATGTGTGGGATAGCTGCCCGCAAAGCTAACGGCTCTTACATTGCGTGTTTATAACAAAGCAAGAATTACCAAAGCAGGAATCCTCCCCAAGTTCCCTGCCAAACTTTTGCATGGACTCTCCCAGGATGACTTCAGTCTGTATGTAGCCGGGACCTTTATCTCCTCCACGGATTTTAGACATGGAGCTCATCATACTCATCTTGGCACGAGTTGCTACAGAAACAAACACAAAACAGATGTACATTAATGACATTTTTATTTACAATAAAAAAAAAAGATCAACATTTACCTGGATTGGGTTGCAGGTACTCCGTTGTCTTGGTCATAATGTCCATCACTGCCCTTGTGGTGGTGTCAACTTTCTATAGTATAGGAAAGATGAGAACATACAAGAATAGAATAGAAAGAAACATTTTTTTAGACATGAAAGAATTAAACATTCCACATATTTCAAAAGCAGTGTTTGGCATCACATATCAGCTAGATGCCCTAAAGCCCCCAGTAGCTGCTCATTCATTCATTCATGCCATCCATCCCATTTTTAACCATCTTTGTAAGAGATACTCTAAAATACACATTTATAAACTCACTCAAAATATTCACACTTAATTAGACTATAAATTTAGTCAACAGATGACCTAATTAAACCTTACAAATTTAGAATTCTAATAAACAACCACATGCTCACTGTCATGCTTCTTGAAAGAGAATCATAACTCTCGCCGAAGGAAACTTACCTTTTCCATTTCCGTAAAGTCATAATCTAATTTAGTTCCTTCTGCCCCTCCGACCCTCTCACTAACTCTCTGCAAAATAAAACAATTTTTTTTCAATTAATTCTGAATTTGGTCATAAATTGTATACTAACTTGAAAACCCCTGCTCTGTACAACATATAGGCTACTGTACAAGTAACAACTGTTTGGACCATAGCCTTAACATATTTAACTTATACTCTCATGCAACATGATGCACTTAGAAATTAGAAAGAAATCAGAAACTTTCATTCATAGAGGTAATTGTAGCTTTTGCAGTAAAATGTATTCATAAATCAGACCAGACTCCAATAAATAAAAGGTGTTTCTTGCGTCAGTTGGGTAATGTAGTGTTTCCCAACCCTGCCTCTGGACTCTGGAGAACCTTTTTTGATACACCTATTTCAGGGTCTTGTTGTCTCTAATAATGAGGCGATGAGTTTATCCCGGAACATGTTTGGTGTAATAATAGGGAAACCACAATTCAATGACAAGTGTATTGCTTCTTGACCACACAGTTGAAACATTAGTTTGAGGGGAAAGAATTTTCACCAGAATAATCATTTAAAAAAAAAAACTGCACCAAAAACACAGTTCTATAGTGATCCTGTAATTCAAACAGAAGAGCATGCAAGCAACGCCGAGGTCATGGGTTTGATTCTAAGGGAATGCATGTAAATTATAAAATACATTGAATGTAATGCAAATCGAAGATGTTAAAGTCAAGCCTTTGGTCATGAGTCCAAGTCTCAAATCCTTTTTAGTAAAAGGACAATTAATTTTATGTATAATTTAAAAAATATATATATATTTCATCAAAAAATGCTAAGAGCAAATATATCAAGATTGATCCTTTTCATATTTAATACCATGTACTTTTAAAATGAATAATTTATTTACCATCCTCCAAGCTAGCACAGAAGGAACTGAGCAAGTTTTTTTTTATTTTTAAGTGCTTACTCAACAGGACAACATTTTTCCTTGTAAACCAAGTCAAGACTTCAGTGGGACTCGAATCCAAGGGTGCGTGTCTCAATCATCTCCTAGGTCGTGAATCAGTACATCATGTACATGAATTTGGGAACTGGTAAAGACAGTAAGGAGTCAGACCCTGGCTCACAACACATTGGGTCACTGATGGTGACATGACAACACCCTCATTGTACAAATTCACTACTGGTATTTGTGAACAACAGCAGAACGGATATTTATCCCAATTTTTTCTTTGATATATTATAAACACCTTGATTGTTACATATACCTGCATAATTTCAGTCGTACATTTAAATGTATTATGTAAGCTAGCTTATGCTCAGTACCTGTCTAGCAATGCATGTTTATACTGAAATAATTAAAAACGTTTGTTTTTTCAAAACCTCCATTGCGTCATTATGTGTTTGTGAGTTGGCTCACGTGATTTATGTTTTGCGCATAGGAAATTCCATTATAGGAAGTGAGCATCAATGCTTCCTGGATCATGGTGCATTGACTTTTTACATTTTTTTTTATTGAGAAAGTCCCTGATCAGTGCCCTGACTACTGAACTATAAGGAGCTGATTGAGATGCACCACAAGTCTCATTGCAAAGATTTAGAATTGAGTCTAAGATATACAGGTGCTGGTCATATAATTAGAATATCAAAAAGTTGATTTATTAAAGCAATTCCATTCAAAAAGTGAAATTTGGATATTATATTCATTCATTACACGCAGACTGATATATTTCAAGCGTTCATTACTTTTAATTTTGATGATTCTGACAACTAATGAAAACCCCAAAATCAGTATCTCAGAAAATTAGAATATTGTAAAAAGGTTTAATATTGAAGACACCTGGTGCCACACTCTAATCAGCTAATTAACGCAAAACACCTGCAAAGGCCTTTAAATGGTCTCTCAATCAAGTTCTGTAGGCTACACAATCATGGGGAAGACTGCTGACTTGACAGCTGTCCAAAAGACGACTATTGACATCTTGCACAAGGAGGGCAAGAGACAAAAGGTCATAGCTAAAGAGGCTGGCTGTTCACAGAGCTCTGTGTCCAAGCACATTAATAGAGAGGCGAAGGGAAGGAAGACATGTGGTGGAAAAAAGTATACAATCAATAGGGATAACCGCACCCTGGAGAGGATTGTGAAACAAAACCCATTCAAAAATGTGGGGGAGATTCACAAAGAGTGGACTGCAGCTCGAGTCAGTGCTTCAAAAACCACCACGCACAGACGTATGCAAGACATAGGTTTCAGCTTTCGCATTCCTTGTGTCAAGCCACTCTTGAACAAGACAAAGCGTCATAAGCGTCTCGCCTGGCTAAAGACAAAAAGGACTGGACTGCTGCTGAGTGATCCAAAGTCATGTTCTCTGATGAAAGTAAATTTTGCATTTCCTTTGGAAATCAAGGTCCCAGAGTCTGGAGGAAGAGAGGAGAGGCACAGTATCCACGTTGCTTGAAGTCCAGTGTAAAGTTTCCACAGTCAGTGATGGTTCGGGGTGCCATGTAATCTGCTGGTGTTGGTCCACTGTGTTTTCTGAGGTCCAAGGTCAACGCAGCCGTCTACCAGAAAGTTTTAGACCACTTCATGCTTCCTGCTGCTGACCAACTTTATGGAGATGCAGATTTCATTTTCCAACAGGACTTGGCACCTGCACACAGTGCCAAAGCTACCAGTACCTGGTTTAAGGACCATGGTATCCCTGTTCTTAATTGGCCAGCAAACTCGCCTGACCTTAACCCTATAAAAAATCTATGGGGTATTGTGAAGAGGAAGATGCGATACGCCAGACCCAACAATGCAGGAGAGCTGAAGGCCACTATCAGAGCAACCTGGGCTCTCATAACACCTGAGCAGTGCCACAGACTGATCGACTCCATGCCACGCCGCATTGCTGCAGTAATTCAGGCGGAGCCCCAACTAAGTATTGAGTGCTGTACATGATCATACTTTTCATGTTTATACTTTTCAGTTGGTCAACATTTCTAAAAATCCTTCTTTGTATTGGTCTTAAGTAATATTCTAATTTTCTGAGATACTGAATTTGGGATTTTCATTAGTTGTCAGTTTTAATCATCACAATTAAATGAAATAAACATTTGAAATGTATCAGTATGTGTGCAATGAATGGATATAATATCCATATTTCACTTTTTGAAAGGAATTACTGAAATAAATCAACTTTTTGATGATATTCTAATTATATGACCAGCACCTGTATTTTAAGGTAGAAAAGAAATTGAGTTCTAACAGCACCATAGACTAACAAGGTGTTGGTTCAAACCAAAATGACATAAATATGGTGCGAAACATTATTAGTGTATGGTGTATTACATGTAATTAATGTAGTAATATAAAAATAGCTCATCACCAGAAAGGCAATTCTTATAATAATTCTAAATAATTTAATTCTATCAATTATTTAAGTTCTGCTGTACCTTGTCATGTGGAAATTAAACCATTACCAATGTAGTACTTCAATTTAGAGCATTATGCATTTAAGCATTTTCTTTCTGAAGACTTCTACAAATACACTAAGTCATATTAAAGACTTGGCTTGTCTGCCAAAGGTTTGTCGTTGCCAAAGGCTTTACTCAGAGCTACATACTTAATAAAAACCCTTTCTCCCTCAAGATTGAGCTGTCACTGAGTTAAGAAGATTTGAAGGCAAGGATACTAATGAATCCCATGGGATTGGAACAAAATGGCTGCCAAAGATCGTAGTGATTGAACATGCTTTAGAACAACTCAAATTAGTCAATTTAGTACCGACGCTCCAATAAGGAATATCTCATAACAATGAAATATTACAATAAAAGTGAATTATTGCAATACAAGTACTTAAGGAATAGTACTTTATCAAAATCCCTTCATTCTCTAAAGCAGGGGTGTCCAATCCTGCTCCTGGAGTCACTGTCCTGTAGAGTTCAGCTTCAACCCCAATTAAACACAACTGAACCAGCTAATCAAGGTCTTAGGCCTGGGACACACTAGACAATTCTCTTTAAACTGTGGGAGACCACAGACCTAAGGGTCCTTAAAATAAATGTTAAAAGGGAAACAATATTATTATAACTCATTTTAGTAAAATAATAATTCTGGAATCACCCATGATTAATTGACAGGTGAAATTATGCATGCTTTTGTGCAGATACTAGGCCTACATTCAGCAGCATCAACATTACAAACTGATACGGCCTGCTAAGGAGAAGGATGATGATGAACAGGATACATGCATTGAATACATAGACATTTTCTTAACACTCCAGCTCGAAATTCAGTATGATCTCATAGAATCAGCCTAATGATGCACAGCTTATTATTAAACACACGGCTTAAATACAGGGGTGACAGAGCTTTTGCAGTTGCTGCTCCACGGTTGTCGAACCAGCTCCCTCAGGATATTAGATCTGCTCCCTCCATTGCTGCATTCAAATCCAGGTTAAAAACTCATTTTTATTCCATGGCCTTCCTTGTTCCCTAACCTGGCACTCCTGTTTGTTCTTTGTATTTCTATGTTGTGTGCCCTGATATTGAAGGTTTTCTTTTTATTCATGTTTTATACGCTTATGACCATTGATTCCATGTGTTTTTATTTTCTGTCTTTTTAGTTATTCATTGTACAGCACTTTGGTCAGTTTTGCGCTGTGTGTAAATGTGCTTTATAAATTAAAATTACTTACTTACTTATTAAGCAATCATGATTTATTTATTTATTTAACAACATGTGTGAATTAAAAGAACCATTTTGCCAACGGAAAGTTTCTGAGCCAAATGAAGATAAAGATGTGTTCTGGTGACTGGTGTGTTTATTGAACCAACCAGATAAGAGTAAAACGAGAGTCAGCTAGAAGCTCATTTGATTGGCTACATGATGAAGGTGGATCTGTAATAAGTAGGCTAATTAACAGCATGTTGAAATTATGTGACAAATTGCATTATTTATTACAATGATAAAATTGTACAGTAGCCTAGTCAGGTAAGGTCAGGTTTGCCGATGTGCGTTTTAGGCTACTTATGTATTTTTGTTCCTGTTCGCCGATCGGAATTCTGGGGATACAACATAAACAATATGCCATACTAGGGACTTTAGCCTTTAAATATCTTTGCTGGATTGGATGAGCATCCTTTCTAGAACAGCCAAGAGCTTTCTAGCCTCGTGGCAGCAGTGACTTTTGAAAATTGGTCAAAAAACGTTGGTGCGGATGGAATGGCGGACGGATGATGAGTTTTGTGATGCAGTTGCGGATGAAATAATGGCCCATCCACGCATCTCTAATATGAATGGAATGTTATTATGCGTCGTGGAACATTGTGTGTTACCCAACTCGCGAAAGTGGTCCAAACACCAACTTTTGATGATAAGTTTTGTTAAGAAAACCTTGAATCCATGTAAGACACAATGTCATTAGACATAATCCATGTCATTAGAATCAATGAATCCATGTCATTAGACACAACGTGCACACATGTGCAGGCCATTGTTTTTTTGCGGTGATGACAGTGACGAGCTCAGACCCGTGGTAGGCGTCACGTGTCCACGGTATTGCGGTAACAGTCCCAGCCCTAGGAAACCGTGGAACAAATTCAGCAAAATAAAGTAATACAAGTACGGAACAAACTATGGGTGAACAACTTCTAACTTGACATGGTGTAATAAAAATGCTCATGATGTAAGGTGCTAAAAAAAGATAAATGTGGACATAGATTAACAATTACTGGCCTAAAGATGTGCATAATAGCTCATATAGAAATTTCATGAATAAAAACACCTTAAAAGCAATTTCTTACAACTCAGTGAAAGGAATGCTTCGCTTTAACTACAGCCAATAAACATTTCAAATTACAAACAAAATAAAACAGATTGATTCAGCAGCGGTGAAATTAACTTTAAAATAAAAGATGATCTTTCACTTGGGTAAAACTTGTTAATGGCCTTCTCGTCAAGAGCTGGCGATGGGCCGACAAGCGGACGATGGATTCAATTGAGAGCACAGCGAGGGTGTTTAATCTCTGATGACCCATGGCATTTCATTAAAAAGAAATTACATCAAGATACAGATGGATGACAGCACCATATCATTCTCATATTTAAAGTGATAACTAGCCTACATTTCCTAATTCATCAATCTTTGCATGGAGAATAATTGCTGAAAGCCATAGAAAATTAATGTTGATTAAGTACTAAAATGCAGTCATTGTTTTTATTCAAAGGTTTAGCCTTTAAAAAAAATGCTGATTATCATGTATCTATATAGAAATACACCAATAGCTGCACACTCTATGAAGCATGTAAACATATTTAACAGAACACAAGCTTAACCAGAATATGGTCCTTAATTGGAATTATATTTATAAAGTACTTGGTTTAAAAGGTTATAAATAAAAACTTATCATGCCCTTACCGTTTTCACATTGGCTTTGTTGATCTTCACTTTTAAATGATCTACTAAATCAATTTCCTTTGGGTTCTATGAACTCAATTTTATTTGCTGAGTAATTAGATTCATGCCACATTTCAAAGAAGTATCCTGCATTAGAGTAATGTAAGATTTAAACCATGATCATTGTTCAGCAAACAACAACAAGGGTGGCTTATACAAGAGCTCTGTTACAATTGATTCAAAAAAATAAATAAATAATTTTTAGAATGTTCTTATAGGTGAACATTGTGTGGTGCCAGCACATACTGTATCTGTATTGGCTCCATCTATTAGAATGCCGTTTTTTTGGACATGTATTTGGACATATCCAGTCTCTATTAGCTTAGCTTTGTACAAGGCTACGAGAACAATTTTATTTCCAATAGCCCTCCTTAAATACAGAAATGACATTATAAGACACTTTGAGGTCATAAAAATCACCATAAACCTTGTTAATCAAAGAAGTTACAGCAAATATTTACACTCTGATCTAGATATTAAAAGAATTGTACGATACTATCGAATTTTATTTAGACTTCCTTTTAAATAGATTTGACAAATCCTGTAAGTGACGTAGAAGCACATTAGAGGCTTCTATTTTCCAACAAGCCACCTCAGAGTCAACATCCAACCATGTTCTGAATGCAACTGAAATGCCCACAAATTTAGCACAAAATTTCTACCAGCCTACCTTTGTTAATTAGTCTTTATAGTTGGCATAAGATATGCTTTAGGCTTAACTTTACAAAGTAGTATATACACTTGACTACTTCACACGTGTGTGTGCACCTGTATATTATATATGTATACACATATGTATGTGCAGCTATAGGCTACAATCTCCCAACTTTCTTCACAGGGAAATGAGGATCAGAGTTTGCAGTGGATCTCTCAGCCAAGAAGAAGCCAGAAACACTGGTAAGAGGACATACAGGTCCTTCTCAAAAAATTAGCATATTGTGATAAAGTTCATTATTTTCCATAATGTAATGATAAAAATTAAACTTTCATATATTTTAGATTCATTGCACACCAACTGAAATATTTCAGGTCTTTTATTGTTTTAATACTGATGATTTTGGCATACAGCTCATGAAAACCCAAAATTCCTATCTCAAAAAATTAGCATATCATGAAAAGGGTCTCTAAACGAGCTATTAGCCTTATCATCTGAATCAACTAATTAACTCGAAACACCTGCAAAAGATTCCTGAGGCCTTTAAAAACTCCCAGCCTGTTTCATTACTCAAAACCGCAATCATGGATAAGACTGCCGACCTGCCTGCTGTCCAGAAGGCCATCATTGACACCCTCAAGCAAGAGGGTAAGACACAGAAAGAAATTTCTGAACAAATAGGCTGTTCCCAGAGTGCTGTATCAAGGCACCTCAGTGGGAAGTCTGTGGGAAGGAAAAAGTGTGGCAAAAAACGCTGCACAAAGAGAAGAGGTGACCGGACCCTGAGGAAGATTGTGGAGAAGGACCGATTCCAGACCTTGGGGGACCTGCGGAAGTAGTGGACTGAGTCTGGAGTAGAAACATCCAGAGCCACCGTGCACAGGCGTGTGCAGGAAATGGGCTACAGGTGCCGCATTCCCCAGGTCAAGGCACTTTTGAACCAGAAACAGCGGCAGAAGCGCCTGACCTGGGCTACAGAGAAGCAGCACTGGACTGTTGCTCAGTGGTCCAAAGTATGTCATTCGGAAATCAAGGTGCCATAGTCTGGAGGAAGACTGGGGAGAAGGAAATGCCAAAATGCCTGAAGTCCAGTGTCAAGTACCCACAGTCAGTGATGGTCTGGGATGCCATGTCAGCTGCTGGTGTTGGTCCACTGTGTTTTATCAAGGGCAGGGTCAATGCAGCTAGCTATCAGGAGATTTTGGAGCACTTCATGCTTCTATCTGATTTCATTTTTCAGCACGACCTGGTACCTGCTCACAGTGCCAAAACCACTGGTAAATGGTTTACTGACCATGGTATTAATGTGCTTAATTGGCCTGCCAACTCTCCTGACCTGAACCCCATAGAGAATCTGTGCGATATTGTGAAGATAAAGTTGAGAGACGCAAGACCCAACACTCTGGATGAGCTTAAGGCCGCTATCGAAGCATCCTGGGCCTCGATAACACCTCAGCAGTGCCACAGGCTGATTGCCTCCATGCCACGCCGCATTGAAGCAGTCATTTCTGCAAAAGGATTCCTGACCAAGTATTGAGTGCATAACTGAACATAATTATTTGAAGGTTGACATTTTTTTTTTTTATTAAAAACACTTCTTTTATTGGTCGGATGAAATATGCTAATTTTTTGAGATAGGAATTTTGGGTTTTCATGAGCTGTATGGCCAAAATCATCAGTATTAAAACAATAAAAGACCTGAAATATTTCAGTTGGTGTGCAATGAATCTAAAATATATGAAAGTTTAATTTTTATCATTACATTATGGAAAATAATGAACTTTATCACAATATGCTAATTTTTTGAGAAGGACCTGTACTATCATGGACCCTTGAGACACATTGACAGTCACTTAATCTTATCTGCAAAGAAAGGCTTAGACTCTGAGATCACTCCCACGTAACTTTAACATATCGGTGAGTATATGAATTAAGAAATAAATACATGAATTAAAATAATACATTTCAATGACGCTACTTTTTATCTCAGGTGGTTATTTGACATTGCAAGATAAGGTGGAAGATTCTCTGGAATAGTCTTTCTGATAATATTTAGGGATTATACACAATCTCCCAGTTAAAATCTAGATTACAGACGTCTCTTTAGCCAAGCATCCACAAAAAAAGCATCCACATCAACAGAATCTCATAACCGTGTACTCCAGTTCAGATCAAAATATCTATTGCTTTAAATGTTATGAACAGCAGCTACGCCAAGTATTTTCAATTTGCTTTTCCATTTCTACCTCGAGATGCCCATCCAGAGGTAACTAGAGATTACGGCAGCTCCAGATTGGATCCAGCCTCTTACGAAGATTTCAGATGAAGCCAACTCTGAATCAACATACACAACTGCCAAATTTTCTATATATTATAGTGAGCTCATTGTTTCTGCCTAAAATTAATACATGTTAGCTAACTGCATGATTTGTATTATATTACAACTATACATTTTTGATATATGGACATGATGGACACAGTCATGATGGACACAGTCACATTTGATAATGGGTAACTCTAAATTGTAATGTAGAAACATGCATTTTCTGTAAAGTGGTCATATAATCTATGACGTTATTATAAGACATACTGAAAACATTTAAAACAGGCCTTACTTAATATTTTATGTTAATCTCATAAATTTAAAATTCTCCTAACTTTAATTTAGATATACTTATGGCCTATATTGACTCATATTCAATCCGATCTGTTCTGCTGATACAGTACCACAAATGTGCTTTATTGGCATGACAATTGCAAATCATGTCTAATAGTTACAGTGAAACTGAAACAGATGGAAAAAAAAGTGTAAAATGAAAAATAACCATTTTAGAAAGAGAAAATCTACACACTGTAAACATTTTGTTACCTTTTTGTTACATGTTGTCGAGGTTTTGTGGCACACTCTACAACCCGGTTCCTCAGAGACGTCGGATTCAGTGGTCAAGAGTTGCGTCGCACAGTAAAGAACTTATCTGAAGCAGCAGAAAGGAGCAGCAACTGGCTGTGGTTGAGACGGAAAGATTCTAGCTGGCTGAGTACAGGCCGCCATGCTACGGTTTCGTAGAATTCTTGAAAACTTGAAGGGTGTTGGTTTATTTGTATAGGTTGTATAGTATTTACAGTCATTACGTTCCTGTGTATATTGCGTGAATGACGGGAAGTTGGGCAGATATTGTGTTTTGCGGTAGGTGGTATGCCATACGGAACCGTTGCCACTGAAACTGCATATTAACGCACCAGTGGGGCTCGACAGCCTTAGTCAAACGGGTTGGCGCGTATGGTTGGGTTGCACAGAGATTGTGAGATTGTGGTTAGGTCTCAGCAGCACTGTTGGTTTATTTGTAGAGGTTGTATAGTATTTACAGTAATTACGTTCCTCTGTATATTGCGTGAATGACGGGTGGTTGGGCAGATATTGTGATTTGCGGTAGGTGGTATGCCATACGGAACCGTTGCCACTGAAACTGCATATTAACGCACCAGTGGGGCTCGACAGCCTTAGTCAAACGGGTTGGCGCGTATGGTTGGGTTGCGGAGAGATTGTTAGATTGTGGTTAGGTCTCAGCAGCAAGAGGGAAGTAGAGGTCAGTAAGTTGGGCTGAGTTGAGTGGGGGACGGAGGGGGGTGACTCTGGGACGTCAGAGTCACTGTCGAGCCCTCTTGTGGTGTCATGGGCTAGTCGACGAAACACTGAGGACGGAAGGTGCCCACTTGAAGACCCTAAAGATGTTCCCTACTCCGCTCAATCCAGAGGGTTGTTATGGGGGGACCGCACTGTGGTTGCAGCCGTTGTGTGTGCTGACGCGAAAATACACTATTAACACCAGACAGAAGGAGATTCACGTCACCAGATGGAAAGAAGCGTAAATGGATGGAGAAGCATAGGTTACTGTAAAGCTACGTCTTAGTTGGTGCTTATCTTGGCGAAAGCCGAGTACAAATCAGCATGAAGTTTTAACATCTACTCTCGTGTAATGGAAATCATGAAGATCTGGATACGTCCAGTGACTGCGGTGAATAGTGCTGCTGGCAACAAGGGAAAGACCTTGTGACAGCCTGGAGAGACAGCTGACAGGAGGAAAGAGACCCCAATGGGGCTGGTAAGGGTTAGCTACCCTTGTCGGCAGTATCCAGCTCTGTGTTTACAGGATGCTGGAGACACCCGCCCAAGGCTTCTGAAAAATTAAAGAGGAAAATACCCCTAGAGTCTGCAAGAGCAGGGGCGGAAGATGACTCAATGGTGGACAACATGGTTAACGACTTTGGAATGGAAACGGATATGAGTATGGAGAGTACTTCACAAAAGACTAGTTCAGGTTCAGCAGTTAGCAAAGCCATTGAACTCCAAGCTTGTGTCTGTGGCTGGAGCAAGGCGACAACGGTCAGGGGTTTGAAGATTCATCAAGGGAAAATGAAATGCTTGAGGGAGAAGGGACAAGGGCCTCGCATTGATCAGTACTTCTTACGGAGTCAGTCAAGTCAGTCGAATGAAATCCAGCGACAGGAAGCAAACCACAGTTCGCAGGATATCAGCACCCCTGTCATAGAGGAGATGAGAGTTTGCACAGTTAGTGATGAACACATTGATTCTTGTGAACCCGGTCAGTCTAACCAGCATAAGAGAGAAAAGAACCTCAACGGGCATAGGCCTGGAGTTAGATGGCCAAGAGCTAGTGAGAAAACTGCATGGGACACGGTAAACACAGATCTATGCTTTGCATTGGAAAGATTAACTGGTACAGTTGAAAAGAAGCTGGATAAATTTGGGGACATCATTTACGCATATGGAAGTGAGAGGTTTGGTGTGGAAAAAAGGAAGGAAAAAGAACAAACTACTCCTGGATTGTCTAGACGGCAGCAGAAAATTGAAGGGTTAGTTAGAGAAAGGAGACAGCGGAGGAAGCAATGGAAAAGAGCGGAACAAAGTCAGAAGGAGGGACTCAATCTCTTACAAAGGGCCATAAAAGATAAGCTTGCAACATTACGCGGAGCTGAGCGCCTACGGAAACGCTACAAAAAGAAGGAACGTGCGAGGGCTAATTTCTATAAAGATCCATTCAAATTCATAAAGAAGTTATTCACCAGTGAGAAGAATGGCACTTTAAAAGCATCTAGGGTTGAGCTAGAGAGATATTTGGAGGAAACACATACAGATGCAAAAAGGCATGAGCCTATGTCAATTCCGTCAGACATCCCACCTGTCAATCCACCAGAATACCAAATGGAGGTCTGTGCACCTAAGTGGAAAGAGATAGAGCAGGTTGTGAGAAAGGCAAGGGCTTCATCAACTCCAGGGCCTAATGGAGTTCCGTACAGAGTGTACAAGAGTGCTTCAGGAGTTCTAAGGATTCTGTGGAAATTGATAAAAGTGGATTGGGAAAAGCAGGTTGTACCTAGATCATGGCGCCGAGCAGGGGGAGTCTTTATACCCAAAGAAAAAGATGCTACAAGCATCAGTCAGTTTCGCCCTATTTCACTATTAAACGTCGAAGGCAAAATTTTCTTCAGCATTATTGCTCAGAGATTGTCAACCTACCTATTAAAGAATGGCTTCATTGACACTTCAGTTCAAAAAGCGGGCATTCCAGGATTCTCAGGATGCTTAGAACATATCAGTGTTATCTGGCAACGAATACAATCAGCTAAAAAGGAGAGAAAGGAGCTCCACGTGACATTCCTGGATTTGGCTAATGCATATGGTTCAGTGCCACATGAGCTTCTTTGGGCATCATTTGATTTTTTCAGGGTACCGATGTCCATAACAAATTTAGTGAAAGCCTATTTTGGAGATTTGCAATTTAGTTTCTCAACTCCAGAATTCAGCACTACATGGCAATGCTTAGAGGTTGGAATAATGGCAGGATGCACCATTTCTCCACTGGCTTTTACCATGGCAATGGAAGTAATCATTAGGGCATCAAAATGGGTAGTAGGAGGAGAGCGCTTGGCTTCTGGGATGCGACTACCACCAATCAGAGCATACATGGATGACATGACAACCATGACTACAACGGTAGCCTGCACTAATCGGTTATTGGGGAAGTTAACAGATAATATTGAATGGGCACGAATGTAATTTAAGCCCTCTAAATCAAGGAGCATCTCAATAGTTAAAGGCAAGGTAGTAGATAAAATATTCTTCATCAATGGTGAGGCAATACCAACCGTTTCTCAGAAGCCAGTGAAGAGTCTAGGGAGATGGTACGATGGGGATCTAAAGGACACAGTTCGAGTGGGAGAAGTTAGACGACAAGCAGTGGAAGGGTTGAAGAGCATAAACAGCTGTGCTCTACCAGGCAAACTAAAACTCTGGTGCTTTCAGTTTGGTCTACTGCCAAGGTTGCTGTGGCCACTGACTGTGTACGAGGTTTCTTTGACAACAGTGGATAAGCTGGAAGCGTTAATAAGTTCATACATCAGGAAATGGTTGGGAGTTCCACGCTGCCTCAGCAGAGTGGGACTTTATAGTAAAGGAGTATTGCAGCTGCCAGTCTCTGCTTTAACCGAGGAGTTTAAGTGTACCAAGGTCAGACTGGAAATGACTTTAGCAGAGTCGCGCGACAAATGTGTAAGGGAGGCAGCCCCTGTGGTAAAAACTGGTAGAAAGTGGTCAGCAAAGAGATCTGTAGTAGAGGCAAAGGCTGACCTTCAAATTGGGGATATCGTGGGAGAGGTACAGCATGGAAGAGGGGGTTTTGGGCTCAGTTTAGCTCCTCCTAAATGGCACAAGGCAGGCCCAGCTCAAAGGAGGAAGCTGGTAGTCAACGAGGTGCGAAAGCAGGAGGAGAGGATGAGATGTATAAAGGCCATTCCCCAGGCCAAGCAGGGAGAGTGGATGAGATGGGAGAGTGTGGAACAACGAAAAATGGGCTGGCAAGACCTTTGGTCAATGGAAGAGAGTAGGATCAGTTTCCTTATTAGGTCAACATATGATGTTCTCCCATCACCGCAGAACCTAAACCTCTGGGTAGGAGAGGATCCCTCTTGTCCTTTGTGTTCATCACCTGCCACATTAAGGCACATTTTGACAGGATGTAAGGTGGCTCTTAGCCAAGGTCGGTTTACTTGGCGCCATGACCAAGTATTGCGATGTTTGGCTTTAGCATTGGAAGGCAAGCGTAGTATGTCCAATAAGTTGCCGCCTGTTCTAGCAAAACATTACACGCAGAAGACAATATTTCTCCGCCCAGGCGAGCAACCACCAAGAAAAGGTGCTAACACCAATTCTCGCCCAGGACAACTGGAAGCTGCTAGGGACTGGAAGATGCTGGCTGATCTTGATCAACGGCTTATTTTTCAACCTGAGATTGCCACAACTAACCTACGACCAGATATTGTTTTGTGGTCTGGATCAGCACGCATTGTTCAACTGATAGAGTTAAAACAACCTCCTTTGAGCTGGGCCTGCCATGGGAGGATGCGGTAGATGAGGCATATGAGAGGAAGAAATTGCGGTATGCTCATCTGGCCACTGAAGCAGAACAGCAAGGATGGAGAGTCCAGGTTTATCCAGTGGAAGTGGGTTGTCGAGGTTTTGTGGCACACTCTACAACCCGGTTCCTCAGAGACGTCGGATTCAGTGGTCAAGAGTTGCGTCGCACAGTAAAGAACTTATCTGAAGCAGCAGAAAGGAGCAGCAACTGGCTGTGGTTGAGACGGAAAGATTCTAGCTGGCTTAGTACAGGCCGCCATGCTACGGTTTTGTAGAATTCTTGAAAACTTGAAGGGTGTTGGTTTATTTGTATAGGTTGTATAGTATTTACAGTCATTACGTTCCTCTGTATATTGCGTGAATGACGGGAAGTTGGGCAGATATTGTGTTTTGCGGTAGGTGGTATGCCATACGGAACCGTTGCCACTGAAACTGCATATTAACGCACCAGTGGGGCTCGACGGCCTTAGTCAAATGGGTTGGCGCGTATGGTTGGGTTGCGGAGAGATTGTGGTTAGGTCTCAGCAGCACTGTTGGTTTATTTGTAGAGGTTGTATAGTATTTACAGTCATTACGTTCCTCTGTATATTGCGTGAATGACGGGTGGTTGGGCAGATATTGTGATTTGCGGTAGGTGGTATGCCATACGGAACCGTTGCCACTGAAACTGCATATTAACGCACCAGTGGGGCTCGACAGCCTTAGTCAAATCAAACGGGTTGGCGCGTATGGTTGGGTTGCGGAGAGATTGTGAGATTGTGGTTAGGTCTCAGCAGCACTGTTGGTTTATTTGTAGAGGTTGTATAGTATTTACAGTCATTACGTTCCTGTGTATATTGCGTGAATGACGGGTGGTTGGGCAGATATTGTGTTTTGCGGTAGGTGGTATGCCATACGGAACCGTTGCCACTGAAACTGCATATTAACGCACCAGTGGGGCTCGACAGCCTTAGTCAAACGGGTTGGCGCGTATGGTTGCGTTGCGGAGAGATTGTGGTTAGGTCTCAGCAGCAAGAGGGAAGTAGAGGTCAGTAAGCTGGGCTGAGTTGAGTGGGGGACGGAGGGGGGTGACTCTGGGACGCCAGAGTCACTGTCGAGCCCTCTTGAGGTGTCGTGGGCTAGTCGACGAAACACTGAGGACGGAAGGTGCCCACTTGAAGACCCTAGAGATGTTCCCTACTCCGCTCAATCCAGAGGGTTGTTATGGGGGGACCGCACTGTGGTTGCAGCCGTTGTGTGTGCTGACGCGAAAATACACTATTAACACCAGACAGAAGGAGATTCACGTCACCAGATGCAAAGAAGCGTAAATGGATGGAGAAGCATAGGTTACTGTAAAGCTACGTCTTACTTGGTGCTTATCTTGGCGAAAGCCGAGTACAAACCAGCATGAAGTTTTAACATCTACTCTCGTGTAATGGAAATCATTTTTATTTATTTTTACAGTCTAAAACACTTATTTTTCAAATTTTTCCTAGATTATTACCATCTAACACTTTCAATAAACACTAAAAGTTCTGCAGAGAAACACTGTTATTTTACAAATTATTTTATTACAATTAAAAACCTTCAATAAATTGTTAAAGCATGCTCAAGATTGTAAATTAACAATTATATTTTGAAAGAAAAAATAAAGTCTGCACAAATATGCTGTATAAAACTGAAAATTTAATAATTCAGTTTTTGAAGAAATACAGTACAAAGTTGAAATGAAATCCATTTAACATTTAAAATACTATTGAAACATGTTTCAATACATTTTAATACAAAGTTGAATGAAATATTCTCAACTTAAAACTGAAGAAATACAAAAACTGATCTACAAAATTTTCACTTCCACACCACTATTGATTCTAAAACAGTTTAATTATTCAGATGCAAATTTACATAATCAACAATTTCTTTACAAACAGTTCTTCAGAACCCCCAGGAGGAACTGAAAAACTACGAAGGAAATATCTCCACGTTCCCATCTTATAATTTAGGGTTACGATCAAGATGAGGTCATGATTTCACCTTTTAAAACAGTGGACAAAGGAATTGTGCGGTTTGCTGTTAGCTTTGTATTTTATCTTGTATTTTCCAAAACAGTTTTATATTTACAGTTTTGTATTTTATCCCTGTGGGCTCTATATATGGAAGTAAAATAATGACAAATGTTTTGGAAACAAAAAAGCTTGTTGAATTGCACTACTTGAAAAAATATGCATTGCATTAAGCCTGCTAGCATTTTAATGCATTGTATTTTTACGGCTTGCATTTTTATGGGCGGAAATTCAACATGGTTGTATATTTAAGCTCTGAATATTTCAATTCAAAACATTTCACACGTTTTCATTATTCAAAATTCAATAATCCATATTCAATTTACAGATTTCACTTCCAAAATATTCATTCAGTTTAAAAATACAACCTATAATATTTGAAAGGCATTTTTCGGTCCATTTTATTTCGCTTTACAAATTCGCTTTCACAAATTCAGTGGTTCAAATTAGACAAAAAAATTCAACATTTAAATTTCGATATTACAACATTTCACATCCGGGAACGTCAGGAATAGCAGTAGATTACCGATTTATAATCTCCATAGCTGTAAATCGACCTCACCAGCAGGGGGTGGTGACAGACACAGCAGATAAAGAGCAATCCTCCTCCAAATGGCCAGTAATTAGCCAGATCCTTGATGCATCAGGGGGTAGGTAAAAAAAGTCCTTAAAAAAAAGAGCATTTCTTTTTTGTAAACAATATTTATTTAGTCTTTAACAGCATTTTGACATTTTAGATATTCTGGCTATATGAACACAGAGGGCTGTCAGATTTGAGATGGTAGTTATTAAATGTGGTTAGATCCTTCTGGCATTACAGGAAAGCCAAAAATGTTGGATCCAATCTCTTTACCAGATTATGTCAAAATACACCTGTTTTGTCTGCTATCTAAACCATGTTAGCACAGAGTTTTGTCTGATATCCAAAACAAACTATGATTACGTTGATTAAAATGTTTCATATTTCACGTTTAAGAATTGAAATATTCACCTAATAGATGTCCAAAAGAACGAATATGATGATTCATAACAATGGACACCATTTTCCAGATATATCATAGCAAGGTAAACATAGCTGTACCAATTTTTGTACCAAGAAAAATGTCAAGTTGTACAAGAAAATAAATCCAACCAAATATATATATTTTTTTATTAGGGCTCAAAATGAATGCATTCGTTTAGCAATTTTGTTTTTTCATTTAAAAAATATTTAACGCAATTAATGCAGCATCTGTTTTTTTTCTCCTGGCATCCTTTGCCTGTGTTACATTAAATGATCATGCCATCATTCATTCAAGTGTTTTTAAACAATTCATAAGAGAACTCAATTTGGTACTGGCGCACTGTGAAGCAGCCCTCTCCGGCACAATCTAGGCACAAGCACAGAAAGACCCTTCAGACAGTGTGCCAGCCCGTGACGCATTGAGCTCTCTTTTGCGCTTGAATGGACAAACACAAAATTGTCAAAAAAGCCTGTTTTTTTGTTATTGTTGTCAGTATCATAAGCAGTCTTAAATGAGTTTCGTCTTAAATGAACGTATAGAGTTGTGAGTTGAAAATCGGATGCATGTCAGATCAGCTTTATGTGCATGATCAGGTCTTAAAAATGACAGCTGGCAGCTGCAGTCTGTCATTTAAAGGATAGTTCACCCACCAAAAAATACTATGGAAGTCAATGGCTACCGTCAACTGTCTGGTTGCCAACATTCTTCAAAAAACAGAAGAAATAACAAAAAATATACAGGTTTGGAACAACTGGATGGCAAGTAAATTATGAAAAAATATTTGGGTGAATATCACCTTTAATGTTAATCAAAGAAAAGAAGAAAAAGAGCAAATCACTCACTGCTCTTGACTGAATAACTTTTGTAGCATTATTAAGGATTAATCTATATGTAACTTAGTTTATGTGAAGATTGTTTTAAGTTAACAAATTAAACGCAAACAAATTAATAGCTGTTATTTTTTTAAGCCTATTAAATTCTTCCTATTAAAATAATTATAGCTTTTTAATTATAGTGTTGTAGAATGGCTATAATTTATAGAAAATTAAATAGAGGCTAAATTAAATTAATAGAGACTTTAGTAGCAATATTAGCATCGATCGAGATACTGGATTTCATTTATAGTACTAGTAAAAAGATAACATTACACATTTAAAATAATCCATCTTTATGTTGTTTCTACATTTAATGTGAAATTATAATATAAAAATATTATATATTATATTGCTATGTGATTAATCAAAATGAATTACAAAAAAATCTGCAATTAGTTATTTTAATCAACTGACAGCACTATTTATTTTTTATTAATTGCAGCATTTTACAATTTTTTTTGTGGAAAGTGGGTGAATTGTCTTTTAAATGTACTTTGATGAGATCATTAGAGTACTCAAGATACTTAAAGGATGGATATTCTTTCATCATTTCCTTACCCCCATGTCTTTTCAAACCTGTAGGCTATAACTCACTTTCTTCTGTGGAATACAAAATAAGATTTTTTGAGAGATATTATATTATAGAGATATTTGTCCAATTTGGTCCAATGATGTTTGGATACCAACATATTTTGTGTAAAGAAAGTAAGCCATACATGTTAGAAAAGGCTTAAGGGTGAGGAAATTGTGAGAGCTTTTCATTATTGGTGAGCTATGCCTTTAAACTGAAGAACAAAAGTTGTGAGTGCCAGAGTGGTGTCTTTGTGCAAAGTTTGCGTGCTTTGCTTCTGTTCACACACATTTCCTCACACATACGGGGCACGGTACCATTTACAGTCTTAATGTTAGTATCGCATGAATACTCACTTCCTCTGATGATCATGTGTCAGAAGACTTTCATTCCCAAAACTTCTGGATCATGAGGGGGAAAACCATGGGGAAAACACACACAAATTAATATAAATTTGTTTAATAAAACTAGGGATGCTCCGATCGATCAATCGCAGATCGGTATTGGCCGATAATCACATTCAATGACTGGATCACTAAATTTGGCTACCCAAAAAATCTCGCAAATTGATGACTTAAAACCATAAAAAATGCCGTGACGCACATATAAACAGTAGCCTATACAGATGAGTCTTTCGTGCCACGTTTTGCTTAGTGTCTTTGCAACACATTAGTAAACTATAGTTAAAAAAATGCACATCTTTAGTTAGAGCGGGTTGTCTTGATTCAAACGAGACCACACATAACATAACTTGATGCATAGATCTTGAGAAAATCCTCATGGAGTGACATGACTGTTTGTAAAAAGCTATAGGACTTGTGGGATCAGATCACGTGGGTCGGGCGATAAAGTAATAAAATTAACATTCCAATTTCAACAATTGTGGGTGGGTCGTGGATGGATGAGTGATAAAACATTAATGTGTTGATTTTAATAGAGACACGGAACTCACATTTCTCAGTAGAACGTGCATCACTCTTTTACTTTCAACAACAACAACAACAACATCTCTTCAGGAAAAACATATGCCTCAAGCACCTCGTAGTGGTCATTATATAAAACACGAAGGAAAAAAACAAACGAGATATTAGAGCTGATCCTCGCATCTCTAACACACAAGTCCTAATGTACACACAAGTCCTAACTTTTTCTTTGTTCAATTTGCATATTGAAGATGGGTTGGAGCTCTTAATTTTTAATTCTCAAAGTGCACCAGATTAATGAATTTAGCTTTAAAATGAACAAAAGTTTTTTCCGGGGGGTGGGGTGTTGGGGGCATGACCCCAGCCTGGACCGGCCTGAGGTCCACCCACCACAGTCTCACAATATCCTATGGGAAAAACACTGTATATGATAGTGTTCTCAAAATAAAAATCTAACTATTTTATTATTAAAATACCTCCTTGTAAAAAGTGTTTTCTTCAGCCAGTTCAAGACAAAGTACACTTGCATGTGTGCACATGATCAGGATTTTACCACCGCTTTTACCATTTTGAGCTAGGAAAAATACTGAACGGCATTTGAAATTTCAACCAATGGAAACTGGATCTTGGGTATGGTGGGTAGTAGGGCTGAGCGCAAGTTTGTGTGATAAATCCATGTATTTTTTTTATAACCGATATAGAATGAGGCGATAATACCTTTTATATCAAAATACAGTTTGATATGAGCGCATCTGAAAAATAGCGGAGCACGCAGAGTGAGCTGCTACACGAAAAGTGCATAATCCAATTTGACCTAAACAGAAGACATGCTTCATATCAGCCTACATAACTTACATTTCACCGGTATATTCTCAATCTAACAAACATCATAGATGTTAGAAAGTCATGGCAAATATTTCCATTTTGCTGTCAGGAGTGGGTGAGCCTTCTGCAAGCAAGTATCCGCTAGACTGTGAAGTGATTGTTTTGCACATAATATATATATATATATATATATATATATGTATATATATATATCATAGCCTACATGGTTACATTCCCTATATTTGTTTAGCCTTCAATATGAACATTGTTTGTAGGACAACATTGAGCAAGATGTGAAATAACATTAAATGTTATAACATATGTGATATTTTTTTTTCCAAATAGAAAAACTTAAGGGTGAGAATATGATTATGAGTACGTCCACATACAGATATGATTTTTTTTTGGCCATACCACCCAGTCTTAATGGGTAGGGGCAATGTGTAGAGATCAATCAGACAATGTTTAACTAATTTTAACATCATGAACATCCCGCTCTTTATTCCTCATTCATGCACGCATCTTTCAATAACCAAGTAGCAATGCGCTAACATGTATATATTTACATTTTGCGATATAAAAAAAAATGAATACAAAAATCTCTAACGATAGTCAGCATCGCACGACATTGTCATATTGTCCAGGCCTAGCTGACAGTATTAACACATAGCCTACTAACAAAACACAGTAACAGAAACTGGTAGGACATAGAAATGTGCGCAAATATCACAATTAGCATCTCACTTTAATGCACTACATCTTGATGTAACTAGAACAATTATATTATATATATATATATATATATATATATATATATATATATATATATATATATACAAAATAGGTATTTCCCTTCTGCGGTTTGCAATATGTCCATTAGCCATTGCAAGTCTTTGACTGGCAAATTTGGGTTGAGGGATGTCGATTGAGAATGACAGACGTAATAATAATCCATGTAAAAACCATTACTAGCGGGCCGATCGAAGTAGGACTATAGAAGCACGAGCAGCACTACACACTCCTACAGATGTATGACCGGTAAAAGGCGCACAGTTGTCATTGGCCAGATTCCTGGATGATGGTCAGATTAACCAATAAGCCTTAAAGGACAGCAAATAGCATTGCAACTCCAGAACATTTTTTTTAAATGAAAGATTTATTATGAAAGATTTCATATTCACTCTTCACCTACCATTTTCCTCTGATATTAGGATTAAATTAGGGTTAGGTTTAGAGATGGAGTTAGGACTATGTTTTCAGACATCAAACAACAAAATGTGTTGATTCAGGAACATGCCTTGCCTAGCACAATCAAAGCAACCTTTTCTGTATCTGGCCCTTTACTGTCTTGCAGTGTTACACAAACTGTTGGTTAATCCTCCATCCCCAGTAACACTTGATTTCAAACACTGCCATAATGGCATACAAGGTACAACATTTGTCTACAGACTTTTATTTAACAACATAGATACTTCAAGCTGTTGACTGCAGTGGTTATGCCATTATAGCATTCGTGACACGGGACTCGGTAAACCGTCTAAAAAACTAAAATGGCAGAAAGTGACAGTCTGTGATGTATTTTAGTTATTCAGAAGTGAAGACAATGTCTGTATGGATTGGCCCTAAGCCAAAGCTATGTTCCGTTATGACAGTGTTGGCCTTGCTGTTTGACTAATTAAAAAATAATTGAGCAGTTTGATGTGCATGTATTCATTTCAAAACTGTAGTGCTTGCAGCAGCATGATGGCTCAGTGCTTAGTGTCTTAGATGTCTCCTCACAGCAAGGTCTTCCCATAATACAAACACATGCACATTTTTGACAAACTGAGGACTCTACTAAATTGTCCATATATAGGGTGAATGTTTTCACACATTGCATGCAGGGAAACATTCCAGTATTGTGTTGTTTAAAAAAAAAAAAAACCAATACTTTAAGACGGTTGTATGCCATGAGTGTGTACGTGAACGTTAATGGGTGGTTTTTGGGGAGTTCGAGCTGGTAAAGATGTGTGCTTTTCTCATCTTTATTCACAATTTCCTTAGTAAAGCAATTTGGTTCAACTGTTGTGTTGCTGGGCAGAGGCCTAAAAGTTTCAACCTGGAGAGCAGTGCACCTTTGTACTATATATAAACAGAGGCCCTGTCCAAAATGGCACCCTAAACACTCGCGGTCTTCTTTTCAAGTCCGCACAATCGTGATATAAAGCCTCTTTGACTGTCGGGAAGAAGTCTGCTGCGGAGCTCGCATCAGTGCACATTGAGGGGAAATATCGACCGCAAAGGGGGCGTTTGCGAGCACCCTTCTGAGACCTAAAATGACAAATGGGGTACCCTATAGTCTCATAAACTTATGAAAAATATTTGTTTCCAGAATATAAAAGTACACCTAAATTTAAAAATAATACAATTACTTACTAACAATTTATCATTATTCTTTGTATTTTTTTTATGGACATAAACCTTTAAAATAATGAGCTACATATTCAATTAAAGATTTTAATTTTACATAAATGTATACTTAATTTACAAAATAAAAAAAATAAAAAACAGTATAAATACAGTAATTTTTCTGTATATAACTTTTTTTGAATTACTGTAATTTCATTAATAGTATAAGTCAAGTTGTTAATTACAAATTGTTTGTAAGTTTACAGAGTTTGGAATATAATAATAATAAAAAAATATTAAGAGTTATTTTCTTTAAAATTAGGATATTTTTATACATGTATAAACCCAAACGCTTAAATCAGGGCTTGCCAAAGGTTTCGGATCAACCTTGTTACCTGGAAAGCTACTGACTAGGTAAATGGCATTCACATGAAGCCCAATGTGACAACAGCACAGAAGAGAAATTTCCACCCCCACCCTCCAGTCAGGCGGTCTTAAAATATTCCCCTGAGTCTGTGCCTCCTGGATTACAACCACCAAAGATTAACATTTATAAATAGAACAGATAGATGGACAAATGAAGGAGGTTATGGGAGGATGTCCTCCCTTGATTTGTGATTGTCTGCATGGCAGAGAGGGACACATCCCTTTGGCAGGACGGACAGTTCCAGGGAGGCTGTATCTCTCTTCTACTATTATTATTATTATGCGTGTGTGTAATTAAGGGCAGCTGAGAAAACTCCTGCATAAAGATGGCTAAAGGAGGTATAAGTCTGTTTCCTTGGAGTAACAACAGATATTCTTGTGTGCTCTAAATGCTAGATAACAATAACGTTTTAATTAATAAAATCATTCTTAACCAATAGTATCTAAAAAAAAAAACACTTTGCAAAAGTAAAACATGTCAGGAAACATGTTGGAACAAATGACAAAAAAAACAACAGTAAAATTATGTTTAATGGCTGGAGAAAAAAACTGAGCATTAAGGGGAAACTAAACAGACGTGTAAAGGGAAATGTACTCAAGAGTCCAAAAGGGCCAGCTAAATCCAGGGGACACCCTGTAAACAAGTGTGTGGGGACACGGGAGACCTTGCTGGAGTGCATGTATGACAATGCTGAAGGTAACAGAAGCACTGAATACAGAATGACACAGCAGTGATCATGGTGACATTCATATACATTCAAAAAGAAAGACAAGATCGTGATTTCTTCAAACATAATATTAACAAAATACCAAGGACACGTGCCTGTGCCAATCCAGAGTCATTTTGATTCTATGGGAAAACAGTAATGTTATTGTGACAGCGATGTAATTTTTAAGCCTAACACAGCCATTACGTAATAGCAGGATGAGCCCATGGCCTGACATGTAGTATGTAGTATCTTCAGACTACAACTAAGTGATGATTCGGAGATGAATATAGGAATAGAAAAGCAAGGCTAATAGAAAGTTATAGTTTTTATAGTATACTCTATTCTGGATCAGACAAAATGTATCTACTCCAAGGTGGACGTTTAAAAATCAAATAAGGAAGTGTTGACTTATTCAAAGTCTTGAACTGAGTAAGTACAATCTCTGATGATGAGATGGTGTATATTAATATGCTATTTTTTGGACCAACATGTAGCCTTGTATAGGTTCATCTTAAACAAGTCAATTATGTTGTATTTTGACTTTTTTTGCATATCACTTTGCATTAACTTGAAGATGATGGAAATCTACCAAGATATCAAAGATAAAACCAGAGGCAGAAGAGATTAGTGATGTTCTCATTTGGAACACAAGTGTATTTCATATGTCCTATCCATTTACTGCATTAGCCCACAAGGCCTTAAACAATTTTCTGATATACCAGACAAATCAGTTTGTACCCTAACAACGGAGTATTCCTTAAATAATCCAATTTAGATATTTTCCACACAAGCAAGTGATTGCCAAACAAATACTGTAAGCATATTAGGGGGCTTGAAGCGACTTTAATGTGTCCAGAGTGTTATACATAAATAGAAAATTGTCTAAAAATGTACACAAATGCTATTAAAGTGCATTGAATTTGGTTCTGCCAGTGCACTATGAATCTATTCATTCTAAATAACAAATATTGCATTTTGCAATCCTGGTGTGACAAATGAAAATATATGGGATAGGTTCTTCTTAGTTTACTCTTGAAAAAAATCTAATGAATTAGTCTTTTAAAAAGTAGCTCTTTTGCTTTCGATTTAAATCCAACACAGTTCCTAAAAGTTAACAAACATCCTTAAAATCAAACACTGAAATAAGCCCAACAATATTCAGAATTATACACGACATGACTTTTCGTAAATGGTTTCTAAATATCTCTAGAATTTTGAAGGTTTCATGCTCTTTGCAGCCAAAAATACACAGCACAAAGCACATGGTGGTCAGCACAAACAATGTTTTGGTTGTCCTCATTTCAAGTGAACAATGTGGTTTCATATTTGATCTTCCGTTTAGCTTGCATGGTTTTGTTTATGGTTTTTATTTCACAAAATATGCCAGCCTATTCTAATGTAACAATAAATTGGGGGTTTTTCCAAGCATTTCAAATCAGAGGTTAGTAGTGCTGCCTGTACAGCCATGAGCGCTCCGACTGACCTAAGAAACGTTTTAGTACGGAGTTATTATGTGTGCCCAATATCTCTGTCGACTGAACCTGCGATGGCAATCATTTGTGAATTAATCTATTTTTTTAGTTGGTGCATCAGTGAATTTGCCAAACGGTTTTGCAAAACATTCAATTCGCATTTGTTCAGACTGCTCACTCCCTGAATCATCTGAAGCCATTTCACAGATAGACAGTCTGTGAGACAGTATCAAGATTACTGCAGATGCAGAGGACAAACAGCGCTAAATGAAGCAGATATTCACCTACAAACAAATGGCTAATTTTTGGGAGGGAACATTGAGAAAATTCAGCTGCTGCTCGGTGAGATGTAAATAGGCAGTCATTCACACCAAAAATGTTTGTGTCAAACACAAAAACTTTTTTTTTTTTTTTTTTTAAGTTGTTTTCCTATGTGAACATGCGCTAGATAAATGTCTTTTGACTATTTTGTTGCTTTTAAAATGTCAAAAGACACCTTTGTTCTGTTCAGGTGTACTGTTGCTCTCACTGATTGTTTGGTCGAAAGAGTCTCAAGCATTATAGAAGTGCGTAATAGTTTAAATTTCTCTCAGAGTTTAAACTATTACGCACTTCTATAATGCTTGAGACTCTTTCGACCAAACAATCAGTGAGAGGGTTAATTATATGGTAAAAAGTGTAGAAATGTGAAAGTTAGAAGTGTGAAATTACACCATATAATTAACTTAGGGTTAATTATATGGTAATTTTATAAACATTATCTTTAAAAAGTGGTGTTTTGGGCTGTCAGTGTCCCATGTAGCCTTTCTGGGCCTGTTGCAATTTTGTTCTAATCTCCAGGGATGCCAGCAGGATTTTATCTGAGGGTGTGCACAGAGGGGATTTTTTTCCCCCAAACACCACTTTTTTAAGATAATGTTTATAAAATTACCATATAATTAACCCTAAGTTGGCTTATAAAATCTTACTAAGATAGTAAGCCTATTAGGACAGAAGAGAGTAAACAATTTAAAACCCCTATCACCTTCACCACTATGCCTTTGATCAGAGGGAACTGACACTATAAGTGGCTAGAAGCACTTTCAAATTAACAAATGACTAATTCTCTATGAAGAAAAGGCAATGCTTTTTCCCCCAATGACAAATTAACTAATTGAGTCCAAACTACAAGATCCCCTGTATAACACTATAAAGACATTCTATCCTGAAGGTACTATAGGATATAAGGATATTTTAGTATAATCTGCTTTCTACAATTTGAGACAGCTTTTATGTCAGAGACTTCACATGGGATGCTTAGAAATCCTGTATTGGTAGACACTAGACAGCTCACCTGTTTGATAATAGTTTTGAAACAATAGAAACTGTTAGATCTCGATATCGAAGATGCTGAACATAATTTTACACCTGTCCAAATACATGATAATTCACTAAGATACCATACATCAAAAGAATGATCCATAAGAGACTAAAGAGACAAAGAAAACAAAATATTTCTCATCCTTTGGGTGTTAAAAGATCCTTGATTGCACTACTCATTAATAAAGATTTAGTTAACAAAAAGATATTGTCCAGGATTATTTTAAACACTGGGTTGCCAAGTATGTGGTATAGCTGACAATTTAAAAAGGAAAAACACTGCAGTAAGTAATGTCTAGAATTTGTAATAGAGAAAGAATAAACCATCAGCCACGTTTGAGACAGACGCTGTGGTGCATAAGCAACGCCTTACATATAAAGCAGGAGAGAGAAGCTAAAGAAAGGGGTCACATTTCTACACTTTTAAGTACAGTACTGTATGAGACCAGAATAGCACAGAGAATGACTGACTTGCAAATCCAAGTTTTCGTCCATCCCCAAATACCCAACGGTGAACAGGAGGCAGATAATCTCTGATCTTTCGCATTACACAACACGTGATGAAAATAAAATTAAAAGCGTGGTAGATGAATGCCAATTTAACTTTATAAGCAGGCTCATTGTATTACAAGCTAGAATTGTCAGGTTAAACAACAAACTCAATTTTATAAAATTGAAGTACATTTCCAAAATAAAACTTCTGTATAAACATTCATGTTTAGAAAATTTACATGAAACCTCACTTCTCTCTTATGTAAATATCATTCTGGTCACGGGAATAGCCAGAAGGCATGTAGTGAAACAAGTGTTGTGCTTGTATAGCACATATTCACTATAGAAGCAAATTTCCAAGAATAAATAATGCAAGTGAAACAGGATAAACCTGCCTCTACATAACTGAAAGGAGATAAATAAGGGAAGAAGAAGAAAAAAAACATTTCACCAAACAGGCACTATACTTTGTCACGACTGCAAGACTGCATGAAGATAGTATATAAAGTACACAGCAAGCTGTGAGAAGGAGCAGTGTGTTTGAGGAACCATCTGTTCTACAGAGCAGCTCTGAGTCATGCCACCCTCTCCACTGCGCAGCATGCACTGATGATGTCAGAGTCAGTGCTTTACAATCTGACGATTGGTCAGAATGAGGCAGATTATGTTGTTTAATATCAGGCAGCGAGATGCAAGTCCAGCTCCACAACTCACAGAATTTCATATTCCCTTTAAAACAGATGGCCTTCAAAAAGATGCAGAAAGCCAGCTGTCATATTAGTTAAATCTTTTTCCTGGAGCCCCCCCCCCCCCAACAGTGCATATTTTGAATATCTCTCTTTCGCTCTCTTTTTATTTTATTTTAAATCAAACAAACCTGATTCACATTATCAGGACCGGGTTTGAGAACCACTATGTTAAGGGATGCTGGGGTGATGCCCTTAGCATGCGACAACAGTGGTTCCAATACATGCTGCTGCTTATCCTTAAAATGACAGATACTTCATCCAAAACCTTTGTTGCACAAACTGTTAGCATTCAATGAGATTTTGATTAATGCAAGGGAACGCTTCAGGCAAGGATACTGCACTAGATGGACAAAACAGACAAACCCAGGAGTGATTCGGGCTTGACCTCTGATGGCACCAGAACATTTTTAACCAGCTATTAATTATGATGTTATTATCCCATGACTAATATATATATATATGTAAAATGTCCAATAGGTTCAATAGACTTAAAATATATAAAAAAAATGCTTCTGAATTAAAATGCCATACAGTTTGGTCCCTTAAGGCTATGTGGTGGCTTTAGTACATTATGGATTTTAAGTGTCACAGCATCAGGACTGCTTTAGAGGGCATCGAGGTCAATTTAAGGATATAAGCTATTATGTAACAACTCATCTACGCATCTTAAATATTCATGTTCACACGGTGTCATTTAATCGGTGCAAATAACACCTGACGGAAACAGCACGGAAAGACATTGAACAAACATTCATCTGAATTAATTGATTTTAGACGACAGTGACTAGCCTGCTAGTAACAATGTTAGTGCATTTATTTGTTTATACATATTACGGTGCGTTCAAAGAAGCACACACTGTTCCGCGTAAAGATCCGCATTACGATTCAGGACACAAGCTGCTCTGTCTGCTGTAGCGCTGTAGCACTGCAGCAAACCCATTTTCACGCAAGATATGGTCAAGAGAATGATGAATTTCATTGCCGTTGCTTCTTACCTGAGTGGCTTTGTGGAATTGTTTCTTCAGTCCCGCTACAGACATGATTCCGATTGGACTAGTGCTAACGCCGTTTGTGATGTGCAAATATGTAAATATGCTCACAGATACGTGGATGTGAGACGTTCAAAGATAAACCCTTGTACACTGGGAATCACCACAAGCGTAGGCTGATTATAGCAGCTGACGATGACGTGACCGTGACATCACGCGTCAGATACCGCCTCTCTACAGATTAGAGCAGAGCCCCTCCTCCAGGGGGAACCTTCAAGGTTAGTTCAGTAAGGGCGTAACGCCAACAGGTAGAGTGATCTCTCACTGTTCATTAATTCACTACATTGTGGTGGAACTAATAAAAACACCCAATTAGTAGCTTATAAAGGCTACCATAAAATTTATTTAGCAACCTACAAATGTCTGTATCCTACACTATGTTCTCATGAATTTATTTTTATTTCTGAATTGATTTTAATTTCAGGTAAAAATACTTTATACATTTTTTTTTATTAATTGTATTTACCATAAATGTCGGTCACACTATATAAATATTATGATTTAATGTTCTTGAAAATCCAAAAAGTCAGTGTTGTAGCAGCTGTGGTGGCAAAAACTGCAAACCTCACATACAATACATTTCAAGTCGAGTCACCTTTATTTATATATCGCTTTTTACAATACAGATGGTTTAAAAACAGCTTTACAGTGATAACAGGAAAATAATGCAACTAAGCTTGATTTGGCTGAACAGCTGCTGTAGAAGAAAATAGTGTCATTGTCCAGCTTAAGGACATCCAGTGTTTGTTATTTCCATTTCAAAAATCATTAGTTATTAATTTAGTTCCTCTGGAAATAACATGATGTCATCGTCCAGCTCTTATAATAATAGTGTCAATGGAGTTATAATATTGTTGAATATTAATTGTCCCTGACTATGCAAGCCAGAGGCGACATTGGAACCCAAACTCCATGAGGTGACAGAATGGAAAAAAGGAAGAGGAAAAAAAAAACAAGGAAAAAAAAACTGGGAGAAACCAGACTCAGTCGGGGAGCCAGTTCTCCTCTGGCCAACAAACGAACAGTGATTCAGGCAGCATTACAGGTCGGAACTCAGACTGGATAAGAACATTCAAAATATTTAATCCAGTTCCTTCTGGTTGAAGATCGGATTCAACACACCAGTATGGAGACAGGTTTGTTGAGGATCTTTGCTACTAGCTGTCATGTCAATGAGGCCTACAATACAAACAATAGAAAATAAAAATATAATTCATATATAGCTATATATATATATATATATATATATATATATATATATATATATATATATATATATATATATATATATATATAAAGAATAATAAACAATGTTTGAATGCAAATAATACTGATATATCAGCGAAAATGGACTATAAAAACAAAGACACAAATATAATTACAGTATTCTTTAATTATTTTGTATGTAATCAGCTCAATTTAGGGACCATGTGTTTTTTCTCTTATCCACACGTTTCTTAATGTATCCATTTTTAGAAAAGAATAATAAACTATTTTGAAAGGTAAATAACAAATAATAATAACATAAAATGAATGTAAAAATATAATTAGGCCTACATCATTCTTTAATTATTGCAAATAACATCATTTGAAAGCATTTATAAATCAATTGAATAAAACAAAGATAATTAATTTTAATTTCATGAGGTAACTAGAGATTATGCCAGCTCCAGCTTGGATCCAGCTTCTTTTGAAGACTTCAGATGACCCAACACCTTTGAATAGATGAAACACCCCTGCAAGGACTCCAGAACATCAAACACGGATGAAGATTATACAAAATATTAATTTTATCATTGCTTTAACATACACACTACTTTTGCTTAAATGCATATATGATAATTATAAAATACTGTATTTTGTGCTTTCTTATTACTATACTTTCTGATATCTCATAAAATGCTATTGTGGCTTTGTAAAGAAACCTGCATTTTCTGTAAAGCTGCTTTGAAATTATATGTATTGTGAAAAGCGTTATACAAAATGAATGAATGAATTCAATTGAACTGACTTGAAATAGCCATTGCATGGTTACCTGCAAGTTATGGACCCAACCTGACAATACAGTTAGAAGAGTTATTACATTGTTGGCCCATTTGGGGGCATTAAAATTTGGGGGCATTTCACTGGTGCTTTACACCCTGTGTGTCACCCATCATCATGCACAATTTCAGATATTTTTACTGTAGAATTGTGAAATTATGTACTCATGAATTTGACATAGTACAGTTAAAAGAGCCGTTGCATTGTTGGTGCAGTTGGGGGCGCTATATCTCAGCTGCATTTGATGGTGCGTTAAAAGTTGCACTGGGGCCTTATACCCATTGTGCTTGACTGTCACCATGCACAATTTTTGATATTTTTACTGTAGCATTTTGAAGTTATGGACCCATGAAGTTAACAAATGTGACAATACAGTTACAGAATTAATTTTTTTTGCATTGGTGCATTTGCATTTTATACCCATTTCACAATGCACAATGAGCCGCCTTTTGCATTTTCTGCCCATTTCGCGGCGTTGTTTCTCGGCAGCCTCAGAGGGTGCGTAAAGTGGAGATGAGCCCTGTAGTAGAGCTGCTCCTCTAACGAAATCCAAATGTTGAGCACTTTTTACTGTGGAATTATTTTCTTATAAAGCTCTGAACTTGACATTACACAATGCAAAATGTACACAATGCACAATAAGCCGCCTATAGCATTTTCTGCCCATTTCGCGGTGCTGTTTTTGGCAGCCTCAGAGGGTGCGTTAAAGTGGACATAAGTCCATAATAGTAGAGCTCCTCCACTAACAAAATTAAAATTTTAAGTAGTTTTTACTGTGGAATTCTTTTTTATGAACCTTTAAACTTGACATTACACAGTGCACAATGAGCCGCCTTTTGCATTTTCTGCCCATTTCGCAGCGCTGTTTCTCGGCAGCCTCAGAGGGTGCGTAAAGTGGACATGAGCCCTTTATAGCAGGGCTACTCCTCTAACCAAATCCAAATTCTAAGCAATTTTTACTGTGGAATTATTTTGTTATGAACCTTTTAACTTGACATTACACAAAGCACAATGAGCAGCCTGGCATTTTCAGCCGCCTCATAGGGTGCGACAAAAGTTGCACTGGGGCCGCCTGTGTGTAGCGTGCGTACCCTTCGGCGTACCCTGACGTGCACCTCTCCAAAAATGAAACAACATGTAAATTCTACGCGGACGCAAGCACTGTGATTGGTCTGCTAGAACCCCTCCCTCGGGTTTTTGGGGGGGGCTAATATCTCAGCTGCTTTTGAGGGTGCGTTAAAAGTTTTACTGAGGCATTATACCCAGTGTGCTTGACTCAACATACACAATTCCAGACATTTTTAATGTAGCCAACAATGCAATGGCTCTTCTAACTGTTCTGTCATGTTCGTCAAATTCATGGGTACATAATTTCAAAATGCTACAGTACAAATGTCTAAAATTATGCATGGTGACAGTCCAGCATAGTTGGTATAAGGCCCCAGTGCAACTTTTAACGCATCCTGAAAGTCAGCTGAGATATAATGCCCCCAAATGGGCCAACAGTGCAAATTCTCCGTTAACTGTATAGTCATATTTGTCAAGTTCATGGGTTCATAACTTCAAAATACTACAGTTAAAATATTTGAAATTTTTAATGATGATAGTCAAGTACACAGGGTATTAAAGCACCAGTGAAATGCCCCCAAGGGCCAACAATGTGATAACTCTTCTAACTGTATTGTCAGATTGGGTCCATAACTTTAAAATTGTACAGTAACCATGCAATGGCTCTTTCAAGTCAATACATTCATTTGCACGCTCCGCTCCTTGGTATAATGATGATCTGCGTGCTATGAAGACTTTGTGTCGCAAAATGGAGCGGAGATGGCGCATATCAGGTTTAACTGTTCATCAACAGGCCTGGAAAGACAGCTTACTCAAATATAAGGCTGAAATTGTGTCAGCTAGATCTGTTTATTTTTCTCAGATAATTGGCAGTAACCAGAGAAACCCTAAACTGTTTCACTCAATCAACAAGCTGCTTAAAAATCACAGCCTCTCTAATGTTCCTGCTTCAACTCACCTATGTAATATGTTTTTTAGCACCAAAATTGATAATATACGTAACCACATTGTTACCACCCATATTCCTGCTGCCTCCTCCTTAAATATTTTTGCATTTTCTGGTATCTCTCTCTCTAACTTTGCAATTCATGACTCTCAGTCTCTATGTAATATGGTTTCAAAACTAAAAGCCTCAACTTCTAGAGTTGATCTTGATCTTCTACCATCTTGTATTTTTTAAATCATGTTTTGATTACCTCTCTCCTGTTGTTTTGAGAATTATCAATAACTCTCTGTGCACTGGTGTTGTGCCAGCAGCACTTAAAATTGCTGCTGTCACCCCTGTACCAAAAACTAACAATATGGACTTTGATAATCTGAATAATTTTCGTCCCATCTCTAATCTTCCATTCCTCGCCAAAATTTTAGAACAAACAGTGGCTTCTCAACTACTTACTCATCTTTCCTCTAATGATCTTTTTGAACCACTTCAGTCTGGATTTCGTAAACTCCACAGCACTGAAACAGCGCTAGTCAAAGTTACTAATGATTTGTTAATGGCTTCTGATTCTGGCTGTCTATCTATACTGATTCTCCTTGATCTTAGTGCCACATTTGACACTATAGATCCCTCTATTTTAATTACCCGCTTAGAGACTATCTTTGGAGTTTCTGATTCTGCATTGAAGTGGTTTAAGTCCTACTTCTCTGATCGTAAGCAGTTTGTTGTGATGGGTGATTGCAAGTCTGAGGTCGGTGTGGTGCACTCTGGTGTTCCCCAGGGATCAGTTTTGGGTCCTTACTTTTTAGTATTTACATTTTTCCATTTGGCAAACTTTTAAGAACACTTGGTCTTAACTTTCACTTTTATGCCGATGACACTCAGATCTATATACATTCAAAACCTGATGTCAATATGCATGCGTCTTTTCTTTCTAAATATTTTACTGTTTTACTAATTTTCTCTGTCTAAACAGTGACAAGACTGAAGTGATGCTTATTGGTTCACCTCATCATTTGTGTATAGCAGAGTCCATAACCTTAAGTGTGGATGGCTCTGCTTCGCAATTCCTAACTAAACAAAAAAATCTGGGGGTGATATTTGATGCCAATTTAACATTTGACCATCATGTTCGTAACACAGTCAAAGCATCTTTTTTTCATCTCAGAAACATTGCCAAATTACGTTCTATGTTGACTTTCTCTGTGGCTGAAAAGTTAATCATCACATTTGTTTGTTCACATATTGATTATTGTAATGCTTTGCTGGCTGGAGTTTCTAAAGCTACCCTAAGTAAATTACAGTTGGTACAACATTCAGCTGCTAGAATTCTTACTAGGACCAGTGCAAGGGAGCACATCACACCTATCCTAAAAAAATTGCACTGGCTTCCTGTTAGTTTTCGTATTGATTTTAAAAATCTCATACTCACTTATAAGGCCTTGAATAATTTAGCCCCTCAATATTTGTGTGAGCTTTTAACCCCCTACACTCCGACATGTGCTCTACGCTCTTCTGAAGCTGGTCTTTTAACTGTTCTAACAACACGGCTAAAAACTTTGGATGATCGGGCTTTTTCTTCCTTGGCTCCTAAATTGTGGAATTCCCTGCCCTCTGAGATTAGGAATGAAGAATTTTTAAATCGTCCCTTAAAACTTACTTTTTTAGGGTAGCTTTTATGTGATTCATGTGATTACTTTGTTTGTTATTATATTGGCTTTTTATTTTTTATTGCTTGTTTAGTTTTTACTGCGTGGACTGTTGTGTATCTTTTAATTTAATTATTTTTATGTAAAGTGCTTTGAGATGCTACTTTTAAAGGCACTATATAAAATAAAGATTATTATTGTATAACTCTTTTCACGATACGTATCATTTCAAAGCAGCTTTACAGAAAATGGAGGTTCCCTTTCGTTGTCACTCCGAGTTACGTCGGATGATGACGAATGGGGTTTCGCTTAGAAAGCCTATCAAGTCCAAGATCGAGTATTACAAAACGAGCCAATGGCAAAGAAATGCCATGGGTCTGCGGAATTTGCGTGGCGTAACTCCGCCCCACCTCGTGGGTATAAAAGGAGGAAGCCGGCAACATGCAGATATGTTTTCGCTTCGGAGCCAAGTGTATTCTTCTCTCCACAAGCCATCTCTGAATTGTCAGCTTCACAAACGAGTACCTCGAGTGTTGGTGTTACGGCGATCTATGGCAAGAGCGTGCTTCCTGCTGATCTGTTGCAGTGGTCTGCCAGTCGGTGCGTTTCTCCCCTGGGGGCTTCAACACTTGAGTTTTCTCTCACTAAAAGAGCTGACACGTGGCAGGTCTTTTTAAAGATGTCTCGCCCGTGTACTTCTGGTTGCGGCAGATTGGTATCGGACTCTGATGGGCACGAGCGTTGCATAGTATGTTTGGGCATTGATCATGCTAGAGCAGCGCTCGTGGATGACTCATGTTCTCTCTGTGGGAACATGACAATCGCGTCATTACGGTCGAGACTCCGTGAACTCGCAAGATTGAGAGTCCCCTCATCCGCCCCCCCGCTCTGCTCTTTCTTCCCGGATGTGCATGATGAGATCTCGAAGTCCTGGAAGACCCCCCTGTCTTCTCGGGACCGCTCGCTGGTCTCATCCGCCTTTCCTCACCTCGTTGAGGCAGCTGCCCGTGGGTACACTGGGCTTCCCCGGGTTGAACGCTCTGTTGCCATGCAACTATGTCCTCAGAGTGCTTCTTCTCGGGGCGAGCCTAAGCACCCATCCAAGGCCTGTAGATTTTCGTCGACCCTGGTGGCGAAGTCTTACAGAGCGGCGGGACAGGCAGCTGCTTCACTGCATGCTATGGCCACTCTGCAGGTCTACCAGGCCCAGATGCTCAGAGACATGCACGAGGGTAGGACAGACCCAGGGCTCTTTGATGAGCTGCGCGCCGCGACCGACCTTGCTCTCCGGGCGACGAAGGTTACCGCGCGCTCCCTGGGTTTGGTGATGTCCACAGCTGTGGTCCAGGAGAGACATCTGTGGCTGAACCTGGCCGAAATGCGGGACGCGGAGCGGACCCGTCTGCTTAACGCCCCCTTGTCCCAGGCCGGCCTCTTCGGCGGTGCGGTTGAAGATTTTGCCAAATAGTTTTCAACTGCCCAGAAACAGACCGAGGCCATCAGACACATTCTACCCCGCCGGCCCGCTGCTGCCTCCACCCAGCCGGCCGGGCAGACGCCTCGACCTTTTTCCCGCCGAGGGCGCCCTCCTGCGGCTCCCGCCCCTCCTGCCCGGACCACGCAGCAGCCTCCACCCAGGGCCGGTCGCGGAGGAAGCCGCAAGAAGGCGCCACAGCCCTCTCCTGCCCCGCCCCCCGCTAAACGCCGGGCCAAGCGGCGCTCCTGAGACGGGCTGCTCAGGGATGATGATTGTTTCTCAGGAGGTGGTAGCAGGACCACTCCTTCCCCCGGTGGAGGGCCGGGGCAGAATCTTTTGTTCTCCACTGCCCGCTGCTCACCCACGAGTGGGCAGCACCCTAATGTGGTTAAAAACAGAAACAATCCCCTCTTCCCTGAGCTCACAGAGATCTCGGGCGACACAGAGCGCCGCCCACAAGCCGTGCTCTCCTCGCCCCCCTCTGTCCCAGAGGCGGTTGACACGGCGTGCCGTCCACGGACCGCTTCACCCCTGTCCCCCTCTGTCGCCAGACCCCTGGCAGAGCAGGCCCCCGCGGGACGACCAGCCTGGTCCTCCCCTGGCCTCCTCTGCCAGGGCGCGGTTGCTAACTGTGCCCCCACATCGGGCCGCTATGCCGTCCACGTCTGGGCCAGTTACTCCGCTTCGCTGCCCCTCCGGGGGCGCGCCTGTGGTTCGCATGATCCTGCTGTTTCAGTTCCTGGGAGCCTGGCTAGAGCTTCCCCGTCTATCCCGCTGGATCGCGCGGACCGTCAGGCTCGGCTATGCCATTCAGTTCGCACGGTCTCCTCCCCGCTTCAGGGGAGTCCACTCCACTTTGGTTGGTGGCCATGCCCCCATCAAGAGAGCAGAGATTGCCACCCTGCTGGCGAAGGGTGCAATCGAGACTGTCCCTCCAGCCGAGATGAGGTCCGGCTTCTACAGCCCCTACTTCATTGTCCCCAAGAAAACCGGTGGGTTACTGCCAATCCTGGACTTGCGCGTGCTGAACCGCTCCCTTCACAGGATGCCGTTCAAGATGCTCACCACAAAACGCGTTTTCGAATGTATACGGCCCCAGAATTGGTATGCAGCGATCGACCTGAAGGACGCCTACTTTCATGTCTCCATTCTTCCTCGACACAGACCGTTCCTTCGGTTTGCTTTCGAGGGGCAGGCATACCAGTACGCGGTTCTCCCTTTCGGGCTAGCCCTGTCTCCTCGCATCTTCACGAAGGTCGTCGAGGCTGCCCTTGTTCCCCTGCGGGAACACGGGGTTCGCATCCTGAGTTATATCGACGACTGGCTGATCCTAGCTCACTCTCGAGATCAGGTTTGCGAACACAGGGACCTAGTGCTTCGGCACCTAGCTCGTCTGGGCCTTCGGGTCAACTGGGAGAAGAGCAAACTTTGCCCCGTGCAGAGGATCTCTTTTTTCGGTATGGACATCGACTCGGTCGCCATGTCCGCGCAGCTCACGAGCGAGCGCGCGCAGTCACTGCTGACTTGCCTGAGACAATTCGAGGGCAGGAGTGCGGTTCCACTGAAACTCTTTCAGAGGCTCCTGGGGCATATGGCATCTGCAGCCGCGGTCACGCCGCTCGGATTGCTTCATATGAGACCGCTTCAGCTTTGGCTTCGCGACTGAGTCCCGAGGTGGGCATGGCAACACGGCACGCTCCGAGTACCAGTTACTCCGACCTGCCGTCAGTTCTTCACCCCGTGGTCGAACCTCAGTTTCCTCAGGGCGGGTGTCCCCCTGGAACGAGCTTCCCAGCATGTTGTCGTCTCAACAGATGCCCCCACCACGGGCTGGGGCACCATGTGCAATGGACATGCTGCTGCGGGGATCCTGGACAGGACCCTAGCGGCTATGGCATGTCAATTGCCTCGAGTTGTTGGCAGTACGCCTTGCCCTGCATCGCTTCCGGGCGTTGCTCAGGGGTCAACACGTACTAGTCCGTTCAGAAAATACCACCACTGTAGCGTACATCAACCATCAAGTTGGTCTACGCTCCCGCCGTATGTCACAACTCGCCCGCCAACTCCTCCTATGGAGTCAGAAGCATCTGAGGTCGCTTCGAGCCATTTTCATTCCCGGAGCGCAGAACTCTGCAGCCGACGAGCTCTCACGGCTTCAGCCACTCCCTGGAGAATGGCGACTCCATCCCCAGTTGGTCCAGCTGAATTGGGACCAGTTCGGGGACGCACAGATAGATTGGTTTGCCTCCCACGACTCGACCCATTGCGCCCAGTTTTATTCCCTGACCGAGGGCACGCTCGGCACGGATGCTCTGGCGCACAGCTGGCCGCAGGACCGCAAGTATGCGTTTCCCCCAGTGAGCCTTCTTGCGAAAAACTTGCGCAAGGTCAGGGAGGACGAGGAGCAGGTCATCCTGGTTGCCCCTTACTGGCCCAACCGGACCTGGTTCCCCGAACTAGTACTCCTCGCGACAGCACCTCCCTGGCCGATCCCTCTGAGGAAGAACCTTCTTTCTCAGGGACGGGGCACCCTATGGCACCCTCGTCCCGATCTCTGGAACCTCCACGTGTGGCTCCTCGATGGGACGAGGCAGGTTTGAGTACCCTACCACCAGCGGTGGTGGCTACCATCACTTCCGCTAGGGCGTCGTCCACGAGACACGTCTATGCGTTGAAGTGGAACCTCTTTGTCAGCTGGTGCTCTTCTCACCGAAAAGACCCCCGGAGATGCTCGATCAGCGTTGTGCTTTCCTTCCTTCAACAGGGGCTGGAGCGAAGGCTGTCTCCCTCCACCCTGAAGGTCTATGTTGCCGCTATTGCCGCGCACCATGACCTCATCGAAGGTAAGTCGGTGGGGAAGCACGACCTGGTCATCAGGTTCCTGAGAGGAGAGAGGAGACTAAATCCGCCTCGCCCTCCTCTCGTTCCCTCTTGGGACCTCTCAGTGGTTCTAACGGCCCTGAAGAGTGCTCCATTTGAGCCCCTGCAATCAGTTGAGCTTAAATACCTGTCTATGAAGACAGCGCTCCTGGTTGCACTGGCCTCCATCAAGAGGGTAGGGGACCTGCACGCATTCTCCGTTGACGAAGCGTGCCTGGAATTCGGGCCGGCTTACTCTCACGTGATCCTGAGACCCCGGCCTGGATACGTGCCCAAGGTTCCAACCACTCCCTTCCGGGACCAGGTGGTGAACCTGCAAGCGCTGCCCCTGGAGGAGGCAGACCCAGCCTTTGCACTGCTCTGTCCAGTACGCGCTCTCCGTGCCTATGTAGACAGGACGCAGTGTTTCAGGACCTCAGACCAGCTCTTTGTCTGTTATGGTGGGAAGATGAAGGGAAAGGCTCTCTCCAAGCAAAGGTTGTCTCACTGGATAGTGGACGCCATTGCTTTGGCTTACCAGCAGCAAGGTCGACCTTGCCCCCTTGGTGTGACTGCCCACTCCACCCGGAGTGTGGCGTCCTCTTGGGCTCTAGCGCATGGCGCCTCGCTAACAGACATCTGCAGAGCTGCAGGCTGGGCGACACCTAACACATTCGCCAGATTCTACAATCTCCGAGTGGAGCCAGTGTCCTCTCATGTACTCGCTTCAACCAGCTAGTACTAGACCCGCTCAGGTGTCTTCGCTTGCTCACCATTCCACTCCACGGACTGGATACGTGCGATATTCTCCTCAGGTGAGCTTCCCAGGAAGCTCTGAGTTCCTCCAGCACTCCTGACGTTGGCGCCAGTGTCTATTGCCTGCGCGTCGGCTAGGTGCCTCCCGTGTGCATGGTCCCTCCCCTGAGTGACCCCCACATGTGTATTCCACTGTAAGCCTCTCTGAGCATGTGTCTTTCCCTTGGCAAGCCACCTTGCCACCCCTGGGGTTGAAATATTCCACCTGCGGCTGGATACCCCAGTGTTCTCCATATGTTCCTTCGGGACATATGTGTATTCTCTAACTATTCTCTATATGATATATGCATTTCAGCAAAATTAGTGTGCATTTTAAAGCAATGATAAAATTAACATTTTGTATAATCATCCATGTTTGATGTTCTGGAGTCCTTGCAGGGGTGGGTTTCATCTATTTAAAGGTGTTGGGTCATCTGAAGTCTTCATAAGAGGCTGGATCCAAGTGGGAGCTGGCATAATCTCTAGTAACCTTATGAAATTGAAATTTGTAATAATTAATTAAAAATGTTTTATTCAATTGATTTATAAATGCTTTCAAATTATGTCATGTCATATGCAATAATTAAAGAATGATGTAATTATATTTTTACAGTCATTTTATGTGTTATTATTATTTGTTATTTACCTTTCAAAATAGTTTATTATTCTTTTCTGAAAATAGATGCAATAGAAACAGGGTCCCTAAAAAGTATGAATAAGAGAAAAACCACATGGTCCCTAAATTGAGCTGATGACATGTAAAATAATTAAAGAATACTGTTATTAAAAAAGATGTGCCTTTATATTTTTACAGTCCATTTTCGCTGATATATCAGTGTTATTTGGATTTAAACTTTTTTTAATTCTTTAATTCTGAAAATACACACAAAAGCAACACACAATCCCTTAAAAACCGTGAAAAAGAGAAAAACCTGTGAAAGTAAAAGTTCACGTCTTTTAACGTGGTATGGATAGCATTAATAAGAGGCTGCGAATAAGAAGCTGGATTCAGCCTCGTGGCTCAAGGAGCATGGTAAAGTTAGTTTTCCTTTCACCTATAGAGTCGGCAGTCTTAAAAATATATCGGTTGTGTTTGTGTAGGACTCAATAACCACACCATGTAGCTTCGTTCGTGTTGCGTTTACTCAACTGCCGCAAACCTTACATTTTCACCTTTTGCCATAAATCACTGCTGTAAGCCTTAAAGGCACAGTAACCTGTCACTCGCAGTGCATAACGTAACAGAGTTACAGGACACAATACTGAACATTTTCAGACATAACATTTTCCCCCACCCCCCTGGAAACTGAAACATAACATTCAGCCCACATTCCCCAGTGTCCCTATCACCCAGTCAAATAGTCCCCAGACAGACGGGACCCTCATTCTCTGAGGGCGTGCCGGCTGTGAAGCTTCGTCGGGCGGTGCTGGTGAATTACCTCCCACCCGGTTAGCCACTGCTGGGGACAGAGGTGATGCAGGTGCTGAGGGGGCTGCGACTCTGTGCAGGCGGTTTGAGTGCCAACAAGTCCCATTCTCCAGTCTGTAAGTGGCCGTACCCAACTGCTTAATCACCCGCAGGGGCTCTGACCAGTATGACTGCAGCTTATTTTGGCGGCGAAGGTGTTTGATCCTGACCCAAACCCCTGGAGAAAGTGAGGGGGTCTGCACTCTGTGCGTGGCATCAAACCTCTCTTTCATCCGAGTCTGCAAACCCTTCACCTGAGCTGTGGCTTTCTGGAGCCCTGGGCTCCCACGTGCAGAAGCTGGCTCAGCTCTCAAGCAGTCCAGTGGTTGCTTTAGTTCGCGTCCAATCATGAGCAATGCAGGTGATACTCCTGTGGTGCAATGCTTGGATGCCCGGATGGTCAGGAGAATTTGGTTGAGTGCATCGCAGAAGATTTTCCCTTCCTCCAGGCAGGCTCGGATTCCATTTTTGAGAGTTTTATTCAGTCTTTCCACCCCCCCCGTCGAGTCATAATCGGGGCGATGCCCTTCTTCGAGAGCCTGAAGCCCAGGAACTCAACCTCCTCAACGCCGAACATGCATTTCTCAGAGTTCAGTGTGACCCCATGCTGTTCGAAATGCTGGAAGACCTTTCCAGGCGATCGTCATGCAGTGCGGTGGAGGGTGCATGCACCACCAAGTCATCCAGGTAGATGGAGACACCCTGGATACCAGCAGGTATGAGTGACATTATCTTCTGAAAACAGCTCGGGGCTGATGAAATTCAAAACTCCATGCGCTTAAATCGGAAAACCCCCATGTGCGTGACAAACACCGTAAGGTCCATGCTGGCCGGTGCGAGAGGGACCTGCAGGTAGTGTTGTTTTTGGCGGCCCTGTTTTAATTTTAGTCTCATTTTAGTCTTATTTTAGTCAGAATTATCCATGACTAGTTTCGTCTAGTTTTAGTCTAGGAAAACTGATGATATTTTAGTCTAGTTTTAGTCGACGAAAACTGATGACATTTAGTCTAGGTTTAGTCAATGAAAACTGTATTTTAGTCTCTTTATAGTAATGCAATTCTATTTAACCCAGTCAATATAGTACAAGTACCTAGTAGTATAGACGAAACCAACATTTTCTTTTAGCCAAACCCATTTCAAACAAGGTTATCTTATTATATTATTGTTACCTTATAGACTCAAGAATACATCCATTCTAAACACGGAAGATGCTCTGATTTGAATTTACAACATATTTATTTTACCAAAGCAACATGTTAGAAGTACACACATGATGAAATGAAAGTTTTTCCAAATGTCATTTCTTCTTTTTCTCCCAAAGACGAACCCCGGCTGGCCAGCCATTGGTCCCTTTCTCTGTGTCAGACTTCACTTTGTTTGTTGTCGTTTATGCTAATGCCTGTTTCACACAAAGGCTACTCCGTTTGCAGTGCGTATGTGGTGCGTATTTTTTTCCCGTACCTATGTTATGGAACGCGATCGGGGCCAATAGTCTTTAAACGAAACGCGTGAAATTTGACCGTGTCAACATGCACTGTTTGTTCGCGTTAACGCGTCAAAAAGCACAGTAGCCAATGATATTGCTGTATTTGAGACTATATTTGCATATGTGACGCGATGGCACGTATGTCTCTGATTGGTATATACGTATACAAACATCAGAAGTCATGTTTATTCATGAATGATGTCGTAATGGTACACATGCAAACATCAGACGTTATAATTGTTCATGAGTGATAATGCATTGATATGTTGTGTGATGTCAGCCTTATGTCATGATTTGTCATGCCCTTTTAAGTTGTCCTACGTTCTTGTAACTGTTTCCCAAGGCCAAGGGTCAATAACCACACTCCGGAGGAGCCGACACAAAAGACACCAATCAGGCGAGGCAACAGATAATATAAAATCTCTTTTTTTTATTTATAAATTAATAGCACTTAAAACAGCATCAGAATGACTCCGGGCTCTTTACGTCACTCCAGGATGTCCCGCATGGGCCTCCGACGAGGGGAACTCTGGCCAGCAGGAGGTCGAGAGGGTCTGTGACGGCTGTCAGCGAAAGGTAAGAAGCAGAGAATGGGTTTTTGGCTCGTAACGTTGGCACAGCCGTGCGCTCACTTTCCTTGCAGGATGGCGGAGGCGAAACACCGCCTCGGAGGACCAGATCTCTCCTGTCCACCGGAGGACAAAAGGTGGGTAACAGTAGCAAGCTTTCTCAGCTCCTCAAACAGTAACAGATCGAACGCAGCAGCCAGCAGTCTCTCCTTCAGAGTAATGGCTCACAGGGTCTCCCTGCTCGCAGAACGGCAGCAGATCGGACGCAGCAGTCAGCAGACTCTCCTTCAGAGTAATGGTTCACAGGATCTCTCAGCTCGTAGAGCAGCAGCAGATCGAACGCAGCAGTCAGCAGACTGTCCTTCAGGGTAATGGTTCACAGGAACTCTCAGCTCGTAGAGCGGCAGCAGATCGGACGCGGCAGTCAGCAGACTCTCCTTCAGAGCAATGGTTCACAGGATCTCTCAGCTCGTAGAGTGGCAGCAGATCGAACGCAACAGTCAGCAGACTGTCCTTCAGGGTAATGGTTCACAGGAACTCTCAGCTCGTAGAGCAGCTGCAGATTGAACGCAACAGTCAGCAGACTCTCCTTCAGAGCAATCGTTCACAGGGTCTCTCAACTCGTTCTCAGGACAGACAGTGAGGGCGCAGTGGCGGACGGCAGAATCTCTCTGTTCACAGAACAGCAATGGTGAGTACAGAATCCAGCAGTTAACAACTGAGTCTTCTCTTACCACAGGATAGCAATAGCAGAATGCAGCGGCGGATGGCAGAATCTCTCTGTTCACAGAACAGCAATGGTGAATACAGAATCCAGCAGTTAATAACTGAGTCTTCTCTTACCACAGGACAGCAATAGCAGAATCCAGCGGCAGACGGCAGAATCTCTCTGTTCACAGAGCAGCAATGGTGAGTACAGAATCCAGCAGTTAATAACTGAGTCTTCTCTTACCACAGGTCAGCAATAGCAGAATGCAGCGGCGGACAGCGGAATCTCTCTGTTCAAAGAACAGCAATGGTGAGTACAGAATCCAGCAGTTAATAACTGAGTCTGCTCTTACTACAGGACAACAATAGCAGAATGCAGATCTTCCCAACAACACACAGAGCTAAACTTCTCCTTCCTCCAATATAACATCAGGTGGTTGGAACCTGGACACAACTTTACAGTCAACGGATCAGATTAGATTTTTGATACTCCACTGGTTCGGCTTCCCCAAACAAAGATCATAGAATGATGGTAATGATTTGGTCTCCCACACTCGTGCATGCATCAATACTATAACTCTTTACACATGCTCACTTCACACTTTCAGACACTGCAATGCCACATCACCTCTCGTGAACAACAGGCCTTCACTCCATCTTTGCAGGGTCAGACAATCCACCGATGGCTTTCTACGCGGGGGTATCCGGTTTCAAGAGCAATCCTATAAAGCCCAGTTCCTTCCTTGGTCTCTAAGACTCACAACGAGAGAGACAACACATGCTGCCAACCAGCGCAAATCCGTATTCAGAATGTTCTTGGTAAATCTTCATAACATCCCCTTTCGTATGTTGATGCAAAAAAGTGTACTTAATTTCTCTGGTAACAGCATGGATCTTCAACGCTGCCCTTAATCACTCTGTTCTCTCAATTCCATATGTCGGGCACTCACCTGTCTTCAATGTGTAAACATCCCCACACTTGTATGCACTGCAGTTGCTGCTTTCTGCTGACAAAAACGCCCAGGGAACCCAACGTGGAAACCCAAGCACCAAGAAAGAAAACACACACCCACCCTAGCCGCTTATCTCTTCAAAACTTCGCCTTATATGTGCCTCTTACCGCATGTGCTCAATGATAACGGCCTGATTACTGTCCACAGCTGGCGCACGTCAACATAGATATCACATAGAGACTAGATGCCCTAGTGGCCGCTGTGGCGCAAATATGCGGCCGCCATCTTAAACCGGTCATACTCCTATTTGCGTTGCATAGTAGCAGTAGATGCCAGAGCACTGTGCAGCATATTCCTGCTCAAATCGGCGGACCATCACTCGGGGATTACTTTCGACAAGTAAGATTTAACATTTAACATTACCGTACTATTGCTTGTGTTTTGTGAACAAAATATTCAATGTGTCCTGTATCATAGCTACGTGTATGACCTTTGCAGCAAAAAAAACCCGCATTAAAATCAGTTTGGTATTCAGTGAGATATGATTAATTAAATGCGCTGGCAGCTCGTTGCACTTGCCAAACAGATTACACTGAGTGGAGCGGGTGACCGGTTTAAGATGGCGGCCCCACGGTTCGTCCGCGCCAATAGGCAGTAGCGGTCGATAGATGCCCCATTGGCCGCTGTGGCGCAAGAAATGCGGCCGCCATCTTAAACCGGTCATACTCCTATTTGCGTTGCATAGCAAGAGTAGATGCCAGAGCACTGTGCAGCATATTTCTGCTCAAATCAGCGGACCATCATCCGGGGATTACTTTGCACAAGTAAGATTTAACATTTAATATTACCGTACTATTGGTTGTGTTTTGTGAACAAAATATTCAATGTGTCCTGTATCGTAGCTACGTGTTTGACCTTTGCAGCAAAAAAACCCGTGTGAAAATCAGTTCGGTATTCAGTGAGATATGATTAATTAAATGCGCTAGCAGCTCTTTGCACTTGCCAAACAGATTACACTGAGCGGAGCGGGTGACCGGTTTAGGATGGCGGCCCCACGGCTCGTCCGCGATAATAGGCAGTAGCGGTCGATAAGGCGTCTATCTATATGATGTCTATGCTCGTCAACACTGGTGGCCATGACATGCCACCGGAACCGTCCCGGTGTTATACCGGAAGCTGCTCCCCCGTGCAACAAGTTCCGGTTTTAAGGTTCCTATTTGTCTCACCCGGTGACATTCTTTCTCAGTATGAAACGCGATCAGGTACAAAAGTAAGCAGCTGAAACCATAACCATGGCAAAATGTACAGATAATGATATATATATTTTAAACATAATTCATTGATATAAGAGTTCTGGGGGGAAAACAGGAAATGTTTAAAGGTTAAATATTAACCCTCTACAGCATATCATCGCCCTCAGGCATCGGAAAGTTTTCTTACGCCCTACATTATGTTCAGTACATTTTTCTTTAAATGATTGCAGCCAATTAGAATGTTTGAAAAAGTTCATTAAGGTTTGGGAGTCACTACCAAGCACCATTTGAAGGTGGGACGTCCTTTTCTGACAAATGGTCACAGGAGCATATAGTGAGAGAAGAAAGCAAGATAATTTGCTTTAGTAATCTTATTTAAATTGACACAAACTGTATTTGTGTGTGTATGAAGGTGAAGAGAAGCCATTTGCCAGGTTTTATGAAGTTTTTTTTTATTTTACATGTTCACAAAATTAGTTTTTCTTTTTGTTGCCTCAGTGAAAAGTTGTGCGATAAGGGGTACTTTTCAAGGATGTATTGGACAATATCTCACAATGGCAAATAATGTGTTACAAGAATGGAAGATGCAGGGTTCCTGGGTGCATAGGAACACACAAAGTCACCAAAGTGACTCCAATGTGCAGCATCTACCTGGATGATGCGATGGCAGCCATATTGTGCCAGAACACCCACCACACACCAGCTTACTGATGGATCGCAGTCTCCGCTCTAATTCATCCCAAAGGTGTTCTATCGGGTTGAGGTCAGGACAGGTGCGCAGTCATGTTAGAACAGAAAGGGGCCATCTACAAACTGTTCCCACAAAGTTGGGAGCATGAAATTGTCCAAAATGTCTTGAAAATAATAACAAATAGCTTAATAATATATAATAATAGTAAAAATAATTTCTTTCTTTCTCAGAACTGAGTTTTTCTAAGTGATCAATTTATGTACAAGTGTTTTCCCACATGATTATTGGCTGTATGTCATTAGTAAATTAATGTGGCATTTAAATGGCAGTGTTTCCCAAATGAAACACAAGAGCTGTTAGTTCCCTATCGGTCAGTCACTACAACGTAGGTAATGACTAACCAATAGGAATCTCGCTAGAGAGGCCAATCTACTTCGCGTGAAACTAAAACAAGCCAATACACATTGGCGTGCAATCATTTGCATCAGCTGCACGCCCTCGTTAGCGCAGGTATAAACGAGCAGCTGGTGCGATTGCACACTAGCTTTTTGCTTCGGAGCCAAACACTTCGATGCCTCTGCTTCAGTTGAAGTCTGCTATTACAAGCCTCTCTGAACCTTTGCTTCAGCGATGCGGGCGTGACAACACGACAGCGCGAGCAGTCTCTCTCTCTCTCTCTCTCTCTTTCTTTCTTGTTTTTGTTTTAAACTGAGCAAAAAGAAAGAGCTGTTTTAACAGCTGGTAAGGTGCGCTTCGAGCGCTCAAAAGCTGTTATAACAGCTGGTAAGGTGCGCCTCAGAGCGCTCAAAGGCTGTTGTAATGGCTGGTAAGACCTCCAACGAGAGATTCAGCGCACAGACGGGTGCACATTCCCGTCTGTGATCGCTGTAACTGTTCCCCTGTGTGTTTCAGCACCAGTGAGAGTAGTTCCTAAAAGAGCTTACACAGATAGTTCGCATCTTTTTCAAGATGACGTTCTATCTGTGTGTTTCTGGATGCGGTCGTTACCTGGGGTCGCGGGATGGTCACGATCGCTGCCTCGTGTGTCTGGGCCTCGAACACGCACAGGCAGCGTTCGTGGATGAGTCATGTACCCATTGTGGGAAGATGACCATCTCGGAGCTGATGTCGAGACTCACGTTCCTGCAAAGGGGCGGAGTCCCCGTGCCTGCACCTCGTTCCAACCCCCCTTCGCGGGTTGCTTCGGGCAGTGACACGGGTGACCTGAGGATTACAGTGAACGCGCTTCCTTCGGGGAACCAACCCCCTAGGAACCCTCACTCCTCTCATGCTCCGCAACCAGTTGAGCTGCCAACGGAACGTTCTGGACCATCCTCGAGATGTGTACCGGTCGTTTCGTTCGGCGCTCCCAGATGTCGATCGCTGCATCGGAGGGTGGGTCAGACCTCTCCGCGGACGACGGCGTGAGTCGGACCCGGAGATGATGGCCATGCTTTCCCGCGCCGCCAACAGGATCGGGCTCGTGTGGAACCCTCCACCGTGTCCCGAGCCCTCGAGGTTGGACGATTGGTATCTCGGGGTGGAGCGCGCTGGTTCTCAGAAACCCACCCCAGTGCCTTTCTTCCCGGAGGTGCATGAGGAGCTCACAGGGACGTGGACGGCACCTTTTACTGCCAGAAACCGCCTCGGTGGCTCCTCCTCCCTCACCACCCTTGATGGCAGGGCAGCTAAGGGATACACGCGTATCCCGCCAGTGGAACGGGCCGTTGCTATGCAACTGTGCCCTAACTCCACTTGGCGTGGAGAACCGTGTCTTCCTTCCCGAGCTTGTAAGTACTCGTCCGACCTGAACGGCAAGGCTTACAAGGCCTGTGGGGAAGCTGCCTCTGCCATGCACGCCATGGCGTTGTTGCAGGCTCATCAGGCCAAGGCACTGAAGGACCTGCACGAGGGTGGTCGTGATCCACTAGTTCTCCAAGAACTTCGTGCCGCAACTGACCTCGCGCTCCGTGCGACGAAGATCACTGCGCGGTCAGTGGGTCGTGCGATGTCCACACTGGTGGTCCAGGAACGCCACCTCTGGCTGTGTCTGGCTGACATGCGGGAGACCGACAAGATCAGGTTCCTTAACTCCCCCGTGTCCCAGACCGGCCTCTTCGGCGACGAGCTCGAGAACTTCGCCCAGCAGTTCTCGGCTGTACAGAAGCAGACTGAGGGCATTAGACACATCCTGCCGCGGCGGTCAGCTGCTGCCTCCACCCCACCGCCCGCGGCTCCTCGGTCTGCTCGTCACCGTGGGCGTCTGCCTGCGTCTGCCCCTGCTCCCGCGCCGCAGCAGCAGCCTTTATCTAAGCGGCGCCGTGGAGCCAGTCGCAGGCAGGGCGCCCCGCCCGTCCAGGCCCCCGCCAAGAGTAGCGGCAAAGTCAAGGGTAAGCGGCCCTAGGACGGGCGACCCAGAGGTGGAAGGGACTGCTCTCCAGGAGACGATGACTGCATCGCTCCCTCCCCCGGAAGAGGGCCGGGTGGTAAATCCTTTGTTTCATTTTGTTTGTGTTCCGCCGCTGGCCTTAAAACCAGCGGTACCCAAATTTTCAATAAAAGAGCAGTTTCTATCATCTCTGTGTCCGAAGAAGACCCGGAGAGCAGTGGGGGGTTGGAATCCTCACCACTCTCATCCACCTCTTCTTTCGCCAGCCGGCAGCTGTGTACGGTCCGAGAACTCCACCGAGCCGCCTCCCGCACCTCCTGCCCCGTGGAACCAGGTAAGTGCTGCACAGCACACTCAGACCCCGCTACGGGCCGCCTCCCAGAGAGAGCCTCCCGAGCCGCGTCCCTGTGTTCCACCTCGCTGCCCCACTCCGGGTACGCCTACGGTCCCTTTGGTCCCGCTTGTACGCTCTCTGCGAGCCTGGTTAGCGCTCCCCAGTCTGTCTCGCTGGCTCATTCGAACCATCAGGCTCGGCTATGCGATTCAGTTCGCCTGGCGTCCCCCCAAGTTTCGGGCCATCCACTCCACTACAGTGAGAGCAGCCGATGCCCTCCGTCTTGCGTGCGGAGATCGCAGTCCTACTGGCGAAGGATGCGATAGAGCCGGTCCCTCCAGCCGATATGAGGTCAGGACACGACAGTCCCTACTTCATTGTACCCAAGAAAGGTAGTGGGTTACGACCGATCTTGGATCTGCGAGTTCTGAATCGGAGCCTCCACAAGCTACCGTTCAAAATGCTCACGCAGAAACGCATTTTCGAATGCATCCGTCCCCAAGATTGGTTTGCAGCGATCGACCTGAAGGACGCGTACTTTCATGTCTCGATTCTTCCTCGACACAGGCCATTTCCGCGCTTTGCGTTCGAGGGTCGAGCATATCATTACAAGGTCCTACCCTTCGGGCTGTCCCTGTCCCCCCGTGTCTTCACGAAAGTCACGGAGGGGGCCCTTGTTCCCATGAGAGAACAGGGCGTTCGCAACCTCAACTATCTCGATGACTGGCTCATACTAGCACACTCTCGAGATCAGCTATGCGAACACAGGGACCTATTGCTCAGGCACCTCAGCCAGTTGGGTCTTCAGGTCAACTGGGAAAAGACCAAACTCCTGTGCAGAGGATCTCTTATCTCGGTATGGAGTTGGATTCGGTCGCTCAGACAGCGCGCCTCACAGAGCACCGTGCTCAGTCGGTGCTGAACTGCTTGAACACGTTCAGGACGGCGGTCCCACTGAAATTCTTACAGAGGCTCCTGGGGCATATGGCAGCAGCAGCAGCGGTAACCCCGCTCGGCCTGCTTCATATGAGACCGCTTCAGCACTGGCTTCACGGCCGAGTCCCGAGATGTGCGTGGCATCATGGCACTCACCGGGTGGCAATCACACCGGCGTGCCGCCAGACCTTCAGCCCGTGGTCAGACCTCTTGTTCCTGCGGGCAGGAGTCCCCTTGGAACAGGTGTCCAGGCATGCTGTGGTATTCGCAGATGCCTCTACCACTGGCTGGGGTGCCACGTACAACGGGCATGCAGTGTCAGGGGTGTGGACGGACCCCCAACTGCATTGGCACATCAATTGCTTTGAGTTGCTAGCAGTACATCTCGCTCTGAGCCGCTTGAAAAGGCCGCTACAGGGCAGGGATGTGCTGGTCCGTACGGACAACACGGCGACCGTGGCGTACATCAACCAACTAGGTGGTCTACGCTCCCGACGCATGTCGCAACTCGCCCGCCATCTCCTCTGGAGTCAGAAGCATCTGAGGTCGCTTCGAGCCATGTATGTCCCCGGCGTGCTCAACCGTGTGGCCGACGAGCTATCACGAGTTGTGCTTCCGGGAGAATGGCGACTCCACCCCCAGGCGGTTCAGCTGATCTGGAGAGAGTTCGGGGAGGCTCAGGTAGACCTATTTGCCTCCTCAGAGACCTCCCACTGCCAGGTGTTTTACTCCCTGACCGAGGGAACACTCGGCACGGACGCACTGGCACACAGCTGGCCCTGGGGCCTTCGCAAATATTTGTTTCCCCCAGTGAGCCTACTTGCGCAGACACTGTGCAAAGTCAGGGAGGACGAGGAGCAAGTCCTTCTGGGGGCTCCCTATTGGCCCACCCGGACTTGGTTCCCAGAACTCATACTCCTCGTGGCAATCCCTCCCTGGCCCATTCCTCTGAGGAAGGATCTTCTGACTCAGAGACGGGGCACCCTATGGCACCCGTGTCCAGACCTCTGGAAACTCCATGTCTGGTCCCTAGACGGGACGCGGAGGTTTTAGGTGACTTACCCCCTGAGGTACCTAACACCATCACTTCAGCACGGGCGCCGTCCACGAGACGTGTTTACGCCCTGAAGTGGAACCTGTTCGTCGAGTGGTGCTCTTCTCGCCGAGAAGACCCCCGAAGATGTTCGATAGGGTCTGTGCTTTCCTTCTTGCAGCAGGGGTTGGAGCGTAGACTGTCTCCGTCCACCCTCAAAGTACATGTTGCCGCTATTTCAGCTTATCACGATCACATAGATGGCAAAACAGTTGGAAAGCACGACCTGGTCGTCAGGTTTCTTAGGGGGTCGAGACGATTAAATCCTCCTCGACCCCCCTCCATACCCTCTTGGGATCTTTCCCTGGTGCTTCGAGCACTTCAGGATGTTCCCTTTGAGCCTCTGCAGTCAGTAGACTTAAAGCTTCTTTCCATGAAGACTGCTGCTGGCTGCAATGGCCTCTGTCAAGAGGGTAGGAGACCTGCACGCATTTTCGGTCGACGAATCGTGCCTAGAGTTCGGGCCGGGTGGCAGCCACTTGGTACTAAGACCCCGGCCTGGCTATGTGCCCAAGGTTCCTACCACTCCCTTCAAAGACCAGGTAGGGAACCTGCAAGCCCTGCCTTTGGAGGAGGCAGACCCAGCCCTGGCTTTGCTCTGTCCCGTTCACGCCCTGCGTATGTACGTGGACAGAACTCAAAGCGTCAGGACTTCAGACCAGCTCTTTGTCTGTTACGGAGGCCAGCAGAAGGGAAAGGCTGTCTCCAAGCAGAGGATGGCCCACTGGATAGTGGATGCCATCGCCTTGGCTTACCAAGCTCAAGGCGTGCCCTGCCCGCTCAGGTTGCATGCACACTCCACGAGAGGCGTTGTATCCTCCTTGGCGCTGGCACGTGGCTCCTCGCTAACAGATATCTGTAGAGCTGCGGGCTGGGCGACACCTAACACGTTCGCTAGATACTATAGCCTACGTGTAGAGCCGGTCTCCTCCCGTGTTCTCACCCTAGACGGGTAGAAGCACTGAGAGGCCTGGCTCTGTCGGCTTGCTGCACCCTACTGTGCACCCTTATTGCTCCAGAGTAAAACCTATCGAGTCCTCCAAACCCCTCGGCCCGGACTTGGCGGAGCGTCCGGCGCCAAGTCCTTATCCGCTGAATCCTTGAGAACCGGATCTTGGCTGGGTTCCATATGTGTGACCCTACGGGATCCCATATGTGTATATTTCCACGGCTGCTCCTATCGGAAGCCCGTGTCTTTCCTTGGGCTAAGTCACCCATTATTTCATATGCAGTACAGCCTTCGGGCTAGTCCATATGTATTTCCACATAACTCTTTGAAGGAGTGGCTTCCGCAGCGTTCCTTCCTAAACAGAAAGGGGACGCTTTCCCAGTGTTATCCAATATCTCACTGTATGGGTTATCAAGGAACAACAGTGTCAGACTCTGTGTAAGCCTCCTCCTATCGTCCTTCCAGGCAAGAAGGTGTAGAGGCTTGCACAGGGGCACTGGATGGGGTGCAACAGCTGTGGCGCTTTGGTAGGGATTCCTATTGGTCAGTCATGACCTACGTTGTAGTGACTGACCGATAGGGAACGTCTCGGTTACATATGGTAACCCTCATTCCCTGAGGGAGGGAACGGAGACGTAGGTCCCGTCGCCACATCCGCTGCCGCCCGCCGGGGCGGCCAGCTTTCTCAGGCTTGGCTCCTCAGCAAAAAACTAGTGTGCAATCGCACCAGCTGCTCGTTTATACCCGCGCTAACAAGGGCGCGCAGCTGATGCAAATGATTGCACGCCAATGTGTATTGACTTGTTTTAGTTTCATGCGAAGTAGATTGGCCTCTCTAGCGAGATTCCTATTGGTCAGTCATGACCTATGTCTCCGTTCCCTCCCTCAGGGAACGAGGGTTACCATATGTAACCGAGACGTTTTGAATGATGTGTGTAATGTAGAGAAATGTGTTTAGAGTTTTGCAAAAAGTTTGTTTTTCAAATGCAAACTGAGTGCAAAGCATATAATGTCAAGTTGTATTTTTGCAGACTTGGTCTAAAGATTGGGTACATGAGTGAATGGTTTCACCGTGTGAGCCTCAAATTCCACTTTTAGTGTCTTAGCAATTTGAAAAAAACTGTAAAACAAACTGACAGAGGTCGCGTATGGAATGAACCAAGAAAATTTTAAAATTGCATGGAACTGAGAACCATGAATGGAAGCAACAAAAAAGACTGCAATAAAAAAACAAAAACAAGAGACAATTATTTTAATGCAAGCAAAAAAAAGGTACACATCAGTTTTGGAATAAAAGAAAAGACATCTGGAAATCTGTTTGTTAGTAATCTGTACTTAATCTGTGTTTTTAAAACATGATTAAGTAGATTAAGGCCTACTCCTGTCTTAAAGGCCTTCGCAGGTGTTTTGAGTTAATAGCTGATTAGAGTGTGGCACCAGGGGCCTGTTTCAGAAAGGAGGTTAAGTGAAAACTCTGAGTATGTTAACCCTGAAATGAGGGTAACTCTGGGTTTTCTGTTTCAGAATGGGAGGTAAATCAAACCTGAGAAAGCAGGGTAAGTCAAGCCCGTTTCTGAAAGAGAGGTAACTTATACTCAGAGTTTACTCTGTGAACCTAACCTGGTCGGGAGCAGGTTTACTTCCGTAAACCCAGAGTTTATTTCGGTCTCCTCCCCTTTTTTAAAGAGGAAGCGGTGTTTAAACACCTCATTCATTCTTTCGGTACATTTATTCATTGCTGTTTTTCCCCCCAATTTTTTTAATAAGATGAAGTCTATATAACTTCTTAACTGGCAACTGAAAATACAGTAGATTTTGTACTGCATCTCCATCTCCTCTGCATCTCCATCTCCATCTCCTCTGCATCTCCATCTCCTCTGCATCTCCATCTCCTCTGCATCTCCATCTCCATCTCCTCTGCATCTCCATCTCCATCTCCATCTCCTCTGCATCTCCATCTCCATCTCCTCTGCATCTCCATCTCCATCTCCTCTGCATCTCCATCTCCTCTGCATCTCCATCTCCTCTGCATCTCTATCTCCATCTCCTCTGCATCTCTATCTCCATCTCCTCTGCATCTCCATCTCCATCTCCTCTGCATCTCCATCTCCATCTCCTCTGCATCTCCATCTCCATCTCCTCTGCATCTCCATCTCCATCTCCATCTCCTCTGCATCTCCATCTCCATCTCCTCTGCATCTCCATCTCCTCTGCATCTCCATCTCCTCTGCATCTCCATCTCCATCTCCATCTCCTCTGCATCTCCATCTCCATCTCCTCTGCATCTCCATCTCCATCTCCTCTGCATTTCCATCTCCTCTGCATCTCCATCTCCATCTCCTCTGCATCTCCATCTCCATCTCCTCTGCATTTCCATCTCCTCTGCATCTCCATCTCCATCTCCTCTGCATCTCCATCTCCATCTCCTCTGCATTTCCATCTCCTCTGCATCTCCATCTCCTCTGCATCTCCATCTCCTCTGCAGGGACGTTCACAGGAATTATGAGGGGCAGTTGCTCTGACCTGAAAAAAGGGCTTCCTGTACATTCAGTTGTGCTTCTTGCTCGTATTCAGTTCTGATGGTAGGCTACGGGCAACTACGCATGATTTGAGGTATGATTGCGTAAAGGGAACAGGAATTCCGGTAGGGAACAGAATCGACTGCTAAACCCAGGGCCGATCCTGAACTCCCCCTGGGGCCCTAAGCAAAAGGGGCCCTCTACCTGACCTGTGACGCCGTGAGCTATGTAAACCATTTGCCATTGCCACACAATCACACCTGACACTTCAGTGCTCCCAATACAATCCTCCCTCCTTTAAACAAAACAGTCAAAGAATAAGTACAACAATATAGAACAGAAATATTGTTCAAACAAACAATATTTATTGAATAGAGTATTTTCTATAGAATGTTAACATAACAAGTGAATATTAACGTAAACATAAATAAGAAGAAAATAGTAAATTATAACCCTGAGCTTTGGCTTTTGGGATTAACTTTGGTTCTCTCTACAGCCTGGGTATTTTCGGCATCAGTATGATTTTTATTTATTTATTATTATGCATGTTGAAGCAATTCTTGATTTATGGTTATTATTTACCGAGGGATGTGCATCCATATTGACCAGTATGTCCAGCTAATCAACATTTTAAATTCAATATAGCCTATAAATCAATAGTCAATCAATGTCAAATTGTCAATACATTGCTTTCTATCTTGCATAATTAGTGCAGTTGTTTAGAGTTTTTAACTACACTGAGACTAGATAATCAGTTTCTTGTTTTATAAATGTGACTTTGATTGGGAGTGCCATCATTCACGTGCATGTATTGTACAGTATGTCTGGCAGCCATTGTACGATTTATTTATTTTTTTCTCGGAAGGGCAACTTGAGTCGAGAAGGGCATATGGGCAGTTGCCCGGGCAACCTGAGCAACCCCCCTGTGCACGTCCCTGCTCCTCTGCATCTCCATCTCCATCTCCTCTGCATCTCCATCTTCATCTCCATCTTTGCGAGCCTCTTCCTTCTTTCTGTTGGCTGAGTAGAAGTCAAATGAGAATGAACATTTAATTGTGTTAATTACACCTATGTCAAAAATGCTGCTGCACTGCTAGACACTGGATGCTATTTAGTTATTTAATATGTCAAATGTTTGTAAAGTCAAGTAGCCTACATCCATGATATGCTCAAGCCTTACCTGACTGAATTATGTTTTTATATTTAATTTCAGCTGCTATTTTCTTTCAATGCCTGCAGGATTGCACCTACATGAAAATTAAAATTAGGTTGAATAACATACTGTTCTTCCAGTTTCACCTCTGATATTATAACAGTTGGGTAAGTTACTCTAAAATAGTTATTAATTACTAACTACAAATGACATCTTCAACAGTGTAATTAGATTAATGTAATACTTACTGTAATAATTACTATCTCTAGAAAGTATTGGTCTACTTATTACTTATTACTTTATAAATCCCATATCAACCTCAACCACTGCATGAATTATTCTTGAATTGACCAAAGTTTGTAGAGAGAGAAGGTTACATTAAAATATATATCTTTAAAAAATGTTATGTTAAATCCACTGTTGTTTTATACAGAATTGTTCTACAGTCTATGCAGTATTTAATGCAATGACATCATATTTTATTTTATATTACAGAAGAATTAAGAGTAATCCCTTTAATTAAATTACAGTATTTAGATTACTTGGTAATTACACCTAACACTGTATAACAGTAATTAAAATGTAAACTTACACATTGACTCGAGCAACTATTTTCTCCCAAACTAACTCTCTCGATCGCCGCTGCTGCCCTGTTGCTTAAAAAGAAAATGTTTGCGTACTGCTGGTGAGAAATATGCAGACCTCTTTTTGTCTGGCGCTGTTACCATGGTGACTCATAATATCTGCGCTCCATTGATAATGGCTTTTTATAGTTGTGGTGCACGCGCTTAACTCAGAGTCAGTCAACTTAGAGTTGATTGAACTTACTCATTTCAGCTGTTCTGAAACCGAAAACTCAGAGTTTCCCATCTCAGGGTAAGTCAACTCAGAGTTCAAGTTTTAACTCAGAGTTGGTTGAACCTCCTTATTGAAACGGGCCCCAGGTGTCTTATATTTATGTCTAATATTGAACCTTTCCACAATATTCTAATTTTCTGAGATACTGATTTTGGGGTTTTCATTAGTTGTCAGTTATAATCATCAAAATTAAAGGAGCTGTATGTAAGAAATGTATTTCAATTAATCATAAAATGGCCCTGATATGTCACTAGACATTAAGAAATCATGCTCATTTCAAATACTTATATCACTGACAATAGTAGTCCGGCCAGGATATTGTAATTTAAAAAGTGAAGTTGCAGCCCTCAACTGATGTTGATGTTGTCATGTTGTGTTTTGGTCTGATGCGCTACCCTCCACCTATCTACCAATCACAAAGTCAGTAGTGTTGAGCGCCTTATATATGGATCAATTGGTAAATAGGATCATTTGGTTAATAACGCTCCGCGTTATTAAATTCGCCCGCGAACTCGCGCTCGTGTCCATCTTATGCATGCTCTGTCACACGGCCAGTTCAACCTCGTATAAATCAGGCTATGTGTTTAAGTCACGTGCCCGCTCACGAGCGCTCACTCTTACTAACAGACATACGAACAGACACACTGTCCTCCCCGGCGCTGCTCGCGCGTCACAGAACGTTCATAAAGTGTTCACCGTTCACAGTAACCGGGTCGTCTCATTCAAAACAGCCAGCTGTTGCTGTCAGCGAGCCGCCGCACATGAATACTCGTATGAGTCAGGCTGCGAATGTAAGTTATGTGCCCGCCCCAGCGCGCTCATGCTTAATAATAAACGCCTCGCCTCCGGCGCCGCGCACTCGCTACATTCCCTTTAGCACATCTAGTGGATGCATAACCAGTGGCGAATCTAGAAAATTTTACATGGGGGGGCAAAGGGGTGGCAAGAGGTCTTGGCAGGGTGGCAGGGGCAGACGGTGGGAATCCCTATATGTGAATTGCTTTAACAAAACAAACACAAAAACAAAGTATTATTGTTTAATCATACCCTTACACACTAAAAAGGGTTTTAATTCACAACAGGAATAAGCCCAGTGCAGTGTTCAAACAAAACAAAACGTGCATCTTTTAAAAAGTAAAATTATAACAAGCAAAATGAAAATATAAAAAAAACAAAGTACAATAATTGTGTCCAAGGACTTTTAGCCTTAATGGTTAGGCTCCAGCTACTTTCTTCAACTACTCTTGCCTGCAAAAGTCCATATGTAAAAACCTCTGGTTATCCTTGTATTAGGGGTGGAACCGTACACAGAAGTCACGGTTCGGTTCATACCTCGGTTCAGACATCACGGTTCGGTACGATTTCGGTACAATGGAGTGAAAAGCAAAACAAAAATGCAGAAGGCATTTTTATAAATGTCTTAAGCCTTGTATTTTTTAAATAAGTTTTATTAATAAAGGCATAGAACGTCTCGGTTACGTATGTAACCCTCGTTCCCTGAGTAGGGAACGGAGACGTTACGTCGGATGACGACGAATGGGGTTTCTCTTAGAACACCTATCGACTTCGAGTATTACAAAACGAGCCAATGGCAAAGAAATGCCATGGGTCTGCGGAATTTGCATGGCGTAACTCCGCCCCACCTCGTGGGTATAAAAGGAGGAAGCCGGCAACAAGCAGATATGTTTCTTCGCTGAGGAGCCAAGACTGAGCTCAGGCGATCCCCGCGGTACAGCGGAAAGTGGCAGGCAGACGTAACGTCTCCGTTCCCTACTCAGGGAACGAGGGTCACATACGTAACCGAGACGTTCCCTTTCGTTGTCACTCCGAGTTATGTCGGATGACGACGAATGGGGTTACCAGTCTAATCACGCCACCTTCTCAGCTGTCTTCCAGTGCCCTGCGTAAATCTGAGATCCCTGTCGTGAGACTGGCACGGACGAAGGACTCCTATTTAGCACAGGAATACCAAGGTACACTGGGGAGCATATCCCATAGCTTAGAGGAAATATGCAATTATTGCCAACCCAGAGGGGGGGACTTAGAGAATACACATGTGACCCAAAGGAGACATGGAGAACACTGGGGTGTCCAGCCGCAGGTGGAATATTTCAACCCCAGGGGTGGCAAGGTGGCTTGCCAAGGGAAAGACACATGCTCAAGAGGCTTACAGTGGAAAAACACATGTGGTGGTCGCTCAGGGGAGGGACCATGCACACGGGAGGCACCTAGCCGACGCACAGGCAATCGACACTGGCGCCAACGTCAGGAGTGCTGGAGGAACTCAGGGCTTTCGGGGAAGCTCACCTGAGGAGAATATCGCACGTATCCAGTCCGTGGAGTGGAATGGCGAGCAAGCGAAGACACCTGAGCGGGTCCAGTACTAGCCAGTTGAAGCGAGTACATGAGAGGACACTGGCTCCACTCGGAGATTGTAGAATCTGGCGAATGTGTTAGGTGTCGCCCAGCCTGCAGCTCTGCAGATGTCTGTTAGCGAGGCGCCATGCGCTAGAGCCCAAGAGGATGCCACACTCCGGGTGGAGTGGGCAGTCACACCAAGGGGGCACGGCCGACCCTGCTGCTGGTATGCCAAAGCAATGGCGTCCACTATCCAGTGAGACAACCTTTGCTTGGAGAGAGCCCTTCCCTTCAGCTTCCCACCATAACAGACAAAGAGCTGGTCAGAGGTCCTGAAACACTGCATCCTGTCTACATAGGCGCGGAGGGCGCGTACTGGACAGAGCAGTGCCAAGGCTGGGTCTGCCTCCTCCGGGGGCAGCGCTTGCAGGTTCACCACCTGGTCCCAGAAGGGAGTGGTAGGAACCTTGGGCACATATCCAGGCCGGGGTCTCAGGATCACGTGAGAGTAAGCCGGCCGAAATTCCAGGCACGCTTCGTCAACGGAGAATGCGTGCAGGTCCCCCACCCTCTTGATGGAGGCCAATGCAACCAGGAGCGCTGTCTTCATAGACAGGAACTTAAGCTCCACTGATTGCAACGGCTCAAAGGGAGCACTCCGCAGGGCAGTTAGAACCACTGAGAGGTCCCAAGAGGGAACGAGAGGAGGGCGAGGAGGATTCAGTCTCCTCGCTCCTCTCAGGAACCTGATGATCAGGTTGTGCCTTCCAACAGACTTACCTTCGACCAGGTCATGGTGTGCGGCAATAGCGGCAACATAGACTTTCAGGGTGGAGGGAGACAGCCTTCGCTCCAGCCTATCTTGAAGGAAGGAAAGCACGACACTAATCAAACATCTCCGGGGGTCTTCTCGGTGAGAAGAGCACCAGTTGACGAAGAGGTTCCACTTCAACGCATAGACGTGTCTCGTGGACGATGCTCTAGCGGAAGTGATGGTAGCCGCCACCGCTGGTGGTAGGGTACTCAAACCTGCCTCGTCCCGTCCAGGAGCCACACGTGGAGGTTCCAGAGATCGGGACGAGGGTGCCATAGGGTGCCCCGTCCCTGAGAAAGGAGGTCCTTCCTCAGGGGAATCGGCCAAGGAGGTGCTGTCGCGAGGAGTACTATTTCGGAGAACCAGGTCCGGGCGGGCCAGTATGGCGCGACCAGAATGACCTGCTCCTCGTCCTCCCTGACCTTGCGCAGGGTCTGCGCAAGAAGGCTCACTGGGGGAAACGCATATTTGCGGCCCCGCGGCCAGCTGTGCGCCAGTGCATCCGTGCCGAGCGTGCCCTCGGTCAGGGAATAATACAGGTCGCAATGGGTCGAGTCGTGAGAGGCAAACAGATCTAACTGTGCGTCCCCGAACTGGTCCCAAATCAGCTGAACCGACTGGGGATGGAGTCGCCAATCTCCCGGGAGGGGCTGAAGCCGTGAGAGCTCGGCGGCTGCACAGTTCAGGGCTCCGGGGATATAAACGGCATGAAGCGACCTCAGATGCTTCTGACTCCATATGAGGAGGTGGCGGGCGAGTTGCGACATATGGCGGGAGCGTAGACCACCTTGATGGTTGATGTACGCTACAGTGGCGGTATTGTCTGAACGGACTAGTACGTGTTGGTTCTTGAGCACGGCCCGGAAGCGGCGCAAAGCAAGACGTACGGCCAGCAACTCGAGGCAATTGACATGCCAGAGGCGTCGGGGTCCTGTCCAGGAGCCCGCGGCAGCACGTCCATTGCACATGGCACCCCAGCCCGTGGAGGAGTCCTCTATCGTTACAACAACATGCCGCAAAGCTCGTTCAAAGGGCACTCCGGCCCGTAGAAAACTGAGGTTCGACCACGGGGAGAAGGTCTGACGGCAGGTCGGAGTAACTGGTACTCGGAGGGTGCCGTGTTGCCATGCCCACCTCGGGACTCGGTCGCGGAGCCAAAGCTGAAGCGGTCTCATATGAAGCAATCTGAGCGGCGAACCGCGGCTGCAGATGCCATATGCCCCAGGAGCCTCTGAAGAAACTTCAGTGGAACCGCACTCTTGCGCTTGATAGTCTCAGGCAAGTCAGCAATGGCTGAGTGGAGAAGGCGACCAAGTCCAAACCAGAAAAGAGCTCCTCTGCACGGGGCAAAGTTTACTCCTTCCCCGGTTGACCCGAAGGCCCAGACGAGCTAGGTGCCGGAGCACTGGGTCCCTGTATTCGCAAACCTGGTCTCAGGAGTGAGCTTAAGACAGCCAGTCACCGAGATAGTTCAGGATGCGAACCCCGTGTTCCCATGGAGGAACAAAGGCAGCCTCAACAACCTTGTGAAGGCGCGAAGAGACAGGGCTAGCCCGAATGGGAAAACAGCGTACTGATATGCGCGTGCCCTGACAGTAAACCGTAGGTATGGTCTTAGTCGAAGGAGAACGGAGACATAAAAGTAGGCGTCCTTCAGGTCGATCGCTGCAAACCAATCCTGTGGCCGCACACATCCAGAAATGCGTTTGGCCAGGAGCATCTTGAACGGCAGCCTGTGAAGGGAGCGGTTCGGACCAGGATTGGCCGTAACCCACCAGACTTCTCCGGGACAATGAGGTAGGGGCTGTACACCCGGACCTCCTTTCGGCTGGAGGGACAGTCTCAATCGCACCCTTCGCCAGTAGGGTAGCAACCTCCGCTCTCATGATAGGGCATAGCCATCGACCAAAGTGGAGCGGACTCCCCTGAAGTGGGGAGGAGACCGTGCGAACTGAATCGCATATCCGAGCCTATGGTTCGCGTGACCCAGCGGAACAGATAGGGAAGCTCTAGGCAGGCTCCCAACTGTGCCAGCGGCGTCGAGAACCACAGACGTCCCCCCGGTGGTGCAGCGAAGCGGAATGACCGGCCCAGACGTGGACGGCATAGCGGCCCGGTGTGGGGGCAAGGTCAAACCGCACCCTGACAGAGGAGGCCAGGGAAGGACCAGCGTTCCACGGGGGCCTGCTCTGTCAAGGGTCTGGCGACAGAGGGGGACAGGGGCGAAGCGGTCGTCGACGGCACGCCGTGTCAACCACCTCTGGGACAGAGGGGGACGAGGAGAGCACGGCATGTGGGCGGCGCTCTGTGACGTCCGAACTCTCTGTGCTCAGAGACGGGAGAGTCAGTTCTTTGGAGAATAAGGATTATTCCCCGGCCCTCACCCGGGGAAAGGAGTGGTCCTGCTACCAGCTCCTGGAAAGAACTGAGTCCCATCTCTGAGGAGCCCATCCCAAGAGCGCCGCTTAACCCGGCGTGTAGCGGGGGGCGGGGCTGAAGAGGATTGTTTTGGCGTCCGACCGCGGCCTCCAGAGCCGTGGGAGGGCGCCTTCGGCGGTGGGCAGACCGAGGGATCTGGGCGGACGGCGGGGCCGTCGGGACAGAATCAACGTCAGTCTGCTCATGAGCGGCTGAGAGCTGTTGGTCAAGCCCTCAACCGCACCGCCGGAGAGGCCGACCTGGGATATGGGAATGTCGGACAGACGGGTCCGCGTGACATCCAGCACATTAGACAGGTTCAGCCACAGAATGGTGAGCATCACCTGACCCAGGGAGCGTAGGCCACTTTCGTCGCTTGGAGAGCAAGGTCAGTGACGGCGCGCAGCTCAGTGAAGAGCCCTGGGTCAGTCCCGCCCTCGTGCAGGTCCATGAGCATCTGGGTCAGGTGGACCAGCAGAATGACCATGGCATGCAGTGAGGCGGCTGCCAGTCCCGTGGCACTATAGGATCTCGCCACAGGCGTAGACGAAAAACTACAGGCCACGGGCGGGTGCTTAGGATTGCGCCGAGAAGAAGCACTCTGAGGACACATAGCATCGCAACAGAGCGTTCAGCCGGGGGAACCCCAGTGTACCCAAGGGCAGCGGCCCCATCGAGGGGAGGAAAGGCGGATGAGATCAGCGAGCGGTCCTGAGAAGACAGGTCTTCTAGGACTTCGAGATCTCATCATGCACGTCCGGGAAGAGAGGTATTGGGGTTTGCCGCGGACGAGGGTCGGCGGCCTTACCCAAAACCAATCGTCCCAGGAAAGCATGGCCGTCATCTCCGGATCAGACTCAGGCACAGCCGTATGCACACCGGAAGGTGGCAGCTGTGACGAGCCCTCACTTCCAGAAGACTCAAGCCCACCTAGTGATGCTGCAACAGACATGGCATCTTCCTCTGTAGCTTCAAATGAAACACGCGGGCCACCAGAGGGTAAACTCGCGGGAATCAGCAGTTCACTAGCGGGCACCGTCATTGAAGAGGGGGGCTGGGGTCAAGGACACATAGTCGGTGCCTTGTTCCAGATCGTAACCCTCAGGTCACCCTGGCCCCCCGCCGAAGATCGGGGGGTGGATGAGGGGACTCTCACTCTTGCGAGTTCACCGAGTCTCGAACTTATATATGACGCGATGATCACGTTCCCTTGCGAGAACATGAGTCACCCACGAGCGCTGTTCAAGCATGATCAAACACACAAGACAGCGCTCGTGCCCATCAGAGTCCGATACCAGTCCGCTGCAACCAGAAATGCACGGGCGAGCCGTCTTTAAAAAGAAGTGCCGCGTGCGAGCTCTTTTATGAGAGGAGAGAAAAAACTCCGCGATGTTGAAGCGCACAGGGAGACACACACACACTGGCAGATTACTGCACAGATCAGCAGGCACTGTGAGCTCGCTGCAGATCGCCGTCACACCAACACCGGAGAGAGAAGCTCGTCTCGTAGAGCGAAGTCAGAGATGTCTGTGGAGTGAAGAAATACTCTTGGCTCCGAAGCGAAAACATATCTGCTTGTTGCCGGCTTCCTCCTTTTATACCCACGAGGTGGGGCGGAGTTACGCCATGCAAATTCCGCAGACCCATGGCATTTCTTTGCCATTGGCTCGTTTTGTAATACTCGAAGTCGATAGGTGTTCTAAGCGAAACCCCATTCGTCGTCATCCGACGTAACTCGGAGTGACAACGAAAGGGAACCAGTTTATTTGTAGTGCACTGACAATAGTTTTATATAATTTAATTAGTTTATTAATTAAATTAATAAAAAGACAAAGACCTTGCGATATGTTTGGTATGTTTGAATGAATTTAAAATTAATTTGCCATATTTCAGATCAATATATTTGTTTTTTTTAATTTTAATTAACCCTAACTTTATTCTCATCTAAATTATAAATAATTGAATTCCGTATAAAATAATACAAGGCTACCATTAAAAAACACATTTGATGTTCTTTTTTTAATCAATGTAGAATGTGTAGGCCTAATTTAAAAGTACAACTGTGTGTGTGTGTGCGATTTTGGTTGGGTGATAGTTGTAGGTTACAGTTTGACAAGAGAGTGTGACAAAAGCACAATGTTGTGTTCTTATTGCGAGTGTAGGCTACAGAAATATATGTTCACTTTGCAGTTTGAATTATATGTTTACGGAGTAGGCTATGTTTTTGTTTCCACTGTTCGATCGCGCTCGCGCCTCTCTCTCTCTCTCTCTCTCTCTCTCTCTCTCTCTCTCTCTCTCTCTCTCTCTCTCTCACACACACACACACACACACAGTTCGATCCCGCCCGCGCCTCTCCCTCTCTCGCGCATGTACACACACAGTTCAGCATTGCAATATTGACATCGCAGTCTGTTCAATATATGCTGCGTTCAGACCAAACGCGAATTGAGCGAATTTTATCGCTATTTAGAGTTTTATTCATTTTTATACCGTGTATTCTATGTGTAAATTCGTGCCCGTACTGATCCGGTTCAATACGAATACATGTACCGTTCCACCCCTACCTTGTATTACATTACACTGTAGGTCCATGTAGCTAATAATAGCCTATATAACAAATATAAAATCAGAAAGATTTATCACATGCACACACACCAGTTATGTTTAGACTACTTAATATAATATAATATAATCCTAATTGTATTTGTTATTTCCCCAGTTGTAACCTGGTTTCATTGCTGTGATATCTGAGAGGAATAGGAATGGCTTATTAGCTAATCAAATGATCGATCTCTAACTGGCACTGAATTGTGTGTTGTAACGTAACGGCGACCATCAGTAAACGTTATTGATTCAAACAATTTATATTTTTTGGTAAGCTGTTCTTGTCTTTACAAAAATCAAAATTAGGCTAATCAAAGGGAAGAGTGCTCTTACAAATCACGAGGGAGCCGCTGATTTTGGCTAACGTAATAGACTCGCTGTTCCCTTTCAAGGGAACTTCGAGCTGCGTCAAACGCTGCGGGAACGCCCCTGCGTTGTGCGTCATGAAGCACGTATGGAATCAGCCCAATGGAGAGATGAAACGTCATAGGCGGGTGACGTCATCGACCAGGAAACTATAAAGCACCCCAAAAACACAAGCGCATTAGCTTCTGTGCTTTCAGTCGCGCTACATGTGAATCTGTCCCTGTGTGATATTGTCTGTCTTACATACCCTGCACCACACAAACAATTTATCCCTATATATATATATATTGAGAGATTATGGCGGACGAACAGCAGTTTAGAAAGTGTGTTCCTCCCTGCTCGCGTTATTTAACGAGCGGGGATACACATGATCTTTGTGTTGTTTGTTTGGGAGTTCAGCATGCCCAGTTTGCTCTCGAGGGAGCAGACTGTGAGCATTGCGAGCGTTTGCCGTTAAGGACGCTCCGCTCCCGCCGGTCGCTCTTTGAGGAGAGCGGTTCGGTGCGCGCTCCCCGCGGTTCGGGTCCCGCTTCTGCCGAGGCAGAGCGGCGGCGCTTATCGTGGGGATCGCAGATGGATCTCACAGCGGGGTTTGAGACGGGCTCTGCCTTATCTCTCCCTTCACCTGTGAGATCCAGTGCCTCAGTCCCGGGTTCGGAAGCACGCGCTGCGGTTTCTTCCGCTCGGGCTGAGGCACCAATGCTATCCAGTTCTGAGGAACTTGATGTTGTTAGTGTTGAGGGAGATGTGGAGGATTCGCCACCCCACACTCCTGAGAGTGATGAGCTTATGGAGGTGTTAACAAGAGCTGTTGAAAAACTTAATATTGAATGGCCAGTGACTAGACAGGAGTCTGTTTCTAAATCAAAGTTGGATGAGAGATTTTTGCCGTCACGTGTGCAGCCTCCACGCCGGTGCCTGCCGTTTTTCCATGATCTCCACACCGAGGTGTCGAAATCATGGAGAAAACCGGTGTCATATAGAGTGTTTAGTCCCCAGACTTCAACATACGCTAATATTATGGGAGCCAAGGCTCATGGTTATGGTGCGTTGCCTCGTGTGGAAGAGACGCTTGCGAGCCATCTCTCCCCCGAAGCAGCATCATCTTTTAAGGCACCGGCATTACCCACCAAGCCTTTAAGAAACACTTCGGCTTTGGTGGGTAAAGCATATTCGGCAGCAGGTCAGGCTGCGTCATGTCTGCATACTATGTCAATCTTGCAGGCATACCAGGCTGATCTGCTAAGGGACATGAGTGAGAGTGAGGAGGTCAGTACTGACGTAGTTCGCGAACTGCGTCAGGCTGCTGATTTATCCCTGCGTGCCACCAGAGAATCGGCCAAATTAATGGGTCGTTCTATGGCAGCTCTGGTGGCCGCAGAAAGACATTTGTGGTTAAATCAGACTAATATTAAAGAGAGAGAAAAAGCTTTTCTTTTAGATGCTCCTCTTTCTCCCATGGGGTTGTTTGGTGATGCTGTGAATTCAGTTATCGATAAATTCCAAGAAGAAAAGAAACAAACTGCAGCTTTTAAAAAGTTTCTTCCCCTTAAAGTTCATGTCCCTGGGGCTGCTGGGCGGGAGCAGCCCCGGCCGTCTTCGAGCTCATCACATAGAGCGCAGCAGAGGCAGAGTGTCGCGTCTCGTGCTCCCCCTGCTGGACAGTGGGCTCAGCCGCGACACTCTCAGCCGAAGCCTTCTCCCAGTAGAACTGATCTGAGGACAGTTATATTGGCTAAGAAGGCTTCGGCTAAGAAGAAGTCCTGACGCCAAGCCGTTCAGGATGCTGAGGGTGGTCCCCACCGAGGCGGAAAGGTGTTCACCTCTTTTTACGGTGCCCATTCCTCCTCGGTGCCCTCAGGGGCTCGTTCTGCCAACCCCGCCTTTATGCCGGGGCACAGACGATCCCAGCGAGCGCTTTCCCGAGGGACGCTCGCTCCCTCTGAGGAGGGTCTCAGAGCGGTCAGACCAGTTGTTCCCTGCCGGTGCGCCGTTACAGGGCGCTGCGTCTGCTGCTCAAGTTACACCAGAGGCCAGTCTCGAGAGGCTGGTACCCTTAGTAGAATTTCTGGCAGAGTGGAAAAGCCTTCCAAAAATATCTCATTGGGTCCTGCAGACAGTAGAAAAGGGTTATGCTATCCAGTTCAGGTGTCGTCCACCAAAATTCAGAGGGGTTCTGCACACAGTGGTGGGCCCCGAGCAGGCTCTGGTATTGGAACAAGAGGTGAAAACGCTCCTTCAAAAAGAGGCTATAGAACGGGTTCCTCCTCCCAGTTTGGAGTCAGGTTATTACAGCCGATATTTCATCGTTCCAAAGAAGGATGGGGGGTTGCGTCCAATTTTAGACCTGCGCATATTGAATCGCTCGGTAGGGAAGCTAAAATTCAAGATGCTCACTATCAAGCAGATCGTGTCTCAAATCAGGTCCGAGGACTGGTTTGTCACGATAGATCTGAAGGACGCATACTTCCATGTGTCCATCCTTCCACAACACAGGAAGTTCCTGAGGTTCGCCTTCGGGGGCGAGGCGTACCAGTACAGGGTTCTTCCGTTTGGCCTAGCTTTATCTCCCCGCACTTTCACGAAATGCATGGATGCAGCACTAGTGCCTCTGAGGCTTCAGGGCATTCGTATTCTCAATTACATCGACGATTGGTTGATTTTAGCTCAGACCGAGCAGATGGCGGTTCGGCATCGAGATGTCGTCCTCGCTCATATCAGAAAGTTGGGGTTGAGGCTGAACGCAAAGAAAAGTGTATTATCTCCTTCCCAGAAGACCACTTTTCTGGGTGTCGTTTGGGATTCGGTATCGATGCGGGCGCGACTCTCTCCGACCCGCATCGCTTCGATTCTCTCAGCTGTGAAACAAGTGAAGCTAGGCCAGCTACTCACTGTCAAGCAGTTTCAGAGACTGTTGGGTCTGATGGCAGCAGCGTCCAACGTTATACCTTGCGGCCTGTTGTACATGAGACCGCTACAGTGGTGGCTCAGGACCAAGGGATTCTCCCCGAGGGGAAATCCGCTCCGCACGTTCAAAGTCACGCGGCGCTGCCTTCGTGCTCTGGTCATGTGGAGAGAAACTTGGTTCCTATCCAAAGGTCCTGTGCTGGGGGCTCTTTGTCGTCGCATAACGCTAACGACGGATGCTTCCCTCACAGGGTGGGGGGCGGTCATGAGTGGTCGCCCAGCCCAAGGTCTGTGGCAGGATCATCATCTTTCGTGGCACATAAATTGTCTAGAGATGTTGGCTGTGTTTCAGGCTCTGAAACACTTCCTAACAGACCTGAGAGGCCATCATGTGTTAGTTCAATCAGACAACACGTCGGTGGTCTCTTATATAAATCATCAGGGGGGCCTGCGGTCTCGCCGGCTTTACAAGTTGGCCCGTCAGATCCTCCTGTGGTCCCAAGGGAAGCTACTATCTCTGAGAGCAATGTATCTCCCTGGGTATTTGAATGTGGTAGCAGACTCCCTGTCGAGGCAGGGGCCGAGGCCAGGGGAATGGAGACTCCACCCCGAGGTGGTGGAGCTCCTTTGGTTGAGTTTCGGTCGCGCCGAGGTGGACCTATTCGCTTCCAAGGAGACCACTCATTGTCATCGGTGGTTCTCCATCACTCTTCCAGCCCCCCTGGGGTTGGATGCTATGGTGCAGCCGTGGCCGAGGTCACGTCTGTACGCCTTTCCCCCGATTGCTCTGTTACCAGGAGTTCTGGAGAGGGTCCGCCGGGACGGGGTCAGTCTACTACTAGTAGCCCCGTTCTGGCCGGCCCGAGTATGGTTTGCGGACCTGATTTCTCTCCTGGACGGTTCTCCTTTGGAGCTCCCGGTCAGGAGGAATCTACTCTCCCAGGCGGGGGGCACGATACTTCACCCCCGCCCAGAATTGTGGAAACTGTGGGCTTGGCCTCTGAGGGGGCCCAGCTCATAGACTCCGGTCTCTCAACCGAGGTTGTTGAGACCATTCTTAACTCCAGAGCTCCATCCACGAGGAAGCTTTATGCCTTGAAGTGGAAACTTTTCACTTCTTGGTGTGGAGAACACCTGCAGGACCCAGTTAACTGCCCAGTGGGTGCAGTGCTGGAATTCCTGCAGGAGCGCTTCTCCACAGGGTTATCCCCCTCCACACTAAAGGTGTATGTGGCGGCACTAGCTGCTTACCACGTCCCTTTCAGTGGAGTTTCTCTTGGGAGACACCCGCTTATAACTCGTTTCCTCCGTGGCACTTTGAGGCTGAGGCCAGCAGTTCGTACGAGGGTGCCGACTTGGGATCTGGCCATTGTATTAGAAGGTCTTTCCCTAGCTCCTTTTGAACCTATCGAAGAAGTTCCCGAGAAGTTTCTCACTTTTAAGACTATCTTTTTGCTTGCTATCTCTTCACTAAAAAGAATCGGAGATTTGCAGGCTCTGTCGGTTTCACCCTCGTGCCTGGAATTTGCACCTGGCATGGTTAAAGCTTTTCTGCATCCTAGACCAGGTTACGTTCCTAAGGTTCCTACTAATATTGTTAGACCTACGGTTCTGCAGGCTTTCTGTCCTCCTCCATTTATGTCATCGGACCAGGAGAAACTTAATTCACTCTGCCCTGTTAGGGCATTAGACGCTTATGTCCACAGAGCTGCCCTGTGGAGGAAATCAGAACAACTTTTTGTATGTTTCGGGCCACCCAGGAAAGGGTGTCCGGCGTCTAAACAGAGAATGAGCAAGTGGGTGGTTGAGGCTATCTCACTTGCTTATGAGTCGGCTGGCCAGCCTTCACCTTTGGTTGTCCGAGCTCACTCTACCAGGAGTATGGCTGCTTCTAAAGCTCTTTTGTCGGGGGTTTCCCTGAGTGATGTTTGTGATGCGGCTGGATGGTCTTCACCGCATACTTTTATTAAGTTCTATGACCTAGACTTAAGCTCTACCCCTGGGGCACAGGTGCTCTCGTCCTCTGTGCGCTAGTCTCACATGACGGTCATTTGGTCCTATGGCGACGTGGGTATTCGCGTTCCCGCAGCGTTTGACGCAGCTCGAAGTTCCCTTGAAAGGGAACGTCTCGGTTACGTATGTAACCCTAGTTCCCTGATAGGGAACGAGACGCTGCGTCGCTCCGCCATACTCCCGGCACTCCCGTTAGCGCTTCCTTCAAGCCTATCAGAAGCTAATGCGCTTGTGTTTTTGGGGTGCTTTATAGTTTCCTGGTCGATGACGTCACCCGCCTATGACGTTTCATCTCTCCATTGGGCTGATTCCATACGTGCTTCATGACGCACAACGCAGGGGCGTTCCCGCAGCGTTTGACGCAGCGTCTCGTTCCCTATCAGGGAACTAGGGTTACATACGTAACCGAGACGTTTTTGCTGATGCTGGATCGTCTTTAGCATACACTGCATTCATTAAAAATGTAACTAAGTTAAACGTGTGTTTAACTACACCTGGGGAAACTCACTTCACCTTCAGAGGCTCTGGGGCAGCTCAGTCTCTCCAGTCGGGTTGCAGGGCCACCGCACCGCAGCAGACTCGCTGTGTGTGTGTGTGCTTGGGCGTAGGTTTGGTCTCAGGTTTGGTGGGGACATCCCCCCTCCCCCTCCCCCCATTCTATTCTTAAAAAAAAGTGCATTAGATTAAACTGGGAAGGGTCATAAAACTTGCATATTGTTATCCTAGGTTTACAGCTTCTATTGTTCTCAATTGTAAGTCGCTTTGGATAAAAAGTGTCTGCTAAATGAATAAATGTAAATCTGTTGTGGTTTGATGCTCTTTCCCTGCATACAAAATGGTAAATTAATTTTGTAGTCTATCCTATGGCTAGCAAGTTTAACCCTCCTACCATATATTGTTATTTGGATATTATCAATCAAATAATGATTCATTATATTTGAATAACCAACAGTGTTAACTTTTGACTTTTTAACATTGCCAACATATTTTTCCAGCACATGTGTCTAGCAAGTAGGCTACACTCACAAATACATTACATAAACAGAATGTAGAAACGAAAAATGTCTCAGATGATCCACTGTTTATGACTGCAAGATTCTAAGTTAAGGTAGGCTAATTAACATTCAGTGACTTGCTAGCGTAAGTTAGCATTCTATCATGATAGCGCGACTTCTATGAGTCTATCCGTGCTGCACACCCCTAATTAATGCTCCTAACCTTGAAAGATTGCAGAAGCTAGGTTTAACTGTAACAATATCCTGGGTAACCAGGATCACCAGTTAATACTATTTTCCACAGTAGAATCTGCATTTGAAAGCCTGGTCAGTCACTACTACTAACTGCTATTTGTGTGACTAGTTATTTTTGCCTACTTACACTCTGCTTTATGAAAAAAGCTTTGTATGTCCCCTTTCTTCTTCTTGGGTGACATAGCTGATCTACAAAGTACAAAAAGGGGCAAAAAACGGAATATTAAAATGTTTTACTCTGGCCTTTGAATATGACAGGCAGAGACAGCCCTGGTAACTTACCATCGCCGTCGTCACGCGCGCACGCGCACACACACACACACACACACACACACACACACACACACACACACACACACACACACACACACACACACACACACACACACACACACACACACCCCGACCAGGGCCGCATTAAGAGCTCACTGGGCCCCGGGGCTATGAGTTAATGCAGGGCCCCCCCACCACTTTAGGTCACCAACTACAGAATGAGAGAAACCCCCCCCCCCCCCCCCCCCCACATATATTGTATAAAGTAATCAAATATACAATACATAGTTTTCACTATAAATTCAACAATCATTCTTATTTATTTTACAAAAGTGATTCAGTCAAGGGCAGTAAATTACTTTCCTTCTGATGTTTGATTAACATTATTGACACAAATGGCGACAGCAGCTTTATTAGCAGCTTCTGTCACTTTAAGACCTCAGGGTCGGAACTCAAGTGCGCTGGGCAAAAACCGTCTCAAGTTCACCATGGTCTCAAACCTGGCACTTACAAAATGAATTCTCTCCCACTGCTTACTGTGCCTGAGCAGTTTAAAATAATTTGTTTCTAAACCACAATGCTTAAAAACGCGTTTAAATTATAAACTTACATCATGATGGCGCAGCAAAATTGACATATTTCTACCAGATATATTATCGCCAGCCCTTTAGGCGAATATAGAGTTTGATCAAACACAAAAAGCAATATCATACATCCATCAAGTTAATAATCAAACTTAGACGAAAATTGGTGGGGTCGATGATGACGCTGTGTCTTTATCTGCTCCAACATGTGCCCGGTGTTCTGACGATTTGTGCTGCCTTCTCAAAAAATGCTACCCAAGCGTGAATCGATCACAGAGAATGTCAATTCATTCTCTATTGTTTCCATAATGGTGTAGATCCCACAATATTATGACATCGTTATTCATTTAAATCAGGGTAAGTGTATGGGGAGCATATTTTGATATTTTAAATGAACTAGCAATGATCACATTTGATATAACAAGTAAAAATGACATTATTATATGAAATACAATTATAATAAAATTCGAAGTTATGAGTACTGTATACTGTACTGTTTTTATTTTTAAAACGGTGTGAAAAGTAACAATTATCATCAAATATTATTTAATTATATAATATATATTATTATAATATCTTTGACCTGTCAAAGTTTCCTACAAGTCTCCACAGCAAGGATGCATAGATTTATGGGCGTGGTAAGCAGAAGAAAAATGAGTCTGAACATGCACATTTAACCAGTAAGTAGCACATATCGATGGGTAGCATGAATAGTCAGAACCATGGTCAGAACACCGGCCCACTTGCTGTTCCACAACTTCTCCGTGATCATCAGCTTTATATTTTTTTTATATTAGTAAAATAACCAGACAGCTTGGGGATTTTACTGAGCAACTCATGTTTCCTCTGCTGTTTAGCTTTTTTTTTTAAAAAATCATTTTTTGAGCCCCACTCAAACATGTTTTTTAAAGATGACATTTTTAGCTATGCTATCGAAGACGAAGATAATGCGTGACAATTTTAAGAATAGTCTAGAATGAATTGAAGAGTGGAGGCGATTGATTGGTTGATGCGTATATTCTAATAAGGCGCAGGCAGCCATCATCTGATAGGCCTACGTGCAGCAGCAGGTCGGTCGTTCACAAGTTAAATATAGAACAAATGTATTTGAGTGGTAAATCAAATTAAAACGTGACGTTTCAATTCATTATGGCCTGCTGCCCACGGGGGTTTGATTGACAGGCGACCTGACCAATCATAACGCCGAATACGCAATTTTGTCCGACAACAAAACTGTCAGTAGATTAACGTCGGTGGACTTGAATTTGAAAAAAGGTATTGTTTAAATTACTTAAATGACAATATTTGAAAGTTGAGACTTGGTTTCATATCAACAGTAAGCTCCTCTGAGCTCTCTCTATGTCGGCGCGTAGTCACTCAGAACGTTAGTCTTTGCCCCGCAATGTATTTTTCACTGCGTGAGTGAGAACATGATGTGCGTGACTCGTGAGAGCCGGTGTTCTGACGATTCATGCTACCCATCGAGATGTGCTACTTACTGGTTATGCGCATGTGTATGGAGCTAGAAATGTGTCTTTATTACATGCGAGAAAATAAATGATCTGAGAGAAGAAAAAAAAAGTTTGAGAGAAAAAGTTATCACACTGATAGCAAAAAAGCATTTCATGAGAGAAAAAAGAATATTTGAGAAAAAAAGTTTTCATACCAATAGCAAAAAATAATATTTGAGACTAAAAAAGTTTTGAGAGAAAGTATTTTCTCATAGAACATAAAAAAATATAAATTTGAAATTTTTAAAATTATTTCTGAGAAAAAAAATCTCTCTCAAAATACTTTGAAAAAAATCTCGAATATATATTTTTTGCTATCAGTGTGAAAACATTTTCTCTAAAAATAAAAAGTGTTTCTCTCAAAACGCTTTTCTTTGCTCTCGATGCAATTTTTTGCTCTCGTGTCAGGATTTTGCTTTAGCTGTGAAAATTGTGTCATGGGCGGGGCCACGTTCTTTTTTTTCCTATTGGAACGTTCCTATTGGCCAGTCGGGTGAGCATCGTCTTGTCTTAGGAGTCGAACTGAATCATTACACCATTGTTCGCGTTCGGTTCACCTAGATAGATGCCGTCTCTGCAGATGATGACACACACACAACTCGATGGGTAGCTGGCTGAGCAAGTTCAGCATCACTGAAGATTACACATTAAACAATAGCACTCATGCAAGTTTACCTAGCATGATGGCTAATTAATAATTAGCTTTACTAGCGATTAGCAAGCTAATAATATAATACACATTCATTCATGAATATGAGTGCTATTTTTAATGTTTAATCTTCAGTGATGCTGAACTTGCTCAGCCAGCTAACATCCAGTTGTGTGTGTCATCATCTTACCCAAACATTGGAGTGTCCGTGCTCGACTTAGAGCTTAGATCAGGCCCAAAAAATCAAGCCCGATCCTACCCGAGCCCGTGCACGTTTTGTCCGAGCCCAGCCCGACGCATTAACAATAATTATGAGCCCGAGCCCGATTTAAACCCGAGTCCCGACCATTTTAATACGTGGGTCGTTATAACTGACGTTCTCAACTACTTTCTATGTTACTTTCTCCTCCTCCTCTGTTCTGCACCTCCAAATACTTTCAAGTTAGCCTACGTGTCGCCATCATACACATCAGCATAAATGCTCCTGATAAATTATGTGTTATTAAAGCATTAACACACAAACCACTGTTATAACATAAAATCAAGCAGCTACTGAGTGCATGGTTTGGCATGACTGAATGCGCGCAAAGTGCGCTCCCTGAAAAATCCCTAAAGCTGACATCAGTTCATCGCGATCTCACACATCTCTGTTATTATCAATGACGCTGACTGCACAATGAATCTTTCATAATATATACACTTTGTTTGTTATAATTAGAGGATTTGCCAGCATACAGAATTCAGCTCTGAACAAAAAGTCCGTTTTGAGCAGTGAGGGGAGACTATCTTAAATGCTTCTGATTGGCCATTGCGTTCAAGAAATCAACACATATGTCTGTGATTGGCTACATCGCTCAACGCTGCAAACATGTTATAAAACAAAACTCTGGCCTGTAAATCATTTGTATTTTGTTTTAGTTGTTCTTGTTGTTTTTCTGCAACAGATGAATAAAAATGTATTAGTTTTTATGTTTTATTCATAGATATTTCTAGTTTGCGGGAGTCCCACAAATCGTTTTATTCTCCCGGAACCCACACACACAGAGTGAGTGCATTACAGCCCGCGCCCGCGCTCGCACTCGGCCATCAAACCTAGTCCCGCGCCACACTCTCTTGCGTTGGGAGTGCACGTCTCTAGATCAAAAGCCCGGCCTGGCCCGAGGATGGTGACGGGAAATATCGGCCCGAGGTCGGGCCTGGGCTCGGGCAGAGAATCTAAACTCTAGAGATACCCCTCGCTGCAGACTGTAGCGCGGTGACGTCACGTCTCTACGTCACGTATGTACGTGACGTATATGTTACCACGCATGCGCAAAGTATGACTATCGTCATATAATACGCATGTGCGCACGCACGCGCGCGCAGTTTGTTTCAATCACTTCCGGCGAGAGATTCGATGGCAGTAAGTCAATAAGCTTTATTTATGCTGTTTTAACAATTGTGCTTTTGTGTTAACGGCTTTTAATTCTAAGAGATGTCATAGAGCATCAATGTTTTAGATTTTAAAAAAAAGTTATGACATGTTTTATGATATAAATTTGCATTAAAAATGACAGGGGTTTCAGCGAGTCTTAAAATGATATGTAAAAGTCTTAATTCGCCTTTAAACAGATTAAGGCTTGAAAGATGTCTTCAAATAGAGCAGAAAGACTTACATTAATGAGGTCATGTAGTTGATTTTTGCATGCATTGCAAAATAAGTGTTGTCCCCATTATCAGATCATACTATAAAAGTTACATTCCGGAATGCAGTGCATGTACTGTAAGTTATGTTAAATAAATTTGTGGTAAAATAAATTAAAAAGTAGGGTAATGGAGTTGAACATTTGTATTTTGCTAAAATAAAACTAATTGTGATTCTCCTTTGTTTTTTTGTTTTGTTTTTATCATTTAGAAAGCATATTAATGTATTGAGTTCCCTGCAATTTATTCAAGAAATTTACCTTACTCTTATAAAGGTGTTTGAGACCTGGGTCTAAAAATCAAGGGAGTTTTACAGTGTTGTCACTGTGCTGTCTGTACAATCTATCCATCTATCTGTCTGTTCTTCCTATCTATCTGTCTGTCTATCCATTTATATCAAAACGTTCTGCTTGAAAACTACTTCAAGCTTTTAAAACTATTTCAAACTTTCAGTTTGTCTTGACAAACTTTTTTTTTAACTAGTTTATGTTGTTCATAAACAAAGTAAGTCTCTTAGGTACTTTACAGACAAAGCCAATAACACTCAAACATATCTTTGTCTAACATCTTCCTGTAATATGTTTAAAATATTTTGAAAAATAAATTTCTTTGAGTATGTACTATGTTAATGCCTTTCTTCAAAATGATTCAATATTGTTTTTTCTGCATTTTATCTAAATTAGGTGTTGTGAACTGGAGTGCATTTTCCAGACAATATAAGCAAGGTTTCCTGGTGCCGTACTCAATGACTCAGGGCTTGCACTGCAATATACAAGGACTGCCCACCTGGGTAGGTGATGGCAGAAGCAGAGTCCTGCGTGGATTTTATTCCGATAAGGAGGTTGAGGGCTATTGCTCAGTTGTTTTTTCAATGAAGGAGGGGAATTTCAAGCAGAGTAGTGTGTGTGTGTGTGTGTGTGTGTGTGTGTGTGTGTGTGTGTGTGTCTGTGTGTGTGTGTGCATATTTCTTTTACACAATTATCATCTTTGTTTTGAAATAAAGGTTATCACTGTTATGAGTTTGGTTTTTTGAGTTGGCATGCATAATATGTGATACAGAGATTGACAATATACTGTGTGTATTTGGTTTAACTTCAAACTACTTTATTGGAATAAATGTTTTATAATGCACAAAAATAAACAATTATTAACTATTACAGAGGAATGATTAAAATAAGAAATATAAGGTGCCATTAATGTTTACAGTAATTTACACAGTGAAGTGCAACAGAATGTGAAAATAAACTTTAAATAAAATACTACACAGATAATACACAATATATACTTTGAAATTCCATATAAGTTTACCTTGGATCAGGCATAGTTAAAACTATGGATGTGCTCTGTACTCCTTTTTGCTGCTTTCATTATAACTTTTGTAACAAGTGGATTGTTAGTTTTCCTGTCATGTTCCCAAGGGGACAGAGTGGAGTGACGCACGAACGGATTTGGGTGACGTACAGACAGAGAGCTAGGCTATGGCACTTGTAATGCTGTTATGCACATGTAATGAATAAAGTAAGCAATGATACTGCTTTAATCGTCCATTCTGTATAGTTGACAATAACAGAACAGTATGAAACATGGTGGCAGCGGTCGTGAATTCAGCCGAAGTTAGTACCGAGCCGTGAAGACTGAAAAAGTGCCGCTAGCTTGTTGTAGTTAGCCTAGCCCGCGAGCTCGAGCAAGGGACAGCCCAGTGTTTACGGAGCCGAAGCGGGAGCAGAAAAGAGCGCCAGACGTCGCGATGGATGGTCTCAGGCCGCCTCCAATACTTTGTTTGGATACGGCCAACTTAGCGAAAACTTGGAAAAGTTGGAAGGAGGAGTTTACGCTGTATACGGACCTCACGATGCCCGATGCAGAGGAGACAACTAAAGTTAAGTTGTTTAATTACCTCCTCGGAGAGAGAGGGAGGGAACTTTTAGACACGCTGACAAGCGGTGATACATCGGCAAGGAGGACAGTGAGTACAATGATGACGCAGTTTGATAAACATTGCAATCCGCAACTGAATGAGACTGTTGAGCGATATAAGTTTTTTGTTAGAGACCAAGGTCAAGACGAAAATATTGACAGATATGTCACAGATTTGAGAGTATTGGCCAGCACATGCAATTTTGGTGACATTAAGGACTCACTAATAAGAGACCGCATTGTGTGTGGTACACAGAGCCCTGCGATGAGGGAAAGACTGTTAAGGGAAGACAACTTAACGCTGGATAAGTGCATGCAAATATGCAGAGCTACTGAACTGTCAAAAGAGAACAGCAAAACCATACAAGGTAAAACGGTGGAAGAAATACATGCAATGAAGACAAATCTAAGGAGAGACAAAAAGGAGGAGATTAACTGTAACTTTTGTGGCAACACACATGAGAAAAATAAACACAAATGTCCGGCCTATGGAAAGAAGTGTAAGAAATGTGGGAAAGAGAACCACTTTGCGGCAAAATGCAAGTCAAAGTTTGAGAAAAACAAGAAAGGCAGACCGGTACACACAATTTCAGAGTCAAGTGAATCGTGTGAGGACATCATGACAATAACAGACATCAAAGAAAACCAAGAGACAATAAATCAGGTGAAAGAAGCACACAGCAAAAGTCAACATCTCTTTGCAGGGATGTTGTTGGACAAAAAGCTAGTTAACTTTCAGATAGACTGTGGTGCTACCTGTAATGTTATCCCAATGCAACTGTTGAACCCAAATATACAATTGGATCACACAGAGAAAGTACTTGTCATGTACAACAAAAGCAGATTACGCCCACTTGGAAAATGTAATGTCAAACTCCGAAATCCGAGAAATGAGAAACTATACAGACTTGAGTTTCAAGTGGTGGACCAGGAGGACAGGATCCCGCTACTGGGAAGAAAGGCTAGTGAAGCCATGAAATTGATCAAAGTGCAGTATGAGAACATACTGGCGATTGACAGTATAGTGAAAACACAAAGTACAGACAAAACGACTGACAACAGTGTGCAGCTGACAAATATGGAGAAAATAAAGTCAGAGTTCGGAGATGTTTTCACAGGCGTTGGCTGCCTAGAAGGCGAGTACAACATTGAAATAGACAAAAGTGTACCACCAGTAAAACTGCCTAAACGCAGAGTGCCAGTAGCAATGATGACCCCCCTCAAAGAGGAACTAAAGAATCTTGAAAGCCAAGAAATCATAGCACCTGTGGAGCGCAGCACTGACTGGATAAGCAGTATGGTGTCAGTGACAAAACCAAATGGAAAGCCAAGGATCTGTATAGACCCCAAACCACTGAATAGAGCACTAAAACGGAGCCATTTTCCTCTTCCGACTATTGATGATGTCCTACCAGGACTCTCAAAATCCAAGGTATTCACTGTTTGTGATGTAAAGCATGGATTTTGGCACGTCAAGCTGGATGAAGTGTCCAGTTACCTCACCACGTTTGCAACCCCCTTCGGACGGTATCGTTGGCTCAGGATGCCAATGGGTATAAGCCCAGCTCCGGAAGTCTTTCAAAGGAAACTCATGCAAGCACTAGAGGGCTTACCGGGTTTGTATATCATTGCGGATGATATACTGATCACGGGGGAGGGTGATACACAAGAGGAAGCGGACAAGGATCATGAGGAAAACTTGAGATGTTTTCTAATGAGGTGCAGACAAAGAGACATTAAACTCAATGCAGAGAAGTTTAAACTGAGGAGAGAGTCTGTACCCTACATTGGACACTTGTTGACAGCAGAAGGCCTCCGCATTGACCCGGAGAAAGTGCGGGCAGTGCGGGAGTTGCCGAGGCCTACAGATGTCAAGGGGGTACAGAGACTTGTAGGTATGCTGAACTACCTTTCAAAGTTTTGTGATCATCTATCTGATGACTGTGAAGTTTTGAGACAACTTACACACAAGGACACCATGTGGGAGTGGACTGAGGTGCACGAGACAGCTTTTAAAAGATTGAAAGACAAAATAACAAACGCACCACTGCTAAAGTACTATGATCAAAATGAGGAGTTAACCCTGCAATGTGATGCCTCAGAGACCGGACTAGGAGCAGCCCTGACACAGAAAGGTAAACCTGTGGCATTTGCGAGCAGAGCGCTGACACCCACAGAAAGGGGTTACGCACAGATAGAAAAAGAATGTTTGGCCATAGTGTTCGGAATGGAAAAGTTCCATCAATATACTTATGGTAGAAAAGTGACTGTTCAAAGTGACCATAAGCCACTGGAGAATATTGTGAGAAAACCGCTACTTAGTGCACCAAAGAGATTGCAGAGAATGTTACTCAGACTGCAGAAATACGACATTAATGTGATCTATGTGCCTGGGCGAGACATGCTACTAGCTGACACACTAAGCAGAGCATATTTACCTGAAAGCAATCAGGGAGACACAGAGGCAGATCTAGAGACTGTTAACATGATCACATACTTGCCTATCTCTGCAGAAAGACTAACAGCCATTCGCGATGCAACAAAGGAGGACGCAAAGTTGCAAGAAGTGATTAAGTTGATTCTTACAGGATGGCCTAAGAACAAAAAAGACATTGAGCAATACATTCAACACTATTTTGCTTTTCAGGACGAGCTGAGCTTTCAGAATGGCATAGTGTTCAGGGGAGAAAGAGCAGTTATTCCTGACACACTAAGAGCTGACCTGACCAGCCGCATACACTCAACACATCTGGGCGTGGAAGGATGCCTCAGACGAGCACGCGAGTGTGTGTACTGGCAAGGGATGACTGAGCAAATAAAGACGTTTATTTCCAAATGTGACATCTGCAGGTCAGTTGACCCTAAGCAACAAAAAGAGACATTGCATCCCCATGACATTGCCTACAGACCTTGGGCTAAGGTAGGAACTGATTTGTTTTCTTGGAACAATAAAGACTACCTGGTAACTGTGGACTATTATTCAAATTTTTGGGAGGTGGATTATTTACCGGACACCAAAAGTACCACAGTGATTCACAAACTGAAAGCACACTTTGCTCGGCAGGGTATTCCAGATGTGCTCATCTCTGATAACGGACCACAGTACTCATCACACGACTTTAAAATGTTCAGCCAAAAGTGGGAATTTATGCACAGAACATCGTCACCCGGGTATCCACAAAGCAATGGAAAGGCTGAGTCAGCTGTCAAAACAGCAAAACGTCTTATGCAGAAAGCTGCAGCTGCTGGACAGGATCCATACTTAGCCCTACTGGACCATCGCAACACACCGAGCCAAGGTCTCGCCACCAGTCCAGCACAGAGGCTTCTCAGCAGGAGGACCCGGACCCTTCTTCCTACTAAAGAGACACTGTTGGAGCCTAAAGTGTCAAACAACAAACAGGGACTGATTAACAACAGACAAAGACTGGAGAAATACTACAACCGTACGGCAAAAGACTTGGACTGTTTCACATCAGGGGACAGTGTTCGAGTCCAACCATTTGAGCCTTGTAAAACCTGGAAAACAGCTAGAGTGATTAGACCAGTGAGTCCCAGATCTTATGAGGTTGAGTTGGAGTCGGGTAGTGTTCTGAGGAGAAACCGTCGCCACCTCAGGCACAACTACTGCCCACCCTCAACGTCTGCACAAACAGGGGTTTTGACAAACTCACGAACTGTAGCTGCTGAATGTGGTCAGGGTAGTGATCAAAGCACTGTTACTACGAGTTCTGGTCGTCAGGTTAAAATGCCTACCTATTTGAGGGATTATACTAAGTGAGTTTAAAATATGACCTGTTTGGTAATTTTCTAGGTATGGTTGTGAGTTGCGGTTGCACTGTACAAGAGAGGGGAAAAGGGGAAATGAGTTATTGATTGCACAGTTAATTTGTCAAGAATAAGTTTACAAAATATGCACTTGAAGTAATATCCTAAGAGGACATATTATAAGTTTGCTTTTGAGTTTAGGCAAGATCATTACATGCATTTTTCTGAAGCATTAATGTTTTACATCTGAAGGCACTAAGAAGAAAATGTTAATTTTGTTTACAAAGAAGAAAATATTAATTTTGTTTACAAAGAAGAAAATGTTAATTTTGTTTACAAAGAAAATGTATAACTTGTGAGGAAAAGAAAAAAGAAAAAAGAGAAAGGATGTAACAAGTGGATTGTTAGTTTTCCTGTCATGTTCCCAAGGGGACAGAGTGGAGTGACGCACGAACGGATTTGGGTGACGTACAGACAGAGAGCTAGGCTATGGCACTTGTAATGCTGTTATGCACATGTAATGAATAAAGTAAGCAATGATACTGCTTTAATCGTCCATTCTGTATAGTTGACAATAACAGAACAGTATGAAACAACTTTAGATTTTTTTTAATACATTATGTTCTTTAAAAATATGATGTCAAATTTGCGCATGCGTTTTAAAGACTCGTGACGTCACCGCGTAACGCGCATGCGCGGTAACACATACGTGACGTACAAACGTGACGTGAATACGTGACGACAGCGACACCGCGCTACAGTCTGCAGCGAGGAGTACTTGAAACTCTAAGGCAGAAGGCTTGTTCGACTTGAACCGGCGCTGCGCAGACCGATCGGTTGATGACATCAAAGTACCGCGAGAGCGATTCAAAAGCATAAGGAGCCGTCTGCTCTCTAATCGCTCTCGCGGTACTTTGATGTCATCAACCGATCGGTCTGTGCAGCGCCGGTTCAAGTCGAACAAGCCTAGAGACTGCATCTATCTAGGTGAACCGAACGCGAACAATGGTGTAATGATTCAGTTCGACTCCTAAGACAAGACGATGCTCACCCGACTGGCCAACAGGAACGTTCCAATAGGAAAAAAAGAACGTGGCCCCGCCCATGACACAATTTTCACAGCTAAAGCAAAATCCTGACACGAGAGCAAAAAATTGCATCGAGAGCAAAGAAAAGCGTTTTGAGAGAAAAATTTTTATTTTTAGAGAAAATGTTTTCACACTGATAGCAAAAAATATATATTTGAGATTTTTTTTCCAAGTATTTTAAGAGAGATTTTTTTTCTCAGAAATAATTTTAAAAATTTCAAATTTATATTTTTTTATGTTCTATGAGAAAATACTTTCTCTCAAAACTTTTTTTAGTCTCAAATATTATTTTTTGCTATTGGTATGAAAACTTTTTCTCTCAAATATTCTTTTTTCTCTCATGAAATGCTTTTTTGCTATCAGTGTGATAACTTTTTCTCTCAAACTTTTTTTTTTCTCTCAGATCATTTATTTTCTCACATGTAATAAAGACACATTTCTAGCTCCATACATGTGCAGACTAATTTTTCTTCTGCTTACCACGCCCATAAATCTATGCATCCTTGCTGTGGAGACTTGTAGGAAACTTTGACAGGTCAAAGATGAATATTTGATGATAATTTTTACTTTTCACACCGTTTTAAAAATAAAACCAGTACAGTATACTGTACTCTCAACTTCAAATTTTATAATAATTGTATTTCATATAATAATGTCATTTTTACTTGTTATATCAAAAGTGATAGCCTAATTGCTAGTTCATTTAAAACATCAAAATATGCTCCCCATACACCTACCCTGATTTAAATGAAATAACGATGTCATAATATTGTGAAATTTACACAATTATGGAAACAATAGAGAATGAATCAACATTCTCTGTGATCGATTCGCGCTCGGGTAGCATTTTTTTGCGAAGGCAGCACAAATCGACAGACTCTGCTATATATTCGCGCTACGGTAGCATTTTTCGACAAGGCAGCACAAATCGTCAGAAACCGGCTTGTCACACAGTAACTAAAAAAGGCGGGTCTTTGCGAACGGTCACTATAATATTAATGATAATGATTCCATGATAATGCATGGAATATACGGCAAAACGACACTAAATAACATGGATAAATTGTGGGGGTTGTGGTAAGGCTTTGGCAATCAGATGGCTAGTAGTAGTCAATCTGCTCCACAGCCAATCACGGGCCCCCTCCTTGCTCGGGCCCCGGGGCTTTAGCCCCGCCTAGCCCTTTTGTTAGGCCCTGTCCCATTTCTCCCCCCTTAAAACTTCCACTTGGTTTTGAGTGCCCTCGAAATTAAAGTCCCCTAAACAAGGGAAGTGGAGTTGAAGATCTTTCCCTATGAAAGACACCACTATATGCAAATTAGCGCGGTAAACCTCACTACGTCACGCGCAGCAAACCTCACTACGTCACGCGCAGCGTCAACGTGTCTAATACTATTTTCATTCAGAAAATGCCGGTTCCAGCTGTTGTGTGGCCTGTGTTCGTTTATCTACGTCTGATGAATCAACAGAGACATGTGGGACATAGAAGACGCATTCGCCATATTTTTGTCTGTATTTAATCGTTTAGACGCGCACATGAAACCCAAAATATAGTTCGCTTGTCTAGTTGCAGTCCGTTTCCGAGCGCTCGCCGCCATGGGAACAGGGTCAACGTTCGCAGATCATTGTGCTTATAATAGCACTTTTTACAGTCAAACACCTCCCGCAATTTAGAATTAGCAATTTTACAACAATCACTGATTGTGCTCAGTGCAGTTTGGGTTTAACGTTAGGGAGAGCTTCATCTTTTTTCTTCACAGCGCGCTGTCATTTCTCAGCGTGCTGTGAAGAAAAAGATGAAGCACTAACGTTAGACGAACGCGGCTAGTTTTTAATAGTTTTACCTCACATCTTCTTTTTATAATCCTTGGAATCCAAAATCGAAAATAAAATTAGATGAACCAGATCAGATGTATATTTGATGGGCAGACTCTCTCGAAGCACTCGGCAGATATCATGAACATCGTCGGATAGATAGCTTTGTGAAATATTTTCTAACATTAGTGTTCAAAACTTAACAGTCCATTGGATGTGCATCAAACTAACATATTCCAACATACTTAGAAATTTTAACATGCTTATTTTTGAAAATATACTTCAATTCTTCCTTTCCAGCGGTGTCCGCCATCTTGTTTAAAAACATTTAGCTTGCTGAGTCCGCAAGGTATCCTGGGTAATTTCATCTTCCACTTCGTTTTAAGCCTGCATCGGACCGCACTATGGTTTGAGGGTTGATTTTAAGGGGAAAATAGCACTCCCCCTTGCTCTTTAGAGTATTGGGACACCCTACCCCTACACGAGAACGCGCAAAAACAAGGGTTAGGGCAGAAATCTAGGGTAAGGGGAGGTACTGGGACAGGCCCTTAATGCGGCCGTGCACCCGACCCGCTCGCTGCCAGTGAGTGCAAGCACAAAAAGTAGTCCCGGCCCGCGCGTGTAGCCTGCCTGTCAGATACCCCGCCGCCAATCAAATTACGGCCTATCTTGTACTGTCGTCGTCCTGGCCGTTGGAATCGATCCAAATAGCAGCGCAAAGATCCAAATGCAGCGCAAATATCAAAATAGCAGTTCAAAGGAGCTTGCTAAATATTGGTGGGGACAAATTTGTCATCTCAAAATATTGATTGGGACAAGTACCTAGCGTCCCCCCCTAAACCTACGCCCTTGTGTGTGTGAGTGTGAGAGCCAGACTGAGCGAACGCCGCTCTGCACATTTGAATCAGGGACGTACTAAGTATTTGAGGGGTAGGGGGAGGGGCTTTAATAAAAATTTAATTGTTCAATTTTGGTAAATGTATCGTTTAGTTCACTGTTTTGAGAAGCTTGCGAGTGCTTTTTACACGTACATTATTTGGATCATCAAAGTTAGGGGGGCAGCTGGGGGGGCAAGGCTCTAGAGGCTTGCCCCCCTGTAGATCCGCCCCTGTGCATAACGCAAACCCAGTCAAACGTTTGACTGCAGTATCTTATGCGCTTCATTATCCGGTGCACCCATGGCCGTAGCCAGCTATGAGGTCACCGAGGTGCGGACCTCGGTCATTTTTTTACATTCAAAAATAAAATGTCAAGCTCTCTGAATGATTAATTAGCCGTGTTTAAACCACCTCATATGAGTGTTTGCAATTAATGTTGTTGCGAGAAGCTAGCGCAGTGAACGGGTCTTGAGAGCGCGTTGTGAGTGAGGGCGCGGGTGCAGCCTCCGTGTTGCCAGATCCACCTAAGGGAAAGGTGGCAGTAGTCTCCAGGACCTGTTTTTCTGATTTAATGTGACACTTCAGGAAGTTATTAAAGTGGAAAGTTGCATGTTAGGTTTAGTGATGTATTAATCGTATTTCCAAAACACAAGCTTTGAACTTATTTCGGATTAGCCTATTATTATTATTTTGTTTTGCTTGTTTTTCGTAGCAATATCTGGCAACATTTTACTGTCGGCATTAATAAAATAAAAAAGCTTATAGACAAACTGTAATTGCATAAAGCTACCACATTCGGTAAGACAAACGCAATGATCATCGTGATTATCTGTAAGAAATGTATAACACTATCAAAAACAATAGCATAATACAGATCTGTTTGTTACAGAATGAAATTTGGTAAAATAACTTACTGGCCAGCAGGAAGACGGCTCATGCTGTTTTACCCTTTCACAAAGTCATCATTAAAACATTAATTAAAGCAGTGTTTCTCAACTAGCAATCTATTCAGTCAGCATATTTGTGTTTGATCTGTGTGAATTACAGAAATATAAGACTTTCTAGACCTACTTTTTTTCTATATTTCTTTGCACAAAACTCTCCAGAAAGTGCCATTTAATGGTTTATTTTTCAAAAAAAATGGGGGGTGGGGGGGGGTGGTATATACCCCCGGACCCCCCTAGTGAGAGACTGCCCTACACATAATTATATATATATATATATGTCAATAAAATTCCTTTTTTTTAAAAAGGGTCGCAGCTTAATGTCCATGGGGGAATGTGGGTCCAATGGCCTAACCATTATAGCACAATTATTTACACAACACCCCGGACCTCACTAATTTTCAAACCCTGGTTACGGACTTGGACTGTGCGCCCTATATACAGTTAATGTTCTAAAATAGGTCATTCATTGAAGGTGCGCCTTATAATCCGGTGCGCCTTATAGTGCGGAAAATACGGTATGTTTGGCTAACTTGTACTTGATGTAAATGGACATTTCAAATATTCATGACAGTCGAACAAAGTTATGCATGTTCGTGCAAAGTAACATTACGTTAGCTCCTATGGAGGAGGTGGGTCATAAAATTGAAAAGGTAAGGAATTGTTTGGGTAATAAAAACGGCGAGTCGTCATTAGGCTACTAACATTAGCAATGCATTATCAGAGCCCGTTTCTCTGTCATTATGCTGAGACGCAGAGGAAAACAACATTAGCACGCTCATTTCTGTTCGTCATGCAAGTTCTACAGCCAAAAATAATAGAATAACACGTAAGCTTTCACATAACATATTTTAGCGTTATGGACGTGTACTGCAGGGTAAGTTAAACAAATACAGCTGGTCGCTTTCACTTATAGCGTCAGCTAAATGAATAGCTGTATCTTTGATATCGGTTACACACAGTGAAAGAGGCTTGTGCTTGTACTTACGTTTATGACAGATACCTACCGTTACAAGTTAGACTAACAGCTACTGTTCTAACAATGTACTGTCACATACGAGCGTACATCTTTATGATTATATTTGGCTAATCGCCATTAATAAATTTTTGCGATATATAATTACTTTGCAAAACATCTCTCATTTGAAGCATAAACATAATTAACAGAAAAAGCTTCTTGTAGCAGCATGTATACGTTCCTGCTGGATCCTGCAGCCTATCTGGGAACCTCGAGTCAGGGAGGAGGGGGAGGGGATACACCGCTCTACAGTCATTTGAAAGGGATTGTAGTACCAATTTTGGCCACATTCTTACATACGGCTCCTTTAAAAGGAATGAACACTTGAAATATATCAGTCTGTGTGTAATGAATGAATACAATATCCAAATTTCAATTTTTGAATGGAATTACTGAAATGAATCAACTTTTTGATGATATTCTAATTGTATGACCAGCACCTGTAAATATTTTTAGTCACCACAGCCACTTATTAAGATTATCCCTCATCTTGGACTTCATCTTGATACAGACCAGTAGCCTTAAAGGCCTCATTATGCTTCTGCGTCAACTCCGCGGCATAGCTACGCCGTCACTCCTACGGCGTTGTGGCCGTTTTATGGTTCTGCGTCAGGTTGAGTTGCATCGCGGTGCATCTGACCAATCACAGCCCTTGTGGTCTGCTTAAGCCTGTTTTATGCTTCTGCGACGAATCGACGGCGTACCCCCGCAGACCCCCGCAGCATAAAACAGGCTTAAGCAGACCACAAGGGCTGTGATTTGTCAGATGCACCGCGATGCAACTCAACCTGATGCAGAACCATAAAACGGCAACGACGCCGTAGGAGTGACGGCGTAGCTACGCCGCGGAGTTGACGTAGAAGCATAATGAGGCCTTTACTTGCCACAGTGAAAGTGTGGGTGGTGCTAGTTGTCAGCATTAGCATTTTCACAGCCAATAGCTTTCAACACCCCCTCAGCCACAACACCTCTGGAAGTGTTGACAAATATATCCAGTGATCCTTACAATAACTTCTTAAGTTCTTCATTTTTTTTTCCTTCTTAGCACTTTGATGTATTTTGCAGAGAAGCAACATTGACACACTTTTACTATGGGTGCTTCTCAAACATAAGGCTGCACCCTAGTGAGGCTGTGTCCTTAGTCTAGTTCTTTGGAGGTTTGTAGGCTAGAGTCCTCCTCAGTATTAAACGCTAGAATGATACAGTCTAGTAAGTGTGCATTGCTATGTTTCCGCCCCCATGGTCATGACACGAAAGTACTATTAAAACTTAATTTTGGAAAAATACTTTGTATTTAAAATATTTATATTAACTGGCTTTCTATTAATGCAATACAATGAATGACTACTGTCTGTGGTGTCCCAGTGGCTTACATTATTGTCATTGTACTGGTGTTAAGTGATTAATTTACACACACACACAAAAAAAAGATAAGCTATGCCTTCATCACTGAAAATATTATTTTTGTCTTACATTTCATAATGAACTCAGACAAGCTCTGTGTCGACTCATTTTCCATCAGTTAATTTTTGGGGGATTAGAATGTGTGGAAAGGATTGTGGATGATTGAAGGACGGAAAACGAAGGCTGCCTTCCAAGGATCCTTCAAATAGAGATGGCATCCACACACAGGGTTTGATATATATATATATATATATATATATATATATATATATATACAGTATATACACAAAAACTGTACAAAAAAATACAAGTACTCCCACACACAACCTGTTCAACGCACTCCAAAACTTTTTTTTTTGCCGTTTTATTGAGTTAGGCTCCTCCCACTTCTGGAATATACCATGTGGAGGTGAATGATCATTTTAAAGCAATATAAAACTACACAAATACAGTAAACAAATGGTATTAACATGCAACATATGCATCACACTACTGATAAAAAGGGATTCACAAACATTGCAAACACAAATGTTTTGTTGTTTCTCCCCTGTGATGTCACCGAAAATGGTAGTGCCCTTCCTACTTGGCAAAGAGAAGCTTTAAATATGGCAGCTTTCGCTGCACATTTGTTTGGCTGGTAAGAAGTGACCCACAATGTAAGTATGTTACATGTACAATGTTAGTTTGTTACATGGGAAATGACAACATGTTAACAGTTTAAATCATATGACAAAACATTGAGCAAAACAAACAAACAAACAAACAAACAACAAAAGAAATGAAATGATATAACAAAATAATTAAACTAAGCAGAGGGCCACACATGGCATATTACACCACATAAACAGAAAAATAACCACACTATAACTGATGTTATTTTGCCAGGCATCTAGATTGTGTGTGTGTGTACTGGTAGAAACTGTTCATGTGTGTACATGCACTATTGCAGTCCTTAAATAAAAATAAAAGTCATAGGTCACAGTCTATCTGTGACAGGGAGTCATTTTATTGAACACTAAGGATAAAATCTCCATCTACAATAGCATTGATCTGCATTAATACAGGCATTTTATTCAAACGTTGTAGCCGAGTTATGCAGCCTTACTAGGACGCAGTCTTCTTTTTGAGAAGCAACCTACATGCCTAAAGGATAGTTCACCCAAAATTGAAAATTCTTTCATTAAAGGGGACCTATTATGGAAAATTCACTTTTACATGTTTGGAAATAAATGTGTGTCGGCAGTATGTGTACACAACCACACTATAATGATAGTGAACAAGCAGTTTACATATTATACCTTTGGTGATATAACAAATTGCATAAGCCCTGCCGACGACTGCTGAGGGACTCTTCCATTTAGCATAGACCCCGCCCTCAGTGAGTGTCAGGGTTGTGGGTGAGGAATGAAGCAAGGACTCAAGTGCAGGACAATGGGTTTTTAATGATAATAAAACAAAATACAAACAAAAACTACCCCGAGGTAGTGATGTTACGTATAACACTGAAGCTTCGATGTGTGTATAAATATTTATTTATTTATTTATTATTTAAAATTTTACCGTTGTATTTTATTGTATTGTTGACCATTGATGTGTCTTAAATTCAGTCAATTTACATGTGCAGTCACTCCCAATCATTTTTTTTCTCCTCACACTTCTGAGGTGGAAACCTTTGGCTTCTGTTGGACAGTGCTGTAGACCAGCACAAACAATGCTCAAATGCCACTTCTGATGCGATCGTAGAAGTGGATAAATACCTTACAGAGACAAACATACAAAGAGCTGAAGATCCACTTGAATACTGGAGAATGCAGAACATCTCGGTTACGTATGTAACCCTCGTTCCCTGAGTAGGGAACGGAGACGTTACGTCAGATGACGACGAAAGGAGGATGCCGGCAACATGCAGATATGTTTCTTCACTGATGGAGCCGAGACTGAACTCAGGCGATCCCCGCGGTACAGCGGAAAGTGTCAGGAAGACGTAAAATCACCGTTCCCTACTCAGGGAACGAGGGTTACATATGTAACCAAGACGTTCCCTTTAGTTGTAACTCCGAGTTACGTCGGATGACCACGAATGGGGATACCAGTCTAATCACGCCACCTTCTCGGCTGTCTCCAGTGGCCTGCGTAAATCTGAGATCCCTGTCGTGAGACTGGCATGGACGAAGGACTCCTATTTAACACAGGAATACCAAGGTACACTGGGGAGCATATCCCATATGTTTAGAGGAAATATGCAATTATTGCCGAGGGGGGAGGGGGGGCACTTAGAGAATAGACATATGACCCAGAGGGATGCATATGGAGAACACTGGGGTGTCCAGCCGCAGGTGGAATATTTCAACCCCAGGGGTGGCAAGGTGGCTTGCCAAGGGAAAGACACATGCTCAGAGAGGCTTACAGTGGAAATACACATGTGGGGGTCGCTCAGAGGAGGGACAATGCACACGGGAGGCACCTAGCCGACGCGCAGGTAATAGACACTGGCGTCGACGTCACTGGACGAATCCAGTCCGTGGAGTGAAATGGCGAGCAAGCGAAGACACCTGAACGGGTCCAGTGCTAGCTGGTTGAAGCGAGTACATGAGAGGACACTGGCTCCACTCGGAGATTGTAGAATCTGGCGAATGTGTTAGGTGTCGCCCAGCCTGCAGCTCTGCAGATGTCTGTTAGCGAGGCGCCGTGCGCTAGAGCCCAAGAGGACGCCACACTCCGGGAAGAGTGGGCAGTCACACCAAGGGGGCACGGTCGACCTTGCTGCTGGTATGCCAAAGCAATGGCATCCACTATCCAGTGAGACAACCTTTGCTTGGAGAGAGCCTTTCCCTTCAGCTTCCCACCATAACAGACAAAGAGCTGGACTGAGGTCCTGAAACACTGTGTTCTGTCTACATAGGCGCGGAGAGCACATACTGGACAGAGCAGTGTCAAGGCTGGGTCTGCCTCCTCCAGGGGCAGCGCTTGCAGGTTCACCACCTGGTCCCGGGAGGGAGTGGTAGGAACCCTGGGCACATATCCAGGCCGGGGTCTCAGGATCACGTGAGAGTAGTAAAATGCAACCAGGAGCTCTGTCTTCACCAACAGGAACTTAAGCTCCACTTATAGCAAAGGCTCAAAGGTAGAAAGGAGGTCCTTCCTCAGAGGATTTGGCCAGGGAGGTGCTGTCACGAGGAGTACTAGTTCAGAGAACCAGGTCCAGGCGGGCCAGTGCGGCGCGACCAGAATTACCTGCTCCTCGTCCTCCCTGATCGCGCACAGGTCTGTGCAAGATGGCTCACTGGGGAAAACGAATACTTGCGTAAAACAGAGAGCAATGGGTCGAGTCGTGGGAGGCAAACAGATCTATCTGTGCGTCCCCGAACTGGTCCCAAACCAGCTGAACCGACTGGGGATGGAGTCACCATTCTCCAGGGAGGGGCTGAAGCCATGGGAGCTCATAGGCTCCACAGTTCAGGGCTCCAGGAAAAATGGCTCGAAGTGACCTCTGATGGAGCGAGGAGACAGGGCTAGCCCAAATGGGAGAACAGCGTACTGATATACGCGCCCCCTGACAGCAAACCGTAGGTACGGTCTGAGTCGAAGGAGAACGGAGACATAAAAGTAGGCGTCCTTCAGGTCGATCGCTGCAAACCAATCCTGTGGCCGCACACATTCTAAAATGCGTTTGGCAGGAGCATCTTGAACGGCAGCCTGTGAAGGGGGCAATTCAGATGCGCAGGTCTAGGATTGGCCGTAACCCACCGGGACAATGAGGTAGGGGCTGTAAAACCCAGACCTCATTTCGGCTGGAGGGACAGTCTCGATCGTACCCTTCGCCAGTAGGGTAGCAACCTCCGCTCTCATGATAGGGGCATAGCCACCGACCATAGTGGAGCGGACTCCCCTGAAGAGGGGAGGAGACCGTATGAACTGAATCGCATAGCCGAGCGGATGGTTCAAGCGACCCAGCGGAACAGATTGGGAAGCTCTAGCCAGGCTCCCAAGAACTTTGCCAGCGAAGTCATGCGAACCACAGACGTCTGTCTGTGGATGTTTCATCATCAGTTGAGTGTTGCATTGCACACATACTTGTATGCAAAATATAGCTCATCCCATATCTCTGCTCAGCACACATGTATAACATAGTCTGACTTCACAAAATACATTATGAAATTATTATGAAAATGAATAAAGAAAAATAATAATAATTAATAACATGAAACAGTAAAATTTTAGTCTTCAACATACATATGTTTTTTTCTGGGGTACCCTGACAGCTATGGTCACACAATTAAGTAAGGGTCATACAACTATAGGTTTCAATGACCCCTGTCATTGAAACCTATAGTTGTGTGACCCTTACTTAATTAAAGTCTTTACTTCACTGTTTTAGATTAAAAGTGTCCTCTCATTGAGAGAAAGAACATGTTATCTTGATGTTTTGAGAAGACTCTCCTGTTTATAGTTAGAGCCTTGCCAAATCTAACCTTGAATAATCTGTGTGTCTGTGTGTGTGTTAGTATTTTTGGGTACAGGGTAAAGGAACGTCTCGGTTACGTATGTAACCCAAATACGGAAGTGGATGCACGCTCTAGTTGTTTTTCGCTGAGGAGCCGAGCATAACTCGGAGTCAGCGGTGGTCCAGCAATAGTGGCGACGGGACTACGTCTACGTTCCCTCCTTCAGGGAACGAGGGTTACATACGTAACGGAGACATTCCCTTTCAGTCACTCACGTTCGACGTAGTCGACGTAATCGACGTGTCGACTGATTGGGGTCCCAATTAAAACGGCACTAGTGCTGCCACCTTCCAGTGCCTAGACAAAAGCCTTCTGATCCCCCCGCATTATTTTGAGACGGAGATGAGACAGGGCTTAGGCCAAGGAAGTCACTGCTGTTCCACAAGACCACTGGGAAAGCATTCTCTTTCGATGGAAAGGAATACACTGCGGAAGCCACATCCTGCCCGAAGGCAGGTAACGTGGAGAATACACATATGGACTGGGCGGATGACCAGGCAGTAAATCATATGGAATGTCACTGGGGTGACTCCAGCCTATAACATGGGGAGACTCAACCGGACAGTAACGGCAGAGGGAAGACACAGGTTTTGCCACAGGGAGCCGTACAGTGGAAGAATACACATATGGGATTGCCGTAGGGATCACAACATATGGACCCAGCCTAACACAGGTTTCACCAGTGCATACGAGTGATAGGGCTGGCTTCGAACGTTCTGCCACGTCCGTTGCCGAAAGGTATGGGGGAACTCGACAGGGTTCAGTTAATAAGAGGAACTCACTGGAGTGTGAGTAGTTAATAATGGTATGACGGCGACGTCTGTGCCGCATTTTTGAGACTGGTTCACTGCAGTTTTAAGGAGAAAATACTCAGCAATGGTGTTGACTTATGAATTTACACATGGTTTGTCTTAAAGCATATTAAAAACACCACATAGACATTTAAACAATATTAAAACCTTGATTTTCACCACAGGGGTACTTAAAAGCAATGGACTACCTGCACTGAGCTTCGTGACACTTCCGTTTTGAAATAGTACAACTCATTTTTTCCAGTTATGTACTTTCAATGTGTTGTAGTCACCTAGTTGACTAAACGCCACCTAAAATCAGTGTCCGCAAGAAGATTAGAAAATCTAGACATTTTCAGAGGTAGGAGAAGAGATATTCTGATGATTTCTGTGTAAAGAACTTTCCAAACTCAATAGAACATGAAGTTTTAATCCAACCCAAGCCGATATGAATGATTTTGTCAATCATTTTACTTTATGTAATTTACATGTTTAATTTACATTTGTTTATTATTTAGAATGAACATTTGGAAAGAAAATATATTTATAGGAACCTTTCAGCAGGTTCAAGATAATTTATGTTAATGCAGAGAAAATGATTAATTGTTTTAATCAATTGACAGCCATAAGACATAGTAACAATCTGTTTTCATGTATGTAAGTGTGCTGTACGTTGTGACCGGAATCATAATATGATTTTGTAGGAATTGTAATCAGGCGTTAAAGAAGAGTACCTATTAAAAATAATTTGAGCCAATGGGATTGCTTGGTCCCAGCAACCCCGATTTCGAGGAGGACCTGGGCTGCATCCGAAATTAATGAATGAATGAGGCATTTATATAGCGCTTTCATATGTACTTATATACACCCAAAGCGCTTTACAATCATATCAGGGGATCTCTCCTCAACCAACACCAGTGTGATGCGACGGCAGCCACACAACAACAGCGCCAGTGTGCTCACCACACACCAGCTATAGGTGGAAAGGAGAGAGAGTGATCACATACTCTCTTTAGTAGGTACTTATTTTGAATAAGTAATTACTTAATGACCGGTAAAAAAATATTTTCTATATAGTATGACTGTAAAAAAAAGATGGATGATGATCTCCCTTCCATTGTATAAAAGTGAAGCCGCCAAGTTCTTTATATGGCGCTGACATCTTGAAGCCTGAGTCTGCACAGTAGTGAGTGTTCCGCAGAATCGGTTAGTACAGTTTACTGCATGCACTAAAGTCCTCCAAGTAAGCTGGGCAGTTTATTGGAGGAGTTGGATGTGTTACTCTCATCCTTCCCTGAGGATGGTACTCCTCTCGTAGTTCATGGAGACTTCAACATCCACGTAGAAAAGCCTCAGGCTGCTGTTTTCCACACTCTGCTCGCCTCATTTGACCTCAGACGAGTATACTGTGGCTACTCACAAATCAGGTAACCAACTGGACCTAATTTACATGTGCTACTGCTACACTGACCATACACTGTTCAGCCTCAGATCACTTCCTCCTCACTCTTAACCTCAACCTGCCTCAGGACACAAGTCACACTCCTCCAAGGTCACCTTTCGGCAAAACCTACGCTCACTCTCACCCTCCCACCTATCCTCTTTGGTCTCATCCACACTTCCTCCCCCTAATCAGCTCTCAACACTAGATACTAACAGTGCAACTGATACTCTTTCCTTCACTCTAACATTGTGCTTGGACAACTTCTGCACCCTTTCATCCAGGACATACCAGCCAATGCCACCTCCTCTGCGAACATCGTTCTAAACTCAGGGCTGCAGAGAGGAAGTGGAGAAAAATTTAAAGATCCTACTGACCTTGGTCTGTATGATATCAATCCCTCCTCTCTTCCTTCTCGGTTAATTTCTCTACTGCTAAAATGACTTAATATCACAAAAGATTAAAAATTCTTCTGAGTCGTGGATGCTTTTCAAAACCTTCATCAATCCTCACAGCTGACGATTTTGCCACATTCTTCATAAATAAAACAACCACCATCAGCGGCCAATTTTCCACACCACAAACTGACACACACATCTTAACAGCTAACAGACACGTTCTCCCCTCCTTCTCTCTGCTTACGGAGGCAGAAGTCTCCAAACTCATCTTTTCCAATCACCCTACTACCTGTCTGCTTGATCCTATTCCCACTCATCTACTTCAAGTAATTTCTTTCTCAGTTGTACCCGCACATCATCAACACTTCTCTTTACACTGGTACCTTTCCCATAGCATTAAAGCAGGCTTTGGTAACCCCACTGCTTAAGAAACCCACTCTAAACACAACCCAGCACATCTGGAAAATTACTGACCAATATCCCTCCTTCCATTTATTGCAAAAAAAAAAACACTTGAATGAGTTGTTTTCAATCAAATCTCTGCCTTTCTTACACAGAACAACCTCCTGGACAACAACCAGTCTGGTTTTAAAAGCGGCCACTCAACTGAGACTGCCCTGCTCTCGGTTATTGAAGCTCTGAGGCTGGCAAGAGCAGCTTCCAAATCCTCAGTCCTCATCCTGCTGAATCTGTTTGCTGCATTCGACATAGTTAACCTCCAGATCCTCCTGTCAATCCTAAAAATCTCAAGAACCGCACTCCAATGGTTCAAGTCTTATCTCTCAGGTTGGTCCCTTAGGGTTTCGTGGAGGGGTGAGGTGTCTAAGACGCAACATCAAGCTACTGGGGTGCCTCAGAGCTCAGTGCTTGGACCACTTCTCTTCTCCATCTAGATGTCATCACTAGGATCTTCCATTCAGAAACATGTTTTTTCCTATCACTGTTATGCTGATGAGACACAACTCTACCTCTCATTCCAACCAGAGGATTCAACTGTAGCTGCTCGCATCTCAGCCTGCCTGACAGACATTTATTGCTAGATAAAGGACCACCACCTTCAACTAAACTTTGCAAAGACAGAGTTGTTTTTGGTCCAGGCCAACCCAACATTACACCACAACTTCATTCAGCTAGGTTTGTCATCCATAACTTCATCAAGATCAGCCAGAAACCTTGTAGTTGTGATTGATGATCAATTGAACTTCACAGACCACATTGCTAGAACTGCACGGTCCTGCGGATTTGCCCTTATAAAACATAAGGAGGATCAGGCCCTTCCTATCGGAACATGCTACACAATTCTTTGTCCAAACTCTTGTTCTATCCATTACTATTGTAATGCTCTCTTGGCAGGCCTTCCAGCATGCACTGTCAAACCTCTGCAACTGATCCACAATGCTGCCGCTAGAGTGGTATTTAACGAACTGAAGTGAGCACAAGTCACACCTCTCCTCACAAAATTGCACTGGTTGCCAATCGCCACTCTCATCAAATTCAAGGCACTGATGCTTGCCTACAGAACAACCACTGGCTATGCTCCCTTTTACCTAAACTTATATTTCCAGACTTACGTGCCATCCAGAATATTGCATTCTGCAAGTGAACGGTGCCTTGTGGTGCCATCTCAAAGAGGAACAAAATCACTTTCACGGACATTCACCTGGATTGTTCCCTGCTGGTGGAATGACCTGCCTAACTCAACCCGAGCTGCTGAGTCTGTAGCCATTTCAAGAAATGGCTGAAGACGAGTCCTTTCCCGCAACACTTGACCCATTAATACTAACACTTTCTTTTCTATTCTATTGTGGCGGGCAGGACGAGGCCGAGGGACATGAGAGAACGCCGCGAGGCCGGTGGCGTGAGTGATAATGAACGTCACCTGTGAGACGCACCGGTCTCGCATCTCTCACGGAGGAGCGACGACGGTGAAGATAGAGAGAGGAACAGGCCTGATTTTATGTTGTTTTTGTTTCTCTTTTGTGTAGCCAGCAGTCATCCGCAAGGGGCTTTGATTGTTCGCTGGTACCCGCCTCCTTCCATGAATCTAAAACCCTGTTACATCTATATCTATTTAAAAATATATATGTGTACTACATTAGACTAAACTGGGAAGGGTCACAGCACTTGCATATTGTTGTCCTATTGTTAGATTTCCGTTACACGAGAGTAGATGTTAAAACTTCATGCTGATTTGTACTCGGCTTTCGCCAAGATAATCACCAACTAAGACGTAGCTTTACAGTAACCTATGCTTCTCCATCCATTATTTAGTTTAGTTTAATTGCTTCTATTGCTCTCTTTTTATTTGTAAGTCTTTTATTACATTTTGTTCACTTGCGGCAGTAAGTTTCTCCCAAATTTACCAAGAAGTTATTCGGACACCTCCGTGTTTAGCTTATCACGGGACCTCCGAAAATGCTGCTAACACCGTAACTTTCAAGGAAAAAAAAGCAGCAATTGCACTTTGCAAGATGTGGAAAGGGAAAGTAATTGGTTGGATTAGCTGAAAACCATCAGGAAGCAGCACATCTGACCGTAAGATGTCGTTGGGAAACGTCGGGGGGTTAATGAGAGTGCCACTGACTGTGCGACACAGCATGGCTGATTATGCATGTCGCACGTCTGAATGAATTAATACGTGATCTCTTGTACCCTTATTGTGCTGCATCAGATCTATTTATTAACATTGATCCAGTGAAAAATGGATTTTGTGGCTGGAGAGCACACTTATTACAGTGAACACCATCAAGGCAGACCTGCTCAGGGTGTCCAAAGCAAACGCCATTCAGTCCACAAGTGCAAAACGCAAACAAAAACTTGTGAGCACAGATAAGGAAGTGAAAAGGCACCAGCAAGAGATATCAGAGGGACCTTTAGAAAGCTGTGCCAGCTACTGTTGGTCTTGTTTTGTGTCCATACAACTATCTAGCGTGGGTTTTGTCGTCAACTTTGTGCATGATACGCCAAGGTTAATTAATTGATTTACTGCAGTTGTAGGCCTTATGTCACGATTAGCCACGCACTCCCTGGTCTGTCACGTACTACATTTCCCTGCATGCATCTCCCTGGACAGATTACACCATACACCTGCACTGATTACACACACAGATATAAACCACTTCCACGCACCACACTGGTGCGAAGTCTTGACTTTCCTGGCTGTCATTCTGAGCGTTTCGCCCTGTGGATTGTTTATTGCCTTGACCTTGGACTGTGTACCCCGTTTCTGATTGTTCTCTGCCTACCTCGACTTGGATTGTTACTGGACCTTGCTTCTCGCCGCCTGCCCCAACCATTGCTTGTTATCTGGTTTGTCTCTGCCTTTTCTCCATCGCCCTGCTTGCTGGTGTTGATCGCTGCCTGTTTGACAACTCTAAATAAAGCTATAAATGGATTCCCTTTAGTCTGCCGATTTCCTAACACCTTATATACCTGCCATGTTATTAAATAATCAGTTTTCATGAGCTTGAAATATTATATATTATTATTACTAAGGGCCTGAGCATTTATTCAGTTTTTGAGCATTTTTTTCCAATATTAAAGTCCCTGTAAAGTCAAAATTAAGTATGTGTCCTGAGTTTGTCATATCACAGAAAAATGTGTTATTAGCCACCCAGCCAAATTTGAATGATAAAAAAAGCCGGCAAGTACATAAAATAAGCTATCAAAATCTTGAAAAAATGAGCAGTAGTCTCTGCTCTCAAACGCAGGGGGCGTGTCCGCTGGCTGCGCTGAAACCACGCCCAGTCGCGGTAAAGCTGCCGTTGCCACACTCAACTGTCACCGCTTTAGCCGGAATGGATGCTCCTAGCTGCTTATTAACTTAGGTTTTACCAAGCCATATATGTTTGAGCCTCCAGAGCCTGAATCTGATTTAGAGGACATTGACCAAGAAAGTCTACATCGTCCCCCTCGTTCTGCAACAGAATGGTACGATTTTTCTCTCCCTTTTATGCAAGTTAGCTAAGTTATAGGCTATGTAACGTTAACTAGCTATCATAACCTAACTTAGATAAATAAAGTTAGACTAGCAATAAATAACGGAATAAAAAAATTTTCTCTTGTGGTTGGAAGGGACTGCTTTGTGAACAGATAATAGTTTAAATTACTTGGCTAAGGAATATTGATCATATAACGTTAAATAAACACACACAAAAAAATCACGTTAGAGGGTTGCAGAATTTAGTAGTTACTGTGGACTACCTACTATAATTATAACATAAGCACACAAGGCAACTTACACTCATTAGTGGGCACCATAGACATCATATAGGGAATGCGGAGTTACGTCACGCCGTGTTGCATTATGGGACGTGGGCGCCATCTTTACAGGCACGGTCTCTCTGTTTACCTTTTCACCGGCCGTTCCTATGGCATTTAAAAGTGGGTGTGTTTGGGTGAGACAACGTAAAATTGAAGAAGAACGGAATAAATGGAGAAGTTGAAACAAAAAGAGAAGGGACCCTACCGGGAAAAATTGAATGCCGCTGCTAAAAAACGTTATTTGGACAAACTTTCCGCCATAAACAACGTCGATCCATATGATTTGGCAGCCCAAGACTGGATTACGGATCCAGACGCACTACCTCCTCTCACATATCCGGACATCGTCAATTACCTTGTTTTTGGATTGAGTGCGTATACTTTGCAGGAGTTTAAGAGCTATAAATCCATTGAAGCTCATGCACAGTTTTGCAGCGGCTGGGTACAAGACCTCCTCATTCACAGGCCGGTTAACTGCGAGAGCACAGTCATACTTGCAAAGGTAAGACGGTACTTATGTTCTTTGCCAAGTTATTAAAACAAACAAAAGTGCTAAATATTCAGCTACAGTTATGTTATTTGAAAGAGTCATAAGCAGTGGGTTTGAGCAGTTGCATTTTCAATAAAAAAGATGAGTTATAATCATCAACATTGTAGAAAAATTCATTTTATTTTCTCGTTTTATTTTGCTTGTGGTGGGCAGATCTATTTTTGATTAGATTTTAATCAAATTTTAATAATTAAAATGAAAAATTGAATACATAAAAAACGTACCCCGTTGACCAGTTTTCCCTCCTGAACGGTCGTGTGACCTGCTATGGCAATCCATAATCGAGCAGAACTGACCAACCATATCTAAAATAGTGATAGAAAATCCAAAAGCAGCCTCCAACACATGAATTTCACTACAGAGGAATGAGCGGAATAGGGCGCGATCCTGTAAATATGGCCGCGGACCCATAATGCAACACGGCGTGACGTCATCTCCGCATTCTCTATAGGTAGACGCCCTATCGACCGCTACTGCCTATTGGCACCATAGACAGTAAAAGAAATGGACACAGCGACCCCGTTGATTTCAACGGAGAGAGTTGAAGCCGAACATGGGCACTCACTTCCTGATAGCCAAGCGTTCTGCGCAGGCTAAAACTGAGCTTGATGACGTAGATGTCACGTGAGCAACCTGACTGACAGTTGTAAATCTTCTAGTAGCTGTGCCAAGACAAATCAGAATCACCCATAGACAGTCACCCAACGTTAATCGTGCACAGAGACGGTGAAGCGCGACCTGCAGCAACTTTTGGTAAGTATTCTGATTAATTATTTTGTCATTTTGCTTAATATTTATTTATTTAAAATTTAACGTCAGTACGCCTGCGAGACTGTGCGAGCTTCTCCTCCTGTCTATACGGTAATGTCTCTATTGTGCGACATGAAGTCGCGTGGTTATGACGCAATTTTTAGCCTATTTTTACAAGAATGGCTTCTACGGGGCTATAACGTAAGATACAAAGTAATGGAGCCTTTTATACATTGTCGTGTTTCTTTAGAAATAAATAATGGACAAATGAAGTCTTTGGACGCCTCAGATGTAAAGTTATTCGCTGTCAAAGTGACGCCAAAATGAATGGGAGTCAATGGGATGCTAACAGCAGGTGATAGCCAGCTACAATGGCGGCCCCCGGAGGCAGCTTCAACTTCCGCCTGATGGATTACCCCCTTGATTGGCACGGACGAGAATTGGAGCCGCCATCTTAAACCGGTCACCCGCTCCGCTCAGTGTAATCTGAATGGCAGGTGAAATGAGCTGTCAGCACATTAAATTAATCATATCTCACTGAATACTGAACTGATTTTCACACGTTTTTTTTTGCTGCAAAGGTCATTCATGTAGCTATGATACAGGCAGTGTTGTGCAAGTTACTTCCAAACTGTAATACATTATATATTACTTGTTACTGGTATTTAAAAGTAATTCATTACCTTACAATATTACTGTCTCAGAATTGTAATGCGTTACATTACTCCTGTATTACTTTTGAGTTACTTTCACCAAAATAACTATACAGAAGTAGAACTTAACATTCTAAAATGACTAGGGCTGTAACGATATGCGATATGAAACCGAAATCACGACACTCAGATCCACGAACCTGCAGAATCGCGACACACCCCTTCCAACTCCCAGCGTTATCCATACCGTCCAGATCCAATGCTACCACATCTTTAAATTACTATTAGCCTAGTATTATTTTAAGTTAACTTAACATTATAAAATATGTAGACCTACAACACAAAACTAGTTGAGGATAAATTATTTAAAATTTGGGAATTCCAGCGTTATGGACATGACATTTGCAGACTTGCAGTCAAAACTTATATATAAATTCTCAGAAAATGCATTAATACCAACATATCGAAACGTCTGTTTATCCATAGGCTCCTCCCAGAAAGGAGTCCAGACATTAGAAAAAATATCAGTCTACACATGCGTTTTATATTTAAGATTAGGGAAATCGACAGTCATGTGTGACAAAAAAAAATCTTTAACTTTTAGGAGGCAAGGATTTTTTTTTTGTAATTCTGTGAATTACACTGCGCAAATCTAATGAAGAAGGGTTGGCTCTCCAGAACATAAAATATTCATTTTATTTTATTTTTCGTGTTCGCATTTATGAGGAAAATACAATGTTACAGACGTGACAGTTCTCCGTTACGGACGCGACCGCAATGAAGCGGCACTAAAAGACTGCTTTAAAACTTTCACAGACACCTTACACAGAAGACACGAAGCCTTTCTTTAAAGTGAATTTCGTTTTGTATTAATTGTACGGACCTGAAAAATATATCTATATCGAAATGTCTACTTGTAAACAGAACAATTCAAAACGAAAGAAAACAGACTGCTCTCTGCTTATGAAATGAAATGTGCATTTCTCTCTGGTGCATTCACTAGCCTACTGCGAAGATCGCGAGTCAGCATCGTCAACTTCATCTTGACTTTATTAATAAACAATCAACATGTCTCCTTGCTATATTTGACATATTCATAATCATTGCTTTTGCCGGTTCTTTGTGACAGCTTTTAGGTGCTTTATCGGCAGCGCCGCCGCCCTTACATGAACGCGTCACCATCGCATCAAAAACATGATTGCGTGATGGAAACATGAAAAATGCCACATAAACATAGCCTAACTGTTTAGAAAGAAAACACAGAACGAATAGCCTAATGCGCATACGTCCATCTCGCGAATGTAGTCTTCTTCATGCCATCTTCACCATTAGCCGCTTTTCCACTGGCCAGCGCGAGCACAGAGGCCGAAATCATACCTCACGGCACTCCTGTAAAAAATAAATCGCTATACAAATATATCAGACGCTGCCATTTAGTCTTTAATTACAGACTTGGACACCACACGCGGCTATTGACTGACCACTAACAGGTAATTTAGCCTACTTGCATCTTTCATTCGTTAATGTCTGGCGGTAAAAGTTATTAAATTAAAACTAAAAGTCTGTTGTAACGCAAGCCTTACCGAACATGTACCGAGTAAAATATTAGCCTACTGAAAATTGATTAGTAATGCCTTACACTACTGCGTTACAGCAAAACGAAATATGTTACTGTAATGCATTACTTTTGTAACGCGTTACTCCCAACACTGGATACAGGATACATGATTCGGCGTATTTTAATATCCATAGTAGGCTTAACAGTAATATAATATTCTGATATAAGACATAAAGTGACCAGACACATTATGTGTGATGAAGGATATAATGTATTTTATAAATCACACACTATAAATATAATAAAGAAGCAGAAACAGATAGTTGCAGTAAAGTAAGATATTTTAATAAGTTGAAGAAACAATTTATGATTTGTGACACGCACATAGCCTACACACGAACAGACACACAAACAAACAAACACGAACAGTCTCTCTCTCTCTCTCTCTATCTCTCTCTATCTCTCTCTCTCTCTCTCTCTCTCTCTCTCTCTCACACACACACACACACACACACACACACTTTCACACACAGAACGCATCCACCGAACGCAGCCACCTGTAATAAAAATTGAGAAGAAGCTGTTCAACGTGTTTGCATCCGTAATTTCTAAAAATTAAATTCGGACAACATTAAGCCTATACCTTTTTTATTGTATGTGGATGTGGGAGGGGAAAATGTCGAGACTAAAGCCCTATTCGGATTAACTTTACAAGGGTAGATGGAGGTTAATAATGTAATTTTACCACAGGACTTCTGTAATATCAATAGCCAAATCGCATGTGATAAGATATAGGTTATCAATAACACTAGAAGTTGGAGGGGTAACTCAATTTGTGCATCGCTGTCATGCGTGTATTACATTGCTTCCTGATATCATGTGCGCAAACACAAATAACCTATACAACAGGGCAGTTGAATACTTATCTGATAACCTAGAAGCTGTTGTAATTATTACTTTAACAGTTACCCCACCTCTCCATGCCTGAACACCGGCTGATGCAGTAAACAGCATTTCACAACGATTTCAGTACAGTAATAGCAAATATTCTTGCTCCTTCTCGATTATCTGGTAATTCTATTCACAAAATACAACCAATAGTACGGTAATGTTAAGACTTAATTGTGAAAAGCCCTATGTTCGATGGTCCGGCGATTATCAGTGAATCCCAGTTGTCTCAGACGAAAGTATATAAAACTATCCCGAGTAAAATGATCACTACAGAGGCGGGTTTTGGTGGTGATCCTCAGCTCTCCATAAAGGTGGCTCTTCACAAAATGAATCCACCTCTTCTTGATGTGATCGTTTTTAGGAAATTTAAACAAGGACACCGATCTGTTTTGTACATGATCGCATCCAGGTAGTACGCATTTCCATGACGAAGTCGCTAGCTAGCAAACTGTAGGCTGTAGTAACTAATAATAGTACTGACAGTAACTCCGATTGAGTGCCAAACCGATGTGAATGTGCTCTATTTATATTGTTAGGAAAGCGGCCAGCCTCAGTGGCTCCAGTGCGTCATTAAGTAAGGGCGTGTCCAGGAGCTCAAGGGCTCCAGTGCGTCATCGAGCCCTGTTTTATACCCGCCCAAAAAATCGAGAAGCCTCTCGCTGCATCCTGCGGTGGATATCCAACCCGGCCCACATCCAAGTGTGACGTCAGCAGCCACCACGCCCATGCCCAAATTGGACACGTTCTCATTAACGTACGTTAACAATTAAACACTGGAAGAAGCATCGAGAGAAGACGAAGTTAACTGCGAAACAAAATGCACGAAACACACTTGCGGTTTTAGTATAAACACTGTTCAACATAATATAAGAATGCGTTGTATGAGAATGAGATGTGTTAGCTACCTGTTGAAAGCAGCTCTTATCACTTTTATAATAGTTTGGTGCGGTTGATCACTTGACTAGAATGCCTGCTCAGCGCGAAAGCCCGCCATATGTAATACTTGTCAAAATATCGATGTAATTCGAATCAATAAGGTTTGATGATGTTGTTTTAGAGCTAAGAATTATCATCAACTTACATATTTGGTCATTTAACTCCCCTGCGATGTCTTAACTGAGTTGTGTGTTAACGTTACATGTGGCTTAGTGAATTTCCTATCAGTAACGTTAACTACGTTAGATTCTTAACTGAGAATTTTGTTTAGTATACTATTACTAGTATACTATACTAACTGCATTGTTATATCACCAATTTAATGTTGTTATTTGGATTAAGGGTAAATATGAAAAATTTATTATTATTTCAGTGCTTATGTGTGACGTTACATCCTGTAAATCTTATTCTACCTGTAAATAATATGAGATCAAGAATATGAGAATATGTCACTATGTCAGTTGTAAATACTGCATATTGAAAAAGTTTTTTGCTATGCAAAGAAGTTATACATGTTTAGATAATGTAATGTGATGATAAACTGTTGTAACATGAATAAGTTTTATTATTGATTCATAGTAAATACAGTAAATACAGTGATGGCAAGCCAGCCATCACATCAGCAGTCTTTCATAACTATATTATACTTCTTTTCAGGAGTACTACAATTTTGAAAGCAAGTGATTGTGATACTTGTATGTATCCTTCTATCTATTCTAGATTAATGGGAAGATCACATAATTATTGTCATTGTCATGTTTTACAGCATCCTACACATTTTCAGATCAAGCCTGATGCAGATCAATACTGCCTGGATGGGTGGTTTGAATGTCCCTGCTGCACTTTTAGGACTAAAGAGAAATTCTCATTTTCTCTTCATCTTGAGAACCATATAAGTCAGTAACATGAATATTTGACTTTCTCTCTCTACAACTCCAACATTTAATAAGTGTTAAGTGTTAAATCAGAAATATTTATTTCAGTTCAGCATGTTAACAAATTTATATTTCTCTCTCTCTCTCTCTCTCTCTCTCTCTCTCTCTCTCTCTCTCTCTCTCTCTCTCTCTCTCTCTCTCTCTCTCTCTCTCTCTCTCTCTCTCTCTCTCTCTCTCTCAGAGTTGAAGCCATTCTTGCAGCAACTGGAGGAAAGGGGATCTTTTTGGTGCTTTTGTTCTAGCACAAATAATTTTGTTCTTTCATATAATATAAATAAATACATGTTTATATATAAATAAATTCATGCTTTAATCATTCTGGAGTTTTGCCTTCTGATATTTGGCCATATCATTTAGTGACTGCATATGCTGATTCCATTGTTATTTTACCTGATAATGAGCAAATTAGTTCAACTTAAGGAGGTTAATCAATATACAGCATAATTCAAGAAAGTAAGATTCACTCCACTTTTTCAGTTGTTTAAAGATTGATATACATTTTTAATTTGTTTTGTGTAATTTGAAATTTTCAAAATGCTTCATGCATTTCGAATAAAAAAAAACATTTTATAGAAATACTCCTGAGATTATATGTTTGTGCAAAACTTCATTTATTTCAGTAATTCAACATAGCTGTAAGCCATAATCATCAAATTTATTACGCATAAAGGCTTGAAATATCTCACTTTGGATGTAATGAGTCTATTAGTATTAGCTTTTAGTTGAATTACTGAAATAAATTAATTTTTGCATGATATTCTAATTTTTGAGTCTCACCATATTGGTTCTTTAATTTAAGGTTTACATAAATTCCATTCTGCTGTTCTATATTTGATTTCAAAGTCATTTGCTGTAACAGGCATTAAGTGAATTCTTTGGTTGTAAAAAAGCAATATTTCTATAAAGAAATGTCGAAAAGTTGTCAATGTCGAACGAAAAGTTTACATTTATTTTTTTATTATTTGGAAGGGGTAACTATAAGTGCAGTTTGGATCACTAAGAAAGTGACAAAAATTCGTTTTAGTTTTAGTATAGAGGCTCCCTTATATGTATATTATACTATTCCAAGCCTGAAAAAGCGTCACAATTTAACTGCACCAACAATCTGTAGCGTCACACCTCTACACAAATAACCTCATCTTTATTATAAACCAATAACTATGATAACCGTAAAAATATTTCCGACAGGAAGCAGCGCTATTTTGCGCATGTGTACAACAAATCGAATCACGTGGCCTCCGACGTCACACTTGGATGGGCGTGGCTTCTGACGTCACACTTGGATGTGGGCCGGGTTGGATATCCACCGCAGGATGCAGCGAGCTGTAGTTGGAGAAATCCGGAAAATTGCAATAGTGAAAAACTGTTTAACGGTCTAACTCCACAATTCAGTACTTCACAGTTCACAGTCTTTGTAATATGTTTTAGCAATACATTTCTAACATTTATAATATGTTTAGAATTTTTTTTTAAATTGCCTTTACAGGGACTTTAATGTATTGAATTCCCCTATTTAATTCTTTTCTCAAAATTAGTTTTTTGTCACTCTTCAGTACAAACATCTCAGCCTATATACACCAAACTGTCCAGTTATACACTTAGCAGTATTCTGCAGATATTTTCAGAGGGATTTGTTAATAAATCATTTCTGGATTTATGTGACATTTTAATCAAAAAAAATGTCGAAAATCGATTTTATTTTAAGGCTATGGACAGTATATTTGGATTTTCTAGTTAATGAAAGCAGATATCCTGAAATCCCTCTGATTTTTTTTTTCATCTTGTGTGTAAACAAAATGAAAAAAGAATTTTGCACCTGGCTTTATCATGTTCAGATCTATCCACCGAAAATATATGCAAAATCGTGCATATTTAATGAGATAATGCATGATTTGCATAATTAAACATACAAATTTAAAAAACTTGTAATACATTTTTTTAATATATACTTCATGATTATATATACAAACTTCAAGTTTCATGATGATATCTATTATTTAAAAATGTTACCCTAGTCACTTGTAGTGTCTCGCCTGTAGTGTCAACTATTTCTCTGTGTATACATTCGTGGTACATTTGCATCAGTTGAAAAACATTCCTTGTAAAGAACATGCCAACTGTACACATTTGATGTATCATCATCATTGGAACATCTCTGCTCAGTGAACGTTGCGTAGCACACATACTCATATGCAAAATATAGCTCATCCCATATCTCTCATCAGCACACATGTACAACATACTCTGACTGTATTGATGAATGATTACATTTGGTGAAACAGTCCACAATCAGCAGGTAAATTGGTAATAGGTGAGAGTATTTCGATCGGGTGTAAAAGGAGCTTCTCTGTCTTTGCAAGTAAAGATGGGTCATGGCTCACCACTGTATGCCAAATGTCATGAGAGAATTGTCAAAAAATTCAAAAATCAAATTTATCAATGCAAGATTGCAAAGAATGCATGTCTTTCACCAACTACCACACATAATATTGGGAAAAGATTCAGGGAATCCAGAGAAACTTAAGGCAAGGGGACCTCTGTTGAATGCGTGTGACCTTTGAGCCCTCAGATGCCATTGTTTGAGAAACCATCCTACTACTCTGTTAAATACAGCTACATGGACTTGGGAGTACTTTGGAAAACCGTTTTCACCTGCTTGAAGAAAATGCAACTGTAATCTCTGTTACTTAAGGAGAAAGCTATACATCTGTTCAATGCAAAATTTCCACTTGCAAAACTGCAACAATTATATGTGACAAGCAGGACAGGGTCGAGGGCTTTGAGAGAACGGCGCGAGGCCGGTGAAGTGATTGATGATGAGCGACACCTGCGTGCTGCAACGGTCTCATATCTCTCACGGAGGAGTGGAAGCATAAAAGGAGGAGCGAAGACAGTGAAGGACAAGAGAGGACCAGGTCTGGACTATTTATATTGTTTTGTTTATATGTGGCGGCAGTCGTCAGTGAAGGGCTGCTGCCTTCACTTTCGTTTTGTTGTTTGTTTATTTGACATTATTAAAGTGTGTTGAACATTCACCGGTTCCTGCCTCCTCCTTTACACAACAACTAACTTCGTTAGTATCCTCAATTGCCAATTCTCAATGATTAAAAAGTGTAATTTAAAGGAAAGGTGATGTGACACAGTGGTAAACATCCCTCTGTCCCAACTTTTTTGGAGTGTGTTGCAGCCATCAAAATCAAAATTTGTTTAGATTTACAAAATACATATTGGTCAGTGAAAACATTGGAAATATTTTCTCTGTATATTTGTCATTTAAATAAATGTTCAAGAAAATTGACAAATCACAGATTCTTGATGTTATTGCATTTTACAAAATGTCTCAAATTTCTGGAAATGGGGTTTGTATAAACAGGCTTTATATGTAGTGGACAACATGCTGAGTTTCATGAATTTCTTATGCTTGGGGCAAGGTCAGCCATTTATATCAATGGGAATAATATGAGAGATGAAGGACATAAAGCAATCTTGTCCACCAGAGGGAGACAAAGGATGACAAATCGTTTCTCATAGTTTAAATAGGTCTCATAGTTTAAAATCTGTGCATGGTTCAATAAACTGCCTTGTAGTAAATCAAATGCAAAAAAGTATAATAGTTTAATAATCTAGTCTAATGTAATTAGTCCACAAGGAAATCTGTGAAATATTTAAGTTGCCAAACGTGACAATGTATTTATTTACAATTAAAAGGAAGAGACAATGGCATTTGTCTATTTTAATACAGTAGCTGCATACAATAATAATTCCATAAAGACACTAAGTTGTATTTGAAAAGAGACATGGCCTTTATATCACCGTAGCATCTACATAAACCATGTGTGCTTAAAATAATAGCAGCTTGCGCTTATAATATCAGATTACTTTTAGAATACAAATTTATAAATATTTACATGCATTTTCTTGTATTGCTTCATTATTTTTGTTGTTGGCATTCCTTTGAAGTAGTGGAATTGTAATGTGAATTTGGAGGCTTTCAGTGCTCGCTCACTAATGCTTGTATACAAGGTAAATTCATCACCTCATTAGCATTTATTTTACATCATCACAAACATGCACTTTTGCATGATGTAAAACAACATGAGTGAATATTTTTTTATTTTATTTTTTTATTTGGTGCTGTAATGTGTAGCACTTGCAGAGTGAACAACACTTGCAGGTACTGATTTGCATTAAAATGACTTTCCCATACTGGTAAATTCTGTGGTGTCAGTCATCAGAAATAACCTTTAAATGCTACGTAGTTTTCTTCATCCACGTGGATGAGAAGCGCTTCGCCCTCAGTCTAATTTGACAAAAAAAATTTTTTTACTTTTGAGTGACAGGCATAAGGGGCTGTTCACACATAATGTGTATACGCTGTTAAAATGTGAGATGCCACACAATAGTATCAGAATGTAAAGCTGCAGTGCTGATGAATTCAAAGAGCTAGGGTCTCAAAACAGGTTTTTATTTAACTCCACACAGCATCTGACAAACACGGCACCTGTATGTGAGATGCTGAAAAATCACATGGAAGTGAATGCGAAGTGGACTTCACAGGGTATTCCTGCATCTTAAGTGAGATTCCAGTTGTTCAGTAGGAAGGGTGCCACAGAGAGCATATGAAATAAGGGAACATCTACACATCACTTCACAGGAACTGGACAGGGACATTTGCCCTCCAGGTACTGTGCATCACCCCAGAACTGCATGAAGTTTGACTCAAATAAATGCAGTGAACACGAATCTCAGTTGTGGTTTGTATGTGGTTGTTTATGGGTATAAAGTGTGCATTTTATATTTGGGAATATGTTACCACTAGCTTATAGAGTAAAACAAAAATCAACATTTTACTCAAAAACATGCCAATAAATATTAAATCCAGTAAAACATTTGCAGTGGTCTAATTTATTTTTCCAGAGCTGTAGGTAGGCCATATGGATGTATTATAGCCTACATAAACACAAAAGTATGGTAATTTATGCATATATTATGTCATCATACCTTTCGACTTTTTTAATATGCATGATTTAAGTTTCGTCTGTGTGTGACGTTTCAAGGTCTAAATGAATGCATTTTGTCAAGTGAAGTGAACTTCCATGACTATGTCATGCACAGTATTAGGGACTGTTAAATACTGTACATTCCCCAGTGTCACCTCTGAAGTAATCTTTTTTTTCAAGAATTTTTATTGGAAAATAAGACAAAATACTTTTTTTCTTCATCTATGAAAAACTAAACAAATGTTGCTTCCTGTAAATATTTGATGAAGTTTATATCCGCATAGGGAGGCCACACAAAGTGTAAGTGACTTCCCGGTATTCATAAACCACTTTTGCATTTCTGAAGTAAATTGTAACCTTTTATTTTATATTGATTATAAGGTATAATGAGCTCAGTAGGTAAGTTGAAGATTACACAATAGCCCCCTCTCGTGTATAAATAAGGTATGTGCGTTTCCAGACCAAAATTTAATGAGGACTGGAAATGGATGCCATTTAGGGGTGAGATCCAGGACTACGATTTTTGAATGGTTTTTTTTTTTGGGAGGAAGAAAGTTTATAGACAATAGAAATTAATAAAGTTTAGGCTGGTAGATATGATGGCACTTCATGAGCAGTGCAAATTTAACTTGACTTTTAATATACAATATGATATGTCCTATGTGCTGTTTTTCTAACATTGTTCTTAAATGTTAGACCTTAGGTAGACAGCATATTTAACTTGGCACAAACTAAACGAGTGATAACCAAACAACCTGCTCACTGCGTTGCTTTTGTTTGCCCTATTGTTACTGATCTATCAGCCATATATATATATATATATATATATATATATATATATATATATATATATATATATATATATATATATATATATATACATTGGCTGTGATAATTTGATACAATTACATTCAATTGCACATGACCTATTGATCAAACTGTCTGTTCTTCGCTGCCTAGTTTTCATTCACCCTCACTAAGGTCCATTATCCCCAGTCCAATTGTTTTATCCTTGCAAACTACTGTACTATGCAATTTACAGTATAGTATACAAAATATTTATTTGAGAAGATCAATTAGTTGAAATGTCAAAAATGTGTACAAATAAACAGAGAATAAATAAAATTATTTGTTCAACATAATAAACAATACTATACCGTAAAATATATCATTACATGCTGTAAAATAAATATAATAATGATATAACTAATATCTGTGGGAATTGTGCTAAAATAACAACATTCTTATACAAGTCACTGGAGCTCATTCATTAATAATTGCGTGGATTACTTAGTAGGCTATTTCTACGCACAGGAAAAACTCTCATGAAGAATCTCGGCCTAATTCACAACATGTGCGCATGCACATGAATTTGTCGTTCTAGTGAATTCACAGTATTCTAAATGAGCGACCACTTGCATGAGGTAATCTCATTAGCATAAATCAGGCCCAAACCTTCTCCATATAAGGGCTTTACGCGCAACATTTCCTTACCAGCCGTTCGTCGCACTCTCGCCAGATCCTCAGTAATGCCAACATAATGTGCCATTCTCAAAACTAGTTCAAACACAATGAACACATGTTATACAGACCTCTGATTAGCCAGCTGTACATCTGCTCCTTTATTCAGAGAAACCTCGCAGCTTAAGCTATACAAGGGAGCTTTTCTTACTCTTTCAATGTATATGAATGATGAAATATATTTAAGATTAAATTATATTGTATAATTAATTTATTTATTATATAAATAATATTATATAATTATGTTCGTGATAAGATGAAATATAACTTTTTAACACGATTATAAGAGTAAGTAGCTACTTTTTGCGTACGTGTGGTTTGAGTTGTTTCTATAGCCTAAATCTTCATTTGCTAGGGAAAACGTTCGTTCAAATTCGTGTGTATGCATGCGTAGTGAGTTAATGAGACCCATTGTTTTTTAGATGACAATGAGTCAGGATGTTTCCAAGCACAATTTATCTGGTTGATTTTTATGTGCCACAACCAGCCTCTTGAAAAACTGAATAAACACTGGCACGATTGTAATGGGCAGTAGTTGTTGAGACAAGACAGAAGAGAATAAGTAAAAAAAAAAAAACCTCAATATACAATTAATTGCATGCATAAATCAAAGCAAGACAAGGATCAGAGCAGCCGCAATGATATGATATGCCATTTTAACCTATGTTAGTCAACACAAGTGACTTTCATATCTGGTTCTTGCAGAAAGAAATTATTGATCTAGGTTGAGCTACGCCTCTTTGTTCACGAAGCTCCCCAAGATGTGTTGTCTTACATATTAAATATATTCCTGTCAACCAGATGCACTTCAAACAGATGAATGTGAACATGTTTAGCTTCAGTTGTCAAATTTGACCTCTCAGTCATTTCATCTGAGCACTGGTTTGGTTATGACCTGTGATGGACCTGTTCCAGTAATGCTGCAGGAGACCTATAGTCTCAGTTATTGATTTTGGAAAAGGGGAGGGGGAGGTTCATGGGTTGAAGCTCCAGCAGCCCCTCATCATCACTCCCAACAGCCCCTGTGGCACGCAGCTACCCACAGCGGGAGGTGAAGCACCTCTCTCAGAGGAACCTGCCAAGACTATCAAAAAGAAGAAAAGGAAAGATTAAGGGTGGAAAAAAGAAGGGAAAAATACTGAGGGAATGAATGTGTAAGTGAAAGACAAATTGATAAGAGGAACAAAGGGATGGAGGAAAGGGAAAATCCTAGCATTTAGAAGTCCTGATCAGTCAGTCCCCTAAGGTGGATTTCTTAATGAGACCTTCACAAGAAGACACATTAGTGAGACAGAGTTTAAGAGGGAAATGTTTCATTCTTCTTTTTTAAAACATGAAATATTACATGACAGACACAAAAGATGTGGAGTTGAATGTTTCTTTATGTGTTCATGTTCAGTGGGTGGCTGAGGAAGGCCATGTTAATTAAACCTCAGGGAGTTCAGTGTATTTGAATGTCACAGAAATAGCGGATGGAGCGGGTGTGCAAACATGTTGACTATGCAGTATGCATTAAGGCAGGAGACATCAAGTTCGTGCTAATTTGCGTGCAGCTATTCCTGCGCATGCCAGTCCTCCCTGTAGTTTCCCCCCACTGTAAGTTATTAATGTTTGTCATTAGACACATTATGCTTGAGGACAGTGACTAGAAACCAGCACATTTATATGGGACAAATATTTACAATAGCATGCTCTCGAGTATTCCAAGAAGAAAGGATCCAAACTACATTAACGAATGGTAATTAACCACAAGGGCCCTCCGATCCAGGGTGGCAGATAAATTGGTCCCTGAGATGCTTAGGACAGTCTTGAGCTAATCCTTCATTACAAAAAGATAAATGCAAACGACATCATTAGCATAAAACTGATTAGATAAAAAAAGTTGAATTCTTATAGTTAATTTTTTGAAAGGATGACTTTACAAGGTTTTTAATTGTATGCAAAGGGGAGAAGAGTGAATAGCAATGGAGAAAATTAAATAAAATATCATCTAAAATATAAGAATGGTTTGGTTTCTCACAACACAAACTCTGCCTGATATTTTTTTTCCAAAACTGAAATAAAGATGCAGATATAAAAATATCTCAGAAAAGGAAATTTAATTTCATATTTAAAACATGAATTGCACATCAGTATTTAGGCAATTGAAGTTTATTAATAAATCTATTTTTGCAACCTCTAAGCCACCATTAATCATACAGAGTATATATATTTTACATCTTATCTGCACTACATGTATGCGACTGGAAAATGCTGTGTTAAAATATAAATTGAATTGGAATTATTGAAATATTGAAAAATGGTCAGGTCTCAGTTTTAGTGAGGAACATATTTTGCATAGAAGCAAATGAATGCAACCATCATCCAAAGCAATACATATTTGTCCAGTTGTTCATTGGAACTTTCTCATTAATTTAATTCACATAAAATGTGTCTTTAGTAACAATTAAGAAATTCAAATGGTTGATCCAATACTCACTGTTAAATATCACTTGTATTTATGTATTTGTTATTTATATATATTATGTATTTTTATTTAAAATTGTCCAAGGTTACTGATAATTATACAATAACATTTTTTAGCTTTAAAATACTTGCTATTTCTTTACGCTAATGAAAATGAAATTATTCCACCATAAAGGATCCAACTGAGCAATCACAAAAGAAAGAGACGAGCACGATAATGAACAACAGAATGAACAATTTCATTTTGAAAATATTCTTCTAATACATGTTTTGGTAGGACTATTTTTCTGATTGTTCTTTAGCCTTGATGGTGTGAACTGATGGTTGCTGGGGCTACATATACATGCCAATGTGTCTAAAATATTCTTCATGGGCAAATCAGGTGCACAATAATTTACATTAAACTAAAACACTAGATCAAATAAAGAAACTAATCTCCTCAAAATCTGGTTCTGTGGTTTGTGAAATCTATAAATTTCCAATAACAAACTAAATGGTGCTTTTGGTTTGCAAGTCCTCTATCATCTTTTCTGCCAAGAAATCAGTGTTTTTTTCGGAGGCGAATCACAAAGAGCACTTTATATTGCATCATTTATCTGAAAGTTTGTTGTGTACAGCACAGGGCTACAAGAGGGTAAGAGCAGAAAGCGGTGGAGTACTGCGTAGACAAGGGGCCTCCACTGCCATGCAGGGCACACTCCATCTTACAGAAAGTTCCACAGTCTCTTGCTCCCTTTCCGTCTTTTTTTCCTCTGGTCAGGCGTTTTTGCTGACTGCAGCTGTAAGTGCAGCCAGTTCCTCTGTCAGCACTTTGCCCTCCTTCATCTTCACCAGCATGGCGTCCATCAGCAGGCCTGCAGAGGGGATCTAGGGAGAGAGAGAGGGGGAAAGAAAGGAAAACCTGTCAAAAAGAAAAGAGAGGCTTTTTTCCTGTGCGTTTTTTTTGACACCAGACAGCTTCTCCGGGGTGTCTTTCTGCTTTGATGACGTCTCTAACCTGTGATGAAACTCAAGTTCTTCCCTCTGATTAATTATGACAAGGAACAAATTCGAGGAACAGGTCACGGAGGCTTTTCTTCAATCTCTAGAAGAGGATATTTTGTGGAAAACACATTTCCTCAAAAAGTAAATGGGATTGTTTTGAGGTTTGATTTGCTGCCATGCCACTCACGGCCTGCCACTGCTCCTGGTGATGCAAGGATCGAGAGAGGGATGATAAATGTGCGTCTGCTTTGCGCTAAAGCCAAGCGCTAACCAATCCTCTGACTTCACTTTCTTCTTCCACCCAAAACCTTCTCAAGGACTCTGTGGTAATTAGCACTAGGGATCAAAGGCCTGCATCATCCATAAATATTGGATTAAACTTTTCTAAAAGACACACAGTAACATGCATTTTTTATATTCTTCATTGAGCGACTTCGCACAGAAAAATAAGTGGTATTAACTCCAGCAGAATCCTGAGTGTCAGACCGAAAAAGAGAGATGTGTAAACGCAAGAGCAAGAGAGATGCATCGCAAATGAAGAGGAAAGAAAGTCTCATTAGGGAGAGAGGGAGCAGTGTTTTCCCCTGGGGCAGGTAGACTAGAGAAGAAGCTGGTCTCCGTCCTGACTTCATCAAAAGCCCACTTGAGCGGTGCTAAACTTCAACTACAGAGGAAAGAGCTGCAGGGGTTATGGCAAAGGAATGTGATATTATTTAATTACTCTTAAAAATGTCCTATTTTATTGCACAGAAACACCGAAACGCTACGGCATCTGATGCCACGCTAGCCTGGGAGGCCTAAGTCACATCTTGGCTGCGCTCGCTCAAACAGGCCCACAGGGACGGCAGACTCTGTCATTATCATGTAACAGCTGCTTTAGCAGGTAATCTCCTCCCTTTGGACAGCCCTGGTGAGCTGTTCACTATTCAACAAAGCTCTCTTTTGGGCTGCGTTTTCATTAACACACCCAGGAGTTGATTCGGAATCGACTGGCCTGGCCCGGGGGGTGGGGGGGGGGGGGGGGGGGGGGGGGGGGGGTGTGGGGGGGTGGGGGGTGTGGGCTGGGTCTGCAACAATATGAAGGTGTTTTATAGTCCAATTAAGTGACGCTGGTTTCATAGAGTGTGAAGGTGCCTGGGGCGAAGCTACAGGCTCAGTCACAATACACTCTGAGCTTCATCCCACTAAGACACACACCCACAGATACTCTCTCTAAATGGATTGATCAGGCTCCTTTTGTTATCAGCCTTAAGAGTAGCTTTTGTGGGGCCAGTCTGTGTGCAAACCAAGAGTAGATCCGCGTACAATCAGCTAAATGTTTTGGGAAATCTACACCAAGTGACACTGCAGGTTGAGACTAATATCTATAAAGCACCGTTTCTTCCGGCATGTCCTTCTCAGGTGCAGAAGTAATAGTGAAATCTGTTGGCAAACAACTCTTCCGATGCCACTTCAACGCATTTTGTCGAACTCTCCCCTAATCCAGATCACCATGGACTGTGGATGAAAAATAAATTAAAATGACCCCCACCCCCCAAAAAAACTAAAAAACATTGCATTCTATGATCATATAAAGCTTTCTGATCTTTGATCTTCACAAAATTAATTTTAAATCAACATTATTGAACATGGGAATAAAGAAATAAATAAAAACAACAACCAAAACACCCAAGACCTACTAAAGTCTGCATTTGATTAGAAGATAATGAATGTGTCACATGTGGGAAAACAAGAGATCAGGTAAGAAAATCAAGCGTAGCGCCAATCTATTCTTCTGTGCCAGTAATTACCCACCCTGCAATGCCTCTCTTCTCCATTCTCCTTTTCAGGCCACTGGAGACCAATATGAAAGGGAATTGGACACTTGGGGCCACAGATACTTGTAATTAAAACTCCTTTTTTTAAATGTTGTTTCTTACATCGTCAGGTCTATATAACCTGAACCGGTAGATCTGACCTAAATACACAGTAGAATAAATATGGAGCACTTCCCAAGTCTTTGTTCCCTTTCTCTCTCATTAGGAACTGATGGAGGGGAGGGAGCAGAATGAGGATCAAACAATAGCATCACACTCAGAGAAGAGTGGTCTGTTGACGATGCTGTCATGTTAGGTTCACTGGTGCTTGACATTGCTAGTACTGTTGAATGCATATGGAGTGACGGTCATTATATGGAAAGAGAATGATGACAAATAAAAGGGATCCACAATAAATAAATAAAAAGAAGCCAAAGCTAGTATAAAATGTACTTTATGTATTTAAATTAATTTCAAATGGGTATGATTTTTTTATACCATTTTAAAGAAAAGTTTTAATTGAATGACTATGGTGTAAAAAAAATAAAAACGTTTCCAAATGTGAGTGTAATTCTGTACATCTTACTCTTAAAAAATGTAACACAAACAATTGATGATTTGTTAATTCATGCATACAACATTATTTTGGGATTTTGCTGAAATTTTTTTTTCTAAAAATGAACAAGCATGCTCATTTTTGTTTTCTACTTTATAAGGTAGTCTGTAATATTTCATTCTTTTAATGAAGCTTTTTTCATTATGATATCAGGACAGTTGTATCGCCCTGATATTTTTTTAACTTAAAGGGCCCTTGTGTTGTCATTGCTTACTAAAACAAATCATTATTGTTAACTAAAATCCTTTTCGGCAATTTAAATGTTACTAATGAAAATAACTAAAACTAAAATAAAAATTTAATAAAAATTAAAGCTATGTAGAAATATATAAATAAATAAAAACGAATAAAATGAAAAAAGCACATAAAATTACTAAAACTTGAATGAAGATGATACTGAAAATCAAAATATGATTAAATACTATAACAAGAACACTAAAATAACACTAATAGCCTCCACCGCGATATAAAAATTGTAACTCATTTTTTAAAACTCCTTTAAAAATAAAAACATGCTCATCATAGAACAGGTGTCATTGCATGTAGATTTTCTGTTCTCTACATTATATTTTTGCACAAATTAAAGGATGGCAAAAAAAAAAATTATATATATATATATAAGAAAGCTGATACAAAGATTACCGTGGGCTGCAGCTCTGCCCATTTCAGTCACTGCATTAACTGCTGCAGCAATTAAATTAAAGTACAGTGCCCCCCCCCCCCATGTATAAAAAAAACACAAACCGGATAAGGTCACAAGATGGAGTCAGTCCACACAAACTGAAAAAAGCTCTTCTCAGCGCAATCCTAACAGAACAGAAATACTACAACTTGTGGACATTACAATCCAAATTCTGCTGGTCATGAAATAATACGAGGATGGAGAGGGGCCACGACTTCTGAAATGACTGAGCTGTCAGGCCGAGATGAATGTGGTTGATAAATGACTAGAGGCAGGGTGGCTCAGTTCATTAGCTCTAACAGTCATTTCCATCTCTTCATAAAGGCCGTGGTGTTATAATTTACCTCTAGTCAATAATTAGGAATCCACAAATAAACGCAAGCAATTAAATGTCTACTGCTACTGGGCAAAGGGGGTCCCTGGGCTAGATGAGGGTTTGCGGGTGGACACTCAGCATAGGATGGGTTATTCACGGCCTGACACATTAAGCCGCAGGGAGCACTGTGGACTAAATGCTTATAGGTTGGTGATGTTATTCCCAGGTTGTGACCCTCAAGTGTGGAAGTGTTGTTGTCTCATTAAGAGAGGAGGGAATGAGTTTAGAGGTGCTTGGAGCACATTGTGGCAAGAAAAGAGGAAAAGAGAGATATCCAAAGAGAGAGATATGTTCATTAATGTTATTTGAAGTCAGCAAAGCAGAAACGCGCTGTGGCAAAGGCAACAGATCAGAAGCAACAGCCCGTAAGCTTTTGTGTGATTTCCTTTCCTGTGCGACTCAGACAGGCAGATAAAATGACATGAGAGTGAAAGGCACCTCTTCAAAACGCGCACACCGAGTCCCAACGTTATTCTGACATGCATGAGCTTGTTACGTTGACATTTGGCACTGGAGTGATGGCTGTGCTATTGACAGGGCCACAGCAGTAATAAGAAGTCGTCACAGTGGTACCGCCATTAGCGGCTGACAGTGACAGCTCACGCTATACACAGAGACTGACAGGCGAGAGAAAAGACCTTGCTTAGGTAACACACACACACACACACACATTACCATTTCACAAAAAAGCTGTGTTACTGACATGGGACTTTGCATACGCCAGTGGCTTTGGAGTATCATATGAAGATCAAACAACTTGGGCTCATTGGAAAAACGTGCCTCTACCTACTTTTTTGCTCCAAACTCGCAAAAAGTACTTATACTTGCAATTCACTGCAGTTTCAAGCTGGAATGCACACTAGAGGGCATTAAAACACCTGCAATTTGTATTCCCTTTGACACAAAATATGATTATGAGGGTAATAGACTTTGTTTTGTGGACTTTTTCTTTGCACATTACTACGCTATACAACACAACCATACAAAGTAAACCTGCGATGCGGGGCGCTCGGGTACTAGTCCCGTAAAACACGAGTCAAAATAAAAGAGCACAAAGACTCGTAAAGCAAACTAAAATGGCACGGTTGGTTCAGTAAATGCATTAAAACTATCGGTTAGGTTTAGCGTAGGCAGTACGTTATTTATTTAAACGCGATAGACCGTTAACTTTTTAGGGACACTCAATAGATTTAATTTAATTTCTGAACTGATACATAAAACAATCAAAACAGAGCAGATAAAATGGAACGTGATTAAAGCGCCACTCACTGGACCTTTCCCATTGAAAGGGTTGTGAAAAGTGCAAGCAGCAACGTAATATCAATTTGCAAAATGTTGCCACATGCGCGTTTTTCCAATGAGCCTGGGTTGGATAAAAACATGCTAGTACAACATAAACAAATTGCAACATTGACCTAGTCGTCTGTTATCCCCCCCCAAAAGAAAAAAAAACACATAAAAAAACTCACCTGCCAATAAACTCGCTTGATCACTAGTCAGAGGAAGAGCCACCCTCCCTGTGGAACGCGTTAGGAGGATGAGCATGTTGAAAGAAAAGAAAAACTAACGTGCGGGTCACCGTGTCGGTGTCGGCGCACCTCTCTGGGGACTCAGGCTGGTCTCAGCCTTGTCATACAGCGAGCAGTCGTGTCGGCCGAGCCGAGAAAACGTCGATAGCAACTTGCCTGTGAAGAGTCTCCTGCGGGCCGCTGCTCTGTTTGTGTGTACGTGTATGTATGCGAGTGTGTCAATAGCAGCCTGCTGGTGGAGAGTCTCTAGTGGAGCTTGGCTCAATCTCCCTGCATCGACAGACCTGCCAGATCAATACTTGGCCCACCACTAACAAGCTGCTTCGGGGTCTTACAGCCCAGCAGAGGAAGCAAGAGAAAGAAAGAGAGAAAAAAAAGGAGGGAGAGAGACTGAGCTGCCTGATGGCAGTCTTCAGAGTCCTCTAAAGTGTCCAGCGGCAAGAGGCAGAGATGAGCAGACTGGGTATAGACAGGTCACAGAGGTCAAAGGTTAAAGCCACTAGCGCTGTAGTGACACGCCAGAGCCCGTGAATCATTGAAGATGCACGTTTCAGGCTGACAGCCAAACATACGCATACACACAGAGAGCAGAAATCATAAATTCTTTAATGATCTCCTAGATATTGTTGCTAAGAGATTTCATATTATTCATAACAAACAAATACTGTATGTAAACATAGGCTGAAGTTTGAAATAAGGAGAATGGGAGCTAATTCAGTCAATCATAAAATGAATAACATGAATATTTGGTGTGAACTAGATTTTGAATGTTGAAACAACGGTTTCTTATTGAGCCTTTCACACCGGGAGCAAAGTTTTTCTTTGGTGAGTATTGTTTCTCCCCCCCTCACCCCACTATCTATGAAGCGCACCAACCAGTAGGATTCGAGCTCTGGGTCATGTCTTTAGAGTTGATGCAGATACACATATCAGAACATTTGGTGGTGCTCAAGCACTATAAATTGGACACTGGAGCAGCAGTCTTCTTCAAACTCCACACATGTTGAGCCCAAGCCTGAAAATGACTCTAAATGAAATGTTTGCAGTTTGCTTTACAGCACATGCATAACCTATAATTAGGTGGTTTGCATAAAATATTACTCAAACATTCAGTCTCCCCATCAATATTCTTTTGTCTGTATTCTGGACATATTTTCAATTACTCATTATGAAACTACTCCAACATTCTTTCACTACAATTTTATATGTGCATTTTCTTCACCTTGCATTAATTAACTTTTTATTTAATAAAATCTAAGAATAAAAATAAATCTAAATTATTATCTAAAATAATCTAAGAATACAAATAAATCTAAATAATTATCTAAAATAATTAATTTTAAAATATTAATGATTTGTATTGTAGATAAAAAAGAACAAATATGTGTGTGAATTAGGTTCAACAATTTGTTTGGACTGTACTGACATAAAAATATATATCTATAAGCATATATAAGAATTAGGACAGAGGTAAATTTCTGTAACATTTTTATCCCTTGCACAAAAAAATATTTTGAGGATTCTATATTCTATATTTTGAGTATTTACTGAAATAAATCAAATCAAATGATGCTCGTCTTTATCAATTAAATGATTCTTTAAATAATACACATTTAGATATTTAGATCCAATGTTTTTGCTGCTGACCTTTTATGGTTAAATTCAACATGGCAACTGACTTTACTTTAGCTAAACATCACATTTGTTACAACTTTTGTAATTATTGCTGAAATAATAGTAATAGTAATAGTAATAGTAATAGAAATAGTAATAGTGCCTATCATGCTCCTGTTCTTCTGATAGCCAGATGGCAGAGCAGCTGAAAGATGCGTTCACGACGCATCTATTGTACCTTGATTTTGCTTTATGTTCAGCCTGACAAATATAGACCAATGAATAGACCATTCATCTGCAATTTGCTTCGCCTTTTCACGGGGGAAAGGGCCTTAAAAGATGAATATGTTCATTTTAAAATCTGCAGGATAGGTTTAAAAAAACGTTCAATTTCACTTAAAGCACCACTTTAACAAAATTATTTATATTGATAAAATGTGAATACTAATATATATGTATATTTTTTTTAGTTGCTAATGAAATCAAACCTGCTGCTGAAGGATGTGCTGTACATGTTCAGTCCAATCTGTGTCTGGCCCACGACCCGCACACGCCTCCTCACACTGCAAATCACAAAACATGGCCGGAAATGCTGTTAAAAGCCATGAAGAAAATACTCTAAATTTCTTTTGTGTGGGTGTGTAAGAGTGCAACGGTGTCACTGGATGACCCCAAAAGCAGCCCAGCTTAAATATTTGGAAATTAAATAAATAAATAAAATAAAAATAAAGTACTTTAAACACCCATGTGTACAATATTGGCAGGTCTGATCAGAATATTCAAATGTACAAATTATGCCAAATAAATGTTTAGTTGGCAATAGTAATAATAATAATAAATACATTTTTGGAATGTTTGTTTGAGTATTGAGTTTTATTTATTTTTTCATTTGTAATACACGTTATTCTACATGTAACTATATGTTTTGTTTCCCACAATACTCAGTCAATACTGACCTCATTTGTGTCCAGCATGTCCACCAGGTCTGTTTCTGTCATGTTGAGGATTGATGCTGCTTTCACTAGTGAGCATTTAGACATTCTGTTTCCTTCTTTTTCACTCTTTTTCTTCCTCCTCAAACGGGCTTTAGCATCCTCCACATTCTGTGCCAATTCATTAGCCAGTGCCTTAAAAATAATGGTGAAAATAGACTTACGCATAAACATATAGTCTCTTACAGTACATCTAAAATGGCTAAAGGTGTAAAGAACATGGTGTGATCAAGAGCTCAATGTTAGGAATGATTTCGTCAATTCGGGAGCGTCCTGAATGAGTAGCCGAATGCTCTTGACTTTTGATGCAAGATGCACTGAAATTTCGAAGGCTCTTGTGTTGATTTGGAGAGGAATTGCACATAAGAGAATACAAGCTGCTAAAAAACACACACTTTGATTTACTTCCTTTTTTGTATGGCACATATTATAAGAGGAGCTCTCAGAAGAGTGCAAATAATGGGGAAACAAGAGGCTCTTAAAATGGCGGTGGGTAACGTTGGGTCTTATTCTTTGTTGCGCCCGTTGCGGAGTGAGCTAAATGGGAATTGTTGCTAAATACTGAGAGACAATTAAATGTTAAAGCTGCCACTGTACATGAGAAAGTCAATAAAGTGAGCTCCCCTTTGTTTCATTTTCAGCTTATTGATCGTAGCAATAATCTCTTGTATCATTCCCCATAAGCCTTGTGAAAACCTGACCTTGGAATGGACAGTCTGTGTGTGTGTGTGTGTGATTCCAGGTTAACCCACAGAAGTATAAGTGAGAGCAATCACACGCGGTTGATCAGAGCACAGTTCTTTGGGGCATGCTCCATTTCCCACATCTCCCCATCACCGTTATTTGTTTCATAAAGCCTCCATCATAAATACTTTAAATGGATCTTCATTATATTTCAGGGGATGCTACAGGATTACATAAAGGTTAGTCTTGTGTCCTCATATTCATACACTGCGAATGTGCAGCAATGCCATTAGGAACTAAAGCATTTTAACTAGCAAATGTCTCTATCAGGTGTAAATTCTAAAAACCTTCATTTATGTACATTAGGGGGAGAAAAAGACTAGATGTACTTTAAAGCAGCGGTGACTTAACAGGCTGCAATTGAGCGTAAATGTGCAGTTTGCTGCCAAGAAAAAAAAGAAGATATTTTAAGAGACTCATTGACCTTGACATACAGTCTAGAGAGTGTTCATTTCCATTTTTTCCCCCCTAATAATAACAAAGCTGCTTCAATGCTTATCTTTTGGCACAATATTTTATTATTATTTCTTAGGGAAAAAACTGTTACAAACAATACAATACAAAACGTGTTGATAAACAACATTCCTCTTTTCCTCGAACAATCTTCTTTCACCAACCCTGCCCCAGAGCGAATAATACGAAAGATAAATAATAATAATAATAATAATAATAATAATAAGTAATAATAAAAAATATATACTTAGTATAGACTATAGTATAGACAAAAGTGAGGAAATAATTCTTAGCCCATTCGGTCTGATTTTGATATCAATATCCAGGTCTCCTTGATTCCACTTATATTTTTTGGGGGGAGAGTTGTACCCTTTTTAAAATATAAAACATTGGGTTCTATAATGAAATAAATGTTTAGGGAATATTTCAATTTCAAATAGAGTATCACTCTAAACAAACAAACAAAACAACGCTTCTCCTCTGGCATTCTAAACACAGCCATTTCAAAACCAGGTCTTATTTTACTAAAATGATTTACTTCATTATAAAAATCTGATAGTCTGGGGCCATTTTTTATTCGTTTATGAATTCTTTCCCAGAATTTCATCCTTCAAATTCAGCTTTTTTCAATTAGATTATCAGGAAATTTATCACATTTGTTTACTTGCAATTTGCAGAAACGTAAAAATGAAATTTAATTCAGTAATTATTTATTATATAGATGTGTATTCAAAAGATAAGAACAAAAATAATGTCTTGTCATTAAGTTTTACAATTAATAGATAAATATAAATTGTATATAATTTCTTTCCCCTGATAAACTGTGAGTGGTTAAATTCACAACTCATCAGTCTAAAACTGATATACAAATGCCACTGTTATACAAATATGCACTATGTAGCAATGGGGTAAAGAGTAACAATTGAAAGAGTTAATAATCATCAAATAATGCAAATAATCTTTGTTGGTGGTAGAGGAAAATTCCTGTGAAATTGAGATAAATTGGTCAATGTGAACTTTCACTCCCCTTTCGCTTTGCATTTACATACACTACATAAACATTATTAAACCAGCAACATTCAAAATTCTCCAAAGGAATGCTCAGCTCATCAACAAACTGTCAAAAGAGCCTATGACTTTATTTAAAGCTTAATAGATATTCACTGTCACTAGTCAAAGGGTAGATTCAATTGACCTAAGCCCAGCGCACAGAAAAATCCGGAAAGAGATTAAGCGAATTTATCACATACTCTGCACAGCTCCCCTGACCGCTTCTCGAGAGCCAACCGTACTGCAGGATAGTGTGATGGGGGCCAAGAGGAGAAGGGCTCTTACCCACAATCACCCTAACCACAGGGCCAATTTACCAGTTCCCTCGCAGAGGAGGAGGATTAGAGAAGCCGAGAAATTCCTCTTTAAATGACTTACCTGCCTTAAACCACGCTGGATTGTATTATAAGATAAACTATGGAGGAAATTACTGAGAAAATAAATTAGACTTTATCTTAAATCTTTTGTGACATTTGGTATTTTTCACTATTTTTCAATTTGAATGGGGAAGTAAATGTTTACCAGCAACAAAGTAAAGGGTGGATACAGTCGTGTTAATGAGGTTTCTTAATGACTCCATGTCATACTAATCTAACATGCTGTCTTAAAGATGTCTTTATTAGTGCAATAAGCATTTAATGCAATTTGAACTATTCCTCAAGTTGAGAAGACAATTAAAAGCATGAAATCCTTTCTCTGTTACACCTGCACTATAACACACTACATGTTATCAATTACTCATGGCCACGTACATTTGCATAATTCAAACAAAGCTCTTCGATGGATCCCCAAATGTCATTATAATCATCCCAAAAGAACCCTCTTGAAGCTTCCTGACAGGATGGCATGTTCAAAGCTCATCAATCCATGACAGGGGGATGTAGGCCAGAGAGCTGGGCCGTCTACAGGGACCATCATTAACACACTAGCAGGAATCAGCTACAGGTTAACTATGTTGACTATACGAAACCACAGGTTACAAAAAAATGCTGGGTTTTGACGACAGATTTTTGCAAAGGAGTTTTGGAATGGAATCCATATCTTTTTCTGTAAGGTTTGCATATTGCTCATACCTCATATGTAACACCTCGTTTACACATTAAGATCTGTTTGAGGTGATCTGATCACAAGCGGAGAGTGTAAATACAGGTGTAAAAAATTTATCGCAATCTGATCACATTCAGCTGAAAACGCAAATGACCTCACTGCATTGGTAATGTAAATGCTAATCTGTCCTGGCAACAAAGGTTGACTGCTCATCTGTCAATTTTGCTGGTTACAGCTTTAAAAGAAAATAACCATTAAATATTTGTAAAAAAAAAAAAATATGTGATGACACTTCTTTGATATGCCTGAAATCAACATAATATGAAATGTGCAGAACACACACACACGCGTGCACACGCATGCACACGCATGCACACAATATTATTATTCATAAAAACAGAGACTTTCTCGGCGAAATAGAATTGCAAGTGGTCACAGGATACACATTTGACATGTTAGGTGAAAACAGTACTATGCATCGGCTTAAACAAGTAATATGAATGTATTACTCAAGACGGATCTAAATACCAAGTTTGAAGAGCCTAAAGCTAAAATGATGACAAACTATAAGTCGGACAGTTCAAATACCTCAGTGAATGTGCGGAACTGGTGCAGCTGAGAGTCAGCGAGGGTGAGTTTTCTCTGCAGTGTTTCCAGAGCCTGAGAGCTCTGCTCGGCTAAACCATGCATCTGTTGGGACGCAGTCTGCTCCAGCTCAGCCATGGCCTGATCACATTCACCTATCCGCACCTGGAGAACGGTCACTCTCTGGTCCTGGGGATATGCACACAGAAATAAGAAATCCCACCCAAATAAACACTATAATAAATTCTCACAATTATTTCACGATTTAGGACATTACACTATAGATAAATAACAGATGTATAGTACAGATATGTAGTAAAATTATAGAATGAATCCACAGATCAATAACATAAGATGAAACTGGCGCAAAGTATGGAATTGAGGCCAAACATCAAACAAGACTAATGGTAATTAGGTGAATAATAATAATAAAAAAAACACACAACTCTTGCAAGACAATGCAGGATACGCTGAAACAGAGTGCTTCATTTACAGAGCATATCACTAAAGTGACATTAAAATTACTGTGTGATGGAAATATGGTTGATGCAGATAGTCAAAGCTCTTAAACCTTTTTCTGAAGCTCCTCTTTGAGTTTTTGGCTGGTTGTCTCATGTTGTTTTTTTTCTGCGGTGGCAACGGTCAATCTTCTCTTCAGAGAGTCGACCAGGGCTTTCCGGTTAGTTGACTCATCGGAGAGAGATTTTATCTAACAAAGAAAAGCAATTGTTATTAAATTAGACTGGGGTCACTAAGAGCGAAATTTCAATTACTTCAATATTTTTAAACAGACAGTTAAATGTGGAAGTCTAGGAAGTTCAGACTCTGGATGAGTGACACGATCAATAACGGTAGAGAGAATAATTAATTCCAGGTTGCTCCAAGGCGGTTGCCATGGCTAGCACAGTATGTTGTTCGAGCAGGACTTACTTTCTTCTCTAAGTCTTCAGTTACTGCTCTGTGGCTCCGCTCGGAGTCCTGGCAAATCTTTAGTCTGCTCCGGACATCTTCCACCAGCTGCCTTTTCATCGTCACATCCCTCTCTAAAACACCGATCCTGTACGCAAACACATTCAGATAAACATTTAAGGTTTTTTTTTTGTCTGTTTTTTATTTTCAGAAACAAACCACCATTTTGTATGTGGACTCCCTCACTTTAAAAATTAACAAATGGTAATTAATAATTAAACAGAAAGAAAACAAATAAAATGCCAGCAGTCTTGTAACCAGATTTGCTCCTAAACAGTTTAAACATCTGCAAATCTCCGGGATATAAAAGTGTTGGAATATGTTAACATTTGAGGGCTGTTTTACGGACTGCCTCCTTGACCAGAGCTGCTGTAATGATGAGTAAAGGTCCTTTTAAATAAATATCCTCAAATTCCAGAGAGAGAGAGTGCCTGAAGCAAATGCACTGAATAAATGTGAGAGCTTCTTATTGGAGTGACATTAAATTAAATAAGACTGGGTGGCCTGGGGAAATGGAGTCAGGTTACCCAACAGCCATTAATGAGAAAACCCATATTGACCCCGCTGTAGAGTGGACGAAGCCGTTTCTCCTGTTGACTTACAGCCACGCTTCACCCATCCTCCCCCACTTCACTCCATCTTTCCCAAAGCTCAAGAGAGCAAATGGCAATTAGATCTATAACATTTATTTTAGGGGTACGCGTGCCCAAAAAGAATAGCGGGATGGTGATACTGATGAACGGCGTGAGCGTCAGAACAGCCTGCTGAAACGTTTGAACGTTTGCTTTCCTTCGTGCTCCCCGCACTGTCTCTTTGGTGTTGAGGTGCTAGATTGCTAATTCAAAATGCATTTTGGATGCTAATACAGTTGTAAGTGCTTTCATAGATCATGGATGCACAGTTTGCAGTAGAAAACAAAGGAGATGAATACATTTATGATATGGAAAGACAACAGGCGGCACATGAAAGGCAGGCCTTTATGAATAAGGCAGAGACCTCTGCGCCGGATATTGACTCAGGACATGGCAGCATGCTTTGAAATTCACTTTTTTTGAAGGCAGTGCAGCAGATGTATTTTTTACAGCGTCTAGACATGTATTTCATTTAAACAAGCTGCGTGGCGTAAGGCGGCTACCGCTCACAGGGACTCCTCATCTGTGATTTCACATGTTGTCACTGACTGGCGTGAAACCTCTGAGTTTTACCTGGATGCGGACACACGCTGTGACATTCACATAATCCTTACATGCACATTCTGGAGAAAAAAAGAAATCTTATTCTCAATCCATGCCTTTGTTTTCCAGTAGAAATGTGAACATTCTTAAAACAAGAATTCTCCTTGAGAGGAAAAAAATATGTCATTTGCCTCAATGGCAGATATTTTGCACTTGTTTTGTGAAGCAAAACCTCACTAAATCTATTATTTACTATAACTGCCATTTTTTTGGGCTAGATGGGCTAGAATCAAGTGACGCAGAGAGAAAGGAAGAAAATAAAAAGGACAGGGAGATGGAATGCAGTTAACACAACAGACTGTCAGACTCGGTGCCTAGGGCAAGACATCTTATGACAATAGTGCATAACTACATGGGAAGGAAATTACACCTCCTCTCTCTGCTAGTAACTCTTCACGCGTTTCAAAATCTGGTGTTGAAGTCTGCCACATGGTGGAATCAGACACTGCAAAAGTGACCCAGAGCACGAGAAAGAGAGGGTGAAGAAGTGAGAATACCTCAAGACTATGAAGGAAAGAGAGGGGATAGAGCGCATTTACCTCTCGTGCAGTTCCTTCAGTGTCTGATCTCTTTCATCTAACTGAGCCCTCAGGCTCTTGTTAGCAGCAGTGTGTTTGCTCATCTCACTGCTGGCACTCTGTGGAGAGAAAGAGTCACACATTTATCCTATCATCTGATATCCCATTGTGCACGACTCATTTATGAGTATTGAGCCATCGGGATGCTTAATGAGGATGCTGTTTCACATCTGTTTCACAGAAATATACACATCTACATATGTCCCATGTATTGGCTCTAGTTTCCTTTATAGGTCAATGATGTGACACTCATTTTTTGTCAAGATATATACAGTTATTTTAAAAAAAAGTATATTTATTTAGACATATTATGTGTGAGGCTTAAATTAAAAGGTGAGGCTTAAAGTTAAAAAAGTAACGGTCTGGATATAAAGCAATTAAGTACAATATTTGATAAAAAAATTCTTTCAAAAAGTTAAACTAAGTAGTTTGATATATCTTTTTTTATTATTGCGGTAACACTTTACAATGAGTTTCATTTGTTAACATTATTTTATGAAGGTAAAATGATGACAAAGAATCGCATGCGCAGGGTAAGATTTGTGAAAGTGTACATACGATTGCAAGCGTAAATTAAATTTGCATGTGCAAGAGAAGATTTGTAAAGGTGTAAATCGCCCTTCAAGTGTAAGAAAAAAAATATTTGCAGCATTTAACTGTTATTCGTAAGTGTAATTCGTGTATTTTGAAGCTGCAGCTTCATGCTAATGCAAAATAAATAGGATCTGTATTCTTCAGACTTTCATTTTTCCGCGCTTATACTTTTGGCACGGTTTTTGCGCACAAATGCGGCCAAAAGCTCTGCAATCCTGAGAACAGCAATTTGCAACCGAAAACAACAGAGGCAGGAACTGCAAAACAGATTAATTGCGTAAAATCAAACTTTGTGTAAAAAAAAACTGTTGCAAATGTCTACATGACTTGTGCATGAGGCAAAAAGTTTGCGAAATAACCCGATTTGTACAGTTGTGTTGCGTCTTTCTTTTACCTGCGCTTACAGTTTTGGCAAGCGCGAAGAGGAGGGCGGGTCCACCTTCATCATGTAGCCAATCAGATGAGCTTCTCGCTGCCACTCGTTTTACTCTGATCTGATTGGTTCAATAAACACGCCAGTCACCAGAACACATCTTTATTTTCATTTGGCTCAGAAATGTTCTCATTGCCGAAATTGTACTTTTAATGCACACATACATGTTAAATAAATAAATAAATGAACAAATTAATAAATAAATACATCATGATTGCTTAATAGTCTGTGCACCATTAAGCTGACTGTACGAGCCAAAACTGAATTTCGAGCTGGTGTGTTAAGAAAGGAAATTTCTGTGTTGAGTGCATGTATCCTGCTCATCATCATCATCCTCCTCATCAGGCCATATCAGTTTGTAATCTTGATGCTTAATGTAGGCCTAGTATCTGCACTACTGCATGCATAATTTCACCTGTCTACTGAGCAGGGGGGATTCCAGAATTATTATTATTATTTTATTTTACTAAAATGAGTTACAATAATATTTTTTCCCTTTAACATAAGAGCATCTCTAAATTATGCACCATTTATCACCTGCAATTCCATCAAGTAACCACTAGATGGCTGTATAGCCCTATATATAAAGATATCTATGCTGTGTATTCCCTGGTTGCTGGGTTTTTATTCAGACATAATTAGTTACTTTTTGTCAAAGTTAAGTTCATGTTGATTTAGTATCAGTTTTTCATTACAGTCAAATCAGGACACAGAGAAAGCATTTTGTTAGTCATACTATCTACATATAATAGCTTGATCAGTCACACGGAAGTAATCAGAATCATTATTGACAGTGCAAGACAATATTTCAAAATATATAATTGAGTGTTAAATACCAGAGACATGATGTGAAAAACACTGCATCAAAATGGTATTATGACATAAAGAATGGGTACTAAATGTTTTGATTGTAAAGTTTAACATCAGCTCAAGGTGTAACAGATTATATAATATATACAATTTCAATCCAATAATATTAACACCAGCTCGAAATTAAATATGAATGTCAATCAGCCTGGTGCACAGCTTATTAAGAAACATGATTTATTTATTAATTAATTTACTTAGTTAACATGTATGTGTGCATTAAAAGTACCATTTCGGCAATGAGAACATTTCTGAGCCAAATTAAGATAAAGATGTGTACTGGTGACTGGCGTGTTTGTGCGTCAGCGAGAAGCTCATCTGATTGGCTACATGATGAAGGTGGACCCGCCCTCCTCTTCGAGCTTGCAAAACTCAGTGAGTGAGAGAATCGTGCCAAAACTGGAAGCGCAGGTAAAAGAAAGACGCAACTGTACAAATCGGGTTATTTCGGAAACTTTTTGCCTCATGCACACAAGAAGTCATGTAGACATTTGCAACAGTTTATTTATTTATTTTTTACACAAAGTTTGAATGTCCACCATGGTCAGTTTTATATTAGATTATATTAAACATATTTTTACTACATGAAAATTCATAATTTGCAAAACAAACAAACAAAACAAATAAACAAAAAATAGGTTATGTTATTGGAGTTTTTTGTTTATTCGTTTTGTTTGTTTGTTTTCTTTTTAAATGAATAAGACATGCACAGAGTCATATATTCAAAGTAAGGAAAATATTTATTTACTTAATGGTTAAACTCTGGCTTTTTTTAGAGCCTTTATATTTAAATTTTGCATATAAAGGCTCTAAAAAATGCTCGAAACCCACAAAAATACAATGTCTACAATTCTAAGAACATGACACTTGCATTTAGGATTTTTCAAGGATCTTTCCTTTTTATCATCTCAGACATGCTTATTTGTCACTGAATCTTAGATTATTTTTTGTCCCTCTGTATATTTATATATTTGTAATTTATAGCATTACTTATTACGCTGGGTTTTGATCTATTTAGTGGCACATTTGCTCAACCTCTGTGAATGTGTGTCAAGGTAAGAGGCACACGCACAGAGCGTCTGAAAACTCTGACGACAGGTTGAGTTGGTGGGATGCCTGTGATCATGTGAATGATGGATATTTGTATGTGCACCTTGTCTTTAGTTGAAAGGAACGGAGGACTCGTTTATGTAGCACACATCCTGACTGCATTTCACACACACCCACACACACTCTCCTGTCTCTTGAACATGACACTATCATTGAGCCCAACACAGAAATATAAAGAGCAGTGCCAGACCCCATAAATCAGTTTGCTGATATTATACACCAAAAGTGTCACCAGCATTTAACACACTGACTGGTTTAAAAAAAAAAAAAAAAAAAAAAAAAAGGAAAACACTGGGTGGACTGGTTCACACAGAACACGTATTTGCTTTGAAAAACGCAAGATGTGGGCATTGGAATAGGGAAAAACCATAAGGTCTCAAGACGTGTCTTTTATAAGTTGAACTTGATTTAACGTGAGCGCCGCATTTTTAGAACGCTTTTGTGACCAGTCAGTCACATGGAGCAGTAAATTAAACTGTCAAGCTTGTTAGAATCCAGTCACACTCGTCTCTCTTACTAAACCTGGACGAGATGTGGGGAGGTTAGTTTGGCTCATGGTCATGCACGAGCCGCTGCAAAGGACACAATACGCCAGCGCAACGGTCAAACACGTCCGCCTAGCGCGTGCTCACATAGAAAAACAATGAAAAAGTAGTGCATTGAAATCGAAAAACACGTTCTGTGTTAACGGCCCTTAACAGTGCAGTTAACAACATTCTACAATTGGAGAAACTCAAACTTTAATGTTTGAACATTATTTCATGAGTGAAACCACTGCTTTACATAAGCAAATAATACAATTATTTAACGTTCTGAAATATTTGAATAATAATTCACACCTGAGGTATTACCAGCTCAGGTGTACATTATTTTTCAATAATTCAATTCAATTCAAGGGCCCATCATCAATTATTCCTTATATATTATATTACATAAAATACCTTGTTTTATAAATTAGCTAGCAAATAAATCTGATATTGTATACTATGATATGGCCTGTGATTAATTGCTTGTTATATTCCTCAGAAATTGCTTTGGAAAAAAGTGACCGCTAAATGAACAAATGTAAATATTAGTTATATAAGGAGTTGTTAAACGACCTAAAAGAACCACACTTTATACAGAAAAATATTTCCAAAAACAGTGATTTCATAAACCATTGTCATAATGTCTACTTGTTTTGTACTGATGCACTGATGCGAATCATCCCACAAAGGTTACTGTTTTAATCTATCAGTCAAATGTATAAACTGTACCTATTGAATGAAAATAATTGTAAGAGACCTTCAGTCGTTGAGTGAGCTGTTTGACTTGGGCCTGCAGGCGCTCCGGGTCTATGGCAGGGGGGTTCACTGGTATTTGCTTTCGGATCCGTCTCCACTGCTCTAACTCCACCTGCAGAGACGCCTTGTGTTGCTCCAGACCAGCCAGCTCGCACGCCTGCTTCTGCTCACCAAAACACAAACAACAAATAAACAAATCCACATGTAGGAGCTCGAAAAACAGCTGCGTAACAACGCAGCAGATAAATATCAATTAAGTGAGCAGCACAACAAAAAGGCAAAAGTCTGATTAAACAGTTTCTGGTTAGTTTTATGATTAAGGAGCATTTTTTAGGCTCAGGACTACATATGAGTTTGCCCTAAATCCGATTAAAGCCATATGCTAATAAGGAGGCAGATCATTCCTCCATTTTTCTGTTGATTGTCAGCCTTAATAGAGCCATTGTCGGCTCGTCCCAGTGCACTCTGGGAGTTTATCAACACTCCGTAGAGCTGAAAGCTGAGCACCAGGGCTAATTGCACTCTCTCTCACTCACTCACTCATTCACTAACACACACACACGCACACACACGCACACACACACACACACACACACACACACACACACACACACACACACACACACACACACACACACACACACACACACACACACACACACACACACACACACACACACACACACACACACACACACACACACACACACACACACACAGTTACTGCATAGAACTATATGAATAACACAAAGCCCTGTTTGGGGAATAAAACCACAGAATTTTTAACACAATACTTCACCCTCTGTCCAAACATAATGATTTCTTACTGCATCTATCATAACATATGTGGCAAATCAACACTCACACTCTCTCTCTCTCTCTCTCTCTCTCTCTCTCTCTCTCTCTCTCTCTCACACACACACACACACACACACACACACACACACACACACACACACACACACACACACACACACACACACACACACACACACACACACACACACACACACACACACACACACACACACACACACACACACACACACACACACACACACTTTCTCGTGGATCACCTCAAATGCCATTCATGCAACTGCTGATATCTGGGTTCTGACCTTTTAATAGAGCATTCTCTCTCTGTCTCTTTTTAGGTTTGTGCTAATGAAAGTCATGCCGGCATCATACTAAGATGCATTGATATTGTTTCCAATAATTTAAGGGGTTTATAAATGACCCTGCACTGGAGGATCATGTGGCTTTCTGTCTACATCCACACACATCCACTGCCCCCCATAAGCCAATAAAACACAGATTTTCAAAGTTGATGATGCCAAGGACCTCATATGATGATAACCTTCATAAAATGTAAAGGTATACATTTAAAAAGGTATAAATATGAAAACATGCAGTACTGTACAAAATTGCACCATTAGATGTTTTTTTAGCAATGGTATAATGACCCTATATAATTATTTATCAGTCTCTTTATTAGAATATGACAAAAAAACTAAAACAAAAACACAGAATTAAAAAACTTTCAAAATATGATGAGAAGTTTCTCAGAGTTTCTTCTTTGAGAAACTGGAAGAAGTCCAGGAGGTCACACTAAATACTGTTTTTTTCTTAAAGAAGCCGTTTTGTTCTGATTTTGTAAACATTTATTTTTTTTACCTTTTTTGTACATATTTCTTGTATTTCTGTTTGAATCATAATAAGGAGACCGAAAAATAAATATTGATTGTCATTAAAATATTCGTAAACAACAAAGTTGGTGGCGGCCTAAGACTTTTGCACGGTACTGCACATGTTTGTGTAAAAATATACATTTATACTGTGACAAACAGAAAACATTAAGTTTGATATTTTAAAGACAAAAATATTTGATGTTGCAAAATAATAAATATTTATTAAATAAATAATTATATATAATTCATATTGTCTAATATTGACTTAAGTCAAAATAAATAATACAACATATTATCTGGAGATCATTAAATAAATAATGAAGTTTTAAAATAAAGATTTTAATGATTATTTCTTAATGTTTACACTAGGGCTGTCAAAAAATAAAATAATAATACTAATAAAAAATGGTGCATAATTTTGTATAAGTTGTATAATGATACAAATAAAATTTTAATTGTTTTTAAAAATACAAAAAATAACATCCATAATACTAATAATATAAAATGTGCTAAATGTTACAAATATTTAATTATTATCTACAATAAGTTAAAACATGAACTTTAACAGTCCTAAAATGCATTTAGTAAAATGCGTTAGTGTCATTTCCCCTAAAATTGTATGTGGACCCCAATAACCCTTTGCAGTCCTCTGGGGGTTACCGGACCCCAGTTTGAAAACCCATGCTATAA